>NC_141687.1:954395348-955595348 GCF_964263255.1 Lissotriton vulgaris | reverse complement strand
TGGGGGAGGGGTCCCTATTCGGGCGCCAGTTCTGTGGTAAAATCTAATTACCTATACTTAATTTATACGGTAAAGTCAATACGAATAACTCAGATAAATAAGAGGCAAAATCCGTGATATTGAGGTTTACTCAAAAGGGTTTTATTCCTTAAAAAGGAATTGGGTATTTGGCTCGAGCCAAGGTGGCATACCATTCCGTCACCACACAGGTTCGGGAAGGGGCTGACAGACAATATTTTATTGACAGTTATTCATATATATAGTCAATGCATTTACAGTAAAAACATATGCAGAAGGCGTAACAGCTGAGAAGAGAGATAAAATGCTCATACGTAGCAGGAAAAAGGCGTTGCAATAGGCGTGCATGAAGGCGTGTACGAGAAACGTCATTTACCATGAGGTCACAAGTAGGTGGATCCATAAGAGAATCCTACAGTGTCAGCAGAATTTACATGGCAGAAATGCGCGCGCAGCAGCATGACGTGCGACTGACGTGTAACTGGAGGGTGAAGGGGACTTGACATTTAGCTCTACAAGTGCAGACATAAGTCTGGGATGTCAGACCAACCTAATCCCAAATCGTATCTGATATCTTATGTTTAAGGAACTGTAGTATCTGGAAGGGAAAGGTCTCTCGAACGGAGGCTATTCTATACTGGTTGTGAATGCGTGTATAAGCGTCTTGTGTCTACGCGTCTACGTGTCTGCATGAGAGGTGAGGGGGCATGGGCCTACCATGGCAACGGAGTCTATGAATTACTTGCACGGAGACAGAATAACCGGGCCCATTGCTCCTGCACCTAGGAGGATGTTTACTTGAACGACGAGACAGGAATGTATTTTCGAGGAGTGGAACAGATAATTCGAAGGTTGAATACAGTCTTGGCAGGCAGTAGGCTGAGCCAAGCGCCGTGAGCCGCGCAAGAAGTAAGGCAGGGGTCACTGGTACAGAGGGAGCCTGGGCCGAGGCCCTCAGAGTCAGGAGGCAGGAAAAAGAGGCTCGATGGTAGAATCAGGGCCTACTTCGCCAAAGCTGAAAAACGTGTATAGTATACCACAAAAAGACATTGGCATAGCATATATAGAGACTGTATATTCAATCCGTTCATGGCGGATCTGAAAGAGGACATGTTAAAGATGGACGCAAATGTATTTGCGTCTTCATAGCTGGCACAGGAGGGAAATTACATGCACTTCAAGCTAGTACATGGAGACGGTGGGGTACACGTTAGGGAACATTTCTTGACCAAAAATCTATATTTCCTCAGTGTAATCACCCTTTGCTTTAGATATAGTATACCTATATCTAACCCTAAAATGGACACATGTATTCCTATCAGTCACTCCTATGGCAGGCCTTAACAATCCTGAAGGCAGAGTGCTTGGAATTATGTGAGATGGTGCTCTGGCATGAGCTGAGCCCGTCTGCAGCTTGCGGAACCAAGTCCTAATAGCTGTTCTATGATAACGCGTACCATATACTCTTAAGTGCCTTATAATCCTCGCGGTTATTTGCCAACACTGGTATCGCTTTATCAAAACATGTCGAGTAAGGTGTCATACGAATTGGAATACTAACCCCTCGCCAATTCTGGCGACGGGTTAGCATTCCACCCTTCTAGAGGGACACGACATGTATGTAACTGTGAACCCCAGGTTAAGTTAACTCGAGCCTCAGCATCACAAAATGGATGCTGCCACCACAGACACAAGTCTGACCTCTTACTGCTGGGAGTCCTTCCAGCGAGGAGAGCTTGGACAAAGGGTTTCCTGTCAGGGGCGGTGCTAGCACCATCCCAGACAGGGTTTTGTGTATCCTGGGTAGGCAGGGCTTTAGAGGAAGGTGACTGCAAGTGGCACCCCGGTGCTCACTATGCATCTGCCGGCTTGAACCAGTTCCAGGGGCACACCAGCCCCTGAGCTGGGGAAAGTCCGGCATGGGAGAGGGGTGTAACCACCCCCCTTCCTGGTCCCACCCATGGGCAGGACCTAGTCTCGTACCAGCCCCTTTCTTTAGAATAAAGGTGGGAGCGGGGACCCTTCCAAATGAGATCATCTTTGAATCCTGAAACTACTTTCTACGAAAGGAACTCAAGACTTCTTCTTAAGATTTCTCCCTTGTGACTAATGAGTAGTCACCCTGCAGCAGCAGGCACCACCTAAGTATCTTGCGGTTTGCTGAAACGTCCTTCCTCCAGAACCAGACTGCCCAGCTCGACGAGACCCGGACTCCCTGCCCTCTCTGACCTCAACCTGCCTCTACAGCACAGCTGAGAACCGTAGGTGCGACCAGACCAGAGGACCCGGCGATCATCAGAACCAGCACGACCACCGAGGGACCCTCGAGTGGGTGCACTGGGGTAAGAGAAGCCCCAAGCAGCACGAGCACCGAAGTCCAGCCCCCCAGCATCCACCAGATCTGCGTGGGGCCCTTTTTGCTCCTGGGTTGCTGCTACGTTGTCCGGTCTCTTGCCCGTTGGCTAGTGACCCTCCAGACGACGTCCTACGTTTGTTTTTCCGCTGGTCTAGCTCCTCTAGACTGGCCCTAGTCTCCTCCTGAAGGGGACCTTCCTCGGACCCTCCTGGTCCACCCAAGACGCCATTTTGTGTCGCCACGTGGGCTTGCCGTAGCCAAGGCTTGTTGCCTCCTTCACCGGATCCAGCATCGCCAGCAGCAGACATCCGACGTGGGACAGCTCGCAGACCTCCAGCCTGGTCGACATCAGCGCCCCTGGTCCGTGCAGCAGCAGAATCCAGTGTCACCTCTTCGCCTGGCTGAGTGACCTCGTCCGGTGCCATCCTGGTGCCCACCTAATCACTGGCTAGTGATGCAGAACTTGGTCCCCTCTGCTTACAGGTACTCTTCTTCAGCTGATCCAGTCCTTGGATCAGCCCGGAACATCTTCACTGGTCGCCTGCCAGCAACTTCCACTTCAGGCTGCTGGTTCGTCAACGAGGATTCCCGACGACACTTGAACCCTATGCAGCCGCAGCCCCTGGGCTAGGTAAACCGAGTACCACGGTGCTCCAGCGTAGACCAACTCTCTAAGTGTCTAGATCCACTTTCGTTTTTGACCTACCTAGTCGGGTTCGCCCGAGAACACTAACTTTTGCATTTACTAGTATCCATAGACTTTGTCCCGCATTACGCGTGAGAGTTCCCACTCTGCACACGGCGTTCCTAGACCTCCTGCTTCTAATCTAAGGGTTCAGCATTGTAGGCCTAGCGATTCCAAAGTCTCTGAGAGTAGTACTTACCTGCTAGTAATTTCGCATTCCACTTTTGTAGTTTATGGTTTTCCGTGCCCTTCGGGCATTTGCGTAAATTGTGCGACTTTCAGTATTTCTTTAAAAGCTTTGTATTGTGCTTAGCGCCCTGTCCTTATAAAGAGTCCAGGGTTGTTGTGTTATAAATAAATATCCTTTTATTTTCATGACAACTTGTGTGGTGTCCTTTCACTTGGTGTTCAAGGGGTATATGTGATGGTATAACAGCTGGCTTAACATGCCCTCTAGAGTTCAAGTTCAAGTTCAAGTTTTTATTGTATGATTTGGCTCTCATTGAGGGCCACATAAAATAACATACATTTAGACATGACAGAATAGAAAATAATTACTTATAGCTACAAGGAAAAAACTATACAAATTAGCCAAATAATACACACATCAGGATCTCCCACTCGCATTAATATATGTCCATAAATTCTTTAAAATAATTAAAAAGTCTGAAACAAAACATTTCATTAGGGGGGGAATACAGAGCATTACGGAACATTGTTATATTCAGAATTCCCAACTCAAGACAAATCGGTTTTATCCATTTTTTGCGCAATAGACTTAGTATCGGGCAAACAAACAATACATGGTTGAGGTCTTGAGCAGCATAATTACATAGTGTACATAAAGGAGACACATCATACCATTTAGCAAGCAATGTGTTAAGTGGAAGCAAATTGTGCCGTAAGAGGAACCATACCCTCCGAACACCATGTGGGATGTTCCACCTTGTATATTGCTGTGCTTGTTTGGGTATATAAGTTAGGGCCAAGTCTTCCCTTTCTTTATACTTCTGTTGATCCCTTATATCCATCTTATAGCACAATTCCCAGGTCCTACTTTTTAGTTTTAACTTTAGTTCATATGGAGAAAGAGAAAATAGAGTACTTTCATCGAGTTCTAATAGAAAAACAGCTTTTCTGAAGTTTTTTACAAGCTGCGAAAACTCATTGAAATTACCTAAAAGCTCCATTTTTACTAATTCGCGTAGGGTTCCTGGTTTAGCTCTCGCCAGGGATGCTACCCACCTTACCTAAGCTGCTAAACCTTGTGTCCAACAGCTCCGCAGGCCAAATTCAAGTCTGCATAGTGATGTAGAACACGCTGAATTAAGGGAGGAGATTTTCCTCAATATCTTTCCCTCCGTTTTTTGCATGAAATCCCATTGTTTTAAGTCCACCAATTCCATTCCATAGAGGAGGGTGGAAGGGATCTTTGCGCGAAATACCTCTAAGCAGGACGAGAAATGCCTCTTCCCTGTGGCATTATAAAAAGATCGTAGACCCATTCCATGAGCCATAGCTTTTCTCGTATTATTTTCAGTGTGAGGCTTTTCACTAAGATTGGAAGATATTATTTTACCCAAAAAAGGATAAGAGTTGACTACCTCGAGTTTTTCTCCGCTTAATGTCCAATTAAAGCTCCTAGATCTGCATTTCTTCTTACCGAAGATGCACATGATCTTGCTTTTAGAGCTATTAATTTTCATGTAGTGTTTATCCGCGAAGGTATTCAATGTATGAAGACGATTAGCAAGACCTTTAGGGGTCAGATCCAGAACTAATATATCATCTGCATACATTAAAATAGATATGGCAGTCCCTCCTATAATTGGGGGGAGACCTTCACATTTAGCAACTATAGTAGGTAAATCGGCCATATACAGGGAAAACAGGGTGGGAGCCAATATACATCCCTGTTTTAAACCATTACGGGAGGGAATTGCTTGAGTAAGTCCCCTTTCTCCGCCCTGTAACACTCTACACCAGGTATTACAATGTAAGGACTTAACTAAGTCTAATAAGTATCTCGGCATGCCCAACAGCATCAGTTTTCTCCACAGCGTCGGGCGATCAACCCTATCAAATGCTGCGGAAAAATCTATAAATGCTGCGTATATGCCCCCACCACGTACCCGCACATATTTATCTACGATTACATGTAACATAGTTAGGTTATCTAAAGTTCCGTGGTCTTTTCGAAACCCTGTCTGCTCCCTAGGAATAATATTATTTGAGAATGCCCAGTCTGTTATTAATATTAGTAGGAGTTTGGCAAAAATTTTTCCTATCGCATCTAATAACGCAATTAGGCGATAATTAGAGGGATTTTCGCGGTCTCCTTTTTTAAAGATTGGAATCAAGATGCTTCCCCTCCAGGACTCGGGTACTGATCGATTTTTAAAGCATGCCTGGAACACTGGAAGAAGGATCCTGCTCCAAGTAGTTATATCTTGTTTAATTATAGACATGGGAACTTCGTCCGGACCCATGGCCCCAGACGAGCGCATGCTTTTAATTGCGGAAGCTATGGTATCCTCAGTGGGTAATTCCATTGGATTAACAATATTACTGTCCGGAGCCACAGCCTCATCTTCTATCTCATTGGGAGAATATAGCGTGAGCACAAATTGAGTCCAGACTTCTTCAGAGATGGCAATCGGCGTAGATGTTTTGACAACACCACATCCTTGCCTAATAATGGACCAGAAAGCTCTCGAGTTTTTGCTCCTTGAAGCTTCTCTAAGATTTATCCAAATCATATCCTCTTTATCTCTTTTGATCTTGGCTCTCAATCTCACCCTCCTTCTCTTTACCGAAGCTAACTGTCTCCGAATCTCTCCTGATCTATTAAGGAACTGCAACCTAACCAATTTATTAATCTCTTTATTTATCTTTAAGAGAGTACTAGGTAAGTAAGATTTCTTTCTAAACCTTCCTCGGTTCCTGGCCATTTCAGTAATTTTATAAATAAGCGATTCGAGGGACCTAAATTCCCTACCTTGCCAAGAGTCGAGTTCAGATAGAGATTGAATAAGAATGTTTTGCACATCTTTATAATAACGGGTACCCCAATAGCATCTCCCAGATTGGCAATTTATAGAGAAGCCTTTATTCTTTAGGGACCAGCGGTCAGATTCAGGAGGAATTAGAGAAATAGATAATTTTATAATTTTATGGTCACTCAGCGGAGTGTGAGAGATTACCAGGTCTTTGAAAGAAGAGAACGTATCAAGATCAGTTATAGCATAGTCTAAAATGGATTCACCACTGATAGAGGCATGTGTATAGTTTGCGGGGGAATCGGAAGGCATTCTGCCATTTATGATGATTCCATCCACAGCACTGAGCTCCCCAAGAAGAGTCTTACCCCTTTTATTCGTTTTGATTTTATTAGGGAAGAGAGCTTGGGGAATATTAAATACTTCTTCTTTTACCTTGTTTCTAAATATGTCAAGGGAAGTATTGGAGACTTTACAGTTTAAATCCCCCACTAATAATAGATATGGAGGATCATCCCCCTCTAATAACTGTTTTATGTATGTGAACATGCGCTTTAAAACTGGGGTAAAATTGTCTTCGGGGGGGAATGTAGGCATTTAAAATTACAAACGAAGATCGTTGTACGTTAATATCCAGGTTAGAAATAGTTATGGATTGGAATAAATTACTCTCATCTTTGTAATGGGAAAATTGCCATTGAAGTGTATTGGATAGCAAACATGCGATTCCGCCTTTGGCGTGGCCCCTTCTAGAAGGAGTAGCAGCGCCTTCAAAGATGAAGTAATCATTCCCTCCATAGGGGAGAGTATCACACCATGTTTCTTGAATACAATACACATCTGCATTCAACGAAAAAAGATAATCAAGTTTCTCCGGACAATTAGACAGACCAGCAGCGTTCCAAGAAATACATGCCCTCTAGAGTTTAGCCTAAAGACTGCTCTTGTCCATGCTACTAGGATAGCTGGTCTATAAGGTTGACTTACAACCAATCATCAATAAGGGTCGTTTGGACTGATACATAGTGATCACTAGAATAGTGAGCACTGCATATCAGGCCAACTTCTCACACCTAGGTCAAACAAGTATGTGACCTCACCTTTTTTTTAAATTCAAGGATGGTATGGGGCAACTCCACTTGTCTTGGAGAGCTGCTGGGGCCACATGCTCCACCCACAATTTCTGTCCTGGCTGGTGAACTGCAAACCTAGCCTTTTGGAAATGCCAAGCTTTCGGAAGCTCCTGGCTGGCCTCAAAGTTTTTGCTGGCCTTCCTAATGTGTGCAGCCATAACTGAACGCAGGCCACACTGTTTAACCAGACACAATGGACCCCTAAGTGCATGTCCAAACAGGTTCAAATGGGCTGTAGCCCACCCCCTTCTGAGGAACCTCTGTAGGCAAAGAGAAGACAGGATAACAAGACATCTATTTTCGCCTGAGATTTTCTGGGAGTCCTATGATCATACTCTCTAGGGTCTTGTTGAACCTTTTAACAAGGCTGTTGCACTGTAGATGGTAGGTTATGGTAAACTTGTAGTTTACACCACGCTCTTTCCACATGGCAGTTATGTAGCTAGACATGAAGTTTGTACCTCTTTTGGTAACCTCACTCTGGAAAAGACTGCTAGAATAACCGTAGGCACCACAAGAGCTCTAGTGGTCGTAAGTGAAATAGCCTCTGGAGATCTTCTGGCATTGTCCACCACCACTAGGATGTAACTGTGTCCAGGAGATGCAAATTTCTCTGTCATCATAGTGGCACTGGCCCCCTGTATGCCACAGTTTCCTGACAATCGGAGACTGTTGTCTGTACTTGCCCACGTTAGTGGGACTTATAAGTAAAGTAGCAAGTTCCATGCCACTCTCCCAGGCAAGGACCGCCTGAGTGGGTGTTTTGACTTGGCCAGAACCCAAGATTAACCCTCCCAATACCTTGGGGGACTACTATTACTTGTGCTAGGGGCGCTACTTACCTTAGGGGTAGGAGTAGTAGGTTCTTTGGTGTTTGCTTTAGAGCAATTGGCATCCCTTGCTCTGTGGCCTTTCTCCTTACACAGGTAACACCATGGTCTCTTGGAAGAGAAGTTTTAGGACCCACCCCCAGAGGAAGATTTTTGGGGACCTTTTGAACACTTCTTTTTGTCTATACCTTTCTCCCCACCCTATTCTTGGGCCTTAGAAGAATACTGCCTCGTCTGGTCACCTCCACCACCATTGAATTTCTGCTTCACCCTGGTGTGGACCCATTTGTCTGCCTTCTTCCAATTCTTGGGGAGAGGTCACATCAGTCCACCAGGTACTGCAACAGCTGATGATTGTAGGAAGGTGGATATCTGACTATGGTTGCCCCCAACTTTTTGCCTGGTGTTTTGCTGGTTTTTCGACTTAGTTGACCTGGGGCCCTGCTATTCAGGACCCCAGGCCCACTCCTCTCTCTGTAAAATGGATTCCATGTACTCTAGGTACATATCTAATTGGATACTGAGTCACCTTATCAGCCCCTGTACAGTTTACCTTGGGTACCCAGGGCATAGGTGCACCCAGGGCCTACCAGGGGCTGCAGCATGTATTATGCCACCCCTGGCTGGCCATCCAAATATGACACAACTGGCTGCACGACAGCTGGGGCAAGGTGGTGTAATCACCCTTTGCTTTAGGTATAGTATCTCTATACCTAACCCTAAAATGGACACAGGGGGGGGGGGTTATGTAGGAAGGTGGATATCTGACTATGGTTGCCCCCAACTTTTTGCCTGGTGTTTTGCTGGTTTTTCGACTTAGTTGACCTGGGGCCCTGCTATTCAGGACCCCAGGCCCACTGCTCTCTCTGTAAAATGGATTCCATGTACTCTAGGTACATATCTAATTGGATACTGAGTCACCTTATCAGCCCCTGTACAGTGTACCTTAGGTACCCAGGGCATAGGTGCACCCAGGGCCTACCAGGGGCTGCAGCATGTATTATGCCACCCCTGGCTGGCCATCCAAATCTGACAACTGGCTGCACGACAGCTGCGGCAAGGTGGTGTAATCACCCTTTGCTTTAGGTATAGTATCTCTATACCTAACCCTAAAATGGACACATATATTCCTATCAGTCACTCCTATGGCAGGCCTTATCAATCCTGAAGGCAGAGTGCTTGGAATTATGTGAGATGATGCTCTGGCATGAGCTGAGCCCGTTTGCAGCTTGCGGAACCAAGTCCTAATAGCTGTTCCATGATAAGGCTATACCATATACTCTTAAGTGCATTATGAACCTCGCAGTCAAATGCTAACTTTGGCATAGCATTATCAAAATATGTCGAGTAAGGTGTCATACGAATTGGAATACTAACCCCTCACCAATTCTGGCGACGGGGTTAGTATTCCACCCTTCTAGAGGGACACGACATGTATGTAACTGTGAACCCCGGTTAAAGTTAACTCGAGCCTCAGCATCACAAAATGGATGCTGCCACCACAGACACAAGTCTGACCTCCTGCTGCTGAGAGTCCTTCCAGCGAGGGAGGCTCAGACAAAGGGTTTCCTGCCTTGGGAGGTGCTAGCACCACCCCAGACAGGATTTTGTGTATTAGGTAGGACAGGGCTGAAAGGAATGAGACATGCCTGGGGCACACAAGGTGTCCCTGTGCGTATGCTGGTCCAAACCAGTTCCTGGGGCACCCCAGCCCCGGAGCTGGCGCAGGACCGGACAAAGGAAAGAGGGTGTAACCACCCCCTTTCCTGGTCCTACCCAGAGGAGGGACGTAGTCGTAGTGCAGCCCCCTTTAGCTGAATAAAGGTAGGAGCTGGTCCCATTCCAAATTAGATTATCCTGATCAACTTCACAAGAAGAAACTCTGGACCTCGACGTTCTGCTCCACAGAAGACAGAAGGAATCTCCCTTGTGGGCAAGGAGTGTCCACCCTGCATCTGCAGGCACCACCAGCGTACCGCGACTTCCCTTTGTCGTCTTCCTGCAAAGGATCCAGACTTCAGAGCCCGACGAGATCCGGATTCCCAGACCTCTCCGACCTCAACCCACATCTACAGCCGAGCTGAGACCCGTGGGTGCGACGAGACACGTGGGACCGGCCATCTTGAAAGAAGCAGCACTTCGCTCCAGCACGACTTCCGAGGCATCCTCGTCCAAGTGCTTTGGGGACTGAGAAGCCCCGACCCCGAGCAGCTCCTGCATCGAAGATCAGCCCTCCAGCATCCACGAGATCTGCGTGGGGCCCTTCTGCCTGTTTGCTGCTCGACGCGTTGTCTGGTCACTTGCCGGCCGGCTAGTGACCTCCTAGATGACGAACAATGACAACTTTGCTGCTGGTCTGGTTGCTCCAGACTGGCCCTTGCTCCCTTCCAAAAGAGGAGCACCCCGGACCCTCCTGGTCCACTCCAGACGCCGTTTCCACTCACCGCGTGGGTTGCCTTTGCCAAGGCCTGTTGACTCCGAATCCGAAGACGACACCGCCGACAGCGAGAGCCTGCGTGGGACAGCTCGTGCCTCCATCCTGGTTGTCGAAGACACCACCTGGTCCACGTGGCTGCAGAGACAAGCGTCCACCTTCACCTGATCGCGACGACGACATCTGGTTCCACTCCTGGTTCCACTCCAGTCACTGGCTCGTGACTTTGAACATTGTCCCCTCTGCTTTCAGGTTCCTCTCTTCACCAATCCACCCTTGGATTGCACCGGACATCTTCCTCCTGGTCGCCTGCAGCATCTTTCTTCAAGGCTCCATAGAGTTCGACGCGGAAACCCGACACGACTTCGCACCTATGCACCTGCAGCCTGTGGGTGAGGTAACACGAGCATTTCGGTGCTCAAGGGTAGCTTGACTCTCCTAGTGTCCAGTTCCATTGTCGTTTCAGTCCTATCTAGTCAGGAACGTCCGTACTCACCTTTTCTTTAAACTGTACTGTCCATAGACGTTTGTACGCATCTCGCGTGTGAGTTCACACTCTGCACACGCGCTCCGTGGGCCTCCTATTACTAACCTCAAGTTAGTATAGTGTGGTCCCAGCGATCCTACAACCTCTGGACAGCTCCATTCCTTTAATTGACTTTCACATTCCATTTATTTAGTATATGGTTTGTCGTGCCCCTAGGGCACCATTGTAAATCGTGCAACTTAAACGTATTTTTCCTAAGAGTTTGTCATGTGCTTAGCCCTCTGACTTCATAAAGAGTTCAGAGGTGTATGTTAGTTAATAAATATCTGTTTATTTTCATAACTACCTGTGTGGTGTCCTTTTCATTTGGTATTCAAAGGTTATATGTGGTAAAACAGCTGGCTTCACATGCCATAAAGAGTTTAGCCTAAAGACTGCTTTTGTCCACGCTACTAGGATAGCTGGTCTATAAGGTTGACTTTCAACCAATCACCATAAGGGTTGTTTGGAATGATACAAGGTGATCACTAGAACTAGTGAGCATCATATATCAGGCCAACTTCTCACATCCACCTTCACCTGATCGCGACGACGACATCTGGTTCCACTCCTGATTCCACTCCAGTCACTGGCTAGTGAGTTTGAACATTGTCCCCTCTGCTTTCAGGTTCCTCTCTTCACCAATCCACCCTTGGATTGCACCGGATATCTTTCTCCTGGTCACCTGCAGCATCTTTCTTCAAGGCTCCATAGACTTCGACGCGGAAACCAGACACGACTTCGCACCTATGCACCCGCAGCCTGTGGGTGAGGTAACACGAGCATTTCGGTGCTCAAGGGAAGCTTGACTCTCCTAGTGTCCAGTTCCATTGTCGTTTCAGTCCTATCTAGTCAGGAACGTCCGTACTCACCTTTTCTTTAAACTGTACTGTCCATAGACGTTTGTACGCATCTTGCGTGTGAGTTCACACTCTGCACACGCGCTCCGTGGGCCTCCTATTACTTACCTCAAGTTAGTATAGTGTGGTCCCAGCGATCCTACAACCTCTGGATAGCTCCATTCCTTTAATTGACTTTCACATTCCATTTATCTAGTATATGGTTTGTCGTGCCCCTAGGGTACCATTGTAAATCGTGCAACTTAAACGTATTTTTCCTAAGAATTTGTCATGTGCTTAGCCCTCTGACCTCATAAAGAGTTCAGAGGTGTATGTTAGTTAATAAATATCTGTTTATTTTCATAACTACCTGTGTGGTGTCCTTTTCATTTGGTATTCAAAGGTTATATGTGGTAAAACAGCTGGCTTCACATGCCATAAAGAGTTTAGCCTAAAGACTGCTTTTGTCCACGCTACTAGGATAGCTGGTCTATAAGGTTGACTTGCAACCAATCACCATAAGGGTTGTTTGGACTGATACAAGGTGATCACTAGAACTCGTGAGCATCATATATCAGGCCAACTTCTCACAATGATAAGGACAGTTATTAAGGATGTGCTCTCATTAATAAATTGTACAATCCCTCATACTCGTGCGCATTACTTCCATGAGGCCAGCCTTCCAGATCCTTAATAGCACGGTCTACAAAGTCAACCCACTCTTGGGTGTGTCCCTGAATTTAACCCTGCATTGCTCATTGGTTAAATCAAAGCCATCTATGAGAGCACTCTTCAAGACTGCATAGTTGTCAGTATCTTCCTTTTTAACAGTGAGAAGTTTGTATCAGCCTTTGCTAGCATAGGAGAACCATAGGCTAGCTGCCCACTGCCCTTGAGAGACCTTTTGTACTTTACAGGCACCTTCCAAGGCAGTGATAGGTTTATGGAGTTTATCTCCAGTATGGAAAGTCCCGTCTTGAACCAGGAGACTCGGAAGAGCTGAGAACACAAGGAATCATCTAAGTTAAGTACCCGGGAACCCCACAGAGGCTGTGTGCATAGTCGAAACAGAGCCATTTACTTAATAGAAGTCAACAGGGAAGTTTCTTTTGCAGTTTTGTAGGAGGACTCTTCCCAGCGTACCCTGTTGAAACCCTGTGGAAGACACACTGCTGGAGAGTCGCCCCACCGTGGATACCCCAGGATACCTACACCAGGGAAGCTGGGTGCAAAGTAACGTTAGAAACCGCTGTAGACCACAGTGGAGGAATTCAGTAAAGATGCCGCTGGCGAAGCCTGCAAGAGTCAAGTGTAATTCAAGGGTGGATTCTTGAAAACAAGAACCTGCAAGCAGAGGGGACATAGTTTATGCCACTGGAAGGTGACCAGGAGGCATGGAAGAGCAATGACCACAGATGACGGATGGTTCAAAGGAGTTGATGGTGTCCTTGTCACTGCAGCTTTTAGGACCAGGCTATGCTGAGGAAGACCCAAGGCCGTGTAAGAGCTTTTGCAAGTTGGAGGTCGGTGTCCGGTGGGAGCACCAACAAGACTTGGCAGCTGCAATAGGCTTGGAAAGTGAAGAATGAGCAGCGCTGGGACCAGCAAGGTCCAAGGGACTCGCCACAAGCAGGAGAGTCAAAGCAGGCCCGAGCAAGCAGGGGAGCCCACTGTAGAAGTAGAAGACCTTTGATAGATACCACAGGCCAAGGGCACAGGAGTCGCAAGAGGAAGGTCCCTGGTGCAGAGGAAGGAGTGAGGACACGGAGGAAGAGATCCTTAAGGCTAGAGCCTCTTGTAGCCCTAAAATCTCTGGAGTGCAGAGCCAACAAGCCTTGGCAACGGCAAGTTTACGCGGTTCACAGGGATTTGGTCCAAGTTGTTCCAACGAGGAATAGTGGTCTCAAAATTGCAGAGAGGACAGGTCAGGCCTTAAGGGAGTTGCAAAACCACCAACTGTGTTGCTGAGCCTTTTGAAGTCTGTGGGACGTCAGGAGCAGCAGACCGGTCAGCTTGGTTGCGGTGCCTGCTGATGCAGGGGGATTGACTCCTTCACTCCAAGGGAGATTACTCTGGGTGTCCTTGATGCCCACAGGTCAGTTGAAGGTCCTGGAAGAAGCACAGACACAGACGACAAAGAAGACTTGCAGAACAGTAAGACCAGGAGCAGCAGGAGTCTTCCTTGATGCAGTCTTGGTTCCAAGCGAAGTCAAAGTGTCCAGATAGTCAAAGAGTGATGTGGTTTCAGGCTAGAGTCTTGTCCCACGACACATCTGAGGACCCACCCAAAGGTAAGTCCTTTCATACCCTAAGAAAGGAGTTAGGGTGACTCTGGGAACTCTCCCAAAGGTGGGCCCGTACAGAGGGGAGTATACTCCCATGTCCTTTGTCCAGTTTTGCACCAGAGCGGGAGCCAAAAGCTCTCAGAACTGGTTCCAACTGGAGTATGCAAGGAGGGCACCAAACGTGCCTTTCAAAGCAGTCTGGTGGCGCTGGCAGGCACACCCACCCAATACACCAAGTCCTGTGTGGGAGGGGGTCACACCTCCCTGTGACAGGAAACCTATTGTTCTACCTTCCCCTCTTGAGCTCAGCTGAGCAGCAGGAGGGAAAACGTGTCTGGGGTCGGCAGCAGCACTAGCTTGCTGGAAAACCCTGGAAGTCTGTTAGCTGGAGTACTGGGGCTTCCCGGAGGAGCCCACAGTACCTGGAATCATACCTCTAACACTGGTAACGGTGTTGGGGTATGATTCAAACATGTTTTATAACTAACATGCCCAGATTCGGCACATCGACTATATATATATCCATTGCGTAAGAATGGATGCCCACTATGTGTGTTAAAATGGCATGACCACACTTACAAAGCCTGGGGAATCAACTCTGGGATTTGTAGTGGTGTCCTGCACATGCAGGGGCACCTACAAACTTACCCCGCATTCTCGATAGAAAGGCCTGCCTTAGGGGGTGATGTATAGGTTTTAAGTGTAATGACCTCGGGTATAAGAAATGTATATCTTTCATAAGTGGTGCTAGCACCAGCTTACAATGGCAGTTTGAGTGGTCTCTCATGGGTGGCATAATACATGCTGCAGCCAATGGAAGACCCCTGGTGTACCTATGCCTTGGGTACCGCAGTACCATATACTAGGAGCTTAAAGGGGTATATTAGTAGCCAATTGTGCAGGTACAAAAGTACTTTCCATGTTAAATTTAGGGAGGAAGCACAGTGACTTGTGTCCTGGTTAGCAGAATCCCTGTCAGACTAGTGAAAAACAAGCATTCTGACACCAGCAAAAGGTGGGGATAACCATGAAAGCAGTTCCTGCCCAGATGTTTCGGCCTCTCATGGATTTTAGTGAGAATGGCTTTGAGGCTGCTGGGCCTCAAGGCCTTTTGCTTGTGGACCATGGCCGTTGGCACATGTGGGCTCTGCAGGGGACTTGAAGATCAAATGGGTACAGTATCAGGGTATTCTCACCGACCTGGTTCAGATGTCAGAGGGCAACATGAATGACCTGCGGTGGTGGCCGACAAACGGCAATTGAGTCAGGGGCAGACCCTCTGTCTTCCCCACCCAGATCTCACAGTAGTGATGGACGTGTTACTTCTGGGGTAGGTTGAGATCAGAGGACTCCTTTGGAACCCAAGCTCCATATCAACCTCTTGGAGCTTTGTGCAATCTGATTGGCACCGAAAGCCTTCTTACCATCCCTCAAGGGAAGGTAAGTTAAGTATTCACAGACACTACTACCATGTGGTACTGCAACAAACGTGGCGGGGTGGCGTCGTAATCCCTCTGTTTATAGGACTTACATATCTGGTCTTGGCTGGAACAACAAGGCATTTTCCTGATGGTTCAATATCTGGCTGGTTATCTGAACGCCAGAGTGGACGAACTCAGCTGTCGATGCATTGAGGATCACAAGTGGTGTCTCCATCAAGAGGTGGTGCAAGGCCTCTTGTATGCCTTTCTGCCCATACCACTCCTGCCCAGAGTGCTCAAGAAGATCAGGAGAGACTGTGCCCAAGTCATCCTTGTGGTTTTGGACTTGGCACTGGAGAGTATGGTATCCTGAGCTTCTGCATCAGTCTTCCAATCAGGCTGCCTCTTCAGGAGGATCTTCTATCTCAGCAGCAGGGAAGGGTTCTTCACCTGAACCTGTCCACTCCCTGACTGCTTGCATGGAGATTAAGCAGCGACAGTTGACAGCTTTTGACCTTCCTGCCGAAGTCTGTGAAGCTATCCTGGCTACCAGGCGTTCCTACGCAAATTCGGTATATGCCTGCCGGTGGCAGAGATTTTGTAATAATTGTACAGCCTTTTTAGTGGCAATAATTTCTGCCAGGAGGTTGAGCGAACTGCAGACATGGTATCTCAGCCCCCTTACCTGACCGTCTTTCTAGGCAAAGTACTGCTCCCTGCTAGGGATTCTTTTCTACCCAAAGTAGTAACACCTTTCCATATGGGACAATCTGTCACCTTGGCCACCTTCTATTCTTCTCTGCAGCCTTCTAAAGAAGAAGAGCGGCTCCACCGTGTGGACCCAAAAAGAGCGTAGTCATTCTACCTTGAACACACTAAAACATTCTGGGTGGGCAAGCAGCTTTTTGTAGGGTATGTTGGAGTAAAAAAGGTGTGCTGTTCCAAAGAGGACCATATCACGTTGGGTCATTCTCTGCATTCAAATATGAAACTCCCTGGAAAGAAACAGCCTCCTGAAGGCCTTTGGGCCAATTCTATCAGGGTAACGGCAACCACTACGTTTCTTCAGCATGGTGTTCCGGTTCGTGGCATTTGCCAGGCAACCATGTGGGATCTCTGCACACGTTTGCCAAGCATTACTGCACGGACAACCAGGTCTGCAGGGAGGGCCTTTTTGGCCATACTGTTCTGCTGGACCTTTCTCCTTTGTCAGTCCGGGGATGGTATTGCTTCGATATCTGTTCAAAGGTAAAGAATCTGTGGCTAGATGTCTCTATCAGATGGACAAGTTACTTACTTTCGGTAACGTCTTATCTGGTAGAGACATGATCTGCCTGCAGATTCCTCACCCACCCAACCATCCTACCTGCACTGCGAATTTGGTATAGTGTCGGGGCTGTTCCCTTTCAGGGCCCTAGTTGTTTTTAACACACCATGGTCAGTCACTTCATAGCTTCTGACGTGGAAAGTCGTGAAAAGTACTGATGTCAGTGCGCCGGAGTGCCGCCTATATAGATGTGGACGTCATGTTGAAGATTAACCCGGTGCCTACGACGTCCAGCTGTGTCGACTGAAGCCCCCTATCGGCACACAGGGGTAGTGCTTTCAAGAATCTTCTGGATCCAGTCTGATGCATGGATGTTCAAAGGTAAGGAATCTGCGGCTAGATGATGTTTACCCGATAAGGCTTCGCCAAAGGTAAGTAATGTGTCCGTTGTGAAGCCTCACTGTGTTATACCCTACAAACCCTTCCAGCACCAGTCAGGTTTAGTTTGTCAAACCTTAGCTCATCCCTGGGCAGCTGTGATTTCAAGCTTTCAGACTTCAATGAAGGAACAAGTATAAAGTCACCCCAGATTTTTGCTTTTTGCTTCACTGGTTTACAACTTTCCCTGGCTGTGGGCCTGCTAATCAGACCCACAGCCTAGCTGTTCTCTCTCTAAATTGACATCCATGTACCTTAGGTGCATTTACCAATTGGTATTGGGTCACTCTTGTAAGTCCTTGTTCAGTGTACCATAGGTACCCAGGGCATAAGTGAACCCATGGCCTACCAGGGGCTGCAGCATGTATTATGCCACCCCTGGCTGGCCCCCCAAATCTGACACAACTGGCTGATCAATCAGCTGGGGCAAGGTGGTGTAATCACCCTTTGCTTTAGATATAGTATACCTATATCTAAACCTAAAATGGACACATATACTCCTATAAGTCACTCCTATGGCAGGCCTTAACAATCCTGGAGGCAGAGTGCTTGGATTTATGTGAGATAGTGCTCTGGCATGAGCTGAGCCTGTCTACAGCTTTCGGAACCAAGTCCTTTAGCTGTTTCCATGATAACGCTATACCATATACTCTTAAGTGCATTATAATCCTCGCGGTTATCGCTAACTTTGGCATAGCATTATCAAAACATGTCGAGTAAGGTGTCATACGAATTGGAATACTACCCCCTCGCCAATTCTGGCGACGGGGGTAGCATTCCACCTTCTAGAGGGACACGACATGTACCTAACTGTGAACCCCGGTTAAAGTTAACCCGAGCCTCAGCATCACAAAATGGATGCTGCCACCACAGACACAAGTCTGACCTCCTTCTGCTGGGAGTCCTTCCAGCGAGGGAGGCTTGGACAAAGGGTTTCCTGCCTCGGGAGGTGCAAGCACCACCCCAGACAGGATTTTGTGTATTGGGTAGGACAGGGCTGAAAGGAATGAGACATGCCTGGGGCACACAAGGTGTCCTGTGCATACACTGGTCTAAACCAGTTCCTGGGGCTCTCCAGCCCCAGCTCTGGCGCAAGACCGGACAAAGGATAGGGGGTGTAACCACCCCCCTTCCTGGTCCCACCCATAGGAGGGACCTAGTCGTAGTACAGCCCCCTTTAGCAGGATAAAGGTAGGAGCTGGTCCCATTCCGAGTTAGATTAATCCTGAACTGAAACTCTACAAGAAACTCTGGACTTCGACTTTCTGAACAGAAGACTGAAGAAATCTCCCTTGTGGGCAAGGAGTGTCCACCCTGCACAAGCAGGCACCATCAGCGTCCAGCGGCTTCCCTTTGTCTTCTTCCTTCGAGGATCCAGACTTCAGAGCCCGACGAGACCCGGATTCCCAGACCTCTCCGACCTCTACCTACATCTGCAGCACAGCTGCGATCCGTGGGTGCGACAAGACACCTGGGACCGGCCATCTTGAAAGAAGCAGCACTTCGCTCCAGCATGACTTCTGAGGTAACCTCGTCCAAGTGCTTTGGGGACTGAGAAGCCCCGACCCCGAGCAGCTCCTGCACCGAAGACCAGCCCTCCAGCATCCACGAGATCTGCGTGGGGCCCTTCTGCCTGTTGCTGCTCGACGCGTTGTCTGGTCGCTTGCCGGCTGGCTAGTGACCTCCTAGGCGACGAACCTTGAAGTCCAATCTGCTGGTCTGGTTGCTCCCGACTGTCCCCTGCTTCCCTGCGAAGGAGAAGCACCCCGGACCCTCCTGGTCCACTCCAGACGCCGTTCCCACTCACCGCGTTGGTTGTCTTTGCCAAGGCCTGTTGACTCCAAATCCGGATCCGACACCGCCGACAGCGAGAGCCTGCGTGGGACAGCTCGTGCCTCCATCCTGTTTGTCAAAGACACCACCTGGTCCACGTGGCTGCAGAGACAAGCATCTACTCTTCACCTGATCGCGACAACGACATCTGGTTCCACTCCTGGTTCCACTCCAGTCACTGGCTAGAGACTTTGAACATTGTCCCCTCTGCTTTCAGGTTCTCCTCTTCACTGATCCACGCTTGGATCACACCGGACATCTTCCTCCTGGTCGCCTGCAGCATCTTTCTTCAAGGCTCCATAGAGTTCGACGCGGAAACCTGACACGACTTCGCACCTATGCACCTGCAGCCTGTGGGTGAGGTAACACGAGCATTTCGGTGCTCAAGGGTAGCTTGTCTCTCCTAGTGTCCAGTTCCATTGTCGTTTCAGTCCTATCTAGTCAGGAACGTCCGTACTCACCTTTTCTTTAAACTGTACTGTCCATAGACGTTTGTACGCATCTCGCGTGTGAGTTCACACTCTGCACACGCGCTCCGTGGGCCTCCTATTACTAACCTCAAGTTAGTATAGCGTGGTCCCAGCGATCCTACAACCTCTGGACAGCTCCATTCCTTTAATTGACTTTCACATTCCATTTATTTAGTATATGGTTTGTCGTGCCCCTAGGGCACCATTGTAAATCGTGCAACTTAAACGTATTTTTCCTAAGAGTTTGTCATGTGCTTAGCCCTCTGACTTCATAAAGAGTTCAGAGGTGTATGTTAGTTAATAAATATCTGTTTATTTTCATAACTACCTGTGTGGTGTCCTTTTCATTTGGTATTCAAAGGTTATATGTGGTAAAACAGCTGGCTTCACATGCCATAAAGAGTTTAGCCTAAAGACTGCTTTTGTCCACGCTACTAGGATAGCTGGTCTATAAGGTTGACTTGCAACCAATCACCATAAGGGTTGTTTGGACTGATACAAGGTGATCACTAGAACTAGTGAGCATCATATATCAGGCCAACTTCTCACAATGATAAGGACAGTTATTAAGGATGTGCTCTCATTAATAAATTGTACAATCCCTCATACTCGTGCGCATTACTTCCATGAGGCCAGCCTTCCAGATCCTTAATAGCACGGTCTACAAAGTCAACCCACTCTTGGGTGTGTCCCTGAATTTAACCCTGCATTGCTCATTGGTTAAATCAAAGCCATCTATGAGAGCACTCTTCAAGACTGCATAGTTGTCAGTATCTTCCTTTTTAACAGTGAGAAGTTTGTATCAGCCTTTGCTAGCATAGGAGAACCATAGGCTAGCTGCCCACTGCCCTTGAGAGACCTTTTGTACTTTACAGGCACCTTCCAAGGCAGTGATAGGTTTATGGAGTTTATCTCCAGTATGGAAAGTCCCGTCTTGAACCAGGAGACTCGGAAGAGCTGAGAACACAAGGAATCATCTAAGTTAAGTACCCGGGAACCCCACAGAGGCTGTGTGCATAGTCGAAACAGAGCCATTTACTTAATAGAAGTCAACGGGGAAGTTTCTTTTGCAGTTTTGTAGGAGGACTCTTCCCAGCGTACCCTGTTGAAACCCTGTGGAAGACACACTGCTGGAGAGTCGCCCCACCGTGGATACCCCAGGATACCTACACCAGGGAAGCTGGGTGCAAAGTAACGTTAGAAACCGCTGTAGACCACAGTGGAGGAATTCAGTAAAGATGCCGCTGGCGAAGCCTGCAAGAGTCAAGTGGAATTCAAGGGTGGATTCTTGAAAACAAGAACCTGCAAGCAGAGGGGACATAGTTTATGCCACTGGAAGGTGACCAGGAGGCACGGAAGAGCAATGACCACAGATGACGGATGGTTCAAAGGAGTTGATGGTGTCCTTGTCACTGCAGCTTTTAGGACCAGGCTATGCTGAGGAAGACCCAAGGCCGTGTAAGAGCTTTTGCAAGTTGGAGGTCGGTGTCCGGTGGGAGCACCAACAAGACTTGGCAGCTGCAATAGGCTTGGAAAGTGAAGAATGAGCAGCGCTGGGACCAGCAAGGTCCAAGGGACTCGCCACAAGCAGGAGAGTCAAAGCAGGCCCGAGCAAGCAGGGGAGCCCACTGTAGAAGTAGAAGACCTTTGATAAATACCACAGGCCAAGGGCACAGGAGTCGCAAGAGGAAGGTCCCTGGTGCAGAGGAAGGAGTGAGGACACGGAGGAAGAGATCCTTAAGGCTAGAGCCTCTTGTAGCCCTAAAATCTCTGGAGTGCAGAGCCAACAAGCCTTGGCAACGGCAAGTTTACGCGGTGCACAGGGATTTGGTCCAAGTTGTTCCAACGAGGAATAGTGGTCTCAAAATTGCAGAGAGGACAGGTCAGGCCTTAAGGGAGTTGCAAAACCACCAACTGTGTTGCTGAGCCTTTTGAAGTCGGTGGGACGTCAGGAGCAGCAGACCGGTCAGCTTGGTTGCGGTGCCTGCTGATGCAGGGGGATTGACTCCTTCACTCCAAGGGAGATTACTCTGGGTGTCCTTGATGCCCACAGGTCAGTTGAAGGTCCTGGAAGAAGCACAGACACAGACGACAAAGAAGACTTGCAGAACAGTAAGACCAGGAGCAGCAGGAGTCTTCCTTGATGCATTCTTGGTTCCAAGCGAAGTCAAAGTGTCCAGATAGTCAAAGAGTGATGTGGTTTCATGCTAGAGTCTTGTCCCACGACACATCTGAGGACCCACCCAAAGGTAAGTCCTTTCATACCCTAAGAAAGGAGTTAGGGTGACTCTGGGAACTCTCCCAAAGGTGGGCCCGTACAGAGGGGAGTATACTCTCATGTCCTTTGTCCAGTTTTGCACCAGAGCGGGAGCCAAAAGCTCTCAGAACTGGTTCCAACTGGAGTATGCAAGGAGGGCACCAAACGTGCCTTTCAAAGCAGTCTGGTGGCGCTGGCAAGCACACCCACCCAATACACCAAGTCCTGTGTGGGAGGGGGTCACACCTCCCTGTGACAGGAAACCTATTGTTCTACCTTCCCCTCTTGAGCTCAGCTGAGCAGCAGGAGGGAAAACGTGTCTGGGGTCGGCAGCAGCACTAGCTTGCTGGAAAACCCTGGAAGTCTGTTAGCTGGAGTACTGGGGCTTCCCGGAGGAGCCCACAGTACCTGGAATCATACCTCTAACACTGGTAACGGTGTTGGGGTATGATTCAAACATGTTTTATAACTAACATGCCCAGATTCGGCACATCGACTATATATATATCCATTGCGTAAGAATGGATGCCCACTATGTGTGTTAAAATGGCATGACCACACTTACAAAGCCTGGGGAATCAACTCTGGGATTTTTAGTGGTGTCCTGCACATGCAGGGGCACCTACAAACTTACCCCGCATTCTCGATAGAAAGGCCTGCCTTAGGGGGTGATGTATAGGTTTTAAGTGTAATGACCTCGGGTATAAGAAATGTATATCTTTCATAAGTGGTGCTAGCACCAGCTTACAATGGCAGTTTGAGTGGTCTCTCATGGGTGGCATAATACATGCTGCAGCCAATGGAAGACCCCTGGTGTACCTATGCCTTGGGTACCTCAGTACCATATACTAGGAGCTTAAAGGGGTATATTAGTAGCCAATTGTGCAGGTACAAAAGTACTTTCCATGTTAAATTTAGGGAGGAAGCACAGTGACTTGTGTCCTGGTTAGCAGAATCCCTGTCAGACTAGTGAAAAACAAGCATTCTGACACCAGCAAAAGGTGGGGATAACCATGAAAGCAGTTCCTGCCCAGATGTTTCGCCCTCTCATGGATTTCAGTGAGAATGGCTCTGAGGCTGCTGGGCCTCAAGGCCTTTTGCTTGTGGACCATGGCCGTTGGCACATGTGTGCTCTGCAGGGGACTTGAAGATCAAATGGGTACAGTATCAGGGTATTCTCACCGACCTGGTTCAGATGTCAGAGGGCAACATGAATGACCTGCGGTGGTGGCCGACAAACGGCAATTGAGTCAGGGGCAGACCCTCTGTCTTCCCCACCCAGATCTCACAGTAATGATGGACGTGTTACTTCTGGGGTAGGTTGAGATCAGAGGACTCCTTTGGAACCCAAGCTCCATATCAACCTCTTGGAGCTTTGTGCAATCTGATTGGCACCGAAAGCCTTCTTACCATCCCTCAAGGGAAGGTAAGTTAAGTATTCACAGACACTACTAACATGTGGTACTGCAACAAACGTGGCGGGGTGGCGTCGTAATCCCTCTGTTTATAGGACTTACATATCTGGTCTTGGCTGGAACAACAAGGCATTTTCCTGATGGTTCAATATCTGGCTGGTTATCTGAACGCCAGAGTGGACGAACTCAGCTGTCGATGCATTGAGGATCACAAGTGGTGTCTCCATCAAGAGGTGGTGCAAGGCCTCTTGTATGCCTTTCTGCCCATACCACTCCTGCCCAGAGTGCTCAAGAAGATCAGGAGAGACTGTGCCCAAGTCATCCTTGTGGTTTTGGACTTGGCACTGGAGAGTATGGTATCCTGAGCTTCTGCATCAGTCTTCCAATCAGGCTGCCTCTTCAGGAGGATCTTCTATCTCAGCAGCAGGGAAGGGTTCTTCACCTGAACCTGTCCACTCCCTGACTGCTTGCATGGAGATTAAGCAGCGACAGTTGACAGCTTTTGACCTTCCTGCCGAAGTCTGTGAAGCTATCCTGGCTACCAGGCGTTCCTACGCAAATTCGGTATATGCCTGCCGGTGGCAGAGATTTTGTAATAATTGTACAGCCTTTTTAGTGGCAATAATTTCTGCTAGGAGGTTGAGCGAACTGCAGACATGGTATCTCAGCCCCCTTACCTGACCGTCTTTCTAGGCAAAGTACTGCTCCCTGCTAGGGATTCTTTTCTACCCAAAGTAGTAACACCTTTCCATATGGGACAATCTGTCACCTTGGCCACCTTCTATTCTTCTCTACAGCCTTCTAAAGAAGAAGAGCGGCTCCACCGTGTGGACCCAAAAAGAGCGTAGTCATTCTACCTTGAACACACTAAAACATTCTGGGTGGGCAAGCAGCTAATTGTGGGGTATGTTGGAGTAAAAAAGGTGTGCTGTTCCAAAGAGGACCATATCACGTTGGGTCATTCTCTGCATTCAAATATGAAACTCCTTGGAAAGAAACAGCCTCCTGAAGGCCTTTGGGCCAATTCTATCAGGGTAACGGCAACCACTACGTTTCTTCAGCATGGTGTTCCGGTTCGTGGCATTTGCCAGGCAACCATGTGGGATCTCTGCACACGTTTGCCAAGCATTACTGCACGGACAACCAGGTCTGCAGGGAGGGCCTTTTTGGCCATACTGTTCTGCTGGACCTTTCTCCTTTGTCAGTCCGGGGATGGTATTGCTTCGATATCTGTTCAAAGGTAAAGAATCTGTGGCTAGATGTCTCTATCAGATGGACAAGTTACTTACTTTCGGTAACGTCTTATCTGGTAGAGACATGATCTGCCTGCAGATTCCTCACCCACCCAACCATCCTACCTGCACTGCGAATTTGGTATAGTGTCGGGGCTGTTCCCTTTCAGGGCCCTAGTTGTTTTTAACACACCATGGTCAGTCACTTCATGGCTTCTGACGTGGAAAGTCGTGAAAAGTACTGATGTCAGTGCGCCGGAGTGCCGCCTATATAGATGTGGACGTCATGTTGAAGACTAACCCGGTGCCTACGACGTCCAGCTGTGTCGACTGAAGCCACATATCGGCAAATAGGGGTAGTGCTTTCAAGAATCTTCTGGATCCAGTCTGATGCATGGATGTTCAAAGGTAAGGAATCTGCGGCTAGATCATGTTTACCCGATAAGGCTTCGCCAAAGGTAAGTAATGTGTCCGTTGTGAAGCCTCACTGTGTTATACCCTACCAACCCTTCCAGCACCAGTCAGGTTTAGTTTGTCAAACCTTAGCTCATCCCTGGGCAGCTGTGATTTCAAGCTTTCAGACTTCAATGAAGGAACAAGTATAAAGTCACCCCAGATTTTTGCTTTTTGCTTCACTGGTTTACAACTTTCCCTGGCTGTGGGCCTGCTAATCAGACCCACAGCCTAGCTGTTCTCTCTCTAAATTGACATCCATGTGTAGGAAGGTACCTCCTGACTATGGTTGCCCCCAACTTTTTGCCCTGTGTTTTAGCTGGTTTTGGACATAGTCGACCTGGGACCCTGCCAATCAGGACCCCAGGCCTACTGCTCTCTCTTTAAAATGTATTCCATGTACCCTAGGTGCATTTCCAATTGGTACTGGGCCACCCTATCAGACCCTGTAACTCAGGGCATGGGTGTACCCAGGGCTGCCAGGGGCTGCAGCATGTATTATGCCACCCCTGGCTGGCCTCCTAAATTTGACACAACTGGCTGCATGACAGCTGGGGCAAAGTCGTGTAATCACCCTTTGCTGTAGGTGTAGTATACCTATACCTAACCCTAAAATGGACACACAGATTCCTATCAGTCACTCCTATGGCAGGCCTTGACAATCCTGAAGGCAGAGTGTTTGGAACCGTGTGAGATGGTGCTCTGGCGTGAGCTGAGCCTGTCTGCAGCTTGCGGAACCAAGTCCTAATAGCTGTTCCATGATATCGCATACCATATACTCTTAAGTGCATTATAATCCTCGCGGTTAAATGCTAACTTTGGTATTGCTTTATCAAAACATGTCGAGTAAGGTGTCATACGAATTGGAATACTAACCCCTCGCCAATTCTGGCGACGGGGTTAGCATTCCACCCTTCTAGAGGGACACGACATGTATGTAACTGTGAACCCCGGTTAAAGTTAACTGAAGCCTCAGCTCCACAAAATGGATGCTGCCACCACAGACACGAGTCTGACCTCCTGCTGCTGGGAGTCCTTCCAGCGAGGGAGGCCTGGACAAAGGGTTTCCTGTCCGGGGCGGTGCTAGCACCGTCCCAGACATGGTTTTGTGTATCCTGGGTAGGCAGGGCTTTTCAGGAAGGTGACTGCTGAGTGGCACCCCGGTGCTCACTACGCATAGGCCGGTCTGAACCGGTTCCAGGGGCACACCAGCCCCTGGCCTGGGGAAGTCCGGCATGGCAGAGGGGTGTAACCACCCCCCTCCTAGTCCCACCCATAGGCAGGACCTAGTCACCGGGTCAGCCCCCTTTTTTAGTATAAAGATGGGAGCGGGCCCCCTGTTCAAATTAGATCATCTTTGGAATCAAGACACGACTTTCTGCGAAAGGACTTCACGATTTCTTCATCAAGATTCTCCCTTGTGGCTAAGGAGTAGTCACCCTGCATCCGCAGGCACCATCCTAAAGAACACTGCGGTCTGCTGCAAGTCCTTCATCACGAATCTGACGACCCAGATCGACGAGACCCGGCTTCCCTGGCACCTCTGACCTCTACTCACCTCTACAGCAAAGCTGAGAACCGTGAGTGCGACGAGACCTCGAGGGACCGACGATCGCCAAGACTGCACGACATCTTTACTGCAAGCCCACCGTGTCCTCCACGGGTGAGTGCTTTGGGGTCCGAGAAGCCCCGACCCTGCGCAGCTCCAGCACCCAAGGTCAGCCTCCCTGCATCTCCACGATCTGCGTGGGGCCCTTCTGCTGTTTGCTGTGCACCGCGTTGTTTGGCTACTAGCCGGCTGGCTTGTGGCCTTCTGAACGACGCCCGACGACATCACTGCTGCTGGTCTGGTTGCTCCAGACTGGCCCTTGCTTCCTTCTTGAAGAGAGGCACCCCGGACCCTCCTGGTCCACTCCAGACGCCATTTTAGGTCCACCGCGTGGGCTTGAATTTGCCAAGGCTTTGTTGCCCAATCCTGGGTCCAGCGACGCCGACAGCTTCTATCTTCGTGGGACAGCACGATCCTCCTTCCTGGTCGCCGACAACGCCTCCTGGTCCGTGAGATCTCCGAGCCCAGCGTCACCCATACGCCTTGTCGAGGTGGCTACCATCCGGTGCCCTCCTGGTGCCCACTGACTACTGGCTAGTAGTCTCGAACTTGGTCCCCTCTGCTTTCAGGTGTCATCTTCCATCGATCCAGGCTTGGATCCACCGAACTTTCTTCACTGGTCGCCTGCCAGCAACTTCTTTCTTCCAGGCTCCTGGTCCGTCAACGAGGATTCCCGACGTCTTTTGAGTCCTATGCAGCTGCAGCCCCTGGGCTAGGTAACTTCGGCATTTCGGTGCCCCAGCTTAGCCTCACTATCCAAGGGTCAGAATCTACTTTCGTTTTCTCCGTACCAGGTCGGGTTCGCCCGAGAACACTAACTTTGCAATTTCTAGCTACCATAGACTTTGTCCCGCATCTCGCGTGAGAGTGCACACACTGCACCTGAGTCCCCTGGGTCTCCTAGAAGTAATCTAACGATTCTATAGTCAAGTCCTAGCGATTCCAAAGCCTATTAGTACTGTACTTACCTGCTAGTAATTTCGCATTCCACTTTTCAAGTATATGGTTTTCCGTGCCCCTCGGGCATTTGTATATACTGTGCTAACTTAAGTATTTTTGTAAGAGTTTTGGTTTGTGCTTAGTACCCTGTCCTCATAAAGAGTACAGGGCTGTTGTGATCTTTAATAAATAACTGTTTATTTTCATAACACTTGTGTGGTGTCCTTTCACTTGGTGTTCAAGGGGTATATGTGGTATAACAGCTGGCTTAACATGCCCTCTCGAGTCTTTAGCCTTAGACTGCTCGTATCCACGCTACTAGGATAGCTGGTCTATAAGGTTGACTTACAACCAATCATCAATAAGGGTTGCTGGACTGATACATAGTGTTCACTAGAATAGTGACCACTGCATATCAGGCCACCTTCTCACATTGGTGAGCAGCGGTTGGGATTTGAGCTTGCTGTTGTTTTACCACACGTATCCTAAGAATATCTTGTTGAAAGATCACATAAGTACTGTTAGTACATATAACTAAGCTTAGAATACTCTGAGTTCTACTGAACCAGCTGTTGCAGCTCCTCAAGGCTTAGCACACCTTGGCTGCAACTCTTAGCAAGGGATCAGTAGGTAAACACATAGTGTAGGTAGGTGCATCACTTACACCACACTAGAATCAGCATGTCAGACAAAGGAGGAAACTCTGAGTATCCCCTTGTGTCAGTGGACCCTCCACAGGTCCTTACTTCAAAATATGCTGCTCTTAGCTTCCATGAGATGAGACAAGTGTGTACTCTCAGGAAACTAAAACAGGGGTCTAACCCCACCACTTCCTTTCTGATTGGTCTCTTAGAGGCTTATGATACCAGTAGGGCTGGTAACCCAGACCCTTCTAATCCAGAAGGAAGTTTGCCCTCCTTACAGGGACCCTTTGATAGCCAGGAACATCCCCTCCAAGAAGCAGATGATGCTGAGGATGAGGATGAGGACCTGTTGTCAGGGGATGAGGCAGATAAGGGACAGGTAGAAGTCATTAGACTAACCAGGTCCAACTTAAGCAGACATGAGCTTGGTACTGGGGGACTCCTGGGCCCACTCTGAGGTCAGCTTAACATTGGGAATGGACGAGTTAGGTCTCTATCAAGAGGCTCTAACAGATCCCTTCGAACCAATGGCTCTCTCAACTCTTCTCATAGAGGGATGTCTTCCCCTAAGAGGAGAGTGTATGAAGCTGAAGAAAGGGCAATCAAACTGAGGATTGAAAGGGAAGAACTTGCCCTGGCCAAAGAGAGACTTGCCCTTGCTAGAGAGCAAGAATTATGTGGGCTACAGCCCACTGGTGGCAGCAAACCTAGCAATAGGGAAAGGAGTTTTGATACAAAGCACCTGAATAAGATAGTGCCCCCCTTTAAAGAAGGGGATGACATCCACAAATGGATGACTGCTTTGGAGAGAGCCTGCACTGTGCAGGGTGTTCCCCCAAGTCAGTGGGCAGCTATCTTGTGGCTCTCCTTTGATGGTAAAGGTAGAGATAAGCTCCTCACCACAAGGGTGGAGGATGCTAACAATTACCAAATCTTGAAGAATACACTGGTTGATGGGTTTGGTTTAACCACTGAACAATACAGGATGCTGTTCAGAGACACCCAGAAAACTCAGTCTCAAGATTGGACTGACTTTGTTGATTGTGCCACTAAGGCTTTTGAAGGCTGGCTACTGGGTAGTAAGGTTACTGATTTTAAAGGATTGTACAATCTAATTATGAGGGAGCATCTCTTAAATAATTGTCAGAACCAGTTATTACACCAGCACCTGGTAGACTCTGATCTGACCTCTCCACAAGAATTGGGTAAGAGGGCAGACAAATGGGTCAGAACCAGGGTTAGGCCTAAAAACCAGGGTGGTGACCAGAAAAAGGAATCAACCAAGCCTCAAGAGAAGGGTGGGGATAAATCCACAGAGAAGACTTCCCAAGGGCCCCAAAACTCCAACAAGGGTGGTGGGTCCCAGAACACTCCTTCAGAACAGAAGAAACCTTATTGCCATACCTGTAAACAGGTGGGTCATTACAAAAGTGATGCCAGTTGCCCTAAAAATGGTAATAAGGGAAATATACCCCCAGGTAATACTCCTAAACCTCCTGTTACCACTAGTGGTAATCCCCCAGGTGGTGGGAGTGCCCCCAAGAATGTGGTGGGCATTACTTTGGGCAATCAGGAGGACTATGGCCTAGCCAGGTTCCCTGACCACACTCTTGTCTGTGAGACTGGCATGGGGTTTGCCAACTTCACTACTGGACCCCACATTTTGGGAAAGTATAGACAAGAAGTTTTAGTGAATGGTCAGAAAGTTGAGGCATTCAGAGACACAGGGGCCAGCCTCACCATGGTGAATGACCATCTGGTCCCCTCTGCTCAACTGACCCCTGGTTTTACTTATCAGGTGACAGACATTCATGGAGTGAAGAGAAGGCATCCCATGGCAGTAGTCAAGCTCAGTTGGGGTAATGTCACAGGGCCCATGAGAGTGGCAGTGACAGATAACCTACCTGTAGATTGCTTACTGGGGAATGACCTGGAACTCTCAGCATGGGCTGAGGTGGAACAAGAAACTCATTCCAGAATGATAGGCCTATCCAGACAGGTTAGTGGGGCAGTAATAGCTACAGCCCCAGTCCAAGCACCATTCCTCCCTGAAAAGGTTGGAAGGGCAGTGGTAGCCACTGCCCAGGCTCAGACAGACTTTCCAGAACAGGATAGGAGGGCTGTGACAGTCACAGCCCAAACACAGACTGAGTGCCCTCCTGAAAGGTTGGCAAGGTTGAAATGGTCTCAGCCTCTACTCAAACAGATAGTGAGGTTGTGAAGCCTGAAACAATGGATCACTCCACTCAAACAGAGAGCATTGAGGAGGAAGAAGAGTCTTCCCCCTCCCAGACACTCGGTGAGAGCCAGCCTCCTCAGGGAACTGACTCTACCCCTGTTGAAGGAACTGCCCCAGAGGTAGTCAGGCCTAGCCTGGCAGAGCCCCTAATGGCAGTGGACCCCTTCCCAGGTGGGACCCAGTCTGGAGCAGGTAACCTGCACCTCTCTACCCTGCCTCAGTCAGCCCAGGGCTGAAGAGATCAGGGAGGCCAGTGGTGGACCCAAAAGGGCCCCCTGTCCAAAAGAACCCCTTAATCAGCAGATTAGGATCACTGAAGCTGGTAAACCTAGCCAAGTGAAAATAGAACAGACTCCTGAGGGATCCCCCTTAAAAGTAGTTAGGGAACTCTCACAGCTGGGCACTGTTGGGCACAGCCAAACATGGGGCCTAAAAACCCCAGACCTGACCTGTCCCTCCAGTAAGCCAAACAGAGGGATTCAGCCTCCAGATTTAGGTAGCCAGAGGCTGACCCTGAGAGCTCAGTGCATCTCAGCTAAAGAAAGAAAGGCACACATGATGGATGGTGATTGGAGGAAGTTGAGCCCAAAGGTAGAGGAGCCTCACTTCAGTACTCCATCCCAGCATCAGCCTTCTTCTTTCCCAAGACACACCAGAGACAGAGATTCCCTATGGTGGAGACCCTCAGATACCCTTAGGGTGAGGGGTTGCCTAGTGGACCATGACACAGGGGGAAACCAAGCCAGAGCTGGTCCTTCCTTATATGGCCACTTAGGTAATAGAGGCTTACCTGGACAAGGATAGCCTTATCTCCTTTCGTTTGGGGGGGGGGGGGGGGGGGGTTGTGTAGGAAGGTACCTCCTGACTATGGTTGCCCCCAACTTTTTGCCCTGTGTTTTAGCTGGTTTTGGACATAGTCGACCTGGGACCCTGCCAATCAGGACCCCAGGCCTACTGCTCTCTCTTTAAAATGGATTCCATGTACCCTAGGTGCATTTCCAATTGGTACTGGGCCACCCTATCAGACCCTGTAACTCAGGGCATGGGTGTACCCAGGGCTGCCAGGGGCTGCAGCATGTATTATGCCACCCCTGGCTGGCCTCCTAAATTTGACACAACTGGCTGCATGACAGCTGGGGCAAAGTCGTGTAATCACCCTTTGCTGTAGGTGTAAGATACCTATACCTAACCCTAAAATGGACACACAGATTCCTATCAGTCACTCCTATGGCAGGCCTTGACAATCCTGAAGGCAGAGTGCTTGGAATCGTGTGAGATGGTGCTCTGGCGTGAGCTGAGCCTGTCTGCAGCTTGCGGAACCAAGTCCTAATAGCTGTTCCATGATATCGCATACCATATACTCTTAAGTGCATTATAATCCTCGCGGTTAAATGCTAACTTTGGTATTGCTTTATCAAAACATGTCGAGTAAGGTGTCATACGAATTGGAATACTAACCCCTCGCCAATTCTGGCGACGGGGTTAGCATTCCACCCTTCTAGAGGGACACGACATGTATGTAACTGTGAACCCCGGTTAAAGTTAACTGAAGCCTCAGCTCCACAAAATGGATGCTGCCACCACAGACACGAGTCTGACCTCCTGCTGCTGGGAGTCCTTCCAGCGAGGGAGGCCTGGACAAAGGGTTTCCTGTCCGGGGCGGTGCTAGCACCGTCCCAGACATGGTTTTGTGTATCCTGGGTAGGCTGGGCTTTTCAGGAAGGTGACTGCTGAGTGGCACCCCGGTGCTCACTACGCATAGCCCGGTTTGAACCGGTTCCAGGGGCACACCAGCCCCTGGCCTGGGGAAGTCCGGCATGGCAGAGGGGTGTAACCACCCCCCTCCTAGTCCCACCCATAGGCAGGACCTAGTCACCGGGTCAGCCCCCTTTTTTAGTATAAAGATGGGAGCGGGCCCCCTGTTCAAATTAGATCATCTTTGGAATCAAGACACGACTTTCTGCGAAAGGACTTCACGATTTCTTCATCAAGATTCTCCCTTGTGGCTAAGGAGCAGTCACCCTGCATCCGCAGGCACCATCCTAAAGAACACTGCGGTCTGCTGCAAGTCCTTCATCACGAATCCGACGACCCAGCTCGACGAGACCCGGCTTCCCTGGCACCTCTGACCTCTACTCACCTCTACAGCAAAGCTGAGAACCGTGAGTGCGACGAGACCTCGAGGGACCGACGATCGCCAAGACTGCACGACATCTTTACTGCAAGCCCACCGTGTCCTCCACGGGTGAGTGCTTTGGGGTCCGAGAAGCCCCGACCCTGCGCAGCTCCAGCACCCAAGGTCAGCCTCCCTGCATCTCCATGATCTGCGTGGGGCCCTTCTGCTGTTTGCTGTGCACCGCGTTGTTTGGCTACTAGCCGGCTGGCTTGTGGCCTTCTGAACGACGCCCGACGACATCACTGCTGCTGGTCTGGTTGCTCCAGACTGGCCCTTGCTTCCTTCTTGAAGAGAGGCACCCCGGACCCTCCTGGTCCACTCCAGACGCCATTTTAGGTCCACCGCGTGGGCTTGAATTTGCCAAGGCTTTGTTGCCCAATCCTGGGTCCAGCGACGCCGACAGCTTCTATCTTCATGGGACAGCTCGATCCTCCTTCCTGGTCGCCGACAACGCCTCCTGGTCCGTGAGATCTCCGAGCCCAGCGTCACCCACATGCATTGTCGAGGTGGCTACCATCCGGTGCCCTCCTGGTGCCCACTGACTACTGGCTAGTAGTCTCGAACTTGGTCCCCTCTGCTTTCAGGTGTCATCTTCCATCGATCCAGGCTTGGATCCACCGAACTTTCTTCACTGGTCGCCTGCCAGCAACTTCTTTCTTCCAGGCTCCTGGTCCGTCAACGAGGATTCCCGACGTCTTTTGAGTCCTATGCAGCTGCAGCCCCTGGGCTAGGTAACTTCGGCATTTCGGTGCCCCAGCATAGCCTCACTATCCAAGGGTCAGAATCTACTTTCGTTTTCTCCCTACCAGGTCGGGTTCGCCCGAGAACACTAACTTTGCAATTTCTAGCTACCATAGACTTTGTCCCGCATCTCGCGTGAGAGTGCACACACTGCACCCGAGTCCCCTGGGTCTCCTAGAAGTAATCTAACGATTCTATAGTCAAGTCCTAGCGATTCCAAAGCCTATTAGTACTGTACTTACCTGCTAGTAATTTCGCATTCCACTTTTCAAGTATATGGTTTTCCGTGCCCCTCGGGCATTTGTATATACTGTGCTAACTTAAGTATTTTTGTAAGAGTTTTGGTTTGTGCTTAGTACCCTGTCCTCATAAAGAGTACAGGGCTGTTGTGATCTTTAATAAATAACTGTTTATTTTCATAACACTTGTGTGGTGTCCTTTCACTTGGTGTTCAAGGGGTATATGTGGTATAACAGCTGGCTTAACACGCCCTCTCGAGTCTTTAGCCTTAGACTGCTCGTATCCACGCTACTAGGATAGCTGGTCTATAAGGTTGACTTACAACCAATCATCAATAAGGGTTGCTGGACTGATACATAGTGTTCACTAGAATAGTGACCACTGCATATCAGGCCACCTTCTCACACCATGTACCTTAGGTGCATTTACCAATTGGTATTGGGTCACTCTTGTAAGTCCTTGTTCAGTGTACCATAGGTACCCAGGGCATAAGTGAACCCATGGTCTACCAGGGGCTGCAGCATGTATTATGCCACCCCTGGCTGGCCCCCCAAATCTGACACAACTGGCTGATCAATCAGCTGGGGCAAGGTGGTGTAATCACCCTTTGCTTTAGATATAGTATACCTATATCTAAACCTAAAATGGACACATATACTCCTATAAGTCACTCCTATGGCAGGCCTTAACAATCCTGGAGGCAGAGTGCTTGGATTTATGTGAGATAGTGCTCTGGCATGAGCTGAGCCTGTCTACAGCTTTCGGAACCAAGTCCTTTAGCTGTTTCCATGATAACGCTATACCATATACTCTTAAGTGCATTATAATCCTCGCGGTTATCGCTAACTTTGGCATAGCATTATCAAAACATGTCGAGTAAGGTGTCATACGAATTGGAATACTACCCCCTCGCCAATTCTGGCGACGGGGGTAGCATTCCACCTTCTAGAGGGACACGACATGTACCTAACTGTGAACCCCGGTTAAAGTTAACCCGAGCCTCAGCATCACAAAATGGATGCTGCCACCACAGACACAAGTCTAACCTCCTTCTGCTGGGAGTCCTTCCAGCGAGGGAGGCTTGGACAAAGGGTTTCCTGCCTCGGGAGGTGCTAGCAACACCCCAGACAGGATTTTGTGTATTGGGTAGGACAGGGCTGAAAGGAATGAGACATGCCTGGGGCACACAAGGTGTCCTGTGCATACACTGGTCTAAACCAGTTCCTGGGGCTCTCCAGCCCCAGCTCTGGCGCAAGACCGGACAAAGGATAGGGGGTGTAACCACCCCCCTTCCTGGTCCCACCCATAGGAGGGACCTAGTCGTAGTACAGCCCCCTTTAGCTGGATAAAGGTAGGAGCTGGTCCCATTCCGAGTTAGATTAATCCTGAACTGAAACTCTACAAGAAACTCTGGACTTCGACTTTCTGAACAGAAGACTGAAGAAATCTCCCTTGTGGGCAAGGAGTGTCCACCCTGCACAAGCAGGCACCATCAGCGTCCAGCGGCTTCCCTTTGTCTTCTTCCTTCGAGGATCCAGACTTCAGAGCCCGACGAGACCCGGATTCCCAGACCTCTCCGACCTCTACCTACATCTGCAGCACAGCTGCGATCCGTGGGTGCGACAAGACACGTGGGACCGGCCATCTTGAAAGAAGCAGCACTTCGCTCCAGCATGACTTCTGAGGTAACCTCGTCCAAGTGCTTTGGGGACTGAGAAGCCCCGACCCCGAGCAGCTCCTGCACCGAAGACCAGCCCTCCAGCATCCACGAGATCTGCGTGGGGCCCTTCTGCCTGTTGCTGCTCGACGCGTTGTCTGGTCACTTGCCGGCTGGCTAGTGACCTCCTAGGCGACGAACCTTGAAATCCAATCTGCTGGTCTGGTTGCTCCCGACTGGCCCCTGCTTCCCTGCGAAGGAGAAGCACCCCGGACCCTCCTGGTCCACTCCAGACGCCGTTCCCACTCACCGCATTGGTTGTCTTTGCCAAGGCCTGTTGACTCCAAATCCGGATCCGGATCCGACACCGCCGACAGCGAGAGCCTGCGTGGGACAGCTCCTGCCTCCATCCTGTTCGTCGAAGACACCACCTGGTCCACGTGGCTGCAGAGACAAGCGTCTACTCTTCACCTGATCGCGACAACGACATCTGGTTCCACTCCTGGTTCCACTCCAGTCACTGGCTAGAGACTTTGAACATTGTCCCCTCTGCTTTCAGGTTCTCCTCTTCACTGATCCACGCTTGGATCACACCGGACATCTTCCTCCTGGTCGCCTGCAGCATCTTTTCTTCCAGGCTCCATAGACTTCAACGCCGGAACCCAACACGACTTCGCACCTATGCACTTGCAGCCTGTGGGTGAGTTAACACAAGCATTTCGGTGCTCAAGGGTAGATTGACTCTCCTAGTGTCCAGTTCCACAGTTGTTTTAGTCCTACATAGTCAGGATTGTCCGTACTCACCTTTTACTTGAACTGTACTGTCCATAGACGTTGTTACGCATCTCGCGTGTGAGTTCACACTCTGCACACGCGTTCCGTGGGACTCCTATTACTTACCTAGAGTTAGGGTAGTGTGGTCCCAGTGATCCTACAGCCTCTGGACAGCTCCATTCCTTCTATCGACTTTCACATTCCGCTTACTTAGTATATGGTTTGTTGTGCTCCTAGGGCAACATCGTAATTGTGCAACTTAAACTTATTTTTCTTAAGAGTCTTGTCATGTGCTTAGCCCTCTGATCTCATAAAGAGTTCAGAGGTGTTTGTTAGTTAATAAATATCTTGTTTATTTTCATAACTACCTGTGTGGTGTCCTTTCATTTGGTATTCAAGGGGTTATATGTGGTAAAACAGCTGGCTTCACATGCCAAAAGAGTTTAGCCTAAGACTGCTTTGTCCATGCTACCATTAGGATAGCTGGTCTATAAGGTTGACTTACAACCAATCACCATAAGGGTCGTTTGGAGTGATACAAGGTGATCACTAGAACTAGTGAGCATCATATATCAGGCCAACTTCTCACAAAAAGCACCAGAACAATTGAAGAAGATAGAAACATGACTCTCAGGAAATCTGAAACCAATTCATAAAAATAGACTGTATTTTTATGAATTTGTGGACACCAAAAAGAAAAAGAGCCACTGGGAGGTTCTTTAGAGAAACAGTAAATCACAACTTTGCACTTTATCGTGAGCAAGCATTTGCAAATTCAACAAATCTGATAGAGACATCTAGCTGCAGATTATTCCTCAACATTGAATTCTCCATAGGCGCCAGTCTGGATCTGTGGCTTTTTCAGCAGTACCTCTGAGCGCTGGGGGACGGCGCTGTGCGATGACGTCGACTCTGGTCCTTATGTCAGTGGAGCCGGAGAAGCAGTTCCTCGGGTTGATTTTTTTCTTGACCTGCTTCGACACTTTGTGTCGGTGGAACAGTGTGCCTTTGTCTGATTTCTACAGGTTTCAAACCTTGTGGGTTTTGTAGCCGACATATGTCAGTGACGGACCCGCATACAATTTGTATGTGGTGTTTGGGTGAGCACCACTGTAGGAAGGTGGATACCTGAATATGGTTGCCCCCAACTTTTTTGCCTGGTGTTTTGCTGGTTTTCCGACTTAGTTGACCTGGAGCCCTGCCAATCAGGACCCCAGGCCTACTGCTCTCTCTCTAAAATGGATTCCATGTACCTTAGGTACATTTCCAATTGGTACTGGGCCACCTTATCAGACCCTGTAACTCAGGGCATAGGTGTACCCAGGGCCTACCAGGGGCTGAAGCATGTATTATGCCACCCCTGGATGGCCATCTAAATCTGACACAACTGGCTGCACGACAGCTGGGGCAAGGTGGTGTAATCACCCTTTGCTTTAGATATAGTATACCTATATCTAACCCTAAAAATGGACACACAGATTCCTATCAGTCACTCCTATGGCAGGCCTTGACAATCCTGAAGGCAGAGTGCTTGGAATCGTGTGAAATGGTGCTCTGGCATGAGCTGAGCCCGTTTGCAGCTTGTGGAACCAAGTCCTAATAGCTGTTCCATGATAACGCATACCATATACTCTTAAGTGCATTATAATCCTTGCGGTTAAATGCTATCTCTGGTATCGCTTTATCAAAACATGTCGAGTAAGGTGTCATACGAATTGGAATACTAACCCCTCGCCAATTCTGGCGATGGGGTTAGCATTCCACCCTTCTAGAGGGACACGGCATGTATGTAACTGTGAACCCCGGTTAAAGTTAACTCAAGCCTCAGCTCCACAAAATGGATGCTGCCAGCACAGACACAAGTCTGACCTCCTGCTGCTGGGAGTCCTTCCAGTGAGGAGAGCTTGGACAAAGGGTTTCCTGTCAGGGGCGGTCCTAGTACCATCCCAGACAGGGTTTTGTGTATCCTGGGTAGGCAGGGCTTTACAGGAAGGTGACTGCAGAGTGGCACCCCGGTGCTCACTACGCATCTGCCGGCTAGAACCAGTTCCAGGGGCACACCAGCCCCTGGCCTGGGGAAAGTCCGGCATGGGAGAGGGGTGTAACCACCCCCGTTCCTGGTCCCACCCCTAGGGCAGGACCTAGTCGCGTACCCACCCCTTTCTTTAGGATAAAGGCAGGAGCGGGGACCCTTCCAAATTAGATCATCTTTGAATCAAGAAACTACTTTCTACGAAAGGAACTCTCGACTTCTTCTCAAGATTTCTCCTTTGTGGCTAAGGAGTAGTCACCCTGCACCCGCAGGCACCATCTAAGAACTCTGCGGTTTGCTGCACGTCCTTTTTCAGGAATCCGACCGACCAGCACGACGAGACCCGGCTTCCCTGGCACCTCTGACCTCTACCTACCTCTACAGCTAAGCTGAGAACCGTAGGTGCGACGAGACCTCGAGGGACCGGCCATCAGCAGAACTGCACGACTTCTATCCAGCACGACCGCCGAGGGATCCTCTGGTGAGTGCTTTGGGGTCCGAGAAGCCCCGACCCTGAGCAGCTCCAGCACCGAAGTCCAGCCTCCCAGCATCTCCACGATCTGCGTGGGGCCCTTCTGCTTTTTGCTGCTCACCGCGTTGTTTGGCTACTAGCCCGCTGGCTTGTGGCCTTCTTAACGACGCCCGATGACATCACTGCTGCTGGTCTGGTTGCTCCAGACTGGCCCTTGCTCCCTTCCAAAAGAGGAGCACCCCGGACCCACCTGGTCCACTCCAGACGCCATTTTAGGTCCACCGTGTGGGCTTGAATTTGCCAAGACTTGTTGCCCCAATCCTGGGTCCAGCGACGTCAACAGCATCATCCATTGTGGGACAGCTCGCACCTCCATCCTGGTCGCCGACAACGCCTCCTGGTCCGTGAGATCTGCAGAGCACAGCGTCGCCCACTCACCTAGTCGAGGTGACTACAATCCGGTGCCCTCTTGGTGCCACCTGACTACTGGCTAGTAGTCACGAACTTGGTCCCCTCTGCTTTCAGGTGTCATCCATCTTCGATCCAGGCTTGGATCACTCGAGCTATCTTCACTGGTCGCCTGCCAGCAACTTCTTTTCTTCAGGCTCCTGGTTCGTCTATGAGGATTCCCGACGTCTTTTGAAACATATGCAGCTGCAGCCCCTGGGCTAGGTAACTTCGGCATTTCGGTGCCCCAGCATAGCCTCACTATCCAAGGGTCAGGATCCACTGTCGTTTTCGACCTACCTTATCGGGTTCGCCCGAGAACACTAACTTTGTCTTTACTAGCTCCCATAGACTTTGTCCCGCATCCCGCGTGAGACTGCACACTCTGCACCCGAGTCCCCTAGGCCTCCTACTAGTAATCTGAAGGTTCAGTAACGTAGTCCTAGCGATTCCAAAGCCTATTAGTATAGTACTTACCTGCTAGTAATTTCGCATTCCACTTTCAGAGTATATGGTTTTTCGTGCCCCTCGGGCATTTGTGTAAATTGTGCAACTTGAAGTATTTTCATAAGAGTTTTCTTGTGTGCTTAGTACCCTGTCCTCATAAAGAGTACAGGGCTGTTGTGATCTAAATAAATACACTGTTTATTTTCATAACACTTGTGTGGTGTCCTTTCACTTGGTGTTCAAGGGGTATATGTGATGGTATAACAGCTGGCTTAACAGGCCCTCTAGAGTTTAGCCCGAAGACTGCTCGTATCCACGCTACTAGGATAGCTGGTCTATCAGGTTGACTTACAACCAATCACCATGAGGGTTGTTTGGACTGATACAAAGTGCTCACTAGAATAGTGAACATTATATATCAGGCCAACTTCTCACAACCACCATGCCGGAGATTGTGGCTCCTGCCAGAAACTAAAACCAAAGTCGTTGAAGGAGTGATGATTGAAGTTGATGGCGGCATGGGTGTCACAAACATTGAAGGCTTCCCAGCCTCGGTCTTCGTTATCTCGAGAAAAGCGGGTTCAATCTAGGAGCCGAAGCAAGTCTGAAGGACGTCGTTCCGGGTAATTAAAAAAGTATGGGGTGGTTGACGTTGCAACATTCTCAGATTTCACTTTGTGGAGACTCCGTCTCCCATGACTCCTCCCGCTAGACAGTTGAGGAGGTCGTACGCGATTCTGCAATGTGTCTCCCTGTGTTTCCGGGAGTCATTGGGTCAGTGGTTCAAAGGAAGGAAGAGTATAATTCCTTGCACCTAATCTTAAGGACCCATTTTCCCTCTGGAGCGCGTTTAGGCCCCAAGGAAGTGAGTATGGCACTGTCGGAGTGTTTGCCGTCAGTGACAGTTGCCCATCGTCCTTCGGGATCTCGACCTACAATGCCAGACTTTGATCAGTCGACTCTGATTACTGACAGCGGTCTAAGTTGCTTCTCCTCCACTGTGTAGGCATCATACGACATCTGATGGGGGGTCGACTATTCAGGTTTTGATTTCTTCTCAGGAAGAAGTTGTGGAAAGACAACCTGTGTCGATCGAGGCAGGGCCGTTTCTGAGATTTGTATGCCTCAGATGGAGGAGAGCTGGTTGTCTGCTTTGGGAGAGGCTAGTGGCATGGATTCTTCTCCCGCTTCAGAGTTCCTTTCCCCCTCTGGTCTTGCCACGAATGCAAGTTCCTCCTTTGCGGACATGCTAAGGAAAGTGGCTACAGTTTTAAACTTGTCACTTCCTATGGTGCAAAGGTCCACAGACCCTTTGATCAAGGCCCTTTTTCATGGATAGAGAGGGAAGAACCTGTTCTTACGTTTGGAGAGCCCTTTTTTGAGGTTTTATTAAGTGCTTGGGCCAAGCCTGAGTCAGAGGCCTCAGTGGACCGAGATATTGCACCTAGAAACCTGCCTGCACCTGGGGACCCGGTTTGTCTTCATAGACACTATTCAACATGTAGCTTGGTGACTCAGGTTGCAACTTCTTTGCAGGATGTAGATTCTGTTCCTAAGACTCCAGTGGGTAAGGAGTCTAGGACTCGTGATGCATGTGGTAAATATATCTTTGCTTCGGCAAGCTCAGCCTTGAGATCCACAAATACATCTTATATGCTGGGATGATATTTCCATGCTTTATGTGATTTGCTACAGAATTTGTTGCCATGTCTTCCGGATATGTCTGCACAGAGATTGGTGATTTGATTAAAGATGGTCAGCAGGCTGCTAGGCTTACCATAAGGTGTGGTATGGACACCAGGGACTCTATAGGTCTCACTATGGCATCAGTAGTGACATTAAGGCATAGGGCGTGGTTGGCAACTTCGGGTTTCTCAGAGGCTATCCAGTCGACATGCGATTTGATGGTGCTCATCTTTTTGTGAGTCAAGCTGATGCAGCATTAAGATGCTTCAGTGGAAGACAGAGGTCTTCTGAGTCATAGCTTTTTGTCAGTTGGTACTTTGTAACTTGCCTTTATACTTGAGATGTAGGCTTTTTCTTTAAAAGCGTGTTATCTTTGTTAGGGCATTTTGTATGTCCTTTGTTGGTTTGATCACTTGGTGTCTTGCAATACGAGATGTTATATTCTCAGTACCAATTTCCTTTCTCGTTTTGTCAGGCTGATATTGAATTAGATGACTGAGGGAGGTTCCCTTTGTCCATTGGCCTCGTAGGATGAGCGTGGTGCTCAAGGGGTTATTGTCAAACATGTTGGTATGCCATTGGTAAGTCTGGTATATAGGAACGCTGTGGTCTTTTAATCAGCGTAGTATGTCCTCACTACTCCTATGGTATGCCTATTTATTATGGCAATGGTGGATTCAAGGCCTAATTTTTGTATTCTTTTGAAAACATGTTTTTGTGGTTCATCCTTCATTAAAGTCCTCTTGGACTATTTGTTTTTATGGTGTAGGTTGTTTTCTCCTCCTGAATGGACTACATTTCTATTACATGTGCTTCACTTTTTGGAAAATTGGGAGACTAGGGTGAATTTTTTTTGAACGCACAGGTTAGTTGCCTTCTTTGTGGACGGGATAGGTAATTCATTTGTTCATTCATAGAACATACAGAGTGAACTCTGTATCTTAGGCTGTGCGATAGATAATGTTGAAAACCATCTGATGGAGACTTCTGGCTTCAGTTTCCTTACCTGTTTTCGTTCTTACAATTTATTAAGTTTTTAGGATTCATAAGAAGCTCTTCTAGTTATTCTCCCACACTGCTTTTTGCATCTGTCTGGAGGTTATATATCACCTGTCTTTTTGGGTACGTAACTATTTCACTGTGCTTTACAAGTCCTTGGGAAATCATGACTGTTACTTCTTGAGGCGGGCTTTGTGTTCGAATCGTATTACAAGTGTCGCATGTGCTTGTTGCTAGCAAGGATTCATTTTATATATTGTTTCCTTTTAATGTTAAATCCTTTTATTATTTTTGTTCTGATACTACACAAATAGGTGTGTTCCCTTTCTTCTTTTTCCTGCCTTGGTATTTTGAGCATGCCCACGGCTTGGAGTCATTTTCAGACTTTCGGATCATGACACTGAAGGCCATGCAGGCACAGGAATTCTAGATACCGGTTGTCCTCCAGTAAATGAGGGCCAGCGATGCTCTATGTGTTGTCATACTATTAAGAGTCTATTGTGACACAATTTTATATTTATCTGAAAGAGACACGTTAGTGATAGATTCCTTACCTTAGAATATCCCCAGGTGTCAGACTGGATCCGGAAACTTTTGCGTAGCAGTACCCTTGCGCGTCGGTAGGCGTCGTCTGTGGCTCCGCGTCCGTCATCGGTGTCGTGGGCGCCGTGATGACGTAGTCGGAGTACTTAGACGCGGCCTCTGCGTGCTGACGTCAGTTCTTCTTTTTTCCGCACCAGCCAGCGCAGATCTGGAAAAAGCAGTAACCCTAGTCAATTTTTGACTAACTTTTTGGGATCATTTCTCGAAGTCTTGCGACTCCGTCCGATCGGTGCCGTAGTGATGCCTGGTTTCAAGCACTGCGAGGATTGCAACCGCACGATGTCGGTCACGGATCCTCACCACCTGTGCCTAACTTGTCTATGCGTCAACCACAACGACAAGGCCTGCTCCGACTGCCGGGCCCTCTCTTCGAAAGCCAGGCGGGAGCGGTCCCGCAGGCGACTCGAACTCCGGCAGTCGGCCCTGCGCCGCGTGAGGTCCCGGTCCCGGTCCCACGGGAGGTCGAGGGACAGGTCGCGGGACGGAGCCACCACAGCTCCGGGAGTCAGCACCACTCCTCCGGGTAGAAGTCGTCGTCAGGTAAGAAGCACAAGAAGTCAAAGAGGCGTCATCGCTCTTCTGACTCCCCCCGACGCTTACGCGATGCGGCCGGGGGTTCGGGTGACACCACCCATGCGGCTCCTTCGGAGTCGCGGGCATCGCGTCCACCCCACACCCTCCGGTCCCTGGGCAAGACGCGACGCCGGAGGAGATCGAGCGCTTCCTCATGGCCATGAGGTCCCTTTCTCCTCCGATGGGCTCCGCGGCGCCTTCGGGCCCAGCGGACCCGTCTGGGGCCCCTAGCGGGTCGGGGGTTTCGGCCCCAACGCCGTCGGATGCTTCAGCTCCGACGCCGCCGGCGCCTTCGGGCCCGGGGCCCCACCGTCCCGACACCGCCGGCACCTTCGGGACCCCACTGGACCTTCTTCGGGCTCTGGATCGTCACCGGTGGAGCTTACAACCCCCCCGGCTTCGGTCCGTCAGGTGTCGCCTCTGGCGCCGTCCTCGGGCGGCACCGCCCCGATACCTCCTTTGCTCCGGTTCCGGCGTCGGAACGACGCCGCTGGGCGCCGCTTTCGACGCCGTTTGGAGATTTTCACTTCTACGAACCGGCCCCATTGATTGAAAACCCTGAGTATCAGGAGATGGGTGATGAAGAGGATTGGATGGGGTCTGAGGACCCTCTGACCAAGGAGTGTCAGTCTCAAGAGGACTGGGCAGGAGACCTTGGGGAGGCCAGTGGCCTGGACACCTCTCCAGACACTGGTTTTGTCTCCCCTCCTACTGTGGCTTCGGAGGAGGGGGCAACCTATGTGGTGTTGATGAGGGCTGCCAAGGCCTTGGGCCTTGAGCTCCCCGTCGCGGCCGTGAGGACTAACCTCCTCACTGAGGTCCTTAAACCGCAGTCAAGCTCGGCCGAGCCTCTGCTGCCTTTTAATGAGGCCTTGACTGACGTTCCTTTGGGCACTTGGTCCAGGCCCACTCCGGGTTCGCCCGTAGATAGGAACGTGGCCAGACGCCACCGCCCGGCCCCGGGCGACCCATGCTTCCTGTCCACCCACCCCACCCCCGAGAGTCTGGTCATCCAGGCCTCCAATTCCCAGACCGCATTCCCGTCGGCTCTGCCGGACAGGGAATCCAAGAGGTACGAGCAGTGCGGGAAAAAGATCTTCTCCTCCCTTAGTCTGGGACTGCGGTCTTCCAACACCGCATGCCTCTTGGGCCGCTACACCCACTCTCCGTGGGAGACGGTTGCGGAAGTGCTACCAGAGTGTCCGTTGGAGGTACGGGCCAAACTCGGTCAAGCCCTTGTGGAAGGTCGGGATGCAGCCAAATACTCCATCCGGTGTGGGCTGGATACCACCGACTCACTAGGTAGAGCGATGGCAACGACGGTGGCGGTTAGACGCCACGCCTGGTTGAGGTCCGCCAACTTTTCGGCAGATGTCCAAAACACTCTGATGGACATGCCGTTTGATGGCCGTCGCCTTTTTGGCGACAAGGCAGACCACGCGCTTGAGCGCTTTAAGGACTCCAGGGCTACGGCCATGTCCTTGGGCCTCTCGGCCCCGCGGCAGCAAACGGGTGCCTTTCGCTCCTTTCGTGGCCAAGGAAGGGGCGCCCCCACACGTGCCACCAGCCACACGCCGCAGACTAACATCCAGCGCGGTGGCGTCCGTGGAAATCGCCATGGAGGCGGTCGGGGACAACGGCGAGGCCAGTCCACACCTTGCCCCGCAGCATCCGCCTCTTAACCCTCCTAGTCCATGCTTCTCAGCCCATGTGACGCCAGTGGGGGGCAGGGTTCCCCATCACCACTCTCACTGGCACACTGTCACTTCGGACAGGTGGGTGCTGCAGATCGTCCGGAGGGGCTACTCCCTCCCCTTTAAGACGACCCCTCAAGCCATGCCACCGCAACACCACCGCGTATCGGGGGATGACTTGCAGCTTCTGCAGGAGGAAGTTTCGGCCCTCTTGGCCAAGGGGGCCATCGAGCGCATTCCTGGGCCAGAAGAAGGACATGGTTGCTACTCCCACTACTTTCTGGTACCCAAGAAGGGCAAAGGGGGCCTACGCCCTATCTTGGACCTCCGGAACATCAACGGCTTCCTCCGGAAGGAGAAGTTCAAGATGCTGACTCTGGCTCAGGTCTTAGCTGCCCTAGACCCAGGAGACTCGATGGTAGCGTTCGACTTTCAGGACGCTTATTTCCACATCCCCGTCCTGCCGGCCCACCAGCGTTACCTGCGGTTCACGGTAGGTCACGAGCACTTTCCGTTTACCGTGCTCCCCTTCGGCCTTACCAGCACCCCACGGGTGTTCACGAAGGTGATGGCGGTAGTCGCAGCTCATCTACGCAGGTTAGGGGTTTCAGTCTTCCCCTACCTCGATGACTGGTTGTTGAAGGCGGGCTCGCCCCAGACAGTCGTCAACCACCTCCAGACGACGGCAGACCTCTTGCACCTGCTGGGGTTCTCCATCAATGTGCCGAAGTCACACCTGTGTCCCTCTCAGAAGCTCCTTATCATCGGAGCAGTTCTCGACTCGGCGCAGTTTCGGGTTTACCCACCCGAACAGCGGGTTCGGGATATACAAGCTCTGATTCCAATCTTCCAGCCTTTATCCCGAGTTTCGGTCAGGTTGGCGCTGCGGCTTCTGGGGCTGATGGCTTCCTGCATCCTTCTGGTGCATCACGCCCGGTGGCAGATGCGGGCTCTGCAGTGGGACCTGAAGTTTCAGTGGGCCCAGCATCAGGGCAACCTGTCCGACCATGTCCTGATCTCGGAGGGCACTGCGAGACAGCTGCAGTGGTGGCTCACGGACCACGATTGGGTCAGCGGCGGATCTCTCTCCCTTCCCCAACCGGAGCACGTAGTTGTGATGGACGCGTCCCTCCAGGGCTGGGGAGGCCACATGGGAGAGGTAGAGATCAGAGGCCTCTGGTCACTGGCGGAGTCCCGGCTCCATATCAACCTTTTAGAGCTGCGGGCGATTCGTCTAGCACTGAAGGCATTCCTCCCCTCTGTCCGAGGGAGTGTAGTGCAGGTGTTCACAGACAACACCACCGCCATGTAGTACTGCAACAAACAGGGCGGGGTGGGGTCGTGGACCCTCTGCCAGGAGGCTCTGCGCCTCTGGCAATGGCTGGAACATCAGGGCGTGACTCTGGTGGTTCAACACCTGGCAGGTTCTCTGAACGCCAGGGCGGACAAACTCAGCCGCCGGTGCATGATGGATCACGAATGGCGTCTGAACTCGGACGTGGCGCAAGGTCTCTTTCTGCAGTGGGGAGAGCCTTGGTTAGATCTATTCACCACCGAAGAGAACGCGCAATGTCATCAGTTCTGCGCGTTGGAATTTCCAAGGCGGTACTCGCTCGGAGACGCTTTTCATCGCGAGTGGAGCTGCGGTCTTTTGTACGCCTTTCCGCCTATACCACTTCTGCCCAGAGTGCTGAAGAAGATCAGGCGCGACCGGGCACAAGTCATCCTTGTGGCTCCGGACTGGGCACGAAGGTACTGGTATCCAGAACTACTCAGTATGTCCGTCGATCCCCCGGTTCATCTGCCTCTTCAGGAGGACCTTCTGTCGCAGCAGCAGGGGACGGTCCTCCACCCGAACCTGTCCAGTCTCCACCTCCATGCTTGGAGATTGAGCAGCGACAGTTAAGGCCATTTGACTTGCCTCCTGAAGTCTGTAACATCATTCTGGCAGCCAGGCGTCCTTCCACAAAGTCGGTATACGCCTGCAGGTGGAACAGATTTGTGGCATGGTGCACAGCAAAGGCTGTGGTTCCCCTCAATGCCCCTCTTTCTGAGGTTCTTCTCTTTCTTCTTTCTCTTGCCCAGCAGGGCTCTGCTCTGGGCACTATCAAGGGCTACCTTTCTGCTCTTTCAGCCTTTTTGAGGCTACCTGATCAACCTTCTTTGTTCAAGTCCCCTATCGTTAATCGATTCCTGAAAGGCATCACACATATGTTCCCTCCTGTTCCCTTTGTGATGCCTCAGTGGGACTTGAACTTGGTTCTAACTTTTCTGATGTGCGCTCCCTTTGAGTCACTTCACAACTGTCCTCTTCGCCTTCTCACTTTGAAGACTGCCTTCCTGGTAGCCATCACCTCTGCCAGGAGAGTGAGTGAGCTCCAGGCTCTATCCTGTAAACCTCCTTTCCTTTCAGCCCATCCGGACAAAGTTGTGTTGCGGACAAGGCCCTCCTTCCTACCCAAGGTAGTCACGGCCTTCCACATTGGGCAATCTATCACCTTGCCCACCTGCTCTCCACCTCCGCATCCCTCGAGAGAGAGAGAGGAAGAGAGGCTCCACCGTCTGGACCCAAAAGGTGCGCTCTCGTTCTATCTGGACCGCACACGCCAGTTCCGGGTGGATGACCAACTCTTTGTTGGTTACGTGGGCGCTAAGAAGGGGAAAGCGGTGACCAAGCGGACCATCTCGCGGTGGATCATCTTGTGTATCCAGGCGTGTTACTCCTTGGCGAAGAAGGAACCCCATGTTGGGCTGAGGGCTCATTCCACTCGAGCCACAGCGACTACAACTGACTTGGGCCGAGGTGTGCCCTTGCAGGACATTTGCCAGGCGGCTACGTGGGCCTCGCTGCACACGTTTGCAAGACATTATTGCCTGGACAGTCAAGTCCGGAGGGATGGCTTCTTTGGCCGTTCCGTCCTCCAGGACTTTCTGTTGTGATTATTGGTTCGCAGACCCACCACCACGGGGTTGGTATTGCTGGGGTATCTATTCTAAGGTAAGGAATCGATCACTAACGTGTCTCTTTCAGATGCACAAGTTACTACTTGTGTAACGATATATCTGTAAGAGACATTAGTTAGTGATAGATTCCTTACCGACCTACCCATCCTCCCCGTTCTGCGAACCGATAGCTAGGGTTAAGGTCATCCCCTTTTAGGGCCCTAGTTTCATGGTGTGAGAAGTTGGCCTGATATATGATGCTCACTAGTTCTAGTGATCACCTTGTATCAGTCCAAACTACCCTTATGGTGATTGGTTGTAAAGTCAGCCTTATAGACCAGCTATCCTAGTAGCGTGGACAAGAGCAGTCTTTAGGCTAAACTCTGAATGGCATGTGAAGCCAGCTGTTTTACCACATATAACCCCTTGAATACCAAATGAAAGGACACCACACAGGTTGTTATGAAAATAAACAGTTATTTATTAACTAACAAACACCTCTGAACTCTTTATGAGGTCAGAGGGCTAAGCACATGACAACACTAAAAAGGAAATACAAGTTCGCACAATATTTACAAGTGCGCCTTAGGGGCACGACAAACCATATACTCAAAACAATGGAATGCGAGCAAAGAAAATGCTGTAAGGGGATCCAGAGGCTGGAGGATTGCTGGGACTACGCTACAAACTAGGTAAGTAAGGAGCAGGAGGCCCACGGGACTCACATGCAGAGGGGAAACTCTCACGCGCGATGCGTACCAACGTCTATGGATGCTACAGTTTAGAAAGTTACGGATTCCGGACGAACTCGGCTGGATGGAGGAAAAACAACAGTGGACCTGGACACTAGGATAGTGAACACAGACTTCAGCACCTAGAAGCTTTAGTTACCTAACCCACAGGCTGCGGGTGCATAGGGCTGAAGTGGTGTCGGGTTTGCTGCATTGATCCCAGTGATGCCTGAAACAAGAAGTTGCTGGCAGGCAGCCAGATGGAGGAGTCCGGTGGTTCCAAGGATGGAACTGGGAAGAAGAAGGCCTGAAAGGGAAGGGGACAGAGTCTCGATCACTAGCCAGTGATGGTGCGGGAACCAGATGCTGTCGCCGCGTTCAGGTGGAAGAAGGGTCGCTTCTCTCTGTAGCTGCGTGGACCAGGAGCTGCTCTTCACGACCAGGCTGGAGGCACGAGCTGTCCCACGTAGTCTGCTGCTGTTGGCAGTGTTGGTTCGTCGATCTGGTCAACAGGCCTTGGCTAATGCAAGCCACGCGGTGGAACAAAGATGGCGTCTGATGCGGACCAGCAGGGTCCGGGGTGCTCCTCTTTTACAAGGAAGCAAGGGCCAGTCTGGGGGACCGGACCAGCAGTGGTGAAATCTTCGGATCGTCGTCTCGGAGGTCACTGGCCAGCCGGCAAGTGACCAGACAACAGGAGATGCAGCAACCAGGCAAAAGGGCCCCACGCAGATCTCGTGGATGCTGGGGGGCTGATCTTTGGTGCAGGAGCTGCGTCGGTGTGGGGCTTCTCAGACCCCAGTGCACTCACTCGAGGATCCCTCGGCGGTCGTGCTGGAAGCGCTGTGCAGGTTTCTCAAGATGGCCATTGTGAGAAGTTGGCCTGATATATGATGCTCACTAGTTCTAGTGATCACCTTGTATCAGTCCAAACAACCCTTATGGTGATTGGTTGTAAGTCAACCTTATAGACCAGCTATCCTAGTAGCGTGGACAAAAGCAGTCTTTAGGCTAAACTCTGAATGGCATGTGAAGCCAGCTGTTTAACCACATATAACCCCTTGAATACCAAGTGAAAGGACACCACACAGGTTGTTATGAAAATAAACAGATATTTATTAACTAACATACACCTCTGAACTCTTTATGAGGTCAGAGGGCTAAGCACATGACAATACTAAAAAGGAAATACGAGTTCGCACAATATTTACAAGTGCGCCTTAGGGGCACGACAAACCATATACTCAAAACAATGGAAAGTGAGGAAGGAAAGTACTGTAAGGAGATCCAGAGGCTGGAGGATTGCTGGGACTACGCTACAAAGTAGGTAAGTAAGGAGCAGAAGGCCCACGGGACTCACGTGCAGAGTGGAAACTCTCACGCGCGATGCGTACCAACGTCTATGGATGCTACAGTTTAGAAAGTTACGGATTCCGGACGAACCCGGCTGGATGGAGGAAAAACAACAGTGGACATGGACACTAGGATAGTGAACACAGACTTCAGCGCCTAGAAGCTTTAGTTACCTAACCCACAGGCTGCGGGTGCATAGGGCTGAAGTGGTGTCAGGTTTGCTGCGTTGATCCCGGTGATGCCTGAAACAAGGAGTTGCTGGCAGGCAGCCAGATGGAGGAGTCCGGTGGTTCCAAGGATGGAACTGGGAAGAAGAAGTCCTGAAAGTGAAGGGGACAGAGTCTCGATCACTAGCCAGTGATGGTGCTGGAACCAGGAGGGAACCAGATGCTGTCGCCGCGTTCAGGTGGAAGAAGGGTCGCTTCTCTCTGTAGCTGCGTGGACCAGGAGCTGCTCTTCACGACCAGGCTGGAGGCACGAGCTGTCCCACGTAGTCTGCTGCTGTTGGCGGTGTTGGATCGTCGATCTGGTCAACAGGCCTTGGCTAATGCAAGCCACGCGGTGGAACAAAGATGGCGTCTGATGCGGACCAGGAGGGTCCGGGGTGCTCCTCTTTTACAAGGAAGCAAGGGCCAGTCTGGGGGACCAGACCAGCAGTGGTGAAATCTTCGGATCGTCGTCTCGGAGGTCACTGGCCAGCCGGCAAGTGACCAGACAACAGGAGATGCAGCAACCAGGCAAAAGGGCCCCACGCAGATCTCGTGGATGCTGGGGGGCTGATCTTTGGTGCAGGAGCTGCGTCGGTGTGGGGCTTCTCAGACCCCAGTGCACTCACTCGAGGATCCCTCGGCGGTCGTGCTGGAAGCGCTGTGCAGGTTTCTCAAGATGGCCGTCTCCACGTTGCTCGTCGCACCCATGGGTCCCAGCTGTGCTGTGGATGTGGGTAGAGGTAAGAGGAGTCTGGAGGTCCGGGTCCTGTTGAGCTGGGTCGTCGGATTCCAGGAAGGAAGGACTTGCAACAAACCGCACAGGAGCTTGATGGTGCCTGCGAAGCAGGATGGTCTCTCCCTGACCATAGGGGAGATTCTTCAGTCTTCTGATGGTTCAGGAGGGAGAAGGTCAAGAGTTCTTCATGGAAGTTGTCAAGAATAATCTAACTGGGAATGGGACCAGCTCCTACCTTTATTCTGCTAAAGGGGGTTGCACCACGACTAGGTCCCTCCTCTGGGTGGGACCAGGAAGGGGGGGGGTTACACCCCCTATCCTTTGTCCGGTCTTGTGCCAGCTCTGGGGCTGGAGTGCCCCAGGAACTGGTTTAGACTGGAGTATGCACAGGGACACCTTGTGTGCCCCAGGCATGTCTCATTCCTTTCAGCCCTGTCCTACCTAATACACAAAATTCTGTCTGGGGTGGTGCTAGCACCTCCCAAGGCAGGAAACCCTTTGTCCAAGCCTCCCTTGCTGGAAGGACTCCCAGCAGCAGGAGGTCAGACTTATGTCTGTGGTGGCAGCATCCATTTTGTGATGCTGAGGCTCAAGTTAACTTTAACATGGGTTCACAGTTACATACATGTCGTGTCCCTCTAGAAGGGTGGAATGCTACCCCCGTCGCCAGAATTGTCTCTGTAGGCCTCAACATTTGAACCATTGATGAGGGGCTCCTGTCTGTACTTGTCCAAAGTGTTGGGACAAGCTGTGAAGTTGGCAAACCCCATTCCAGTCTCACAGACAAGAGTATCTAAGTCAGGGGACCTGGTTAGGCCAGAGTCCCCAGGAACTCCCAAAGTAAATGCACCCAAATTCTTGGGGGCACTCCCACCACCTGTGGGATTACTACTAGTAGTAACAGGAGGCTGGGCAGTGTTACTTGGGGGGTATGTTTTCCTTATTGTTGTTGGCCCTTGGGCAACTGCTGTCAGTTTTCCAATGGCCTACCTGTTTGCAGGTATGGCAATAAGGTTTCTTTTGGGTATTGGAAGGATTCTGGGACCCACCCTTTTCAGAGGATTTTTGGGGCCCTGATGTGGTTTGTGTGAGAAGTTGGCCTGATATGCAGTGCTCACTATTCTAGTGATCACTATGTATCAGCCCAAACAACCCTTATTGATGATTGGTTGTAAGTCAACCTTATAGACCAGCTATCCTAGTAGAATGGACAAGAGCAGTCTTTAGGCTAAACTCTAGAGGGCGTGTTAAGCCAGCTGTTATACCATCACATATACCCCTTGAACACCAAGTGAAAGGACACCACACAAGTTGTTATGAAAATAAAAGGATATTTATTTAGAACACAACAGCCCTGGACTCTTTATGAGGACAGGGCGCTAAGCACAATACAAAGCTCTTAAAGAAATTCTGAAAGTCGCACAATTTACACAAATGCCAGAGGGGCACGGAAAACCATATACTACAAAAGTGGAATGCGAAATTACTAGCAGGTAAGTACTACTCTCAAAGACTTTAGAAACGCTAGGCCTACAATGCTGAATCCTTGGATTAGAAGCAGGAGGCCTAGGGACGTCGTGTGCAGAGTGGAAACTCTCATGCGTAATGCGGGACAACGTCTATGGTTGCTAGAAATTACAAAGTTAGTGTTCTCGGGCGAACCCGACTAGGTAGGTCAAAAACGAAAGTGGATCTAGACACTTAGAGAGTTGGTCTACGCTGGAGCACGTGGTACTCGGTTTACCTAGCCCAGGGGCTGCGGCTGCATAGGGTTCAAGTGTCGTCGGGTTTCTTGGTCGACGAACCAGGAGCCTGAAGTGGAAGTTGCTGGCAGGCGACCAGTGAAGATGTTCCGGGCCGATCCAAGGACTGGATCAGCTGAAGAGGGTACCTGTAAGCAGAGGGGACCAAGTTCTGAATCACTAGCCAGTGATTAGATGGGCACCAGGATGGCACCGGATGAAGTCACCTCGACCAGGTGAGTGGGCGACACTGGGCTCTGCAGTCTCTCGGACCAGGAGGCGTTGTCGGCGACCAGGATGGAGGTGCGAGCTGTCCCACGAAGGTATCTGCTGTCGGCGATGCTGGACCCAGGATTGGGGCAACAACTCTTGGCAAATGCAAGCCCACTCAAAATGGCATCTGGAGTGGACCAGGAGGGTCCGGGGTGCTCCTCTTTTGGAGGGGAGCAAGGGCCAGTCTGGAGCAACCAGACCAGTGATGGAAGTGTCGTCTTTCGTCGTCAAGAGGGCTACAAGCCAGCAGGCAAGTAGCCGGACAACGCGGTGAGCAGCAAAAAGCAGAAGGGCCCCACGCAGATCTCGTGGATGCTGGGGGGCTGGACTTCGTTGCTGGAGCTGCTCAGGGTTAGTGCTTCTCAAACCCCAAAGCACTCACTCGAGGATCCCTCGGTGGTCGTGCTGGATAAGCTTCGTGCAGTTCTGAAGATGGCTGGTCCCTCGAGGTCTCGTCACACCCACGGATCTCAGCTGGGCTGATGATGTAGGTAGAGGTCAGAGGTGCCAGGGAAGCCGGGTCTCGTCGTGCTGGTCAGTCTGGTTCTGGAGGAAGGACGTGCAGCAAACCGCAGTGTTCTTAGTTGGTGCCCGCAGATGCAGGGTGACTACTCCTTAGTCACAAGGGAGAAATCTTAGGAAGAAGTCTTGAGTTCCTTTCGTAGAAAGTAGTTTCAGGATTCAAAGATGATCTAATTTGGAAGGGTCCCCGCTCCCACCTCTATACTAAAGAAAGGGGCTGGTACGGGACTAGGTCCTGCCCATGGGTGGGACCAGGAAGTGTGGTGGTTACACCCCTCTCCCATGCCGGACTTTCCCCAGCTCAGGGGCTGGTGTGCCCCTGGAACTGGTTCAAACTGGCAGATGCACAGTGAGCACCGGGGTGCCACTTGCAGTCACCTTCCTATTCAGCTCTGCCTACCTAGGATACACAAAACCCTGTCTGGGATGGTGCTAGCACCGCCCCTGACAGGAAATCCTTTGTCCAAGCTCCCCTCGCTGGAAGGACTCCCAGCTGCAGGGGGTCAGACTTGTGTCTGTGGTGGCAGCATCCATTTTGTGATGCTGAGGCTCGAGTTAACTTTAACCGGGGTTCACAGTTACATACATGTCGTGTCCCTCTAGAAGGGTGGAATGCTAACCCCGTCGCCAGAATTGGCGAGGGGTTAGTATTCCAATTCGTATGACACCTTACTCGACATGTTTTGATAAAGCGATACTAGAGTTGGCAAATAACCACGAGGATTATAATGCACTTAAGAGTATATGGTACGCATTATCATAGAACAGCTATTAGGACTTGGTTCCGCAAGCTGCAGACGGGCTCAGCTCATGCCAGAGCACCATCTCACATAATTCCAAGCACTCTGTCTTCAGGATTGTTAAGGCCTGCCATAGGAGTGACTGATAGGAATACATGTGTCCATTTTAGGGTTAGATATAGGTATACTATATCTACAGCAAAGGGTGATTACACCACTTGGCCCCAGCTGTCGTGCAGCCAGTTGTGTCAGATTTAGATGGCCAGTCAGGGGTGGCATAATACATGCTGCAGCCCCTGGTAGGCCCTGGGTACACCTATGCCCTGAGTTACAGGGTCTGATAAGGTGGCCCAGTACCAATTGGTTAATGCACCTAAGGTACACGTGTCAATTTAGTGAGAGAACAGCAAGGCTGTGGGTCTGAATAGCAGGCCCACAACCAGAGAAGTCATAAACCAGTGAAGCAAAAAGCAAAAATCTGGGGTGATAATAGGATTGCAGGCCCTACTCTCCTACATGACCCCCCCCCCAAACTTTGGAACAATAAAATAACCTTGACCAGGTGAGTCTTCTTGCTCTAAGTGGAAATACCTGGAGAGCCCATCTGCATTGCCATGATCAGTGCCAGGTCTATGCTCCACTGTAAAATCCATCCCCTGTAGGGAAATGGACCACCTAAGCAGTTTGGGGTTTTCACCCTTCATCTGATTTAGCCACAAGAGGGGCTTATGGTCGGTCTGAATCTTGAAATGAGTGCCAAACAAGTATGGCCTCAGTTTCTTCAGGGCCCAAACCACAGCAAAGGCCTCCCTCTCAATAGCTGACCAATTTTTCTCTCTGGGGGTCAGCCTTCTGCTAATAAAAGCAATGTGGTCATGACCATCAAAATTCAGCTGAGATAGAACAGCTCCAACACCCAACTCAAAAGCATCTGTTTGGACAATGAATGGTTTGGAGTAGTCTTGACTCTTTAGGATAGGTGCTGTGCACAATGCCTGCTTTAGGTCATCGAATGCTTTTTGACAGCCTGCTTGTGAGAAGTTGGCCTGATATATAATGTTCACTATTCTAGTGAGCACTTTGTATCAGTCCAAACAACCCTTATGGTGATAGGTTGTAAGTCAACCTTATAGACCAGCTATCCTAGTAGCGTGGATACGAGCAGTCTTCAGGCTAAACTCTAGAGGGCGTGTTAAGCCAGCTGTTATACCATCACATATACCCCTTGAACACCAAGTGAAAGGACACCACACAAGTGTTATGAAAATAAACAGTGTATTTATTTAGATCACAACAGCCCTGTACTCTTTATGAGGACAGGGTACTAAGCACACAACAAAACTCTTATGAAAATACTATAAGTTGCACAATTTACACAAATGCCCGAGGGGCACGACAAACCATATACTATGGAAGTGGAATGCGAAATTACTAGCAGGTAAGTACTGTACTAATAGGCTTTGGAATCGCTAGGACTACGTTACTGAACCTTCAGATTACTAGTAGGAGGCCTAGGGGACTCGGGTGCAGAGTGTGCACTCTCACGCGGGATGCGGGACAAAGGCTATGGTAGCTAGATTTCACAAAGTTAGTGTTCTCGGGCGAACCCGATAAGGTAGATCGAAAACGACAGTGGATCCTGACCCTTGGATAGTGAGGCTATGCTGGGGCACCGAAATGCCGAGTTTACCTAGCCCAGGGGCTGCAGCTGCATATGTCTCAAAAGACGTCGGGAATCCTTGTAGCCGAACCAGGAGCCTGAAGAAAGAAGTTGCTGGCAGGCGACCAGTGAAGATAGTTCGAGTTGATCCAAGCCTGGATCGAAGATGGATGACACCTGAAAGCAGAGGGGACCAAGTTCGTGACTACTAGCCAGTAATCAGGTGGCACCAGGAGGGCACCGGATGGTAGTCACCTCGACTAGGTGAGTGGGCGACGCTGTGCTCTGCAGATCTCACGGACCAGGAGGCGTTGTCGGCGACCAGGATGGAGGAGCGAGCTGTCCCACGATGGATGATGCTGTTGACGTCGCTGGACCCAGGATTGGGGCAACAAGTCTTGGCAAATTCAAGCCCACGCGGTGGACTCAAAATGGCGTCTGGAGTGGACCAGGAGGGTCCGGGGTGCTCCTCTTTTGGAAGGGAGCAAGGGCCAGTCTGGAGCAACCGGACCAGCAGCAGTGATGTCGTCGGGCGTCGTTAAGAAGGCCACAAGCCAGCGGGCTAGTAGCCAAACAACGCGGTGAGCAGCAAAAAGCAGAAGGGCCCCACGCAGATCGTGGAGATGCTGGGAGGCTGGACTTCGGTGCTGGAGCTGCTCAGGGTCGGGGCTTCTCGGACCCCAAAGCACTCACCAGAGGATCCCTCGGCGGTTGTGCTGGATAAGGGCTGTGCAGTTCTGATGATGGCCGGTCCCTCGAGGTCTCGTCGCACCTACAGTTCTCAGCTTAGCTGTAGAGGTAGGTAGAGGTCAGAGGTGCCAGGGAAGCCGGGTCTCGTTGTGCTGGTCGGTCGGATTCCTGAGGAAGGACGTGCAGCAAACCGCAGAGTTCTTAGATGGTGCCTGCGGATGCAGGGTGACTACTCCTTAGTCACAAGGGAGAAATCTTGAGAAGAGTCTTGAAGTCCTTTCGTAGAAAGTCGTTTCTTGATTCAAAGATGATCTAATTTGGAAGTGTCCCCGCTCCTGTCTTTATCCTAAAGAAAGGGGTGGGTACGCGACTAGGTCCTGCCCTAGGGGTGGGACCAGGAAGGGGGTGGTTACACCCCTCTGCCATGCCGGACTTTCCCCAGGCCAGGGGCTGGTGTGCCCCTGGAACTGGTTCTAGCCGGCAGATGCGTAATGAGCACCGGGGTGCCACTCAGCAGTCACCTTCCTGTAAAGCCCTGCCTACCCAGGATACACAAAGCCCTGTCTGGGATGGTGCTACCACTGCCCCTGACAGGAAACCCTTTGTCCAAGCTCTCCTCGCTGGAAGGATTCCCAGCAGCAGGAGGTCAGACTCGTGTCTGTGGTGGCAGCATCCATTTTGTGGAGCTGAGGCTTCGTTTAACTTTAACCGGGGTTCACAGTTACATACATGTCGTGTCCCTCTAGAAGGGTGGAATGCTAACCCCGTCGCCAGAATTGGCGAGGGGTTAGTATTCCAATTCGTATGACACCTTACTCGACATGTTTTGATAAAGCAATACCAAAGATAGCATTTAACCGCGAGGATTATAATGCACTTAAGAGTATATGGTATGCGTTATCAGGGAACAGCTATTAGGACTTGGTTCCGCAAGCTCAAATGGGCTCAGCTCATGCCAGAGCACCATCTCACACGATTCCAAGCACTCTGCCTTCAGGATTGTCAAGGCCTGCCATAGGAGTGACTGATAGGAATATGTGTGTCCATTTTTAGGGTTAGATATAGGTATACTATATCTAAAGCAAAGGGTGAGTACGCCACCTTGCCCCAGCTGTCGTGCAGCCAGTTGTGTCAGATTTAGATGGCCATCCAGGGGTGGCATTATACATGCTTCAGCCCCTGGTAGGCCCTGGGTATGTCGTAATTGGCCCGGCCGCATTAGCGATTAGCTGAACCTACACGTTGTCCTCCTTAACTTGGCTATATACGAAAACGCCATTTTGAATGTTGCGGCGGCCATCTTAGACCATGAGCGGCCTCGTGGCCGGCGTGCCCTTTAGTCCGTTGTCCGTTCCACTGACCACCCCAACCTGCCCAGCAACAGGCTATTTTTAGTATTGGTCAAGCCGCACATGCGCAGTTCCCACTGACCCGTAAGCCTTCAGGAATGTGCACCAAACTGACCAGCGGAGTTGTGCCCCCTCCAATGAGCTGGCAGTATTCCAAAACATGACCATATATGTCCTTAAATGTCTTAACTTGTGCCGCCTATCTTTTATTGCCCCAAAATTGTATATAAACGGGGTCAGTCCGGTGTTCGGTGTGATACCTCTTGCATTACCGAAGGGTGCTGTTTGAGTGTACCACCACCCCATGGGGTCTTAATAAACTTGTTCTTTGCCTTTTACAGTTTCCGTGCCAACAGTTCTTGAGTATAAGTGGGTTATCTCCGGAGCGTGTAGGCCTTGGGAACCCCGATTTACATCAATTGGCGACCACGAAGGGACTCATCGGCGACTCGGATGCCCGAAGGAGAGGTCGTGACGAAGGCTTGGAAACCCGCCATGGGCGCGCGCTGCCACGAGTGACCCGAGTCTTGGCTGCCACGGTGTTTTTTCCTTTCCTTCCGATCTGACCTTCCAGGTGGCGCCGGTCTCCGACTGAGTTTTCGAAGTGTCTGCATCGCTGAGAAAGTGCTGTTTGGCTGATTTGGCTTACAAAACCTTGGCAGTTGGAATCTGGACATTTGGGAATTTGGGTAAGATTTGTGATCGGTAAGGTAGTCTTCGGACGCTTACTGAGGTCCTATGATTTGTGTTCGGTGAGGTAGTCTTCGGACGCTTACTGAAATTCTGTGATTTGTGATCGGTAAGGTAGTCCTCGGACGCTTGCCGAAGTCCTATGATCTACGTCTTTGATTCGAGTTAGCTAACATTGTGAATTTGTGGTCTTTGAACTTATATGTGTAGTGCACTTCACATAGGCAGGCATGTAGAGATGTTTCTCTAACTTTGTTTTTTTTCCCTTGAGCGGCACAATTGTGTGAAGAACTGTAAGTGCCATTTTGTCTGGTGTCACGCTTTCGTGATACTTTTCGAACATGCCTGTTTTTAGCACACTCCGAGGAATGTGTTGTCTTGGAGAAGGTACCTCAATTAGGTTAGCAGAAGCACAGCCGGCTCCCCCAGAGGGAACACCAAATAGGGAAATGTATATCAAACTTGGCCTTCCCCCTATTATGTACAGTAAATTATGGCATAAGTATACCAAGGCCGATCCTGAATTGCAATGGCCTCTACACGGGTCGTTTGATTTAAGTAAAATACAATTTGTAGAGCAATGTCTGTTTCAACGTAGGTCTAGACAAAATATGTTTGCGTGCGAATGTGGGAGAAAGCGGCGCGTGAACGAATGAAGCGTGAGGTTGCCTTGGCGGACAAAGAGCAGCGCAAGGCTGCTCGGGATAAGGCTTTACAGCTTGAGGAAAAGGAGGCTCAGGAGAAGAAAGAAAGGGAGGAACGGGAACGTAAATTGCAAATGACTGGTCAATTTCCTATTCGCCGACCACTTTATCCTGTCCTTAATAATGAAATTGATGATTTTTCTTTGTTAGATCGGTCACCGCCTCCGTACGTTTCGCCGACGGCTCCGGCTGCGGATTCAGAGGATGATGGACAGGATCAGTTGGGTCAGAAGGGGGTTTCGGCTCTCAGGTTTACTGCGGAAAGGTCCGCTCATTTACGCAGTTGGGCTCGTAAAGTGAATAAGCATTGTGTTAATCAGGAGCAGTTGTTAACAGAAAAGAAAGGGTGGTCGGATCTTGAATTAATGTATTTTCTGTCCAGTCTGGCGGATGAAGTTCTAAACGCATATCGTGAACTTTCTGCTACGTTAGAGCCTAAAGTGTTGTCAGTGTATCGTGAGAATTTGGCTAAAGGTGATTTTGATCTTTCAGATGTTGACGACCTGTTCAAACAATTGATCAAGCTGCGGGTTGAGACAACCCAATTGCGGGAGGAACGGAAACGGAGGCAAAAGGAGTCCGAATTGGAGAATAACGGGCGGGCTAAAGAGTGTTCTCTCCGTGGTTCAGATAAGAGTTCTGCGTTGCATGTTATGCCTATGCGTGAAGCCGCGCCTTTGTATGTTCCACCTAAAGGGGAAGGTACGGATGATGATAAATTGTCGAAGGATGCGAAAGGGTATTTTGTGTATAATTGGGTATACACGCCATGGAATAGAGCAGATGTCATGGCATTGAAAAATTCTTTACCTGATCTTCGGAAGAATCCGGCGGCATTCTATGAGGGGGTGGAGGGGGCTATATCGTCTTGTGTGATGACTCTCGTGGATATAGATTTGTTTTTTGGGCTAATTTTACCACCTGATATGTGGAGGCAAATTCGTAAAAATAATGATGAAACGATATTGGGGGGAACATGGAAAGAAATAAATGCTGCAGATCTGGATAGGGAACCAGCATGTAAGCCTTGTCAGCTAATTCTAGACCTTCCGGCAGCTATCTTGAATAAATTAAAAACGCTTGTTCCCTCCAAAAAGATTGATTGGACCATGTTAACGTCGTGCAAGCAGAAACCCGATGAAACGGTCTCAGATTTCTTTACACGCTTCGAGGAGGCGTTTCATGATTACAGTGGTCAATCTTTAACTGACGATACGGGTCGGCATTTGTTTGTAGATAAGTATGTAGCTAATCTCCTACCAGAGATTGCAAAGCGATTGAAGTCGAGTGAATGTTCCTGGGCCACGGCGACCCCTGCGTCCTTGTTAACTATGGCTCAGTATTATGAGCGGCAGGAAGTGGAGGCTAAAGAAAGTGTAGAGAAAAAGGCGAAGGAATTGAAAACAAAGGTGATGTTGGCGCAGGTTCGGGGAACACAGGGTAGAGGGAATGATAGAGGTAGACGAGGTGGAGGAAACGCATCGTATGGTCTTACGGACATAGCGGAGGATCAGTGTGCGTATTGTAAGGAGTTTGGGCATTGGGCTGAAGATTGTCCGGTACTTCGCGAACAGCGTAGTCAGCGTGGTCGAGGAAGTGGAAGGTCAAGAGGAGGTTATACTGGAGCGAGAGGTGGTGGAGGTGATCGTAGGCAGATTGAGGAGAGGGGCCGTGGCCAGGACGAACGAAATACGTTTGATAGACGGAATCAATATCAAATTTCTGAGGGAGAGAATGTGGAACACCAGGATTATGTGCATGCATAGGATTGCGTAGGGTGGGGTAAGGAATCAGTTGAAGTGCCGGTAGATCAGCAGGGTCCATATGTAACAGCGGGCATTCTGGGTTCTACTGATCAATTTCTAGTCGACACAGGAGCTACTCGTAGCGCTTTGTCGAAAAACTTGGTTCCGAGGGCTCCCCTGTCTGGCGAAATGATTACGTGTGTAGGGTTTGATGGCACACCCTCCCCCAGCCCATTGTCCAAGCCCCTTGCACTATGCATTGATAAATATTTCAGTTTTGGCCAATTTTTGTTATCACCCCATACCCCAGACAATATCCTGGGCATTGATTTGCTTAAATATTTTCGAGCGACAATACGTTGCGCTCCAGAGGGAGTGCGGGTTATCCTGAATGACAATTACCCTGACCCTGACAGATTTTATGCTATTTTAGACATTCCAGCTTTGGCCTCTCTACCGCATACGTTGTGGGCGACCTCAGATACGGATGTGGGAGAGATGCGTATTCCACCAATACACATTACTGTTAAGGAGGGGGCCCCTCTGCCACGAGTGCCACAGTATAAGATTTCGAGAGAAGGTGAAATTGCATTGACACATATTGTTCAGGATTTGATTTCTGCAGGGGTTGTGGAGGAGGTCCCTTATAATGTTTGTAACAGTCCTATCCTTCCGATTCTTAAGAGAGATACTGACGGTAAAATCTATCGATTTATTATTGATTTGCGAGAGATTAACAAAATTGTCATTCCCCAATACCCGGTGGTGTCTGATATTACGACCTTGCTTACCTTGGTTCCACCGACAGCCACCACCTTTAGCGTTGATTTAAAGAATGTGTTCTTTTCCATTCCTGTTCATCCTGATAGCAGATACCTGTTCGGCTTTACACTCAATAATAAATCGTATAGATTTTGTCGTGTTCCCCAAGGTTATACTGAAAGCCCTAGCATCTACAGCCAGGCTTTGAAAAGGCAGTTAGATTCTTTTAAATTGCAGTCTGGCGTCGTGCTCATCCAATACGTGGATGACCTTCTGCTTGCCGCTGACTCCTATGCACAATGTGAACAGAGCACACTTGCGTTGCTTTCCTTTTTGGCACAAAACAATCACAAGGTTTCCAAGAAAAAGCTTCAATACTGTAGACCTCAGGTGACTTACCTCGGTCATCTGTTGTCTAAGGAGGGGCGTGCATTAACATCTGATCGAATTCAAGCGATTTTAGATACACCAGTCCCCCGCACGCAGAGAGATGTACGTGCCTTTATAGGGTTGACGTCTTTTTGTAGGCAATGGATCATGGGTTTTTCACATATCATAAAACCTTTGCTAGCATTACTGTCCAAAGCTACACCGATGCCCCTTGAGTGGACAGAGGAATGTCAGAAAGCTTTTGAGCAGTTGAGGCAGGCCCTTTGTTCCGCACCCGTGTTAGGTACACCAGACTACACGAATCTTTTCACATTGTACGTGCATGAGAATGATGGGTGCGCGTTGTCAGTGTTAGTGCAATTACACGGGGATAAGCAGAGACCATGTGCATACTTCTCTGCCATTCTGGATCCTGTAGCACGAGGGTTGCCTGGGTGTTTTCGAGCGGTAGCAGCAACAGCGGTGGCCATACGACAGAGTGAGGGAATAGTGTTATCACACAAATTGTTGGTGTTAGTTCCCCACGCAGTAGATGCCCTGTTAAACCAAACTAAGACCCAATACCTTACGAGTGCACGGCTAACAGGATACGAGCTGACACTCTTGGCGCCACATATTACATTGAAAAGATGCGCTACTTTGAACCCTGCCACTTTATTGCCCTATCCGGCCGAGGAGGGTCAGGAAGAAAAACATCACGACTGTGTTTTCCTGACCGAGGAACAGACAAAGGGTCGTGTCGATTTACAGGATGTGCCACTTCCAGAAGTGGATGGGGAACTGTGGGTTGATGGATCGTGTTTAAGGCTGCCAGATGGTACGACTTCCGCAGCATATGCGATCACGACGCTTAAGACAGTGGTAGAAACAGCTAGGATACCACAAAAGTCGGCTCAGGCAGCAGAGCTGATAGCCTTAACAAGAGCCTGCGAATTGAGTGCTGGATTATGTGTGAACATATACACGGACAGCCGGTATGCCTTTGGAGTGGCCCATGACTTCGGGCTACTTTGGAGGGAACTTGGGTTTCTGACATCGCACGGAGAGCACATTATGCACGGAGAGCTAGTGCGTGATCTCCTAAACGCGTTGCTTGGCCCTAAGAAAGTAGCGATAGTGAAGTGTAGTGCCCATAAAAAGATCACGGACAAAGTGGGCCAAGGAAATGCCTTTGCAGACAGTATAGCAAGACAGACGGCCATGTCCCGAACTAGCTCCCCCATGTACGTGGTACAATCACAGGCTGAGCGATGGAGTGATGCTAGAGCAGAAATACGGGATATTCAAAATTCAGCCACTGAATCTGAACTCGCGGCTTGGGCAGCAGATGGGGTACTAGATGACGAGGGTTGTTGGAGAAGCAAAGACATGGAGAAGTGGAAATTGCCTGCGGCTTATTTACAGGCGATGGTCCAGATGACGCATGGACTGGCTCATGTCGGAGCTCTTGCAATCACTCGGCTTTTAACGCGAGTTTGGGAACATCCTGAGATTGCTAATACTGCAAAGAGAGTAGTGCAGACCTGCCTGGTATGTTTGCAACACAATCCCGGAAAGGGGACCCATACTCCGAAAGGAGGGTTCGTTCCACCTTCTGCACCATTTGAGGTGCTTCAAATGGATTACATCCAACTCGAGCGTTGCAATAACCTGAAGTACGTCCTAGTGGTGGTATGTGCTTTTAGCAAATGGGTTGAGGCTTACCCCACGAAAGACAACACGGCTTTGACAACAGCTAAGGTGTTGCTTAAGGAATTCTTTCCTCGCTTTGGAGTTTGTAAATTTTTGTGGAGCGACAATGGGCCCCATTTTGTTGGAAAGATCATGGAATATGTACTGAAGGGGTTAGGGATTCAGCAGAAGTTCCACGCTGTATTCCACCCTCAGTCAGCAGGTTTGGTCGAGCGGTACAATGCTACGTTGAAGCTTAAGCTGGCCAAAATTGTGGCGTCTACATCGTTGAAGTGGCCAGACGCTTTGCCGCTAGCACTGCTCTCTCTTAGATCAGTACCCCACTCACGAACTGGCCTTACGCCTTATGAGGTGGTGTTTGGCCGCCCGATGAATATCTGGGGGGTGCCCAAGCCGCGATTAATACATGATGTGCCTTGTGTTATGATGAATGATTATTTGGCACGATTAACAAATGATTTGCTCTCTATTCATCAACAGGTTCGAGAAGCGCTCCCTGACAACTCTACTGGAGAGGGCCATGATCTCCGCCCTGGTGACCACGTGATGGTTCGCTCGTTTGAGAGAGCAAGCAGTCTGGAGCCCAGGTGGAAGGGCCCCGAGCAGGTCCTTCTTGCGACCCGCACCGCAGTACGAGTGACAAACAGGAAGCGGTGGGTGCATTGGACACATTGTCGCCGTGTCTCTCCGGATCTGGTGACTCCTGCTGTACTGACTGATTACAAGGAGATCTTGGAGAAAGAAAAGAGCCCAGCTGTGACGTCGACCGAAGTTGAGGGAGCCTTCCCGGACCAAGCTGCTGCCGGACGAGAGCGCTACAACTTGCGTCCACGATAAGAAGATTTTTTTTTGGCCTTTTATGACTGGTTGGTTACCGCTCCAGGTTTGTGAAACGGAAACCGGGAATTCCAAGGGGGGGGGATCAGTTCTGCCAGAGTAGCGACACCCGTCTTGGCCCGGAGAAGAAAACAACGGCTACATCGGAGTTCAGCACCGTATTTTTCTTTTTTTTTTAGGTATACACGTACGTGTATCTGAGACTTTGTGCACGATTTGTGCTATTTGAAACTTTGCACGAATATTCTTGAACTATGGCATCAACGGCATCTCGTGATAAGAAAATATTGGGTGCCTTTCTTTTTGTTCTGACTATTGTGGTGATAGCTGTTATAGCCTGGGTAGTCGAACTTGTGGTGCCTTTACGTGAACATTTGCTGCCGACTACCCCGGCTCCTTCTGAACATTTTCATTTTACATTGCCTTTTCATGAAGAGCGCCACCGCCAAACGTATTTAAATAACAGCTTCATTCAGATTCTTCACCACACACATAACATGACCAATACCTCAAATTGCTGGGTGTGTGGGATGTTGCCAGGGCACCAGAAGAGATGGGGCACCCCACTTATTCCACTCCCGTTTTCGCATAATGGGTCATGCAACGCATGGTACACCCTCCTCTTTACTTTGAGATGGCCAACAAAAGGGGGGGTGCTTTTCCGCTTGAATAAAGTATGTTCCCATGACAAGGATGGGTTTCCCCGGGCTGAGGGTACTCGTTTTGAATGGGAAGAGTATAGGCCTGATAATGTGTCTGCCCCACGTGTATACAGCAATCAGCGGAACATTAATGTATCTAGTGCCCATGTTATAAATGTCATTGCTACAAAAGCCGATTTATGTATCAGGAATAAGGGCTCGATTGCAGTGGGGAAAAGCAAATGTAATACTACTCTCACGTTTGATAGCCCGAATGGCATTTCATTTGTTGCATCACGAAATACATATTTTATCTGTGGAACGAAGGGCTACCATCAGCTTCCATTGGGGTGGTTGGGCACGTGCTATGTATCGTTTGTGTTACCTCCTGTATTCATTGCCCCTCCAATGTATCACAATGATTATACCCTGTACCATGACTTTGTCTTGAATAGGGTCAAACGAACTGTTGTTCTGGAAGACATTGACCAAACAGACACTGCATTGCAACAGTATGTGGACTTTAATCTGGGACTATTCTCCTTTGTGGGGGCTGCACTGAACAGCCGGAAAATCAGACGACTGACGCGTGTTGTCGAGGCTGTTGCGAATGACACTGCTATTGCCCTGGGGAATATTACCGAGGAACTACAGATTTCCAGGATTGTCACACTCCAAAATAGGATGGTATTGGATGTTGTTTTAGCTGATCGTGGGGGGGCATGTAGAATTATCGGAAGCAGCTGTTGCGTGTATATTCCGGACAATTCTCCATCTGTGTATGATGCCATCTCCAAGCTTCATAAGATTGCAGCTGAGATACACCCGGACAATGGAACTTGGACACTTTCGGGATGGTTCTGGTCCATGCTTGCAACATGGGGCTGGAAACTGTTGACGATTCTGTGTATACTTGTGGGAGCCATGTTTTTCATATGCCTATGTATTCAATGTGGCCCAGCTTTATGCTCAATGTGTTTATCAGCTTGCATACCATCAAGACGAGCTCTTGCCCATGACAAAATGATGCTTCACAAAGAGGTAACACAAATAATGTTAATAGACATCGAGGACGAACATCCTGATTATGTTCATTATGAGGTAGATTCAGCTAAACGCTAAAAGGGTCGTCTGTCGTAATTGGCCCGGCCGCATTAGCGATTAGCTGAACCTACACGTTGTCCTCCTTAACTTGGCTATATACGAAAACGACATTTTGAATGTTGCGGCGGCCATCTTAGACCATGAGCGGCCTCGTGGCCGGCGTGCCCTTTAGTCCGTTGTCCGTTCCACTGACCACCCCAACCTGCCCAGCAACAGGCTATTTTTAGTATTGGTCAAGCCGCACATGCGCAGTTCCCACTGACCCGTAAGCCTTCAGGAATGTGCACCAAACTGACCAGCGGAGTTGTGCCCCCTCCAATGAGCTGGCAGTATTCCAAAACATGACCATATATGTCCTTAAATGTGTCTTAACTTGTGCCGCCTATCTTTTATTGCCCCAAAATTGTATATAAACGGGGTCACACCGGTGTTCGGTGTGATACCTCTCGCATTACCGAAGGGTGCTGTTTGAGTGTACCACCACCCCATGGGGTCTTAATAAACTTGTTCTTTGCCTTTTACAGTTTCCGTGCCAACAGTTCTTGAGTATAAGTGGGTTATCTCCGGAGCGTGTAGGCCTTGGGAACCCCGATTTACATCAGGTACACCTATGCCCTGAGTTACAGGGTCTGATAAGGTGGCCCAGTTCCAATTGGATAATGCACCTAAGGTACACATGTCAATTTAGTGAGAGAACAGCTAGGCTGTGGGTCTGATTGGCAGGCCCACAGCCAGAGAAAGTCGTAAACCAGTGAAACAAAAGCAAAAAAATCTGGGTGATCATAGGATTGCAGACCCTACTCTCCTACAAGGGGTTTCAGTCAACCCCGTACCTCGACAACTGGTTGTTGAAGGCGGGCTCGCCCCAGACAGTCGTCAGCCACCTCCAGACGACGGCAGACCTCCTGCACCAGCTGGGGTTCTCCATCAATGTGCCAAAGTCACACCTGTGCCCCTCCCAGAAGCTCCTCTTCATCGGAGCGGTTCTCGACTCGGCTCAATTTCGGGATTTTCCTCCCCAACAGCGGGTTCGGGATATTCATTCTCTGATTCCCATCTTTCAGCCTTTATCCCGAGTCTCGGTCAGGTTAACGCTGCGGCTTCTGGGGCTGATGGCCTCCTGCATCCTTCTGGTGCATCACGCCCGATGGCGGATGCGGGCTCTGCAGTGGGACCTGAAGTTTCAGTGGGCCCAGCATCAGGGCAACCTGTCCGACCATGTCCTGATCTCGGAGGGCACTGCGAGACAGCTGCAGTGGTGGCTCACGGACAGGGATTGGGTCAGCGGCAGATCCCTCTCCCTTCCCCAGCCGTAGCACGTAGTTGTGACGGACGCTTCCCTCCAGGGCTGGGGTGGCCACATGGGAGAGTCGGAGATCAGAGGCCTCTGGTCTCCGGCGGAGTCCCGGCTCGAAATCAACCTTTTGGAGCTGCGGGCGATTCGTCTAGCACTGAAGGCATTCCTCCCCTCTGTACGGGGGAGTGTAGTGCAGGTGTTCACCGACAACACCACCGCCATGTGGTACAACAAACAGGGCGGGGTGGGGTCGTGGACCCTCTGCCAGGAGGCTCTGCGCCTCTGGCAGTGGCTTGAACATCAGGGCGTGACCCTGGTGGTTCACCACCTGGCAGGTTCTCTGAACGCCAGGGCGGACAAACTCAGCGGTGAATGATGGATAACGAATGCAGTTTGAACTCAGACATGGAGCAAGGTATCTTTCTGCAGTGGGGAGAGCCTTGGTTAGATCTATTCGCCACCGAAGAGAATGCGCAATGTCATCAGTTCTGTGCTTTGGAATTTCCAAGGCGGCACTCGCTCGGAGACGCTTTTCGTCGCGAGTGGAGTTGCAGTCTGTTGTACGCATTTCCGCCTATACCACTTCTGCCCAGAGTGCTGAAGAAGATCAAACGCCACCGGGCCCAAGTCATCCTTGTGGCTCCGGACTGGGCCCGAAGGTACTGGTATCCCGAGCTACTCAGTATGTCAGTCGATACCCCGGTTCGTCTGCCTCTTCAGGAGGACCTTCTGTCGCAGCAGCAGGGGACGGTCTTCCACCCGAACCTGTCCAGTCTCCACCTCCATGCTTGGAGATTGAGCGGCGGCAATTGAGGCCATTTGACTTGCCTCCTGAAGTCTGTAATGTAATTCTGGCAGCCAGGCATCCCTCCACAAAGTCGGTATACGCCTGCAGGTGGAACAGATTTGTGGCATGGTGCACAGCAAAGGCTGTGGATCCTCTCTCTGCCCCTCTTTCTGAGGTTCTTCTCTTCCTTTTTTCTTTTGCCCAGCAGGGCTCTGCGCTGGGCACTATCAAGGGCTACCTTTCTGCCCTTTCAGCCTTTCTAAGGCTGCCTGATCAACCGTCTTTGTTCAAGTCCCCCATTGTCACTCGGTTTCTGAAAGGCATCACACACGTTTCCCCCTGTTCCATTTGTGATGCCTCAGTGGGACTTGAACCTTGTTCTTACCTATCTGCTTTGCGCTCCCTTTGAGCCGCTTCACAACTGTCCTCTCCGCCTTCTTACTCTGAAGACTGCTTTCCTGGTTACCATCACCTTTGCCAGGAGAGTGAGTGAGCTCCAGGCCCTTTCATCCAAACCTCTTTTCCTTTCTGTCCATCCAGACAAGGTTGTGTTGCGGACTAGACCCTCTTTCCTGCCCAAGGTTGTCACGGCCCTCCATATCGGGCAGTCAATCACCTTGCCCACTTCTTTCCGCCACCGCATCCCTCAAAATAGGAAGAGCGGCTCCACCGTCTGGACCCAAAACGTGCGCTTTCATTCTATCTAGATCGCACACGCCAGTTCCGGGTGGATGACCAACTCTTTGTTGGTTATGAGGGCGCTAAGAAGGGACGGGCAGTGCACAAGCAGACCATCTCTCGGTGGGTCGTCTTGTGTATCTAGGCTTGTTACTCCTTGGCGAAGAAGGAGCCTCCTGTTGGGCTGAGGGCCCATTCCATTAGAGCCATGGCGGCTAGCACTGCCCTGGGCCGGGGAGTCCCTTTGCAGGACATCTGTCAGGCAGCTACGTGGGCCTCGCTGCACACGTTCGCAAGACACTACTGCCCGGACAGCCAGGTCCGGAGGGATGGCTTCTTTGGCCGTTCCGTCCTCCAGGACTTTCTGGTGTGATTATTGGTTTGCAGACCTTCCACCGGGGTTGGTATTGCTGGGGTATCTATTCTAAGGTAAGGAATCTAATACTAACCTGTTTCTTTCAGATGAACAAGTTACTTGCCTTCGGTAACAATATATCTGTAAGAAACAGTAGTTAGTATTAGATTCCTTACCGCCCCACCCATCCTCCCCGTTCTGCGAACCGATATCTAGGGTTAAGGTCTTCCCCTTTCAGGGCCCTAGTTTCAATGGCACCAGTGTTGGTTTTTTACATGGCTCTGCGTTTCTGGCACGGAAAAGCTTTGTATAAGAACTGACGTCAGCGCGCGAGGATGGCGTCTAAGTACTCCGGCGACGTCATGCCGATGACGGACGCGGACCCGCAGACGACGCCTACCGCTGCGCAAGGGTACTGCTAAGCAAATGTTTCCGGATCCAGACTGACGCCTGGGGATAACCTAAGGTAAGGAATCTAATACGAACTACTGTTTCTTACAGATATATCGTTACCGAAGGTAAGTAACTTGTTCGTATAGTTGTGAAAATGTTGTCGGTTCGACTCGAAGGCACGAGAAAAATGGGTCGAGCTGACGTCAGCACGCGGGCGAGGTCTTCTTATGGCTCCTATGGCAATACAGTTACGTGTGGAGCTGTTCCATTGTGATGTCCTCATCAACATGGAAGAGCTGTGAAGAAAAGTTTTTGTGGAATGCTGCGCATCAGGGTAATTCATAAGGTAAGAAATCCACAGGCAGCTACTGTATCAACCAAAAAAAGAGTTACCAAAGGTAACTAACTTGTTCCTACAGGTTGACAGTGCTGTTTTTGGCGTGGCTTCCTCAGAGATTTTGATTTGCCAGTAGGCAGCAGTCAGGTCAAATGTACGGAATACTTTGCCAGGGTATCAATCTGCTTATCTGCTCTGGAAATTGGATGAGCATCAGTCCTAGTGACTGCATTGAGACCTCATCTCTCCTACCATCTTGGGTGTGAGGTTTTGTTACAGGGACTACAGGACTAGTCTAAGAGCTATCCGAAGAGACAATGACCCCCAACTCCATCATCTGTCTCTGACATGTTCAGGCTGTCTGTATATTTTACTCTTGACAAGCAGATTGTCACCTATGTTCACTTCATGGGTACACCAGGTGGTTTCACTTGGAGTCAGAGAGAACAGTTTTGGGAGGAACTGATTGAGGTTTTGCATACAATCAGCTTGCTGCTGGTCAGTGAGGCTGCCTGCCAAGGCTACTCCATCAGCTGACCCATCAACAGGGTATTGAGAGAGGAGATCAAGGAGAAGACCACTCTCTTCCTCCTGTCACTCATCAGTGGCCATGAGCAAGCTCATGTCAGCCCTATCAGTAAAATGTTTTAGCCGGTTCACATGAAGAACTCTGTGAGGACTTCTAGGAGAGCCTAGTGTAGGAGGGTGGATACCTGACTATGGTTACCCCCAACTTTTTGCCTGGTGTTTTGCTGGTTTTCCGACTTAGTTGACCTGGGACCCTGCTATTCAGGGCCCCAGGCCTACTGCTCTCTCTGTAAAATGGATTCCATGTACCTTAGGTGCATTTACCAATTGGTACTGGGCCACCTTATCAGTCCCTGTACCCAGGGCATTGGTGTGCCCAGGGTCTACCAGGGGCTATAGCATGTATTATGCCACCCCTGGCTGGCCATCTAAATCTGACACAACTGGCTGCACGACAGCTGGGGCAAGGTGGTGTAATCACCCTTTGCTTTAGATATAGTATACCTATATCTAACCCTAAAATGGACACATGTATTCCTATCAGTCACTCCTATGGCAGGCCTTAACAATCCTGAAGGCAGAGTGCTTGGAATTATGTGAGATGGTGCCCTGTCATGAGCTGAGCCCGTCTGCAGCTTGCGGAACCAAGTCCTAATTGCTGTTCTATGATAACGCGTACCATATACACTTAAGTGCCTTATGATCCTCGAGGTTATTTGCCAACTTTGGTATCGCTTTATCAAAACATGTCGAGTAAGGTGTCATACGAATTGGAATACTAACCCCTCGCCAATTCTGGCGACGGGGTTAGCATTCCACCCTTCTAGAGGGACACGACATGTATGTAACTGTGAACCCCGGTTAAAGCTAACTCGAGCCTCAGCATCACAAAATGGATGCTGCCACCACAGACACAAGTCTGACCTCCTGCTGCTGGGAGTCCTTCCAGCGAGAAGAGCTTGAACAAAGGGTTTCCTGTCAGGGGCGGTGCTAGCACCATCCCAGACAGGGTTTTGTGTATCCTAGGTAGGCAGGGCTGAATAGGAAGGTGACTGCAAGTGGCACCCCGGTGCTCACTGTGCATCTGCCAGTTTGAACCAGTTCCAGGGGCACACCAGCCCCTGAGCTGGGGAAAGTCCGGGATGGGAGAGGGGTGTAACCACCCCCCTTCCTGGTCCCACCCATGGGCAGGACCTAGTCCCGTACCAGCCCCTTTCTTTAGAATAAAGGTGGGAGCGGGGACCCTTCCAAATGAGATCATCTTTGAATCCTGAAACTACTTTCTACGAAAGGAACTCAAGACTTCTTCTTAAGATTTCTCCCTTGTGACTAAGGAGTAGTCACCCTGCAGCAGCAGGCACCACCTAAGTATCTTGCGGTTTGCTGAAACGTCCTTCCTCCGGAACCAGACTGCCCAGCTCGACGAGACCCGGACTCCCTGCCCTCTCTGACCTCAACCTGCCTCTACAGCACAGCTGAGAACCGTAGGTGCGACGAGACCAGAGGACCCGGCGATCATCAGAACCAGCACGACACTGAACCAGCACCACCACCGAGGGACCCTCGAGTGGGTGCACTGGGGTAAGAGAAGCCCCAACCCCAAGCAGCACGAGCACCGAAGTCCAGCCCCCCAGCATCCACCAGATCTGCGTGGGGCCCTTTTTGCTCCTGGGTTGCTGCTACGTTGTCCGGTCACTTGCCCGTTGGCTAGTGACCCTCCAGACGACGTCCTAAGTTTGTTTTTCCACTGGTCTAGCTCCTCTAGACTGGCCCTAGTCTCCTCCTGAAGTGGACCTTCCTCGGACCCTCCTGGTCCACCCAAGACGCCATTTTGTGTCGCCACGTGGGCTTGCCGTAGCCAAGGCTTGTTGCCTCCTTCACCGGATCCAGCATCGCCAGCAGCAGACATCCGACGTGGGACAGCTCGCAGACCTCCAGCCTGGTCGACATCAGCGCCCCTGGTCCGTGCAGCAGCAGAATCCAGTGTCACCTCTTCGCCTGGCTGAGTGACCTCGTCCGGTGCCATCCTGGTGCCCACCTAATCACTGGCTAGTGATTCAGAACTTGGTCCCCTCTGCTTACAGGTACTCTTCTTCAGCTGATCCAGTCCTTGGATCAGCCCGGAACATCTTCACTGGTCGCCTGCCAGCAACTTCCACTTCAGGCTCCTGGTTCGTCAACGAGATTTCCCGACGACACTTGAACCCTATGCAGCCGCAGCCCCTGCGTTAGGTAAACCGAGTACCACGGTGCTCCAGCGTAGACCAACTCTCTAAGTGTCTAGATCCACTTTCGTTTTTGACCTACCTAGTCGGGTTCGCCCGAGAACACTAACTTTTGCATTTACTAGTATCCATAGACTTTGTCCCGCATTATGCGTGAGAGTTCCCACTCTGCACACGGCGTTCCTAGACCTCCTGCTTCTAATCTAAGGGTTCAGCATTGTAGGCCTAGCGATTCCAAAGTCTCTGAGAGTAGTACTTACCTGCTAGTAATTTCGCATTCCACTTTTGTAGTATATTGTTTTCCGTGCCCCTCGGGCATTTGCGTAAATTGTGCGACTTTCAGTATTTCTTTAAGAGCTTTGTATTGTGCTTAGCACCCTGTCCTCATAAAGAGTCCAGGGTTGTTGTGTTATTAATAAATATCCTTTTATTTTCATAAAAACTTGTGTGGTGTCCTTTCACTTGGTGTTCAAGGGGTATATGTGATGGTTTAACAGCTGGCTTAACATGCCCTCTACAGTTTAGCCTAAAGACTGCTCTTGTCCATGCTACTAGGATAGCTGGTCAATAAGGTTGACTTACAACCAATCATCAATAAGGGTCGTTTGGACTGATACATAGTGATCACTAGAATAGTGAGCACTGCATATCAGGCCAACTTCTCACATTGGTGAGCAGCGGGTGGGATTTGAGCTTGCTGTTGTTTTACCACACGTATCCTAAGAATATCATTGGAAAGATCACATAAGTACCAAGGTACATATAACTTAGCTTAGAATACTCTGAGTTGTACTGAACCAGCTGTTGTAGTTCAACAGGGCCTAGCACACCCTGACTACAACTCTTAGCAAGGGATCAGTAGGCAAACAAATAGTGTAGGTAAGTGCACCACTTACACCTCACTAGAAAAGCATGTCAGACAAAGGAGGGAACTCAGAGGACCCCCTTGTGTCAGTTGACCCTCCACAGGTCGTCTCAAGATATGCAGCTCTTAGCTTCCAGGAGATGAGACAAGTGTGTACCTCCAGGAAGCTAAAACAGAGTTCTAACCCTACCATCCCATTCCTGATTGGTCTCTTAGAGACATGTAGGAGAGTAGGGTCTGCAATCCTATGATCACCCCAGATTTTTGCTTTTTGCTTCACTGGTTTACGACTTCTCTGGCTGTGGGCCTGCTAATCAGACCCACAGCCTTGCTGTTCTCTCACTAAATTGACACGTGTACCTTAGGTGCAGTTACCAATTGGTACCGGGCCACCTTATCAGACCCTGTAACTCAGGGCATAGGTATACCCAGGGCCTACCAGGGGCTGCAGCATGTATTATGCCACCCCTGGCTGGCCATCTAAATCTGACACAACTGGCTGCACGACAGCTGGGGCAAGGTGGTGTAAGCACCCTTTGCTTTAGATATAGTATACCTATATCTAACCCTAAAATGGACACACAGATTCCTATCAGTCACTCCTATGGCAGGCCTTGACAATCCTGAAGGCAGAGTGCTTGGAATCGTGGCGAGATGGTGCTCTGGCATGAGCTGAGCCCGTTTGCAGCTTGCGGAACTAAGTCCTAATATCAGTTCCATGATAACGCATACCATATACTCTTAAGTGCATTATAATCCTCGCGGTTATATGCCAACTCTGGTATCGCTTTATCAAAACATGTCGAGTAAGGTGTCATACGAATTGGAATACTAACCCCTCGCCAATTCTGGCGACGGGGTTAGCATTCCACCCTTCTAGAGGGACACGACATGTATGTAACTGTGAACCCCGGTTAAAGTTAACTCGAGCCTCAGCATCACAAAATGGATGCTGCCACCACAGACACAAGTCTGACCTCCTGCTGCTGGGAGTCCTTCCAGCGAGGGAGGCTTGGACAAAGGGTTTCCTGTCAGGGGCGGTGCTAGCACCATCCCAGACAGGGTTTTGTGTATCCTGGGTAGGCAGGGCTTTAGAGGAAGGTGACTGCAAGTGGCACCCCGGTGCTCACTATGCATCTGCCGGCTAGAACCAGTTCCAGGGGCACACCAGCCCCTGAGCTGGGGAAAGTCCGGCATGGGAGAGGGGTGTAACCACCCCCCTTCCTGGTCCCACCCATGGGCAGGACCTAGTCCCGTACCAGCCCCTTTCTTTAGTATAAAGATAGGAGCGGGCCCCCTTCCAAATTAGATCATCTTTGAATCCTGAAACTACTTTCTACGAAAGGAACTCTCGACTTCTTCTCAAGATTTTTCCCTTGTGACTAAGGAGTAGTCACCCTGCACCCGCAGGTACCATCTAAGAACACTGCGGTTTGCTGCATGTCCTTCCTCCAGAATCCGACCGACCAGCACGACGAGACCCGGCTTCCCTGGCACCTCTGACCTCTACCTACATCTTCAGCTCAGCTGAGATCCGTGGGTGTGACGAGACCTCGAGGGACCGGCCATCTTCAGAACTGCACGACGCTTATCCAGCACGACCGCCGAGGGATCCTCGAGTGAGTGCTTTGGGGTTTGAGAAGCCCTGACCCTGAGCAGCTCCAGCACCGAAGTCCAGCCCCCCAGCATCCACCCGATCTGCGTGGGGCCCTTCTGTTCTTTGCTGCTCACCGCGTTGTCCGGCTACTTGCCTGCTGGCTTGTGGCCCTCTTGACGACGCTCCACAACGACAACACCGCTGGTCTGATTGCTCCAGACTGGCATTTGCTCCCCTCCAACAGAGGAGCACCCCGGACCCTCCTGGTCCACTCCAGACGCCAATTTAAGTCCACTGTGTGGGCTTGCATTTGCCAAGACTTGTTGCCCCAATCCTGGGTCCAGCGACGTCGACAGCAGATACCATCGTGGGACAGCTCGCACCTCCATCCTGGTCACCGACAACGCCTCCTGGTCCGTGAGACTGCAGAGCCCAGCGTCGCCCACTCACCTGGTCGAGGTGACTCCATCCGGTGCCATCCTGGTGCCCATCTAATCACTGGCTAGTGATTCAGAACTTGGTCCCCTCTGCTTACAGGTGTCTTCCATCTTCGATCCAGGCTTGGATCACTCCGAATCTCTTCACTGGTCGCCTGCCAGCAACTTCTTCTTTCAGGCTCCATAGACTGCAACGAGGATTCCCGACGTCTTTCCAGACCTATGCATCCGCAGCCCCTGGGCTAGGTAAACTCAGCATTTCGGTGCTCCAGCATAGCTTTGCTATCCAAGGGTCCAGATCCTTTTTCGTTTCAGCTCTACCTAGTCGGATTCGTCCGATATCACTAACTTTACGAAATCTAGCATCCATAGACTTTGTCCCGCACCCCGCATGAGAGTGCACACTCTGCACCCGATCTCCCTAGGCCTCCTGCTAGTAATCTGAAGGTTCAGTAGTCAAGTCCTAGCGATCCCAAAGCCTATTAGAGTAGTACTTACCTGCTAGTAATTTCGCATTCCACTTTTGTAGTATATGGTTTTTCGTGCCCCTCGGGAATTTGTGTAAATTGTGCAACTTTGCGTATTTTCCTAAGAGCTTTGTATTGTGCTTAGCGCCCTGTCCTCATAAAGAGTCCAGGGCTGTTGTGTTCTAAATAAATATACTTTTATTTTCATAACATCTTGTGTGGTGTCCTTTCACTTGGTGTTCAAGGGGTATATGTGATGGTATAACAGCTGGCTTAACACGCCCTCTAAAGTCTAGCCTAAAGACTGCTCTTGTCCATGCTACTAGGATAGCTGGTCTACGGTTGACTTACAACCAATCATCAATAAGGGCCGTTTGGACTGATACATAGTGATCACTAGAATAGTGAGCACTGCATATCAGGCCAACTTCTCACACTTATGATGCCAGGAGGGCTTCTAGCACAGGCCCTCCTAATCCAGATGGGACCATGCCCCCCTTAGAGGGAACCCTTGGGGACCCTGACCTCCAACTCAATGGATCAGTTAGTGAAGGAGAGGAGGAGGAACAGGAGTTGTCAGGGGATGAGGCAGACAAGGGTCAGGTAGAAGTCAGTAGACTCACCAGGACCAACTTAAGCAGGCATGAGAATGGATTTGGGGGACCCCCAGGCCCACTCTCAGGCAGGCTTAACATTGGGAATGGACGAGTTAGGTCTCTATCCAGAGGCTCTAACAGATCCATTCGAACCAATGGCTCTCAGACCTCTTCTCACAGAGGGATGACATCCCCTCAGAGAAGAGAGCATGAAGCTAAGATGAGGGAAGTCAATCTGAGGATTGAAAGGGAAGAACTTGCCCTGGCCAAAGAGACTTGCCTTTGCTAGAGAGCAGAAATTGAGTGGGGTAGACCCCACTGGTGGCAGCATTATCCCTAGAGATAAGGACAGGAGTTTTGATACTAGACACCTGAGTAAAATAGTGCCCCCCTTTAAACAAGGGGATGACATCCACAAATGGATGACTGCTTTGGAGAGGGCCTGCACTGTCCAGTGCATCCCCCAGAGTCAGTGGGCAGCTATACGGTGGCTCGCCTTTGAAGGTAAAGGTAGAGATAAGCTCCTCACTAGAGCTGAGGATGCTAACAATTACCAAGTCCTGAAAAACACACTGATTGATGGGTTTGGCCTAACCACTGAGCAGTACAGGTTGCTGTTCAGAGACACCCAGAAAATTCAGTCTCAGGATTGGGCTGACTTTGTTGATTGTGCCACCAAGGCTCTAGAAGGCTGGATATTGGGTAGTAAAGTTACTGACTTCACAGGATTGTATAATCTTATTATGAGCGAGCAAGTCTTAAAAAATTGTCAGAACCAGTTATTACACCAGCACCTGGTAGACTCTGATCTGATCTCTCCACAAGAATTGGGTAAGAGGGCAGACAGATGGGTCAGAACCAGGATTAGGCCTAAGAACCAGGGTGGTGACCAAAAGAAAGAATCAACCAAGCCTCAAGAGAAGGGTGGGAATAAATCTTCTGATCAAACCACATCAGGGCCCCAAAAATCCTCTGAAAAGGGTGGGTCCCAGAATCCTTCCAATACCGAAAAGAAACCTTATTGCCATACCTGCAAACAGGTAGGCCACTGGAAAACTGACAGCAGTTGCCCAATGGCCAACAACAATAAGGAAAACATACCCCCAAGTAACACTTCCCAGCCTCCTGTTACTACTAGTAGTAATCCCCCAGGTGGTGGGAGTGCCCCCAAGAATTTGGGTGCATTTACTTTGGGAGTTCCTGGGGACTCTGGCCTAACCAGGTCCCCTGACTTAGATACTCTTGTCTGTGAGACTGGCATGGGGTTTGCCAACTTCACAGCTTGTCCCAACACTTTGGACAAGTACAGACAGGAGCCCCTCGTCAATGGTTCAAAAGTTGAGGCCTATAGAGATACAGGGGCTAGCATCACCATGGTGATTGAGAGCCTAGTCCCCTCAAGGCAACTTATACCTGGAGCCACATACCAGGTGACCAACATTGATGGAGTGCAGAGAGATCATCCCATAGCAGTGGTCAATCTCAGCTGGGGAGGTGTCACTGGCCCCAAGAGAGTGGCAGTGTCATCAAACTTGCCTGTAGATTGCCTACTGGGGAATGATTTAGAGATCTCAGCCTGGGCTGAGGTAGAGCAAGAAACCCATTTTAAAATGGTAAACCTCCATGGTAAGGTTAGTGGGGCAGTGATAGCCACAGCCTCAGTCCAAGATGTCCTCCCTGAACAGGTCAGGAGGGCTGTGCCAGTCACAGCCCAATCTCAGACAGATTCCTTACCTGAACAGGTTATCAGGGCTGTGATGGTAACAGCCCATACCCAAACTGAGTCCCTTCCTGAAAAGGTTGGTGGAGTTGTGATGGCCACAGCTCAAACTCAGACAGATAATAGTGTTGTGAAGCCTGAAACTATGGATCACTCCACTCAGACAGAGAGCATTGAGGAGGAAGAGAAATCTCCCTCCCACCAGACTTTAGGAAAGGATCAGCCTCCTCAGGGAACTGATCTGACCCCTTGTGAAGGAACTGCCCCAGAGGTAGTCAGGCCTAGCCTGACAGAACCCCTGATGTCAGTGGACCCTTCCAAGGTGGGACACAGTCTGGAGCAGGTAACCTGCCCCTCTCTACCCTGCCTCAGTCAGCCCAGGGCTGTAGAGGTCAGGGAGGCCAGTGGTGGACCCCAAAGGGCCCCCTGTCCAAAAGAACTCCCCAATCAGCAGATTAAGGGCACTGAAGCTAGTAGTCCTAGCCAAGTGACAATAAAACAAACTCCTGAGGGATCACACTTAAACTTAGTTAGGGACCTCCCACAGATGGACACTGTTGGGCACAGCCAAACCTGGGGCCTAAAAACCCCAAACCTGACCTGTCCCTCCAGTAAGCCAAACAGAGGGACTCAGCCTCCAGCTTTAGGTAGCCAGAGGTTGACCCTGAGAGCTCACAGCAACTCATCCTGGAAAGAAAGGCACATATGGTGAATAGTGATTGGAGGAAGTTGAGCCCAACATTAGTGGAGTCTCACTTCAGTACTCCATCCCAGCACCAGCCTTTTACTTTGCCAAAACAGACCACAGGTAGAGATTCCCTATGGCGGAGACCCTCAGACACCATTAGGGTGAGGGATTGCTTAGTGGACCATGAGATAGGGGGTAACCATGCCAGTGCATATACCACCCCATATGGCCACTCAGGCAATATAGGCTTACCTGGTCAAGGATAGCCGTATCGCCTTTCGTTTGGGGGGGGGGGGTAGTTATGTAGGAAGGTGGATATCTGACTATGGTTGCCCCCAACTTTTTGCCTGGTGTTTTGCTGGTTTTTCGACTTAGTTGACCTGGGGCCCTGCTATTCAGGACCCCAGGCCCACTGCTCTCTCTGTAAAATGTATTCCATGTACTCTAGGTACATATCTAATTGGATACTGAGTCACCTTATCAGCCCCTGTACAGTGTACCTTAGGTACCCAGGGCATAGGTGCACCCAGGGCCTACCAGGGGCTGCAGCATGTATTATGCCACCCCTGGCTGGCCATCCAAATCTGACAACTGGCTGCACGACAGCTGGGGCAAGGTGGTGTAATCACCCTTTGCTTTAGGTATAGAATCTCTATACCTAACCCTAAAATGGACACATATATTCCTATCTGTCACTCCTATGGCAGGCCTTATCAATCCTGAAGGCAGAGTGCTTGGAATTATGTGAGATGATGCTCTGGCATGAGCTGAGCCCGTTTGCAGCTTGCGGAACCAAGTCCTAATAGCTGTTCCATGATAACGCTATACCATATACTCTTAAGTGCATTATGAACCTCGCGGTCAAATGCTAACTTTGGCATAGTAAGTAAGTAAGTAAGTTTATTATGCATAGTTAATTAAAACCAGTGCAAAGCGTATTACAATCAGTAAACATAAGAAAAAAGTAAAATAATATATACATAAAAAAATCATTAAGATTTGTGCATTATTCTCGTCGTTAAAAAGCGTACACAGAAAAACCCAGTCTGATTAGCAAGGAGCAGTTGTCTTTAAGACGGGGCAGCGTATTCCTGTGAGTCCTGTAGGCCGCCTACATGTTATCTATGACAATTTTTGCTCGATCATTGCAAGGAACTTAACGTATCTGCAATTCAGTTGCGTGTTCGAAGGGTTCAGGCAGGCGAGAACCGCTTGCCTTCTTGTGCAAGTTCCTAGCTGCTTAAGCTGGGCCTTTAAGAGCTGTTGACGGGCTGGCCGTAGCTCTTCGCAAAGGCAGGTCAGATGAAGTATATCGCCCTTGTCTGTTTTGCAAAAAGGACAGACTTCGTGGCCGTTTCTCCTGAGCCATGGTGGAAGATACTCTCCGCTGGGCAGAACACCTAGTCTGTGTTTCAAGAACTTCAGTTTTATTGTCTTAGGATAACCCTGGCTGAAGTAGGGTTGTGGTATCAGCGTTTTATAAGAGTTTAATGACATCCAGGCATGGTTTCTTTTAGCGAATGTGGCCTTGTCCTCTAGTAAGGATAGTGTTTTAACGGTTTTCCAGACTAGTTTTTTAAATGAGTTGTGCCCGAGTTGCATGTCCCAAATCGCAGTTAGATTAGTGGCCACCAGAGCAGTCTTCAGGTAGGATCTTGCCTGAGATTTATCCCTATTTTGGATGTCTTGCCATAACAGCGAGCTTAGAGTGTTGGTGGGGGCCGAACGGAGTTTGTGGCAGCAGTTGATGTATGCTCCCTGTCTGGCAAGGGCTTGTTTTTGCAATCCAAATTCCAGCCTAAGTTGGGCCGGCGATGTGTAGGACGGAAGAGAAAACATTGTTCTGTAGGCTTTTGTCTGGATTGTGTCCAGGTTCTTGGAGTCTCTCCCACGCAGCGCCTCGCTGCCATAGCAGATAGAGGGGAGTAGCTTGGCCTGGATAACTCTCAGATAGGGGGTTAGAATTGGCCCCATCAGCTGATTGGCTATGTTTTTTAGTGTGACAGCGATGCACGCCCCTCTCCTTTTTGCTTCCTGCTTTTGTTGTGCAAAGGTGCCATCTCTGTCGAAGAGAACTCCCAGGTATTTATAAACAAATGCCGACTCTATTTTTTGACCGCCTAATGCCCATGTCTTCTGAGACTTCTTCTTGGTGTTGATCGACATGGTGCGTGTCTTGCTCAGATTTATTTTAAGCTTGTTTTCCGTGGCATAGCTGTGCATTTGGATCAGAAGCTGCTGGAGGCCGATGTAGGTGTGGCTAAGTAGCACAACGTCGTCTGCATACAGCAGGTTACTCAAAGTTTTCCCCCCCAGCCTCGGGGAGTCGGAGTTGCAAATGTTGAGTGTGTCTGATAGATCTGCCATAAACAGATTGAATAATATTGGGGCAAGCACGCACCCTTGCTTCAGGCCTTTGGTGGTACGAACTTTGGATGACAGGTGTGTGCCGCCTCCTAGCTTCACCTGCACCCAGGTGTCAGAGTGTAGGAGCTTCAGCATGCTTAGAATCGGCTGCGGTATTCCCCATTGTGTCAGTTTCCCCCAAAGTCTGCCTCTCTCGATGTTATCAAACGCTGCACTGAAGTCGATGTAGCACATGTGCAGCGGCAGTTTTTTTGTTTTTGCTGCATCGATCATTAGAGAGATGGCCAGAATGTTGGTAGCTGTTCCAGTGTTTTTCCGGAAACCGGTCTGGTTCAATGGTATTATCTGATTTGTATCTGCCCATTGCGCAATTTCCTCTAAGAGAGTTCCCGCAAAGTATTTTGCCTCGTTATCGAGGAGGGCTACTAGTCGGTAGTTATTAGGGTCCGTTTTGTCGCCTTTTTTGAATATGGGGACAATCGTCGACCCTCTCCAAGATTCTGGGATTTTGTTTAAGAGTCTTACTTCCGCAAATAGCGGTTGCATATTGGTAGCCCATTCTGTAATTTTTTCCTTGAATAGGGCTGGCGGAATGCCGTTTGGACCCGGAGCGCCTTCCTTCCTGCCCTTGCGAATCTGTTTTTTTATGATTGCTATTTGCTGGTCGGCTGTTGTATCCAAGATGTTTTTGGGTGGGCTTTGCTCTCTCTTGGTCAAAGCCTTCAGTACGAACGTTGAGGAGTTAGGCTCTGTGGTGTTCGTTATTTGCGCTCCTGCGTATTCCGGCTGGTCATTAAAGTGGCTAGAGAGGTAAGTAATCCATGACTCTTCCAGAATATGCGAGCCTAGTTCTTTATGCTGTGGTCGTAGGATCATGTTTGCTGATTGCCAGAAGCGTGCGCTGTTGCTACTTTTGCTGTCGTGTAGTAATTTTGCCCAGGTCTCATTTTCAACATCTTTCTTTATGTTCCATTTAATGCTTTTGAGCTCAGTTCTTTGTTTCTTCAACACTGCCCGAAGCTGAGTGTTGTCAGGGGCTGATCTGAGCATTCGTAAGGTCGAATTTACTAGCCTTTTATGTTGCCTTAATTCCATTCTTGGTCCTTTTTTTGAGTTCCTTTTACTGCTCACATTGTGCAAGTTAGTTTTAGCCGGGGTCTTGGTTGCCAGTTCGTTTAGCAAAGATCTTGTATATTGCTCCCAGTGTGGGATATGCCCAGCCGCAATTGGTTTGTGTATATTGTATCGTTGGAGGGCAGTGTCGGACAGAGTTGTTAGGTTAGATGGTGTGCATTTGATCCTTTTTCGGTTGATGGTGTAGATCGCCCCTAGCATTTTGTCTTGCGTAATTGTAATAGGCAGCTTTATTGTCAGGTGGCATTCCTGGGGACGATGGTCACTTTCTCCCTTGTCCCCCATTCTAAATTCCAAGATGTAGGGGAAGAGTGCTAGACTGGCAAATGTATAGTCCAAGATGGAGCTGGCTGTATGTGAGTAGAATGTTTCTATTGGAGGACGATCTGTCACGAACCTGCCATTTAGTGCCCGGAGATTTAAGTGTTCTAAGTCTTTGAGAAAGGGATTATGTTGGTGCTTTCTCCTGTTTTGCGGGGAGCTTTGTGATGGTATGGTGTAAATTTTATTCAGAGCCAGAACCTCTTCCTCTACTGATGAACCAAGGAGATTTTGGTTGAAGTCCCCTGACAGGAGAAAGAGTGGCTTTGCCATCTGGGAGGTGTACTCCGTGAGTTGATTGGAAATTGTGTTGGAGTCTTTACCCCTGTGTTTGGGGTGGACGTATGCATTGACAAGGCATATCTCTTCTTCTGTGTTACCGAGCTTCAGTTTTATTTTTACTGTTAAGGTTGAGGATGTGGACGAGTTCATGAGGACTGCCGACGATATTGTTGTGTTTGATATGTATGTAGCCAGGCCTCCTGACTGATGGCCAAATCTATTGGTTCTAACTGCTGCTGTTGAAAAGCCAGTGAAGCCTGTGATGTGTTGGGTGGATGTGAGCCAGGTTTCCTGCAGCATTACTATATCAAATAGAGAGATGTACTTTTGGAAATCTGGGTCATCCATTTTTGAGGTTAGGCCGTTTATATTCCAAGAGCAGATGCCTATGGATGGTGCACTGCCCTTTATTCCATCTCTCATTTGTTGATGGCATCAGGCCTCCTCGGGGCGTATGAAGATCGTTCGAGAGAGAGTTTCTCTAGTTAGTGCTCGGTTTTGATGTAGCGCCCCCCCTGTGCTCGCTTCTGTCCATCCCCGAGGGCTACGTGTATTTTTTATTGGCGGACTTCCTCTCAGGGGCTTAGTCATGATAGGAGTGCGGATCTGATGGTGCCTTTGAACTGGGCTTCTCCCGCTTGATGTGAGTGCTAGTTCAGAGCCCATTAACGCCCTCGGCCTGTCTTCCGGACGCTGCCAGTGTATCATCTCTCTTTTCTTGGGCGAGCTTCCCAAGGCGCCTTTAAGGACGCTAAGGGTGTTTGCCTGTCTTGCCTCCAGTTTTGAGCTTGTCCTCTTCTGGAAGGGTGACGGGTAGGCTGGTTTTAGTATGGGTTCTAGCTTGATGTCCCAGGTCTTAAATTGCTCTGCTTCCGCTGCAATGGAATCTGCAACATTATTGGAGGACCAAGTGGTCTTGGTCCCCTCCGGGCTATTTGGATTGGCGGCAGGCAAGAATTCAACCGAGATTAAGTCCTTGGTACTTATCCCCTCCAGGCTGGGAATATGTCCCATTAGTTTCAGGATGTTACCACGGTTGAGCGTGTCATGTTGCCCTTGTGACTTGTATTCTGGAAAGAAGAACAACATCTCTGTTGTTTGTTTGGTACTTCCTCCCTCCTTGTATTGTGTATGATGAGCTTGAGCTAATGATGCGTGGCCTGTGTGAATTTCGCGAGGTGCGGAGGTTGAACCTTCCCCTGGCATGTCGGCAGTGATGGTTGATACTTTGAGTGAAGTTGTTTGCTTTGTTATAATTCGTGTTTCAGGTGGCCGTTTTGCTTGGGACCGCTCAATTTGTTTAGAAGCAGAGTGATTGATGAAGTCCGATGTATCTGTGGCGTGAGCTCCGTGAATTTGGCTTGGCGATGGTCCAAGTTTTCCGTTCCTATCCCCCACCTCAACATTTAGCCTGTGAGGGTGGTTGTTAACGTTTGTTGATGACAAATCTTGATTGGTAGTTAATTTTGATGTTCCCCTTTCCATTTGGTGAGGAGACTCCTTGCTTTGCTGTGTTGAGACTCCCGCTTGCTCCTCAGAGACCCTTGCTGTCTTGTTCTTGGCACAGTTTGGTGGAGTGAGGTGGTTGATCTTTACTGCCGCCTCTCTTCCTCCGGCTGTTTGTTCCGACTGGTCTCTTGCCCGTGGTCCTTGGGACCCTTGCCCTTCTTGTTTCGGCTGGCTACTGTTTGTTTGGTGCTGCTGCTGATTTGTGCCTATGGGCGAGTGGTATTCGCTGTCTGTTGGGTTGGCATTGTTTGCGTTATCCCAAGATCTCTCCTTGTTGTCGTAGAAGATGGGAAAATATTTAGACGTAGATGTTTCAGTTTTTTGCTTGCGCCCTTTTCTTTTTTGTTGACGGCGCTGTTTGGCGTTAAGTTTTTGCAAGGGCTCCTGTCCCGTTGGGGTTGTCTCTTCGTTTAAGGGTACGGAGTGGGTGGCTGGCTCTGCTGTGATCCTGGATGCTTCACTTCTGATGTCTCCTGCTTCAGGGTTAGAGGTGCCCATTTCTTTAATTGCGTTTCCTCTGTGTAGGGACTTTATATCTCCTAGTAGGTCAGTTAGCATTGAGGGCAGTGAGGCTACTTTGTCTAATGCCTGGCTGCAATTGCAATTGCAGCTCAGGTAGGTGTTTGTTTGTGCTCTCAGAATCAGGTTGTTTAGGTTGCCTAGCTTGTCGTCGATGCCAGCTGTAAAAACTGCCAGTGTATTGAGAAGATTGAGTTGGAGCTCCATTTTCTCTGATTGGTATTGTAGGGTATCTACTGCTAGTTGGATTGTATTTAGCAGTGAATTACACGTTCCGATGTTTTGTTCCTTTCTCCGCTCACTCTCTTTAAAGTCATTGCCAGGCATGTTTGGGTTTTTAGCTGCCGAAGGTAGATCAGGGGCATGAGTCCCTTTGGGATCAGGTGTACAAGTGGCTAGCCTATCTTCCCGTTCTTGTGTGTTGAGATTGGACGCTAGTGCTCTTGCTTCGGCTTTGCTATTGGTTTCGTCGTGAGAACTTACAGCCTCCCCACCATAGGCTCTTTTTGCTGGATTTTGGGTTTCCTGGTCTGTGATTGATAGAGCGCGCTCAGCTGTTAGATAAGACTTGATGGGTGTGCTATGGGTAAGGCTCTTCAGTTGCAAGTCCAGCTCCGAACATGGTGCGGTTTCTTTTGCTAGAACCGATGCTGATGTCTGTAGGCCTACCCCAGGAGCCTTTTCAGTGGGACAGCTGTCTAGTTCGTCAGCGGGTATTTCGGTTGAAATGAGTTTCTCATTCTGGTTGGCTTTGGAGTCATCTAGTGGGGATGGTAATATGTTTTCCTGGCTGCAAAAGACCAAACCAGCTGGGTATACGCACGGAGTCTTCTGGTTGTGGGCGGCGAAGTTAGAAGACTTCCTCCTTTCGCTTAAGGTCTCCAGAGGAGTGCTAGCGCTCCCGTGCCCCGCGGTGCTGCCCTGTGCAGGATCCGATGAAGGGCCACCTTGTGTCAGTGAGCCTTCGGGTGCAAGCAGTGGTGGCGAAGGGCATGCTGGTCCCAAGACAGCCGGAAGCAGTGGTGATTGCAGACCGGACAGGTGCCTGTTGCTCGAGAATATTGCTGCACCCGCGTCCTTTAGGAATTCAAACTTTGTGAATATTTTGGGTTGATGGAGTTTTTTGGCGGTTTGAGATGTGCTTGCTGCGGTCTCTGGTATCAAGGCCGATCCTTGCTCTGTTGTATTATAGCTCAGTTCCAGTGCCTGATCTGATGCGGAGAGATTCAGCACCGTGCTGGTAGTCGAGTTAGCGCTCATTTTCCTTTTCTTTTTCTTATGCCCCTTCCCGTTTCCCTGTTTTTCGTTCGTTTTTGCTGTAGGCTTTGGTTTGACTACCAGAGACCCCCTGGCCTTGCCTGACCTCATGTCGTTAGTGGCGATGTTGGAAGACTCGCTAGTCTTCTGTCCGTGGTTAGGCTGGATGTGAGCTGGCTGCGTTTAGGGTTGAGCGGAACGGAGCGCGCAAAGGGGCCGCAGATCAGTCCGACCTAGTCTGCCTGTCAGACCCCCTGGGCTCTTTCTTTGCGACCGCCTCTACCGGCTCTGCCAGCAGCCGCGCTCAAGCTTGTAGGTTCGCCCTGTTACCTTGGGCGATTTTAGTCCCAATGTTTACTCCTTGTGTCCTCTGCGCTTAGGCCTTCCCAGCCGAGCCAACCGCAGCAGCCTGGGCTTCGCTGTCACCAGGCCCTCACACAGGCAGACTGCCAATACGACTCTATGCACCCCCAAGGGAGTCCTCGCGACAGTACTTCTCCCTGATACCAGGCGGAAAGGGCAGTGCCTGTAGCTGTCGCTGCTGTTGCTTTATCTGGGCTTTGCGCTTTGCGCTTCTGCTTTTCGCTGCTTCCTTCCGCTGGGAGTTATGTCTAACCCAGTGCCCAATGCCCAATGCCCAATGCGGTACCTGGTGAGTGCCGGGCTCCTCTTACTCCACTTGCAGCGTCTCCCTCATTTCGCTGTCTCAGGTCGTTCCTCCCACTGCACCACCTCTTTGTCGTGGTTTGGAAACTGTTCCCGATGCCGCCGGTCTCTCCCGTTCTCATGCACTCCGCCGGCCATCCACGGGTGCAGAAGCAGTCCGATGCAGTCCGATGCAGGGCGGAGAGGGAGGGGTCACGCTACTGCCTTTGCCGGTGCCTTTGCCGGTGTGCCGTGGAGCGTGGAGCGGTTTTTGCAGCTCAGCGGGTTTTGCAGCTCACGTTGGTGTGCCCCTCACAGCTTCGGGGCACATCTTGCAGATGTTAGGGAACCAGCAGCGGAGGAATGTGTAAGCAGCTGGGGCAGTCCAGGCGGCTCGTAGAGGAGCGATTTCTTCAGCGTCCCCCGCTCCCGCCCCTGCTCTGCTCTGCTACCGCTGAGGCTCGTCGGGTTCCGGTTCGTGCAAAAAGCAGGACTGGAGTGGCATAGCATTATCAAAACATGTCGAGTAAGGTGTCATACGAATTGGAATACTAACCCCTCGCCAATTCTGGCGACGGGGTTAGTATTCCACCCTTCTAGAGGGACACGACATGTATGTAACTGTGAACCCCGGTTAAAGTTAACTCGAGCCTCAGCATCACAAAATGGATGCTGCCACCACAGACACAAGTCTGACCTCCTGCTGCTGGGAGTCCTTCCAGCGAGGGAGGCTCGGACAAAGGGTTTCCTGCCTTGGGAGGTGCTAGCACCACCCCAGACAGGATTTTGTGTATTAGGTAGGACAGGGCTGAAAGGAATGAGACATGCCTGGGGCACACAAGGTGTCCCTGTGCGTATGCTGGTCCAAACCAGTTCCTGGGGCACCCCAGCCCCGGAGCTGGCGCAGGACCGGACAAAGGAAAGGGGGTGTAACCACCCCCCTTCCTGGTCCCACCCAGAGGAGGGACCTAGTCGTAGTGCAGCCCCCTTTAGCTGAATAAAGGTAGGAGCTGGTCCCATTCCAAATTAGATTATCCTGATCAACTTCACAAGAAGAAACTCTGGACCTCGACGTTCTGCTCCACAGAAGACAGAAGGAATCTCCCTTGTGGGCAAGGAGTGTCCACCCTGCATCTGCAGGCACCACCAGCGTACCGCGACTTCCCTTTGTCGTCTTCCTGCAAAGGATCCAGACTTCAGAGCCCGACGAGATCCGGATTCCCAGATCTCTCCGACCTCAACCCACATCTACAGCCGAGCTGAGACCCACGGGTGCGACGAGACACGTGGGACCGGCCATCTTGAAAGAAGCAGCACTTCGCTCCAGCACGACTTCCGAGGCATCCTCGTCCAAGTGCTTTGGGGACTGAGAAGCCCCAACCCTGAGCAGCTCCTGCATCGAAGATCAGCCCTCCAGCATCCACGAGATCTGCGTGGGGCCCTTCTGCCTGTTTGCTGCTCGACGCGTTGTCTGGTCACTTGCCGGCCGGCTAGTGACCTCCTAGACGACTAACAACGACAACTTTGCTGCTGGTCTGGTTGCTCCAGACTGGCCCTTGCTCCCTTCCAAAAGAGGAGCACCCCGGACCCTCCTGGTCCACTCCAGACGCCGTTTCCACTCACCGTGTGGGTTGCCTTTGCCAAGGCCTGTTGACTCCGAATCCGAAGACGACACCGCCGACAGCGAGAGCCTGCGTGGGACAGCTCGTGCCTCCATCCTGGTCGTTGAAGACACCACCTGGTCCACGTGGCTGCAGAGACAAGCGTCCACCTTCACCTGATCGCGACAACGACATCTGGTTCCACTCCTGGTTCCACTCCAGTCACTGGCTAGTGACTTTGAACATTGTCCCCTCTGCTTTCAGGTTCCTCTCTTCACCAATCCACCCTTGGATTGCACCGGACATCTTCCTCCTGGTCGCCTGCAGCATCTTTCTTCAAGGCTCCATAGAGTTCGACGCGGAAACCCGACACGACTTCGCACCTATGCACCTGCAGCCTGTGGGTGAGGTAACACGAGCATTTCGGTGCTCAAGGGTAGCTTGACTCTCCTAGTGTCCAGTTCCATTGTCGTTTCAGTCCTATCTAGTCAGGAACGTCCGTACTCACCTTTTCTTTAAACTGTACTGTCCATAGACGTTTGTACGCATCTCGCGTGTGAGTTCACACTCTGCACACGCGCTCCGTGGGCCTCCTATTACTAACCTCAAGTTAGTATAGCATGGTCCCAGCGATCCTACAACCTCTGGACAGCTCCATTCCTTTAATTAACTTTCACATTCCATTTATTTAGTATATGGTTTGTCGTGCCCCTAGGGCACCATTGTAAATCGTGCAACTTAAACGTATTTTTCCTAAGAGTTTGTCATGTGCTTAGCCCTCTGACTTCATAAAGAGTTCAGAGGTGTATGTTAGTTAATAAATATCTGTTTATTTTCATAACTACCTGTGTGGTGTCCTTTTCATTTGGTATTCAAAGGTTATATGTGGTAAAACAGCTGGCTTCACATGCCATAAAGAGTTTAGCCTAAAGACTGCTTTTGTCCACGCTAGAGTTAGTGTTCTCAGGCGAACCCGACCTGGTGGGAGGAAAACGAAAGTGGATTCTGACCCTTGGATAGTGAGGCTATGCTGGGGCACCGAAATGCCGAAGTTACCTAGCCCAGGGGCTGCAGCTGCATAGGTCTCAAAAGACGTCGGGAATCCTCGTAGACGGACCAGGAGCCTGGAAGAAAGATGCTGGCAGGCGACCAGTGAAGAGAGTTCGAAGTGATCCAAGCCTGGATCTTGAAGATGGACGATACCTGAAAGCAGAGCGGACCAAGTTCGTGACTACTAGCCAGTAGTCAGGTGGCACCAGGAGGGCACCGGATGGTAGTCACCTCGACTAGGTGTGTGGGCGACGCTGTGCTCTGCAGATCTCACGGACCAGGAGGCGTTGTCGGCGACCAGGATGGAGGAGCGAGCTGTCCCACGATGGATGAAGCTGTCGCGTCGCTGGACCCAGGATTGGGCAACAAAGCCTTGGCAAATTCAAGCCCACGCGGTGGACTCAAAATGGCGTCTGGAGTGGACCTGGAGGGTCCGGGGTGCCTCTCTTGAAGAAGGAAGCAAGGGCCAGTCTGGAGCAACCAGACCAGCAGCAGTGATGTCGTCGGGCGTCGTTAAGAAGGCCACAAGCCAGCCGGCTAGTAGCCAAACAACGCGGTGAGCAGGCAAAAGCAGAAGGGCCCCACGCAGATCGTGGAGATGCTGGAGGGCTGATCTTCGGTGCTGGAGCTGCTCAGGGTTGGGGCTTCTCGGACCCCAAAGCACTCACCAGTGGAACACTCGGTGGGCTTGTTGCAAAGAAGTCGTGCAGTCTTGGCGATCGTCGGTCCCTCGAGGTCTCGTCACACTCACGGTTCTCAGCTTGGCTGTAGAGGTGAGTAGAGGTCAGAGGTGCCAGGGAAGCCGGGTCTCGTCGAGCTGGGCAGTCGGATTCCGGAGGAAGGACTTGCAGCAGACCGCAGTGTTCTTAGGATGGTGCCCGCTTGATGCAGGGTGACTACTCCTTAGCCACAAGGGAGAATCTTGAAGAAGAAATCTTGATGTCCTTTCGCAGAAAGTCGTGTCTTGATTCCAAAGATGATCTAATTTTAACAGGGGGCCCGCTCCTATCTTTATACTAAAAAAGGGGGCTGACCCGGTGACTAGGTCCTGCCTATGGGTGGGACTAGGAGGGGGGTGGTTACACCCCTCTCCCATGCCGGACTTTCCCCAGGCCAGGGGCTGGTGTGCCCCTGGAACTGGTACTGACCGGCCTATGCGTAGTGAGCACCGGGGTGCCACTCAGCAGTCACCTTCCTGTAAAGCCCTGCCTACCCAGGATACACAAAACCCTGTCTGGGACGGTGCTAGCACCGCCCTCGACAGGAAACCCTTTGTCCAGGCTCCCCTCGCTGGAAGGACTCCCAGCAGCAGGAGGTCAGACTCGTGTCTGTGGTGGCAGCATCCATTTTGTGGAGCTGAGGCTTCGTTTAACATTAACCGGGGTTCACAGTTACATACATGTCGTGTCCCTCTAGAAGGGTGGAATGCTAACCCCGTCGCCAGAATTGGCGAGGGGTTAGTATTCCAATTCGTATGACACCTTACTCGACATGTTTTGATAAAGCAATACCAAAGATAGCATTTAACCGCGAGGATTATAATGCACTTAAGAGTATATGGTATGCGATATCATGGAACAGCTATTAGGACTTGGTTCCGCAAGCTGCAGACAGGCTCAGCTCATGCCAGAGCACCATCTCACATGATTCAAAGCACTCTGCCTTCAGGATTGTCAAGGCCTGCCATAGGAGTGACTGATAGGAATCTGTGTGTCCATTTTAGGGTTAGATATAGGTATACTATATCTACAGCAAAGGGTGATTACACGACATTGCCCCAGCTGTCATGCAGCCAGTTGTGTCAAATTTAGGAGGCCAGCCAGGGGTGGCATAATACATGCTTCAGCCCCTGGTAGGCCCTGGGTACACCTATGCCCTGAGTTACAGGGTCTGATAAGGTGGCCCAGTACCAATTGGAAATGTACCTAAGGTACATGGAATCCATTTTTACAGAGAGAGCAGTAGGCCTGGGGTCCTGATTGGCAGGGCCCCAGGTCGACTATGTCAAAAACCAGCTAAAACACAGGGCAAAAAGTTGGGGGCAACCATAGTCAGGAGGTACCTTCCTACACACGCTACTAGGATAGCTGGTCTATAAGGTTGACTTTCAACCAATCACCATAAGGGTTGTTTGGACTGATACAAGGTGATCACTAGAACTAGTGAGCATCATATATCAGGCCAACTTCTCACATCCACCTTCACCTGATCGCGACGACGACATCTGTTTCCACTCCTGATTCCACTCCAGTCACTGGCTAGTGACTTTGAACATTGTCCCCTCTGCTTTCAGGTTCCTCTCTTCACCAATCCACCCTTGGATTGCACCGGATATCTTTCTCCTGGTCGCCTGCAGCATCTTTCTTCAAGGCTCCATAGACTTCGACGCGGAAACCAGACACGACTTCGCACCTATGCACCCGCAGCCTGTGGGTGAGGTAACACGAGCATTTCGGTGCTCAAGGGTAGCTTGACTCTCCTAGTGTCCAGTTCCATTGTCGTTTCAGTCCTATCTAGTCAGGAACGTCCGTACTCACCTTTTCTTTAAACTGTACTGTCCATAGACGTTTGTACGCATCTTGCGTGTGAGTTCACACTCTGCACACGCGCTCCGTGGGCCTCCTATTACTTACCTCAAGTTAGTATAGCGTGGTCCCAGCGATCCTACAACCTCTGGATAGCTCCATTCCTTTAATTGACTTTCACATTCCATTTATCTAGTATATGGTTTGTCGTGCCCCTAGGGTACCATTGTAAATCGTGCAACTTAAACGTATTTTTCCTAAGAGTTTGTCATGTGCTTAGCCCTCTGACCTCATAAAGAGTTCAGAGGTGTATGTTAGTTAATAAATATCTGTTTATTTTCATAACTACCTGTGTGGTGTCCTTTTCATTTGGTATTCAAAGGTTATATGTGGTAAAACAGCTGGCTTCACATGCCATAAAGAGTTTAGCCTAAAGACTGCTTTTGTCCACGCTACTAGGATAGCTGGTCTATAAGGTTGACTTGCAACCAATCACCATAAGGGTTGTTTGGACTGATACAAGGTGATCACTAGAACTAGTGAGCATCATATATCAGGCCAACTTCTCACAATGATAAGGACAGTTATTAAGGATGTGCTCTCATTAATAAATTGTACAATCCCTCATACTCGTGCGCATTACTTCCATGAGGCCAGCCTTCCAGATCCTTAATAGCACGGTCTACAAAGTCAACCCACTCTTGGGTGTGTCCCTGAATTTAACCCTGCATTGCTCATTGGTTAAATCAAAGCCATCTATGAGAGCACTCTTCAAGACTGCATAGTTGTCAGTATCTTCCTTTTTAACAGTGAGAAGTTTGTATCAGCCTTTGCTAGCATAGGAGAACCATAGGCTAGCTGCCCACTGCCCTTGAGAGACCTTTTGTACTTTACAGGCACCTTCCAAGGCAGTGATCAGTTTAAGGAGTTTATCTCCAGTATGGAAAGTCCCGTCTTGAACCAGGAGACTCGGAAGAGCTGAGAACACAAGGAATCATCTAAGTTAAGTACCCGGGAACCCCACAGAGGCTGTGTGCAGAGTCGAAACAGAGCCATTTACTTAATAGAAGTCAACGGGGAAGTTTCGGTTGCAGTTTTGTAGGAGGACTCTTCCCAGCGTACCCTGTTGAAACCCTGTGGAAGACACACTGCTGGAGAGTCGCCCCACCGTGGATACCCCAGGATACCTACACCAGGGAAGCTGGGTGTAAAGTAACGTTAGAAACCGCTGTAGACCACAGTGGAGGAATTCAGTAAAGATGCCGCTGGCGAAGCCTGCAAGAGTCAAGTGGAATTCAAGGATGGATTCTTGAAAACAAGAACCTGCAAGCAGAGGGGACATAGTTTATGCCACTGGAAGGTGACCAGGAGGCACGGAAGAGCAATGACCACAGATGACGGATGGTTCAAAGGAGTTGATGGTGTCCTTGTCACTGCAGCTTTTAGGACCAGGCTATGCTGAGGAAGACCCAAGGCCGTGTAAGAGCTTTTGCAAGTTGGAGGTCGGTGTCCGGTGGGAGCACCAACAAGACTTGGCAGCTGCAATAGGCTTGGAAAGTGAAGAATGAGCAGCGCTGGGACCAGCAAGGTCCAAGGGACTCGCCACAAGCAGGAGAGTCAAAGCAGGCCCGAGCAAGCAGGGGAGCCCACTGTAGAAGTAGAAGACCTTTGATAGATACCACAGGCCAAGGGCACAGGAGTCGCAAGAGGAAGGTCCCTGGTGCAGAGGAAGGAGTGAGGACGCGGAGGAAGAGATCCTTAAGGCTAGTGCCTCTTGTAGCCCTAAAATCTCTGGAGTGCAGAGCCAACAAGCCTTGGCAACGACAAGTTTACGCGGTGCACAGGGATTTGGTCCAAGTTGTTCCAACGAGGAATAGTGGTCTCAAAATTGCAGAGAGGACAGGTCAGGCCTTAAGGGAGTTGCAAAACCACCAACTGTGTTGCTGAGCCTTTTGAAGTCTGTGGGACGTCAGGAGCAGCAGACCAGTCAGCTTGGTTGCGGTGCCTGCTGATGCAGGGGGATTGACTCCTTCACTCCAAGGGAGATTACTCTGGGTGTCCTTGATGCCCACAGGTCAGTTGAAGGTACTGGAAGAAGCACAGACACAGACGACAAAGAAGACTTGCAGAACAGTAAGACCAGGAGCAGCAGGAGTCTTCCTTGATGCAGTCTTGGTTCCAAGCGAAGTCAAAGTGTCCAGATAGTCAAAGAGTGATGTGGTTTCAGGCTGGAGTCTTGTCCCACGACACATCTGAGGACCCACCCAAAGGTAAGTCCTTTCATACCCTAAGAAAGGAGTTAGGGTGACTCTGGGAACTCTCCCAAAGGTGGGCCCGTACAGAGGGGAGTATACTCCCATGTCCTTTGTCCAGTTTTGCACCAGAGCGGGAGCCAAAAGCTCTCAGAACTGGTTCCAACTGGAGTATGCAAGGAGGGCACCAAACATGCCTTTCAAAGCAGTCTGGTGGCGCTGGCAAGCACACCCACCCAATACACCAAGTCCTGTGTGGGAGGTGGTCACACCTCCCTGTGACAGGAAACCTATTGTTCTACCTTCCCCTCTTGAGCTCAGCTGAGCAGCAGGAGGGAAAACGTGTCTGGGGTCGGCAGCAGCACTAGCTTGCTGGAAAACCCTGGAAGTCTGTTAGCTGGAGTACTGGGGCTTCCCGGAGGAGCCCACAGTACCTGGAATCATACCTCTAACACTGGTAACGATGATTCAAACATGTTTTATAACAAACATGCCCAGATTCGGCACATCGACTATATAGATATCCATTGCGTAAGAATGGATGCCCACTATGTGTGTTAAAATGGCATGAAGCCTGGGGAATCAACTCTGGGATTTGTAGTGGTGTCCTGCACATGCAGGGGCACCTACAAACTTACCCCGCATTCTCGATAGAAAGGCCTGCCTTAGGGGGTGATGTATAGGTTTTAAGTGTAATGACCTCGGGTATAAGAAATGTATATCTTTCATAAGTGGTGCTAGCACCAGCTTACAATGGCAGTTTGAGTGGTCTCTCATGGGTGGCATAATACATGCTGCAGCCAATGGAAGAACCCTGGTGTACCTATGCCTTGGGTTCCTCAGTACCATATACTAGGAGCTTAAAGGGGTATATCAGTAGCCAATTGTGCAGGTACAAAAGTACTTTCCATGTTAAATTTAGGGAGGAAGCACAGTGACTTGTGTCCTGGTTAGCAGAATCCCTGTCAGACTAGTGAAAAACAAGCATTCTGACACCAGCAAAAGGTGGGGATAACCATGAAAGCAGTTCCTGCCCAGATGTTTCGGCCTCTCATGGATTTCAGTGAGAATGGCTCTGAGGCTGCTGGGCCTCAAGGCCTTTTGCTTGTGGACCATGGCCGTTGGCACATGTGGGCTCTGCAGGGGACTTGAAGATCAAATGGGTACAGCATCAGGGTATTCTCACCGACCTGGTTCAGATGTCAGAGGGCAACATGAATGACCTGCGGTGGTGGCCGACAAACGGCAATTGAGTCAGGGGCAGACCCTCTGTCTTCCCCACCCAGATCTCACAGTAGTGATGGACACGTTACTTCTGGGGTAGGTTGAGATCAGAGGACTCCTTTGGAACCCAAGCTCCATATCAACCTCTTGGAGCTTTGTGCAATCTGATTGGCACCGAAAGCCTTCTTACCATCCCTCAAGGGAAGGTAAGTTAAGTATTCACAGACACTACTACCATGTGGTACTGCAACAAACGTGGCGGGGTGGCGTCGTAATCCCTCTGTTTATAGGACTTACATATCTGGTCTTGGCTGGAACAACAAGGCATTTTCCTGATGGTTCAATATCTGGCTGGTTATCTGAACGCCAGAGTGGACGAACTCAGCTGTCGATGCATTGAGGATCACAAGTGGTGTCTCCATCAAGAGGTGGTTCAAGGCCTCTTGTATGCCTTTCTGCCCATACCACTCCTGCCCAGAGTGCTCAAGAAGATCAGGAGAGACTGTGCCCAAGTCATCCTTGTGGTTTTGGACTTGGCACTGGAGAGTATGGTATCCTGAGCTTCTGCATCAGTCTTACAATCAGGCTGCCTCTTCAGGAGGATCTTCTATCTCAGCAGCAGGGAAGGGTTCTTCACCTGAACCTGTCCACTCCCTGACTGCTTGCATGGAGATTAAGCAGCGACAGTTGACAGCTTTTGACCTTCCTGCCGAAGTCTGTGAAGCTATCCTGGCTACCAGGCGTTCCTACGCAAATTCGGTATATGCCTGCCGGTGGCAGAGATTTTGTAATAATTGTACAGCCTTTTTAGTGGCAATAATTTCTGCCAGGAGGTTGAGCGAACTGCAGACACGGTATCTCAGCCCCCTTACCTGACCGTCTTTCTAGGCAAAGTACTGCTCCCTGCTAGGGATTTTTTTCTACCCAAAGTAGTAACACCTTTCCATATGGGACAATCTGTCACCTTGGCCACCTTCTATTCTTCTCTGCAGCCTTCTAAAGAAGAAGAGCGGCTCCACCGTGTGGACCCAAAAAGAGCGTAGTCATTCTACCTTGAACACACTAAAACATTCTGGGTGGGCAAGCAGCTTTTTGTAGGGTATGTTGGAGTAAAAAAGGTGTGCTGTTCCAAAGAGGACCATATCACGTTGGGTCATTCTCTGCATTCAAATATGAAACTCCTTGGAAAGAAACAGCCTCCTGAAGGCCTTTGGGCCAATTCTATCAGGGTAACGGCAACCACTACGTTTCTTCAGCATGGTGTTCCGGTTTGTGGCATTTGCCAGGCAACCATGTGGGATCTCTGCACACGTTTGCCAAGCATTACTGCACGGACAACCAGGTCTGCAGGGAGGGCCTTTTTGGCCATACTGTTCTGCTGGACCTTTCTCCTTTGTCTCTGGCTAGATGTCTCTATCAGATGGACAAGTTACTTACTTTCGGTAACGTCTTATTTGGTAGAGACATGATCTGCCTGCAGATTCCTCACTCACCCAACCATCCTACCTGCACTGCGAATTTGGTATAGTGTCGGGACTGTTCCCTTTCAGGGCCCTAATTGTTTTTAACACACCATGGTCAGTCACTTCATAGCTTCTGACGTGGAAAGTCGTGAAAAGTACTGATGTCAGTGCGCCGGAGTGCCGCCTATATAGATGTGGACGTCATGTTGAAGACTAACCCGGTGCCTACGACGTCCAGCTGTGTCGACTGAAGCCACCTATCGGCACACAGGGGTAGTGCTTTCAAGAATCTTCTGGATCCAGTCTGATGCATGGATGTTCAAAGGTAAGGAATCTGCGGCTAGATCATGTTTACCCGATAAGGCTTCGCCAAAGGTAAGTAATGTGTCCGTTGTGAAGCCTCACTGTGTTATACCCTACCAACCCTTCCAGCACCAGTCAGGTTTAGTTTGTCAAACCTTAGCTCATCCCTGGGCAGCTGTGATTTCAAGCTTTCAGACTTCAATGAAGGAACAAGTATAAAGTCACCCCAGATTTTTGCTTTTTGCTTCACTGGTTTACAACTTTCCCTGGCTGTGGGCCTGCTAATCAGACCCACAGCCTAGCTGTTCTCTCTCTAAATTGACATCCATGTACCTTAGGTGCATTTACCAATTGGTATTGGGTCACTCTTGTAAGTCCTCGTTCAGTGTACCATAGGTACCCAGGGCATAAGTGAACCCATGGCCTACCAGGGGCTGCAGCTTGTATTATGCCACCCCTTGCTGGCCCCCCAAATCTGACACAACTGGCTGATCAATCAGCTGAGGCAAGGTGGTGTAATCACCCTTTGCTTTAGATATAGTATACCTATATCTAAACCTAAAATGGACACATATACTCCTATAAGTCACTCCTATGGCAGGCCTTAACAATCCTGGAGGCAGAGTGCTTGGATTTATGTGAGATAGTGCTCTGACATGAGCTGAGCCTGTCTACAGCTTTCGGAACCAAGTCCTTTAGCTGTTTCCATGATAACGCTATACCATATACTCTTAAGTGCATTATAATCCTCGCGGTTATCGCTAACTTTGGCATAGCATTATCAAAACATGTCGAGTAAGGTGTCATACGAATTGGAATACTACCCCCTCGCCAATTCTGGCGATGGGGGTAGCATTCCACCTTCTAGAGGGACACGACATGAACCTAACTGTGAACCCCGGTTAAAGTTAACCCGAGCCTCAGCATCACAAAATGGATGCTGCCACCACAGACACAAGTCTGACCTCCTTCTGCTGGGAGTCCTTCCAGCGAGGGAGGCTTGGACAAAGGGTTTCCTGCCTCGGGAGGTGCTAGCACCACCCCAGACAGGATTTTGTGTATTGGGTAGGACAGGGCTGAAAGGAATGAGACATGCCTGGGGCACACAAGGTGTCCTGTGCATACAATGGTCTAAACCAGTTCCTGGGGCTCTCCAGCCCCAGCTCTGGTGCAAGACCGGACAAAGGATAGGGGGTGTAACCACCCCCCTTCCTGGTCCCACCCATAGGAGGGACCTAGTCGTAGTACAGCCCCCTTTAGCAGGATAAAGGTAGGAGCTGGTCCCATTCCGAGTTAGATTAATCCTGAACTGAAACTCTACAAGAAACTCTGGACTTCGGCTTTCTGAACAGAAGACTGAAGAAATCTCCCTTGTGGGCAAGGAGTGTCCACCCTGCACAAGCAGGCACCATCAGCGTCCAGCGGCTTCCCTTTGTCTTCTTCCTTCGAGGATCCAGACTTCAGAGCCCGACGAGACCCGATTCCCAGACCTCTCCGACCTCTACCTACATCTGCAGCACAGCTGCGATCCGTGGGTGCGACAAGACATATGGGACCGGCCATCTTGAAAGAAGCAGCACTTCGCTCCAGCATGACTTCTGAGGTAACCTCGTCCAAGTGCTTTGGGGACTGAGAAGCCCCGACCCCGAGCAGCTCCTGCACCGAAGACCAGCCCTCCAGCATCCACGAGATCTGCGTGGGGCCCTTCTGCCTGTTGCTGCTCGACGCGTTGTCTGGTCACTTGCCGGCTGGCTAGTGACCTCCTAGGCGACGAACCTTGAAATCCAATCTGCTGGTCTGGTTGCTCCCGACTGGCCCCTGCTTCCCTGCGAAGGAGAAGCACCCCGGACCCTCCTGGTCCACTCCAGACGCCGTTCCCACTCACAGCGTGAGTTGTCTTTGCCAAGGCCTGTTGACTCCAAATCCGGATCCGACACCGCCGACAGCGAGAGCCTGCGTGGGACAGCTCGTGCCTCCATCCTGTTCATCGAAGACACCACCTGGTCCACGTGGCTGCAGAGACAAGCGTCTACTCTTCACCTGATCACGACAACGACATCTGGTTCCACTCCTGGTTCCACTCCAGTCACTGGCTAGAGACTTTGAACATTGTCCCCTCTGCTTTCAGGTTCTCCTCTTCACTGATCCACGCTTGGATCACACCGGACATCTTCCTCCTGGTCGCCTGCAGCATCTTTTCTTCCAGGCTCCACAGACTTCAACGCCGGAACCCAACACGACTTCGCACCTATGCACTTGCAGCCTGTGGGTGAGTCAACACGAGCATTTCGGTGCTCAAGGGTAGATGGACTCTCCTAGTGTCCAGTTCCACAGTTGTTTTAGTCCTACATAGTCAGGATTGTCCGTACTCACCTTTTACTTGAACTGTACTGTCCATAGACGTTGTTACGCATCTCGCGTGTGAGTTCACACTCTGCACACGCGTTCCGTGGGCCTCCTATTACTTACCTAGAGTTAGGGTAGTGTGGTCCCAGTGATCCTACAGTCTCTGGACAGCTCCATTCCTTCTATCGACTTTCACATTCCGCTTACTTAGTATATGGTTTGTTGTGCCCCTAGGGCAACATCGTAATTGTGCAACTTAAACGTATTTTTCTTAAGAGTCTTGTCATGTGCTTAGCCCTCTGATCTCATAAAGAGTTCAGAGGTGTTTGTTAGTTAATAAATATCTTGTTTATTTTCATAACTACCTGTGTGGTGTCCTTTCATTTGGTATTCAAGGGTTTGGCTTCACATGCCAAAAGAGTTTAGCCTAAGACTGCTTTGTCCATGCTACCATTAGGATAGCTGGTCTATAAGGTTGACTTACAACCAATCACCATAAGGGTCGTTTGGAGTGATACAAGGTGATCACTAGAACTAGTGAGCATCATATATCAGGCCAACTTCTCACAAAAAGCACCAGAACAATTGAAGAAGATAGAAACATGACTCTCAGGAAATCTGAAACCAATTCATAAAAATAGACTGTATTTTTATGAATTTGTGGACACCAAAAAGAAAAAGAGCCACTGGGAGGTTCTTTAGAGAAACAGTAAATCACAACTTTGCACTTTATCGTGAGCAAGATTTGCAAATTCAACAAATCTGATAGAGACATCTAGCTGCAGATTATTCCTCAACATTGAATTCTCCGGGGAGGAGCCAAGATGGCGACCTGAGCGGACGTACAGCCTTTCGGCTCCGCTGGCCCCGGAATCCCGCACCGCAATCCTGTGTACTCTCCAGAATTCTTTTCGACTTGAAACGTGCGGGAAGCGGAGCTGATGCTACTGGTGTTCCTCCGACCTCTCCACCCGCCCGGAGTCGGAAGCTATTGACCGGCTCGCCCTGGCCCGGGACCCTGCCTGCTCCGCTGCGCACTGCGGACCTCGCGTCCCTTGACTCAGCCGATCCGCTGCGGAGGTGGTGCGACAGAACGGAGTCTCCTTCCTTAGCGCATGGAATGAGCACCGCCTGCCGCCAGGGACTATCGTGCATGCGCTGGGTCGCACGGAGATGGAGGGGAGAGGTGCCTGATCTGCAAGTCCTTTGTTCTTGGCCGCCATGTTCCTGCTCATCTCTACTTGTCCCTCTGGCCGGTAACGGCGAGCCCCACTTGGTTCCGCCTGCCTCACCACACAGCTGCCGGCTTTCAGGCTCCGCTGCAGATCGGGCGGAATATTGCTAGCCCGGGGAACGCCAGCTGCTGTCCGGTCGTGTCCTGCGACCCCCCTCCCCCCCCCCCCCCCCCAGTACTTCGTTGGATAGAGGACAAGATGGCGATGCCTGTGGTTCGCCACTGTGAGGACGACTACGCATCCTCTCCACGAAGCAGCGGGCTCGATTACGTGCAGGGGGCCGGAGCACACTCTTCCCCCGGATGTGCAGAATTGAGGATACTACAGCCTGATTGTACTATTAAAGACGTGTTGGCGACCCTGGGCGAGCTGAGATCGGCGATGCTACAAAGTTACAGCGTACTGGGGGTGAGACTCGATGCATGCGCCCACGCTCTCAGCCAGGAGCAGGGGAATCGTCCCCAACAAAATTTCGGCTTGGAGCTGCTACAGTCTACCGCCACACCGTTGCCTCGGAGTGATACAGTGGATGCTACAGTAACCATCGCTGTGGCGGGTAGCGACTTGTTGCCAACTACCAGTTCAGTCGTTGCTACACTGTTTCCCCCCTGCTCCATGCCTGACTGTGTACATCGCTTCATGGCGCCACGGCTTTGGATATCAGCTGCCCGCCCTCATGCTCCTTCATCAACTTACTTCTCACGGACTCTGATCGCCCTGTTTTGTGACTTTTGTGGCTTGGATACGCCGGAGAAGCCTGTGACCGAGGGAGATTCATTTCTTGGGGCCAGACGCCGTTCTCTCTGTGCTTATGCACCTCCCCCCTCCTCCGGGCGGCCATTTTCTCTTGTCCCCTTGGACTGCACTGGACTACCACGTAGAATGGGTGAGAGGCCGAGCCCCAGATCGGGCCAGGGCTAGGAGATCTCCTTTTGTTTAACAGCCGGGCGAATGGGTGGAGGGTGTGTGGACCTTGAATTTGGCCTGTTTTACCACGGACTGTGCATTGACTCTCCCTAATTGATAGATTGCTGCTGATTTTACTCGATATTGCTATTGGGGTGGAGAATGTTTATTGGGCCGGCGGAGTCCGCGTATATGTGTAACTGGCCCTCCTCCCGGTCTTTCTTTTATGGGAGTTCAAGGATAGATTCTGTTCTTACTCCCTATATCACTGGATTATACTTCTTTTACTTTTTCTTTCTCTTCTCCTTCCTTCTTTTCTTCTCTTGCTGTATTTCGGGTTTATGGGGCGACAGACACTCTGCTAGGGGGGGGGGTAGGCCATAGCCTCTGCATGTGTGTAGGGTGGGGGGTTATATTTTAGTTCGTGTTCATTTCTATGGTGCCTTTTTTGCTTCTTTTATAATTTTTCTTCTTTATTTGGCCCGTGACTAGGCATACTGGGGGATGGGTGGCAGCGAAGACGTGGATGGGTTGTTGAGACTACTTTCTTGTGGTATGAATATCCTGTGGCCATCCTCTGGTTGGGACTTGCTTGTTGCGATTCGAATTGATCGGTAATGGTAGTTTTTGTCAAGTCCCACCTACATGGACCTCGTTTTTCTTTCCTATCTTTATGAGTACGGAACAACACGACCTGATCCTAATAGTCGCACAAAAATTTAAAATTAACCTGCATTGCTCCTGTGTCAAGGTATTGCGGCGCCTTCCAGTCTGCTTTTCGCATAGTAACTATTGTTATGCTGTATTACCTTGTCGCCGTATTGCATGCACTAGTGCTACATGAGAGTTTGTGGCCAGCCGGATGGTTGTGGGCCCGTATTTGTTCTGTTTCTGTGCACAATAAAGGTTTTCAAAAATTTTTTTAAAAAAAAACATTGAATTCTCCATAGGCGCCAGTCTGGATCTGTGGCTTTTTCAGCAGTACCTCTGAGCGCTGGGGGACGGCGCTGTGCGATGACGTTGACTCTGGTCCTTATGTCAGTGGAGCCGGAGAAGCAGTTCCTCGGGTTGATTTTTTTCTTGACCTGCTTCGACACTTTGTGTCGGTGGAACAGTGTGCCTTTGTCTGATTTCTACAGGTTTCAAACCTTGTGGGTTTTGTAGCCGACTTATGTCAGTGACGGACCCGCATACAATTTGTATGTGGTGTTTGGGTGAGCACCACTGTAGGAAGGTGGATACCTGAATATGGTTGCCCCCAACTTTTTTGCCTGTTTTGCTGGTTTTCTGACTTAGTTGACCTGGGGCCCTGCCAATCAGGACCCCAGGCCTACTGCTCTCTCTCTAAAATGGATTCCATGTACCTTAGGTACATTTCCAATTGGTACTGGGCCACCTTATCAGACCCTGTAACTCAGGGCATAGGTGTACCCAGGGCCTACCAGGGGCTGAAGCATGTATTATGCCACCCCTGGATGGCCATCTAAATCTGACACAACTGGCTGCACGACAGCTGGGGCAAGGTGGTGTAATCACCCTTTGCTTTAGATATAGTATACCTATATCTAACCCTAAAAATGGACACACAGATTCCTATCAGTCTCTCCTATGGCAGGCCTTGACAATCCTGAAGGCAGAGTGCTTGGAATCGTGTGAAATGGTGCTCTGGCATGAGCTGAGCCCGTTTGCAGCTTGCGGAACCAAGTCCTAATAGCTGTTCCATGATAACGCATACCATATACTCTTAAGTGCATTATAATCCTCGCGGTTAAATGCTATCGCTGGTATCGCTTTATCAAAACATGTCGAGTAAGGTGTCATACGAATTGGAATACTAACCCCTCGCCAATTCTGGCGACGGGGTTAGCATTCCACCCTTCTAGAGGGACACGGCATGTATGTAACTGTGAACCCCGGTTAAAGTTAACTCAAGCCTCAGCTCCACAAAATGGATGCTGCCACCACAGACACGAGTCTGACCTCCTGCTGCTGGGAGTCCTTCCAGCGAGGAGAGCTTGGACAAAGGGTTTCCTGTCAGGGGCGGTGCTAGCACCATCCCAGACAGGGTTTTGTGTATCCTGGGCAGGCAGGGCTTTACAGGAAGGTGACTGCAGAGTGGCACCCCGGTGCTCACTACGCATCTGCCGGCTAGAACCAGTTCCAGGGGCACACCAGCCCCTGGCCTGGGGAAAGTCCGGCATGGGAGAGGGGTGTAACCACCCCCCTTCCTGGTCCCACCCCTAGGGCAGGACCTAGTCGCGTACCCACCCCTTTCTTTAGGATAAAGGCAGGAGCGGGGACCCTTCCAAATTAGATCATCTTTGAATCAAGAAACTACTTTCTACGAAAGGAACTCTCGACTTCTTCTCAAGATTTCTCCTTTGCGGCTAAGGAGTAGTCACCCTGCACCCGCAGGCACCATCTAAGAACTCTGCGGTTTGCTGCACGTCCTTCCTCAGGAATCCGACCGACCAGCACGACGAGACCCGGCTTCCCTGGCACCTCTGACCTCTACCTACCTCTACAGCTAAGCTGAGAACCGTAGGTGCGACGAGACCACGAGGGACCGGCCATCATCAGAACTGCACGACTTCTATCCAGCACGACCACCGAGGGATCCTCTGGTGAGTGCTTTGGGGTCCGAGAAGCCCCGACCCTGAGCAGCTCCAGCACCGAAGTCCAGCCTCCCAGCATCTCCACGATCTGCGTGGGGCCCTTCTGCTTTTTGCTGCTCACCGCGTTGTTTGGCTACTAGCCCGCTGGCTTGTGGCCTTCTTAACGACGCCCGACAACATCACTGCTGCTGGTCTGGTTGCTCCAGACTGGCCCTTGCTCCCTTCCAAAAGAGGAGCACCCCGGACCCTCCTGGTCCACTCCAGACGCCATTTTAGGTCCACCGTGTGGGCTTGAATTTGCCAAGACTTGTTGCCCCAATCCTGGGTCCAGTGACGTCGACAGCATCATCCATCGTGGGACAGCTCGCACCTCCATCCTGGTCGCCGACAACGCCTCCTGGTCCGTGAGATCTGCAGAGCACAGCGTCGCCCACTCACCTAGTTGAGGTGACTACAATCCGGTGCCCTCTTGGTGCCACCTGACTACTGGCTAGTAGTCACGAACTTGGTCCCCTCTGCTTTCAGGTGTCATCCATCTTCGATCCAGGCTTGGATCACTCGAACTATCTTCACTGGTCGCCTGCCAGCAACTTCTTTTCTTCAGGCTCCTGGTTCGTCTACGAGGATTCCCGACGTCTTTTGAGACATATGCAGCTGCAGCCCCTGGGCTAGGTAACTTCGGCATTTCGGTGCCCCAGCATAGCCTCACTATCCAAGGGTCAGGATCCACTGTCGTTTTCGACCTACCTTATCGGGTTCGCCCGAGAACACTAACTTTGTCTTTACTAGCTCCCATAGACTTTGTCCCGCATCCCGCGTGAGAGTGCACACTCTGCACCCGAGTCCCCTAGGCCTCCTACTAGTAATCTGAAGGTTCAGTAACGTAGTCCTAGCGATTCCAAAGCCTATTAGTATAGTACTTACCTGCTAGTAATTTCGCATTCCACTTTCAGAGTATATGGTTTTTCGTGCCCCTCGGGCATTTGTGTAAATTGTGCAACTTGAAGTATTTTCATAAGAGTTTTGTTGTGTGCTGAGTACCCTGTCCTCATAAAGAGTACAGGGCTGTTGTGATCTAAATAAATACACTGTTTATTTTCATAACACTTGTGTGGTGTCCTTTCACTTGGTGTTCAAGGGGTATATGTGATGGTATAACAGCTGGCTTAACACGCCCTCTAGAGTTTAGCCCGAAGACTGCTCGTATCCACGCTACTAGGATAGCTGGTCTATAAGGTTGACTTACAACCAATCACCATAAGGGTTGTTTGGACTGATATATAATGTTCACTATTCTAGTGAGCACTTTGTATCAGGCCAACTTCTCACATCCTGCTTGCCACGTTGTCCGGTCACTTGCCCGTTGGCCAGTGACCTTCCTGACGACGTACCACGATGTTTTCACCGCTGGTCTGGTTGCTCCAGACTGGCCCTTGCTCCCTTCCAAAAGAGGAGCACCCCGGACCCTCCTGGTCCACTCCAGATGCCATCTTGACTCCACCACCTGGGCTTGCCTTTGCCAAGGTTTGTTGCCCCAATCTTGGATCCAGCATCGCCGACAGCAGACACCCTTGTGGGACAGCTTGCACCTCCAGCCTGGTCGCCGACAACGCCTCCTGGCCCGTGTGACTGCAGAGTCCAGCGTCGCCCACTCACCTGATGGCGGTGACCTCATCCGGTGCCATCCTGGTGCCCACACAATCACTGGCTAGTGATTAAGAACTGAGTCCCCTCTGCTTTCCGGTCGTCTCCATCACCGATCCAGGCTTGGATCACACCGAACATCTTCACTGGTCGCCTGCCAGCAACTTCTTCTTTCAGGCTCCATAGACTACAACGAGGATTCCCAACGTCTTTTGAACCCTATGCAGCCGCAGCCGCAGCCCCTGGGCTAGGTAACCAGAGCATTTCGGTGCTCCAACGCAGGTTCACTATCCAAGTGTCCAGATCCTTTTTCGTTTTAAGTCTACCTAGTCGGATTTGTCCGAAAACAGTAACTTTAGAAATACTAGCCTCCATAGACTTTGTCCCGCATCCCGCGTGAGTGCACACTCTGCACCCGATCTCCCTAGGCCTCCTGCTCCTAACTTTAGAGTTCAGTAGTGTAGTCCTAGCGATCCTGAAGCCTCTGGATCGAGTTACTCACCTGCTAGTATTTCGCCTTCCACTTTTAGTGTATATAGTTTTTCGTGCCCCTCGGGCATTTGTGTAAATTGTTCAACTTGAAGTATTTTCTTAAGAGTTTTGTATTGTGCTTAGCTCCCTGACTCATAAAGAGTTCAGGGTAGACTTGTTATAAATAAATATACTTTATTTTCATAACAACTTGTGTGGTGTCCTTTCACTTGGTGTTCAAGGGGTATATGTGATGGTAAAATAGCTGGCTTAACACGCCCTCTAGAGTTTAGCCTAAAGACTGCTTTTGTCCACGCTACTAGGATAGCTAGTCTATAAGGTTGACTTACAACCAATCATCAATAAGGGTTGTTAGGTATGATACACAGTGATCACTAGAATAGTGGGCACTATATATCAGGCCAACTTCTCACAGTTACTCACCAGGGTGCAGAATTTCAAGTAACCTTGTGCTTTGTTGATTCTTTTGGGGTTTTCTTTAAAACTACATGTCTGGTATTAACATACATTTTGATATTTCTTCTTTATTAATGTTGCAAAGATTTTTTATCTTTTTGGCACACTGTTTCCACAACCAGTTTCTACAGTGGCTCTGCATTCTAGCGCAGAAGGTTTTATGAAACTGATATCCGCGCACCAGAGGGGACTTATATGGCTCCACTGATGCCAGGACTGGAATCGAAGTCATCACGGAGCCGTAAGACACTGTCCTCCAGCGCGCAGAGGTACTGCTGTAAAAATATCCGGAGCCGGACTGGCACCTGGAAAGAAATCAAACGTTAATGGATCTAGGCAAGACTGTGTCTCTACCAGATGTTACGTTACTTTTACATTAGACACTTTGAAATGTTTTCAGGAAACTTTTTGTCAAAGTTGAATGTGGTTACTTAGAGTTCATTTGAGAGTCCCATTCTGGCAGGGAGCCAAAAAATCCATCATAAATTTGTGTAGAAAGACCAACAGATGTGTAACCGCTGCCTTCCATTAGACCATCTGAGCCACGACTGCGAAGCCTTTGCTTGGTTCAAGCCGAAGTCTTTGAAGGCGAGAAGCAGACACAGGCGTATTATACCATGCAGGAACACCATCCTTAAGAGACCTCAGTCTGTCGATTGATGACGATGAAAACATCTCAGAAGGTGCTGGGGGATAAGCTTCGGACACAGACCTGAGAATCGTCGAGATCGAAGGGGGGCCACTCTACTCCAAAGACTAGAGACCACAGGCAACACAAATAAATCATTTGTTGTCAGTCTCTCGAAACTCAGACTCAAAAGTACAAAAGGGAGCCTCGACATCGAACAAATCACTGAGCAAAGGCAAATCTAAAGACAAAGAAGTCCTCAGATCCCTCAACAGGGACACCGCAGGAGACAAGTCTCCCAAAAAGACTACTTTGTCGAAAGTCAGTCAGTCAGTCAGTCAAGTAATTTATATAGCGCACTACATACCCAGAGGGTCTCAAGGCGCTTAGGGAGGGGAGGAGGATTACTTGTCAAATATCCACGTTTTAAGTTGCTTTCTGAATGCTAGGTGGTTCTGGGTAAGGCGAAGGTAAGTGGGGAGTGAGTTCCATGTTTTAGCAGCCAGGTATGAGAAGGATCTGCCTCCCATGGTGGTCTTGTTGATGCGAGGTACAGTGGCGAGGGCTTGGCTGGAAGAGCGTAGTTGGCGGGAGGGGGTGTAGAAGGACAGTCGTGAGTTGAGGCATTCTGGTCCGATGTCGTAGAGTGATTTGTGTGCGTGGGTTAGCAGTCGGAAAGTGATCCTCTTATTGACGGGTAGCCAGTGGAGGTCTTTCAGGTGACCAGAGATGTGTTCGTTGCGTGGGATGTCTAATATGATCCTGGCTGAGGCGTTTTGGATTCGTTGGAGTTTCTTCTGGAGTTTAGCGGTAGTACCTGCGTAGAGGGTGTTTCCGTAGTCCAGTCGGCTCGTGACCAGAGCATGGGTGACTGTTTTTCTGGTTTCGGTGGGGATCCAGCAAAATGTTTTTTTGAGCATGCGAAGAATGTTGAAGCAGGATGAGGATATGGCGCTGACTTGTCTGTTCATTGAGAGTGAAGAATCCAGGATAACGCCTAGGTTCCTTGCGTGGTCTGTCGGGATGGGTGCTTTTCCAAGGGCTTCCGGCCACCAAGAGTCGTTCCATGCAGAGGGGGATGTACCTAAGATGAGGACTTCTGTTTTATCTGAGTTCAGTTTCAGACGGCTGTGTTTCATCCATTCGGCAACTTCTTTCATTCCTTCGTGTAGGTTAGTTTTGGCGGTGCTGGGGTCATTGGTGAGAGAAAGGATCAGTTGAGTGTCATCTGCGTAAGAGATGATGTTGAGGTCGTGTTGGCGGGCGATGGCCGCGAGGGGGCTCATGTATACGTTGAAGAGGGTGGGACTGAGTGAGGACCCTTGGGGTACGCCACAGATGACTTCAATGGCCTCGGACTTGAATGGTGGAAGGCGGACTCTCTGGGTTCTTCCGGTGAGGAACGAGGTGATCCATTCAAGTGCTTTTCCTTGGATTCCGATGTTTCTGAGGCGTTGTAAAAGGGTGCTGTGGCAGACTGTGTCGAAGGCTGCAGAGAGGTCGAGGAGGATGAGGGCGACTGTGTCTCCATTGTCCAGTAGAGTTCGAATGTCGTCTGTTGCTGCGATGAGGGCGGTCTCAGTGCTGTGCTTTGCTCGGAAGCCAGATTGTGAGGAGTCGAGGGATTTGTTGGCTTCGAGGAAAGCGGCGAGCTGGTTGTTGACAGCTTTCTCGATTACTTTGGCCGGGAATGGAAGGAGCGAAATGGGGCGGTAATTTTTGAGTTCGATGGGGTCCGCTGTGGGTTTTTTCAGAAGGGCGGTGAGTTCAGCGTGTTTCCAGCTTTCCGGAAAGATGGCGGAGTTGAAGGAGCAGTTGATGACGTCTCGGAGGTGCGGTGCTATGACGGAGTCTGCTTTGTTGAAGATGTGGTGAGGACATGGGTCTGTGGGGGATCCAGAGTGGATGGAGTTCATCAGGCGGAAGGTGTCCTCAGTGGAGATTGGGTTCCAGTCGTTAAGGGTGTTCAAGGGGGGAGAATGTTCAGCATATGGTTGGGTGGGTTGGTCTCCGGGTTGGTTGTCGAAGCTGTTGTGGATGTCTGCAATTTTGTTGTGGAAGAATGAGGCTAGGGAGTCGCAGAGGACTTGAGAGGGGGTGATGTCGTTGGAGTTGGCCGAGGGATTGGTAAATTCCTTGACGATGTTGAAAAGTTCCTTGCTGTTGTGGGCGTTGTTGTCAAGTCGATCCTTGAATGCTGTTTTCTTGGCCTTTCGGATTAGTTAGTGGTGTGTTCGGGTGGCGTTTTTGAAGGCGTCCTTGGTGCTAGTGGTTGGGTCTTTTTTCCAGGCCTTTTCAAGGGAGTGGCAGAGTTTCTTGGACTTCTTAAGATCATTGTTGAACCATGAGGCCTTCTTGTTGCCAGGTTTGCTTTGACGTTTTTTCAGTGGTGCTAAGGTGTCGGCGGTGTTGGATAACCATAGGGTGAAGTTGGCGGCGGCTTGGTCTGGGTTAGAAGAGTGGGCTGGGGTGTTTAGAAGGAGCGATGAGGAGATCTGGTCGATGGTGATTTTGTTCCAGTTTCTTTGCAGAGTTGGTTGGGGGTGGTTGATGGGTTTTGGCTTGTTGTAGGTGAAGTGAACGCAGCTGTGGTCAGTCCAGAGGAGATCCGTAGTGTGGCTGAAGGAGACATGATTGCTGGAGGTGAAGATGGGGTCGAGTGTGTGACCTGCGATGTGGGTGGGGGAAGTGACCAGTTGTTTAAGTCCGAGGTTGGCGAGGTTGTCCAAGAGGGTGGTGGTGTTGCGGTCGTTGATTTTTTCAAGGTGAAAGTTGAGGTCTCCCAGAAGAATGTAGTCTTTGGAGGGGAGCGCGTGTGGAGTGATGAAGTCCGTGATGTCTTCACTGAATTTTGCGCGGGGTCCTGGTGGTCTGTAGAGGAGGGTGCCTCTGAGTGTGGTCTTGGGGTCGATGTGGATCTGGAAGTGAAGGTGTTCGGAGTTGGCGGGGTTGGCGTCAGAGCTGGTTGAGATGCGGATTGATTTTTTTTATGGACGATAGCGATTCCTCCTCCTGTGTGGCCGGTACGGTCCTTGCGTATGATCTTATAATCTTCAGGGATGGCAATGGTGATGTCTGGGGCGGAGGAAGCGTTCATCCATGTTTCTGTTAGGAAGGCGACGTCTGGAGAGATGGTGTCTAGTAGATTCCATAGGTCAATGGCGTGCCTGTGGACCGATCGGTGTTGAGAAGGATGCATTGTAGGTGATTGGGGTCGGGAATCTGTGGTGTGGTCGTAGCGGAGATGCTGTCGGTGCCGATGAATTTGCAGGAGTAGCAAGAGAAGGGTCCATGGGTGTGTCCAGGAGCGGCTTGGACGCAGTTGGGGGCGCGACCGGGGTTAAGGGCTAGGAGGGTGGCGGCATCGTAGGTAATGCGGGAGGGCTGGGCAGCGCGAGGGGCAGGGGGTCTGGCGCTGGGCGCGGTCCAGGCGCGGATGGGCGTAGACGGGCTTACCTTTGGCGCACCTTCGGCGTGGCCGTAGCGCGTGGACGCTGCGCGTGGGGACATTGGCCATAAATGGATGGTGGAGGGGCGGAGCGTGGGAGGGTTAGCCGGGAGGCGGGAGCGAGGTGGGGGAAGGGCCAGGGGATGCACCTAAAACGGCAGTAACAACAACAAGCTTTTTTTCCACAACAACAAGCTTTGCAGCAGGGGACTAAAGCGCTACAATGTAAATGCAGAGGTACAATCAAGCGCTACAATTACAAGTTAGCAAACAGCGCTGCGATGGGATTTCTGCTGAGGTACAATCAAGCGCTACAATTACAAGTTAGCAAACAGCGCTGCAATGGGATTTCTGCTGAGTTAGGCTCTACGATACCAGGTCTTCGCAGGAGGAGGCAGGGGAGCGGCCGTTCGTGTCCAAGACAGGACGGTCACAGCTTAAGGAGGGTTGGAGGATGGTTTCCGTGGGTGGGAGGGTTAGCCGGGAGGCGGGAGCGAGGTGGGGGAAGGGCCAGGGGATGCACCTAAAATGGCAGCAACAACAACAAGCTTTTTTCCACAACAACAAGCTTTGCAGCAGGGGACTAAAGCCCTACGATGTAAATGCAGAGGTACAATCAAGCGCTACAATTACAAGTTAGCAAACAGCGCTGCGATGGGATTTCTGCTGAGGTACAATCAAGCGCTACAATTACAAGTTAGCAAACAGCGCTGCGATGGGATTTCTGCTGAGGTACAATCAAGCGCTACAATTACAAGTTAGCAAACAGCGCTGCGATGGGATTTCTGCTGAGTTAGGCTCTACGATACCAGGTCTTCGCAGGAGGAGGCAGGGGAGTGCCGTTCGTGTCCAAGACAGGACGGTCACAGCTTAAGGAGGGTGTGAGGACGACCTATGGTTTCCGTGGGTGGGAGGGTTAGCCGGGAGGCGGGAGCGAGGTGGGGGAAGGGCCAGGGGATGCACCTAAAATGGCAGCAACAACAACAAGCTTTTTTCCACAACAACAAGAAAGACATAATTAGAGACGTTTTGACGTTGAAAAAGGAAAGAATCGGGATAAGTCAGAGAACTCTATGTTCAACACTTCGTCAAAAGAATCCTAAATGTCAATTAAGAAGATCGATGCTCAACCCTGAGGAACGCTTGGAAGAAATCGAGAGTAAGAAGCGGCGTCTTGAGGCGGAGATGGCAGCTGTAATCCAAAAAAGGAGGATTTTAACTCTTACCTTAAGGAATTTCGTATTCCCCAAAAAACTTGGACGCTGAAAGAACAGGGTGAGAAGGAGATCGAGGAAATGGACCCTCTCATGACACCAGAGGCCTGAGGGAAGAGGGGTAGGAATCATTCTATGAGGAGGAAGAGCAAGAAGTCTGGAGTGTTTTGGGGGTCAGAGGACTCTGAGTATGCTGAGACACAATGGCATAAACTTGAAACAGATTAACCTGATGAAGGGATTGGTTACCTGTCTAGGCCTTCGCCTCTGGGTGATATTGCTATGTACAGCCAAATCATTAAAAAAAAGCTGCTGACTAGTATGTGGCTCAACTTGAAGAGGGGAAGACTCAGTCATGCTTTCTCCTAGAGACTTTAATTCCATCACAGCTAAGAAACCAGTTCCTCTCAATTCTACCCAGTGTTCTGGATCAGGGGAGGGAGGCATTTGTGGAGTCCACTACATGCACAGCTGTGACACCAAGGGCTGAGAAAAAATATAAGCGCTCATCAAATGAACTTCCATACATAAAGGGAACAGTGCTGGCAGACTCGATCATTATTTAGACACAAGTATTCCATCAACGTCTGGGCCACCCCCAGACAAGGGAAATTAGAAGATGGTTTGGATGGGAAGAACATTTGAAAGGAGTGCAGCCAATCAATGTTGTATAGTAAACTCCAACCCCTCCCCCACCTTTAACAGGTTTGCATACCACCATTGGAGGGATTTGGTAGAGCTCATGAAGCATTTACCAGACCAATATAACAAGCATAGCTGAAGAAGGCAAGAATATTGCTAACATATGCCTCAAATCAACATTAGACACAGCAGACACCGCAAGTCGCCAAATGATGACGGGAACATGAAGACGTGCTACACGGCAAAGTCTACGGCAAAAGTACCTGTAAACGAAAGTCTGTAAGTGGGGACATGGGGACAAGTCCAGCAGAACCCAAAGGAGGCCTAGCTCTTAAGGGTCTCTAGTGCACAGGGACCCAGCTGGTTAACGTGAACCAGGATTAGGGAGCTGAGGTGTTTTGTCTGGCTGGTTCCTGCACTTAGAGGCTCTCACTTGGCTCTGACAACCTGGAGGTAGAGAGAAAACAGGACAGCAAGAGCACTCTGGGTGAAGATCTTTTGGATCCTGAAGTCCCTCGACAGCAGGTCAGTATTGATGTTAGTGCTGTCCGGAAAGGACATGCAACAAGCCTTGGTATTTGCAAGCACTCCCCTACCCAGGGTATTGGTGCTGAGAGGCTCCAGAAGGGGTCGTCTGATCAAGACTTGGTGAGAGCAACAAGGCTGGCATCCTGGACTAACGGCAACCTCTTTTTGGTGAGTTGCTACCTCTGTGGTCCCGTTGGCCTGCTAGTCAAAGTACCTGGTCAATGCAGTCAGTGCCTGCAGATGCTAGGGGATGGCTCCTCCACCCCAAGGGAGATACTGCTTGGTTGTTGAAGGTAAGAACAGTCCTCCAAGGATTTGGGGGTGCTGTTCAGCTTCTGGACGAGTCTGTCTTTGTGATTGTCGCGGAGCAAGCAGGAGGGCAAGGTTTGGCACCAATTTTGATGCAGGATATCTGTTCTCACAACTTTGGCTCTTTGTCATTCCTTTGGTTCCCAGTAGACTAATCTGAATCCTGGTGTAAGGGGGAACCTCAAAATATTAAGTTTAGGGGTGTTTATTAGAGTGTAGGGTGGCAGTCCCTGTGTGTGAGGCGTTACCAGACCCTACCTCCTGCTCACCGAGGCTCCTTTGTGGCGTGAAGTCTGCCTGCAGGGACCGAGGGGCGGCCGGGCTTCGCTCCGCCGCAGCGTTCCATCCAGCACTTCCGGCTGGCCGGGCTTGACTCCGCCGGTCGGGAGCCTCAAAGACTACAACCCCCAGCAGCCCTGTGGGGAGATCGCCTCCCCCCGTGTCAGCGCGCAGCGCCAGGAGGCGCATAAACTGAGAACTCCTGCCGAGGACCGTGTGGCAGTCCCTGTGTGTGAGGCGTTACCAGACCCTACCTCCTGCTCACCGAGGCTCCTTTGTGGCGTGAAGTCTGCCTGCAGGGACCGAGGGGCGGCCGGGCTTCGCTCCGCCGCAGCGTTCCATCCAGCACTTCCGGCTGGCCGGGCTTGGCTCCGCCGGTCTGGAGCCTCAAAGACTACAACCCCCAGCAGCCCTGTAGTGAGATCACCTCCCCCAGCGTCAGCGCGCAGCGCCAGGAGGCGCATAAAGTGAGAACTCCTGCCGAGGACCGTGTGGCAGTCCCTGTGTGCGAGGCGTTACCAGACCCTACCTCCTGCTCAGCGAGGCTCCTTTGTGGCGTGAAGTCTGCCTGCAGGGACCGAGGGGCGGCCGGGCTTCGCTCCGCCTCAGCGTTCCATCCAGCACTTCCGGCTGGCCGGGCTTGGCTCCGCCGGTCGGGAGCCTCAAAGACTACAACCCCCAGCAGCCCTGTGGTGAGATCGCCTCCTCCAGCGTCAGCGCGCAGCGCCAGGAGGCGCATAAAGTGAGAACTCCTCCCTCGTCGCGCGCGGGACGCGCCGGGCTAAGCCCGGGCATAGGGCGGGCCCTCTGAGGCCCTCAGAGACCGGAAGAGACCGGGCCGGGCTACCCCCCTGATCTTTGGCATTCCCCGCATATCTAAGGTAATTAAATCACCTTGCGGGTTCATAAAGATAACAGTTTGTAAAAGGCCTGATGGAGGTCAAATGTAAAAGTAGAGCGGTGGTAAGAAAAACACCTATGCATACACGCTCAACCACAAGGAGACAAACATTGGCGCCAACCCCTTTACCTACTCTAACTGCAATTGATAGAATGCTGCAACAAACAATTGGAGTTGTTGTTAACGCTATCGAAAATACAGAAAGGAGACTCTCTTTACCGGCGAGTATGTGTTTAATAAGTCAAATGCCACAAATTATTAATACACATGTTAGCGTTACAAATGAAACAACAATGTCACATGACTCATTTCTGTTGGAATCTTTTGCTGGTTTGCCAAGGTATGACCTAATCCAACCTGATGTACCACAACCTTTAGAACCTACTGTAGGAAGGTGGATACCTGACTATGGTTACCCCCAACTTTTTGCCTGATGTTTTGCTGGTTTTTCGACTTAGTTGACCTGGGACCCTGCTGTTCAGGCCCCCAGGCCTACTGCTCTCTCTCTAAAATGGATTCCATGTACCTTAGGTACATATCCAATTGGTACTGGGCCACCTTATCAGACCCTGTAACTCAGGGCATAGGTGTACCCAGGGCCTACCAGGGGCTGCAGCATGTATTATGCCACCCCTGGCTGACCATCTAAATCTGACACAACTGGCTGCACGACAGCTGGGGCAAGGTGGTGTAATCACCCCTTGCTTTAGATATAGTATACCTATATCTAACCCTAAAATGGACACATAGATTCCTATCAGTCACTCCTATGGCAGGCCTAGACAATCCTGAAGGCAGAGTGCTTGGAATCGTGTGAGATGGTGCTCTGGCATGAGCTGAGCCCGTTTGCAGCTTGCGGAACCAAGTCCTAATAGCTGTTCCATGATAACGCATACCATATACTCTTAAGTGCATTATAATCCTCGCGGTTATATGCCAACCCTGGTATCGCTTTATCAAAACATGTCGAGTAAGGTGTCATACGAATTGGAATACTAACCCCTCGCCAATTCTGGCGACGGGGTTAGCATTCCACCCTTCTAGAGGGACACGACATGTATGTAACTGTGAACCCCGGTTAAAGTTAACTCAAGCCTCAGCATCACAAAATGGATGCTGCCACCACAGACACAAGTCTGACCTCCTGCTGCTGGGAGTCCTTCCAGCGAGGGAGGCTTGGACAAAGGGTTTCCTGTCATGGGCGGTGCTAGCACCATCCCAGACAGGGTTTTGTGTATCCTGGGTAGGCAGGGCTTTAGAGGAAGGTGACTGCAAGTGGCACCCGGTGCTCACTATGCATCTGCCGGCTAGAACCAGTTCCAGGGGCACACCAGCCCCTGAGCTGGGGAAAGTCCGGCATGGGAGAGGGGTGTAACCACCCCCCTTCCTGGTCCCACCCTTGGGCAGGACCTAGTCGAGGGCCAGCCCCTTTTCCTAGTATAAAGATAGGAGCGGGCCCCCTTCCAAATTAGATCATCTTTGAATCCTGAATCTACTTTCTACGAAAGGAACTCTCGACTTCTTCTCAAGATTTCTCCCTTGTGACTAAGGAGTAGTCACCCTGCCCCCGCAGGCACCATCCAAGAACACTGCGGTTTGCTGCACGTCCTTCCTCCGGAATCCGACTGACCAGCACAACGAGACCCGGCTTCCCTGGCACCTCTGACCTCTACCCACATCGTCAGCTCAGCTGAGATCCGTGGGTGCGACGAGACCTCGAGGGACCGGCCATCTTCAAGACTGCACAACTCTTGCTCAGCAAGACCGCCGAGGGATCCTCGAGTGAGTGCTTTGGGGTCCGAGACGCCCCAGCCCTGAGCAGTTCCAGCACCGAAGTTCAGCCCTCCAGCATTCACCAGATCTGCGTGGGGCCCTTCTGCTTTTTGCTGCTCACCGCGTTGTCTGGCTATTAGCCCGCTGGCTTGTGGCCTTCCCGACGACGAACGACGACATCAACACTGCTGGTCTGGTTGCTCCAGACTGGCTCCTGCTCCCCTCCAAAAAAGGAGCCTCCTGGTCCACTCCAGACGCCATTTTGAGTCCACCGCGTGGGCTTGCATTTGCCAAGACTTGTTGCCCCAATCCTGGGTCCAGCGACGTCGACAGCAGATACCATCGTGGGACAGCTCGCACCTCCATCCTGGTCGCCGATAACGCCTCCTGGTCAGTGAGACTGCAGAGCCCAGCGTCGCCCACTCACCTGGTCGAGGTGACTCCATCCGGTGCCATCCTGGTGCCCATCTAATCACTGGCTAGTGATTCAGAACTTGGTCCCCTCTGCTTACAGGTGTCTTCCATCTACGATCCAGGCTTGGATCCATCCAAATCTCTTCACTGGTCGCCTGCCAGCAACTTCTTCTTTCAGGCTCCTAGTTCGTCAACGAGGGTTTCTGACGACACTTGAACCCTATGCAGCCGCAGCCCCTGGGCTAGGTAAACCGAGTACCCCGGTGCTCCAGCGTAGAACAACTCTCTAAGTGCCTAGATCCCCTTTCATTTTTGACCTACCTAGTCGGGTTCGCCCGAGAACACTAACTTTGCATTTACTAGTATCCATAGACTTTGTCCCGCATCCCGCGTGAGAGTGCACACTCTGCACCCGAGTCCCCTAGGCCTCCTGCTAGTAATCTGAAGGTTCAGTAGTCCAGTCCTAGCGATTCCAAACCCTATGAGATTAGTACTTACCTGCTAGTAATTTCGCATTCCACTTTTAGAGTATATGGTTTTTCGTGCCCCTCGGGCATTTGTGTAAATTGTGCAACTTAAAGTATTTTCGTAAGAGTTTTGTTGTGTGCTTAGTACCCTGTCCTCATAAAGAGTACAGGGCTGTTGTGATCTAAATAAATACACTGTTTATTTTCATAACACTTGTGTGGTGTCCTTTCACTTGGTGTTCAAGGGGTATATGTGATGGTATAACAGCTGGCTTAACACGCCCTCGAGAGTTTAGCCCGAAGACTGCTCGTATCCATGCTACTAGGATAGCTGGTCTATAAAGGTTGACTTACAACCAATCACCAATAAGGGTTGTTTGGACTGATACAAAGTGCTCACTAGAAGAGTGAACATTATATATCAGGCCAACTTCTCACACCTACTATTTCTTGTACTAGGGAGAGCAGACTGTCTTTAACACCTGACTTGTCAGCTAGCATATCGCCACAGCCCCTAACACAGAGTGATGTGCCTGTAGACACTGGGGAATTGGATGGTCGTGATACTAATGCTGTCATTACAACTGTACAAATTAGTGACATCAGCCTGTCAAGTAGTGAAACTGACGGTGAGCCTGTACCATCTAAAAAGAAATCTACACAAAGTCGAAAAAGGCTAATACTTAACAAACAGGTTAAAACATATAGAAGAAAAAAGAAGAGGGCTATACAAATTTTAGAAACCAACGAAAGAGAGGGCGAGATACACCAGAATAGTGGAGGGACACACGTAAAGGATACACAATTGGTGGAAATACTAACTCCAACTAATGTCGAGGCACTGACAACATACCTTGAGAAAATGGTAAAAACTTACATTGCACCAGTGATGGTATCCCTAGAAACTTTAAGTAAAAAATTAGAGAACCTAGAGAAACTGGGCATAGCCAATCTGGATGTCTTAGAACATCTGGGCACGCAAGCCAGATCCCACACAACTAATGTAGATCCTGGGAACCAGAGCAAAAATAAATCAAGTACAGTAATCCGTATTCCAAGTGTGCCCACTGTGGTGGCAAACCCGGTACCTTCTACAAGTGGGATGCAGAGGCCAACAACCATCACCCCCAAGATAGTAGGTGGGCAGAAAGTAGTTGGGGGTCAAAGAAACATCAGCGACCTCGCCTATAATAATAAGAGCTTACCTGTACCGAGGCGCCATATAAATAACATCATTCCAGCCACTATTAATTTGCCACCTGATTGTAGATCATTTGTAGCGATTCTCGCTAATGTCCCCAAGTTGTTGCCCACCCAATTTGAAAACCAGGAAACCCTAAAAAATAAAACTTTGCATTGGTTGGTGAAAAACTGCGGTTTCCCAATACGAGGGGCAGGTGAGATTATAACTACACAGAGGGTAGGTTGGGTGGGACCAAATAAAAAGGAGATAGATGGGGACTGTATAGTCATAAATTTTAGGACTACGGAATGGGCGAGAGATTCGATCTTACATGCACCTATGCCATCGAATAACGAATATAACATCACGCTGTTCCCACTTGACTATTTTTATAGGAACCAGTCAGGAAGACAAATCACTTCACATATCTTCCAGCATCCAAGAGCGTCCTATATCAAGTATCCTAATGTTGTTCCCATCTGTCCCCCTTTACTCCCCAACGTATATGACAACTTGTTGGTCCCAACCTCCAATAGATTCCAGTTGTTCAACTCACTAGAGGAGAATGACTGACTGAATGCTTTATCCCTGGCCCAGCATTCTGCAAGTGTTGTAATGGGTGACATATTAACTTTGGAAAAAGAGTTGGGGGACGAAGGCTGTGTAAAAGCTATAATTGAGCCACAGTTAATTTTGCCTAATAATGTGCTATGTACAGACAATGTTATAGATAATGACACAGATAATGATATAACAGTAACAAATGTTAATGTTAACGTTATTACGACAGTAAGTCCAGAAGCTTCATTTTTGTCTAACCACTCAGAAGGTACAGGAGACATAGATAATGATATAACTGTAACAAATGTTAATGTTAACGTTATTACGACAGTAAGTCCAGAAGCTTCATTTTTGTCTAACCACTCAGAAGGTACAGGAGCCAGTTATGCTGACTCCCTCGTAATTAGTACTTGGAATATAGCGGGAATTGCTTCGAAATTATGTACGCCGTTCTGGGATAATTTTATCACATTTGGTTACGATATTATATGCTTACAAGAGACATGGCATACAGAACAAATAGAAGTTGAAGGTTATACCTCCTATAGCGTGGCAGCAGTAGCATCCAAGGCTGGTAGAGCTAAGGGTGGACCATTGACTTTGGTTTCAACTAATTGAACGGAATTTAATGTTGGGGGACATACAGTAGTATGCCAGCATGCGTCTGTATTGCGACTAACACACAGTCATGGCAGGGACTTAATTATTGTAAACTTTTATAATAATATTGTGGGCCCTAAACGAGATAAGATTGTCCCCGATGTTGAATGTGCTATGTGCTATTGAAGCTGCAATTGTTCTTTCAAAGAATAATTTTGCAATATTGTGGACAGGCGACTTTACCATTCAAGCCTGTAGACATGCTCGGAAGGGTATTTGCGGTCACCACGAAGTTCATGCAGGGGGTGACAGCGTTTACGTTGATCATTTTCCGCACAGTAATTACGGCAGCGCATTGAATAACCTAATAGCCAAATTCAATCTGGAACTGCTTGAATGTACAAAGAACAAAAATAATGAAAAGTGCCCAATATTTAGGGGGAGAGATGCCCATTCAAATATCGACCATATTTTGGTGTCCAATGGTTCAGTTTTCTCAAATGTCTGGGTAATAGAGCAGCCTGTGAGTGATCACAATAGCCTTTCAGTGGAGTTAATGGGCTGGGGCCCAAAAACCGTTGTGCACGGTAGATATGTCCACGGGATTACTGCCGTGAGACCAAATGGTACGAGAATTAAATGGACTAAAATTGACCCTAACAAACTAACGAAGGATATTATTTGTAAATGCACCAGAGAGGTTGAATACTGCCTTGCACCTAACGTGATAGCGTCTGCCGTTCTCTCTAATTTTATGAAAATTACATGCACAGTTGAAAATTCCTTGTTAAAAAGAAATAGAAGGCCTAAAAGAAATAAAACTGTGTGGTTTGACAAACATTGTGCCAAGACCCTAAAAAGGTTAAAAAGTGTACTTGTTGTTAAACCCAGAGATAAAGAAAGAGTTAGAGAAGAACGAATTAATTATAAATTGGCCCTGTCAACTAGGAAAAGGGAGTTGCAGAACGATGCCTGGAATAAACTTGATATGGCCGTTACAACTAAAAACCATAAACTCTTCTGGGAAACTATAAATGGCCCATTCTTAAAGAATGATAATATTCCTGAGGTCAGTTCCCACGTCAGTTGTCTTGCATGGATTGCACATTTCTCAGAGATTTTCAACTCTGATTTTAATCCAGATGGGTCTACTTTTTGTTTTAAATGGCAGAAAATGCAGTTGTTTTTAACTTTAAATGAAGTGACAGAGGGAATTAAAAACAGTAAGGGGGTAAAGCACCTGGGTCCGATGGGGTACCCATGGACTTTTACAAACATGAAATATTTCTATGGGCCCCTATTTTAACCCGTTATTTTAATGCTGCGGTGGAAGATAATTTACCACTGACATGGGGCCAATCAATCATTATACCCCTCTGCAAAAAAGGATCTAGGTCGGAGGCCCGGAATTATCGTCCAATCTCACTTTTGGACTCGACAGTTAAAATCCTCAGTCGAGCCCTGTTAGTGAGATTGGAAGTCTGGGCTGAGGAGAAAAACATCTTGTCCCCGGTGCAGTATGGGTTCCGTAGGGGAATAGGTACAATGGAGCAGTGCGTGAACCTGGAACTCATAGTCGGCAAGTATACTAAAGCTAAATCTGGTTATCTCTACCTATGCTTTGCCGACTTGAGTTCCGCGTTCGATCTGGTGGAACACGCACTGCTCTGGCCCACATTATTGGCAATGGGTGCCCCCACTGAAATTATCCATCTGCTTGCCCGTTTGTATAATAATCTATCAAGCAAAGTTAGGTTTGGAACAGACGGCGAGTGCACCCCTTTTTTTAAAGTTAAGAGAGGCATCCGTCAAGGATGCGTACTCGCCCCCCTACTATTCTCTCTTTTTATTAACCATGTTGACACAACTTTAAGAAAGACTAATGCAGATGCACCCATCATAAATGGTAACCCTATCCCAGTTCTCTTATACGCGGACGACGCGGTCCTTCTCTCTAGGACTCACAATGGACTGCAACATTTAATCAATCAATTCCACGTATTTATTGAAAATAGGAAATTGAAAATGAATAAAGGGAAGACGGTTACTATGGTGTGTGGTAAGAAACCAAGAAAACACAAGCCCTTTTTTTTAGAAGGGGGGAGATTGGAATCTGTTAACAGTTTCTGTTATTTAGGCATCACCTTTTCAGGAGATGGGAGATGGATAAATGAAGAAAAAAGTGTTCTTTTTAAAACGGTCAGGAATACAAACTGTATTTTTAGATTTGCTGCTAAATTAGGGGATTGCAGAATTCATGAAATGCTAACCCTTTTTAACGCTAGATGCATTTCTTCAGCTATATATGGGGCCGGAGTTTGGGGGTATGATGCACAGAGTGCCAAATCTGTTCAAGGGAAGGAATGTGTTTCTAAAAAGATTAATCAGTGCCCCAGCTACGGCTTCAACTGAGTTAATACATAAGGAACTAGATTTGTATTGTGTTAATGATCTAATTGCCCTCCGTCCTCTGTCCTTATGGCGTTCAATTTGGGCAAAGGAGGAGACAAAGTTTACGCAGGACGTAATAACTGATTGTATTAAACTTGACCGCCGATCGAATATCCCTTGGCTGAATCACATACATCATTGGTATAAAACATTGTATGGTCTGGATATTTTTAATGATTTAATAATGGATCCTATATTATCAAAGCGGGAGCTGAAGGTCTTGTTTTTGAAGTAAGAGACTAGAATGGAAAAATATGATAAACAGAGTACATTCAACTTTTATCAGCAATATAACATCAATGCAGGTTTTCAATCTTACCTTGTAACAGTTAGTATCCCTTCCCATCGATTTGTACTAACCCGTCTCCGCCTAGGAATTGTGCATCACCTTGTGGCCTTTCCTGTGCCTAAAAAACCTGGAACTTGTTTGTGCCCATGTGATGGTAAATCAAAACAGAGCACGTGTCCCTTTATGTTATCTTGTACTTTTTATACCTCTTTTAGGAAATATTATTTGAAACCCATCTTTTTAAAATATAATACGCATCATTTACAAACAGCAATGAAACTAGTGTTTAATCTAGAGACCCCAGATGTATGCTTTTATGTGGCCACTTATATTTTAAAATGTATTTTTGCAAGAAAATCAATTATTATACGAATTTTCTCAGCTGCTAAATGTACTGTGCACTTTAAAATAAGATAAGATGTTGTTGACATCATGTACTTTATTATGCTAATTTGCACATACATGTATGTTGGATTAATTGCTGCTATTGTATAATATGCACTGTTGGAATGACAGCACTTGCACTTTGCTCTATCCATCTTTATTTTTATTGTGTATAGCTAGATTAAGTGCTGCTAATTGCATATCGCACTTTAGGAAGGATGCTGCCGAACCTTTCTCTTGAACTGCCAATTTGCACATATATTAATATAGCGACGATACTTAGCACTTTAACTGCATATTTGCACATAACTAAAGGTCGTATAATTGTCAATATTACAGTTAAATGCATTTTTCGAATGCTTAATGTTTATGTTCTATAAATGCTGCTAAATGTATTCTAGATACAGAATTAACTGTATAGGGTTTAGTATTGTGTAAATTTTTATGTCTGTTGCTATATGGTTGTATTTTCTTTACAAACCGAATAAAGCATCTTTGAATTGAATTAGAGTGTAGGGTAGTAGTCAATGAGCTACTTACCCGTAGGGTGACTACACCACTCTATGACTATTCCCTGGGGGGAGAGGGGACATAAACCTGACCCAGAGTTACTAGTTTTACCAAATTCTAAATGGTGAAATGGTGAAACCCTTCCTTGGCAGTCCACTTCAGGTGGCACACCTTAGGGGTGTGCCTAGCCTGAAAGTATGACTAATTTCTTGGCTGCTGTGGCTCCAAATGGGCCTGAGGGCAAGATGTGGCGTTCCCCAGGTCTGGGGGTAAGTTGTTGTCGCAAATCTAAGGCTGCAGAAGCTTTGAAGTATCTGGCCTTGAAATGCTAATTTACTAACCATCCTGCTGGAGGAGGTGTGAAGATATTCCTTTGAAGCATTGTTTCTGGCCTCGAAGCATGGGCTGTCATCTGCAGGGGGTCAGAAACGTTTATGTTGTAAAATGTGGATATAGTGTTGAAGAGGCCACGATACTACCAGCAAGGGGACAAAAGAAAAAGGTCCATTCAAACGAGGCAAAATCCCATCCAATCATGGAAGTAGAGGAATTGCTGGAAAAACGGGCAGTAGAGAAGTTGCCCAGAGAAGACATCAAGAAAGAAAATTACTCAACATATTTTCTAATACAAAAGTTAGATGGATCTCTACACTTCAGATACATAAACAAGTTTATGAAGACAAAGATTTAAGATGAAAACTTTATGGGAGGTCATACCACAGTTGCTAAAAGGGGATTACATGGCAACTATAGATCTAAAAGACTCTTGCTTGTACAGCCCAATGTATCTAAGATGCAAGAAATACTTGAGATTTGTGGTGACCAAGACTCACTATCAGTTCAGAGTACTGGCCTTTACGATAAAATCAGCTCTAAGAGTGTTTACAAAGTGTCTAGTAGTATTACTGACACACTTGAGAAGACAGGAGATACATGTTTATCCCGATCTGCATGATTGGTTAGTAAGAGCAAACTCTTTCACCGAATGCAAGACACACAAGCAAGAGGTGATGAGGGCTCTCAACACTGAGACTATAAATTTTAAAAAATCATCCCCAAATCCAGAACAAGAAAAACTTCCTAGGAGCAAGAATCAATTCTATACTAAGGAAAGTATATCCCAGCGAAAAGAGAAAAGTGTTATTACTTTAGGAAACTTTCCTTTATTAAAAGGGGCAATCTCTGACACTGAGGAAAATGTTGGGGAAGACGGCCTCATGCATCCATTTGATTCCATATGCGATATTACACATGAGACCAATTCAGGAATGGCTTCAAAATCAAAGGTCACTGTGACGAAGGAGTTGGGAAGATCTACTGGCTGTCATGCAGAAACTACAGGAGGAAATAGCGTAGTGAAACAGATCACATATAACAGTAGGAAGGACATTTGCATAACCAATTCCAACAGTAACCATAACAACAGATGCCTTAAAGGTAGGTCCAAATGGTCGTGTATGTGGCGAGCAACAGGCGAGGGCAGGGTTCGCCCAGAAGTGTCCAATGAGTCTAAATCGTATTCCATTTAATATAATGTATCTGTATAACATGTCTGATTGCTACCAATGGTTTTTTGATCTGCAAAAATTCAATGAACTTGATTATCAAAAACAGATGCCTCACCTAGGGACTGGGGACCTCACATGGGCTCGCTGAAGGTCAGAGGGGTATTGAAGGAGTAAGGTACAGCCCGGCATATCAATGTCTTGGACCTAAGACAGTGTTCCTAGCCTGAAATGCTTTTTAGAAAGAGCTGATGGGAAGAACAATCTAAATCTAAACAGACCATATTGTTTACAATGTTCTACACAGCAAACCCTGAGGGTCTCAACCCTTTGCCGTATCATACTAGCTCAAGAAATCTGGAAGTGGGCAGTGGAGAGACAAATAGATCTAACAGCAGTTTATCTGCTAGGGAAGGACAATGTCTAGTGGACAGATTTAACAGAGAAGCATCAAGCTCCCATGAATTGGAGCTCAATCAAGCAGTACTGAAACAGATATTCTGGAGTTTGGGGAACTCCAGAGGTAGACCTATTCATACATGTTTAAGGGTCAGGGTACTGGTACTGAGGTCTGGTTTGCAGGTTAGTTGCTAAGAGTCAAAACCAGCAGCACCCACAAAAGAGGCATTGCCTTACATCCCCTGCCAGACTTGCAGGGTTTTAACCTTGCAGGGAATGTCACAGACAGATGTCTGTGGATGGTTCCCCACTTGGTCCGCCTCTGGTATCTGAAAGAGACACGTTACTGATAGATTTCTCACCTTAGAATATCCCCAGGCGTCAGACTGGATCCGGAAATTTTTGAATAGCAGTACCCTTGCGCTTCGGTAGGCGTCGTCTGCGGATCCGCGTCCGTCGTTGGCGTCGTGGGTGCCGTGATGACGTCGTCGGAGTACTTAGACGCCGCCTCCACGTGCTGACGTCAGTTCTTCTTTTTTCCACGCCAGCTAGCGCAGATCTGGAAAAAGTTGTACCCAAGTCACTTTTTGACTAACCTTTTGAGATCCTTTTTGATCCATTTTTCGAAGTCTATTGACTCCGACGGTGCCGGTAGGGATGCCCGGGTTCAAGCCCTGCGCTGACTGATGTCGATTACCGACCCCCATCGCCGGTGTCTGCACTGTTTGGGCCTGGACCACGACAACAAGTCCTGCTCCGACTGCCAGGCCCTGACGTCTAAGGCTAGACCGGAGCGGTACCGTAAGCGACTCGAGCTTCGGCAGTCTGTCCCGTGCCGCTCGAGGTCCCGGTCCGAAAGGAGGTCGAGGGACCGGTCGCGGGGCCGGAGCCCCCACAGTTCCGGGAGTCGTCATCGGTCTTCGGGCTCGAAGTCCTCAGGTAAGAGGTACAAGAAGTTGAAGAGGCACCATCGCTCTTCTGACTACCCCCCCCCAACGCTCGCGTGGCCTGCCCCACACCCGCCGGTCCCTCGGCAGGTCGCTCGCTCCTCCGTCGGGTGACGCAGGCAGGGTGCTTCGGCACCGGTGCCGTCCGGGGCTTCGGCCTCAGCGCCGTCGGCGACTTCGGTCCCGACACCGCAGGGCCCCACTGGGTTCGGTTCTGGATCCGGGTCGTCGCCGGTCGACTTATAGACCTCGCCGGCGCTGGCCCCCCCGGGTGTCGCCCCCGGCGCCGTCCCAGGACGACGTCATCCCTGGTCCTGTCCTCGATTCGGGTCTGGCGTCGGAGCGACGACGCTAGGAGAATTTTATTTCAATTACCCGGCCCATTCTTTTGAGCCTGAGTACCAGGCTGTGGGTGACGAGGAGGATTGGGAGGGGTCTGAGGACCCTCTGGCACGGGACTGGCTTTGTCTCCCCTCCTAGCGTGGCTACAGAGGAGGGGGCTGCTTATAGCGTGGTGCTGATGAGGGCGGCCAAGGCCCTGGGCCTTGAGCTCCCCGTCGCGGCAGTGAGGACTAACCTCCTCACTGAGGTCCTTAAACCGCAGTCAAGCTCGGCCGAGCCTCTGCTGCCGTTTAATGCGGCCTTGTCAGACGTTCTTTTGGGCACTTGGTCCAGGCCCGCCACAGGACAGCCTGTGGATAGGAACGTGGCCAGACGCTGTAGGAAGGTGGATACCTGACTATGGTTGCCCCCAACTTTTTTTTCCTGGTGTTTTGCTGGTTTTCCGACTTAGTTGGCCTGGGGCCCTGCCAATCAGGACCCCAGGCCTACTGCTCTTATCAGACCCTGTAACTCAGGGCGTAGGTGTACCCAGGGCCTACCAGGGGCTGAAGCATGTATTATGCCACCCCTGGATGGCCATCTAAATCTGACACAACTGGCTGCACGACAGCTGGGGCAAGGTGGTGTAATCACCCTTTGCTTTAGATATAGTATACCTATATCTAACCCTAAAAATGGACACACAGATTCCTATCAGTCAATCCTATGGCATGCCTTGACAATCCTGAAGGCAGAGTGCTTGGAATCGTGTGAAATGGTGCTCTGGCATGAGCTGAGCCCGTTTGCAGCTTGCGGAACCAAGTCCTAATAGCTGTTCCATGATAACGCATACCATATACTCTTAAGTGCATTATAATCCTCGCGGTTAAATGCTATCTTTGGTATTGCTTTATCAAAACATGTCGAGTAAGGTGTCATACGAATTGGAATACTAACCCCTCGCCAATTCTGGCGACGGGGTTAGCATTCCACCCTTCTAGAGGGACACGACATGTATGTAACTGTGAACCCCGGTTAAAGTTAACTCAAGCCTCAGCTCCACAAAATGGATGCTGCCACCACAGACACGAGTCTGACCTCCTGCTGCTGGGAGTCCTTCCAGCGAGGAGAGCATGGACAAAGGGTTTCCTGTCAGGGGCGGTGCTAGCACCATCCCAGACAGGGTTTTGTGTATCCTGGGTAGGCAGGGCTTTACAGGAAGGTGACTGCAGAGTGGCACCCCGGTGCTCACTACGCATCTGCCGGCTAGAACCAGTTCCAGGGGCACACCAGCCCCTGGCCTGGGGAAAGTCCGGCATGAGAGAGGGGTGTAACCACCCCCCTTCCTGGTCCCACCCCTAGGGCAGGACCTAGTCGCGTACCCACCCCTTTCTTTAGGATAAAGGCAGGAGCGGGGACCCTTCCAAATTAGATCATCTTTGAATCAAGAAACTACTTTCTACGAGAGGAACTCTCGACTCTTCTCAAGATTTCTCCCTTGTGGCTAAGGAGTAGCCACCCTGCATCCGCAGGCACCATCTAAGAACTCTGCGGTTTGCTGCACGTCCTTCCTCAGGAATCCGACCAACCAGCATGACGAGACCCGGCTTCCCTGGCACCTCTGACCTCTACCTACCTCTACAGCTAAGCTGAGAACCGTAGGTGCGACGAGACCTCGAGGGACCGGCCATCATCAGAACTGCACGACTTCTATCCAGCACGACCGCCGAGGGATCCTCTGGTGAGTGCTTTGGGGTCCAAGAAGCCCCGACCCTGAGCAGCTCCAGCACCGAAGTCCAGCCCCCCAGCATCTCCACGATCTGCGTGGGGCCCTTCTGCTTTTTGGCTGCTCACCCCGTTGTCTGGCTACTAGCCTGCTGGCTTGTGGCCTTCTCGACGACGATCAACGACGACAACTCTGCTGGTCTGGTTGCTCCAGACTGGCCCTTGCTCCTTTCCAAAAGAGGAGCACCCCGGACCCTCCTGGTCCACTCCAGACGCCATTTTAGGTCCACCGCGTGGGCTTGAATTTGCCAAGACTTGTTGCCCCAATCCTGGGTCCAGCGACGTCGACAGCATCAACCATCGTGGGACAGCTCGCACCTCCATCCTGGTCTCCGACAACGCCTCCTGGTCCGTGAGACTGCAGAGCCCAGCGTCGCCCACTCACCTGGTCGAGGTGACTTCGCCCGGTGCCATCCTGGTGCCCACACAATCACTGGCTAGTGATTAAGAACTTGGTCCCCTCTGCTTTCAGGTGTCATCCATCTTCGATCCAGGCTTGGATCACTCGAACAATCTTCACTGGTCGCCTGCCAGCAACTTCTTTCTTCAGGCTCCTGGTTCGTCAACGAGGATTCCCGACGTCTTTTCAGACCTATGCAGCCGCAGCCCCTGGGCTAGGTAACTTCGGCATTTCGGTGCCCCAGCATAGCCTCACTATCCAAGGGTCTAGATCCACTTTCGTTTTCGATCTACCTAGTCGGGTTCGACCGAGAACACTAACTTTGCCTTTACTAGCTCCCATAGACTTTGTCCCGTATCCCGCGTGAGAGTGCACACTCTGCACCCGAGTCCCCTAGGCCTCCTACTAGTAGTCTGAAGGTTCAGTAACGTAGACCTAGCGATTCCAAAGCCTATTAGTACAGTACTTACGTGCTAGTAATTTCGCATTCCACTTTCAGAGTATATGGTTTTTCGTGCCCCTCGGGCATTTGTGTAAATTGTGCAACTTAAAGTATTTTCATAAGAGTTTTGTTGTGTGCTTAGTACCCTGTCCTCATAAAGAGTACAGGGCTGTTGTGATCTAAACAAATACACTGTTTATTTTCATAACACTTGTGTGGTGTCCTTTCACTTGGTGTTCAAGGGGTATATGTGATGGTATAACAGCTGGCTTAACACGCCCTCTAGAGTTTAGCCCGAAGACTGCTCGTATCCATGCTACTAGGATAGCTGGTCTATAAAGTTGACTTACAACCAATCACCATAAGGGTTGTTTGGACTGATACAAAGTGCTCACTAGAATAGTGAACATTATATATCAGGCCAACTTCTCACATTGGTGAGCAGCGGTTGGGATTTGAGCTTGCTGTTGTTTTACCACACGTATCCTAAGAATATCTTGTGAAAGATCACATAAGTACTCCAGGTACATATAACTTAGCTTAGAATACTCTGAGTTCTACTGAACCAGCTGTTGTAGCTCCTCAAGGCTTAGCACACCTTGGCTACAACTCTTAGCAAGGGATCAGTAGGCAAACAAATAGTGTAGGTAGGTGCATCACTTACACCACACTAGAAACAGCATGTCAGACAAAGGAGGAAACTCTGAGTCTCCACTTGTGTCAGTGGACCCTCCACAGGTCACTTCCAGATATGCTGCTCTTAGCTTCCAGGAGATGAGACAAGTGTGTACCTCCAGGAAGCTAAAACAGGGTTCTAACCCTACAATCCCATTCCTGATTGGTCTCTTAGAGACTTATGATGCCAGGAGGGCTGGTAACCCAGACACTTCTAATCCAGATGGGACAATGCCCCCCCTAGAGGGAACCACAGGTGACCCTGACCGTATCCATCTCTCTGCAGAAGGTGAAGAGGAGGATGAGGATCTAGAGCCATCTGAGGACGAGGCAGACAAAGGTCCAGAAGTAGTTAGCCAGCTAACTAGGGACAACTTAAGCAGGCATGAGAATGATACTAGGAGACCCCTGGGGCCCCTCTCAGGCCAGCTTAACATTGGGAATGGACAAGTTAGGTCTCTATCCAGAGGCTCGAACAGATCCATTCAAACCAATGGCTCTCAGGCCTCTTCTCATAGAGGGATGACATCCCCTCAGAGGAGAGTGTATGAAGCCAAAGTGAGGGAAGTCAATCTGAGGATTGAAAGGGAAGAACTTGCCCTGGCCAAAGAGAGACTTGCCTTTGCTAGAGAGCAGAAATTGTGTGGGGCAGACCCCACTGGTGGCAGCATTCTCCCAAGAGAAAAAGACAGGGGTTTAGACACTAGACACCTGAGTAAGATAGTGCCCCCCTTTAAACAAGGGGATGATATCCACAAATGGATGACTGCTTTGGAGAGGGCTTGCACTGTACAGTGTGTCCCCCAGAGTCAGTGGGCAGCTATCTTGTGGCTCTCCTTTGAAGGCAAAGGTAGAGATAAGCTCCTCACTACTAGAGCTGAAGATGCTAACAATTACCAAGTCCTGAAGAATACACTGGTTGATGGGTTTGGTTTAACCACTGAACAGTACAGGTTGCTGTTCAGAGATACCCAGAAAACTCAGTCTCAGGATTGGGCTGACTTTGTTGATTGTGCCACTAAGGCTTTTGAAGGCTGGCTACTGGGAAGTAAGGTTACTGATTTTAAAGGATTGTACAATCTAATTATGAGAGAGCAAATCTTAAGTAATTGTCAGAACCAGTTATTACACCCACACCTGGTAGACTCTGATCTGACCTCTCCACAAGAATTGGGTAAGAGGGCAGACAAATGGGTCAGAACCAGGGTCAGGCCTAAGAACCAGGGTGGTGACCAAAAGAAGGAATCAACCAAGCCTCAAGAGAAGGGTGGGAATAAATCTTCTGATTAAACCACAGGGCCCCAAAATTCCTCTGAAAAGGGTGGGTCCCCAACTTCTCCCAAAACCCAAAAGAAACCTTATTGTCATACCTGCAAACAGGTAGGCCATTACAAAAGTGACAGCAGTTGTCCCAAGGCCAACAACAATAAGGAGAACATACCCCCAGGTAATACTCCCAGACCTCCTGTTACCACTAGTGGTAATCCCCCCTCCTGTTACCACTAGTGGTAATCCCCCAGGTGGTGAGAGTGCCCCCAAGAATGTGGTGGGCATTACTTTGGGAAACCAGGTGGACTATGGCTTAGCCAGGTCCCCTAACAACACTCTTGTCTGTGAGACTGGCATGGGGTTTGCCAACTTCACTACTGGTTCCCACATTTTGGGAAAGTATAGACAAGAGCCCTTTATCAATGGTCAGAAAGTTGAGGCATACAGAGACACAGGGGCCAGCATCACCATGGTGATTGACCATCTGGTCCCCTCTGCTCAACTGACCCCTGGTTTCCTCTATCAGGTGACAGATGTTCATGGAGTGAAAAGAAGGCATCCCATGGCAGTAGTCGAGCTCAGTTGGGGTAATGTCACAGGGCCCATGAGAGTGGCAGTGACAGATAACCTACCTGTAGATTGCTTACTGGGGAATGACCTGGAACTCTCAGCATGAGCTGAGGTGGAGCAAGAAACTCACTCCAGGATGATAGGCCTACCCAGAAAGGTTAGTGGGGCAGTAATAGCTACAGCCCCAGTCCAAGCACCTGTCCTCCCTGAAAAAGTTGGAAGGGCAGTGGTAGCCACTGCCCAGGCTCAGACAGACTTCCCTGAACAGGATAGGAGGGCTGTGACAGTCACAGCTCAAACACAGACTGAGTGCCCTCCTGAAAAGGTTGGCAAGGTTGAAATGGTCTCAGCCTCTACTCAGACAGATAGTGGGGTTGTGAAGCCTGAAACAATGGATCACTCCACCCAAACTGAGAGCATTGAGGAGGAAGAAAAGTCTTCCCCCTCCCAGACACTAGGTGAGAGCCAGCCTCCTCAGGGAACTGACTCTACCCCTGGTGAAGGAACTACCCCAGAGGTAGTCAGGCCTAGCCTGGCAGAGCCCCTGATGGCAGTGGACCCTTCCCAGGTGGGACCCAGTCTGGAGCAGGTAGCCTGCACCTCTCAACCCTGCCTCCATCAGCCCAGGGCTGTAAAGGTCAGGGAGGCCAGTGGTGGACCTCAAAGGGCCCCCTGTCTAAAACTCCCCAATCAGCAGATTAGGATCACTGAAGCTAGTAGCCCTAGCCAAGTGAAAATAAAACTAACTCCTGAGGGATCCCCCTTAAACTTAGTTAGGGAACTCCGACAGCTGGACACTGCTGGGCACAGCCAAACCTGGGGCCTAAAAACCCCAAACCTGACCTGTCCCTCCAGAAAGCCAAACAGAGGGACTCAGCCTCCAGCTTTAGGTAGCCAGAGGTTGACCCTGAGAGCTCATAACAACTCAGTACTGGAAAGAAAGGCACATATGGTGGATAGTGATTGGAGGAAGTTGAGCCCAACAGTAGTGGAGTCTCACTTCAGTACTCCATTCCCACACCAGCCTTTTACTTTACCAAAGCACACCACAGGTAGTGATTCCCTATGGTGGAGACCCTCAGATACCCTTAGGGTGAGGGGTTGCTTAGTGGACCATGATACAGGGGGTAACCATGCCAGTGCATGTACCACCTCATATGGCCACTCAGGCAATATAGGCTTACCTGGTCAAGGATAACCTTATCTCCTTTCGTTTGGGGGGGGGGGGTTGTGTAGGAAGGTGGATACCTGACTATGGTTGCCCCCAACTTTTTTTTCCTGGTGTTTTGCTGGTTTTCCGACTTAGTTGGCCTAGGGCCCTGCCAATCAGGACCCCAGGCCTACTGCTCTCTCTCTAAAATGGATTCCATGTACCTTAGGTACATTTCCAATTGGTACTGGGCCACCTTATCAGACCCTGTAACTCAGGGCGTAGGTGTACCCAGGGCCTACCAGGGGCTGAAGCATGTATTATGCCACCCCTGGATGGCCATCTAAATCTGACACGACTGGCTGCACGACAGCTGGGGCAAGGTGGTGTAATCACCCTTTGCTTTAGATATAGTATACCTATATCTAACCCTAAAAATGGACACACAGATTCCTATCAGTCACTCCTATGGCAGGCCTTGACAATCCTGAAGGCAGAGTGCTTGGAATCGTGTGAAATGGTGCTCTGGCATGAGCTGATCCCGTTTGCAGCTTGCGGAACCAAGTCCTAATAGCTGTTCCATGATAACGCATACCATATACTCTTAAGTGCATTATAATCCTCACGGTTAAATGCTATCTTTGGTATTGCTTTATCAAAACATGTCGAGTAAGGTGTCATACGAATTGGAATACTAACCCCTCGCCAATTCTGGCGACGGGGTTAGCATTCCACCCTTCTAGAGGGACATGACATGTATGTAACTGTGAACCCCGGTTAAAGTTAACTCAAGCCTCAGCCCCACAAAATGGATGCTGCCACCACAAACACGAGTCTGACCTCCTGCTGCTGGGAGTCCTTCCAGCGAGGAGAGCTTGGACAAAGGGTTTCCTGTCAGGGGCGGTGCTAGCACCATCCCAGACAGGGTTTTGTGTATCCTGGGTAGGCAGGGCTTTACAGGAAGGTGACTGCAGAGTGGCACCACGGTGTTCACTACCATCTGCCGGCTAGAACCAGTTCCAGGGGCACACCAGCCCCTGGCCTGGGGAAAGTCCGGCATGGGAGAGGGGTGTAACCACCCCCCTTCCTGGTCCCACCCCTAGGGCAGGACCTAGTCGCGTATCCACCCCTTTCTTTAGGATAAAGGCAGGAGCGGGGACCCTTCCAAATTAGATCATCTTTGAATCAAGAAACTACTTTCTACGAAAGGAACTCTCGACTCTTCTCAAGATTTCTCCCTTGTGGCTAAGGAGTAGTCACCCTGCATCCGCAGGCACCATCTAAGAACTCTGCGGTTTGCTGCACATCCTTCCTCAGGAATCCGACCGACCAGAACAACGAGAGCCGGCTTCCCTGGCACCTCTGACCTCTACCTACCTCTACAGCTAAGCTGAGAACCGTAGGTGCGACGAGACCTCGAGGGACCGGCCATCATCAGAACTGCACAACTTCTATCCAGCACGACCGCCGAGGGATCCTCTGGTGAGTGCTTTGGGGTCCAAGAAGCCCCGACCCTGAGCAGCTCCAGCACCGAAGTCCAGCCCCCCAGCATCTCCACGATCTGCGTGGGGCCCTTCTGCTTTTTGGCTGCTCACCGCGTTGTCTGGCTACTAGCCCGCTGGCTTGTGGCCTTCTCAACGACGATCAACGACGACAACTCTGCTGGTCTGGTTGCTCCAGACTGGCCCTTGCTCCCTCCCAAAAGAGGAGCACCCCGGACCCTCCTGGTCCACTCCAGACGCCATTTTAGGTCCACCGCGTGGGCTTGAATTTGCCAAGACTTGTTGCCCCAATCCTGGGTCCAGCGACGTCGACAGCGTCAACCATTGTGGGACAGCTCGCACCTCCATCCTGGTCGCCGACAACGCCTCCTGGTCCGTGAGACTGCAGAGCCCAGCGTCGCCCACTGACCTGGTCGAGGTGACTTCGCCCGGTGCCCTCCTGGTGCCCACACAATCACTGGCTAGTGATTAAGAACTTGGTCCCCTCTGCTTTCAGGTGTCATCCATCTTCGATCCAGGCTTGGATCACTCGAACAACTTCACTGGTCGCCTGCTAGCAACTTCTTTCTTCAGGCTCCTGGTTCATCAACGAGGATTCCCGACATCTTTTCAGACCTATGCAGCCGCAGCCCCTGGGCTAGGTAACTTCGGCATTTCGGTGCCCCAGCATAGCCTCACTATCCAAGGGTCCAGATCCACTTTCGTTTTCGATCTACCTAGTCGGGTTCGCCCGAGAACACTAACTTTGCCTTTACTAGCTCCCATAGACTTTGTCCCGCATCCCGCGTGAGAGTTCACACTCTGCACCTGAGTCCCCTAGGCCTCCTACTAGTAATCTGAAGGTTCAGTAACGTAGTCCTAGCGATTCCAAAGCCTATTAGACGGAGGAGGGGGCTGCTTATAGCGTGGTGCTGATGAGGGCGGCCAAGGCCCTGGGCCTTGAGCTCCCCGTCGCGGCAGTGAGGACTAACCTCCTCACTGAGGTCCTTAAACCGCAGTCAAGCTCGGGCGAGCCTCTGCTGTCGTTTAATGAGGCCTTGTCAGACGTTCTTTTGGGCACTTGGTCCAGGCCCGCCACAGGACAGCCTGTGGATAGGAACGTGGCCAGACGCCACCGCCCGGCTCCGGGTGACCCTTGCTTTCTGTTTACCCATCCCACCCCTGAGAGCCTGGTTATCCAGGCATCCAATTCCCAGACCAAATTCCCGTCGGCTCCCCCCGACCGGGAATCTAAGAGGTACGAGAATTACGGAAAAAAGATATTCTCCTCCCTAGGTTTGGGATTGCGGTCCGTTAATACCGCGTGCCTCTTAGGCCGCTACACCCACTCTCTGTGGGACACGGTCGCGGACGTGCTGCCACACTGCCCGTTGGATGTACGGGCTAGACTCGGCCAAGCCCTGGTGGAGTGCCGGGATGCGGCACGGTATTCCTTCCGGTGTGGGCTGGACACTACCGACTCTCTGGGCAGAGCGATGTCAATTCGTCGTCACGCCTGGTTGAGGTCCGCCAATTTCTCGGCCGACGTCCAAAACACACTTATGGACATGCCGTTCGATGGCCATCGCCTCTTTGGCGACAAGGCAGACCATGCGCTTGAGCGCTTTAAGGACTCCAGGGCTACGGCCAAGTCCTTGGGCCTCTCGGCCCGCGCCAGCAAATGGCTGCCTTTCGCTCCTTTCGTGGCCAAGGAAAGGGTGCCCCCACACGTGCCGCAGGCTAACATCCAGCGCAGTGGCGGATGTGGAAACCGCCGTGCCGGTGGTCGGGGTCCACGGCGAGGCCAGTCCACACCTACCCCTGCAACATCCGCCTCAAAACCTTCCTAATCCGTGCTTTCAGGCCCATGTGATGCCAGTGAGGGGCAGGGTTCGCCATCACCACTCCCACTGGTGCACCGTCACATCGGACAGGTGGGTGCTGCAAATCGTCCGAAGGGGCTACTCCCTCCCCTTCGAGACGACCCCTCAAGCCATGCCACCGCAACACCACCGCGTATCGGGGGATCATTTACGGCTTCTGCAGGAGGAAGTTTCAGCCCTCTTGGCCAAGGGGGCCATTGAGCGCGTTCCTGGGCCGGAAGTAGGGTGTGGTTGCTACTCCCACTACTTTCTGGTATCCAAGAAGGGCAAAGGGGGCTTATGCCCTATCTTGGACCTACGGAACGTCAACGGCTTCCTCCGGAAGGAGAAGCTCAAAATGCTGGCTCTGGCTCAGGTGTTAGCTGCCCTGGACCCAGAAGACTGGATGGTAGCGTTGGACTTGCAGGACGCTTATTTTCACATCCCCTTCCTGCCGGCCCACCGGCGCTACCTGCGGTTCACGGTAGGCCATGAGCACTTTCAGTTTACCGTGCTCCTCTTCGGCCTTACTAGCACCCCACTGGTGTTTACGAAAGTGATGGCGGTGGTCGCAGCTCATCTGCCCAGGTTAGGGGTTTCAGTCTTGCCCTACCTCGACGACTGGTTGTTGAAGGCGGGCTCACCCCAGACAGTCGTCAGCCACCTCCAGACGACGGCAGACCTCTTGCACCAGCTGGGGTTCTCCATCAATGTGCCAAAGTCACACCTGTGTCCCTCTCAGAAGCTCCTTTTCATTGGAGCGGTTCTCGACTCGGAGCAGTTTCGGATTTACCCACCCGAACAGCGGGTTCGGGATATACAGGCTCTGATTCCACTCTTTCAGCCTTTCTCCCGAGTTTCGGTCCGGTTGACGCTGCAGCTTCTGGGGCTGATGGCTTCCTGAAACCTTCTGGTGCATCACGCCCGTTGGCGGATGCGGGCTCTGCAGTGGGACCTGAAATTTCAGTGGGCCCAGCCTCAGGGCAACGTGTCCGACCATGTCCAGATCTCGGAGGGCACTGCGAGACAGCTGCAGTGGTGGCTCACGGACCGCGATTGGGTCGGCAGATCCCTCTCCCTTCCCCAACCGGAGCACGTAGTTGTGACGGACGCATCCCTCTAGGGCTGGGGAGGCCACATGGGAGAGGTGGAGATCAGAGGCCTCTGGTCTCCGGCGGAGTCCCGGCTCCATATCAAACTTTTGGAGCTACGGGCGATTTGTCTAGCACTGAAGGCATTCCTCCCCTCTGTCCGGGGGAGTGTAGTGCAGGTGTTCACGGATAACACCACCGCCATGTGGTACTGCAACAAACAGGGCGGGTGGGGTCGTGGACCCTCTGCCAAGAGGCTTTGCTCCTCTGGTAGTGGCTGGAACATCAGGGCCTGACCCTGGTGGTTCAACACCTGGCAGGTTCTCTGAACGCCAGGGCGGACGAATTCAGCTGCGGGTGCATGATGGATCACGAATGGCGTCTGAACTCGGACGTGGCGCAAGGTCTCTTTCTGCAGTGGGGAGAGCCTTGGTTAGATCTATTCGCCACCAAAGAGAACGTGCAATGTCATCAGCTCTGCGCGTTGGAATTTCCAAGGCGGCACTCGCTCAGAGACGCTTTCCGTCGCGAGTGGAGTTGCTGTCTGTTGTACGCCTTTCCGCCTGTACCACTTCTGCCCAGAGTGCTGAAGAAGATCAAGCGCGACCGCGCCCAAGTCATCCTTGTGGCTCCGGACTGGGCACGAAGGTACTGGTATCCCGAGCTACTCAGTATGTCAGTCGATCCCCCGGTTCATATGCCTCTTCAGGAGGACCTTCTGTCGCAGCAGCAGGGGACGGTTCTCCACCCGAACATGTCCGGTCTCCACCTCCAAGCTTGGAGATTGAGCGGCGACAGTTGAGGCCATTTGACTTGCCTCCTGAAGTCTGTAACATCATTCTGTCAGCCAGGCGTCCCTCCACAAAGTCGGTATATGCCTGCAGATGGAACAGATTTGTGGCATGGTGCACAGCAAAGGCTGTGGATCCTCTCTCTGCCCCTCTTTCTGAGGTTCTCTTCTTCCTTCTTTCTCTTGCCGAGCAGGGGGTTGCTCTGGGCACTATCAAGGGCTACCTTTCTGCCCTTTCAGCCTTCCTGAGGCTGCCTGACCAGCCATCTTTGTTCAAGTCCCCTATTGTAAATCGATTTCTGAAAGGCAACACACACACGTTTCCACCTGTTCCCTTCGTGATGCCTCAGTGGGACTTGAACCTGGTTCTTACTTTTCTGATGTGCGCTCTCTTTGAGCCACTTCATAACTGTCCTCTTCGCCTTCTTACTCTGAAGACTGCTTTCCTAGTTGCCATCACCTCTGCCAGGAGAGTGAGTGAGCTCCAGGCTTTATCCTCTAAACCTCCTTTCCTCTCTGTTCATCCGGACAAGGTTGTGTTGTGGACGAGACCTTCGTTCCTGCCCAACGTTGTCACGGCCTTCCACATCGGGCAGTCCATTACCTTGCCCACCTTCTTTCCGCCTCCGCATCCCTCGAAAGAGGAAGAGAGGCTCCACCGTCTGGACCCAATTCGTGCACTCTCTTTATATCTGGATCGCACACACAGTTCCAGGTGGATGACAAACTCTTTGTTGGTTACATGGGTGCTAAGAAGGGAAAGGCGGTGCACAAGCGGACCATCTCGCGGTGGATCATCTTGTGTATCCAGGCGTGTTACTCCTTGGCTAAGAAGGAACCCCCTGTTGGGCTGAGGGCTCATTCCACTCGAGCCACGGCGACTACAACTGCCTTGGGCCGAGGAGTGCCCTTGCAGGACATTTGCCAGGCAGCTACGTGGGCCTCGCTGCACATGTTTGCAAGACACTATCGCCTGAAGAGCCAAGTCCGGAGGGATGGCTTCTTTGGCCGTTCCGTCCTTCAGGACTTTCTGGTATGATTATTGGTTTGCAGACCCACCACCGGGGTTGATATTGCTGGGGTATCTATTCTAAGGTAAGGAATCTATCACTAACGTGTCTCTTTCAGATGCACAAGTTACTACTTGTGTAACGATATATCTGTAAGAGACATTAGTTAGTGATAGATTCCTTACCAACTCACCCATCCTCCCCATTTCTGCGAACCGATATCTAGGGTTAAGGTCATCCCCTTTCAGGGCCCTAGTTTCATTGGCACCAGTGTTGGTTTTTAGCATGGCTCTGCGTTTCTGGCGCAGAAAAGCTGTGGCTAAGAACTGACGTCAGCTTGCGGAGGCGGCGTCTAAGTACTCCGACGACATCATCACGGCGCCCACGACGCCGACGACGGACGCGGAGCCGCAGACGCCGCCTACCGAGGCGCAAGGGTACTGCTACGCAAAAATTTCCGGATCCAGTCTAACGCCTGGGGATATTCTACGGTAAGGAATCTATCACTAACTAATGTCTCTTACAGATATATCGTTACACAAGTAGTAACTTGTGCACCTGGGATAGGGCCACAAACCCAAGGGCTGCGAGAAGTGCAAGTTAGTGCACCTCAGAGCGATTTGTGAGTGGATGATGGAGCTCCTGGTGGCACAGTAGAAGTAGGCCCGCGCCATTCCCAGTCTGATTTTAGGGGTAGGTCTTTGGGCCCTTCTCAGAGCCATTCCCATGGATAATTGTCATCACGTTCTAAGAACTCTTCCTACAAGTCAGGTAAGTAGGAAGAGCACATGAAGTCGTCAAAGCATTGTTTGGCTTCAGCATCCAAATGTTGTGCTTCTAGGCCCTGCTCCCGCAAACCACCAGCAGTGCCAGAGTCGATCTTTGGCCCTTACTCTCTCTGGTGCGCCTTTGGACCCCACAAAGTCATGCGGTACCCCTAGTGGATTAACGCCGGCTGGTACAGCCCCCAATGCCTGCCAGCCCCTCTAGATATGCCCCTGTATCTGGTCTGATGCTGCCACGGTTGCTTTCTTCCACCTGGCTTTTTTTCACCCGGCACCCCTCTCCCATCCCCACATTCCCCACCAGCGCCTGAACTCTGCCACTAGCTAGGCGCTTCCCTCCTAAAGGGGAGATAAGGAGGAAGGGTTTGGTCCCCTGGAGGAGCACCCTGAGCCAGAAGAAAACCGGTATGAGGAGCTATGTGATGCTGTTGATTTGGACACTTTCCCAGACTTTCACATTCTTTCTCCTCCGGACCGGTTTCAGAGGAAGGGAACATCGTTTGCCACAGTAATGTATCGGGCAGCAAAGTTCCTTGACCCACAGCTGCCAGCAGTCGAGGTCAAGACCAAAGTCTTTTATTTTTTTATTATTATTTATTTTATTGAGCAGAGCATTAAGTACATGATATACATATTATGATTTAAAATAAATATTTGAAACCTTTTTGAAAATTGAATAGCTTCTTCTTTCCATAACAAGATTAAAAAGATATAAATGTAGGAGCTAATGACAAACAAAAATGATTTAGGAAAATAGCAATGTGCAAACCTGCAATAAAGTGCAACAGCAAATAAAAGTGCAATATTACAAATTGCAACAACAGAGAAAAGTGCTAATGCTTCTAAAGTGCAACTACATAGAAAAGTGCTAGTGCTCTTAGTCACAATGACTGCTACAATTTCAACATCAATATCGAGTGTTGATTTCCCTCCTTTAACTTTTCTAAGTTACTAAAAAACGTCCAAATTTCTTAATGGCTCCCATCCGTCTTGCATATGCTTTTTCGAAGTTTTGTGTCCTTTTCATTTTATTAAACCACTTCAAATGAGAGGGAACGTCACTAGATTTCCAATTCAGAAGAATTAAAGAGCGGGCTACTGTACAAGAAATAAACAAAAAAACTTCTTCAGCCTTTTTTAACATCATTCTATCTTTACAGAAACCAAACAAAACAGCCTCGGGCTGAATTCTCTTCCCGATTGCCAGCTCTATATCTGCAAAAATTGCTTCCCAAAAGGGCTCCAACCGTGGACGGTAAAAACAATATGGTGCCACTCGCCCTCTCCATTGGCCTGGCATCAAAAATACTTGTTTTTTAACCTCTGGGTATCTTATTTCCAAAGCTTCCGGAGTCAAGTAGGCGAGCCACCGTGATAAAAATGCCATCCTTTTAAAATTGGCCGCGTGCAGGGATTTGCTTCCTAGGTGGCATATAGTTTCCCAGTCCTTAAAGGAAAAGATACATTGTGTCTCATGCCATATTTTACACAAATGGCTTTCTATCAGTGATACTTGTCCCTAGCGATGTAGCAGCCGATACCAGTTCCCTACGCCATTGACTTTGGCCCTATAAAGACCTACTGCAAGTTCATTTGGGATATCGAGAAGGCCATTGGTATTTTTTAAAAACTGAACAACTTGCAAATATTCAACAAAGACAGGTCTCCTAGGGTTCTCAGCCCTTGCCACTCTGAATTGGAGTCCAAGGCTGGTACACTCTCTTAATCTCAGATATTGAATTCCGAGGAGCCCGTCTTTTTAAAAAAGGACTGAAGTCTAAAAGAATACTCCTTTAAGGTCTTATATCTAGTTTGTTTTGGAAGTTTGGAGGTTTTTAAAAACACTTGAGTTTGACAACCTATTTCTTGTAACATTTTATCAAAAAAGAAGCTATCTTCAATACATTTAGATCCCATCAATCCAGCCACTATATCTAAAAAAGCAGCCACATAAAAAGTTCTGAAGTGAGGCGGGGCTAGCCCCCCCTGTGCAGTAGGTAATTGCAGTACAGTCAGTTTAACCCTAGATACTTTCTTTCCCCATACAAATCCTCTAAGCATCGTTTCCATTTCTTTAAAAAATGACAAATTAACTTTTATAGGAACATTACTAAAAAGAAATATAAGCAGCGGTAGTATAGACATTTTAATTAATGAAACTCTACCCACTAACGATAGGGGGAGTAAAAGCCACTCATCCAAAAGTCTCTTAATTTTATCTTTCATTCTTATATAATTCAGTTGATATAGCTGATGGTACTGACTGGATACGAATATCCCAAGATATCTAATTGGATCTTGTTTAGCGGCTTGATCCCTCAAATAAGATGGAAGAAGATTTAAATCAGTGTTGAGGGCAAGGACTTCCATTTTATTCGAATTTATTTTATAAGCGCCAACTAGCTCAAAATCCCTGAATTCCCTCAATACTGTTTCCATATTTTCTTCATTGGGCATCAAATATGAAATAATGTCGTCCACGAAAAGTTTCAGCTTAGCCATTCAGGGGGTGGGGGATTGGATAGCAGCATTATTTCTGATTTTAATTACTAATGGCTCTATAAAAAAGGTAAAAAGCAGTGGCGAAAGTGGACAAACCTGTCTTGTCCCCCGGTTTATTAGGTCTCGCCTGTCGATGCGCATGCGCATCGAGCAAGCGAGACTATGGTGGCTTATCCACTCTTTATCCAACTTGCAAGGAATCGTGGCGATTCCTTGCAGTGCCCGTGACTTTTAAGCTCAATGCGCATGCGCATTGAGCTTAAAAGAGCGTGCACATGCCCCCAGCCGCCTGCCTTGCCTACTCTCCCAGCTGGTGCCGCTCCACCCCCTGCGGCATCAAAGGCTTTCACGGCCAGCCGGCCATGCTTTCAGTTTCACGACCGGCCGGCCGTGTGAAGTGCATTTCAAAGCCCGCTCTCCCTGCTCCGCCCCCTGCTCCGGCCGAGACGCATTTCTCCTCCCTCCTCCCCCCTCCCCATGCACCCTCAGTGGGCTGAAGAATTGCCAGAATGCAATATCACAGGCTTAGCTCTTGTTTAAGTTGGTAGTTCTCGTGGTGATTGGCTTGTGTGGTAGGTTTAAATAATCTTACCCTTATCGCACACCCATGTCTGGTTTAAAGACTGCGTTGCTTGCAGTTTGCGCCTTTCCCCGTCAGCCCAAGAACAGACGTGCTGCCATACTGACACCCGCCAGGTTGTGCTGGCTTGTATCCGGTCCGGTGCAATCCTTTTATTAATGACCCTTTGGTGGTACTCAGAAGCGTTCGTCCTCAGCCCCTCGTATCTAGTTAATAATCCGCTCTTTGCGAGCTTCTCCTCCGTGTGCTTGTCCTCCCCATTACCACTCGTACCACTCATTCCACTCCTTCGAATTTCTCTTCAACTCTTATATGCATCCATCTCACTCCTGCCTCCCTGCTGTCTTTGCCTACCACTCCGTCATTCAAAATCTACTCTTAAGGACAGTCTGCTCTACTATTCCGGTAAAGCCTACCTGGACTCACATGTGTGGGTTCTGGTGTTTTTCCCCTCGATATGTTCAACTTCTAAACACAAGCTGTTGCATGCCTTTGTTTAACATTGTTGCTGAGAACATGACCTCGCTCATACGGTTCACGTTTAGGATACTACTTCTGGCTTAAGCACCATCAGGACATAGTATCACCGAGTGTTCGATTTTCTAAACCTCTCCTTGCCCTTTATGTAGATCCTTAATTGTGTTAAAAGCTGCTCGCGTTATGCACAGTCCCGAATAAAATGTTATAAGATACATGCATTAAAAGTTTCAAAATCCCTTAAAGATACATGATAGTTTTGCACTAGTGAAATGTCGGCATTAGGGCTACTAGAATTAGTGGCTTAAATCTATTTTAGTACTGTAGCCGCTGACACTTTAGTCGCTGGCCAGATGGTGGTTGTATTAGACGTTACAAGCAGTTTCTAAATGGGGGTGGGTAAATTCAGTGATGACACCTTTTTGTAGTGGCTGCAGGCCGCCATTGTATACTGTTTTTGTGCTTTTTATACTTCTACAACATGAAGATCGAAAAAAATAACTTTTCTTTACTGCAACAGCCAGGCATATGCTCTTTTGTGTGTAATGGTTGCATCTGCGGGTATTATTTTTAGCCCGTTGTGGAAAACTGATGACCACATATAGACCTCGATAAGACCCTTTCGCGTTTAAAATAGTTTACCATTTGAGTTTGAGATGCTAATTATTTACCTAAGATTATTCTCGTCCTATCAAAACATAAAGCACTAGTCCGCAATTTATAACACGTATATTGTGCAACACTTCCATGACATTTTTAAAGTAACTATGCTGATTTTCCTGGCTATTGCACATTTTTGTCATTTGACTAGGATTCAGGTTTCCCTGTCTGCCCCCTTGCAAGTTTCAAATTAGAATGCAAAGGTATTATATGTAACCAATCTGGTTAACTCTGCAAGACAATCTCTTAAAATTCAACCTGTAGTAATTTCTGAAAGTATTCTGGCATTTAAAAAAAAAATAAAAATCACCCATCCTTTTGTTGGCCAACTGCTTGTTGGAAACGAAGGTTTTTATCACATCTTGCTCCTGGCTAATAAGTAGAGAAAAAACATGTACAAAAGACTGCTCTGGTCTTTCTAGGTTGTTTCTTGTATTCATTGTCACCGTAACACAGGAACTAGAAAAATCCATCTGCAAAACCTGGATAGGTCTTCCCTTGATCTATCCCTCACCCTCACCCTCACTCATCCTTACCCTTACTCACCCTCAACCCCTCACCCTCAATCCCTCACCCTCACTCACCCTCACTCACCCTCACCCTCAACCCCTCACCCTCACTCACCCTCACTCACTCACCCTCACTCACCCTCACTCACCCTCACCCACCCTCACTCACCCTCACTCACCCTCACTCACCCTCACCCTCACTCATCCTCACCCTCACTCACCCTCACTCACCCTCAACCCCTCACCCTCACTCACCCTCAACCCCTCACCCTCACTCACCCTCAACCCCTCACCCTCACCCTCACTCACCCTCACCCTCACTCGCCCTCAACCCCTCACTCACCCTCACTCTCACTCACCCTCACTCTCACTCACCCTCACTCACCCTCACTCTCACTCACCCTCAAACACCCTCAACCCTTCAGCCTCACCCTCACTCACCCTCACCCTCACTCACCCTCACCCTCACTCACCCTCAACCCTCACCCTCACTCACCCTCAACCCCTCACCCACCCTCACTCACCCTCAACCCCTCACCCTCACTCACCCTCACTCACCCTCAACCGCTCACCCTCACTCACCCTCACTCACCCTCAACCCCTCACCCTCACTCACCCTCAACCCCTCACTCACCCTCAACCCCTCACTCACCCTCACTCAGCGCAACCACAGCATCTTCACTAAATATATTTAATAAACTTTAAGCTATTGGCAATATAAAATAAAATCCATTTTATTTACGTATTAATTATTAATTGTTTTTTAAAGCCATTGATTTTTTTTATATCAATATATATAAGTCACATATAAGTCCCGTTAATACAAAACATGTTGCTTTACAAATGCTAGAGGTGTCACATTTACAAAAATTATAACTATTGGCTTTGTAAAGAAGAAAGCTATTAATTTTGCTATTTAGAAAAACCAACACATAAATAAAAAACAAAAAAATAAATAACACCTATAGCTCTAACTTTCCTACTGCGAGACCTATTGCATTTCCAATGCTTGTTTTTATAGATCCTGCTCGTTTCGCATTAATTGATACTTTGGCCGAGGCCCCCTGGTAAAAATTGTGTAGCATGTTTATGACCTGAGATGGAAAACCAAATTGACCAAGGGCAAAAAAGAGGGTTCTTCAATTAACCAGGTCAAATGCTTTCTCAGCATTGACCATTATAATACATGCCGGAGTAAAATTGGTATTAAAATAATCTTAGGCCTGTATTAAAAACTCGGTATTGGCTGTCATAGATCTACCTGCTATAAAACCAATCTGGTCTCTACGAATTACCTCATGGCAGCAAATAAAAAACGCTTGACCCATACTTTCATTAAAATGTTATAATCCGAGTTCAAGAAACTAATGGTCCTCTAGGAGCTAACATCCTCAGGACTTTTCTCTTTTTCGGTCGAGGACCGGAAATGCTGGCTTGCCAGCATTTCCGGGAGGAGATCGTATGATACTTAGTAGGGATCTGGAACCCGCCTCCCTCGGCCGTCTCACCTCAATTGGCTGGCTTCCTAAAAGGAGGCCAGCCATTGGAGGAGAGAGCCGTCCCTCCAAATAAGCTCCGTCTTTTTCGGATTCGGGGGCGTGATTTTTTGCATTCTTTAGCCCTGTGACGTCGTCTGTCACTCAGGGCGCAAAAACACGCCCCCGAATCCGAAAATGGCCGTGTGTTTCTCCGAGGCATTGTCTCCTTGCCTCGGAAAGACGTGGTCGTGTTTTCGTAGATGCATCCTTTCCATGCTGCTTTTAAGAGCTGCACGACTCCGCTCGCCTCCCCCCTCCCTCTGCCCTCCTCCGTTGTGCTATCGCCTCCCCCCCCCCCTCCCTCTGCTGCAGCTCTCCTCCGTCGTGCTCTGCCGCTCCCCGGCCCCCACCCCTCCCTCCCGCATTCAGCCTTGCGCCATTTTGTCTCGCTGTCCTCTTGCCCGCAGCTTTCCTCCGTCCCGCTTACCCCCCTCCCTCCGCCCGCAGACCGAGTCATACCTCTGTCCGGGTTCCCTCCCTGGCATCGTGACACGCAGCGTAGCGTGGCCCGGCACAAAGGGACCCTCGGCGCGTCCGTCCCCGGCCCCTTTCCGAGCCGAGCCCTGGAGTCGGAGCCAGGCCGTGCCTGGCTTGTGTCCGCCATTGGCTCTCCTAACACGGGCTGCTGCAGGCACAGATTTGTCAGAGCCATTCAGTTGAGACAGACGATCCTAAGCTGTTTCTTTAGGGCTGGGGGAATTAATAGGCCCCGCTTTGCAGGATCGCACACGGAGCCCGGGCAGCAGCGGCCCTCCCCGCTGAGGAAGGTACCACCTCCCGAGCCAGCGGCCCTCCCCGAACACATGTTCAACGTCCCGGAGTTATTTACAGTAAGCTTTTTTTTTCTTTGTTAAAGTGATGGAGCATGGCCTACAGACAGCCGGGCATCCGTCCCTCATGGGGAGGCTGCTTTTTATCAGCAGAAGGGAGCGGAGGCAGTGCTGGTGTTCGGGCAGAATGGCTCCCTGTTAGGTACCAGAGCAGGTTAGGACAGTGCTGTCCAAGGGCATTGTGCCCCCTTCAGCCACCGCCGGCGGCTCCGCGACCTTCATTTATGTGGTAATCAGTGCGCATTTCACGAGTCGTGTGTCCTCCTGGGCACCCTGTTGGATCACACCCAGGCCGACCTCTGCACTCCTTGTGTGAGAGACAGCACCACTTGGGGCGAGGGTACACGCGGAGTGGAAATGGGGGGCTACTGCCGGGCCACAAAGTGTGCATGGGTAAAGGCGAACCTGCTTGCCCCCACCGGGGGCCCCGTGGTGGGCCCCGAGCATAACATGAGCCACAGCCGGGGGCTCCTGGAGCACCCCGCCCACGCCGAGGACCCGCAGCTGGGCAAGGACTGCCAGTGCAGCGAGTGGAGCTACCAGATCCGGGCCGGCCTGGGGCAGAACGTGGTCAGCAAGTTAAGAATGATGTGACCTGACCTGTGACCCCGCTCCCAGCAGTACACCCATCAAAGCACGGTACTGAACGCACGTTCGCACGAGTACCTCCACCCCCCGTTTCACAGAGGGACCCGGCATGGTACAACTACTCTGCCACTATTGTAGCCCGCCAAACTCCTCAACACTCCCCCTCACAGAATTAAAGCAGGCTTTCCCCGGTGAGACAGGCACTGCAGCGCCCTTCTACCCTGCTAAACCCCTCACTGAGGCAGGTGCCCTCGGCATGGTACTGCGTGCACTATGGCACCATTATACACCCCATCAGATTTCTCACGGAAGAAAGGTACACAGAGCTAGGACTGTATGACTTCGAAACTGTTCCCTTGGAGGCAGGGTACCTTCTGCTTTGCAGGGCATGTGCTGCAGTGTGATTACACCCGTTATTAAACTCCTCACAGAGGCCGGGTACCCTCGGCGTGGTACACCAGCTACCATATCTCTATTAGACGCCTTCTGCAGGTAGGGTGCCCTGATGTAGAATGTACTATACCCTCACTGAACACCTCTCTGAGGCAGCGTACCCTTCACGAGGTTCGACATAGATTGACGCTCTTTTTTGTACCCCACTAGATTCGTCAGAGAGGCAGGGTACCCTCGGCATGACACCGCATGCCCTGTAATGCAGCTCCGTGGCGCCATACTCCATAGGAACCGCTCACGTATGAAGCGAGGAGAAGCAGGGAGCAGCCTCTGGCAGAATGTGAACCTGGAAGGGATGGTAAGGAGCACCCGCCCCTATACTATAGAAACTGTTGCCCCACCACATTCCCTACACTGCCCTCACTCACGCTATATTGTTCCTGCAGGTGGCTTCAGCAGACACCGCCCCCACCAAAACCAGCACCCCATGAACTCTACCCTCTCATAACACCGAGAGCACCTCGGCACTGCGCCCCACCGTCTACCGTACCCCCTCTGTCAGACAGATCACGGCACACCGGTCCCTCTCTCAGCACAGCTTTCATGGCACATCCAATCATAAGAGCCCTCCCTGACCCCTTCCGTTCACACAGAGTCCACTTTATACACACATCTCCCCTGGATTACTAAAGATTCATCGACACGCTAGGGCTGGGTTGCTGCCCGAAACATCTGTGTGCCTCTGGGGCTAACGCGTATTTAGAGTTCCCGTCTAGAGACTGCATTTCTCCGGCCTGCTGCTATGAACATTCTTGTTCGTGCCAAGAACCTTATAAGCAGACTTCTACCCAGATTTAAGCTGCATACTGGTTCCTAATAAAAATCTCTCAATATGGTAAATACACGGCAGTCTGTATATAGTGCTTTCTTAGTCGATTTTACGCTTCGAATTCCTTTACATAAAAAGCGTACAATTGCCTAATGTGGTGGTCCTACACTGCAAGGATGAACAGTCGCGCTGGCCCTGCCGGCTTCGCACTCGTGGCCTGCAGTTATCGGCATTTGTCAGCCGTGTGTGCTTGGCACCCCGAGGGAGGGGGCAGCTCTACTCTGTGAGTTGGCAGGCTCAGGCTGCGTAGTGAAAACAAATAATATTAAATGATAATGACATTCACTCTGCTCCCAGTATAATATGAATAAACTCCTCCCTTGCTGTGCTGTTCTTTTCACGAGCTGAGCTCTTCACGGAGGGCATTATTTTTACAGGCGGAGATTGGGGGTGTTTTCGAGGATTAAACCCCCTAACTCTTCCCTGCTTTACTTTTCATATTATCACAAACAGTGTGTCCTTGTGACCTCAAAAAAGCACGGCCTCCCTTGCCAAGTGACAAAATGACACACAATGGAGCTCCCATTGCAATCTCCCGACAGCTTTCACTTTCGTTATCTAACTGTGTCAGACTAGACATTCATTGGTGATGCATCTGTCAGCGACACAGAGAGTGAGAAACAATAAAGCATGAAAACAACTCCCGCCTTAACAAAATTAGAGAATGGAATGAATTCTAGCATTTAGTGTTTTTTTACGAAAATAGTTTTTGTTTACGGTCCCTGTTGAAGCAACTTGCTTATTGCTGCCCACACTTGTTTTTAGTGTGTTTTTTTTTTCACTTTTTTACTCTTTACCTACGCGGTTTTCATTGCTGATTCCAAAATCGCTCCTCTCCAATTTTTTTATCCGAACGCTACGTAACCTACACAGTTCCGTCCTTTCAGCCTTATGACAATACTTAACATGACATGGCAGTAGTAGCAAGAGTTGAAACCTGCAGAGCAGCACTCATGTACTGTGGAGGCTGAAACCCAGCTGAAAAATAAACAAAACTCGGAATGGAGATCAAGTGCATAACAATCACAGTATAAGCAGCAATGTAGTAAAAAGAAAACCAAACGTAAATCACTATAAAACACAATTTATTAAAATGTAAAATTGACTAGCATTAAAAATGGAGGCCATAAAGCAAGTGAAAATTATAGTCGCTTAAAGTGGAAGCTAGAACCAGTAAAAGTAGTAGTACTAAATCCCCTACAGTGAAAATACCGGTAATTTCAAAAAGTTAAAAATGCGCCACATATCCAAAAACAAGAAAATACTACCAAAAGAAGTAAAAGGCATAATCGTTGCTAAAAAGCGAAAAGCAACAACTCGGTTAATTTAAAAGTCACGAGCTAGTACAATTAAAAGTCCCAAATCGAACAGTGCTAGCGAATCACTTAATAGTATTGTGGTGAAATGTAACACTGCTGCTGTGGCTTTAATTCTAAAAGCGCCGATTCCCTTTGATAATGTGTTTGGAGACCGCGGAATCGATGGCATCATTTGTTATTGTTACATGGGTATCATGTTCAGAAAAGGGCTAATTGTTGGCGAATCAGTGGCGTAACCAGTGTGACATGGGCCCTAGTGTCAGGAAGGAAATGTTTCTCCTGGCTGAGTGTTGAACTCTGAAGTGGAGCAATAATCAGGGTTCAATACCCCCCCCCCTTCCTCAGGGCTCTGGTGCCACTGCACCTGCTGTACAAATGTCTCCTATTCCCGTTAGTGGGTGCACGTAAGAGTCAGACTCTCACTACCTCACTATATCACGACTCACTCCCTCAAAAAAATCACTACATCACTCTCTCACTAACTCACTCTCTATCTCACTACCTCACAACTTCACTCTCTCTCTAACTCACTACCTCACTCTCTCTCTCACTACCTCACTCTCTCTCTATCTCACTAAGTCACTTTCACTCTCTCTTTCACTACCTCACTCTCTCTCTCACTACCTCACTCTCTCTCTATCTCACTAAGTCACTTTCACTCTCTCTTTCACTACCTCACTCTCTCTATCTCACTACCTCACAAACTCACTCACTGTTTCTATCTCACTACCTCAGAACATCCCGCTACCTCACTCTTTCACTACCTCACTCTGTCTCTCACTACCTCACTCTCTATCTACCTCTCTCAGTACATAACTCTCTCTACCTCACTACTCCACTCTATCTATCTCACTACCTCACTATCTCACAACTTCTCTCTCTCAAAACATCACTACCTCACTCTCTTACTACCTCACTCTCTAGCTCACAACTTCACTCTCTATCTCTAACTCACTACCTCAATCACTCTATCTCACTACCTCACTCTTTCTATCTCAATAACTCCCTTTCACTACCTCTCTATCACACTACATCACAACATCACTCTATTCTTATATCTCACTACCTCACAACATCCCTCTCCCTCACTACCTCACTATCTACCTCACCCTCTCTCTTTCAATACCTCACTCTCTCTCTTTCAATAGCTCACTCTCTCTCTCTACCTCACTACCTCACTCTCTCTCTGCTAATGCAATAGGTATCACATATGCAAAAAAAAGCTAATGCCAATAGAAATGACAATGCCATTTATTTAGGGATACAAAAAAGATAAAAAATGAGCAATACCAATAGCTCTACCTATAATATTGCCGAGACCATTGCATTGTAAATGCTTGTTTAACAAATGACACAATTATCGCCTCTTTTAAAGGTGCAGGAACCAGACCACCCTTTTCAATATAATTACATAGTTTAAGTAGTGCAATCAATTCTTTAATAAAAAGGTTTTATAAAATTCAATGGGAAAACCGTCCTGTCCACATGCTTTTGCCCCAGCTGTTGCTTTAATAGATGCCAATATTTCAGCAGAATTTATATCAGATCCTAATTGACTGATCCGGTTATCTGAAAGTTTGGGAATATCTACATAAAAAAATAATCTGGATCAGTTCCTCTCCCTCCAAATATTCTATAGAATAAATTTGGTGAAAATGTTCTAAAAAAAATCTGTGGGATCTCATCGCCATTGACAACTGCAAGACCAGTCTGGGGGTCCAGCACTTTCGATATTATTGCTGCTTCCTGTTTTTCCTTGTTGTATTAGCCAAAAGTTTACCTACTAGCTGACTATCTTCATAAACCTTTTACTGGTACATTTTCAAACTGCAAATCTCTTCCAACACAAAAAATTCCCTCAGAGCTGCTCTTGCCTGCTCAAGTTGGTTGGGATTCTGCTGAAGCTGAAGGGCATATTCTTTTTCAACTGCAGTCTGTAACTCGGCTATTTTAAGCCTCCGAGCATTTGACTGGGCAGCCGTATAGGCGATGATTTAACCGCGAGCTGCTTCCTTGAACCTGCCCCACACAGAGAAAGGCTCTGCAGTGTTCTCATTGATCTTAAAATATTCAGAGATCCATTCTCTAAAGTCTGTTACCCAGTCCTGATCTTGGAGCAGAAGGCGGTCCATCTGCCACCTGGGCCGTTCTCTACTCTCCCTCCCAAGTACGAGTTCGAGCTCAATATATGCAGGATCCGAGAAGGGATTACACCCGATATCTGCCTTAAAAACATGGAGAGATCTTGATTTAAGAAAAAAGTCAATTTGAGATGCAGTTTGAAAACAATGCGAATAGCAGGTAACATTTATTTTATCAGGATTGCTATTTCGCCAGGAATCTACTAGTTGATATTCTAGCTTAATGACTGTAGGAGAGTAGGGTCTGCTTCCTATGGTCACCCCCACTTTTTGCTTTTGCTTTACTGGTTTTCGACTTAGATGTGGCTGTGGGCCTGCTTATCAGACACACAGCCCAGGTGCACTCTTTCTAAATTCACCATGTACTCTAGGTACATCCACAATTGGGAATTGGCTCACCTTGTCAGCCCCTGTAGAAGTGTACCATAGGCATAGGTGTAACCAAGGCCTACCAGGGGCTGCAGCATGTATTATGACACCCCTGGCTGGCAACTCAAACAGACACAACTGGCTGATCACTCAGCTGGGGCAAGGTAGTGTAACCACCGCTTGCTTAGGTGTAGTATTCCTATACCTACTTACATATGGACACATAGTAACGTATAAGTCACTCCTATGGCAGACCTTAACAATCCTTAAGGCAGAGTGCTTGGTTATGTGTTAGATGGTGCTCTAGCATGAGCTGAGCCTGTCTGCAGCTTTCAGAACCATGTCCTTATAGCTGTTCTATGATATTGCCATACCATATACTCCTAAGTGCATTATAATCCTCGCGGCTAATGCTAACTTTGGTTTGGCTTTATCAAAACATGTTGTGTAAGGTATCATACACTTTGGAATACTACCCCCTCGCCAATTCTGGCGACGGGGGTAGCATTTCACCCTTCTAGAGGGAGAAGACATGTTAGTTCTGACTATCCCGGTTAAAGTTAACTAGAGCCCCAGCATAACAAAATGGATGCTGCTGCCACAGACACAAGTCTGACCTCCTGCTGCTGGGAGTCCTTCCAGTCACGGAGGTTTGGTCAATAGGTTTCCTGCTTGGGGAGGTGCGAGCACCACCCCGGACAGGAGGATGAGTATTGGGACAGGGAGGACTGAATAGATTGAGACACTGCCTGAGGCACACTAGGTGCTTCATGCATACCCCAGTTCAAACCGGTTGCTGGGGCACTCCAGCCCCAGCTCTTGCGCGAAACTGGACAAAGGAAAGGGGGTGTAACCACCCCCTTCCTGGTCCCACCCATAGGAGGGACCTAGTGAGCAAACCAGCCCCCTTTAGTTGTATAAAGGTAGGAGCTGACCCAGGAGAAATTATATTAATCCTAGAATCAACTGAAGACGAAACTCTGGACCCTTCGACATTCATCCAAGCTGAAGACTGAAGAATCTCCCTTGTGGCCAAGGAGTGACCACCCTGGAAAGCCATGCACCATCCAGCAACTCGGCGGCTTGCTTTGTCCCCGTTCCCGCCAGAACCCGAGCACAGAGCCTGACAAGACCTTGACTCCCGGATCCCTCTGAGCCCACTGCACGACTCCAGTACAGCTGAGCCCCGTGGAAGGCGTCGGGACCCATGGAAGCAGGTACCTTGAAAAGTTGACAACTTGCTAACAGCGCAGCTCCTGAGGCCTCCTCGAAGCTGTGCCCTGGGGACTGAGACACCCCGACACCGAGCTCCACCTGCACCGAAGACCAGCCCACCACACTGCCTGTGTTCTGCTCGACGCGTTGTCCGGTTGCTGGCCCGTTGGCTTGTAGGCCCTGGCAACGATCCATCGCTGGTCTGCTTGCTCCAGAATTGCCCTTGCTTCCCTGCAAAGGTGAAGTACCTCAGACCCTCTTGGTCTGCACCATAAGCTCATTGTGTATCCTGCGTGGGTTGCCTTTGCTTAGGCTTGGCGGCTCTGATCTTGAAGCCGACCCCTCCATCTGTGAGATCCTTCGTGGGAAAGCTCCTCCCCAGCACCTGGCCGTCCTCGACGCCTCCTGGTCTGCGTGGCTGCAACAACAAGCTTCACCCCAGCATCTGATTGCTCCTCGACGACGTCTGGTTCCTTCCCTGGTTCCACCCGGTCACTGGCTAGTGACCTAGACTCTGTCCCCTCTGCTTTCAGGTCCTCTTCATCCTCGATCTACCCTTGGATCCACCCGGACATCTTCCTCCTGGTCGCCTGCAGCATCTTTCTTCACAGGCTCCATAGACTTCAACGTCGAAACCCGACATATCTTCACACCTATGCACCCACTTCCTGTGGGTGAGGTAACGCGAGTACTTCGGTGCTCACGGGTATTGACTATCCAAGTGTCTAGGTTTTTAGTTGTATCCTTCTAGCTAGACCGGAAGTGTCCTAAATCTTCATTTACTTACCTTTTACATTCCTATTGACGTTCTATTGACTCTCACGTGAGAGTACTGACTCTGCATGCGCCGCCTGTGGGCCTCCTACTCCTAACCTAAGGGTCAGATAGTGTAGCCCCAGCGATTCCCTAGGCCTTCTCCTTTCCCAAGTCGTGGTTCTTATACCACTTACTTAGTATATGGTTTTACGCGCCCCTAGGGCCTAACTGTCAATTGTTCTATTTAAAGTATTTCTAAGTATAACTTGTTATGTGCTTTTGCCTCTGATCTCATAAAGAGTTCAGAGGAGTGTGTTAGTAAATAAATACATATATATTTTATATATATCCTGTGTGGGGTCCTTTCATTTGATATTCAAGGGGTTACATATGGTAAAACAGCTGGCTTTACACGCCCTCAAGAGTCTTTTAGCCTAAGACTGTTCTGTCTACGCTACCTCTAGGATAGCTGGTCTATAAGGTTGACTTTACAACCATCACCATAAGGGTTGTTTGGACTGGTGCAAGGTGTTTACTAGAATAGTGAACATCATATACCAGGCCAACTTCTCACAATGACCACCACAATTTTTTGGGTGTGCTGTTACAGTTGTTTTTTATTCTTATTTGAAGTGTCTTTTTTTAAATCCTGTATGAAATTAAAATCCCCTCCTACAATAAGCTGCCTAGGGACTCCCCGCAAAAGCACATTCATTTTGACCAGACCGGAAATGTAATCCGAGACCGGGCAATAGTAATTTATTAAATTCATGGTCTTCCCCTGTAACCTTGCTGCCACCCATATCCATCTCCCATGTGGATCCCTATGAACTTGTAAACATCCCCAGGGTCATCATCTAGAGAAATAGATGGCAACTCCTCTCATGGCAAGGCCAGCTGGCGCAAAGAATGAATTAGAAAAAAACCTAGGTAGAAATAATTTAAGAGAATTAGATTTTAAATGTGTCTCCTGGAAGAACACAACTTGGGGGTGCCGTATTTTTGTTTATTTAGGATTCTGTTAGCGTTGACTGATAGGATCTTACATTTATTGGTTTCTATCAAGGTTTCTATCTCTAGAGTAAACTCGAGGTTTACTCAATAACGAATTTCTACGTTGCTTGCTCTCAGTACCTTCTGCTCTTTTTCTTGCAATGAACCCTTCCCCCACACCATACTTCCCACCCCAAGAAAGAACCCACCCATTGAAATGCGGAAAAGTCTCCACTACCCACGCTAGCCGCATTTCGTCCCTCCCAGCTAACCTCCTGGGTGTCATGAATTCACACCCTGGGTGACCCCATGGACCCCCCACTGTCCCCAGAGCAAACAAAAACATCAATCAGGATTAGCTGGCTAGCTAACGAGTACCTAGCATAATCGAGAAAACCAAGCAGGAGAAATCCCTTTGTGATCACATAAAAAATCAGAATACTCCGTACTGTTCCCTTAAGCTCCGGGCCCAGGCGAAATCTCTTGTAATAGTACCTGCGCTTCTTCTAAATCAGAGAACATGAAAATCTTCCCCTTAACTAAAACTCGCAGTTTCGATTGTTGGGCAATTGATGCCTGGGCAACCATGGGCTTTGAACAAATGAAGGATCTTTGCAAATTATTTTCTTCTACGAGCAGCGGCGACAGTCATATCGGAAAATATGCGGCACTTGATGGTGTCGTTTACAAAGAACCGCCTCTGCTGGATCGCCTTTGTCAAGATTCTTTCTTTTATTCGGAAATCTGCAAATTTCAACAAAATTGTTCGTGGCATTGTAGAGTTTGGGAAAGGATGGGCTGGGACTCGATGTGCCCTGGTAATAGTAAGATCTCCCTCAAACTCTGGAAGCACTTTCTGATTAATGGTTGATGTTTAGGTTATGGTGGCGTCAGGGTTATAGAAGTATTTATTGCTTATTTATTTCCTTCGCCTTGCACTACAAATATCTCCTGGGCTACCAGATGATCGAATTTGAGATGGCAGTGAGGTCTCTCCTGATCTTTTGAGACTGGATCGACCGATGATTCGGGCAACACTGGTACAATTGATAGGCTTTTTGAAGTTTTAGAGGTTGGGCTTGACGAGGGGGGTTGTAAGTTTGCCTTTTTCAAGAACAGCGGAAATTCCTTTGCCTCTTTTGATCCTTTCTTTGAAACTTCTGATGCGGGATTATCCTGTTGCAATTTGGATGACGAAGCTGTGCCTTCTATTGAGTTTGGGGCAACATTTGTCTGCTCTGTCTCCAAAACCTCGCTCTCCATGAAGATGGTAGAGGGCGACTCCTCAGAGCTCTCAAGGGTGCTTTCGAGGCCATTGGAGTTGATGGTATTCTCCCTATTGGCTAGTTTTATAGCCTCTTTTGCCTGTGCTAGGCGTGTTTTGGCTTTAAGACGGGCCGCAGAGTCCACTTTAGTAACTGCATTTATATGTTTTAGAAGTTTTCCCTTTTTTTTTAAAATATATTTTTCTTTTTCTCCAAATTTCTCTTTACTTATTTTATTCCGTTCTCCCTTTTCCACTTTTCCACCTCGTGTCCTTTTGAAACTCCCTTCTACCTCTAATATTACTTTGGTACCAGATGCCCCCCCTGAATCCTCCGTACCTTAAAAAGTGTTTTTCTTCCCTGGTCTTTATCCTTCCTGCAGCTCCTCTCCAAACGCCAGACACCAGAAGTCCATCCAATTGCAGTCTCCTAACAGCACTTTCCTTCACAGTAGTCTCTGGACGTTCAGAGGAGACAAATTGGTCTCTGAATTACCTTTTTACTCCCTACAGCTTTGGAGCTGCTGACACTGCAGCGCAGAGAGCCGCCGATAATCGCCGTCCATTAGCACCCGTTTATCCACGTATCAAGACCCCTCAGTTAGCACAGCAGCTGTAGAGGATTTTGCCTCGCCTCGCCGTCCAGGAAGCCATACCCTGCCTCCGCCTCGCCCCCTCGAGCAAAACGGAGCTGTTGAGTAAGCCGCGAGAGAGATAAGAGAAAAGAGCCAAATGCCGCCGGCCGGCTGTTCCACCGGCGTCCAGCTTCCGTGGACAAGAGCCCTCTTTAATACGAGCGCTGGAACAGGAGCAAAGAAGAGAGGCTCGCTTCACCAGTTTCACCGGCACCAGGACTTTTCTTCCACTCGTATTATTGCCAAAAATTCCACCAGGCACGAATCATCAACATCGCCAGGACGCTGCCAGCCAGGTAAAGCCCACCATCACTGGGGGTGGGGCGGAGGGTCACCTGTGGCTAATCGGAGGCGTGGTTCTCCGTAGCCATCTCCCGAATCTGCCGTCAAGACCAAAATCTTGACAGAGATGCTTCACCCAGGAGCGGGTTCAGCTGAACCATTGCTCCACTTCAATGAAGTCTTCACCGCCGTTTTCCTGGGGGCCTGGGACAAACCTTGCGCCTGTGCACTGCATGGTTGCCTAATGCTATAGTCCCACCTTTGGACACCCAGTCTCTCTCTCCCAGCACCCCCTCCCTGAGAGCAAAGGTCAACTCAAATGCATTCTCTGCCACTCCAACAGACCGGGATTCCAAGAGCCAGGACACTTGTAGGAAGCAAATTTTTTCGTCTAACAGCCTAGCCTTGAGGTCGGTGAACACTGCATGCTTCTAGAGTCAATAGTCCTGTGTGTTGTGGGACTTGATTGCTCAGCAGCGTCCCATGCTTCCCAAGGAGGTCTGAGCCATCTTCAGCCAAGCCTTAGTGGATGGTTGGGATACAGCATAGTTCGCAATTGGGTGTGGGCTGGATACTATGGACTCCCTGGGTAGAGCCATGGCTTCTATAGTGGCACTGCTTCGCCCCGCTTGGTTGCTTGTTTCTGAAGGGATGTCCAACCACCCTTGATTTACATGGCATTTGATGGCTCTCATCTATGAGGGGAAAAAGCGGATATGGTGCTCCAATGCTTCGGGAGAGCTGGGTTACCACCCGACCTGGCTTTCTCTAACTGCCAGGTTCCAGCAACAGTCCTTTCGCCCCTACCCCGGCTTTAGTCTGGCACATATTGGTTATCGCAGTACCAACCATATCTGTCAGTCCAACAACCTTCTCTGTTCTTTCTTGGACCGGGTCACAGATCCCAAGAGTTCACAGAGGCCAAGCCCAGTATGCTGTCCAGTCCTCCAACCCCCAGCTTCTGCAGCCTTTAAGACTCCTTAGTGCACCCTCCATCAAGCAAATCAATCCCAATGGCGGCATGAACTGGCACTACCTGCCCCAACGGTCTGCCATTATTTCTGACAAGTGGGTGATTCAAATTGTGTGGAAGTGGTATGCCCTTCAATACATGGAAACCCCTACGCCCTTGCCACCATCCCAAGGATGGTTGATGTAAGACCATCTCTCCTTGCTCCATCAGGAAGTGCCGGCTCTTATGCCTAAAGGAGCCATATGTTTCGGTTGCTTTGCCCGCTACCTTATGGTGCCGAGAAATAACAGAGCACTTCATCCTATACTAGATCTCATCCCTCTCAACACCTTTTTACTGAAAGAGATGTTCAGGATGGGGCGCTAGAGGGCGCACTTGCAACATGGCCGCACTTATGTGAGGCTCTTGCAGCCTGGAGACGATATCCTCCATTTATCCTTCTTATCCGCCGTCTGCGCCGCCAATGTCCGTGTGGACTACATGAGGAGGACATAATACACCTTCGTCACGAGTTTGGATGCGATCCGCCGCTCCTGTCCGGAGCTACGGGCGCCTGGAGTTCCGCCCGTGTGGTGGCGTGGGAACGTCCGAACCTGCTGGCCGGCCTGCTGTGTAACTGGGGGCCGCGGCGCACCACGAGGCGTGTAGGCCTTCCTGTACACTCTGCCGCGGAGCTGCCGAGCGTCCTCTTGAATGAGACTTCCCGGCTCACTGCAGCGATACGGAACAGCCGTCGGACCAACGTGACGGCTGATTGGGACCCTTGCTTCACATTTGAGGACGTGCTGGCCTGCGCTGCTGCTGCCGATTCCGGTGATGCCTCTTTACCGCCGGCGGACCCAGCGGCCGGGGAGGTTGCGGCCATTGTGAGCTCCAGGTGAGGCGGGGTCATTTCACTGCCTGCTCGTGCCCCTGGTTGCTGCTGCCATCTGTGAACACCCCCCCTGGTTTCTTGGCTACCCTGGGGTTGTCGGACCACCCTGCTCTGTGCTTCTCCGGTGTACCGGCCATATTTGAGCTCCGAGTGCGGACCCTACCTACTGTGCTGCGGCGCCTTTGGCGCTTTGTGTGGGGCTGTGGAGACTGGTGTTGTGAGGTGCTCGTACTTGCCTCGGATGCTGCTGTCTCGTGGGGTCACTACTGGCCACAGGCGACCTCCTCCTGGCGCTTCCTGCTTGGCTTCTCACGGATTGGCGGCTAGTGCTGGGACAGTGCTGCGTGTCCACTTATCGGTTGTGGTGCCCACTGTATGAGACATTACTGCCTGCTGTGTGCCTCCCATGCTGCGATGATCTGCCTGCCGCCTCATTGGTGAGTGAACTGCGACGAGCGGCTGCGCTTCTGGTATTCGGCTGCACCTTTGCCATTCTGACATGCTGCTTACTGGAGCTGGGGATGGACCCCCGGAGTCTGCTACTGGCTTAATTTTTCACGTCCTTACCCTTTGATACCCCTGCTATTGATCGTGGACTGGGTGTCATATCCCTGCTGTGTTGGAACGCTCCTGCTGTCTCCTCTTTTGACCATCCCGCAGAGGGTGCACGCTACGCAGTTGCGAGGGGGGCTCTTACCCAGGTTGGTTTGGAGCTTAGAAACCACTTTTGGACTACGTCACCATATCGGAACTTGCGTTGGACTGCTCCAGATATCTGGCCATGGGTAAACCTGACAACAAACAACCGAAGTTGTCTTTTGACTCTCTGGCGGCCAAAAGAGGTTCCGGGGTTGCGCAGGATGCGGGGGGCTCTCGCTCTCCCTCTACTGTACCTGACACTGTTCCTCAACCTGCTGCCCCTGACTTTCAGCAAATGATGCAGGAAATGCGACACGGGTTTGCGACCATAGTGGATAAAGTTGATAAGCTATCGTCGCGAATGGATGCAGTGGTGCAAAAACTGGACGTTCATGAGGAGCGAATCACGGCGGTGGAACGTTTCTGACCACGACGATACGGCGGCTACCCACACTACACAACTGGCGCGTATGGACAATATACTCCGGGTTATTGCTGCGAAGAATGAGGAGTTGGAGGCCAGAAGTAGGCGCAATAACATACGCGTGGTTGGCGTGCCGGAGACGACCAATGTGGGTAGGATGGAAACTTATGTGGAGAAGATACTGCTTGGCGCGATTGGTGCGGAGGCCTTCTCTAAGCAATTCATCGTGGAGAGGGCGCATCGATCCCTTGGACCGCGACCGGCCACTGGGACTCTGCCGCGGCCAATAATTGCCCGTCTCCTCAATTATCGTGATCGAGACACAGCCTTACGTGCGGCCCGCAACGCCCGCACACTCTCTTATGACGGGGTCAACTTTACCATCTTCCCGGACTTCACGCCAGTGGTGCAGGAACAGAGGCGTAAGTTTCTAGATGTGAAGAAGAAACTCAGGGACCTCCAGGTGGATTATGCCCTATTGTACCCTGCCAAATTGCGAGTGACACATCAGGCGAAACAACATTTTTTTACCAATCCACAGCAGGCAGAGGACTTCGTGAAGCGGCTTAAGAGGGAGCGTGCTGTTGACCGACGCGGTGGAGATGATGGACAGGAGGGATTCCCCTCCGCCAACGAAGATGAGTGATATTGCATACTGTTTGGGCGTAGTGTATACTGTGTACACATGGGGGTCTACCGTGAGTCGTCTTACTATCCTGTGGCCTTTCTGTTTTGCGACCCCCTCAACAGTGGAGAACTGTGTATTGGATTTTGTCACATACTACTTGAGGACGCTGGGTGAGCGCCGGACTATGGTGGTAATTTACTCCAGGCACCCCCCCCCCCCACTACCTGGGCCGTGCCTACTTGAGCTATGCGGGTCAATGGCGAGGTGTGGGGGGTGGTTGTGTGCGCCTCTAGACTGCACCCTGAAGAGTATTCCCCATTGACTTTGGTGATTCTGATACTAATGTTGTGTTTGGGGGAGTTCGCTGTGGGAGGGGGGTGGGCGTGGGGTCCTGGCAGGTTGGGGTTGCTCAGGTGGGTGGCGGGAGGGAGTGCTTATGCTCGTGTACATTGGGCCCATGGGGCCACTTTCGTGCCATTTGCTGCTGGATTTACTGCTGTGGTTATGATTGTGTTACTGACTCAAGAGTTTGGACTTCCCTGCGCGCCTTCGGGCCCCTCTTGATGTGTTGCTTTGTGGTGTGGTTCTATGCTTCTCGCACAGATCCGACCCTTCCACCAGGATGTAGTGGGATGTTGCTGGATGGATAATGTGAGTTGGGGTGTAGGTATTTGCATAGGGTACTGTACGATACTTGCACTATTTCTAGGTGAGGCCTTATGTTCTGGACTAGTATGGGCTTGTGTTGTTCTAGGTTGGGGTTCCTGGGCTGGGGTTGGGTTTTTTTTACTGTGTGTTTGTGGCACGGATTGGTTGCGGATGGGACTGCATGGTGTGCGTTCAGTATACTGTTCTTTGCCTGCTAGGTGGCTTTGGTATGTGTATGGCTCAGCGTTGATGGTCGACTGTGTGGAGAATGGCTGATGGCATGATGGATACCTTAGCGATCCTGTCTTGGAATGTGCGGGGCCTTAATGACGCTAGAAAATGTAGGAACGTGCTGGCGTACTTGGATAGGCATCGGGTTCAGATTGCCTTCTTACAAGAGACGCATCTGCGTCCAAAGATTGACCCTAAATTTGCTGCTCGGTGGGCCTCCACTCGAAAATTTTCATCGTATTCATCCTATGCTCGTGGGACTGCTGTTTTGATTAAGAGAATGCTTGCATTTCAGGAACTGGGGGAGAAGCTGGATCCTGAAGGGCGCTTTGTGATTGTGTGGGGTAGGCTGGGTTCAGACACTGTTGTACTTGTGAACTGTTATGCACCGAATACTGATTCCCCTGAATTTTTTCTCACCCTTTGGGGCCATGATGTTGCCATTGACGCCACACGCGTTATTTGGTGCGGGGATTTTAACATTGCACTGTGGCCTGGGGCAGACCGATCTGATGGGAGCAACCAATATAACACGCAAGCGAGGGACATTCTACGGGGCATACTAGGTGAGGCTGGATTGGTGGATAGTTGGAGGTTTACACATCCTGACGGTAGGGAGGGCACTCAATTCACCGCGCATGCGCGCACTTGGGCACGTTTGGACTACTGTTTCTTGTCGCGAGGGCTTAGCGTAGGCTTACACAAGACACAACATCTCCCCAGAACTTATTCAGATCACTGCCCCGTCAGGGTGGTTGTGACGATGCCGGGTCTTGACAGGCCGCATCCACCTTGGAGGCTATTTCCCTCAGTACTGTTGGATACCATCTTCAAGACAGAACTCGGGGAGGGGATAGAGGCGTTTTTTCCACGAAATAAGGGGACGGTGGATAGTGTGGAGATGATTTGGGAGGCTTTTAAGGTGACAGTTCGTGGGATTGCATTAGCCAAGAGCTGTGGGGTGCTTAAAACTATTGTCAAATCCATAACGGCACTAGAGACGGACCTAAAAGACTTAGAGAACAGGATGATTACTGACCCGGACCCGGAACTTCGTCATACATTTAGGGGGAAACTATCGGACTATGAAGAGGAAGCTGCTCGGGAAGTCAAGTCTAGAGGAAAACACTGGACAGCTAGGAAGTACTGTGAGGGTGAGAGGCCTGGTAAGGTGCTTGCCTCGATCACGAGACACCCGCGTTTTAGCACTGGGGTCCTGGAACTAGCGCTGAGGGATGGCACCCGCTGTAGGGACGCGTTAGGAATCCAGAGAGCCTTCATGCTTCATTATAAACAACTGTACACTTCACAACAGGCGGGGGAGGTCCGTTATGGTGGGTTCCTCGATGATCTTGCATTGTGTTGGCTTTCTGATGATCATAGAGCATTTCTTGGAGGCCCACTGGAAGTGGAGGAAATATGAGACGCCATAATGTCACTCAGTAATGGGAAGGCGACGGGGTTGAATGGACTCCCCGCCGAGTTCTATAAGTGTTACATTGATATTATGGCCCCGGTGCTTAAAGAGGTTTTTGAGGAGTCGCTGGAGGTGGGCATTTTGCCCGGGTCGATGTGGGAAGTGGCCATTACGTCCCTATTAAAACCTGGCAAAGATCCGTTGGACACGGACTCTTATCGTCCCCTGTCGCTACTTAATTGTGACGCAAAGATCTTAGCGAAGGTGCTAGCGGCACGGCTATCTCTGCTTATGCCCACTATAGTGCTCCCAGACCAATCGGGCTTTGTGCCCGGGCGTGCAACCTCCCATAATCTTCGCACACTGTTTTCTTTGCTTCCAACTATTGCTCCTGAACTCCCTGTTGCTGCGGTTTTTCTAGATGCTACAAAAGCATTTGATTCGGTTGAATGGAATTACCTGATCGACATTTTGTGTAGAATTGGTTTTCCCAAAATATTTATTGCATGGGTGAAACTACTGTACACCCAACCCGTGGCCAGAGTGGTGGTGAATGGAGCTCTTTCCCCTCAATTACCTATCTCGAGAGGCACGAGGCAGGGCTGTCCCCTTTCCCCGTTGTTATTTTCTATCGCCATTGAACCGTTGGCGTGCCGTATCCGGCAACTACATAATCATAGTGCATTTAACTGTTTCCAACGCCAGATAGGTGTGTCACTATATGTAGATGACATTACATTATATGTGAAGGACCCGCAGTTGAATCTCAGTCCGATCCTGTGGGAGCTTATTGTATTTGGCGGCATTTCCGGTATTCATATGAATTGGAAGAAATCACAATTCTTTCCGCTGACTCCGTGTGTCGAGAGGTTCCAACTGGACTACCCACTGGAGTGGTGCGATACGGACCTTCGCTATCTGGGCATAGTGATCTCTCTGGATAGGGAAGAAACGATCAGGCTCAATTATGGAGTTGCTATCTCTAAACTGGCTGATAACATCACGCGGTGGATGTCTTTGCCGCTTTCTATGGCGGGTAGGGCTTCCTTAGTGAAAATGGTTGTGCTTCCACGCTTTCTTTATCTGTTTCAGAATTTCCCATACTACCCCGGTGCCTATTTTTTTCAAACGCCTCCGGTCGGAGCTCCTTAGATTGTTTTGGGGGGGCAAGCAGCCGAGAGTGAAGTGGTCCACCTTGACACTGCCGTATGACAGGGGGGGGGGTTTGATGTCCCGGATTTTGAGATTTACTATCTTAGCGCTCAGGCACACTATGCCTGTCATTGGATGCGTCCCACCCCCTTTATGCCACAGATAGCAACTGAAGAATGGATAGTCCATCCCCTCCCACTGGAGGGCATGGTGCTGGGAAGACCTCGTGATGTGGATACCCGATCCACCACGGTGCACTGCACAATGGATGCGTGGTCTCGTATTGCAATCACTTTGGGGCTCCCACTGCTTTATTCCACGGCATTGTCACTCGCATACCACCCGAAACTGTCCTTGCTACAGGAGACTGGGTTTCGAGCTATGTGCAAGCTTAACGGGGTGCTCACATGGGGCGACCTCTTTATTGAGGGCACTCTTCGTATGAAGGATCAATTCTTTCGTGGAGAATCACCCTCCCCCCTGGAGGTTTTCTATTATGTACGGCTTCGGCTTGGTCTATGTGCTCTACTGCCACAATTTCCGAATGAGCCTGGGGTTTTCCTACCGCTGCATGCACTGCTAGTGTCTGATGGTAGACATCTGGTCTCTAAATTGTACACCACCATTAGGAAGCAGCGAGATACTCCGCCTAGTCATGCGAGAGAACAGTGGGCTCTTGAGTTGGGTGTAGATGTCACTGATGAACACTGGACATATTGCTGTGGCGTTACTGCTAATATCTCATCTAGCTGTAGATTGAAGATAATACATTATAAATTTGTGCAGAGGTTTTACTATACTCCAGTTAGGAAATTCAAGTTTCACCTGGCGGATGATGATAGATGTGCTCGTTGTCGGGCGGAGGGGGCTGGTTTTCTTCATTTGGCCTGGGAATGCGATGCGATCCATGCCTACTGGCTCCAAGTCCATGAGGCATTGGATGTTATGACTGAAAAGGCTGTACCGTACACTGCCGTATGACAGGGGGGGGGTTTGATCCCCTAATTATGCTGTTGGGGTACACGAAGGACATACCTCCTCCCTACCGCAGGTTTACAGATGTAGCCCTGTTACTGGCCAAGCGTAGGATAGCCTGTAGATGGGGTAGAGGCAGGGCCCCGAAATTCAAGGATTGGCTAGATGACATGGTGTATTGTCAGGACCAATATAATATATATGCTGACTTGATGCCTGTACGGTGCAGGCCTAAAGATTTTTGGAGCCCACTGCAAGTTTACTGGCTGACAGTGAGGATTCTGATGATGCTGACCGGGGAGAGCTGCCGTAGGGGGTTTTCTCCTTGTTGACTTTGCAGCGCTAGTCTTCTAGGTCGCCCATTACTGATCCATGTATTGTGTGCACTGGTGGGTTGAGATAAGCATGTCATGGCTGTTACCCATAGTCTCTGATGCGGCACTGTTTACCCCTGCTCACCTTGCCATGATTTTTCCCATGCCTGCTCTCGGCACCTGCTACCTGCTGAGGATTGTTATTATTTCTTAATGTTCTGCTTTATGACTTATGTTAAGTGGGGCCCCACTGGTTGTGCTGCTTTCCCTCTCCAGGGTGAAATGCTCCTATTGTGCAATGCCATTTCTGTTTCATGCTGACCTGTGCCACCAAGTACAATATGTATCGTGTGATTTGGAGACTGCCCGCATTCCAATTTCCTTTTTGTCTTTATTGTGCACCTGACATTGTGCTTGCTTCTCCTGTAACCAATCTATGTATGCGCCACTGTATGGTTTCTTGTTCCTAATAAAGGTTTAATAAAAGTAAAAAAAAAAAAAAAGATGTTCAGGATGCCCGCCCTGACTCCGGTCTTGTACGTTCTGGGGACTGTAGGTAGCATTGGATTTGCAGGATGCTTATTTCCTCATACCCGTCATGCAAGCCCACAGGTGTTACCTGCTGTTCACGGTAGGCCAAAAGTATTTCCATTTTGCTATACTTTCCTTTTGTCTAACCAGTGCCCTTGGTTGTTCACAAAAGTGACGGCAGTGTTGTAACTCATCTTTGTTGGTTGGGGTTCCCAGTCTTTCCCTACCTAGAAGAATGGCTGCTCTTCCCCCTTCCAGACTACAGCAGACCTTTTTGCCCTTGCTGGGGTTCACTATCAACATGCTGAAGTCATACCTGACTTCTCTGACAATACCTTTCATCAAAGCCCTTCTGTATACAGTGAAGTCCCATGCCTATCCTCCACAGGGAATAGTCCAGTAAAAGACCAATCTGTCTTTCCCACCCAGAGCTGACAGTGGTTACTGATGCATCCCTTCTGGGTTGGGATGGCCTCTGGAGATCCGAGGACTCGGGTCTCCTGTGGAATCTCTGCTCCATATCAAATTTTCTGGAGCTGAGAGCGACCCGCTTGGCATTGAAAACCTTCCTCCCGTCTATCGGGGATGGGCAGGTTCAGGTGTTCACAGACCACACTACCACCAAACCGGGCAGGGTGAGGTATGAACCTCGGTTTTGGTTGGAGCTCTGTGACCTTTTCCTAGTGGTACAGCACCTGGAAGGTTCATTGAACCCCAATGCGGACAACCTCAGCCAGTGCCTTGCGGATTATAAACGGTGACTACTTCCAGAAGTGGCACAGGGCTCTTCCGTGAATGGGAAGAACCTTGGCTCGATGTTTTCACCACTACTGAGAGCACACAATGTCAGCACTTCTGTGTGTTGGGGTTTCCAAAGCGATGTATTCCGTCTTGAGGGAAATTAAGGCCTCCTGTATGCCTTTGTGTAGTATTCTCAGTTCTTGTTAATATGTTCCCTTTCATCCTGTATCTAGCTGCTCAGCCAGTGTGAGTGTTCCGGTTAGAATGTTAGTGTGAGTGGAATGCTTGGGTGCCTGGTGTATGGGTGTTGTCAGTTGGAAGATGGGCTGAGCAGCCATGGTGGGGCTTGTTGTAACATCTTCTTATGGACTCATTAAACTACTGCAATTTAACTCAGCTACGTCTACTATGTTACCTGAACAGGTGGGACCAGACCACCACACTTTCGCTGATGCCACTCCTGCTCCAAGTTTTTAAGAAGATCAGGACGGACCGGATCCAAGTCTTCCTAGTTTCTCTGGATTGGGCACAGGGTGTTATCGTGAACTCCAGAGCATGAGTTTCGGGCCTCCAATCAGGCTGCCCATGTGGAGGATCGCCTGTCAAAGCAACAGGGCAGGGTCATGTACCCAAACCTGTGCACACTCCACCTACATGCATGGAGATTGAGCTGCAGCAGTTAAGTGTGTTCAATATTCCTCTCAAGGTCTGTGATGCCATCTTGGCGGCCAGGTGGCCCTCCACTAAAACGACATACCTTCTATTGGGATAAGTTTGTGACCTGGTGTTCCTCTTGTCATGTGGACCACCTATCTGCACCGCTGCCGCAGTTATTGCCGTTTGTTGTATGTTTAGTCCGGCGAGGCCTTTCACTGGGCACTACAAAAGGCTACCTAACTGCTATTTCGGCTTTTCTGTGGGTTCCAGATTAGCTTCCTCTATTCAAGTCACCAGTTGTTACTCATTTACTGAAAGGGTTGCAACACTTTTTCCCCTCCCACCTCTTTTGGGATGCCCAAATGGGTCCTTGATCTGGTACTCACTTTTCTCACATGTTCCCACTTTGAGCCTCTATGCAACTGTTCAATGAGGCTCTTGACTATCAAATTGTTTTTCTAGTGGCCATTCCATCAGCCAGGAGGGTTGACAAGCTTCAGTTCAACCTCCATACACCAGCTTTCTCCATGACAAACAGGTCTTTTGTACCCGTGCCGGTGCCTCCTTCCTACCAAAGGTTGTCACCCCATTTCATGTCAGTCAGAATATGTCAGGATTTCTGGTCCCGTTCTCGAGCCAGTAGCGCAATGGGGCACCAGCAACCTTTAACTCCTACCTGTTCCGCTGCCACACATGCGCAGGCGACAACAGAGGAACATAAAGCCTTGCTATCCCAGTACTGAAACGCTTTGGGGCTTATTTTCTGTTCCCTCCGGTTTCACTCTCTTGAGCTTCCGGCTCACAGTACTGGGGCGTCCTCTGCTTCTCCGTCAGGTTGCCAGCATTCTCCTTCTCGGTGTCCCCAGTGCTACGCTTGTCTCCCTGTTGGTTCCTTTTCAATCCTGTCGGCTTTCCAGTATTCTGTTTCTCGGCCTCCACATTCCTGCATTTCTGTTCCTGCATCACGATGACGCCTTCTATTTACACTTGGACTCTACCCGAATGGAGAAAGAAACAACCAAAGAGCAACCTCTAAACTCTCCATGACTGTAACAGTGCTTTCGCGCTGAGCAGATATTTAACCTTGGTCAATTCTTTCATTTAGTTATGTATTTGATTTCCTTGTCCATGAAGATGTGGTTTTTTTCTGCTTTTATTTATAATGTCCTTTTCCTGAAATAAAAGGAGTTCTAGTTTATTAGGTCTCGCTTGGCGTACTGCGCACATGCGCAGTCGAGCTCGCAAGATTTTATGTTTTCGAGTGTACTTCACTAGCGAGCGTTAAGCCTCGCCCCTCTTCTCCATTGGCTGGCCTCCTAAACAGTGGCCAGCCATGGGAGAAGAGGTCCAGATGGCCCCATAAAGAAAATAAGAAACCTTTTAAGTCAGCAGGAAGTCCAGGAGCCCATTCTGAAAAGGACGGGGCTAAAAGAGAAATGTGTATGTTGTTCGATGGCATATTTCCTTCCGTGTTGAATGTAACCAGGCTCCTTTACATCGTCCGATGGTATATTTCCTTCCGTGTTAAATGTAACCAGGCTCCTCTTCTCAACCACATCTGCCTTTGCAAATCTGCAGAGGCTGGGCCAGAATTTCAAAACCCCAGCTCCATGCCAGGAGGTTTACGGTAACACTGGTGATGTCAGCTCTGGGCGCAGTGATTCGCCTTCACAGCTGTACTTAGCATTCTACTGGTTGCTCAATAGGTCGCCTGAAGGGAAGCCGGCCCTGCCCTCGCGCCAGTTCTCTCTGGTGGCTGGATGTAATCATTGTGGCTCATCTGATTTTAGAATTGTTGTCTCTAAAGCACATACAGCCCCCGTCCAGGTGATTGCTGGCTGTGGGTGGAGGCTCGTCCAGAGAGCACTAGAGCAGGCTCACCTGGTGTGTTGAATAATGCACAGGGCTTGCACAGCACACAGGCCCCAGCCGCCCTGGCGTTCCCTTCAGCGGATTTGCATGCATGCGGGAGGGAAGATGCGGCCTCAGCAACGCACTTTTTATACCCCTGTATTCGTCTAAGAGAACACACTTGTCGCCCTTTTTTAATTTCAGTCGGTGTGGCTTGTCCTGAAATTATTTCACGTGATGCTCAAGTTTATTATGGGGGTATATGTGTGTCTGTCTGTGTGTGTCCTATCCGGGCGCCTCCCCCTGCTCCCAAGCCATGTGACCCTCCCCACTTCCCTCACTCATCCAAATTGGAGCCCCAAACCCGCTCGCTGAAACCTCAGTTTCCCTTCCAACTCTCCACAAACAGCCCCGCTAGCCGATCGACCCCAGCAAAACCTCCATCAACACTGCATGGTGAGCAAACCGTACCCCAACATCCATGCGCCCGCTGCAAGGTCCGTCAGGTGGCCATGGGCCCAGCCTCTGGTGCTGCCGCCCCCCTGTGCCCCATGGAACTGCACACCCTCAGCCCAGCTAACCCAGGTCACTCCATCCATACCACCTTTGAAGGTGACAATCTGCTCGGCACCCATCACCCACGGCCATCCCCACAACCTCCCTTGTAATATCCCCTTCATCCCTCACAGACAGCGCCTGCCATGTCTCCTGAGCGCCCGCAGCAGTACCGAACCGGCCTCTGAAGGATGGAAGGCATTCGCATGAATACTCCTCCCACCCCCATTCCCCCCAGCCGTAACGGTCCCCTCTGGCTACGGCCTCGCCCCTCCATCCGTCCTGCCACCAGACCCCTCGCTACCTCCTCCCCAGCTGTCCAACTTACCACCCCTCCACCATCGCACCTCCGTACCAATCCATTTCCTCCATCCTGACCACAAGCGGCCAAAACAGCAGAAATGCGGCCCTCCCAGCGCTCCCCCTAACTTAACAATTAAACTCCTCACTGCCTCCTTCCCAGGCTGCCTAAGCACAGTGTCCCCCCTTGCCCCTTTCTGCATGAGCCCTCAGAGGAACCTCCTGGCAGGATATTATCCCTTAAATGATCTGGGCACGTTGCACTTCATGCTGAGACGAGAGGGTGGCCGGGAACGCCATATTTAATAGCACTGATGTCTCTGATCTTTGAGCGCTTCTCTATGCATGTAGTGCAGGGACTTCCCTTTATGCCTCACTTGGAAATATGAAACTGCCCAGGCTTTTAAAACCTGAAAGAGATGGCAAAGACAGCGGAGTGGATTACAAGAAGGTACTGGGAACTGAGTGATTTATATGTAGGAGACATGTTTGTTTCATTTGAGGAGGCACGGTAAAAGCTCACAGCTGTTCGAGGTCAGACTGGAGAGTTTCAAACACTCCTGTCTTGTTAAGCACTCCGAAACCTTCGGGTCTGTCTAGCACTATGAATGATGACAGAGTGAAGTAAAACTTAATTTTTAACTCGAGTCCGTGAAATAACTTTAAGAGCACGGGCCTCAGACTTTCATCGTGATGTAGTGTAGTTCCTATATTCCCTATAGGCTCTGCGCATTGGAATAACAAACAGCAGTGTAGACGTAGGACTGAGGTCATCTAGGTCTCTACTGACTATGTTAGACTTAATTTAGTTTTGCCAGCTAGCTCAGAGGTCACTAGAAACTTTCTCGAATGTTCAGGAAAGGGTTAACCGTCCTGATTTAGACAAGAAGGGATTCGTTTCTGACAACCACATAAACATGACAACTTTGCTCCCCCAGAATAAAGAGTGTATCTCTAGAGTCATGTGAAAACAATAGACAACTATTTCACTCAGTGAATCGTGCATGCTTAGTTCCACTAGAGTGCAGAGAAATAGAGAGACGGGCGTTTTCAATAAAAGGTGTTATTTTATTGAGCAGTCTTCTTTCTCATGCAAGAGAAATGAATTGCCACAATTGCAATACTTATCATAAAGTATAGTGCGTACAGTAAAAGTAGTATTATGAAATAATACTGTAAAAGCATTGATATGGTTTCTTAGCCATATGATACTTTAAAATGGATAAAATATATACATACATAAAAACATTGACTAACGAACTCAACTGGTGCTTCTAAATACGCCTACCCCGGTGTACCTGACCTAAGCCTAATACGTAGGAAGGAGTAAGTACGTTGCAGTTTTTAAGTTAAGTTAAGTTTTTGCCAAGTATCGGAATCAAGAATTCTCTCTAAGGTTTTAATCAGCTCTGTACCTTGGTTATAGAATGAAGGAGGTCTTGTATCTTGCTTCTCAGGACTCGATCTCCCAGCAACCGGCGAGGGTGACTTGGGAACACCGGAGCTGGATTTTCTCGGCTGGAGAAAAAGACAGTGTCTCTCTCAGTGCGTCAAGGGGAGGGGCGGTTTCCGTCGGCTCTCATAACAGCCTGGCTCCCGGGCATGTAGAACGTCACTCTGCTCCCAACCACTGTGTGTTTGCTTAAGGCAACGTTGGTATATTTATACCTGAAAGGTGTCAGGTTTGACGTAATGTTGGACATAAGACGTCACTAAGAACTAACAGTTCTTTCTGGACTCTAGGAGTTCTTGTGCAAATCAAAACAAAAGCAGGGGGTTTTCCGGGGCTGCTGGAGGCTTGGTTTGTTTAAAGAACGCGTTGTGCTTTCTAGGAGTCTATGGGAGTAGCCTTGACGTGTTTTGGACTGCATGGGTGTTGGACCTGGGGTTACCAGTCCACCAAGGGTAGCCTGGCTCAGAGTGGAAAAGACTTTCTCAAAGGCAACAGTGTCATACTTGCATCATACCTAAGTAGTAACCAAATGCCCATCCACCAAAAATGAAACGCCACACCGTGTTTAGAAAAGTAGAAAATCTTTATATTTTCTATTTAGATGGTTTCTTGTTTTGTTCTTAGTTGTAGATATAATGCCACATGTACATTTAGATTATTACATTCAAGCTACTTGCTTTTATAAACTTTCCCAGTTTCATAGAATCATGGTTCTCTGGCAATTCTTGTTTAACCACACATTCTGTAGTGGGATAGCAGTGTAATTAGGCTCAATTCACTATCCCTTCCACTGGAAGAGAAACAGGCTCTAGACAGTTCTGTTATATTCTGTTACTATATCTAGACCTTTAACATTAACAATCCTAAATTGTCACACAATTGTGGTTCAGTACGCGTTTCCAGTCAATTACGCAATGTTTTTACTCTTTTAGAAATCCACTCCAGGGCATAGGATTTGACAGTTAGCTGTTCACAGTACTTTTATGAAAAACCCTGGTGTATTCGACAATTCTCCCACAATGACCCCTCTACTGCTGCTTAATGCTTGCCTCCTGCAGGTCTGTGTAGAATTAGTAGGGTTCCAAAGGCCTCCCTCCCCTTTCTCTGCTGTGCTTCTTCATATCTTTCAGCAGGACTCCGCTAACTCTGGAGGTGGCCACAATGCCCTTAAAGTTCTTGGGGCTCCCAACCACACTTTCACGATCTTACCAAGTGACTGCTGTGTGGCTCTTGAGCCGCTCACTCCGCTCGCTCTCCTGTTGCTTCAATCGGCCGCCAGTCCAGAGATTTCAGGCTCCCGGCAGCTGCTTGGGCCGGGAATACACAGTGGTTTGCTCTGCGTTGCTCTCGGCTTCCGATCCCTCCCTCCTCTCGCTCATCAGAGAGGGTGGGTGTGGAATGCAGGTCGGCCTACTCTTCCTCCCGCCCCCTTCTTCTGGCGTTCGCCTGACATAGCGCGCAATCTCCCGTGGCGCCTCCTCAGGGGGAACCCACACTCTGCGGACCAAAACCGGGCCCCCTCCCTACCTCCAAATCTTCTCAATGAGGGGCCTGTTGACGCTGTCAGTTCTCAGCAGGGGTACAGCTCGGAGCCGGGGATCTCAGCGGCCAGCCGTCTTAAGGTAAGTTTAACTTTCCCCCTACGTTTTGTCCAGCAAAGTCCTGGGGGTTAGGATCTTACCCCACAACCACCCGACCACTGTTCGCCCTCCTTTCCTCCCGGGTCAGACGTCCCTCACCGGCCTGGTTCCTTACAGGATTTCTGCTCAAGTGGTGAAAGGTGCAAAAGGGGAAGTAACGGGACAGTCTCTCCCCAATTTGATGACTTTCCTGATGTGATTCCTAGATCGGCAATGTTCGCTTTTCACTGGGAGATCAGTGACGTTGCTTCTAGAGAAGTTACTAAGGTTGGATGGTATAAAGTCAATGAACCAGTGGTGGGGCTCAGTCAGTAACTAGGGGGTGACATCTACAACCAGGACAGCCGACCCTAGGGACGATCTAACCAGGATCAGTGCGCCTTCCTCCCTTTGCCACCGCTTTACTTCTCACCAGGTTCCCTCCAGACTCTCTCTGGCTACTCCAAAATGGCCGCCCTGGTTCTGGCCCTTTTATAGACGTGGCTCTGGCTACCAGAACCAGCCAGAAGGTTCTAGAACCTCCCATACAATCCTATGGCCCTAAATCCTGAGGTAAAAGATGTGGCAGTTACCAGCCACCATTTTGTGACTCTGTACCCACCATTTTGTATGGGCAGCTAGATCATAATAAAAAAAGTAGAGGCGCAAGGTAGCACCTAACCCCTAGGACAACGCCAAAAATTCCAGTGGACAAAAAGGGAAAAAAAAAAGTTAGGAGGCAAAAGGGGACCAAAATAAAAAATAATTGGAAGGGACCACCCAAAGGGCTGACAGGTCTAACATGCGTCCCCCCACAGCTGAAAGTGGGGAGAGCTACCCAACCCCTTGGGAGTTCTCATCACTAAGGCGGAAATACCTAGAGAGACCGTCTGCATTGGCGTGGTCCACTCCAGGCCGATGTTCCACCCGGAAGTCCATTCCCTGTAGGGAGATAGACCATCTCAACAGCTTGGGATTTTCTCCCTTCATTTGCATCAGCCAACGAAGGGGTCGGTGGTCGGTCTGCACCAGGAAATGCGAGCCAAACAGGTATGGCCGCAGCTTCTTCAGAGCCCACACCACCGCAAAGGCTTCCCGCTCAATTGCACTCCACCTCTGTTCCCGGGGAAGCAGTCTCCTGGACAGGAAGACAACAGGTTGATCCAGACCCTCCTCATTGAGTTGCGATAACACTGCCCCAATGCCATGTTCTAATGCGTCTGTTTGAACAATGAATTCCTTGGAAAAATCAGGGGCTCTTAGGACTGGAGCCTCACTCATTGCTTGTTTCAAAGTGTCAAAGGCTTGCTGACAATCCTCCGTCCAGACTACTCGTCGAGGTTGCTTTTTGGATGTGAGTTCAGTTAGGGGTGCCACAATTGTGCCATACCCCTTCACAAAGCGACAGTAGTATCCTATGAGGCCCAGAAAAGCTTGAACCTCAGTTTGGGTCTTGGGGGGCTCCCAGGCCATGATAGTCTAAATCTTAGCCTGGAGAGGCTGCACCGTTCCTCTGCCCACCAAGTGGCCTAGGTACACCACCAACCCCTGCCCAGTCTGTCATTTGCTAGCCTTGATCATCAAGCCAGCATGTTTCAGGGCTTGGAGAACAGCTTGTAAGTGACACAAGTGGTCCTCCCAGCTGCTGCTGAAGACGGCAATGTCATCTAAATAAGCAGCAAAGAAGGCCTCCATCCCGGAGAGGACCTTGTTCACCAGCCGCTGAAAAGTGGCAGGAGCATTCTTGAGCCCAAAGGACATCACACAGAACTGGTAGTGGCCCTCAGGCGTGGAGAAGGCTGACCTTTCCCTTGCTCTATCTGTCAGAGAGATCTTCCAGTACCCTGAGATGAGGTCAAAGGTACTCAAGTATTGGGCAGCTCCCAGCCGGTCAATGAGTTCATCCGCCCTAGGGATCGGATGCGCATCAGTCTTGGCCACTGAATTCAGTCCCCTGTAATCCACACAGAACCTGAGTTCTGGGGTGGTGCCCGGTGGAACAGCTTTTGGCACCAGAACCACCGGACTGGACCAGGACTTGAAGGTTCAATCACTCCTAGCTCCAGCATCTTAGTGACTTCGCTATGAATCCTGGCCTTCACCTTATCAGACAGCTGGTAGGTCTTTGACTTCACAGGTGGGCTGTCTCCTGTGTCCACGTCATGGGTACACAGGAGGGTCCTTCCCGGGATAAGGGAGAACAGCGAGGAGTACTGCTCCAAAACCTGGCGGCAGTCCCTACGCTGTTCAGGAGTCAGGGATGGTGAGAGAATCCCTCCCTCCACCGACCCATCCTTTTCCTGAGACGAAAATAGATCAGGGAGAGGCTCACTTTCCTCTTCCTCTGCTCCATCAGTCACCATCATCAAGATGACCTCGGGCCTCTCATGGTGGGGTTTGAGGCGATTGGCATGGAGCACCCGAAGGGGCTGCCGGGGGGTCTTAAGGTCCACTAAATAAGTGGCCTTACTCTTCTTCTCGATCACCTCAAAGGGGCCTGTCCAACGATTCTAGAGGGCACTCCATCACCCACACTTGCTGGCCAGGCTCCAACTCCACAGGGTGAGCATTGTGGTCATACCACTCCTTCATCACTGCTTGGCTGGCTTCCAAGCTGTCAGAAGCTTGCTTCCACAACTTAGCCATTTGGGTCCGGAAGGCCAGCATATAGCTCACCACATCCTGGGGAAGCTTACTGGGAGTCTTTTCCCATCCGTCTTTCACCAGGCTGAGAGGTCCACGCACAGGGTGCCCATACAGAAGTTCAAAAGGGCTGAAGCCCACTCCCTTCTGTGGCACTTCCCTGTAGGAAAACAGCAGACAGGGTAGGAGGACGTCCCATTTCCTCCGCAGGCTCTCAGGCAGACTTCTGATCATGCCTTTCAAGGTTTTGTTGAACCTTTCCACTAGACCATTAGTCTGTGGGTGGTAAGGAGTGGTGAACCGATAGGTAACCCCACACTCCTTCCACATAGCCCGCATGTAAGCTGCCATGAAGTTGGTCTCCCTGTCGGACACAACTTCCTTGGGGAAACCCACTCGGGTAAAGATCCCCATCAGGGCCCTAGCCACTGCAGGTGCAGTAATGGTCCTCAGAGGAATTGCCTCTGGGTACCGTGTGGCGTGATCCACCATAACCAGGATAAACCTGTGACCAGCTGAAGTTGGTGGATCCAATGGCCCCACAATGTCGATGCCCACCCTTTCAAAGGGGGTGCTAACTACAGGAAGTGGTTCCAGGGGAGCTTTCAGCTTCACCCCTGTTTACCCACTGGCTTGGCAAGACACACATGTCCGGCAGTAAGTGTCGGACGCCACCTTCATCTGAGGCCAATAAAAGTGGGGGACAAGCCGGGTCAAAGGTCTTGCCCTGCCCCAAGTGTCCTGCCAAGGGTATCTCATGAGCCAGTTCTAAAAGAAAGGCTCGGTAACGTTGAGGGACAACCAAGGCCCGTGACGAACCATACACTGGTGCCTTGGGTTCACTGTAGAGGAGTCCATCCTTCCAGTAAATGTGGTAGTTCCCCGTAACGTTACCTGCTGCCTGTGCTTCGGCCTGTCGCCTCAGTCCCTCAAAGGTAGGGCACTCCATCTGGCCCTTACAAAACTCCTCCCTGGTAGGCACCCCTTCCACATGCCACTCAGCAGGGATAGGTAGGTTCTCCAGGGAGACAACATCCCCCTCCATGGACTCCAGGTCCACCACCTCAGGTGGCCTTTCCATCTCACGAGGCTTGGATGCCGAGGCAGGCTTCTCCTGACCCTGGTTCGTTCCCTTTCTGGCAGCTGGCTGTGCCTTTGTTCCAGGCTCCAGCCCTGGCGAACTCCCCCTCCGGGTAGTCGCGGACCTTGTGCTGGCACAGGCCCAGTCAGGTGTACCCAGCATCTCAGAATGAGTCCGGTATTCCACCTCCTTCCAAGCATTGTGCTCCATATCATTCCCCAACAGATAATCAACTGGCACAGCAGGGCGTACGGTAACTCGAAGTAGACCTGCAACCCCTTCCAACTCAAATGGAACCTCGGCCACCGGGTAGTGTCCCATTCTGCCATCAGCCATCGTGGCGGGGTGGAGTACATGTGGAATCACCTGCTCTGGAGACACCAGATGACTCCTTACCATAGTCATACTGGCTCCTGTGTCTCTCAGAGCTTCCCCTCTTTGGCCATTGATGGTGACCCACTGCCCATACTTGGTAGTATTTGAGGGCACCTGGATCTTAGGAACCATCTCCCGATCTCCCAGGGACACTAAAGTGACTCCCGCCCACTCCCCCCCCCCCCTTATCTAAGGGTAACTCCTCCCCGAGCATTATACTGGCTACTCCCGGGGCTTTTCCTCCAGTGGGAGGGGGTGGTCTCTTTGGGCACTTGACATCACCTTTATAGTGCCCAACCCCACCACACTCATAGCAGCGGACAACCCTTGGATGCTGACTATGGTCAGGATGAGGGTTTCTTGGCGGGTTAGCCTTGGGAATGAATCCTGTTCCCTTTCCCCGGAAACTGTTTTGGGGGCCTCTTGAGAACTCCCTCTTTTTATCTCCCCCCTCTTTCTTCTGGGGAGCGTCCTGTCCGGTCCTTTGGGAATCCCATCCAGTCCCCTTTGAGGACACCCAGGTACTAGCCCAGACGTCTGCCTCCTCAGCAAGCACCCAAAGGGCTGACAGGTCTAACAATGGGCTATTACTAAATATGGATATGATTCTTATGCCTTTATAAGGATATTATTAGCTATAACCACATAAGGGCATGAATCGGGAATATCGAATTAGGGTCCTAGATAGAAATACAACACCCACTCCACGTATTAATGTCCATCATTACTAAATAATAAGCAATATAAACATATAATGATGCGTGTGTGTTTTCCAACCCACCCCAAAATACATAATTGCATTTGAAATGGTGTATGGTTTATACACGAAAAATGAGTATTGGTACTGTACGCTTTTCAAGCAGGGTTATCATTCAGTTAAATGCATATATATATATATCAGCTGAATGAATTGCGAAATTACACATGAAATGGCTCTGTATACAGAAGAGAAGGTCGAGACCATTTCATCACATATTTATACGATATTGTACATGTGCTAGAGGCTGAGGTAAATATTGTCTCTAACGTCTAAAAATAGAAGCTCTTTTCTCTAAGAATAGTTCTACTTTAAGCAGAGTACCATGTGCCGGAAAAATTGTAAATATTTTTGATGTGAAAGAAAAATAATGTTGCTTTCAGGGGAAGAAATAGTTCCAAAAGTTTTCAGTTGCTTTGTTTAACAGAACTGAAGGCCAAATTCAGGGTTTAGGGAACGCTGTGTGCTTGTTGGTTTTAAAAGTTATTCTCGTTGTTCAGGGGAGAACATCATATCAGACAGGCTTGCAAAAAATTGGTCTACGACGTCAGGGTAAAGTTCGACCAAGTTTGAAAATACTGAAACTGTGCAGTTCTGTGCGTGATTGCTATCATCGATGTTTGGATCAGCAATGCTCACAGAAGGTTGTACCTGATTGGTGCTGCTTTCCTCTCGTACTTCACCGCCACCTACTCGTAATGGTGAAGTCTCAACAAATGCCGTCAACAGAATAGGTAGCCGCTGGCGACAACACGTTGCATGAGCCGTTACAGAACAAAGCAAAGTATCGATATCCATTGGTACTGCTGAAGGTAGTGTAAGACAGACGTCAAACACACATTCTTCTCCGCATAGCAAACATCGAAGCACAGGTAAGATGCAATTCTGCCAGATTGGTCTGAATGAAAGAAACCAGGTTGTACTCAGATCTCTTAGCCGGGCCAATCCGAGGACCTTAGTGATACGGTCTCGGTATCGTATAGCTAGGATCGTTTCTTCCATCGTTGCTGGAGTCTTGTCTGTGGATTGGTTTGCCATATCGGAGCAGAAGGAATAAAAATAAAATTCCTGCCACGAGTCCCAAAATTAAAGGTAGGCCGCCAAAGACAGAATGGACAAAATTCGGGAAGAGGCCCAAAACTGTTTCAAAGGGTGCTAACAGTCCCGAAAAAACTGTCTTAAATACATGTGCGATGCCACTGGTATCATACATGTTTAAGATTTGACTTAACATTTCTACGAAATGCACGAGGCAGTTTGTTGATAAAAGGGTATGTATCTCTGATGTTGTCCTTGCAACTTGTAGATCATACGTTTCTTTGGACGACGTCAATGGCACAGTAGTCTGTAAAAGAATAGACTTCATTCTGCTTAAAGTATCAATTCGAATAGAAGAGATATTCACATAAGGCCATATTGCCGCCTCCATGTCTGGATTGCTATTTGGATACAATACTTGCATACAGCAAACGACCCTGGAAGTAACAGTTACGAGATAACATTCTCCTGGCACCATTCCACAACAGCTGTGGTCATTTATTAAAACGTAGCTTTGGTTGGAAAGTTGTCTGAAGAATGGCTCCATCTGTTTTGCAGGAGTGTCTTGCAGGTGACACGAAAGGTTATTTGAAGACCCTTCGCAAGCTCCATGCAAGTTAATACCTTGACACAGAAGTGTACCGCTTACTGATTTTTTACAATTATTGCCACTAAGGAATACCTCCTTTTTCCCTTCACTATAACATTTGTGTGTGTGTGTGTAAGGTAAATCCCAGGTTTATTTGATGTATCCTTTACCCAACATTTCATACTGGCCTGCTGGTATATATTCTTGGCAATATTTAAACTGGAAAGTTGTTATCGGAATTGTAATGGTTCCGTGTATTATCCATTCAATGACAGGTCTCTCTGACATTGTCAATGGTAATCTCTCAAGTTTTTCAATGCTCAGAATCGTATAATCTGCTCCTTTTTGTGCCAAACTAATTTGTTTATCAGTAAGGTTAAAGATAGAAAATAATGATGTTATGTTGATTAGCCGCCATGGCACGTAGCCTGAACGAAGGTTTTGCAACGACCAGCCATGCTGTACAATAGAACGCAATTGGGACTGACCATGTTGTAACATTAGTAAGTCTTGCTCTATTATATCAAAGGCAGATGATACAATACTGTCCAGTGAATATATTCAGGAAGACAGAGTCGTTAACCCATTGTCCACAACAGAAAGTGATTTTTCCAAATTTATACGATCAATTTCTCGTATTTTTTCTGCTGTTTCAATTTGCATTACTTTCCAAGCTTCGTTGTATGCAGCGTATATACCGGCCACTATGAAACGTTTTTGACGCTGTTTGCGAGGTCCCATTATGAAATCTCGCAAGTCAGCACCTTCTTTAAGTAAAGTCAAGTGTTGCTTAATTTCAGCCAGTGTGGATTTCTGTAGCCACTCAAGGCATAATTTTCCTACACTGTATGTTGTAACTATCCCTGGATGTTGCCTCTGGGAATATCTTGGGTCTGGCCTGGTCAGTTTGAACCCCTGTTTTTTGTTCAGGAATCTATCTTGACAGTTGTTTGTGTCTGTGGGCCAGATCAACCATTTTTTCCAATCAGGATTTGTTCTGTTTTGGTGAAAAATATGGGTTACGTCTATTTCCACATCTGTAGTACTATTACTATCAGGTATGGGCTTCGGAATAGACGGTTTATTTAAGTCTTTTATCTTAGCTAAACCAAGACAAGTCGTTTGTTGAATGGTATCATTCAGGAATATTATTTGTTCTGGGATCATGCAGGCTCTAAATAATGATTCTAGACCTTGTACCTGCCAGTCTTTTGTACCCCAGATGGTTTTTGTTTCAATGTTATTTTTCTAGAACTCAAAACCAAATGTAGACATTTTGTCATAAAAATTTTCTGAATAAATCAATTAATTATTTGTCAACATTGTTTTCATTCCTGTTTTGTTTAACATTTTAAGATAGAACGTTTCTGGATCACTATTGTTAAACCCTGAGAAGTATGGAAATTTGTCATAGAATGTCTTCGAGCTGCCTTTTGGCGGAGTTGGACAATGTTCCCATTTATAATTAAAAACATTTCTAGGTTGTGCAGACTTATGCAAAAAGTGATGACCATAGTGATTGTAACAGTATAATTCTTCATAATTTGATGAACCCTGTAAATAATCATGTTCTGTGAATTTAGCTGACATTATTAAATCTGACATCATTTTATTAATATTTTCAAAATCCCACTCATCAGGGAAGGAACTTGGTATCACAAAGTCACTTAAGGAAAACTTAAACTGGTATAGATACTTTAAGAGCTCAATCGGCCCATAAATATCATAGTCAGTTTTGTCCCATGCTATACCACCAGGTATTGGGTTGGCTGTGATGTTCACTGTTGATAGTTCTCTTTTCTCGATGTGAGAGGATCTGTGAGACTTTAGGACGAAAATAGTATTTCACGTCTTCTGTAGCAAGAGAATTTTCCCATTGTATCCATTTTGGATCTAATGCCACTGTATTCAGATTGCGTGGAAATGTTAATGCCTCAAGGGCTGATTCTGCTGTATAAACAGTTATTCTCTTACCTTGGGCTAGGGCTCTTTCTTATGTTACAGCAGTTTGAACCGCTGTCAGAATTTTTTCTGTAGAACTGAATTTCATTTCAGCTTGAGTGTACAAATGTGATTTGTAAGCTATAGGTACCGTTTCTCCCTCATTAGAGGTCAGGTATGTGAATCCGCATCTTCCTGGGATGACTCGGATTACAAGGTTGCGTACGTTTTTGCGAGTTTGCAATTTTGTTTTAGCTAACATGTCTGTTTGTAGTGATCTTAAATTTCTGTGTGTTTCTGAGTCCAATTTATTGGTTTGAAATCAAGTTTTATTAATTTATAGAGAGGTTTAACCCTCTCTGCATAATTTAGAATGTATGTTCTACCAAAATTCAGGAAACCTAGTATTGATTGTACATTTTTCAGCGTTTTTGGTGCTTGGAGTACTGCACACTTTTCTAGGAAGTTGTCTGCCAGGTTTTTGCCTTCACTTGATAATTCATATCCTAAAAATAGGACTGTTAGATAAGCAATTATTGACTTTTTAAAGTTGAATTTGTAACCCTCTGATGCGAACCCAAGTATTATGGTGTTCACTCTTTTTAAGTGAGTCTCCTGGTCATCGTCTGTAAGATAGATGTCATCGACATATGATAATGCCTCATCATCATATATTTGTAGTAACTCTGTTACCCTTGCTGAGAATAATCCTGGGCTATTCTTGAATGGATGTACCATGTTACTCCGCATACTATTACTCCGCATACCGTTACAACGCGACTTTTACAACGCATACCATTACAACGCATAGCGCTTTGAGGTGCTGGATAGTGGGAAGTATAATTTACTATTCTAACTCCAGTCCCCGTGGACCCTAGGGAAGGTGTTGGATAGTAAATTATACTTATTCCCTATCCTAGAGCGCCCCCCAGCGCAATGCGTTGTAATGGTATGCGGAGTAAAAGTCGCGTTGTAATGGTAGTGCGGAGTAAAAGATGCGCTGTAACGGGTGTATACCCTCTTGAATCCCTGTGGGAGTCGGCAAAATTGTTTTTGCGACCCCGTTATTGAGAAAGCAGTCAAATACCTGCTTTCAGGTGCAATGTTTTGACAGAAGAATCCATGACAGATATCTAATGTCGTTTTACATTTTTTGCGCATGATGTTATTCATTAGTGCTGCCCTGTATGAGTTTTGTACTGCAAAAGTTTTGCAGCAGGAGTTTAAATGTCTGTAGTCCACTAGGCGATATGAATTGTCTGGCTTGGAGACAGGAAGCAAAGGATTGTTCATTTGTGAGGTGCATGTTTCAATCACCCCTTGATATTCAAGTTGATCTAAGATCTCCCTGACTTGCTTGTTAGCTTCTTGTTTAACTGGGTACTGCCTTTGTGCAGTGGGTTGACTTTTTAACTGGATTTTGTGTGGAGGAGACTCCTCGTCCCATCCTACATGATTCTCTTATAAAGCAGGAGCTTGGGCCACTGCCCATTTTCTTGCAAATGTGTATTTTTTATGAATCGGAATATGATTTGAGAAGGCATGCATAATCATTTCTTCGCCATGAGGGCACTCCCTGACAAACTCTGGTGACCAGTCTTTTTCAGCTAACAGGATGTCATAGCCTTTAGAAAGTTTCTCCCAAAAGAGACCTTTTATTTTCCTAGTTTTATCTCCCTCTATGCGTAATGTTATTTCATATAGTTTATGGGGCACACTAACTCGTGTGTCTGCAGTTTCCACCTGAATGTATTCATTCGTGTCCACTGTCTCCAGAAGATTCATAAGGATCTTGCGAGCTATTGTCACTTTTGCTGCGCTGTCTAGCATTGTCTGGGCCCACTCTCCGTTCTTCAGTTGTGTCCTCAGAATCCTCAGCATGTTTAATTTTAATACTTGCTACCTTCTTTCTGGGAAATTCTGATTTTTTACTTTGAGGAGCAGGTTCTTTGTCTTTAGACTTGACGTGCTCTTCCTTGTGTTCTGACCGTCCTCTTCTTTCCGATTTCTGTGAGGAAGTCTGAAAAGATCGAGAGGGACGTGTATCAATATCTTGATATCTATCAGGTTTTCTTAATTTATCCCTATCTCTAAGGCTGTATCTTTTCTCAGAGGGTTCCCTTTGGGGAGACTTGCCTCCTCGGCCAGGAGATCTTTCTCTCCGTTGAGGAGACCTTCCTCTGTGGATTGTTTATTACCCTCCCAACCCTTTTTTGGAGTATTTAGATTATTTTTAATAAATGTTTTTTCAGGATTTTCAGTTAGTTGGGGTTTTTCCGGTTTCCCACCCAAACTATCTCTTCCTAGCTCTTTATAGGATTTTTCTATGATTCTGGCAAGTTCAAATGGCTGGTCTGTTATATCTGTTTCCTTCAATTTCTGGAGGTACTCTATCGTCCCTTGCCAATTGAACTAATTCTCTATATGCCTTTGTTAATTCTTTTTGTTTAACTAGGAGTTCTTCGCTTGACATTGTTTCAATGTCTGGGTGTGTTGCGTAGCTGGCTAGAACCGGCCACGTAGCTCCTGGTCTACCTAGTGGACCGGCCTGGTGATGTGATTTTGATGTTTTAGGGCGCCTTTAAACCAGAGCAGGTGCTCTTGGTAAGTTAGTGGGATTTCAACGTCCTCGAAAGGAGTGTATATATCCGGAGGTTCCTCTATTTTGTAATAGTGGAAATCTTTTGTCACAGCGTGTGCTGCTGGAAAATGTATCCATGTGTAGAACATCTCTGTTTGCCGATACTCATGTGCCTCTATCACGACTATGACCGTACCACCTCTGGGTGATAGTCCATTTTCTATAAGTTTAAGATTGATAGTTCTTCTTATATTGACCAGAATGAGTATAGCATTCGGATCAGTTTCTTGGATGGTTGTGTCATCCGCTATGAGTTGAGCTGTTATTCTAGCTTGTTCCCTTTCATCTTCACTTTCTCCCATCTTACTGACAGAAAGTTTTGTTGCAGATCAAGTTTCAAGGAAACAAAGATTAGGTGCACAATGTAGGAAGGTGGATATCTGACTATGGTTGCCCCCAACATTTTGCCTGGTGTTTTGCTGGTTTTTCGACTTAGTTGACCTGGGGCCCTACTATTCAGGACCCCAGGCCCACAGCTCTCTCTGTAAAATGGATTCCATGTACTCTAGGTACATATCTAATTGGATACTGAGTCACCTTATCAGCCCCTCTACAGTGTACCTTAGGTACCCAGGGCATAGGTGCACCCAGGGCCTACCAGGGGCTGCAGCATGTATTATGCCCCCCCTGGCTGGCCATCCAAATCTGACACAACTGGCTGATCAATCAGCTGGGGCAAGGTGGTGTAATCACCCTTTGCTTTAGATATAGTATCCTTATATTTAACCCTAAAATGGACACATATCCTCCTATCAGTCACTCCTATGGCAGGCCTTATCAATCCTGAAGGCAGAGTGCTTGGAATTATGTGAGATGGTGCTCTAGCATGAGCTGAGCCTGTCTGCTGCTTTCGGAACCAAGTCCTTTAGCTGTTTCCATGATAACGCTATACCATATACTCTTAAGTGCATTATAATCCTCGCGGTTATTGCTAACTTTGGTATAGCATTATCAAAACATGTCGAGTAAGGTGTCATACTAATTGGAATACTACCCCCTCGCCAGTTCTGGCGACGGGGGTAGCATTCCACCCTTCTAGAGGGACAGGACATGTATGTAACTGTGAACCCCGGTTAAAGTTAACTCGAGCCTCAGCATCACAAAATGGATGCTGCCGCCACAGACACAAGTCTGACCTCCTGCTGCTGGGAGTCCTTCCAGCGAGGGAGGCTTGGACAAAGGGTTTCCTGCCTTGGGAGGTGCTAGCACCACCCCAGACAGGATTTTGTGTATTAGGTAGGACAGGGCTGAAAGGAATGAGACATGCCTGGGGCACACAAGGTGTCCCTGTGCATACACCGGTCTAAACCAGTTCCTGGGGCACTCCAGCCCCAGAGCTGGCGCAAGACCGGACAAGGATAGGGGGTGTAACCACCCCCCTTCCTGGTCCCACCCAGAGGAGGGACCTAGTCGTAGTGCAGCCCCCTTTAGCCGGATAAAGGTAGGAGCTGGTCCCATTCCAAATTAGATTATCCTGATCAACTTTACAAGAAGAAACTCTGGACTTCGACGTTCTGCAGCACAGAAGACTGAAGAAATCTCCCTTGTGGGCAAGGAGTGTCCACCCTGCACAAGCAGGCACCATCAGCGTACAGCGGCTTCCCTTTGTCGTCTTCCTGCAAGGATCCAGACTTCAGAGCCCGACGAGACCCGGATTCCCAGACCTCTCCGACCTCTACCCACATCTGCAGCACAGCTGAGACCCGTGGGTGCGACGAGACACGTGGGACCGGCCATCTCGAAAGAAGCAGCACTTCGCTCCAGCACGATTTCAGAGGCATCCTCATCCAAGTGCTTTGGGGACTGAGAAGCCCGGACCCCGAGCAGCTCCTGCACCGAAGACCAGCCCTCCAGCATCCACGAGATCTGCGTGGGGCCCTTCTGCCTGTTTGCTACTCAACGCGTTGTCTGGTCACTTGCCAGCTGGCTAGTGACCTCCTAGACGACGAACTGCAAAATCTTCACTGCTGGTCTGGTTGCTCCAGACTGGCCCTCGCTCCCTTCCAAAAGAGGAGCACCCCGGACCCTCCTGGTCCACTCCAGACGCCGTTTCCACTCACCACGTGGGTTGCCTTTGCCAAGGCCTGTTGACTCCAAATCCGAAGACGACACCGCCGACAGCGAGAGCCTGCGTGGGACAGCTCGTTCCTCCATCCTGGTCATCGAAGACACCACCTGGTTCACGTGGCTGCAGAGACAAGCGTCCACCATCACCTGATCGCGACGACGACACCTGGTTCCACTCCTGGTTCCACTCCAGTCACTGGCTAGTGACTTTGAACATTGTCCCCTCTGCTTTCAGGTTCTTCTCTTCACTGATCTACCCTTGGATCACACCGGACATCTTCCTCCTGACCGCCTGCAGCACCTTTTCTTCCAGGCTCCAAAGACTTCAACGCCAGAACCCGACACGACTTGGCACCTATGCACCCGCAGCCTGTGGGTGAGGTAACACGAGCATCTCGGTGCTCAAGGGTAGCTTGACTCTCCTAGTGTCCAGTTCCACAGTCATTTTTGTCCTATCTAGTCAGGGACGTCCGTACTCACCTTTTTCTTAAACCTGTACTGTCCATAGACGTTTGTATGCATCTCGCATGTGAGTTCACACTCTGCACACCCGTTCCGTGGGCCTCCTAGTACTTACCTCAAGTTAGTATAGCGTGGTCCCAGCGATCCTACAGCCTCTGGACAGCTCCATTCCTTTGATTGACTTACACCTTCCACTTACTTAGTATATGGTTTGTCGTGCCCCTAGGGCACCATTGTAAATCGTGCAACTTAAACGTATTTTTCCTAAGAGTTTGTCATGTGCTTAGCCCTCTGACCTCATAAAGAGTTCAGAGGTGTATGTTAGTTAATAAATACTTGTTTATTTTCCTAACAACCTGTGTGGTGTCCTTTCACTTGGTATTCAAGGGGTTATATGTGGTAAAACAGCTGGCTTCACATGCCAAAAGAGTTTAGCCTAAAGACTGCTTTGTCCATGCTACCATTAGGATAGCTGGTCTATAAGGTTGACTTACAACCAATCACCATAAGGGTTGTTTGGACTGATACAAGGTGATCACTAGAACTAGTGAGCATCATATATCAGGCCAACTTCTCACACACAATATTTTGGAACACTGTATCCTTCAACGCGGACTAAACCAAGAACTAATACATAGGATTCTCATCCTACTAAGTTCCGGTGGATATCAACCTTTCACCCACTCCAGACGTCTATTGGAGTTTTTACGGGAGAAAGGGGTCTGTGTGAAAAGCACGACTGAGTTACTCTAGTGTCTTGTGTTAGTTTTATCGCCTTACCAAACGTTGGGCGCCATGTAGTGTAGTTCCTATATTCCCAATAGGCTCTGCGCACTGGAATAACATAAACAGCAGTGTAGACGTAGGACAGAGGTCATATAGGTCTCTACTGACTATGTTAGACTTAATTTAGTTTTGCCAGCTATCTCAAAGGTCACTAGCAACTTTCTCGAATGTTCAGGAAAGGGTTAACCATCCTGATTTAGACAAGAAGGGATTAGTTTCTGACACCGCATAAACATGAAAACTTTGCTCCCCCAGAATAAAGAGTGTATCTCTAGAGTCGTGTGAAAACAATAGAAAACTATTTCACTCAGTCAATCGTGCATGCTTAGTTCCACCAGAGTGCAGAGAAATAGAGAGACGGGCGTTTTCAATAAAAGGTGTTATTTTATTGAGCAGTCTTCTTTCTCATGCAAGAGAAATGAATTGCCACAATTGCAATACTTATCATAAAGTAAAGTGCGTACAGTAAAAGTAGTATTATGAAATAATACTGTAAAAGCATTGATATGGTTTCTTAGCCATATGATACTTTAAAATGGATAAAATATATACATACATAAAAACATTGACTAACAAACTCAACTGGTGCTTCTAAATACGCCTACCCCGGTGTACCGGACCTAAGCCTAATACGTGGGAAGGAGTAAGTAAGTTGCAGCTTTGAAGTTAAGTTAAGTTTTTGCCAAGTATCGGAATCAAGAATTCTCTCTAAGGTTTTAATTAGCTCCGTACCTTGTTTATAGAATGAAGGAGGTCTTGTATCTCGCTTCTCAGGACTCGATCTCCCTGCAACCCGCGAGGGTGACTTGGGAACACCGGAGCTGGATTTTCTCGGCTGGAGGCGGCCGCGTGGCGGTTCTGTGCTTGTGACGGAACCGCTCCGTCACGGCTCGCGGGTGAGCTGTGCTTGTGACCGAACGATTCCGTCAAGAACCCGCCCGCCCATTATTTCGTCAGCGCAGGCGCGGCGAGCGGGGCGTGACGGAACCGTTCCGTCACAAGCACAGCTCACCCGAGGCTTACGGTTCCGTCACAAGCATGCAACGGGTTAAAGAACGCGTTGTGCTTTCTAGGAGTCTATGGGAGTAGCCTTGCCGTCTTTTGGACTGCATGGGCTATTACTAAATATGGATATGATTCTTATGCCTTTATAAAGGATATTATTAGTTATAACCACATAAGGGCATGAATCGGGAATATCGAATTAGGGTCCTAGATAGAAATACAACAGTGAGTTCTCTTCCTCGCCCCATCTTCACTGCCGGTGGCTACCTCAGAACCGCTTCGGCAGTGCACTTCCCTCCAACAGTCTCCCGGTCTTTCTTATCAAAGAGAGCCTTTCCTGGGCACAAGGCCGCAGACTTCAGAAATCTGAAAAAATCTCTCATGCAGCTGGTGGGAGCAGCTGCCTTCCTGCAGGTCTGAGGCAGCGGAAAGGCCTCAACTCCCCCTTCACCCCCGGGGCATGGGCCTGAGAGTGCACATGCTCCCTGGACAAGGAGGTCACAGCTAAGTGAGGCCCTGGCAGAGAAGGCCTAACACCCCCCCCCCCCCCCCCACCCCAGCTCATGAACCACCCCTCCCAGTTTCCACCTGTTGGTCGAAAGAACACCATGCCATGGCGGAGGGGGGTCTCAGACCCCCAACAGCTGAATAAGGCGGTCACTGCCCAGGCAGGCTTTGACATTTAACATCTGGGCCTCCTTTAGAATGGCATATATCCCAGACAGTCCCAAAATGGATAACTGCACACAGGGCCGGCTCTAGGCTCATGGTGGCCCTGTGCAGGGAGAGTAGGAATGTCCTACATTTTCTTACACCAAAGCCCCGCAGGTGTCACCAGTAAAGTGACACTGGCAATAAAGAAAGAGTTGCTCTGTGCGTGCCCTGACTCCAGTAGCTAAACAGCACTCTGCCTCTTTCTCATTTGTTATCCCTAATGAAGGGCTAGTGCCCATAATACTTCACCCAACAGTACCTCAGCTGGAGCAGAAAATACTACCCCAGCCTACCACGGCCTGGAACACCTTCCTTGCCGCAGCCCCCACGATGGATATGCCTGGTCCCTTGCAAATATTTTCCACCTGCAAACAGCATTAGGTAAATGTTAGTGGAGTATTCTTCAGAACAAGGCAAATTATTGAGATTTCCACTTGTTATTTACCATTTGCATAGTTATTCCCCCATTCCGTAGATTAGAAGCTTGGAATTGCCCAATTTAGATGCATAGGTTCAGTAGGAATCTTCAGTCCTCCCAGCCCCAAGATTACAAGCACCTATATATTGCCCAAATGAGGACCATAAGAAGGCCCCTAATAAGTAAAAGTAAAGATACAGAGAGACTAAGACTGCAGTTACTATACGCCATCTAATATGTGTATCTATGAATCAACACAGAAGAAGGGGTAATAACAAAAGCAATAGCTAGCAGCAGAGTACAAAGTTCCCCAGGGGGCGTTAAGCAGTGTGGAGCGAGGAGTTGGTATGAAAATACCGTGGCTGCAAAAAGAGGGTTCCCTAGTTGGAACTTAGAGAGCCTCACACACCCAAAGTAATAAGCGTGAAACACACCCTTACTAGAGGGTGTCCGGTGTCATCATCGGCTCACTGCCCCTCGTCAGACCGGCGCTGCAATGTCCGACGGAGTCCCCAAAGGTACTCTTTTGACGGGGTTCTTTTAGTTCCTTGCCGATGGTGGATGTGGGTGAGGATGAAGAAAGGTGTAGTCAGTGCAGTGATGAGTGAAGGCGATAAAAAAGGTAATCAGTCCACTTGCAACTTTAATAACGTGGCTGATTCCTTAGTTAAAAGGGGTGGGAGGGGAGTTTAGAGACCGTAAAAGATGTACAGAGCAATAACTCTACCCCCTAGTGTGGTCAAAAAAAAAAAAAAGTAATAACAAAAGCAAACACTGTGAAGACTTGAAGCTATTTTTGTACGACCAATAGAGAACGCACGAGTAAGAGAAAGGTTATTAAGACGGGGTAGGTAGGCGCAGGCACCTAACACTTTGTTTTGAGTTCCATAAAGCAATGACGGCGTGATGACAACAGCCTGGAGTGAGGTCCTAAGCGATTCCCTCAATGAGGGTTGGAAGAGGGTGTGACTTAGACAGACTCCAATCTGGACGCAGTATACAGTGCTCCTTTTCCCCTTGCACTTACCGAGGGGTCGGTGCCTGCTGATGTCGCACGATCTGCAGGGTCCGGAACTCGATCTGCCAAGAAGAGCTGTTTCACCGCGGACCACCAGGTCAGCAGTCAGGCCCGTGAGAGGCGAGGGAAGCGGCTACTGTGTGACCTTCGCGAGAGGAGTGTCTGTGAGTCAGGATAGGTGCCGTGCGCTGGCCTCTTCTAACCAGGACAGGACGGGCCTGGAGTGCAAACAAAAGAACAGCAAACAAACAATCGGCAACTGATATTGTAGTGGCTATATTTTTCTTCCTAACAAATCTGGCTGTGTGTCCTTTATGTGCCCTTCTAGACCTTCGGGTTAAAGGTACATTTTCCATACTCGTGAGGTGTCCTGTCCAGCCCTGGGCAAGTGAAACTGAGTGAAAACAACAACACTCACGCTGCCATTGCCCGGAGGCCGCCAAATCCTGCCAGGGGGCCGCCAATCCAGTGATCCTTCCGATCCGATCCTCGTCGTGGCGGCCCCTGGGGTTTGGCGGCCCTGTGCAGGTGCACAGTTTGCACATGCCTAGGGCCGGCCCTGCAAGAAGAGCTGTTTCACCGCGGACCACCAGGTCAGCAGTCAGGCGCGTGAGAGGCGAGGGAAGCGGCTACTGTGTGACCTTCGCGAGAGGAGTGTCTGTGAGTCAGGAGAGGTGCCGCACGCTGGCCTCTTGTAACCAGGACAGGACGGGCCTGGAGTGCAAACAAAAGAACAGCAAACAAACAATCGGCAACTGATATTGTAGTGGCTATATTTTTCTTCCTAACGAATCTGGCTGTGTGTCCTTTATGTGCCCTTCTAGACCTTCGGGTTAAAGGTACATTTTCCATACTCATGGGGTGTCCTGTCCAGCCCTGGGCAAGTGAAACTGAGTGAAAACAACAACACTCACGCTGCCATTGCCCGGAGGCCGCCAAATCCTGCCAGGGGGCCGCCACTCCAGAGAGCCTTCCGATCCGATCCTCGTTGTGGCGACCCCTGGGGTTTGGCGGCCCTGTGCAGGTGCACAGTTTGCACATGCCTAGGGCCGGCCCTGGAACATGGCATGGGGGGCCTTATGACCCTTGGATTCGATTTATTTTTACTTTCCTCTTTTATACACGTGGTGATGAGGGTCTGGTCTTCACTAATAATTTCTCTCCAACGTTTTTTGTCCTATTCACGGACTGACTGGTGATTTACAACAAATAATCACAGTACTTCTAATTGTCACCTACCGCCTGACTTCTTGGTGTATTGGCTATGGGTCTATCGTAACCTATTGACTCCCTTCACTCCTTACACTACTATTTTATTTGTTTCAGCCCTGATGAAGTCCTGTTGTAGTTAAACTGTCGAAATACGTGTTGGTTTGGAGTCGCTGTTTGCTGTTGGCCAAGAATATGTGCAGATGAAATATTAAGGAATGAAAGGAAAAGTTGTCAATTAAAGTCATTGGACATTCAATATAAGACTATACTTGCTATTGACTTGTAGCATACTTGGAGACTTTTTTGCAGTACTATTTGTGCTCCATCGCCTGGATCAGAAGAGAGCTCTTTCGTTCTACATTGATCGCAGCAAAGACCATTGGGTCGACTACAAGCTCTTCAGGTTCACTGGACAAAAAAAGACAAGTCTGTGCAGAAATGGACCATCTCACGATGGATTTGTGCTCTGCATTAACATCTGCTATGCATTAGCTAGCAAGCAGCCTCTGAGGGACTACGGGCCCATTCCACCAGGGCCAAGGCCGCTATTACTGTGTTGGCAAGTGGGTTACGGTCATGCACATCTGCTAAGATGCTACATATGCATCATTCCACACAGTCGCAAAACACTATTGCTTGGACGATCAGGTCCATCAAGATTGACACTTTGCTCCAGGATGTTCTGGTTTGAGCCAATTCACCCACCCCTTTCTAGGGAGGTACTGTGATGAGATGGGGTGTATTACATGGTGTGGTTGTGTGACATTGTGTAATAAATTTACCAACCTCTTTAGGACCCTTCGGTTTCGTTTGGCAAACCTTCAGCCCTGGGTAGCGGTGGCTCTGACCAGCAAGGCTTACACAAGGGAAAGTATGTAAAGCATTTAAACCGTACCAAGACAATTGAAGAAGAAATCAACAAGACACCAAATTTATTTGACACTAATTTATACAAATAGACCGTTTTTAACAGAATATTCTTATGTATTTTTTCACACCACAATGGAAAAGATCCAACAGAGAGTTCCGGAGATATTTAATTTACAAGGCATAGTAAAGCAAGATATTTAACTAAACTGCAAACAAGCACTGGCACCCTTCAATGAATTTGACACTTAAAAACGTTTTCAATAAAGCATTTGAGCTAGCTGTAATGCTGTCACTTTAGGTCAGTGGTTCTCAAATTGTGCATCATTGCTTCCTGGGGAGCTGTCAAAACAAACCAGATGAGCCACACACCAAGCACTTTAATGCATTTAATGTTGAGGGGTTTCTTGGCTTCAGTTAAATTAATTAGACTTGATGCATGATGTTGATGGTTTGTAAGTGACAAGCCTAAAGCTGGAAACATAGTGCTTAATTGATGGTATGTCCAGGGAGATGACTTCCATATTTTACTGGATACCCACGTTCCAACACTCCTAAAGTAAGTAGAAGAAACCTATAAATTTTCTTTGAGTCGTTAGATTAGGTTTTTTCCAAATGCATTTTACACAAATGCAAGTTATCAGGAAAGTAAAGTTATCCTGTCTCTCAAGCACACTGTTATTAAGTAATGACATGTACTTGAACCATAGGTACTTCCAGTACACATTTCTTTCAGTGCACACATTTCCACACAGGCCTGCTCTCTCCATGAGCACAGGGAAGTAAAACATCATATACTGCACAATGCCAACATTTGGTAGCCAGACAGAGGAAAAGTCACCCTGCTGAGACAGGTGTGTTGGCACGTATGAGCGCAAAAACACTTTTGCAATGAGGCCTACGTGCATAGCGGTGTTATCTAGTACTGTAAGTGGGATAAAAAAGTTTGAGAGGCTTCTCAAAAAAAGCCACGGGTAAAGAAGTGTAACTAGGAATATTTTATTGTGCGGCCTTAGTAATACGAAACTCCCGGCATACGATTATAATACCTTCATCAGCTTCATCCCAATTATTTTCAGGGAGAGAAATGCAACTTCTTCAGAGACCAGGCTTACATCGCCCCCACACTCCAAAAAAAATAACAGTAGGGAGCTGCAGCCAATGTGTCAAGGGAGCGGAGAGTCGCAAATGTTTAGGAATCACTACTTGAGGTGGCCAACTCCAGTAGGGAGCCAGTCAAGGGTACATGCAATTTCTTTAGAAAATGTTACCGCTGCAAGTGAAGCAGTCCTCAGTCTGTTCCAGGTACTTTTATACTTTGCAGGGATTTACTACGGTATTGGTTTGAATGCTAGGGGTGAAGGATGCTGAAGATGCTCAAAGAATACTGTTGATGCAGTAAATGGTGGTTTTGCTGCGAGTACTCCTCAGTCTATAAAGGAGGTGAGGTAGTCCTGGTCAAATAGTCGATATCCCTCAAAGCACTCTTGGTGCTGACAGAAGTCCAGTCACCACTGGACTACCAGTGTCACTCAGAATCAGTCACAGGCCAACCTTCCTGGGATAATAACTGGTCCTCTGGGAGTTTCAGCTGCACTCCGCTGACACACCAGAGCTCAACAAACATGGGTGCAACTTTGTGCTTCGGATCCTGGTCCTGCACGGCTGCGTTTTGAAGTCTTTGAGCTACCAACTTGTCCAATCAGGCTTCTCACCTGTTGTGTCCTTGTGCTGTGAACAGGAGGCCAGCTCACTGACCCTTGGAGTTGCTTGGATTTGGCTAGGTTCTGGACACAACTTGTCCTTCAGCAGGCACATGCCCTCTCCTTTGCTAGCCAATAAGTTCAGCAGGTGCAGTCCACACCAGTGCAGCCTCTCATTACTGGTTCCACAATGCATCAGAGAAGTCCAGTTGAGACCTGAGTTCGGGCTGCGAGGGATGCCCTACTTGTGCTCAGAAAATACCCTCTTGGCAAGATGCGGTTTGTAGGCAAGGGGCAATCAGGTTCTCTCCCATCTGAAGATCACTTTCTACAAAATGTGGCATCTAGGCATCCCAGAATGCACCATTCTGTCCACTGCCAATATGGCAGGGCCTCTCTCCCAGCATGTGGAGCTCCCTAGCTCAACCCACAGATGAGACTACCAAGGGGGCTACACACTCATGAAAAACAGGTTTGCCAACTGGCTTGCCCTTCCCAGTCCCTAGCACCAGTCTGTCTACCTAAACAATAGAGCAACCCCTCTCCCAAGGGTTCTTCATTTTCACTTTTGACTTTGAGGTTCGCCTTTTGGGCTAACACTCGTGTGGCTTCCTGTCTGGGGGTGTTAGCACCTCCTCCAGTGGCAGGCTTCTATTGTTAACTTTCCTGGGAGTTGTTAGCACTTTTCCCCGGGAGGGCAGAAAAGCTGGCTACAGGACAGACTCTTAGTATAACAGCGAACAGGCCCTGAAAGCCTTGGACTACTTCTGAAGTTACACTTTGCCCACCAGTGACATCAAACTCGATTTAACCATAAAATCAGATGTATTGCACTGATTCTTTTGATACCTTACAGTACCAACTTTAGTAGTCCTATTTGGTTGTTAGTGGGGCTGATGTGTCAGCCTGTTACTCTGTAGTTGCCAATAGTACTGCTAGTCTTTCCACAGTAAAAACAACAACTTAGGGTTTTTACTGCTAGAACATGTAAAACTACATGTTCCACTCTTTAACATACAGCACCCTGCCTTACGGATCGTTAGATCTACCGTAGGTGTGACTTCCATATATTAAAAAGGGAGATCTGGTAGAGACATCTAGCTGCAGATTCCTTACTTTTGAGCTTCCAGGCGTCTGGATGGATACAGAAGATTTTTGATAGCAGTACCCTTGTGGTAGGTGGCGTCTGTCAACTCCACGTGACATCGGAGGCGTTGTTCATTGTCATGACTTTCAAGTCTTCAATATAACCGCCACTCCAGTTAGCACCGATCCATTGAAGAAAGCAACCCCCTGTCACTTTTTGATAGAATTTTTTCCACCTTTTGTCGGTTCCTTTTGTTGTGCTAAAAGGTCCAGTAGGAAAACTTCGAGATTCAAGCCATGCGGCGCCTGTCACTGCGCCATGTCAGTAATGGTCCCCCACCTTGTGTGTCTCTGCTGCCTGGTGTGTGACCACAACACAAAGCCGAAGGCTTTGATGGAGCAGTCCCTGAAGCTGCTTGCGGCCCGGCTTGCACCGTGGGGGTCACCTCATCGATTTCACTCGAGAGTAAGGTCTGAGCATCGCTCTTGGGGCTCGAAGAGTTCTTCGCTGAAGACATCAGGTAAGAGGCATCACAAGAAGCACACGAAGTTGAAGCGTGCTTCAACTTCGCCCCGTCTGCCACACAGCGAGATGGAGGATCCTGGGTGTTCTAGGCCCGCCCCACGGAGCGGGCACCTGGGTCGACTCTGCGTCTCCCTCCCTTTACGGAGACAGTAGCCACCCCCGCCCAACTCACAGAGTTTTACGACGCCATGTGCGCCGTGTGTGGGTGTCCTGGCCCTGCTGTGGCGCCTTTGGGCCCCGCAGGCCCAGGTGAATCCCATAGGTCATGCTCCTTTGGCACCGGCCACGGCCTCCTGTTCGACCCGTTCCTGGGTCCAGACCGGCACCGGTCGCACCTCCACAGTGACCTTCCCCGGGGACGCGCCCGATGTCGAGGTGCCCGTTGGTGGTGCCTCCCCATCCGAGACAATACAGAGCCGGTCTGGTGTCCACCGACTCCGAGGCTGGTGCCTACGGAGCCATACTGCTTCATACCGTCTAACCAGCCCCTTTCTGAAGGTGTGGGGTTGGTTGGGAGGGGGAACAGGATCCCTTAGAAATCCTGCAGCCCCAGGACGTGGACTGGTATGAGGAACTGGGTGATGCCAGTGGTCTGGACACCTCCCCATATTCTGGCATTCTCTCTCCCTCTAACCTGGCTATGGAGGGAGGGAGGTTGTTTGCTATGGTAATGCGGAGGTCCTGGACCTGCAGCTTCCTACACTGGCGGTCAAGACAAATTTATTGACGGAGGTCCTGCAGCTTGGTGTCACCTCATGAGAAGCCTTGCTGCCTTTTAATCAGGCCTTAACTGACGTACGTCTGGGCACCTCGTCCAAATCCAACACAGGGGCTTCTGTGAATAGAACAATTGCCCGCCTCCATCGCCCTGCACCTGGTGACACAGTTTTTCTCACTGCCCACCCTACTCACCAAAGCTTGGTGATCCAGGCTTCCCCTTCCCATGGCACATTCCCTTCCACCCCTCCAGACAGGGAATCCAAACGGCTGGAGACCTTTGGAAAGAAAATGTTCTCTTCCACCAGCCTTGCATTGCGGTTGGTGAACACTGCATGCCTTTTGGGCCATTACTCCCATTCTATATGGGATACAGTTGCGCAGGTGCTGCCTAGATTCTTGGAGGAGAACCAACTCCTGGTCTCCCAAGCAATATCCAACAGTAGAGATGCAGCAAAGTTCACCAGTCGCATTGGCTTGGACACAAATGACTCGCTGGGCAGAGAGTTTTCTTTGATGGTGGCCATCAGGTGCACGCCTGGCTGAGGATGTCTGACTTTTCAGGGATGTCCAGGCAAACCTTATGGACATGCCTTTTGATGGCTCAAATCTATTCGGAGACAAGGCTGACGCAGCACTTGTGTGCTTCAAGGACTTGCGGGCTTCGGCCTAATCCTTGGGCCTCAGTACAACACCCCGGCCTGCGTCTACTTTTCGCTCCTTTCCTGGCTACGGAAGGGGATTCCAACTGCACCACCTTATTCCAGTGAGCAGGTTCATAAGTTCAGTAACCTCTGCTGGGCCGTGGCCGCGGTTCATCCCGCCCTCGAGGATCGGGAGGCCAGAAGGTGATCCAAGCCACCATCCCCTCCTCCACCGCAAAATCTTCCTAGTCCGGTCCTTCGGCCCAGGAGCATCCTGTGGGTGGCAGGATATGCCATCACCTCCACCACTGGTGCAACATCACCTCAAACAGTTGGGTGTTGCAGATAGTCTGAAGGGAATACTCCCTCCCCGTTGAGGCTACCCCTCCCTCTATGACTCCAACTCATGGTTTTGTCTCCCCTCCTACCGTGGCTACGGAGGAGGGGGCAGCTTATAGTGTGGTGCTGACGAGGGTGGCCTTAGGCCTTGGCTCTTGAGCTCCCCATCACAAAGGTGAGGTCTAACATCCTCAAAGAGGTCCCGCATGTAAGCTCTCCAGAGCCTCTACTGCTGTTTAATGAGGCTCCCACAAACGTCCTGTTGGGCACCTGGTCCAGGCCCGCTACAGGTCCCCCTGTAGATAGGAACGTCGCTAGGCGCCACCGCCCTGCTCGGGGCGACCCTAGTTTCTTGTCCACCCATCCCACCCAGGAGAGCCTGGTTATCCAGGCCTCTACTTCCCAATCCGCATTCCTGACTGCACCACCGGATCGGGAATCCAAGAGGTATCAGCAATTCGGAAAGAAAATGTTCTCCTCCCTTAATTTGGGATTGCGGTCGGTCAACACCGCGTGCCTCTTGGGCCGTTACACCCACTCTCTGTGGGATACGGTCGCGGAAGTGCTGCCTAAGTGCCCGGAGGGGGCCCGGGCAGAGCTCGCTCAAGCCCTCGCGGAGGGAAGAGACGCAGCATAGTATTTAATACGGTGTGGGCTGGATACCACGGACTTGCTGGGAAGAGCGATTTCCACGTCTGTGGCGGTTCGCCGCCACGCCTGGCTGTGGTCCGCCAACTTCTCGACCAATGTCCAAAACACCCTTATGGACATGCAGTTTGATGGCAGCCACCTCTTCGGTGGCAAGGCAGATAGTGGGCTGGAACGCTTTAAGGACTCCAGGGCTACGGCTAAGTCCTTGGGCCTGTCGGCCCCCGCGTCAGCAAACTTCTGCCCAGCGCTCCTTTCGTGGCCACGGGAGGGGCGCCCCCACACGTCCTGCCAGCTATGAGCTGCTGACTACAATTCAGCACGGCGGCGGGCGTGGTTACCGTCGCAGTGGTAACCGGGGACAGCGGCGCAGCCAGTCCACATCCACCCCCGCAGCATCCGTCTCAAAGCCTTCCTAGTACCAGCTTTCAGGCCCATTCGACGCCAGTTGGGGGCAGTGTTCATCATCACCTCCTCCACTGGCGCTCCATCACATCGGACAGGTGGGTGCTGCAAATCGTCCGAAGGGGCTACTTCCTCCATTTGGAGGCGACCGCTCCAGCAATGCCACCGCAGTACCACCGCGTGTCGGGCGATCACTTGCAACTTCTGGTGGATGTTACGGCCCTCTTTGCCAAGGGGGCCATCAAGCGCGTTCCTGGGCCAGAAGTAGGGTGTGGTTGTTACTCCCACTACTTTCTGGTTCCCAAGAAGGGCAAAGAGGACCTATGCCCTATCTTGGACCTACGGAACGTCAACGGCTTCCTCGGGAAGTAGAAGTTAAAGATGCTGACTTTGGTCTTAGCTGCCCTAGACCCAGAAAACGGATGGTAGCGTTGGACTTGCAGGACGCATATTTTCACATCCCCGTTCTGCCGGCCCACCGACGTTACCTACGGTTGACGGTAGGCCACAAGCACTTTCAGTTTACCGTGCTCCCCTTCAGCCTTACCAGCGCCCCACGGGTGTTCACGAAAGTGATGCGGTGGTCGCAGCTCATCTGCGCAGGTTAGGGGTTTCAGTCTTCCCCTACCTCAACGACTGGTTGTTGAAGGCGGGGTCACCCCAGACAGTCGTCAGCCACCTCCAGACTACGGCCGACCTCCTGCACCTTCTGGGATTCTCCATCAATGTGCTGAAGTCGCACCTGTGTCCCTCTCAGAAACTCTTCTTCATCAGAGCGGTTCTAGACTCGGTGCAGTTTTGGGTTTATCCTCCCGAACAGCGGGTTCGGGATATTCAGGCTCTGATTCCGATCTTTCAGCCGTTATTCCGAGTCTCGGTCAGGTTGACGCTGCGGCTTCTGGGGCTGATTGCCTCCTGCATCCTTCCGGTGCATCACGCCAGGTGGCGGATGCGGGCTCTGCAGTGGGACCTGAAGTTTCAGTGCGCCCAGCATCAGGGCAACTTGTCCGACCATGTCTTGATCTCGGAGGGCTCTGCAAGACAGTTGCAGTGGTGGCTCATGGACCGCGATTGGGTCAGCTGCAGATCCCTCTCCCTACCCCAACCGGAGCACGTAGTTGTGAGGGACGCGTCCCTCCAGGGCTGGGGGGGGCCACATCGGAGAGGCAGAGATAATAGGCCTCTGGTCTCCGGCGGAGTCCAGGCTCCACATCAACCTTCTAGAGCTGTGGGTGATCCGGCTTGCACTGAAGGCATTCCTCTTCTCTGTCTGGGGGAGTGTAGTGCAGGTGTTCACGGACAACACCACCGCCATGTGGTACTACAACAAACAGGGCAGGTGGGGTCTTGGACTCTATGCCAGGAGGCTCTGCACCTCTGGCAGTGGCTGGAACATCAGGGCGTGACCCTGGTGGTTCGTTCAACACCTGGCAGGTTCCCTGAACGCCAGGGCAGACGAAGTCAGCCGTCGGTGAATGATGGATCACGAATGGCATCTGCACTCGGACGTGGCGCAAGGTCTATTTCAGCAGTGGGGAGAGCCTTGGTTAGATCTATTCACCACAGAAGAGAACGCGCAATGTCATCAGTTCTGCGCATTGGAATTTCCAAGGCGGCACTCGCTCGGAGACGCTTTTCGTCGCGAGTGAAGTTGCGGTCTGTTGGAAGCTTTTCTTTCTATACCACTTCTGCCCAGAGTGCTGAGGCAGATCAGGCACGACCGGGCCCAAGTCATCCTTGTGGCTCCGGACTGGGCACGAAGATACTGGTATCCCGAGCTACTCAGCATATCAGTCGATCCCCCGATTCGTCTGCCTCATTAGGAGGCCCTTCTGTCGCAGCAGCAGGGGACGGTCCTCAACCTGAACCTGTCCAGCTTCCACCTCCATGCATGGATATTGAGCGGCGACAGTTGAGGCCATTTGACTTGCCTCCTGAAGTCTGTGATGTGATTCTGGCAGCCAGGCGTCCCTCCACAAAATCGATATACGCCTGCAGGTGGAACAGATTTGTGGCATGGTGCACAGCAAAGGCTGGGGATCCACTCTCTGCCCCTCTTTCTGAGGTTCTCCTCTTTCTTCTGTCTCTTGCCCAGCAGGGCTCTGCTCTGGGCACTCTAAAGGGCTACCTCTCTGCCATATCCGCCTTCTTAAGGCTCCCAGATCAGTCCTCTTTGTTCAAGTCCCCAGTTGTAAATAGGTTCTTGAAGGGCATCACTCATATGTTTTCTCCTGTTCCTTTCGTGATGCCTCAGTGGGACTTGAATCTTGTTCTGACTTATCTGATGTGCGCTCCTTTCGAGCCACTTCATAACTGTCCTCTTCGTCTCCTTACTCTCAAGACTGAATTCCTGGTTGCCATCACAAAGTTGTGTTGCGGACGCGACCCTCTTTCCTGCCCAAGGTAGTCACAGCCTTCCACATAAGGCAGTCCATCACCTTTCCCACCTTCTTTCTGCCTCTGCATCCCTCGAAAGAGGAAGAGAGGCTCCACCGTCTGGACCCAAAACATGCGCTCTCATACTATCTGGATCGCACACGCCAGTTCCGGGTGGATGACCAACTCTTTGTTGGTTACGTGGGTGCTAAGAAGGGACGGGCGGTGCACAAACGGACCACTTCCCGATGGTTCGTCTTGTGCATCAAGGCTTGTTATTCTCTGGCTAAAAAGGAACCTCCTGTGGGGCTACGTGCCCATTCCACTCGGGCAACAGCGGCTACTACTGCCCTGGGTCGGGGAGTCCCCTTGCAGAACATCTGCCAGGCAGCTACGTGGGCCTCGCTGCACATGTTCGCAAGACACTAGTGCCTGGACAACCAAGTTCGGAGAGATGGCTTTTTCAGCCGTTCCATTCTCCAGGACTTTCTGGTGTGATCATTGGTTCGCAGTCCCACCACCGGGGTTGATATTGCTGGGGTATCTATTCTAAGGTAAGAAATCTAATACTAACCTGTTTCTTGCAGATGTACAAGTTACTTACCTTTGGTAACGATATATCTGTAAGAAACAGTAGTTAGTATTAGATTCCTTACCTCTCCACCCATCCTCCCCGTTCTGCGAACCGATATCTAGGGTTAAGGTCATCCCCTTTCAGGGCCCTAGTTTCATGGCACCAGTGTTGGTTTTTATCATGGCTCTGCGTTTCTGGCGCAGAAAAGCTGTGTATAAGAACTGACGTCAGTGCGCGAGGGCGGCGTCTAAGTACTCCGACGACATCATCCCGGCACCGACGACGGACGCGGAGCCACAGACGAAGCCTACTGACGCCCAGCGGTACTGCTACGCAAAATTTTCCGGATCCAGTCTGACGCTTGGGGATATTCTAAGGTAAGGAATCTATTACTAACTACTGTTTCTTACAGATATATCGTTACCGAAGGTAAGTAACTTGTGTGATACGGTCATTAGGAGCAACTGCTGTACAGCTGTCTCATAGCTTGAGAATCAAGCACAAAGGTGGTCCAAGCTACCATCGTCTATGGTGGATTGAAGAGCCAATATGAAAATGGTCATTCTGACCAAATTCCTTTCTTTGTTAACATCAGCATTATTCTGTCTGAATACCTTTTTAAGGCTCTTATAACATACCTTATTACATTAGCGTGAGCAGGTAAACACACCAGGTTAAGGTTGGAGGCACTCATCCTAACTTATACACAAGGGGGCTTTAGCGCTCCAGTTTGGAGCTATACTATTTATGCGCACAAGCACAGTTTGCACAAAATGTGTGCCACCCGCATGGGTATATAACGCATATAGCGGTGGAAAAAGATAGTGTGAGCCTAATCCCATTAAATATCATTTTGCCTCACAAGAGGGCAAAGAGTGCCACTGGAGAATTCCACACTATCCACACTATGCATTGTACGACGGCTGCGCGGCAGCCACTGTGTGTATGGAGATAATCCACTCACCAGCACTCAACCACTGATACCGGCAAGACATGAAAAAAAGACACTAGTGATTCTGGACAAAGTGAGTCTGAGATGCATGAAAGATATTTACCCAAGAGCGGCATTCATCGAGTTAGAAGACATACCACAAGCACGGCACCACTCCTCTTTGCTAACGTTCATGAATTACCGCCTTGCACTGTCGTTCGGGCAACATTGCACCTTCTGCACACACTTCTGACCACTAATACATGCAAAGGGCTGATGCCAGGCTCTACACCTCCATGCAAACTGACGATCCAAAAACAACACAGAACGCATTAGTAAAGTGGAATGGGGTACTACTAAACCCACTGTAGACACAGACTGGGTATGTTGCGGTTCCCTAACAGGTATGCTGACTTCTAGCTGTAACTTGCATATTATGCACTTCCAGCACCTACATCAATTTTACCACACCCCTGCAAAACTGTATCGATTCAGATTAAACGATAATTCATGATGTGTTCGATGCGGGTCAACAGAGGCTTATTTGACCCTTTTGTCATTGGAATGTCCCCCAATATATCGCTACCAGAAACAGACAACTGACGCCCTACCTGACATGCTTTGGGAAAAAATAGAACAGCAACCCCAAATATGCCTTTTATGCTTTGTTAAGAACATGTCATCTGTGATGCGGAAGCAAGCGGCATTGGCACTGCTGCTGGCGAAAAGAAGGGTGGCAAACTGCTGGTAGAGAAAACACAAATACCTACGAAACAGCAATGGACTTTAGATCTTGTCTACCGTAAAGAACAGCTGGAGATATATGCTGAAGAACAACCAGAAACATCACGCCCTAAACACCTATGGGGCCCCATGACAACCTACCTGTTAAGGATGACGGGGACATCTTGAAAAAGCTTGCGACACTGTGAACACTAAAACACAATGCTGTAACTGCTACATGTGTATTGATAGATACTGCTCTACTTGTAAGTAGGAAGTGGTATGGGATGCTGCAATCTTCTGTCTGGCTTTTCTTTTTTATTTCTCCTTTTCTTGGATTGCATTGTGGTAATTAAAAAACAAACACACTTAAAATAAAAGGTTGATATTATTTCACAGATCTAAATAAAACTTGAGATACCAGACCAAAGCTTAGTGTGCTATTTGCCAAATTTCATGCACATTTCCCATATGGTACTGTTATTAGAAAATGAACACCTTTGACTGTTGTCTTTTATGTTGCTCCAGGCGAGTCCCTGAACCTAGTGTCTGCTGCACTTAGTCAAGGAAGGGCAGTTTGGGTGGGATGAAATCCAGGAGCAGGGCTGGTAGGTTCGGCCCTGTAATCAGATGTCACTGCCCAACAGCAACGTTTCAGCACAGCTGGTTTAGGTGGGATGCAGGCTGGGTGTTCTGCTATAAGTACTCCCAGTCATGTGCTTTGTCTGTCTATTGTTCTTATGTTAGGTCCATGGTTGCATTCCTCCCAGGGTTCAGCTTTGTATGTTTTTGGGTCCTTTCTTCTGGTTTGCTATGTGGCAAATGTGACATGCATATGCCTTTTTAGGTCTCGGCTAAAAGACGCGCGTAAGCGCGTCTCCGCCGAGATCTTATGTCAGGGACGATGCTTCCCAGGAGACAGCCTTGGTCACGCGCATTGCCTCAAGGAGGCGATTTCCGCTGGCCACGCGCTCGCGAACGCGCTCAGCTGCTGTCTCCTGGGAAGCAGCTACACCACACGCGCATGCGCAGAAACAGCGACAGACACACACGAGCGCTCATGCACGCACGCACCCACACATACAGCGAACCCAGCGTCGCATGCATACACACACACACACACACGTGCACCGAGCATCCCCCCCCACCCCTCCGTTGTCGCACCCCTCCCCTCCGCCGTCGCACCCCGCCCCCCACCCCTCCGCCGTCGCGCACACACACACGCAGACATACAGGCATTCTCTCCCCCCCCCCCCGCTCCGCTCACCGGTCAAAGGCCCTCCGGACACGCAGACATACAGGCATTCTCTCTCCCCCCCCCCCCCCCCCCCCCCTCCGCTCCGCTCCGCTCACCGGTCAAAGGCCCTCCGACCGCGGGGCTCTCCCTCGGTGCTCCTCCAGGCACTCCGTGGGCGCGGGCTTCACAAAACGGAAGTCCCGCCCCACGATAGGTTTCGTTTTCTCAGTCCCGCCCCACGTTAGGTTTCGCTTGCAGCTCGTTGGGTATAAAAGCTTGTCGATCCAAGTGTGTGTGTATTGCAGATGTTATCCCTTTTTACAACAAACCTTGACCTCACCAGAGATTCGTAATTGTCCAAACATTCCTCTATCTTGGTTAGTTTTTGTGTAATAGGAGATAGCAAGGTAGTTAAAATACTCTCAAATGTCTTCCACTGTTCTAAATCACAGTTCGAGTTAATACCATTTCCCGCTGCATAATTGGTATCACCATCAACCAAATCGGCATTAATTATAGGACTGCCCTCCTCGGGTGAGACACTGTCACGGGTTTTGTTCGACCTTGCCACTTTTGCTCTACAAGGCTCTACAAGGCCTTTGTGGTCCTCCTCCCCGCTTCCTTTTTACTGCCGGTTCCAGAGTTAATCATTTGGTAGAGGTTTTTTTATTTGGGGATGTGGCAGATGCACGTGTAGAGACGCTGGCTGTAATGTTACTTTGGGTCAGTGGCGATTTTGGGGAATCCTCTAGTGTTCCAAGGGGATATGGAACTTCAACGCCAACCTCAATATTAGTCGATGGTATAATAATGATTACATCTTGATGAGCTGGCGAGCGAGCTGTAGCTATAGTCCCTAGGGAAGATCTCCTATTTAATAACTGGACCAGAGACAACAGATGCTCGGTACAGAGGTCCCCTAAGAATAAACTGATCAAGCGTCCCCACCACGCTGCCACCATGAGAAGTACCTAGGTATTTCCTTTCCTGTTTGCTCATCTTTAATAACTTAAGTGAACTTAAGCCAACTGGTAATGCAGAGTAGTGAGTAGTGAGTGCAGAGTGGTAATGCAGAGTAGTGAGTGCAGAGTAGTGAGTGCAGAGCAGTGAGTGCAGAGCAGTGAGACCAGAGCAGTGAGTGCAGAGCAGTGAGTGTAGAGTAGTGAGTGCAGAGTAGTGAGTGCAGAGTAGTGAGTGCAGAGTAGTGAGTGCAGAGTAGTGAGTGCAGAGTAGTGAGTGCAGAGTAGTGAGTGCAGAGTAGTGAGTGCAGAGTAGTGAGTGCAGAGTAGTGAGTGCAGAGTGGTAATGCAGAGTAGTGAGTGCAGAGTAGTGAGTGCAGAGTAGTGAGTGCAGAGTGCAGAGTAGTGAGTGCAGAGTGCAGAGTAGTGAGTGCAGAGTAGTGAGTGCAGAGTAGTGAGTGCAGAGTGCAGAGTAGTGAGTGCAGAGTAGTGAGTGCAGAGTAGTGAGTGCAGAGTAGTGAGTGCAGAGTAGTGAGTGCAGAGTAGTGAGTGCAGAGTAGTGAGTGCAGAGTGGTAATGCAGAGTAGTGAGTGCAGAGTAGTGAGTGCAGAGTAGTGAGTGCAGAGTAGTGAGTGCAGAGTGCAGAGTAGTGAGTGCAGAGTGCAGAGTAGTGAGTGCAGAGTAGTGAGTGCAGAGTGCAGAGTAGTGAGTGCAGAGTAGTGAGTGCAGAGTAGTGAGTGCAGAGTAGTGAGTGCAGAGTAGTGAGTGCAGAGTAGTGAGTGCAGAGTAGTGAGTGCAGAGTGCAGAGTAGTGAGTGCAGAGTGCAGAGTAGTGAGTGCAGAGTGCAGAGTAGTGAGTGCAGAGTGCAGACTAGTGAGTGCAGACTAGTGAGTGCAGAGTAGTGAGTGCAGAGTAGTGAGTGCAGAGTAGTGAGTGCAGAGTAGTGAGTGCAGAGTAGTGAGTGCAGAGTAGTGAGTGCAGAGTGCAGAGTAGTGAGTGCAGAGTGCAGAGTAGTGAGTGCAGAGTGCAGAGTAGTGAGTGCAGAGTGCAGAGTAGTGAGTGCCGAGTGCAGAGTAGTGAGTGCAGAGTAGTGAGTGCAGAGTAGTGAGTGCAGAGTAGTGAGTGCAGAGTGCAGAGTAGTGAGTGCAGAGTAGTGAGTGCAGAGTGCAGAGTAGTGAGTGCAGAGTGCAGAGTAGTGAGTGCAGAGTAGTGAGTGCAGAGTAGTGAGTGCAGAGTAGTGAGTGCAGAGTAGTGAGTGCAGAGTAGTGAGTGCAGAGTGCAGAGTAGTGAGTGCAGAGTGCAGAGTAGTGAGTGCAGAGTGCAGAGTAGTGAGTGCAGAGTGCAGAGTAGTTAGTGCAGAGTAGTGAGTGCAGAGTAGTGAGTGCAGAGTGCAGAGTAGTGAGTGCAGAGTAGTGAGTGCAGAGTAGTGAGTGCAGAGTAGTGAGTGCAGAGTAGTGAGTGTGCAGAGTAGTGAGTGCAGAGTAGTGAGTGTGCAGAGTAGTGAGTGTGCAGAGCAGTGAGTGCAGGTGCAGAGTGGTGTGTATTGGCAATGTAAATGACAATGCCATTTATTTATGATTTAAAGAAAAAAAAGAAATGTCATGAGCAATGCCAATTGCTCTACCTTTAATGATGCCGAGACCATTGCATTGCAAATGCTTGTATCATGTTATGATCACTGCTCTGGATTCCCAATTTCGTACCCCCTCCTGCTCCTCCACCCCTCTGGCTTTGTTTTGGTGGTTGTAATGCCTTATATCTCTAAATGCCAATAAAAAAAGCTACTTTAAAAAAAGCTTTGTAGTCTGAAACCATTGGCACTGATTAGTACTGGTTAGAAATACAACCATAAAAAGTCCACAATGCACTGCCCACGGCCTCATCTGATGCCACAGAGGACAGCACAAAAGTTATCACTGCCGACATTACATATCAGGTCATCTATGACCAGACTCTCTGCCCACCGCAAGTGTGGGCATAATCAACTGCACATGGCTTCATATGATTGGAAATGCAAGCAGCGGCAGTCTGAGGATCAGCAGTGCATGCAAACTGGAGAACTTCTCTTTTCAGAAGTCTCCTCATAGACAATTTTGAAATCTTCCAGGACGTCTTTAGAAGAGCAGCAGTAAAGTGAAAGTAAAGGCTGAACATTTAAAGACTGTAGGTTTGGAATGGAAAACAACTGAGAAGTGTTTCACCTCCAGATCTGCTGTAGAAAGATAACCTTTCTAAATTCTGAATCCTCCAATTGGCAACATCAATAGCAACAGTCCATCTGCCAAAAGTAGCCATATCAGAGAAGGCACACCAGAGGCAATGATCTGCAACTTTCAGCAGCTGCTTGTACCCTCCCCTTTTACTATCAAATAATGAATCCCTCAGTACCCATTTCCATTGCCTTCTCTTAAGGGAACTGAATATTATTCAAAGCATCTACAATTTGCTGTTCAAACTGTGGTCCAATTCTATTAACTCAGTCTTGTCAATTCCAACTCTTTATCAGCTGCAACAGAGTTGCGATCATCTACCGCAGAAGCAACCTTACAGCCTTATCTCAAATAAAGAAAGTGATCGCCTTTCTGTACTTTCTAGTACACAAGAAACATCTCAGTTTTAAAGCAATAAACAAAGTGTATATGAAAAAAAGAAATTCATGATGTTATAACTCCATCAAATTTTAATCAAACTTCAGCAAGACGACTGCATGTAAGTCATCAATTTTGCATAACATATGTTTTACTATACTAATTAGAAGAAAGCTCCTAAAGTTTCTTTGCTTCAGGGTGAGGAATGGCCAAATCAGCACCGCAAGCTTTGTTTTTCAAAGCATGGCTGTGATACAAACTCACTTTAGAAGAAAGCAGAACTACATTGAATTCTACTTGGACAATTGGTTGACGAAAGCTTTATCATATCAGAAAGTAAAAGAATTTCTTAAACCTCAAGTTCACCCTGACCCGCAGCAGGAATCATCCAATATCTGTGGAGAAATTAAATGAATTATAATCCTTCACTGGAGAGACCATCTTCTATCTATGAGAAATGTCAGACTCAACCTTTGAAGTCTATTGGATTTAGTCTTTAATGAGATTCCTGGCATTGTGGATTTTCACAGCTCCAAATGCAAGATTACAAATGAAACTGCTACAACAATGCATTGAACTAAAGAACCTGAAAATGGAAGGACAACCTACAGCTATCAAAACCAGCCAATCCGTCTCTTTCCTCATGGTACTGTCCTAAGAATTGGATAACAGAAGTGGTTTCCTACCAACAAGTTCCAGCTCAATATTTGGTACTCAACGCTTCACGGCTATGATGCTAACGGGGATTCTCTTCAAGTACATGCTACCAGGGGGCATATGTATGAAAATCCCTGTTTGCGATTCTCAAATAGCGATTTTTTGAGAATCGCTATTTGAGAATTGCAAAAAGGGATGTATGTAGAAAATCGCAATTTTTTAGCGATTTCTTAGTCTTCCTTAATTGCGATTCGCAAATTACAAAATCGCAATTAAGGAATACTTTCCCATTCATTTCTATGGGCCAGGAGGTCCATAGGAATGAATGTGAAGTCATTCTCAAATTGCGATTCGCAAATTGAGAATAATTTCAAGGGTGCAAGGGTGTCATATGGACACCCTGATGCACCCCTGAAATGAACATGTGTGTGCATATGGTGCACCTACATGCCCTAAGGGCATGTATGTGCACCCCATGGCACCTATCCAAATGCAAAAAAGTGCATTTGTGAAAGAAATCGCAAATTACCACCAACTTGAAGTTGGTGGTAATTCGCGATTTCTTAATGAGAAATCGCACAACCTGGGTGCTTGATACATAGCATTTAAGGAATCGCAATTTGCGATTCCTTAAATGCTTACGCAAAATTAAGGAATCGCAAATTTTGCGATTCCCTAATTTTGTGATGAGAAAACATATCATGCATCGCGTTTAGAGAATTTTCATTCACAAACGCTGTATTTTTGCGAATCGCTGCGTTTGCGAATGAAAAATCGTTTGATACATATGCCCCCAGGTCAGTAGGAGACAAAACCTGTCACGTCAACCTTCTGGAACTTTCTTCCTCTATCCCTGAAAGTATTTTGTCGTTTATTGAAATATGACTAGATCATGATTTAAATGGATAACACCACAACTTTGAACATGAAAAATAGTTAGGCAGTAGATCAATAATCCTCTTGCACAAGGATCATGCTGTGTGATACTAGCTGATAGCTGGGAATCAAATAATCATAGCTGGAAATCTTCCACGATTTGAAAATGTTTAGGCAGACCCCTTAAACAAGAGATTACTTCTGAATCATTGTTTATTGAATGATATTTTCCAAGACTAGGGCTACCCCCAAAGAGTTTTATTTACAAATGAAATAACAAGATTGTGTAGCCACAAAACAAGAAACGGTGTCTAAGGGGAAATACCTTTTGGTCAACTTTTCACAGAAATGCGTTTGTACTTTCGCTCCAGTTGCATCAATCTCGACAATCAGCAAATTCAAAATGTTGAAGGGAAGAATGGTTGATTCTAAATGTCCCACATTGAAGATTGCTGTGCAAACTGGCTCTCCTCCCGAGATTTTAAGGCAGAATATCATGCTCCAACTTGCCATCACTGACCTTGGCATCATTGTTCCTGAAGTTTAAAAATATACACAACTAAATCTATCTCAGGACAGCATTAAAAAGTATTTTAATCTTTTATTTGTAGGGAGGAAGCAGTGTTGCATTATGTTCTCCATCTTGTAAAGTCTGGCATGCAGTACGCTATGTATGAATACCTAGCAGTTATGAAAGATTACAGGGCCTTCCCAGGCTTCTCTTTTGACTGAGCGGGAGATTTGCTAAAAGGAATCAAGGTTTTCATAGCAGTTAATCTCCCTCCCTCTGAATTCATACACAAATCATCATTGCAGGATCTCTCCTTGAGGACTGCATTTCTTATAGGTATTAGCTCTAAAAGTCTCCAATTAATTGTCATACTTGCCTGGCGCATGGCCCATGTGTTCGGCAGCCATGATGGGTTGAGCTCAAAGTCTATAAGCTGTGCGTCCCACCACAGGAAGTTACTTGCCTTTCTAGTTTCCGCCAGCTGCAACATCCTGTCCGTTAGCTACCTGAGCATCTTGTTCCTTTTCGCTCCATCCTGGCATCCTTGCGGGTTGTTCCCGGGCTCCTTGGCAGCGTTGCTCGATGTACCTCGTACATGTCAGCGTTCTCTCAGTGTCCTGGTGTGTTTCATTTTCCTGGCTCTTGGCAGGCTAGTCGGTGCGGGAGTTCTTTTGGAGGAGAACAATGAGACTAAAAAGGGGACAATGAGTAAAATACCACACGTTGGGGTAATGCGCCATGCGCATGAATTTCAGTACTTATCTAATGCACTCTTGATGAATCCAGAGACAAGAATCTACTTATCTGGGAGCCAAGTTCGTAAGATACATCTGTAAAAATAAGAGACATTGTGATAACTTGTACAAAAGAGATAATATCATAGCAGGCACATACTAAATCAAGGTTATGGATTACTTAAGAACATAGGGCCCTATGTATCAAAGGGCTTTACCCCTTCTATGTCTATGGGAAAATGTTTTCATACATATGGGCCATAGTGCTTATACTTTGGACCATTGAGGGCATATACCCATGTTACTCAGCATGATGTAATGCACTCACATTTGTTTTTGTATCAGTGTTTTCCTTGTTGATTATAAGATATGTGTTTGTATAATCAGTTGCCTATTTTTGTAGTCATATTCTAAGATGTAAGAAGCCCATGAGTAAGAGGTGGCTGGTGTTCCATACCTAAGTTAGGAGTTATATTTTCTATATTCCCTAGGGTGAACTCCAGAAGCCTCCATGGCTGTTCCTAAGAGGCTCTACCAAATGTACTCTCTATGTATCATAGTCGGAAGAGGGGAATGGTCAGGTATATCAGTGCACTAGAGGCAATCTAGAATTGTTAATTATTGTGCATTAGTCATGATATTATCATCTGCATATGGTTCTGCGCTTTCTTGCTGTCACTAATAACAATCTCATTGAATTATCTGTTTTATAACGTGCCGGTTGAGGTTGTTCAAAACATTGTGCGGTTTAGAGAAGGATAAAGACCAAGTAAACAATTGGTAAGTACAGGCTGTTAGATACGGGCAACTGGTGGTGGTAGCCATTATCCTGTCTCTTTCAATCACAGGACAAGCTAAAAGCGATTCAGTCAAATGATCTCCTTAATTGTTCTGTTTTAAAGGAGCTTTACTAACTAGAGTACATCCGGAAAAATTCAGAGGCCTCCAAGGTTTAGGACTCTGCATTGCCAAAGATTGCATTCCCATTGATCGGATGTTATGATTCTGTTGATTTAATTGGCATTGAGGGATCAGATTCAAGAATGCTGATTTAAGGTCTCTAGAAAGCATGTGGGTGGGGTAAGTTATTGTGTGTATGCAGGTTTAAGAAATGGGGTTACTGGTTGAGGAGGTGTGAAACCCTTTTCAAGTAGCAACCACAATTCCTTTCATGGTGAAGTCACAGGTAAACCCTAAAAAACCTGTGCCGAAGCCTCAGCTAGCTTGACACAGAGCAGTCAAGTCAAAGAAGGCTTTATTTGATTGATTAGACTAACAATCATAAAAGCACAAGATTACAAAATACGTTCAAACAATTCATACATTAAAAATTCAAAATTTATTTTTACAAAAATCCTGTTCAAAAAGTTAAAACCGTATTAAACTTACAGAAGCCCTCATCTCATTAAGAACAATTAAATGCACATGTGTTTCCTTTGGCTCAAAGCATTTTTCCAAAAAATTGTTATCCTAAAAACACTATGCTTACTATCTAAATATTGTAATGCCAAAAAAGCAGGACGGCTTGGCGAAGCCCAAACTGTTTTATGATAGGTACTAAGAGCAGGCTCCTTGTAGCGGAATAAAACTTACAAAAGAGAATAACATGAATTGTGGATTGTGGGGAGATGTTATCACAGGGGCATAGTTGGAGGTCTTGAGACCAGTCATTCGTTATGGGAAAAGTAACTAATCTGTGAAAGACCCCCCAGCCTAAATAAAGTTAGTAAAAACCTGTCATAGGCACCAGGTACAAAAGTTAAATAGGGTTGAATATTAAAAGTAGTTAAAACCAGCTGATTGCACAGGGCTGTGGGGTTTAAAATCTCATATGACATTCTAATGGTGTCCAGGAGCAAAATGCCCTCTTTTCTTAATTCCTTCCTTGTTTTTTCCCTGATAGTAGTAGGATTAGTAAAATACTCTGGATGGCTAGATCTTTTAAAAAATAATAAACATATCTTAGCCATGGTATCCTTATTACACCTTCCAGTTTCAAAATATCTGAAAGGATATCGCTGTTCAGTTTGGCCTCTTCTTTGGTCCAGAGCCTGTGCCATAATAGCACAGGCTCAAGCCTGATTAAATCAGAGATAAAAGAGAGTCCTAACTCTGCGTGTCAAATGCATGCTGAGGTACCACTCGGGACAGATAAAATGTATCATAAACTGCTGCTGAGACACACTTATCCTTGTAGATTTGATGAGCTCCTCTGGAGGTTTTTTGCCTAATTTTCTGGCACGCTGCTCCAGGTATGCGTTTCACCATGAAATACCTTGCGCTTATTTTTAATTACCCAACAGTCCGCGATCATCACACTTTCCCACGTTCACTCCCTTGGAGCTTCTGAGCCCCATCAGCCTCGACAATCTTCACACTTGTGAGGTTTCTTCTTTCATAGTTCCGGTAAATATAGCGACCAATACCTATACATGTTTATGTCTTTATTAGCAATGGACATAACAATTGTCCCTTTTATTTTAATCCCAGGTGCCACTCCCTTCTCACTTCCATGTCAGTCCTGAGGAAGACCCCGCCAGTAAGGTTTTGTAGAAACCTACATTTTCAGGGGTCAAAACGTCAACACAATACCGATGCCAGTACCGTCAACAGCACTTATTGTACTGTGATTTTCTGTGGTACATGGCTTTGCAATTCTTTTGATTCCATTTGTTATATACTAGGTTAGGAATGTATGGCATTGAATAGCATGCTCAACAATTTGATTGTGATAATCACTAATATTGTACCTCATTTATCTCACTACCTCACTTGAGTCACCACCCTTCTCCCCTCCCTCTTTTTACCCAGTCGGACACACCAACAACGGTTTTTAATGTTTTCTTTGAAATTTCTTTTTCAAAAAATTGCAACATGTGTTCAGTGTGAATAAATAACACTTGAGCACCATTCTAATTCTCTGTTTTGAATTTCTGTTATCTATTTACAACTGTATATTTTTCACTTACACTGTTTTGATGTAATAGTACTGGGACCACCATATTCTATACTAATTTTCTGGCAAAGGCAGTAAGAGCAGATGTGGTACGTAGGAGTACCATTTTTTTTGCTACAACTGCTTGTACCCAAGTGTCATTGTAGGCAAAAAGAATGCCCAAATATGAGAATTTCTTTGTAACCCCAATCTTCTGTCCTGCGACATACATATCCATGTGTTTCTTTATGCCATTACCACAGCGTATGATGAAAGTTTTGGAAGAGTTTACCCTTAAACCTAGGTCTTTCATAAAAAGGGAAAAACTGACCAAAGCGCGCTGAAGGCCCACTTGCGTGCGAGACATTAACACCGCGTCGTCTGCATACAAGAGAGCTGGGATTGGGTGACCGGCTACTATTTTATTTTGTAAGCACATTTTATTGTTATTTGCCAACAGGATGAGCATCATAATCAATAATACACCATGACATTTCAACAACAGGCCATTCGGCAGTCCATGATACTCAAGTCCCCAGCCAAGTTAACTATGCCCCCCCTTCCCTCCCCTCCCTGTCAGTGCGCCTGCGATCAATACATAAAAAGCATATCATATAAGGTTACCTCCCATCTAACATAAACTGTCCACCCCTGGTCATGTAAAGGGACATCCCGGTGAGCTACGCCTACCGTATTAACCTCCCATATGTCTCCTGTCTTCGCTATCAGCTCCAATTGGTTACCTATTCCTAATCTAAGTCCTCCTCCCCCTCACTTGAACTCTCAGCGGGATTCTGGAGCTTTGTCACCAGTGCCTCCCATGCTCTAGCCACTTCTAGGGATTTATCATTATCCAATCGCCGTGCCTGTTGTAGTCGGAGTGTACCGTCAGCTTGTGCCCACCTTAGCAAATTCGCCTTCCACCTTAAATGATTAGGACCTACATTCGATTTCCAGTGCATGGTAAGTTCCCTCTTAGCCAAAATCAAACCCAGGTCATAGAATTTGCTAATAACTTTAGTACGGGGGGTATGGGGGAACCAGAGCAGCAAGCAGGTTCCCATGTCCGCCTCTATTTGTCGGCCCGTCACAGCATTCAAACAGGCTACCACACCCGACCAATAATCAGACAGATTCGCACAAGACCAAAACATATGGGAGAAATCAGCTCCATCAGCCCTACATCTTGGGCATTGTGAGGTAGTGCCATCAAAATACTGAGATAACTTAATTGGCGTCAAGTACGCCCGATGTAACGTAAAAAACTGTACTAGTTAGAATCTAGCGTTCCATGTACCCTTCCAATTCAGAAAAGGGGGTGGTGATGAACAGAGTGTCTGAATTAAGCAGACCACTCTTACCCAGTCCAAAGATCAGGGCTTGATCCATCACCGTTATTTATCTCACTGCACCATCCCAGCTCAGTACCTGGCTATATGCAAATCAGTCTGTCCCTGGCCCAGTGCATCATGGGAACAGGGCAGACTAAACTACCAAGCCAATTCTTCACCAGAAAGGAGACAAGCTACCGGGGACCGGTTTCTGGCATTTCAGCCGTCTTCGGCCCGGCTTGCTTGACTCCTGATGGTGCAGTGAGAAAGGGACTCATGTCTGAGTATACCCTGCCACACCTATAGTGGCCATAATCGATTCAGAAAAGGGGGTGGTGATGAACAGAGTGTCTGAATTAAGCATACCACTCTTACTCAGTCCAAAGATCTCACTGCACCATCCCAGCTCAGAACCTGGCTATATGCAAATCAGTCTGTCCCTGGCCCAGTGCATCATGGGAACAGACTAATTTGCATATAGCCAAGTTCTGAGCTGGGATGGTGCAGTGAGCTGAAAAACGGTGATGGATCAAGCCCTGATCTTTGGACTGGGTAAGAGTGGTCTGCTTAATTCAGACACTCTGTTCATCACCACCCCCTTTTCTGAATCATTTTTGTCCACCATAAGCGTGGAAGGGTATACTCAGATGTGAGTCCCTAGCTCATTGCACCATCAGGATTCAAGCAAGCCTGGCCGAAGACGGCTGAAATGCCAGAAACCGGTCCCCGGTAGCTTGTCTCCTTCCCAGTATAAGAATTGTCTTGGTAGTTTGGTCTGCCCTGTTCCCATGATGCACTGGGCCAGGGTCAGACTAATTTGCATATAGCCAAGTTCTGAGCTGGGATGGTGCAGTGAGCTGAAAAACGGTGATGGATCAAGCCCTGATCTTTGGACTGGGTAAGAGTGGTCTGCTTAATTCAGACACTCTGTTCATCACCACCCCCTTTTCTGAATCATTTTTGCCCACCATAAGCGTGGAAGGGTATACTCAGATGTGAGTCCCTAGCTCATTGCACCATCAGGATTCAAGCAAGCCGGGCCGAAGACGGCTGAAATGCCAGAAACCGGTCCCCGGTAGCTTGTTTCCTTCCCAGTATAAGAATTGGCTTGGTAGTTTGGTCTGCCCTGTTCCCATGATGCACTGGGCCAGGGTCAGACTAATTTGCATATAGCCAAGTTCTGAGCTGGGATTGTGCAGTGAGCTGAAAAACGGTGATGGATCAAGCCCTGATATTTGGACTGGGTAAGAATGGTCTGCTTAATTCAGACACTCTGTTCATCACCACCCCCTTTTCTGAATCATTTTTGTCCACCATAAGCGTGGAAGGGTATACTCAGATGTGAGTCCCTAGCTCATTGCACCATCAGGATTCAAGCAAGCCGGGCCGAAGACGGCTGAAATGCCAGAAACCGGTCCCCGGTAGCTTGTTTCCTTCCCAGTATAAGAATTGGCTTGGTAGTTTGGTCTGCCCTGTTCCCATGATGCATTGGACCAGGGTCAGACTAATTTGCATATAGCCAAGTTCTGAGCTGGGATGGTGCAGTGAGCTGAAAAACTGTGATGGATCAAGCCCTGATCTTTGGACTGGGTAAGAGTGGTCTGCTTAATTCAGACACTCTGTTCATCACCACCCCCTTTTCTGAATCATTTTTGTCCACCATAAGCGTGGAAGGGTATACTCAGATGTGAGTCCCTAGCTCATTGCACCATCAGGATTCAAGCAAGCCGGGCCGAAGACGGCTGAAATGCCAGAAACCGGTCCCCGGTAGCTTGTTTCCTTCCCAGTATAAGAATTGGCTTGGTAGTTTGGTCTGCCCTGTTCCCATGATGCACTGGGCCAGGGTCAGACTAATTTGCATATAGCCAAGTTCTGAGCTGGGATGGTGCAGTGAGCTGAAAAATGGTGATGGATCAAGCCCTGATCTTTGGACTGGGTAAGAGTGGTCTGCTTAATTCAGACACTCTGTTCATCACCACCCCCTTTTCTGAATCATTTTTGTACCCTTCCAGGCACGCCGGACCAAGTGGGGCCACGTCGTCTCCGGGATGGGTGTTCCGATATCCACTTCCCATTTTCCTCGCAAGCCATTCAACGGTAGCAACTTTTCAGTCGACAGCCTCCTATAGAGGCACGTAATGGCCTTGAAAGTACCAGCTGCCATAACCACGTATTGGCAGCCCAGAGAAGTCGGCGGTTCCGAGAGTCCCATACCCCATTGTTTCTGAATATCAGTTACCAAAGCAACAAGTAATAAGTAATCCCCTCTCGGGAGTCCATAGGTATTCTGCAGCTCTTGGAAGGTCAAGAGGGCCCCGTCCCCATAGAAGTCTCCAATCATATGTAGCCCGAGATCCTCCCAGCCAGCCAGTGCCGACCAATTGCTGCCATGCGGGAGAGCCGTGCACACTCCCAGAGGAATCTCTGGGGCATACGAGCGAATGATACCCGATCGTTTGTGACTCCGATTCCAGCAGAGACGAAGTGTACGTTCCTCAAGCGTGAGTCGATCTAAGTCAATCTTCTGGTGCAGTATTATAAAGGATATTACATGTCTGGGAAACAGTCTGCCCTGCGGCCCTTCCGGTCCCCTGAACTCCCGAGCCACCGCCTGAGTAAGCCATTGCAATTGTGCTGCCAGGTAGTACCATTCAAAATCAGGGACTGCCAGTCCTCCTTCCGCCCGGGGGCGCATCAGGGTGTTCAAAGCGACTCGTCGTCTACTCGAGCCCCAAACGGACCCCGTAGTCAAGGAACGAAGTTTCCGGAAAATCAACGCAGGCAACGTGGGAAAAAAATACAATAGGCGAGGAAGCGACACCATTTTCAGCAACGCCACCCTGCCCGCTACCGACAATGGCAGGGTACGCCAGAACCCCATGCTACTCTGTAGATTCCTAATCGCCCTGTTCACATTGCCCTCCAACAAGTCTGGCTGGGAATGGTAAACATGGATACCTAAGTACGGGAGACATTGACCTTCCCATCGAAGGTCCCCCACTGTCTGAAGCGCGTGTTCTCTTGGAGTCAGTGGGAAGAGGCAGGTCTTCCCCCAGTTGACCCTCAGTCCCGAAATGTTGCCAAAATCTCGTAATAGGAGTTTGGCTCCCCGTAGTGAGTCTGCCAAAAACATCAGCAGGTCGTCTGCATAAAGGGACATATAATGGGTCTCACTCCTCATCATTAAGCCCTCATACGCCTGACCTGCTCGAGCATGAGATGCTAGTGGCTCAATGACCAACGCAAATAGCAAGTGGGACAGCGAGCACCCTTGGCGCGTCCCACGGCTCACCTGATACGCGGCCGATATCCTGGACCCCGTCTTCACTCTGGCCGTGGATGCACTATAGAGCAATGCAGTCCATTTCACAAACTGGTCACCCAATCCAAATATCCCAATTCCCTCAAAACTCTGAACAGGTAGGGCCATTCTACACTGTCGAAGGCCTTTTCAATGTCGATTGAAAGCACCGCAGAATCTGGGAGCCCCTCGAAATCTTCCCCCATGATCCTGATGAGTCGACGTATACACGTCGCAGTGGTGCGCTGGGGGATGAAGCCCGCTTGATCCGGGTGAATCAGGGCCCTCATATGTAATAGAAGTTGTGTCGCGAGGATCTTGCTCAACACTTTATAGTCAACCGTGAGCATAGACAACGGTTTGTAAGCTGATCGGGAGCTGGCATCCCCCCTCGCTTTAATAAGGGTATTATAATTGCCTCTCGGGTGGTTACCAGCCATGCCCCGGTGTCCCAGGCCCCTCTCTATATATTTTGCAAGCGCGGGGCCAATAAATCCACATACGCTGCATAGAACTCAACCGGTAATCCATCCGCACCAGGTGTCTTACGACGAGCCATATGTTTAATTGCTGTGCGAATCTCTCCTACCGATATCTCACCCCCCAATCTATCCGCCAAGTCCGCCTCAAGGCGCGGTAGATGAGCAGCGGAGAGGAAGTCATCAAGTTCCCCAGGTATATCCGGCATCGTACCTCGGTAGAGGCGTTCATAGTAAGCAAAGAATTGCTTGTTAATTTCTTTCTGGGCATATATCAAACGACCCTCCGCAGTAGATAGGGTCAGAATCGGGTAGCCGCGGGCCGCAGGATTAGCCAACCATGCCAGTAGGGAGCCCACCTTATCTCGCTCAGCATGAGCCCGAATGAGGTATTCTTTATGGTCGAAACATCAGAGTTTTTCCATTAGTGTAGCGACTTCTTCTCGTGCGGTCGAAACCGCCCCATGAGACTCTGAGTCTGCGTGGCTGGCCCGTTCCGCGTGGCGTAACCGATCCTCGCTCTGTGCAAGATCCCATAGTAGAGTCTTGCGAGCCCCCGCTGTGGAGGAGACGCAAACCCCTCGGATCACCGCCTTAAAGGCATCCCATTCGAGGGCCCTACTCGACGCCGTTTCCTCATTTTCAGTAAAGTAGCGCTCGATACCCTCCTGCACTGACGTCTTAAAAGCAGAATCCTTCAGTGCCAGAGGGTTCAAACGCCAAATGGGGATCGCCTGCCACTGCCTGGTCCACAGGGCCACCACCAAACTGGGACTATGGTCAGAGATCGTTCTCGCCATGTATTCGCTGTGACGGACCAATCCCTGAACATCCGGGGAGCATAAAATACTGTCAAGTCGGACATGGAGATCATGTGGAGCAGAATAAAAGGAATAATCCCTCTCGGCAGAATGTTGCGTCCGACATGCATCAACTAGACCCCACGTGTCCTGCCAATCCCTCCTACCTTTCGCCACCCTATGGACTGCAGACTGAGCCAGTGGTGGGTGTGACCTATCTAATTCAACGTCTACAACAGCGTTAAAGTCCCCTCAGAGCACAATCGTGCCAGCTAAGACTGTTGCTAGTTTCCCAGATAATCGTGCAAAAAAAGCTGTCTGCTCTATATTCGGGGCATAAACACTACATAGTGTCAAATCCTTCCCGTCTAGTCGGCCCTGCACAGCCACAAACCTCCCCTCGGGATCTATCATTGTAGTTAGGGGTTGAAATGGAACTCCTGCTCTCACCCAGATCAGAACTCCCCGCGCAAGGGCAGAAAAGGTAGTATAAAACAATTGGCCCCGCCATCTGCGTTTCAAGGCCCGCCCCTCAGTTTGGTCAAGATGCGTTTCCTGCATATTTCAGTTCCGGTAGGGTCCCCATTCAGAATTATACATGCGAAACGTTGCAGCATCCAAACCCCTGGCGCACTGACAGTCCCCAGAAACCCCAAAACAACCCAACAAACCCTCTTCCCACCCACCCCCAGAACGGGCTCTAAACCGCAGTAACCCATCCAAATTCAAAATCCCAATTAAAGAAAGTCTCTGGTAGCCACCAGAGTCTCACAGCTAGTGTGAGTTCGAGGGAGTTTAGCACCACAACAATGTGGACAACAAGTCTCTGAAGATTAGGTGACCCAACCTCCCATACAACTTCCCTGATGTTCCATAGACCCAGACAACCACCTTTAAAAACCCACTAGGCTTTGTTACCATCAGCGCACACTCCTCCCCCCATCCCGCACTGTTAATCACATTCCTGTACTATACCGTAATAAGAAAGGTACAGGGATCACTCGTCCAAAAGGCCATTCGCAGTCCTTGGCGTGACATGTGGCAACGTCTGGTCGCCGCCTCCTGAACCCTCAGATGTTGCATCCTCTGATCTTCTTCGGGAACCCGAGTCCCCAGCGGATGGAGACGTCACCGCCCTGGAGATAGTGGAGACCGCCCTGAGGGCCTCCTTGCGTTCCAATTTGGTCTGCGACACAGAAGGCACTCGATTAGCCGCTGGTTGTTTCTTAGTCCGTCTGCTACGCTTAGGCTTCAGCGCAAGGTCCTGCTTCACCCCGTCCACCAAGCGGGAGTCCGTCCCGGCCTTATAAGACTCTAACCAGTTCCATACTTCCTCAGGGGTGTTATAGAATGAGGAGTTGCCATCCAGCATAATTCGTAGACGGGCTGGAAACAAGAGGGAGTAGCGGATAGAAGAGCTTTCTTGACCGCCAGGAACTAGGAGCGCTGGCGTTGGACCTCAAAAGAATAGTCGGGGTAGATGGAAACCCGTGCATTGTCCACTTGGTAAGGCCCCATCGTTCACGCTCTCTGCAAAATGATGTCTGTGTCTTTGAAATGCAGGAGGCACGCTACAACTGGTCGAGGGGGCCGGCCAGGCGCCAGGGGACGGGCCGGGAAGCGGTGAGCTCGCTCCAGCATATAGAATTGCGTCAGCCCTTCAGGAACAACCACCTCTCATAACCAGGTCTCCAGATAGCTTAACATGTCAGCCCCCTCAACTTTTTCCGGCAGACCTACCATGCGTATGTTGTTACGCCTGTTGCGTCCCTCCGCATCTTCAGCACTCTTTTCCAGCACCTGTACTCTCCTCTGTAGGTCTCACAGAGCGGCCTCCGATGCCTTTTGCGCAGGTTCCAGCAAATGCAGCTTATCCTCAGTCTGTTTCACTCGGTCTACCAACTTCCCATGGTCTGCCCGCAATAGTCACAGACTCGTGGACACCTGGGTGATGTCATGATGTAGGGCTTCTCTGGTGTCGGTTATGGCCTTCAGTATCTGGTCCATCAGACGCTGCTGGAGACCCTCTGCGGAGTCTCCAGATAAGTCAAGTTCCCGGTTGCCCGGTAAATCCTCCGCAGGGTCAGGAGGTGTGGTGCCCTGTTTCTGGCGCAGTTTTCCCATTGCGCCGGCCGTCGCTCAGTGGGCTGTCTCTGTGCCAACACAGTTTTCCTCAGGGCAGTGTCACAAGGAGTATCCATCAACGATGATACCTCGCACGCTTGTCAAGGGTGACCGGCTACTAGGGGGAAGTCTTGGTTGTCTTTAAGGGGAGCCTCCCCCAGTCCATTTATATACAAATTGAAAAGGAACGGGCCAGGACACAGCCCTGCCTGACTCCGCTCCTAATTGGGAAAGCAGCCGAATGCTCACCCTTCAGACCACAGCCCACACGTACCTAGGCATCACTATAAAAACGTTTAAGAAAGCAAATAATATTTACATCAAATCCCATAACTTCTAATATTGACCATAGTTTAATGTGGATCACACAGTCAAATGCAGGCTGTGAGATCCACAAATGCTAAAAACAGGTTCCCTTTCTTAGCCCTGGTGTATTTCCCCACCAAGAGGGACAGGTTTAGGCCCTGCTCAACGGTCCCCACACCGGTCCGGAAGCCATCTTGTAAGTCGGACAGGACAGAATTCTCATCAAGCCAATCCTGAAGGCATTCCAATACAATTCTATCCCGCTACCTTCAACATGGCATCCAGCAAAGAAATTGGCATATAGGAACCTGGATCTTGTCTGTCCTCCTTTTTAAAAATGGGCACGATAGTAGACTCTACCCAAGTAGGTAAAAAATCAGTGCTACAGCTGGCATTAAGCACCTGTACCAGTTGGGGCCCCCATAAAGAAATGTTAGATTTAAATATATCTACGGGGACGCAGTCCGGTCCAGGCACCATGCCAACCTGACTTGCGTGGAGAGCCCGCTCCACTTCCTCTAAGGTGAACATTAATTCCTTGTAATTTAAAAGATGACTTGAGCCATGAGCCTCTTGAGCTTGGTTTTCCATCTTATCAGAATTTTCCTCGCCATTATATAATTTAGCAAAGTGTTTGATCCACTGTTCCTCAGTTATTGCTACCTCAATTGACGGGCCGGCCTCTCTAGTTAGAAATGGTGCCCTAATTGCCTTCCAAAATGCCACACTGTCTTTGACTACTGAGGCCGAGTGTAATGCCTCCCATGTCTCCTCCTTCAGTATAACTTTTCTGCCCCTTATTGCTTGTTTATATGCCCCTCTAGCCGACCTTATTTCTATCATATTTCTCGGGGTTTTATGCAGCTCTTTTTTTAGCTGAGAGTATGCTTGGGTACACCTCGAATAAAACCACCCATTCTGTGATCCGTTACTCTTTTCACGCCTGATAAGAGTCTCTCTAATTACATTAGTTATTACCATAGAGGAAGCTAAGATTATATCAGGGGCTGTTTTTTAATTCAGGCATGTCTTTATGTGTAATTTACATTTACCCACCACTATTTTAATCAGTGCTGCCTGATCTACCATAGCCCATCGAAGGGAGTACCCATTAATGCTCCCAATGGCTATATTTTCTAGCAACTGATCATTATTATTGTTAAGTCTTAAAGTTTTACTAGAGGGTAATGTAATAGCCAGACAAAGAGGAAAATGGTCACTCAGTGAATTTTCTGAGACATGGAAGGATTGTAGACTATGTGCATGATTGCTTGATATTAAGACATAGTCAATAGTGGAACAAAGTCCCCTGCCGTTAAATGTCCAAGGCAAAGGGCTGGTATTGGGCATAATTCATTTACAAATCCCAGATCAAAACGAAGAATAAGTTCATTTAGCTGCTCCCCCAAAGCCGTATACCTAAAATGAGATGAGCATGCGCCTTCTTCTCTTAGGGCTCCGCATAAGTTATCCCCAGCAATCTCACATAATGTGTGTTGGACTTGGCCCTTTTTGCAGGGTCATCCCTGAACTTTTTGCCTTCCTCCTCTATTTCATCTGACCTGTTGTTGGCTGTTTTATGACTCTGGGCACTTTACCACTGCTGATCAGTGCTAAAGTGCATATGCTCTCCCTATTGTAAATTGATGTATGGATTAGTGATTCCATGATTGGCTGGTTTGGTTTACTTGTCAGACCCTAGTACAGTGCACTGAGTGTTCCCAGAGCTTGTAAACCAAATGCTGCTGGTGGGCTTGTAGCACTGGTTGTGCCACCCACAGAAGCAGCCTGTAAAAGTGTGTCTCAGATCTGCCATTGCAGAGCCTGTGTGCAGTCTGGTACTGCCATATTGACTGGCCAAGTGCACCCACTTGCCAGTCCCTAAACCTTCCCTTTTCTTCATATCAGACACCCCTATGGTAGGCCCAAGGACAGGGTGCATTGTAAGTATAAGGTAGGACAAGCCCTGATGTGTGTGGCATGTCCTAATAGTGAAGTACAGCCATTTTCGGTTTTTACTATTGCAAGGCTACCTATTCCCCATAGGCCAGAAAGGGCAGTTAGATTATTACATTTTATAATCCTAACTGACTCAGGGAACTAGGTAGACATTCGAGTTTAGTATGCCTGAACTCAGAATGATAAAATACATATTTTAGTGAAGTTGGTTTTAACAGTCTGTGTTTGAAAATACCTCTTTTAGAAAGTAGGTATGTTCTTGTCGAACCAGCCAAGCCTGCCGCTGCTAGGTTGTTTATTCCTTGTCTGGAGTTTGAGTGACAGGGGCTGGGGGATTCCAGGAGACAGAGTGAGTCAGCCCAGTGGTGAATAGAGAGATCCGCATCTAGATGGGAGGGAGGAGGTGCACCTGGGACCTGAATAGGACTGTGCCTTCCCTCCACAATGCTGGCTCCATTTCCTGTGGTACGTCTGATGTCTCTGCCCTGCACTGTGAAAGGAAAGAAGGAGTCATGTCAACAGAGTGCTCCAGGACTGACCAGAACTGGTTTGGACTAGGCAAAGGCCTCTTTGCCTTCAGAGAACAAAGAGAAAAGTAGTATAAATATTGGGACCCAACCCCAGGAACTTTAGATCACTTTGGGAAACAAGAAGAAACCTTTGCTGAGGAGTGGAACCAGAGAGACTGAGGTGAGACTATCCCTAAGCTGAAGTGCTGCTTGGGGGATTGGCCTGCAGTGGTTGCCTGACTGCCTAAGAAAGGAGAAAGGAACTTTGTGTGCTTTATTTCACTTGTGAAGGATCTCCAAGAGCTTTAGAGAAGAGCTTGCCTCCTGTTGAAGTATCAGGGACAACAGACTTCAACCACCAGCTCCCCAAGAGTTCTTTGAAAGTGCCTGCAACTGTTTTGGGCCTTCTGAGGGACTGCGTGTCGCAAGGAGCTGAAAGCGCGACTCACGAAGAAGAAGTGTGTGGCCGTCGCAGTCGCTGCCCTGACATCACAGAGATGTTACCACTGTAGATGTCGCATTGCACCGCATCACAAGAAACGTCTTGCAACATCAAAGAAGCGTGTCGCTGTCGCAGCCGCTGCCGTCGCACCACTGAGCAAGGGTGTCGCCGCTGTAGCTGTCGCATTGCACTGCAGAAGCGCCCCGCATCCACGGAGAAGCGTGCCACCATTGCAGCCGCTGTCGTTGCATCACTGAACAAGGGTTACGCCGCTGCAGCTGTCACATTGAGCGGAAGCATCTCACATCGTCAGAGTAGAGTGTCGCCGCCAAAGCCGCTGTTGTTGCATCACAGACAAGGGTGTCGACGCTGCAGCTGTCGCATCGAGTCGAGACATCTTGCAACATCGGAGGAGCGTGCCGCAGCAAGAAGAAGACGCCATCTTTGTTTCTTTTCACCGGATCTTCAATGCATCACCATCTTTGCGAGTAAGGAACTACCACATCACCATCCCTGCAACAGTTTCGTTGTAGAAGCGCAACGCATCATAAGGTACATTGACTCAAAGTGTCGCATTTTAAGATCTAAAGAGAACTAAGCTAATTCTACCATTTTAAGTACATTATTGTGGATTTTTGTCGTTTGTGGTCTTGTGTTAAATCTATATAAAGAATACTTATTTTGAATATACAACTTGTGTGGTGTCCATCTGTAGTGTTGTCACTTGATTACTGTATGAGTTCACAAATGCTTTACACACTGCCTCTGAGATAAGCCTGTCTGCTCGTGCCAACCTACCAAGTCGGTGAGCAGGGGTTATTGTAGGAGTGTACCCCTATACCCTGACTAGAAGCATGGGTCCCTATTTGTCACAAGTGCCTACCTGTGTCAACTAGAGACCCCCAAATAATGTGCAGTTGAAATCCCCTGCCAGAATTAACATTATGTCTTTTGAATTGCTTATACCTGCTGATTTCAAAGATTGTGAACGTTTTTTATAACAGTTCCCACTTTTTGTTGGCAAAACTATGGAGAATGTTATATCTAGATCCAATCTAACAAGTTGATAATAATCATCACTGGCAAACACTGTTATTTTGTGTTCATGCTACTCGATATATACATGCATAAACCACCCTTTGCCCTACCACTCCAATCATTAACCTCTGGGGTGTGATAGGTCCTGAACCCATTCAGATGTATCACTTCCTTGGACCTTGTCTCCTAAAGACACAGGACCTCAAATTGTAAAATAAATTCCCACCACTGTTGGGTATTTAACTTAGAGCGGGTCCCAGGAATGTTCCATGAGACAATATTGCAAAGAGGGGATTTGACATCAACAGAGCAATTCTGGGGGTGGATTACTAACCCCAGTAAGTCCTCATTTACATGTCTAGATGGAAAGGGGACTTTTAGAGTACCCAGGGGAATGGTCTGAGCCTCGTTCTTTGAACCCATAAGCCCTCATACCTCATCTCTATTACTGTTAACAAGATCCTCATTTAAATGTCTAGATGGAGAAAAGACATCTAAAATACCCTGGGGATCAACCTGAACCTCCATGTTCAAGTTCGTAAGCCCTCGCACCTCGTCTTTATCACTTCCATCATAGTGTTTGGAGACAACGCCATCATTACCCGTTAAAGTCGACCCTGGATTACCCCCATAATCATGCCTACAGGTTGCACGATTATGATACGCAAATTTCCCAAGGTCCAGTCAATGTCTTCCAAAGAATTCAGGGCATCAAAATTATTGTGAACTGGGATAAGATATCTAGGCTGCCCAGTTCTCATGTAATTGTCTCCCTCAAACAAAAAACCTTGGCGTTTTAAAGAGTTAAATGGTCGATAAAAATATTCCAGTGGTAGTATGTGTATATCAGTTGACTATTGCCCCTCTCTAAGATTGTGTGCACCAAAAGAGGTGACTTGAAAGTTAATACAACACAATCTCCACACAGTGATTTGACAGAAGAGCCGACCCACTCGATCCTTCGTACCACTTTAATCTGAAAAAAGGGGCTTAGTTAAAGCAGTCCTCGTGGATATAAAGTGGAGGGACTTGTTCGTTAAAGTCGACCAATGTTCAAAGACGTTTTGAGGTATGGAGGGACATTTGCCAGAATTACCGTATACGGGGTTGCTTCTGGGGGCAAATCAAAATTTTGTGATGGGCTATAGGACTTATCTTGTTGTTCCTGTGAATTTATGCCTCTCTCTGCTCCTTTATTTCCGCCATTCGCCCTGACAATCTATACTCCTCTTTCTGTAGCAGTAGGATTATTACGAACTACTATAGTGGGACCATCCTTATGGGGATGTTGCCCAGTGCAAATAGGTAGATTATCTAAATTAAGTGTAGTAGTGTTAATATTATTACTCCTACAATGTATTTGATTAGTACCATTGGGGCTAGAGAAAATGGTCCGACTCCCATGCCCGCACCCCTATTAGACGGAATACGTTCATTTAAGTTGGTGCTATCTACCAATATAGCTTGATGGTTACTACTAACCAACTCCTCCATCTTGGCAAGCCTAACTTCTAAGTTAGTTACCTTTAACATAAGAGGTTCCAAGAGGGTTAACATCATTGTCTCAAGTCTACCCCAAAAGTTCCCCTATTGTATATTGTCAGTAGGCTTGTCAATCTCATTCTGTTGTGCAGTATTCAATGGTCCCTCATTGAGTTCACCTGTACCAATGACGGATTTCACCTTCTTCCCATTTGTTCTCTGGACAGATTTACTCTGTTTTTGTATATTTTTACCTTTCCTTTTTTTCGAGGGGGGGTTCTACAATATTGTCTAACCTGCGTGTAACCTTTTGACCTCTGGTGTTGACTTTAGACCTAACAGGACTAAGTTCGGAGTCAGAGAGTGAGGAAGAAACAATATCTATTGCTTTTTCTATTATAGCTTATGTTGAAGTACTGGCTAGTGAAGGGGACGTCTCGTTGTCAATTGCCACACCAGATTCCATAAATGTGGCCGTAATAGAAAGTCTCTGAGTAGGTTGAGGTTCTAGGGACAACCTTTCTTCAGTAAGTTTTATTTCATTTATAAGGCATGATTCCACCCTCTGTAGGAAAACATAGAGGGCCCGATGTAGGTAGGCCGTTACCGATCGGTAACGGCCGAAAATACCGATTTTGGGCCCTTACTGATCTGTATACAGCCATCGAGATGTAGGGCAATGAAAATCGTCCAAATCGGTATATATACCGAATCGGAATGGCTACCGAATCGGAAATAATCCGAATCGGAAATACCCCGAATCGGAAAGAGAACGATTCGGTAAAATACCGATTTGTTAAAAATACCGATTCGGTACATGTACCGAATCGTTAGTGACACCGAATCGGAAAAAAAAACTATTCGGTCCATGTATCGAATCGATAGAGACAGCGAATTGGAAAAATGCCGAATCGGATAACCTACCGATTCGGTAGAGTTACCGATTCGGCAAATCTCCGATTCGGACAGAGAGAGAGATGTAGGGAAGCATAGAAATACCGATTTTGGCTCAAAATCGGTATTTCAAAATCGGTATTTACCATGGATTACAATCAGGTGGTAACCAACTTCAACCTATAAAAATAGACCCAAAATGCATTGCAACTTGCAGGATGGCTGCTTTTTATGTCATTGCAAGGCGGCTACGGCTACAGCAGGAAGGAGAGAGGGAATGGCAAAGAGAGGAACAGGTCTACAGACAGAGGATCACCCTGTTCATGCTCACAGAGGCAGGGATCCTACAGAGGTACAGGCTGGACTCAGACACCATACTGAAGCTCATCAGGGACCTCAAACCACTGTTGGACCACCCCACCCCAAGGGCACACGCCATCCCAGCGCACGTGCAGGTGCTATGCAGCCTACACCTGCTTGCGTCTGGCAGCTATCAAAGTGGAGTAGCTGCGGTAGGAGGGGTGACCCAGAGCAGCCTGTCAAGGTTTTTCCACAAATTCCTTGACGCCATGATACAGAGGATGGACCAATACATCTCTTTCCCTGCAACCCACGCGGAACTGGTACAAACAAAAGCTGACTTTTACCAGATGGCACAATTTCCCCAAATCATTGGCTGCATAGATGGCACGCACATTCCGATTTGCCCCCCTGCTGACACAGAACACATATACCGCAATAGGAAGTCTACGCACACCATCAATGTTCAGGTGATCTGCAATGCGAAGTGCACCATCACAGACCTGGTCGCAAAATTCCCAGGGAGTACCCACGACTCCTACATTTTTCAACAGAGCGGCATCTATGCACGGCTGACGGCTGGCGAATTTGGTGAAGGATACCTCCTAGGTGAGACACATCATCAGACCCCCATAACACAAAGTAGCTAAGTGAAATACATGTATGCATGTGAGTAATGTTACCCCTTTTCCTTCTAGGCGACAGTGCATATGCCCTCCGCTCATTCATACTCACCCCCTACCTCAACCCCTCTACACCCAGCCAAAGGAGGTATAACCGGGCCCACAAAAGCACAAGGAATGTAGTTGAACGGACCTTTGGCATCTGGAAAAGCAGATTCAGATGCTTGCACAAGAGTGGAGGTGCAAGGCAGTATACCCCCATCACCTGCTGCAAGATCATAGCTGTCTGTGCAATGTTGCACAACCTTGCGGTGAAGAAGGGCACTGAGGTGGAGTTGTCAGACTACGAGGACCATGACGACGACCTTGCTGTGCCACAAACACAACCTGCTGGGGTGTCTACGCCAAGTGATGGCAGATACAGACGTGAGGAGATTACAGAAAACTATTTCTGAGTGAGTACAGATGCACAGACAGGTCAATGGTTGTAAGGAAATGAAATTTTTAATAATGCTGCAACACCGTTACTGCACTGATGTGCAACAAAAGAAAATGTTAACAAAAAGTGGTTCAATGTCAATTGTCCGGGTTACCTCACCGGCCCTGGCAAGCTTATTTTTTGCTGCGCTTAGCAGCCCCACTGGGATGTGCCTCTCCCCCTTCTGCATGTCCAGCAGCTTCAGCAGAGCGCCTGGTGCTCCGGCGCGGCTCCGACACTGCGCTCGCCGGGCTGCTGGGGCTGCTGCTGTCCCCAGCCTCGCCCAGGTCCAGGGCTGGATTGACCACAGTGTTTGAAATTATAAGTGCCTCCATGGCGGTCGTAATGCGGGCCATGCCCCTGGTGACCTCTGCGGTGTTCTGGGTCAGGCTGGCCTCCATATTTGCCCCACGTTGGCATAGCTGTGCGGTAGCAGCAGCAAGGCGGTTTATTGACCTATTGTGCATGCGGGCATCCCTGCGGCGAGAGTGCTCGTGCTCGTCCAGTTTTGTACATAGCTGCGTGATGGCTGTGGTCATACGGCCAAGACCTGTAGCAATTTCCTTATTGCTTTCTACAAATGTCTTAAAGCCCTGCGCCATCTCTCCCATTTGCAGGTTATGCTGCCGCAGCTGGCGCTGGCAGGCCAAGATGGATTTCGCCCTCATCCGCTGTATCTTTACCATGCTGCCCTCCAGCCCTTGAAAGACGCTGCCCTCCCGTGCTGGAAGTGCAGTGCTGGATGTTGTACGCCTCCGGGGATTGCTGCTGCCCTGCTGTGTGGGCTGGGGTGCCACAGGTGTAACTGTGTTGGTAGCTGGGACCTGTCCCGCTGCTCCCTCGATGGGGTTCAATGGAGCTACAACAATACTCCTGGCAGGAGATGTGGCAGGTGCAGGGTGGCTCGGTGTTGGTGAGTTCTCTGGGGAGAACAGCAATGGGGGCGTGCCAGATATTCGGGGGGAGTGTAAAAATGTGAAGGAATGTCCAAGGTCTTCATCATTTCCCTGGGCACTGGTGTTCTCATCCTCCTCCTCCTCCAGGGCTGCTTGACTAGTGCTTGGCCCTGCCACCGCACTGGAAGATGTTGCTGGTGCTGGTGCCTCAGTTGCTCCTGCTCCTCCGCCTGATGGTGCCCCTAGGTATAAAGAAGCATTTGTGAATTGAGTGCTGATGTATTACAGTCACTACAATTAAAGCATTGCACATATCATTTCAAATACTTTGATTCAGTTCCACTGTTCTTTTAATTATGCTTCTGCACTGGCATTTTTGCCTACTTCTGCTGACTACATTTACCATGATGCATTTCTCTTGTCTGTTGGTAGCAGTACTGGGCTGGGGTTTGGCTGTGCATTGTGTCTAAAGGGGAGGTGTCTGGTAGGGTGTGTCATGATGCGCATGCTTCTTACCTTTAGCTGTAGCTCTGGCTGAGCTATCCAGGTTCCCAACTCCAACCATACTCTCCCTCTCGATGGTAGTCGCCACTAGCTCCTCCAGCTCAGTGAGGGGTGGCGCCGGGTTCCTGCCTCCACCAGTAAGTCCAGCTTGCCTCTGCAGCTCTGCCAGTTTCCGCTTTGTTAGGCTGCGGATATCATAGAACCTCTTTTTGAGGTCATCAAGGCTCCTGGGGGTAACACCAACAGAGTTTACTTTCTCCCCAATATCGCTCCACAGCCTCCTCTTTGTGCTCTCAGGTACAGTGAGGAACAGCCTCCCAAACAGCTGCCTGTGTACCCTCACCACCTCCTCCACCAACACTTGCAGCTCCATGGTGCTGAATTTAGGTTTCCTCTTCTGCACAGCCTTTTGGCTCTCACTGCTGCTAGCCATCTTTCACAGTGCTCTGGATCCTGCTTCCACTGCTGCTCACTGTGAATGCTCAGCTCAGGCTGCCTCTCCAGAAAGTTCTTAATGAGCTGCACCTGCCGGGGTAGCCACTCCCTGCTAGGGTGGGGGAGGGTGGATCCACCTCATTGGCTGTTGTCTCTGGTTTCAGTTTGACTAGCTTGCTTAATCGGCATTCACCGATTCGGTATTTACCGAATCGTATTTTACCGATTCGGATTTTACCAATTCGGAAATTCCCGATTCGGTATTTGCAATGCGTTCCTATGGGCCTTTTGGCCATGTGGGTGTATAGCGATTACCGAATCGGTATTTGCCGATTCGGTTGTAGCCGAATCGGTAAATTCCGATTCGGTGGATGCCGATTCGGTACGTATCGAATCACAATACCGATTACGACCGAAGCGGTATATTTCCGATTTTTTTCTCTACATCTCATTTTCCGATTTCAAAATACCGATTCGGTGCAATTCGGTATTTTGAAATCGGAAAATGGGTTTTACCTACATCGGGCCCCTAGAGTCCCTACAACATTCTGAACTTTACTATGTTTCCGCTTATTCATGTTTCACAATAGCTAACCACAATCTATAAAATGTAAGCGTCAATACCATATAAGAAAAAAAGAATATATGTTATCAGTTCCAAAGTCAAACTCTTAGGGGAATGGCACGGCCCAGCCTCTTACTCGCTCTGACGGGCTCAGACAGGCCCAACCTTGATCGGGTCTTGGCCCGGGCACGTCCCACACGCGTCCCGCGCCGCAGGGGTAGAGGCAACGCTTTATAGCGCGATGGTCACGCATCCCCCAACGGTAGCTGATGACACTTAGGGAGGTGAAATGCACCCTGGAACTCCGAGTCCCACCAGGGTGTGGCGATGGTGCATGCACAGCTGGGGTCCCACAGAGTGATGGAAGAACAAGGCACGTCCGCCCGCAGCCTTAAAGGGAAGTATTCAGCCCAAAGATTGCAGCTCAAAATGCAAGAAAGTTTATCAGCGCGTCCCGCGCCACGAGGGTAGAAGCAGCGCTTTATAGCGCGATTGTCACGCCTCCCCCACGGCTGCTGATGACACTTAGGGAGGTGAAAATGCACCCTGGGACTCCGAGTCCCACCAGGGTGTGGCAAAGGAGCAGGCACAGCTGGGGTCCCACCGGGTGATGGAAGAACAAGGCACGTCCGCCCACAGCCTTAAGGGAAAGTATTCAGCCCAAAGATCGCGGCTCAAAATGCAAGAAAGTTTATCAGCGGTCCCCGTAGAGCAGTCAGGCTTAAATCAGAGGCAGTGTGTAAAGCATTTGGGCAACAGTTAAAACAGTAACACAGTGAAAACACACCACAAAAGTATCCCACAACTGGTTTAGAAAACTAGCATAATTTTTTATGAATAAAATAAGACCAAAATGAAAACAATCCAATCAGTAAAACTGGAGCTTGTCCGTGCTTGGACTGCACCCAGCGCCAGACCCCCTGGCCCCCGCAAGCACCACGGCGCTATAAGTGGTATGATGCCAACACCCTCCCGCACTCAATGCTGGCCGATCCTCCACCTGCTTCCAAGCCACCCCGAATCTCACCCATGGACGGACCCTTCACCTGCCGAAACTGCAGCTACACCTGCCAGCGCACACTTGCACGTCCTACCCACCCCACCAAAGCGGACCACAACCACCTCAGATACATACTGCTCAACACCCGCTCCGTCCACAGGCACGCCGTCAAACTCTGGGGCCTACTCGACTCATCCTCCACGAATGTCGCTTTCGTGATGGAGACCTGGATGAACTCCTCATCGGCAACCGACGTTGCTATAGCCATCCCGGATGGCTACAAGATCACCTGCAGGGACCACACCACCAGACTGGGAGGAGGAATCGCCATTGTCCACAGAAATACCTTCAGAATTTCGACCAACACCGAAGACACCCTCAGCACCGCCGAACACCTGCACTTCCAGATCCACATTGATCCCAACACCACCCTCAGAGGAACCCTTGTGTACAGACCCCCCGGACCTCAGCCACAGTTCATCGACTCCATCACAGACGCTGTCAGTGCGCACGTCCTGGCCTCCACAGACTACATCCTCCTCGGAGACCTGAACTTCCCCCTCGAGAACACCAACGACAGCAACTTCACCACACTACTGGACAACCACGCCAATCTTGGCCTCAAACAGCTCGTCACCACACCCACCCACTCCACCGAACAAACTCTTGACACCATTTTCTCCACCAGCAGCCACATCTCCATTAGCCAAACCACCAAACTCCACTGGACCGACCACCACTTCATCCGCTTCTTCTTCAAGAAAACCACTGCACACAACCACCAGCAAAGAATCCCCCACCTCAACTGGAGCAAGGTCCCCGAAGACCAGCTAATCACCACCCTCGCCTGAGACCCACCGACCAACCACACCGACACAGCCGCCCGCAACCTCAAGCAATGGATCGAGGACTGCACCTACACTCTCGCCCAATCAAGAAACCCACAAACAGATGCACCGACAGAAGAGCCATCTGGTTCACCGCCGACCTCCAGACATACAAGCAGACCTGCCGGATACTAGAGAAGAAATGGCGCCTCGAGCAAACTCCGGACAGCCATGCAGCCCTCAAGAACGCCTGCCGCAGACACCACCAACTCATTCGAATAGCCAAAAGGACCTAATTCAAGGAACACATCAATAACAGCGCACACAATAGCAAAGAGCTCTTCAACATCGTGAAGGAACTCTCCAACCCCAGCTCCAGCTCTAACGATATTGCGCCGTCACAAGACCTCTGCGACTCTCTAGCTACCTTCTTCCACCGCTAGATCACAGACATCCATGATAGCTTCAACACCCAGACCTCTCCGACAGCTGTTGACACCCCAGACTCACCGCTCCCCCAGTCACAATGGTCACCTAATCTCCTGGAACCATGTCAGCGACGAACACACCATCAAGACCATGCACACCATCCACTCCGCCTCAACATCAGACCCCTGCTCCCACCACATCTTCAACAAAGCGAGCTCCATCATCGCACCCCAACTCCGTAAGATCTTTAGCAGCTCGTTTGAGACCGCAGCCTTCCCGGAAAGCTGGAAACACGCAGAGATCAACGCCCTACTCAAGAAACCCAAGGCAGACCCAAAGGACCTCAAGATTGTCCGGCCAATCTCCCTACTCCCGTTGCCAGCGAAAGTCATCGAGAAGCTCGTCAACAGACAACTGACCCAATTCCACGAAGAGAACAACACCCTGGACTCGCCCCAAACCAGATTCTGCAGCAACCACAGCACCGAGACCACCCTCATCGCCGTCACCGATGACATCAGGGTCCTGCTGGACAACAGCGAAACCACTGCCCTCATCCTCCTGGACCTCTCGGCCGCCTTCGACACCATCTGCCACTGCACCCTGCGCACATTCCTCTACAAAACGGGGATCCGTGACAAAGCCCTGGACTGGATCACCTCCTTCCTCACCGACAGAATCCAGGGAGTCCACCACCCTCCATTCCCATCCAAAGCCACCAAGATCACCTGCGGTGTACCCCAAGGATCATCCTCAGCCCGACCCTCTTCAATGTCTACATGACACCGCCCATCAACATCGTCTGATCGCACGACAATAACATAGTCTCATACGCAAATGGCACCCAGCTGATCCTCTCCCTCACTAAAGACCCCGCCACCGTCAAAACCAACTTCCACGTAGGGATGAAGGCCGTCACCGAATGGATGAAGAGCAGTCGCCTGAAACTGAACTCGGACAAGACTGAGGTCCTCATCCTTGGCCCCACCCCATCTGCCTGGGACGACTCCTGGTAGCCGGCTGCGCTGGGAACTGCACCAACACCCACCAACCACGCGCGCAACCTGGGGTTCATCCTGGAATCTCTTCTCTGTCCATAACCCAACAAGTCAACGCCATCTCCTCCTCCTGATTCAACACCCTCCGTATGCTTCGCAAGATCTACAGATGGATCCCCACCGAAACCAGAAAGACTGTCACCAAGGCCCTCGTCACCAGCAGGCTGGACTATGGCAATACCCTCTACGCGGGAACCACGCCAAACTCCAGAAGAGACTCCAATGCATAAAAAACGCCTCCGCACACCTCATCCTTTACATCCCCCACCACAGCCACATCACCACCCACCTGAAGGACCTGCACTGGCTTCCCGTCAACAGGAGGATCACCTTCAAGCTCCTCACCCATGCTCACAAAGCACTCCCCAAGACCGGACCAGCATACCTCAAAAAGGGACTCACCTTCTACACCCCCAACCGCCAGCTCCGCTTCGCTGGCCTCGCCCTCGCCACTCTTCCATGCATCCACTGAACAACCTCTGGCGGCAGATCCTTCTCCCACCTCGCCGCCAAGACATGGAACACCCTCCCCATCCATCTACGACAGACCCAGGACCTGCTGACCTTCAGGAGACTCCGAAAAGACCTGGCTGCTCCCCCAGTCCCCCCCCCACCACCTCCCCCAGTGCCTTGAGACCCTTACGGGTGAGTAGCACACTCTACAAATGTTTGATTGTTTGATTGATTGAGACATGCAGGTTTTAAGATTTCAGTAAAATAGTACCAGAAAGTACAAGGCACCAACTGTGGATGTCTGGTTGCACCAGACCAGGACAAAGTCTCACGTTCAGGCCGACCAAAATTGAGCGTGGACTGGCTACAGGGACCCAGTTAGGCCCACTGAACAAAGTACCTTTGATCCTTGTTGCGGCTCATTATGAGGTTCCGTGCCTAGGGTTCATCGCACAGCCAAGCTGATGCATCAGTTCTGAGGTGCTGCGATGCGAGGTCCTGCATCATCGTCAAGGATCCCTTGTGATGCGAAGTCCATCATTGAGGATGCATTGCACAGTCAAGGCGATGCATCAGTTCGGAGGAGCTGTGAGGGTGCAATGCGAAAACCTGCATCGTTGTGAGGCTGCCATTGACGAGGGATGCAAGGGCATGCGTAAGGAAAGCTTTGCACAGGTGGTGGTTCCGATGCGGCTGCAGGTTTGAGGCGGAGTCTTTTGCGTTGGGTGAACCCTTGCAGCAGAGGTAATTCATCGGTTCTGCTCGGGATTCCGCCGATTACCAGAGGAAATGTGTCAGATCTTCTGGATCCACAGATGGGCTGGCAGGGGACCTTTACACCTACTTACAAGAGTCCAGGACTGCGGTGGTACCACTTGGGAGGGTAGCACTCACGGATGGCAGAGTCAAGGTGCTTGGTTCAAGGTTATTGGAGCCTTCTGTCCCGTAGGCTCTATTATGGAGACCGGTCAACTAGCCCTTGGAGTCACTTTGGTGTCCTGGGTACAACAGATGCAGGACCAGGCCTTTTCACCCAGGTAAGAGGGCAGCAGGCAGTTGGTCAGCACAGCAAGACAGTAGGCCAGCAGTGAGGCAGAGTGGGGTCCTTTCAGCAGCACAGCAGTCTTTCTTCCTGGCACAATATCTACAGTTCCAGAAGTGAACTGTACAGTTGTTGTCTGTGGTCCAATATTTATACCTGGTGCCCTTCCTCTGGAAGATTCTAGAGATTTCCCTTTGAAGTCCCCGGGCATCCTGCCTTCCCTGTCCTGTCTCTAGACTCACTACAGGGGGTATGCTGCCCTTTGTATGCTATACTACCACAAGATTGGGCAACCCAATACACCCTTGAAGGCTTGGGTAAATTACAATAATAAGTAAATGTGCCTACAAGGGAATTTATTTTCCTCTACATTTTCATAATATTCTCATATATTCACGAAGTCCTAAATAGTGACTTCAGACAATACATTTTTTGAGTTGCATATATTTTTTTAACATTAATGAATCTCAAAAGAATAGAAAGCGGGTGTATACTTTTTTAGAAACAAATAAATTTATGTAGAAAAACTCTTTTCACAAGTATACAAAAGTGAAAATAGTTAAATACTTTATACACTGATCAGTTTCTCACTGAAACTTTTGTCAACACCTATTCCAAATCTTTACAACATGGAAAACATTGTAGAGTATACCATGAATATTGTTAAGCAGTTTATTTTTATGTGGGATTAGGTGAGCTTGTCCACGTTTCGGTCTATTTGTTCTCATCTTTTAGACCATCTTCAGGACAAGATTGTGAACTGTAGACCCTATGTTTTAACACAAATCCAATCTGATGATTTTAAAGGCGGCAAGATGAATGTTTGCATTAAATCAATTCCTTATATATTGGACTGGTAACAATTTCCTTATTGCTAGTATAGAAAGTCGTAAGACAACCACATTGGAGATTTCTCAAGCTTGGTGTCAGGGTCGGTTAGTGAACCACTTTGCTAATTCAGTGAACTTATAACCAGGAAGTATATAAATGCGCTCTAGCATCTGCCCGCATTATTGAGACCCGATCAGTACTGCTTCTCCTTCTGGTGAAAGCTCACTGAATCAGCAAAGTGGCCTGAGACATGTTTAAAGGGATACTAAAGTCAGTGCTGCAGTCTCACTAGTTGGTAAACCAAATTAGGCTTGGGTCCGTATGCTACCTAGATTAGACCACTTCAATTTTGTAAACACACAAGGTATCTCGATAGCTCAATTTGAACACATTATTAGACAAAGACGAAACAAGCCTGTGTCCTTCATTCAGAAGCCTTTAGTGATTTATTTCACTTTTCTTTCTTTACTTTAAGAAGAACAAGATTATCACAATTTATTCATGTCATCTTGTCGGGCAACACTTCTTTTTGTTTTGCATTCATATGTAACAAACACTGTAAAACAGTACTTAACAGACAAATCATAAGACAACACAGTAAACATATGTCACATATCAAAATATAACAAAACGTATATGACAGTCCCTTATTTTATTTAGAAACACTGGACGGACAATTGTGTTTCAACAAAGAATGTCTTATATGTTCCTGCCAATGTTATTAGCTCTGGTAGTTTTTAAAGGGTGTTGTCTTTAAGAGAGAAGTAATGGTACAGTTATTCTCTCGTGGCACAACCTGTGAGTGCCTTATCCCAAGAGCTGGAGTCAACGCGTTTCAAACCCCATCTTGTTGGGGGGTTCTCATCAGGACCTGGACTTAGCCTAACTAGTAACATTTAATTTACAGGCCCTAGGTACATGTGGTACCACGTTACTAGGGACTCAAAAGTAATTTAAATATGCTAATTGTGTTTAAGCCAATTAGACCATGTTTAGAGGAGAGAGTGCAAGCGCTTTCGCACTGGTTAGCAGTTGTAAAGTATTCAGAGTCCTAAGAGCAGCAAAACCAAATTCAACAAAAAGGTTTAGGCTAGAAGTAAAAGGTTTTAGAGTGACCCTGTCGAGAGGGCAAGGTCCAATGGTAGGTTCTTTGTCCCAGTAGGCTTTGTGGATGATTCAGAGTGTCTTGAATGGACCCATGGTGTATAGAGATTAAGCAGTGTACTTTCAGGGCAAATTAGATGAAGTCATATCATTGCAGCTTCAGGCCCATAACATCAGCCTGATTTTGGGGTATTTGAAGTGTGGATATTTAGAAAATTACATTGCAGTTGACAAGAAAGCCAATGACAAGACCCAAAGCCAATCCAATGTGATGTACACATTGAGAGTTGCAAATTACGAATGGAGGCGTTCTCTCATATGTTAGGGGTGTGATCTAGATATTTGGTGAGGATACATTTGCTTTGTGTGTCCTTTTCCACGCAGATGAAATGTGGGTGTCATTAGTGTACTTGTAGAAACTGAAATGTATTGATAAAGTAGCTGAGATAAAAATGAGCGCATGTAGCGATTAAACAATATTGTTGAAACAAAGAATATCCCACCATAACTGTCCAGTGTCTCACAATACGAATATTCTGTAGGTCCTGAACGCCCTTGTTGGGTATGATTGAATAGAAAAGACTTATTTCATATTATAGCACACTTGGTTACCCCAAAGCAATACATTTTTGTCTATTGTCTCTTAGGCTGAAGAGAGATCAAGACAAATCAACAAAGATTGCTTGCCTTAGTCGAGTGCTTTGAAAAATTCCTCTCTGATTTCAGTCAAGACAGATTCTGTCCTCTCCTTATAACTCTGTTATGTGGCCATGAAACTGCTCGTTGTGCTCACTGTATTCTTCCAGGTGTGTGACCATTACTCTTTTCAGGATTCTCCAAAGGTATTGGAAATCACTTGATTTGTGGCCAGCGCAGCCTTAGGTTTTTGTTTTTTTTTTAAATGGGGACGTTCATTGGGTATTTCATCTAGCTGGGTAATGGACAGTAGAGTTAATTAAAAGGACCGTACCCATTGGAAGACTAGACAAAAACTGCTTCATTCAAATAGCAAGACTTGTTACCTCTGGTAGGTTAAATGGTTTTATCTTTGATGCTAGCCTCATTGTCTCTACTTTGAGCACTGGTTTCAATGTCACACAGGATAGCTGCAGTGGGTCAGGCAGAGAGCTGGTTAAGTTAATGATTGTTTAGACTTTACTTTCTAATCTTTGTTCATTTAGATTTGAAAAACAGCAAGCCTTCGCAAAATAGTGGGGTAGTGTCTAGGGTGCTTTTTAATGCTTCTGGTCTGGTCAGGTCATGGTTGACATTGAAAATGCTCACTCTTTTTCTTGAAACATTTTATGACTTTAGTAGAATATGCTTTTTTTTGCTCTCCATGTGTCGTTTTGATAACCGCACCAGCTTCTCTTGTAAGGGAGTGTTTTAATTTAGAACAGAGATATAAGTCGCCAGCATTCCATATTTCAACATTGTGTTTTCAGGTATGACTTCTAAAAAAAACTATTTATTGGACGCTTCAGGCTCCTGTTTGGGTTTCCTAATTTTTTGGTGATGTATGTTTGTTCCATGCGATCATGATACTGTGGTAACTTCTTCCTATCTGAGGCTCTGTATTGTTATCGAGTGCTGATATAGGTCCAGCTTTTGTAATGTTTTTTGTAGTCTGCTTCCTTGAAATGTCAAAACAGTTAAATGTTTTTGACTTAAGGTGTCTTTGTGAATGTGGAAGTTACAAGAAGATGCAGAGCTGAAGGGAGAAAAATGATTGGTTCTACCAGTTGTGAGAAAGTGGCTCTATATATCCTGGACCAAGATATGGTACAGGGTGTATAGAGTCCACAAACCCCAGAGGTATAACAGAGGTTAAAGCTAGGTGTGACCTTACTCTCTAAAGTGGTAGCTTGGTTGAGCAGTAAGGCAGTACCAGAGGACAGTGTAAAGCATTTGTTGTACACACTCAGTCAGCAAAATGTTTCACACACTCAAAGACTGATCTCCAGGCCAATTGTTTTTATATCAAATATATAGTTGTTTTATTTTTAGAACCAACAGGCATCAACAATATACTGTTCTCAAAATGAGAGGTCTCAGATGAGTACTTTGCAGAAAGGCAAGACATTTTGTAAACACAATAGGTACAGGGGTTGCAGTAGGCAATGTAGGAGAGTAGGGTCTGCAATCCTATGATCACCCCAGATTTTTGCTTTTTGCTTCAGTGGTTTACGACTTCCCTGGCTGTGGGCCTGCTAATCCGACCCACAGCCTAGCTGTTCTCTCACTAAATTGACACATGTACCTTAGGTGTATTTACCAATTGGTACTGGGCCACCTTGTCAGCCCCTGTACACAGGGCATAGGTGTACCCAGGGCCTACCAGGGGCTGCAGCATGTATTATGCCACCCCTGGCTGGCCATCTAAATCTGATACAGATACAACTGGCTGCACGACAGCTGGGGCAAGGTGGTGTAATCACCCTTTGCTTTAGATATAGTATACCTATATCTAAACCCTAAAATGGACACGTATATTCCTATCAGTCACTCCTGTGGCAGGCCTTGACAATCCTGAAGGCAGAGCGCGTGGAATTATGTGAGATGGTGCTCTGGCATGAGCTGAGCCCGTCTGCAGCTTGCGGAACCAAGTCCTAATAGCTGTTCCATGATAACGCGTACCATATACTCTTAAGTGCCTTATAATCCTCGCGGTTATTTGCCAACTTTGGTATCGCTTTATCAAAACATGCCGAGTAAGGTGTCATACGAATTGGAATACTAACCCCTCGCCAATTCTGGCGACGGGGTTAGCATTCCACCCTTCTAGAGGGACACGACATGTATGTAACTGTGAACCCCGGTTAAAGTTAACTCGAGCCTCAGCATCACAAAATGGATGCTGCCACCACAGACACAAGTCTGACCTCCTGCTGCTGGGAGTCCTTCCAGCGAGGAGAGCTTGGACAAAGGGTTTCCTGTCCGGGGCGGTGCTAGCACATGCCGGCTTGAACCAGTTCCAGGGGCACACCAGCCTCTGAGCTGGGGAAAGTCCGGACAGGGGAGAGGGGTGTAACCACCCCCCTTCCTGGTCCCACCCATGGGCAGGACCTAGTCGCGCACCAGCCCCTTTCTTTAAAATAAAGGTAGGAGCGGGGACCCTTCCAAATTAGATCATCTTTGAATCCTGAAACTACTTTCTACGAAAGGAACTCTCGCCTTCTTCTCAAGATTTCTCCCTTGTGACTAAGGAGTAGTCACCCTGCAGCAGCAGGCACCAACTAAGTATCTTGCGGTTTGCTGAAACGTCCTTCCTCCGGAACCAGACTGACCAGCACGACGAGACCCGGTCTCCCTGCCCTCTCTGACCTCAACCTGCCTCTACAGCACAGCTGAGAACCGTGGGTGCGACGAGACCAGAGGACCCGGCGACCATCAGAACCAGCACGACACTGAACCAGCACGACCACCGAGGGACCCTCGAGTGGGTGCACTGGGGTAAGAGAAGCCCCAACCCCAAGCAGCACGAGCACCAAAGTCCAGCCCCCCAGCATCCACCAGATCTGCGTGGGGCCCTTTTGCTCCTGGGTTGCTGCTACGTTGTCCGGTCACTTGCCCGTTGGCTAGTGACCCTCCAGATGACGTCCTACGTTTGTTTCACCACTGGTCTAGCTCCTCTAGACTAGCCCTAGTCTCCTCCTGAAGGGGACCCTCCTCGGACCCTCCTGGTCCACTCCAGACGCCATTCTGTGTCGCCACGTGGGCTTGCCTTAGCCAAGGCTTGTTGCCTCCTTCACCGGATCCAGCATCGCCAGCAGCAGACATCCGATGTGGGACAGCTCGCAGACCTCCAGCCTGGTCGACATCAGCGCCCTGGTCCGTGCAGCAGCAGAATCCAGTGTCACCTCTTCGCCTGGCTGAGTGACCTTGTCCGGTGCCATCCTGGTGCCCTCCTAATCACTGGCTAGTGATTCAGAACTCGGTCCCCTCTGCTTACAGGTACTCTTCTTCACTGATCCAGTCCTTGGATCAGCCCGGAACATCTTCACTGGTCGCCTGCCAGCAACTTCCACTTCAGGCTCCTGGTTCGTCAACGAGGATTTCCGACGACACTTGAACCCTATGCAGCCGCAGCCCCTGGGCTAGGTAAACCGAGTACCACGGTGCTCCAGCGTAGATCCACTCTCTAAGTGTCTAGATCCACTTTCGTTTTTGACCTACCTAGTCGGGTTCGCCGAGAACACTAACTTTGCATTTACTAGTATCCATAGACTTTGTCCCGCATTGCGCGTGAGAGTTTCCACTCTGCACACGACGTTCCTAGGCCTCCTGCTTCTAATCTAAGGGTTCAGCATTGTAGGCCCAGCGGTTCTAAAGCCTCTGAGAGTAGTACTTACCTGCTAGTAATTTCGCATTCCACTTTTGTAGTATATGGTTTTTCGTGCCCCTCGGGCATTTGTGTAAATTGTGCGACTTTCAGTATTTCTTTAAGAGCTTTGTATTGTGCTTAGCACCCTGTCCTCATAAAGAGTCCAGGGTTGTTGTGTTATAAATAAATATCCTTTTATTTTCATAACAACTTGTGTGGTGTCCTTTCACTTGGTGTTCAAGGGGTATATGTGATGGTATAACAGCTGGCTTAACACGCCCTCTAGAGTTTAGCCTAAATACTGCTCTTGTCCATGCTACTAGGATAGCTGGTCTATAAGGTTGACTTACAACCAATCATCAATAAGGGTCGTTTGGTATGATACATAGTGATCACTGCATATCAGGCCAACTTCTCACAGGCAACACAATTTAGCATTGAGCCCAATGGGTTGTATATAAATACAGCTGATTACTTTGTAGATTACTCTGGTAGTTCCAGGACTGGACCCTAGATTGAGTCCTGGGATCTAATCTGAAAACAGTTTAGTAAAAACCTTTTTGTTATTGCAGTGATTTTTAAGGAATATACAGCTATTTTAAAAGTTCACACTTAGAAACTTTTCAATGAAAAACTGGCAATGTTATCCAATGGGAGAAAATTCAGGTTGCAGTTAAAGTACGATCTCGTTACCTTTGTAATCCAGTACTGGGCTCCTAGGTCCAGCACTGGGGTCTCACTTAAAACAGGTAAGAAATTGTTTTCAGTATTTGGTACGGTTTTTAAAGAATATTTCAAGTTTTCAAAAGTAGACACAAAAGAAATTTCACAGAAAAGCACACAATGGATTCCTTTGGAGAAAATTCAAGTTACTAGTAAACACGACTAGGATTACTTTTGCAGTTTAGTACTGTGCTACAAGATGTAGTACTGGCTTCTCTCCTGATCACAGGTGAGTACTTCGGAATTCGGTTGATTTCATGGGAATATTTTGAGGTTTTCAAAACTTCACACTTAGAAGATTTTTCGAGTCAAACCAGTCAATGTTATCCAATGGCAGGTAAGTGAGTAACTGATTTCCAGGTGAGTACTCTGCTGGGGAAGTTAGGGTTCTGGGCATAGACTCAGGGGTACCCCAGGGTCAGGTAGGTACAGTTGGTTCACCCTCAGCGGCACAGGGGCGGCCGGCTGTAGAGGTAGTGAGGCCCAATGTTATCCAATGAGGGGCAGGGGACCTCCGGTTAGTATCTGCTGGCTATCAGGCCACGCGGCTGTGGGAGCTGGGCTCCTGGTCACTTGCTCAGGGCAAATGGGGAAGTAGGATAGGACACAGGTTGCGCTGCCAGGGGCACTCGGGCGGCTGGGTGCCGGGTGCCTTTGAGCCGTCGGGAGCTCAATGTTATTCAATGGGAAAGGTACAAAGAGAACAAAGGCTGCAGAGTCGGGGACGGTGATTCTTCAGGTGCGACCACCACTTCGAGAGGTAAGTTGGGATACTGGAGAAGAGGTAGGTACCCCAAAGGGAGGCACAGGGGGTCGCAGGGCGCCGGGTGCAGGGGTGTCTTTGGGTGTCAGGAAATCTTACCGTTGGTTGGTTGCGGTTGGAGGGGTCCCTGGTTCTGAGGCTGCAGGCGTTCTCTGGTTCGTCGAGGAGGGTCTTTGGGCACTGGACTTTGGGTCATAGTCGCCAGGGGGACGTCCTTGTGGTCTTGGATCACTCGGGCACGGGCCGAGCTCGACGGGTGCAGAGTGGGCAGATCTTGAGCTTCCTAGCTGGCACCAGGGGTTTGATGTTGAGGTAGAGCCTCTGCTTATGGGAGTCCCAGTCTTTAAGAGGGTCAAGGCAGGCAGGTCCTCCGGGTGTCCCAAGGTTGCTGTCCTCAGGAGTCGCCGGGATTAAGCAGGAGCAGGTTCCAGGATTGACAGGCCGATATGGCTGGGGCCAAGTCAGTGGGCGTTGTCCTGTTGTTAGCAGCTGCACGGCGGGTCTTTTTCTTCTTGATATTCTTTCTTCTTTTCTTATCGGGATCTGAGAAAGGAAGGTTCAGGGTGCCCCTAAATACAAAATTTAGGGGTGTTACAGGTAGGGCAAGGGCAGGGACCAATAGATCCCTGTCCTGGGGTGGGTACACCCCCGAGCCTGTTCCTCTCCTGTGGGAGGGGGCAGGAGCCTAGCTGTGACTGAGCAGGGCTCCCCATCTTCAAGATGGCCGGAGCCCATGGTCGTGCTTCCCCTCGCCTCTCCCACCTGAGGGGTGGGGTGGGAACAGGCTGGCACACCTCCCTTCCTGACGTGGCGTTTCCCGCCAGTCTTCCCCCCCAGAGTGGGGGTTGGAACAGGTTAGGGCCAGTTGCTGAGTACAGCAAATGGTCTGGAGAATCTCAGCGAGGCGGAATGCCTTTGAAGCTTCCCTCTGCCCATCCTGGGGAGGAGACCTAGCCCATCGCGCAGGATGTGCATTGTTGCAGGCCCAGGAGAGCGGGGGCTCTCCACCCGGGGTCCAGCAACATGTCTGCTGTGTGGCAGCCTCTGCAGCCACGCAGACCAGACGTGGATTGTAGGTTAGGTTTTCAGGGGGCATCTCTAGGATGCCCTCTGGTGCATTTTACATTAAACCCCACACTGGCATCAGTGCAGGTTTAATGTGCTGAGAAGTTTGGTACCAAACTTGTCGTCTTCAGTGTAGCCATTACGGTGCTGTGGAGTTCGTAATGACAACCTCCCAGCACCATATACACTTAATGGCATCACTGCACTTACAGTGCCCAGTAATGGCTCTGGGTACTCTAGGGGCACAGGGCTCATGCACCTATGCCCACACCACTGGCATAGGGCACCCAGCTAGAGGGGTGACTGAAGTATGCCAGGGCAGTGGGTTCAGTGGGCATGGCACACAGGTATGTGTACCATGTCGACTCTCTGTTTAGTTCTGTACCTAGACACTCAGCCTGCAAAGGCAGTGTGTGGGTATCAGGTTACAGGGCCCCTTAGGGTGGCACAATAAGTGCTACAGCTCTTAGGGGTCTTCTCTGGTCATCAGGCCCTGAGCACCTTGGGTACCATTTACTAGGGGCTAATAGGTGGCCAGAGATGCCAATTGGGTTTTGTTTCAATACAGCTTTAGGGAAGGAACACAGGCCCTGGGTACCTTGTTGGCAGGAGCCCAGGGCACACTCAGTCAAAGCACATCAGCAGCTCAGCAAAAAGTGGGGGCATACCAATGCAAGAAAGATGGCATTTTCTCACACCAATTCTGAGGTGGGTTCCGAATATTGCCATTTTTGATGTTGTGTAACTATTAAAACAAATCTGTATCCTGCTGTGTGTCTTAGTCACTAACACCTTGTTTGAACCCAAAGGGGGTCATATTGTGGATGAAATCAAAGTAGATTGCCAGTACATTCTCCCCAAATGTTGAAATCACTAATTAGCAGTTACTTGTTGTAATAATGTTTCTAAGCAAGGTTGATAATTTTTCTCAGCAGTTTTATCTTGTTGATTTATAAATAACTGCAGTGGTGAAGGAACTGTTTGAGTTAATTGAGCATCTTGTGACCACACATTGGAGTAAAGGTTTTAGTTGGGTTTTTAGGTGCGAGTAATATTGGCATAGAGATCAGTGTAACCCAACACCCTTTGTTGTTCTTTGTTTTGAGTGGATCATTTTGAACACCCAGGGGTGCATTTTAAATGATGTGGGTGTAGCAGTATTGAAACACTGGGCCTAATATGTGGTAGCCATAGTCAGTATTAGGATCATGAATGTCATGATTGGGGCGAGTGAGTGCTCATAAGCCCTAGGTTGAAAATGGGTTTGGAACCATCAAAGGAGATTCTCTAATCATAGGCATGCTCCTAATTTCAAAAGAGGGAATTTATTCTGAGATGTGGCGGGACACTTAGATTGTAAGAACACAACTTAATGAAAGTTCCATAAGATAATTCCTCGTCCACCTAGTACAGTCCTTAAGGAAGCAGTCGCCTATTCTGCACTAGAAAATTAATCAAGATTTCCATTCCACATTTGAGTCTAGAATGATCAAATTCAATGACAAACTAAGAGATTCAAGATTGCGGCTCAGTAGTTGGATGACAACTGAAAGATTGAGGAGCAATAGGTTGGGTTGGCTGTGATACCCAAACATCAGCATTTCTACATTTTTTATTTTTTTTAAATTATTTTACAGAGTTTTATATAGTGCGAACTTGACCCGAAGGTATCAGGTATCAGAGCGCTTTACATTAGGACACATTTTTTTTTGTGTTGTTGTTAGGCATGGGCAGATTAATTGATTTGCCCAGAACCACAGGATGTTCAGCATCGTTGCTGAGACTCTAACCCAGTTCCCCAGATTCAAGGTCGGGCGCCCTAGCCGTTAGGCCAGCTGCTCTCCCCTAGATCTGTATCTCTGGAGGATACTTGAACTTCCTGTTTATTAGATAAAGAAAGACCAGAGAAATAAATATTTACCAATAGGCTGTCCTCGAGGAAACAGATTAACTGGTGGCAGATCTTGAAGACAGCCCAGAGGGACTGAAAAGATTACATTATCAGAAGTCATATTTCTGAAAACTGCAATGCAATGAATGAGGTTACCCGCATTGACACTACCAGTTGAAAGACCAAGTATAAATTTCAGATTTTCTGAAAATGTCTTTTGTCTGCAAAGCCAGACTAGGCAGGCACTTGTGGTGGCCACAACATCAATGCACCATTCTCTTTTTAGTTTCAAAGATTTTATTTGGTGAAAATATAAAACATAATACAATAAACGAAAGCATATTACATAAGTATAGGATAATATTGCTAGATCATATGGGGGGAGGGAAAGGAACGAAGGTGAGAAAAGAGAGGGGGACAGAAAGATAGAAATGGGGAGGGAATGTAAACTCCATACTGATCCTTATAAGCAAAAAACAATTATGCATGAAAAGTTCTTCCTAAAATAAATTAGTCTATAACCATAGGAGAAAAAATTATTTTAAACAACAGTATTTGTAAAGTCAAGGGGGTTTGGACACTTCCTCAGTGTAGAGGTTATGTGAAGGTGTCATTTTAGCTGATACATTTAAGAAACCTAAGTATGTCTCTTTTAATAGCAAGTGTGATTGGGTGTACATAGGCCTTATCCAATCTATGGTTGTAGTAAACTCCATACCACCATGCTTGAAAGGATACAGCAGAGGTATCTTTCCATGACTTAGTGATTTGTTAAAATGCAACCGCTATGAGTAAATCAATAATACGAATATCAGCAGCATGAGAAGACCAGACTTCAGAGATGCTACCTAGAAAAAGGAATATGGGTGTGGCAAATAGTATTAATTTGATGTCAAACTTGGGTCGAAAGGTATGAATGGCTGAGCATTCAAATTACATATGTTTGAGATCTACTGATGAGGCAGTACAAGACCAACAAGTAGAGGGGATGGTATGGTCAATATTATGTAGTTTGGCTGGAGTGATCAGAAGCCTATTATAAATAAAAAACAAAGTTTGAGTAGTGTTGCTGCTCTAGATGACTTCCCTATTTTAGTCCAGATTTTATTCCATATTGAAATAGGAAAAGATTCTCCCAAATCAGATTCCCAACTACATTCCACAACTGATTTATCACAAGTAATGGGTATATCCATTACATGTTTATAAATTTGAGATGCGGAAGGGGAATTACATAAAAACGATCTTGTGATGGGAGGTGAAGAGGTGAGTGTGTGATTAGAGACTAAAGCATTATAAGAGACTTGAGTAACTGCAATCAAAGACATATATTTGGATTGATATGAAGAGGGAAGAGAAAAATAGGACTGTATTATTGAAAAGGGAATACAAATACCATCTTGAAAAAGCTGATGAGTCCATTTAAGGCCGTAAGTTAACCAATCTTCCAAGAAAATAAATCTGATGTAAAGTTTGATATCTTTATTATACCAAATTGATGAATTTAAAAATTGTGTACGATCATCTTGGGAAAGCAAGAAAGTTCCCCTGGATTTCTGTTATTGTCCAGCCGCCACTGTTCTTCACTCACCACTGATTCTGATACACACACTCACTCATCCTTCAGATTCCGGAATCTTGCCCCTTATGTCATTAATCTCTGTCCAAACTGAAAAGTAGTGCTAATATATATTTATTTTTCCTTTTACATAAAAAGTGAAGGAATTATCTTTATAGAATATTCAAAAAGAGTAAATCCTAAACAGTTTACACATTGAAAACACTAGTTCATTAAAAAACACTAATTCTTTAAAAGATACATTTTTATGTAAAAAAGAATACATTTCTTTAAAAACACAATATCACAATAAAATATAAACAGTTCATTGCATCAAAATAACAAGACCCTAAGGCCAACCAACCCCCCAATGGTTACCTAAAGTTGTGACCAAACTATTGATCCCACGCTGATATGTAATGTGATGTAGTTTCGGCAAACAATTTATTCTTATTTTTGTCCTAAAAACAACCCTTCAGCAGTGGATTCTTTACATATGCGTCGACGCGTTTCGGCGGTGTTACTATTTATTGTTCAACCACCTTCTTCAGGACTAGTATTGATATGTACATGGTCTAATTTTCCAATATTTCAATTTGTTAATCATTAAAAAGATAGTTTTCTGATCATTCTGTTTGTGTCTGTTATTCCTCTCTGTTGTGAGGAGTTATTCCCACTAATTGGAGCTTTATTGTGAGGTCTGATTATTCCTCTTTCAATTTTCTTTATACCAGCTTGATTACCACCATATATTCATGGATGGCTACCTTAATGACCACCTGATTGTATGTTCCTTTTAATATTTTCTTGTTATCGGTACACCAGACGTCCCTCAGCTATTATTGCCTTCGCTTTTCGATTGTCTGTAGGGGTCTCCCCGCACTCGATTCACAATGAAATCTGATAACATAGAACACGCTGAAACTCCGGCCGATTATCAGATTCCATTGTGAATCAATTTAGATCAAATCTGAGGCCAAAAGAGCTATCAGGCTTAGTGGGTCCATATCAATTAAACATGGTCAAAGAAATCTTAATAACTAGTAAAGAAACTGAAACCCATCTACCTTCAGAATCTGTATCTTGATGTATAAATTAGATATCCAAACGATTATGACAAAGAATAGCTACACCATTTTGTTTCTCAGAACCAGGAGATGTCAAAATATGACCCGCCCATTGCTGCTGAGTTTGGCTATCTCTTTACTTGTCACATGAATTTCTTGCAATAAAACTATATCACCTTTCAACCCAGCAATGTGCGATAAAACCTGTTGACGCTTTATGGGAGATCCCAGACCTTTAACATTCCAGGATATAACTTTTAACGACATCTACGTATACAAAACAGTTAGGAAAGCTTGCTGTGAAAAACTGCAATTAGCAAAATACAATAATGCAATATGAATAGGATTCCCCAGTAAGAGGAACCCGGTAGAATAACAGTATAGATACAACAGGATATAAAGTAGGAAACATAACTACAAAAGATCAAGAAATGAGCAATAGTGGAAGGGAAAGAGGGAGGCCAGTAAGAGGGAAAGGAAAGAGGGATAGGAAGAAAACACTAGAATATGAATGAAGAGAAGAAAAAGCGAAAAGGACAATACAAAGAGAAGATAAAAGAAAAACAAAAAGGCATACCACAAACATATAATGAACATGGGGGTGGTGGAGCCGCATAAGGAAGACGGCACTGTTATGCAGGAAAACCCAGGACGTAGACGGGAAAGGGAGACATCATCCAGTCGGGAAAAGGGATCACATATCAGAGGACCACGATACACTGCACCTGACAGTAGAAAAGAAAGTGGTTATAAGAGTTACAACAAAACAACAATAAAATATATGAATACAAGTAGAATGCGCCTTGAGACCCTCTGGGTGTGTAGTGCGCTATATAAATACGATGATTGATTGATTGATCCTTGCCAGGAAATTTTCCCTTTATGTCTTGCAGCTTGTAAGACCTTAAGCAAATCAGTGTATTCCAAGAAATATAAAATAATCCACTTGGTTTGGTTAAGAAGATGATGTTCATGGGTGCCACTTGGTCTGGTTGAAGAAGATGATGTTTATGGGTTTTGCCCCAAGCGATGAGCTCTTTTAATATTCAATTTTGGAGACTCTGGAAAACCCAGAAGACTCGGAAGCAAGGATTGAAAAAAGGAGAGAGGATCTGAACCTTCAAGACTCTCTGCACGGCCATAAATGCGCAAATTGTTACGCCTAATTTTCCACTTGTTGTTTAAGATGGGAAATCTCCAGATGCAAAGAAGGTCCTTGGTTGGTAACAGCTTGAACAGAGTCAACTCGCCGCTCCAAGTGATTAACTTTTTGCTCCATATGTGACCATTTGTCATCGAGACTTTGTAGACAAATATTTGTTTCCTCTATGTAAGGTTTGAGAGCATGTATGTCCTCAAGAATTAATTCCATAGATATTGACGTTGAAGAGATGGAAGGAGAAGGTGGGTCTTTCATTTACCTGATACAGATGGTGAGGCAGAGGGTATTTTAGATGACGGTTTAGAAGCATTGCGAGGCATAGTGGGTGTTGCACCACCAGTGGTAGAGTGACCAGATTCCAAGTCCTCCATATTCTCCTGTAAGATCCTTAAAGGAATATAATCCTCTAATGGAGTACAGTCAAGAGGATTAACACTACCATGGGTAGAGCGCGCTTTTGCCATAAAATTTAAATCAACAGGAGTTTCCTTGTGAAACAAATTAGGTGTAGAAGTAAACTCTGTCTAGAGAAGTCAGGAGATCAAGAAAATATCTTTGTAACAAGCCTCTTCAAGAAAGATGATTTTTTTCCAACGTGTGAGGAGAAAATAATATAAAAAATTATATAATGGAAAATGAATTTTCCAAAGTCAGAATTCACCAGAGAGCATGTGGGTCAATAAATAAATGAGAAACGCTTGAGCCAGTTGAGAATCATAAGGAGAGTGTCCCGGCTGCAAAAATAACAAAATGGAGGCACAAGTAACGAAACGCGGCCGATCAGGAAAAGAAAATGCAGGTAGTGCTCACCCCAGACACTTGCAGATGGCTCAAAGTTCACAGCTGGGCTTCATTGTCATGTTTTTTTTTTTAAACCTTTATTATGAAGAAAAGGAGTACAATTACAGACCTACAACCACGGAGGCTGGTCAGTAGCAATAAATACCAAAAGCACAATAATACACAGCTCATCAGCCGACAACCCGAGGGCCCGGCAGCGATAACGCACGATATTATAGAGAGCCTGTGTATTTTATAAACAAACATAAAGAAAAACACAAAAAAGATGTTCGAGGCGGGAACTATACATTGTAGTGGCTGTCTCATGCAGTAGGGGGAGAAAATTGATCAGGGAGCAATTCAATGAAGGATGAGAGATCTTGAAGAGGGAAGGGGGCCGAGAGCAAACAAATAAATCATACACACTAGGAAGCAAATAACCTGAAACGCACAGTCAAGGGGACAGGGGAATGTCGGAAGCTTCTATAAAAGGGGGAGTGCAAATCTCTCCTCGGTACGAATTCCATTGACCCCATATCCTTCCCCACTTCTTGGGCCTACCACGGGCGACATATACAATTTTTTCTCTGAGCATGCACCAGTCCATATTTTCTCTCCAAGTTGAGACTAAAGGTGCCCTTTGAGACCCCCACAATTGGGCAATGTCACTTTTTGCAATCATGTTGCCGAGGGTGGCTCATTGAGACTGAGCAACATTGCAATCATTCGGCTCCCAGGTGTTCATCAAACAGCGCCTGGCCTCAGGCAATAACTCAACACCTGTCACCTCTCCCATCACAGCATGCACTCGGTTCCAGAAAACGACAACCTCAGGACATTCCCATGTAACGTGAAGGAAGGTAGCAAGCATACCACAACCACGCCTACACAAACCATCTACGGAATAACCCATACACATCAGTTGTGGACCCGTGACATAGACACGGTGCAAAATCTTTAATTGCACCAGCCGGAGATGCTCCGGAATCGCGACCTCTTTGGGGGAGGATATCGCAGCCTGCCAGTCTTCATCCAACTCCAGTCCATTGCCGGTCCAAGCACCACGAAGCTGTACAAGGAGGTCCGAGCGGTCATTAATGAGTTTTTTGTAGATGAGAGATATAGTGCTATCAGGGATGTACCCGTCAAGCACTCTGTCTTCCAGGGGAGAGGACTCCGGAATATTAGTCCCGGCTGGGAAGACCGACTCAAGCGCGTGGCGGACCTGGATATATCGGAAGTATTCCCTATCACTCAATTTATATTCCTGTTTTAGTTCATCGAAAGTCTTGACTCTGTTTTTGACCCAAAGATCACCGACCTTACTGATGCCAATGAGGTCCCATCTATCGAATCCCTTTGTCGTCCATAGACTGCCCAGTCTCTCCGCCGCATACAGGGGGGTTTCTCTAGTTAGCTTGTCCGACCACCCCGTGGTCGTGGTTGCACTACGCCATACTCGTACCGCCATCCCGGTGGGGCCCGTCAGATTCTTCCTGGCAGCTCTGGAATAGAGCGCCCTATTATAGTCGCCCCCGGGTAGCTGCCACCTATCCATCTTGAATGCGGGATTCGGAACAGGACCGTACATGGCATGGTTGACTGCACTCAATTGGGATGCCCAGTAATAGCGTTTGATATCAGGCAACGCTATACCACCATCATACCAGGGCAAAGTCAATTTTGCCAATGCTATGCGAGGTCGCCCGCCCCATACCAGCTTCCTCTGGAGGCCCTCAATTTCGCAGAAATAACTGGCAGGCAAAAGGTCAAGCGTGTTTTGGATGGCATACAGGAATCGGGGGAGAGACATCATCTTAAAGAGGGCCGCTCTCCCCAAGGGGGATAACGGCAAGCCACACCACGCCGCGACATCCGATCGAAGGCAGGCAAGCGGAGGAAGCAAATTTCGCTTGTAGCGTACTGTGGGGTCTAACGATATGTAGATCCCCAAATACTTAAAGTCGACGCACGAGACCGGTATCGGGCAGATGCGGGCAGAGAAGGCAATTCTCCTGTAAGAGAGTAGATACAGGACTTGGCCCAATTGATGACCAAGCCAGAGTTTTTCCCAAAGGAACTCAAAACGTCGAACAAGACTCCCAATGACTTACGAGGAGAGGTGAGGTACAACAATATATCGTCCGCGTACAACGATATACGATCCTTGAAGTCAGGGGACCATCGAACGCCCTTGAGCAAGGGTTCCCATCAGAGCCACGCGGTAAGGGGTTCAAGGGCAAGCGCAAAGAGCAGTGGCCACAAAGGACAGCCCTGCCGCGTGCCTCGTCCGAGAACAAAGGGTTCCGAGGCCCTGCCGTTGACCACCACCTGGGCCAGCGGTTGCTCATATAGAAGCTTGACCCACCCGATGAAGTTAGGGCCGAAGCCAAATTTAGCAAGGCTGCCCACAAATATGGCTATTCCACTGTGTCGAAGGCCATCGAGGCATCCAGAGAAACCAAGATGGCCGGCTCACTAAGAGACCCCGCCCTTGCTAAGACGCCGAAGATTAAGTGCAGTGTTTCGATGGGGAATGAACCCAGATTGGTCCGGGTGTATCAAATCGCTAACCACCGTTATCAGCCGATTCGCCAAAAGCTTCGCTAGGATCTTGGGTTCTACATTCAAAAGCGAAATCGGCCGGTACGATGAACATTGTTCGCTGGGCTTTCCATCTTTATGGATGACCACAATGGACGCCAGTCTCTGATCCCGGGGAAGGGATCCGAGATCTCGCGATGCCGAGAACATCCGACGAAGATGCGGTGCCATATTGTCAGGGCACAGCTTGTACAGCTCAACCGGGATGCCATTCGGGCCTGAGGCCTTCCCCGAGCGAAGGGAGCGGATAGCGAGCGCTATTTCATCGGCGGAAAATTCCGCCTCCATAAGCTCCTTGTCCGAGTCCGACAGGCTAGGCAACGCGATATCCCGAAGCAGCAAATGCGAGTCCTCCTCTGGCCTGTCCGAGACCGGCACGTAAAGGTGCTGGGCAAAGACTTCAACTATCTCAACCGGGTCCACCACCCGCGTTCCATCCACCTTTTCAACAACAGGCACCACCCGATTCAATCTGTCTCTTTTGTCCAGCCAAGCAATCAACTTTACCGCTTTATCACCAACATCATACAGACGCCCCTATTGCTCACGATTCATTGCCTTGGCCGTATCAGTCACCAGAGCTCTGTAGTCAGACTGTTTGAGGGCCAAAGAATGTAGTCCCTCGGGTGTAGCCCCAGACTCCATCTTCTCCTCCAATGCAGTAATTTCATTTTCCAGACCCACCACTTCCTCGTTCTTACGCTTCCTCTCGCTAGCAATCAAGGACAGAGTTTGACCTCGAATCACAGTCTTATAAGCCTCCCACAAGGAGATGGGGGAGGACACCGACCCCTCGTTCTCGGCAAAGTAATAATCCATGCACTTGACCACCTCGGCTCTAGTTTTAGGACTACGAAGGTACCAGGGGTTAATCGGAGCGACCCGACCCCCGGTCCCCAACTGTACGTCAATAGTGAGCCAGAGTGGGGAGTGGTCCAATATCCCCCTAGCTAAATGCCTAATTTCCCTTACAGAGACCATCTGCACCGCCGGTATGAGGATATAATCAAGCCTTAAGAGACTCCCGTGGGCTCCCGAGTAAAAGGTATACTGTAACTGTCCGGGGTGCAGTTGCCTCCAACAATCCGCTAGACCCAGCGCTTCCAAAAAGTTGCCCAGCCATAGTTGCGATGTCGGGAGAAGTCTGGGGGGGCTACGATCTTCATTACCACTGACAATCGAATTAAAGTCACCACCCACAACCAACATGCCCTCAGGGAGCCCCAGGACCACCCTACCCAAATCAGAAAATGTAGTGGACTGTAGGCCAGGCGGGACATACACAGATAGAATGGAGATCGTCTTCCCCTCCCAGCGGCCCGTAATAGCCGCATATCGGCCTCTATCATCCAGCACAGTGTCATCTATCTCTAGGGGGAGGGAGTTCCTAACAAGGACGCCCGCCCCCCTCGACCCAGTGGTGAATCCAGAGTGAGCCACCAGGTGATAGCCCCGTCTATTCAGTGCATGGCACGTATTTCCTATTAGATGCGTTTCCTGGAGTAAAACTATATCTGGGGAGTAGCGCTTCAAGTATTGCAAAACTATCCCCCGCTTTATCCTATCGCCCAGGCCATTGACGTTCCAGCTCAGCCCCCTCAGCCCCCTAACCCCCATCCCAGAAATGAGAACAATGCCCTCCCGCCCAAGAAACAGGCACAAGAGATAAGATATGCAGCAAGGTGCAGCCACGAAACAAACAAGAAAGTAAAGACCCCACCACCACTCCCAAGAGAATCCCCAAAACACACCCCCTCACCCTGCACCCCTGCGGTAGACCAAGAAGCCACCCCAACTTGCAGTGTGCCTGTCGCCCCATTGAACTAACCTACAAGAAGAGAGAAAAAAGCCCCCAGAGGAGGAAGAGTCCCGATTCCCCCCACCCCCGGTTTCACACGGTTTCCCGGTTTCACACTATATATACATAACAGTCATAGAGCCACTGCTATAAGTCCTTAAAGTTGGCTCGCCGGCGCAGACTCACTACTCCTGTTCTTTCAGGCCACCTTCAGCGCCCCTCGATCTTTCCGGGCTGGTACGATGTGTCGGCAGAGTATCGAGCCAGTCACTGACCACCTCGGCGGTCAAAGAAGAGCGCACGTTCCTCATATTCAATCCTCAGGCGGGCCGGGAAAAGCATGGCGTACTTCAGTCCCATGTCTCTAAGTCGCCGTTTCACCCCCGTAAAGCCCATGCGCTGTTTTTGCACCGCCTGTGTAAAGTCAGGATAAAAACTGATCGACGCGTTTTCAAATTTAGTGGGACCATTGGTGCGTGATGCTTGAAGAATAGCGTCTCTGTCCCGAAAATTAAAAATCCTGGCTATTATAGGCCTCGAAGCAGCTCCCGGTTTGGGCTTCCCGCCGGGGACTCTGTGAGCACGCTCCACCGTGAAAAAGTTACTGAGGCCCTTGGGTGCTAAGTGATTCAGCACAAGGTCCTCCACTAGAAGGTCTGTGGATAAGTCTGCGGAATTCTCCGGAACACCAACAATGCGGACGTTGTTGCGTCTGGCCCGCTCTCGAAATCATCCAGCCGACGGGCAAACAAGTCGTTAGACGTTCGGAGATTGCGAACTTCGGCCTGAAGATCCGAGACATCCGTAGTAAGGCTTGCGGTCTTGATGTCCAGGGACTTGACCCGCTTATTGGTTTTCCCCAAGTCCGTCCTAATAAGATTGACTTCGATCGCCACCGTGTCTATCTTAGCAGCCAGTGTTTCGTACTACTTGCCCATAGAGGTCTGAACTCTTGCGATGGCGCCCATAACGTCCTTCAATGTCAGCTCCTCAGTTGCAGGAGAGCCATCTCCAGTCTCGTCAAAGACTTTACTCACACCGCCAGGGGATCCTTTCGGGCGGGTGAAGCGATCTACAGTATGGGATTGGGCAACCCCCTCGGTATGTGCCCCTGGTTGCTCGCTTCTCGGTCTCCGCCTTGCCCGCCATGATGAGCGACGAGCCCTGACGGAACCTTTGGGATCTGGTCAGAATGGTTCCCTGCGCAGCAAACTTGTAGAGGCAAGGGAACGAGGGCAGAAAACAAGCGTAGAGCTGGCAGCAAGAACCAGGTCAGCTGTGTCGACCGGCAGCAAGTCGCCGTCAACAATGACCAAGAGCGAAACCGAAAGTACCACAGGGGCAGTGGACGTGTCTCACAGGCCATTGTTGTTCAATTGCCACCTGGGTACCTCGGGGACTCAAGTCCGTGGATGGTCTTCGGTGTAGGCCGCAAGTATCAAAGTTCAGTAAGTCCTGTTCCTGGCGGCCAAATCGAATTTTGAAAAAGAATGTCGTATCAGCAGGGCATCAGCTGGAAATACCCGTCGTCCAAATCAGGATACGTTGCAGGATAGATGAGGGAGGCGGAAAGGGTCTCGGGAGCCCTGTGCTCACGCGTCCATCTTGGATACGAGCGAAGCTCCTCCTCCCTTCATTGTCATTTGTGAGCGGTTTTGGGGTCCGAACAACAGGTATTGCCGCCAGGAGGAGACCCATCCCCTCACACTGCCATGAAGCTCCACGCAGAGGCGGCCATCTTCTTTGGCACCGAAGCCATGCCCCACAATGCACCATTCTCTTACCAGCCTTATCTTTGCACCCCGAGAATGAAATCAAGAAAAGGAGGCCTATCATGAGCAATACATCTATCACTTGTTAAGAACTGTTAGTGCCTAACATATAATCATATTCACATATTCTGTGTAACCATTATCTTGACATGACAATTCTCCCTGTTCCATCAAAGGATCAAACCCCAACGTTAAATGCAACAATCAGCTTTGGTTGGTGTGTGGGAGCATGATGGGCGGGGCGCCACCATTCATGAGAGGCGAGGAGGAAGGGTGAAGCATATGAGTGGCTCAGGTAGAGGCTGGCTGCTCCATGTTAAAATATATACCATGGGCCTCATTTATGAAGGCCCCTTGCGCCATCAGAACGCCACTTTTTGTGACTTTCCTTGGTGCAGGAACCAGCTCCATATTTATGAGGCAGCACTAATCCACTTTTTTGGCTTATTGCTGCCTCGTAAATGTTGTCCCATTTAACGCAGTTTTTTTGCATTAAAGGGGCGTGCAATGGGTATTGCTGGGGGTGTTCCCAGCAACATCCATGGCATTTTGACACTCCCCCAGACTTAACGAGAAATTGTAAATCTGAGGCAGCGCCAAAAACCTACACTTCCCAAGGGGAGGTGTAAGGGAGGTACAACGAGAAGAAATATCTTTATTTCTCCTCGTTTTTCATTTTCTATGTGTGCTGTATTCTTCAACACACACATAGAAGAAGGAAAACGCCTCTTGTTTTTGCACAGGCATGTACCCTTGCAACATGGTGCAAAGGTGCCTGTGTTGGCGCATGGCAGCCTATTGTGCACCGGCGCAGGGAAAAAGGACAGGAATGCGCCGTATCTCATAGATACTGCACATTCCTCCACTTTTCTTTTGCCGTCGGGCAGCACAGCAGGAAGGCCTGCTGTGCTGCTCTATGGCCAAAACACGGAAATGAGGCCCTGTATTTTCCCGTTGCGCAGCCTCTCCTCTTCCTGCCTGGGCCCATCAGTCCCTGGGACAGACTCCCAGCCAACCCCTGTGCTGCTGAGCAGTGGAGGGATTCGCCTGAGTGGGCTAAAAAGACGCTATGCTTAGGGCAGGGAGTCTAGGGGGTTTCTCCAGTCCGGCTGCTCAATGCAGCTGGGCTGGAGAAAACCTAAGTTTGCAGGTGTGTTTTAGTCGGGCTGAGACGACCGGCCAAACACACATGAGCACTTAGGGAGTGGAGTCCACGTAGCACTCCTCCTCCCTCCTCCCATGCGTCAGCCCCTCCCCTCCCTACAGCGCCGGATCAGCGCTGGTAAATGCAAAATAAAAGGATGCAAGAACATCATTAGCTGGCTCTGAGCTAGGCAGTGGGGCGATGCTCCTCCACTATTGGGAGGAGCCACAACTGCTTTAATCACTGGACAGGTTGACACGCAGTCATGCACTGCTGGTGAGTGCTTTCTCTTCTGCTTATGTTCCATCTCCATAAAAAAAAAAACTCCTAGCGTAGGGTTAAGAGGCAACATTTACATCCAGTTGTCTGCACTGCTTTTACGCTGTCCGTATTGTAGTGATCCATCCCAGTAAGTCACAAATACTCTGCACAGGAGGCTCCCTTCACTCTTTTTGACTACTGCATGATCCCATGGGTGACACTGCTCTGTGACTTGCAGTGATTAACACAGCAGATTCACCCCTGGTGTTGGCTGCCTTACAACACAATAACGAGTGGCTAACTTGTGTTGATGTGTGTAACTGTGTAAGTATGAGAGAGAATATGAGTGCGTGCTGTCTTTTAAAAATAATTAAAAAAAATATGAATTTAGAAACATTCCTGTGTCCCCACCCAAACGTCAATGCTATTAATGACTGGTTGTACACCATATATGTGGCCTAGTTTATTATGATACCTTAAGCAACATTATATTCTGTGAAATCAAACATAAGATTTATTTGTACAGAGAATATCCTCATATCCTGAACTTGTGTATTTTCAGGTGCACTCATTTCTGATAATGAAAAAAAAAGTGTTTTTTTGTCAAATAAAATATTTGCCTGGAATCACACAGATTGGTCAGAGGATTTATGCTTTCACAATATGCAGTTCCGACCTTGGGACTGTGTGGCTGCCTTGCTCATGCCTTGAAAGCCACCACTTTCAAAAGTCACCAGTAGCTACTAGTAACAATTTCAAGACGGTGGATATTCTTTGTTAAATGCACATTATAGCAAAAACACGAGGAAGGTTATTCTTGGCGATCCAAGAATCCTGGCTGCCATCTTCAGTCAACATGAAAGTTCAAGGATTGCTGGGAAATATAGTTTGTTGTTATGGCACCATTGTGTTGTGTGTTCACAAGAGAAGCTCCTGAACAGGCAGCGCCTACACTCTGTGAAAACTGCCTGCCATGTCTTCTCTGAAAGAGAACTAAGCGTGAGCTGGTTTGTAGTCTTGTACGATGGCTGAGCCAGAAGCAGTAAGCCATGCCTCTTGACAGTGCCTCCCACCCCTCACCGCTCCTGATTTGTCCAAATATTTTACATAAAATTCACATAACAAAAGAGGGCATGGAGATTAGAAGTTGGTTCTCATGATCGCTCCTCACGGCCAAGCCTTTTACAATCTACTAGGTATTGTAATATTGTAACTGTTTTCTGACAGTTCTTTTATCTAAAATCTTGTGCAACTCACATTCACATTCCGCAATTACCTGAAGTGGCATGGTATTGGGAGCAAGACATGTTTTTACAGAACGAATTTTCAACAGTACTGCATTGAATGCATTTTCATAGACTGAGGCAATTTTAACCATACTGTAAGTGAATTCACTATATGTTCAATATTAAATGTACGTTCAAACTTGAGTTGCAACTTAAAAGATTTCTTTAAATTACATTTTGTATAAGTAACCATACTTTGTCTTCTATAATAGATTATATTGTTAGAAGCTTAGAATTTATAACAGTACATACATTTTCCCAAGGCTTTCTGTGCTGATTTTTGAATATCTTTTAACTAAGTTAAATGTTTGTGAGCCAAAAGATGGGGAACACTCCAAGATTAATATGCAGGTATGTTGACCATACATTCAGAAGAAGGATAAAATTGCAAAATGTGAAAGTACATTATTACTGTATGTTAGTTTTTCTAATCAATACGTCTAATACAAATCTTCCTCTTGTAATAAGGCATGATGGCTCAAATACTGTTCAACAAATGAATTCAACCTTTCAGTCTGTCCATCTGACTGAGAGTGAAAAATGGTGGACAGATGGTCCAAACAGAGACCAAACTCTTTTAATAAATTAGTGTTTGGATTCCTCTAAAATAAAACACCCACATTGCAATAGACAATGCATTTGTTTTGACAATAAAAAGATATTCTAAATTAGGATGTTGCAAGATAAGAGCACTAGAAAGCGATCCTTTAGGACACAAAATGCTTGATGAGACCCTTTTGATCTAACAAAACTTCTACCTTTCAAAGCAACGAGGTAATGGATTTCAGAACTGATGAATTAACTTCATATAAAAATCGATAAAGCCCAACAAATTTTAAATAGCCTTAACTAATGTTGGTGAGGACTATTGAAATATTTCTGATTTTTTCTTGTCATTATTCTGAATGCCCTCAGGTGCAGTCATACACTTAAAAACCTCTTCTGTAGTAGTAAAGAAAATACATGTAACCATCTTCTCAAAAAGATGTTAATCTCTTAATCATTGTTTAAATACCCTAACATGTGGTATGTGAGTTTTAAATGAGTAAGAATAAATCAAAATGTCATCCAGCAACACAACCCAGAATACATCCAAAAATGCTCCCAAAAAAAGATTCATAAATAAATGACTGAATTGCTGCAGGAGCGTAAGACATACAGGGTCTGGTATTCAAAAAACCCAATTTTAATGTGGAATGTAGTTTTTCATTCATCATCCTTTAGGACTCTGACTTGGGCCGTCATTCCAAGTTGGGTGGAATAGTATTTAGCACACATGGAAAATACCTTTACCCTTGTGGAAAAGGTGTGGCGCAGTGGCAAGGATGCCTAACTCTTTACTACGGGGTTCACTGTTTGATCGCCGGCGGCAGCCATGTGACTCTGGGAAATAGCTCGCTTAATCTTCCCAATGGCCTCCAGCGCAGGGACACCTCTCCGGAGGTAGCTGTGTGCTTTACAAATGCTGGTATTTCATATGTGGTAAATACCTGCTAATACGTATTATTAACTTGCGGAATCAGTATTTACCACATCGAATTCCGCATGCGTTGCCATTTTTATGGGCCTTTTTCCCAAATAAATGTTGGCAGATTTAACCGGCTGGAATCTATCAGGAAAAAGCTGCAAGGGTCTGATAATTATCACACAACTAGTGAACACATATTGGCACAAGGATCAGACTTTAACCCTGAACCTATAATGAGGGCCTAGATAAAGAAGCTCCTTTGAGTTGCAACTTCATGAATATTTTAGCATTTTGGGTTTGATCTAACAAAACATGTAACAACGATAAGGGGTAACAAATTCTTTAATGTGATTTTGATGAGGGTTCTATAATCTACACACGCTCTCAGTTCACCCCGTTTCTTGGGAACAAAAGAAATAGCAGAGAAGCAACGGGGGACAGTAGGGGCCTTATGAACCCATTAGCCAGATTTTCATCCAAGCACTGCGTATGATATTCTGTGTCTGATTCGATAAATGATTTAACTTAGCTATAAATGCACCTGGTTCTACATCAATCTTACAACCATAATTTCCATGTGTGTACGGGGGGGTAACATATATATATATTTTTTTCTTATTGAACACATCATTAAACTATTTCTAACAAGATGGTAGTGTTCTTGCACAACAGATAACAGATGATATACCAATTCTTGCAAGCACTTTAGATGGCCGACTGTCCCCATGTGTACATGTAGTTAAAAAACTAACAAGACAATAATCAGAATTCAATTCTACTGATCTTGCTGCCCAATCAATACAATGATTATGTAAAACCAACTAAGGCATTCCCAAGTCTACTTTGAACTGAGGGACATCTATCCAATCACAGCAAATGCCCATGAAGGTCACCAAAGCAGACTGAAGAAATCATCTGAGTGTGAAGCTGCACATACCTTAGAACAGAATAAAATAATCCACTGCCTTGAAGAATCTTCTTCAAGAATCATTTCTTAATTAGAGGAATTTGTAAAAACTGAACAAACTGTATCTCCATATACTTCCGTGAGGCTCCTGAATCTAAACACCCCGAAACCACCTTCTCCTGACAAAACTATGTTATCAGAACTATCAGATGTGCCACAGTTTACTGCATAGTATTTACTACCCGTTACGGAACTGACTTAATTTAATCACTCAACAAGCATATTCCTTTCACTGTTACAGAACCTACACTGCAGCTTAGTTAGGAAATAACTGTTGGAGTCCATTGCCTGATTTGAATAGTAAAGTGGGCTAGGTAATCTGTCACGATGTACTAACTTTGTTCTTTGGATCCAATTGGAGCGATTCATTCCTCGCCACAACCTCTACTGACCACACACAATATGATATAGACAATTAGCAGAAGAGGAGAAAGTAAATGGGTTAAGACAGTGAACAAAAACACTCGACATTGCTCTTGGTGCCATCACCCTGCTGAGTATGGACTTTGGAACATTGATATGGAAATGTAAAGGCATATAAGAAAGCTTAATCAAATATAAACATCCTTCATCTAGTTTCTTCACTGAAAAGATACACCTCTAGGATATCTCTAACCAAATATCTGTGTCTGTAATATGAAGCTTGAAAATAACAAAAAAGGGAGAGAGAGAGTTTAACGAGTGGAATCGTTCTCCCTAAGTATGCTTGTATAAACAAAAGGAATCCACCAATAGTTCACAAAAATGTTCCCTACAGTGGTGGGGAGCACTTAGTGTTTTTAAAATACCCCTCACACACCAAAAGGAGCCTTGGTGTCATGCTTCATCATTGGGGTCTTCGCACCCCTCTACGGGATGCGGCGTGCTACGACCTACGACTACGCGGGAGCGCTTATCTCACTGACTATGCGTGGTGCGTGTGAGGGTTTGATGTGAGTGAGTGGTGGGGTTATTAATGAGTGAAAAGTGTGGTTGATATTTACAGAAAAGTGAAAATGAAAAGCAGGCTACAATGTACCTACAGCGGACAATCCAAAGTAAATTGCTAATTGTATTACCTGGGGTGAAGAAAAAGAACATCAGTAATGCCCTATGCGACTTGTATCCCTCCTGGCGGAGTCACCTAGGAAAGAAGTATAGTGTGGGTTGTGCTCACTAGACAGTTGTTGTCATTCTATAAGTGAAGGTGAACCCTGTAATAAAAAAGACCGAGACATGACAAACACACATTTAACAAAAAACACATGCTTTATTCATGTGACTCTGGACCTGGTGTTGAATAGTCAAGGATTATTTAGAACGCATACTTGTCTCATCAATGTTGTTAACTTCATGAGCCTTCTAACGTTGGGGGTTGTCGTGCCAGTCTGCAACGAACTCAGTAGGAGTTGGTATCCATGTGCACCCTCACGCGGCTCTGCTGGGAATGATGCTCGAGCGCTGGCGTGTGGTATATATACTCTCCATGCGATGTTAATTGCTGCTGATTATCACTTAAGGGTCCCCGGGGCCGGAAATAACGGTATGCCTAAATATGGGTGTTCCGGTATTTGTAGAATCCAAAACAGCATTGGGCGTCGGACAGGTCTGTTGCCGCAGCTGCTCATTGCTACCGCGCATGAGACCAATGCCACCGGAGGGTCTTGAAGGCCGTGCATGCGCCCGGACACCCGGGTGCCTGCTGGGGCCGCGCATGCATAGGAGACAGACATTCTCCCAGCGCATGCGTGGTGTGCGGTGTATTTAACACAGCATGTTATATACCGGATAACTGGATATTGTCACACAGAGTTAGTGCATTGTATATCACGAAGTATGTGCGGTATGTTGGGCCCACAAATGGATGTAAAGATGAAATAAAAATACAAGACACAAAACTACAAAACAATATGATCCAACGGGCTCAGTGTTCAAAACTATGCGTAGTTGGGCAATAGCCCAACCTGCAATGTCATGTGCTATCAGCAACTAGTTAGTTATAATCGCTGGTTTTTAGCTACTTTCATATGCCTCCGTTGGTTGACATAACAGAGAGTCATAGGGTGAAGTTATAGGGTGAAATTTTGAAAAGGAGATAGTCTTACTTTTGCAGCGTGAAATTACAGTGTAATTTCAGAGGGTTCGTTTTACAAGTATATTACAGATCGGTGGTCTGTTTCTCATTGTTAAGTTAATTGGCCCCACGGGATATGGTCATTAAGGCCATTGACATGGGTTCCCAGGCGGAACACCCAGCATTGTTCTTTTTTGAAGAGGCCTTGTTCTGACTGTAGTAGCTCTATAACAGTCCACTGGAGGTCGTTCACACAGTGTTGGGCATTGAGGTAGTGAGTTGCCATCTTGGTTGTGCTCTTCTTGCACCTCACATTGCTCTTGTGCTCATTCATACGTGTTTTCACCGACCTTGTGGTCATTCCTACATATTCCAGACCGCATGGGCAGGTGATCATGTAGACCACATTCCTGCTGTTACAGTTGGTGATTTTCCTTTGTTCACAAGTTGTTCCGTTCCTGAATGTGAGTTTTTTGCTCTTCTTTGTGAGATGGCAGCTGCTACAATTCCCACATGGGAAGTGTCCCTATATCCCGTGCAGGGATGTTGTGGACTGCTGATTCTGCTGGGGGCGGGTGTGGACAAGTATGTCCTTCAAATTCCTACCCCGTTTGTGTGCGAATATGGGTTTCTCAAAATTCAGTGCGCCACATGTCAATATTCTCCAATGTTTATTGATTATCTTGGAGACCTCATTGGAATGTGTATTGTATGTTGTGGCACATATCGGTCTCCTTTGATCCGTATTGGTTTGTACTTTGTCCTCCAGTAGGGCATCTCTATTACTGTTTCTCGCCCTTTTCATAGCAGAGTTTATTATCCGGTCTGGATTTTGCCTTAGTTGGAGCTTTGCTTTGAGGTTTCTGGTCTGGGTTTTGTATTGTGCCACATCTGTGCAATTGCGCCGTAGGCGCAAAAATTGGCTGTTCGACAGATTCTCCCTTAGGTGTCTGGGATGAAAACTGTCAAACCTCAGTAGACAGTTTCTGGCGGTCGGTTTGAAGTGTGTGGTTGTCTTTAGTGTCCCACCTTCTGGGTAAATGTTCAGGTCCAAAAACACAAGTGATTCATTTGACACTGAGCTAGTAAATTTGAAAAAGGTGTTTTGGGTGTTTAGCCACATGAAAAAATTGTTCACAGATTGTGGGTCCCCTTGCCAGATGACAAAAATGTCGTCTATGTATCTCTTCCAGAGACAGATATTCTGTCTGAAGGGGTTGTTTTTATTCAGGATGTTGTTGGTCTCCAAATGGTGGACATAGAGACCAGCTAGGCTTGGAGCAAATGTGCTGCCCATGCTGGTCCCATGACACTGTAGATAGATCGTGGTCTTGTGCTGGAAAAAGTTTTTCGTCAGTGCTAGCGAGATACATTCTAATACTAAACCCCTGGGTGTCTGGTATTTCCAAGGGGTAGTAAATATTACCTCCTCAATTATGCAGAGAGTCTCGTCATGAGGCAAGCTCGTATACAAAGTCTCCACATCTAGGCTGAGCAGTAGTTGTGATTCAGGGTCAAAGGACAGATCCTTCAAAAGCTGGAGAACTGCTTTTGTGTCTTTTAGGTACGTGTCCGTGGCTTGTACGAGAGGGCGAAGGAATGCATCCGCAAACCTGAGTAATGGTTCCAAAATGGAGCCAATACCCAAGACTATGGGTCTCCCCGGTGGTTTTTCAAGGTTTTTATGTATCTTAGGGATGCAATAAAAGTAGGGAGTTCTTGGTGATTCCTGTAATATAAAGCTGCCTTCTTGGAAACTGAAATACAGCAAGATTTAAATGACCAATGAAACGCTGATTGAATTTTATCACAGTTGGCAATATAACTACTTATAAATCCATAGGTATGTACTACAGTCAGGGCTTAATTTGAGCCGGAGCTTAGCACCGGCACCTAATTATCAGGGCTAGGTCTACAGTCATGCTCATTAAGTGCACCATTAGTAATTGATAATGAGTCATGGCACTGGCACAGAGAGCGTGTGCTGTGCTGCGCCTGCTGCTGCTGTAGTACTGTAAGTGCTGCTGCTGTCACTTGCTTAGTTTAAGTTACCGTCATACTGGTTGTTGACGTAAAACACTTACTGTGTGTCTTAAATGGTGATGACGTGACGTGACGTGACTGACTCAGATTCTCAATTTCTCCTCACTCTTTCACTTTAAGACTTTCGGCCGCGGATCAGTGTTGCTGGCCCAGTGGGCGGGACATTGAGTTGGGCAGGGCGCCTTTGCTGGTCTTCTTCTGCGGCTGTTGGGGCTGTGCGCGGCAGAGGCAGCGATGCGTGCGCAGATTTGAATGCACGCGCATTCGCTGCTTTACTTTTGCCATGGCACGCCCACCCCAGCATACCTGCACGGGCGCACCTCACCGACCACCGAGTATCCACTGATGGTTGATGAACTACTTCAACGCCACCATTCACAGTATCGGGAGTCGGGACCTGGTTGGACGACACTGAGGTTGGCTAGACAGACTGCTGCATAGTTCTGCTCACCAGGTGAGGGCGAGCGAGGCATGGCCTGGGGTAGGCCACGTGGCCGGCGGCCTATAAATAAAGCTGCGCAGGTGAGGCAGGGCCTGGCAGTCCGCAGGCGCCATGACAGTGATTACTGTTTTTTATCATTATGTTGATTGGTCTGGACTATTGCGTATCAACCTGGGGCCTGACACTACACGTACACGCAACCAGGAAGCCACTGCTCTATTGAGGAACTGGGCACTTAAGACCTACTGCCCATTCCACTACTGGCCTCTCTGTCGAGAATTCAACATCCAAGGGATGAGAGTGATGACAACTAGGGATCTCTCTATGAGGCACATGGCAGTAGACAAGCGAGTAACATTCTCTTTGCCCATCCAATCATTGGCCTCTCAGGCAAGGTCACTTCTAGAGAGGGGTTCAGCCTACACGCTCGTTCAGCTCTGGACACTCTTGTGCATAAAACTCATAACATTTCTATTGCGAGGCAAACATCTCCAGCTGGAAACAAACAAGCTTCTCTCACAAGCCCCCTTCTTTCCCCGACCCTCACGCACCCTAAGCCCTCACACCACCATAGCCCTTTGCTCATGAACACGCTTTCGTGCAGTCTTTCGTGCAGCTGGCATCATTAGCAAATTGTAAAATGTCCATTTATTGATACTAAAGAAGAAAGCTTCTAGAATGTTTTAGGGTAGCTTTGCAAGCCTCTGTCTATGTACAGATTTTCAAAGCATGACACCTTGAAGTATGTTAACTGATGACAGGTGTGACATCGTATGTCAATGACGTCATGTCTAAGTGATGGTATGTTACCGAAAGAAGTGAGTGAGACCTGTTATCTACTGAAAGGAAGTGTCCATCAGTTGTGGTCTCACATTACTAAACTACTGCAAGGGGTTTATTGAGGTACACTCAGGGTTCCCCTCCCAGGGCCGAGGGGACAGCGTTCACCCTCTGCACAGGGTGGGTTGTAAATTACTGCATGGATAAGCCGGCTTTGTGAGCTAAAACGGGCTTCCTTTAAAGATGGTAACCCCCCCCCCCCACCAGCCTGGTGGCAGGCTTCATCATAGGATCCTCTTCCCGCCTCTTGGGGGTGGGCTACAGCCCTGCTAGGAATGGGTGCTCCAGACGTGTCCATGTGCGGTGTGGTGAAGTCCTATATCAGTAGAGCAAATCCTATTAGGGTTTGTCCCCCATTGCACAGCGTAAATGGACCCTTGGTAGGGTATATATAGAAAGTACACCAATGCGATTATCAATTCATTAAGTTCTTTACTTCATTGAGTTTTTGATGTCCAAATTATCAATCATTTGTACAATCTGATTCAGTTCTTCATCTTATCAATCTGAGTTTCCCAAAACATTTCAACATAGATCCCTATGCATTTCGTGCCTATCAAAGCACTTCATCAGGGGAAATCTCTGTAACAGAAATTAATTGGCCTGATTATAGTGGTCAGTCCTCTGTAGTCTATTTCAATCAACATGTATCTACGTTACACCATATTAACAAATCATTAACAATAATGATGAATAAGAAGAAAAATAATGAGTAATAAGTGATACTGCATCTTATGGCAAAATTGACATTGTTGAGGCAGCAATTCTTTCAAAACATACTCTATCAAACGATGTCCTTGTGTACAAAAACAGTTGATTACACATGTTTACTGGTATATCGACATCCTCCCTACCATTGAAATGTGAAAGTAATGTTATTGTATGATAACGCGTTCGAGTCATCTTAATGTGTGTTGTACTTTCCGTTAACAGTTTACGCTCAAAAACAAATGTAATTCAATTACAGTCGCACAATGTTTCAAGCTGCTAAACATTGCTGTGCGGTCTGAATGTCATTTGGAAATTCGTAAAAAACAATCTCAAGTTTCATGATATAGAGTCCTGTTTCGGCTAACAATAGAATATCTCGTAAACGCCCCAAGGGTCAACATTGGGAAAATATACTTACTCAGAGTAGTATCAGTCAACCTGCATCATCACTCGATGTGGTTACCGCGAGGTTGTGTGTAGCTTTGTTAAATAAAGTTGAAAATCCGCGTTCAACAGCGGAATATTAAACATAAAAAAGAGACTCGCTACGAGTCAAACTGGAGGCCATCTTGTAGTGGGTTGATATATGAATTCCATATAACGCTGATGGTGAACTATATACAAACTCATAGTGATTATGTGTGTTGTATATTAAAAAACACTATCTAAGGACTAGAAAACTATCGATGTGTTGACTGTTGTATACTACTAAACATTTAACATGAGGACATTGATAACATGTGTACGATATGCCATCATGGTTGATAATCATAAAATAAAATAATATGTTCTACAGTGTTCACAGTTAACATAGAAATTCCATACTGTCGTTCAAACTAGTCGGCTGCATCGTGCATAAATAACGAATCCAGAAATTCTCTCTTTGTAACAATTTGTTCTTCATGCTTACTCCATCAGTATTTACCACATTTTCCAACACCATGAATTGCAACTGGGCTATAATGTGTCTCTTTTCAACAAAGTGCGCTGCTACTGTAGATTTCAAATTCCATGTCGTGATGTTACTCTTGTGTTCCAGAACTCTTGTTTTTATTTTCCGTTCTGTATGGCCCACATAGCATGAGCCACATGGGCACTTGAGTAAATAGATAACATTTGAAGTGTTGCATGTGGCATTCACTTTTAGTTTGATGGTAGTTCCTTTCATGGGATGATGTAGGATGTTTCCTTTCATGACATTATTGCAGTTGCTGCAATTATAGCACGGTTGCGTGCCTTGAAATTTCTCGTTTGCAATTCTGTTTTTTTTAACAGTTCCTTGAGGTTCGGACCTCGGGTATATGCAAAGATTGGTGGTTGTTCAAACAAACCTTTAAAGTCTGGTTCCCTGCTCAATAGTTGCCAATGCTTTAAAATCATGTTCCTATATTTGTTACTCAGTGTAGAATATTTGGAAACCACTGTAATTCTTTTGTTGTCACTTTTTTCTTTAGGTGAGAGTAATTCTTCCCTTTTAAAGCTTGCAACCTTGGTTTTAGCTTGCACAAGTACATGTTCTGGATATCCTCAATCGCTAAATCTGTTACACATTGTCTCTGTGTGTTTCATGCAATCTGTGGGATCAGATATAATCCTTTTTAATCTCATCAGTTGAGATAAAGGTAGATTATTTTTCAAACTCGGTTTGTGGAAACTTGTATAGTGCAAGGTGCTATTCCGGTCTGTCTGTTTCTGATATAAAGTTGTCATGAATTTGTGGTTCTCTAATTTAATTTGTACATCCAAGTAGTTGATACAATGTTGATCATATGTCCACGTGAATTGTATACGATCATTGATCTCATTCAATGATTTCAGGAACGTCAATAGGTTGGTCTCTGGTCCAGCCCAAGCAATAAATATGTTGTCTATATATCTTAAGAATACTCTTCCATGTTCAATCCAATTTTGTCGGTTCAGAATGTTGTGTTGCTCAAAATGGTGCATGAAAAGATTTGCATACACTGGGGCAGCACAGTTGCCCATTGAAGTCCCGCTGAGTTGTAGGTAGCATGAGTCTTTCCAAATGAAATAGCTCTGATACAAGGTGAATGCTAACAGTTCCATCAAAAAATTGTAATTGAGGTTCCATATCCGATTTTAGAAGAGCTTCCTCAATGGCTTCAATTCCCATGTTATGGGGGATAGAAGTATACAGTGCTTTTACATCCACTGTGCAAAGCCAAAGTTCTTCATTGGGTGTGATCTGTATGTCATTGATCTTTTGAAGGAAATCAGTTGTGTCTCGAACATAGGTTGGTGTTTTGGTCACCAAAGGTTGCAGGTGTTTGTCAATTAGTCTTCCTACTGGTTCGTGTATACTACCTTTCGTGGATATGATAGGTCTGAAGGGTGGTTTTTGTAGGTCCTTGTGGACCTTCGGAAGCATGTATAAGGTTGGTGTTCTAGGGTTCTCTTGGGTAAGAAATCTTCTAGCTTTTTCAGTGATAACTTTCTGAGTTGTTGCCACTTGTAGAATGGTTTCAAGTGTCATTCGAAATTCATTGGTCGGATTATGTTCTAATCTCATGTATGTGTTGGTGTCAGACACATGTAACTGTACTTGTTGTTCATAAAATTTATTGTCCATGATCACAAGCGCTCCGCCTTTATCCACAATTTGACAAATAATGTCTGGATTGTCTGCAATTTTCTTAAGTGTGCCTTTCTCTTTCATTGTTAAATTGCTGTGTTTCAATTTAGGTTGAAATTGTAAAGATACCAGATCCTGTTTGACCAGGTTCTCAAAGATGTCAATCAGCTTGTGGCTAACAGGAGCCAAAAATGTGCTTCGAGGACGTAAGTCCATCAGAACTTGATCCGGCGGTGGGTTCACTGTTATCATGTTCTCAAAATAATTCCTTAGCCTGATGTTTCGCATAAGTTTGAAGAAACTGATTTCCAGTTCTAAGGTATTTGAGCTGGTGGTAGGTATGAAAGATTGGCCTTTTTCTAGAATCTTCAGTTCCAAATCAGAGAATGTGTGTGTAGAAATATTTATTATTAAGTTATTAAACTCCATCATTTCTTCTTGACTCGTTTCTCCTTCTTTTCCGGTTCTTTTTTTTTTTCTGCTGTTTTTGCCCCTCCTGGGTCTTCCTACTCTCCTGAGCCGTCCTCTAAAAAAGGAACCGTGGTCTCGGAAGTTGAAGCTTTATCAGTGGTTTCTGTTGTACGTGTTGGTTGTTTCCTTTGACTATGTGCATCACTATCTGAGGATGAAGTTTCCGTCGCAGAATAGGGATTATAGGGTTTTTGTTGGCGTCGGCGGGCGTACACTTCAGCCCAAGTGTACACCTCGCCGAGCTTATAATCTATTGTGTCCCTTTTATACTTTCGTATCTTCCGTTCTTGTATTTCTTGTGTATATTTATCCAATTGTTTATTTAAGTCTTCTAGCATCTTAGTGTAATCAGTTGTCTCCATAGCATTGGTGAGATCATGTTTTATGTTGTCAATTTCAGTATTAAGTTCTACCAGTGCTTTCGAAAGTTCTTCGATTATTAAAAGGATAAGATCTAGGGAACATTTATTCAAGATCTCATACCACTTTTCAATTCACGTGGACATATGATCAACATTGTATCAACTACTTGGATGTACAAATTAAATTAGAGAACCACAAATTCATGACAGCTTTATATCAGAACAACACAAAGGGAAGGGAGTTAGAGGAACAATAGCTAGGCTCGCCCTCCATAAACTATAGTTAAACAAATAGTCTCTGTTTCCAGATTCCTAAGAGCCTTGCTAGTTTTTATAAATCACAGCCAACTCACAATGGGGTCGATTGTGGAAACATGATATTGTGTACAAAAAAAGGAGGAATTGCTCCTTTTTTAGGTGTCCCCTCACTCACCAGGGTTGCCCCACGGTGACATGCTTCATCATTGGGGCCATCCCAGTCCTCTACGGGCTGGGGCGTGCTACGACTTGCGACAGTTACGTAGGAGCACTTTTTTAGACTATGTGTGGTGCATGTGTATTTGAGGAGTGGACTATGTGATGTGTGTTAAAAATACCTGCCCAGTAGGTTTACAATAAACTTTATTCTTGCCTCTAGGTGGTAATATTAAAAACGGGGTGGATAGATAGGGCGCCCTAAACGTAATGTGTCAAGGTGTACCTATCAACTCCTATCGTCGACATGTTTCGTGCATACCCCAAGCACTTCTTCGGGACTACACAGGGGCCAGCCCTGTGTTCGCCACTCCTTAGCTCTTCAATGAGTTATTGGTAAATAGAATTTAGAATTAAAAAGAACTTGCAGCAAACTGTATTAAGTGCATGCAATAATACCTACGTATTTGTTCCAAACACGTGGTTCATGTCATGAGACCTTACTGGGCCCCATGGATTCGGAGGGGTTCGGTATCCCAGCAGATTTGTGCACCGGATACCTCCCGCTTTTAGGCACCTACTTGTGTCCTTCCGATCCGGATCAGTTTGCTGCACGAAACATGTTGACGATAGGAGTTGATAGGTACACCTTGACACATTACGTTTAGGGCGCCCTATCTATCCACCCCGTTTTTAATATTACCACCTAGAGGCAAGAATAAAGTTTATTGTAAACCTACTGGGCAGGTATTTTTAACACACGTCACATAGTCCACTCCTCAAATACACATGCACCACACATAGTCTAAAAAAGTGCTCCAACGTAACTGTCGCAAGTCGTAGCACGCCCCAGCCCGTAGAGGACTGGGATGGCCCCAATGATGAAGCATGTCACCGTGGGGCAACCCTGGTGAGTGAGGGGACACCTAAAAAAGGAGCAATTCCTCCTTTTTTGTACACAATATCATGTTTCCACAATCGACCCCATTGTGAGTTGGCTGTGATTTATCAAAACTAGCAAGGCTCTTAGGAATCTGGAAACAGAGACCATTTGTTTAGCTTTATATCAGAAACAGACAGACCGCAATAGCACCTTGCACTATACAAGTTTCCACAAACCGAGTTTGAAAAATAATCTACCTTTATCTCAACTGATGAGATTAAAAAGGATTATATCTGATCCCACAGATTGCATGAAACACACAGAGACAAAGTGTAACAGATTTAGCGATCGAGGATATCCAGAACATGTACTTGTGCAAGCTAAAACCAAGTTTGCAAGCTTTAAAAGGGAAGAATTACTCTCACCTAAAGAAAAAACTGACAACAAAAGAATGACAGTGGTTTCCAAATATTCTACACTGACTAACAAATATAGGAACATCATTTTAAAGCATTGGCAACTATTGAGCAGGGAACCAGACTTTAAAGGTTTGTTTGAACAACCACCAATCTTTGCATATACCCGAGGTCCGAACCTCATGGAACTGTTAAAAAAAACACAGAATATCAGAATTGCAAACAAGAAATTTCAAGGCACGCAACCGTGCTATAATTGCAGCAACTGCAATAATGTCATGAAAGGAAACATCCTACATCATCCCATGAAAGGAACTGTAGCGGGAATTCCGTTCTCCTACAGAACTGTGCATAGAGATTTGGAACCTCAGTGAATTAGAATGGCCCAAAACTCACCTCAGTACCCAAAATCCCCTTACCGAGCTAGCTACAGTTTCTCATTGGTCATAACAAACAAAATAGGAATTAACAACACCTATTTCTCACCCTCCCTAATTAGCATAGTATATTATATCTATGAAGGTCTCTTTTGGGTTTTAGCAGGGTGGGCCCATACCTCAAAATCTCAGTGGCAGAGAATCACATCATCTTCCACCAATTCTCTGCATGCGAAGCACCATCAAGTGTGTTACGTGTGTTTCCAATAAAGCAATATAAAACCCGCTTACAGCCAGATTTTGGCAGCAGCTGCATTTGTGTTATGTCTAGAAAGGTGCGAAGATCAGACCTCACAACAACACTGTGTCGAGTTATCCTTGGAGGCTTCAGCACTCACTGTGCAGACAGTGTACCAATTAAAACTGATAGCAGAGTAATAACATATTATTCTTAAGTAAATCACAACGCTCTTCTAGGTAGAAAGCTAAAATAACAAATATGTGTCGTGTGCAAAATGAAGCAAAAGGAAAAATGGCGTTTAAACATTTAATAAGCTCATGCTAACTTAACACAGTATATAGAAAAGAAGTAGCTATATGACACCCCCCCAATGATCCGAGCACGGTCAAGATAAGGTAAGGTAAGACCAGAATAGGGGCATAACATGAAAGCAGAGTTCAATAATAATGAGCTAAGGTAATTTCCAAAAGCAGATGCGATGGCCTTACAGCGGTCAAACTAAAAAGTTCTAAACTTTTCAATTAAATTTTTCCACTTCCACTCAAGTCAATAGCCCTGGGGTTTGAGGAAAAAAAAAATTGTACGCAAAAAGGACCCAAAAACAATGCAACCAGGAACGTGCTATTAGCAAAAGTTCCGAAGGCTTCTCATGATAGGACTGAATATGCAAAATATACAGCAACAGCCTCCAGCAAGAAATCACTGTCATCATCCGAAAACAGTTCAGCCATCCAATTTATTAGTGGGAAAGAACATACGTGCTCCTCCAGCACTGGATCCTCTAGCATTATCAGAGGACAACTCGGTGGGTTCTCAAGAAAGCTCTGTGCCAAGAACTCATGCGCTGCTGCGAGTATGTCCCAATGACCCATTAGTCCATGCATCGCAGCCAAGGCCATAATCCTGTCGCCAGAACAAATCAACTCGTGAGCAACTACGGGACTCATCATGTGATTAAAATCAACGTCAGGAGACACCGTCTTGCAGAGACACAAATCAATGGCCCAGTCGAAATCGCAGCTGAGGCAATGAAACACAGGCTGGACACATGTGAAATAGGAAAACCGAAACGATAATCCAAATGCCGTGCTTAAAGTCGCAAGCGGCAGTGCGCCATAGTAATCAAGCATCCGGTTGCGAAACAGTGGCAGGAGGGGCTGTGCAACTTATAACGCAGGACGGGCATCCATGTTTAATAAAACAAAATATCACCAGAACGCCTGCAGCCAACGCTAGCAAAACAGGGAAGCCACCAAACAGGCTTGAAAATATAGAATGAAAAAATGCAGGGATGACTCCAAATATTTTCTCGAAGGAAGTCACAAGACCACTGCTAACTAATTTAAAAAAGTGTGCGAGGCCAGAAGTGGAGGAGGCATTAAAGATTTGATGAACCAGCTCGCTGAAATGTAATGGCAAATCAGTATTCAAAAGCGCCTGCACCTCTGTGCGAGTGTTAGCTATGTGAAGGACAAATGTTTCTCGGGCCGAACTCAGGGCCACCTCTTTTTGAGACAAAAGGGCTCTTATTCTACTCATACCATTGAACTCTGCCTTCAAGGTTGGGATGCGCGGCCAGATGGAAACATACAAATTCCCATGTGTAGGAGGATACAGAACGTTTTTGCAACACACCACACGTTCTGATACTGTTACCACATAAGCGATACCTTTAATTAACCCACAACAGTCTTCGTTATTCAACAGTAAATAACTGCCGTTTGCCAGTAATGTGAAAGTTGGAACGATTGCGGGAACCGGAGTACCCTTCAAAACACAGGCTAAATTCAGCCGTCCTGGTTACAAGAACCGTGCAACTAGATGTGTCTGCATATCAATGAATGATCAGGTGTCTCTGTGCATTCCTCCCCCTTAAGATAAACTTCTTTCTCATCTTTCAGGCACCTATAAGTGAATGGAAGCGACCATGCCTCATGGAGAAACGGGCTACCTAATGGTTCAAATCTTCCTATCGCAATATATCGCATACAATTTGTAAATTTGTACAAGGCAACTGGTAATGTGATTAACCCGTGGATAAGCCACATTGCAGCAGTGGCCTCAGCCACAGAGAACGGTAAAGATTCCAACCTCTCAATGTATAACATGGAAAAGGATGCATCACGCATTGAAAGCATGCGCTGTTTGTCTGTCAAATTAAAAGGGGCAAAGAGGGAGGACACGTTCATGTAATTCCAAGGCACCCTACCAGCCTTAAGCGTCTGCAGGGTCCACGCAAATTGCATAATGGAACGCAATTGATTTTGACCATGGTATAACACAGACACTTCATCATGTACAATATCAACAACAGAAGATACAATATTATTCAACGTGTGAATGCGTGAAGAAAGCATGTTAATACTGTTATCCACAACTGCAAGCATCTTTTCCAAATTAGCTTGATCAATTGCTCTAAGGCGCTTAGCAGCCTCAACCTGCGAAGTTTTCCAGATTTCATTGTAAATCGCAAAAATCCATCTTTTAGATCTACCACTAGCCGGGCCTTTTATAAAATCATTTAAATCCACATCATCAGTCAGCTTGGATAGATGTAATTTAACTGCAGCCAATGTAGAATGTTGAAGCCAATTCTGACACAATTTGCTTACGGAGTAAGTGGTGACAGAATGGTCAGTATCAAAACGGGGATCAGGCCTGACTTGTGTAAAACCTTCAGCTAAACCCAGAAAGCGACGTTGGCAAGAATCAGAACTTCTGTGCCACATCAGCCAACCCTTCGGATCCAAACTGGATACATTAAAGGATGAATTGTGCAACAGTGTTTGCAATTCTCGAATGGAAAACTGTGTAAAATGATTCCAACCGGAATATTCTTCCAAATCAGGGATAGTAGGTGTATTCAATTTTTTAGAAGTAGCCAATCCAAAGCATGTTGTCTGGAAAATGGTAGAATTTAAAAACAACATATGACTTGGGATGAGACATGCACGGTGCAAATCCTCAACGCCTTGTACCTGCCAACTTTTAGAACCCCAAACTGATTTAAGGTCAATGGTTTCCTTCCATAGCTCGTAGCCCTCAACAGCTAATTTGTCTAGAAAGGACTTTGAATACAACAATTTAGTATCAGTAAGTCTAACCTTGTACATGGACTTCTGTGTCATTTTAAAATAAAAGGATTGAAGACTTGATTGATTAAAGTCGGTAAAATAAGTGTACTTTTTCAAAAATGTACTAGAGCTGCCTTGTAACTGTGCTGGGCAATGTTCCCACTGTGTATAATTTACAGTACACCTTCTGGAACTCGTTTTATGCAGATAATGGTTACCAAAATGTTGAAAGCAAAATAATTCACCATAATTAGCAGAATCTAAATATAAATCTTCAGCATCAAAGGCAGCATAAAATTTCAAATCAGAGAATAATGATTCTACGGCCTGAATATCCCAATCATCAGAACGTATGTTTTGTTTCACCACATCCCCCATGTTCACCCTGAGCACATTAGGGACATTAACCACTTCAGTAGTGCCATGGATTTGAAATGTAACCCCATCCCACACAATCCCATCAATAACAGGCCAAGCAGTGATGTTAACACAACTCAAGTCTCTCTTCAGTCTGTGTGCTGAATATGACGAGGAAAGGGGGGCCAAAGTTCCATTAAGATGCCGAATGCATGTTCTCTCCTCGACATAGTGTCCATCGATAAGACGGAAAAAATGAAACACAAAACCAATTGACATAAAAGGTAAATTGAAAAAAGTACCAGCCAAATATATGTCCACGGTGGGATCAAAAAATGTTTTTTAAACAAAGTGGCATAAACTGCAAAACGCAAGGGTTTTTTCGAATTCACTGAAACAGATTCAAATGAGAATCTGGATTCTGTGGCCAAACGTGTTTGCAAATCAGGCATCGATAAATCAGCTGGATAGGTGTAATCTAGGTCATCAATGTTATTAACAGGTAAAGTACTTAATAAAGGATTGGAAACAGCAGGCATCTCAAGGGCCACTCCTGGCTCAGCATTAGAAGTAGTGGCCAAAACAGAATTTCTCACAATCGAAGGACAGGAGACTGCCGGCGTCATACTATGAAGAATCGGCCACCCTGTGTATCTTGACATTGTCAATTGAGATAAACCTGTTTTCCTTACGACCTGGAAGTGGTGGTAAAATGACTGTTCTTGTGCCCTTCACTCCAAGAACGGGAACCAGAGCTCGATAGGAAGGACCAAATTCTTTCTTGTTATCTATCTTCTCTCGAACCAGTTCTCCAACTTGGGGTAGCCAGCCAACTACCGGGATCAGCAACGCATCATCCGATGTGGAGGGCAAATGTTCCTTTGCAAGACTGTCTCTGGTCTTTTGTAGATCCTGTGAAACATTGCAATGTTCATCTACTTCAAAGGCCGTAGCTTGGGCCACGCAGTCTAGACCGTCTAGGTCAGGGACATACATCTTGATACCAAAGAGCATTTCGTACGGAGTCCGCCCACCCAGAGACCTTCTAGGGAGATTATTAAGAGCACGCTGCATGCCATTGAGATGGGCCAACCAGTTTCTGCCAGTGCTTATAACTCGTGCTGTCAAAGATTGCTTTAAGTCACGGTTCATTCGTTCCACTACACTATTACCCTGAGGTCTGTATGGAGAAGAAAACTTGACTTGGACCCCCAACGAAATCATAGCATCCTTATACGCCTTAGAGGCGAAAGCCGGACCCTGATCCGAATGGAAGGTACCACAGGCAAAAATCCCTACAAAGACACGCAAATCTCTTATGACAGTCCGTGAATCAGCGCTGCGATGGGGCCAGACCCACACAAAGCGTGTGCATGAATCAACTGCTACTAAGATGTACTTATAGGCAGTATCAGAAGAACAAGCATTTACAATGCAATGGTTTTGCCTTTGTTAAAGTTAGAGCTATTGGCATTGCTCTTGACACTCTGAAGCTCCACTCTGCACTCTGAAGCTCCACTCTGAAGCTCCACTCTGAAGCTCCACTCTGAAGCTCCACTCTGAAGCTCCACTCTGCACTCTGAAGCTCCACTCTGAATCTGCACTCTGAAGCTCCACTCTGCACTCTGAAGCTCCACTCTGAATCTGCACTCTGAAGCTCCACTCTGCACTCTGAAGCTCCACTCTGAATCTGCACTCTGAAGCTCCACTCTGAATCTGCACTCTGAAGCTCCACTCTGAATCTGCACTCTGAAGCTCCACTCTGAATCTGCACTCTGATGCTCCACTCTGAATCTGCACTCTGAAGCTCCACTCTGCACTCTGAATCTGCACTCTGCAGCTCTACTCTGAATCTGCAGCTCCACTCTGCACTCTGCAGCTCCACTCTGAGTCTGCAGCTCCACTCTGAATCTGCAGCTCCACTCTGAATCTGCACTCTGAAGCTCCACTCTGCACTCTGAAGCTCCACTCTGAAGCTCCACTCTGAAGCTCCACTCTGAAGCTCCACTCTGAAGCTCCACTCTGAAGCTCCACTCTGAATCTGCACTCTGAATCTGCACTCTGAAGCTCCACTCTGAAGCTCCACTCTGAATCTGCACTCTGAATCTGCACTCTGAAGCTCCACTCTGAATCTGCACTCTGAAGCTCCACTCTGAATCTGCACTCTGAAGCTCCACTCTGCACTCTGAAGCTCCACTCTGCACTCTGAAGCTCCACTCTGAAGCGCCACTCTGCACTCTGAAGCTCCACTCTGAAGCTCCACTCTGCACTCTGAAGCTCCACTCTGAATCTGCACTCTGAAGCTCCATCTGTCCAGGGCTTTCGGAGTCAAGGTGAGAATCACGATGCATCTGGAGTCGCTGCCCTCCCGCCCGCCCCTCCTCCCCGCCGATGGATTTATGGCCCACACTTTTATGGTGATCAGTGTGTGATTTATCAGTGCCCGCGAAAACAAACACGGCTTCCTGCAGGGAGGTCCCGCGCTATCAGTGGCTTTTGGAGAGAAAAAAATTAGTGTATGGTTTACAAAGAGAGAAGGGGAAGGGAGGGTTCGAGAGCGCAATGGTCGTTATTTTTCATCAAAAAGCTTATTTTTCATCTAAACACAACAACCCTTACGCCGAAAAGCGACCTTTAGTGAGGGTTCTATGCGGTATGACGTCATGGCTACTATGTACTTGGTAGGGTTGTCAAGCGTGGCTGTCGGCTCTCCATCTGGACGCTGGCCCGGCGTGCACGCGGGCTTGAGAGGCCATGCTGACGTGGTTATGCCATTATCGTGGAGATGGGTATGTGGCGGTGGGAGGCAGGCCGGGTTTAAGAGGCCTCTCTCTGCAGATCAAGTGCCGTTTGCGCCGTGAGATAAAAGCTCCCGTTTGCCATTAACGTACACATCGCTTTAAAGCAGCTCCGCCGGCCTCACTGCGTTAAGATGTTTACCACAGCTGCTTTAAGTGGCCCTGCGTCACGTGGCACGTTCGCTCAGGCCTCCCTTGTTGGGACTTCTGGCTGGCACGCGCATGGAACTGGCAACTCTTCGCATTCCCTAAAGGCCTCTTCCTGCAGCCCACTTTTCTTCCTCATGCCTCCAGAAACTTTCTTGAACAGAGATTTTATCCCTCCTGGTTAGGCCTATGCAGAGCCCGGACATGAAAATCACTTCCATTTTGATGAGAGGCCGAATTTGCAACTAATAGGTTGTGTAGAAACTCTGGATTGGAAATGAACCTTAAAGCGCTGCATTGATCTGAGTGAATCGATTTCACTGTTCTCGAGAAGCGCTGCCTCTGACATCGACTGGTTTAGAGGAGACCCAAACATATACAAGTTAAAAAGAAAGGGAAATGTGTGAACGAAACCAAGATGTTTCGCCTAAAACTCTACCTCGCAAAGGGCTGGCAAATGAAGCTCCCCTTGAACAGGCCTTCCGAACTCCTGCAATGCGCTGGTATCGTATACTGCTATCAGGAAAGGCCAGACTGACACACAGTCATTTTCTCGATGGGCTCTTCGGCATTCTTCCCCCGGGCTGCCGGGGGCGGGCACTTCCGGCCGGCCGCGCTAGGATTGGCCGGCCGGCCAGTCACGGGGCGGGAAACGGGGGAGGAGAGACGCAGAAGTGCCGGCAATGCCGGAACAGATTTGGGGGCGTTCCCGGCTTTCGCCTGACGTCGCGTGACGTCGGCAAAAGCCAAAGAATGTCAGGAACGCCCCCGTGTCTGGTCCGGCATTGACGGACAGGCCCCTCATCCAATGGCTAGGCTCCATTTACGGAGCCAGCCAATGAATGACGAGGGCCGACCCAAAGCACACTACAGTTCTCATCAGGTTTTCGCCTGCGCGAAAAAGATGCGCAAAGCGCATCTTTTTGGCGAGGCAAAACCTAAAAAGGACCGCAGTGATCTAAATAAACGCAACCCAGTGGTTTATTAGATATGTACAACTGTGTCTGAGGCGGACACGCAGCAGTCGAAGGCTTAATCTGCTGGCAAATGTCACATTGAAGGACATAATCGTGCGTCTGTTTGTACAATCCCCGCCACCAGAAACGTTGTTGTAGCTGAGTTACAGTGGACAAGACGCCCGCATGCGCAGATGCCACACCTTCATGTGCCGCTGTAATCAACGTAGCCCTGCGATCCAAGTTGGGAATCAAACGTTCCCCAACATCAGGTATTTTCACATAAGGAACCTTATCGGGACTTAAGTGGTATGTGTACTTCGAAGGGAACCCCATAGGATATTTACCTCCCTTCTCAGTGGCAGCTACAGCCGCCAAGATGTCATCATCTATTTTACTTTTGGACCGTGTAACTGCTGCAGCTAAATATTTTGATACCGCTGATTTCGCCGCTTCATCAGCAAGCGAGTTACCGACAGCGTGGACTCCAACACGCTGATGGCCAAGAGTATGAATCACAAACACAAGTGGCAACCTCTCCTCAAGTTCAGCCACCGGACCCAGATCATCTTATGTTTTATTGTGCTACCCTTGGAATCACGAAAGTCATTATGAATTCAAAAGAACAAGTTCTCATTGTAAGACTGGACACAGTAGTAAGAATCACTTACAATCAAAGTCATCACACTAGGATCAGCGTACTCCAATGCAAGCATCAGAGCACGAAGTTCCGCTAATTGTGCGGTGCAGTCCCCTAGTATCTGCGTTTGCACGACACTGGACTTGAACTCATTGTTCACCATGGCACCGACCACAATGGCGCATGCAGAAACGTAGGCATGTTTAGAGCCATGCGCAACCTGCGCCGAACCATCAGTGTAAATGATGCAATGGAAATCCTCCAAAGGTCGCATTGCTAAAGGAGCCGGATGAACGAATTCATGCTGTAAGTACTCCTGCAACCGTAATGAGGTGTCAAAAATAAACGTAACATCCTGGGACGTCAAGGATGCAGCCCATTAAATCCACCGAGGGTGCAAAGCTTTGGAATTTGGTACACTGGCTTTCGTAACTGCCTCCAAGGCAGGACACGGGGTAACAACCAACATGCGTTTTCCCTGTGACAGGGCACGTTCTTTAAGAATTGCCATCTGCACAGCCGTTAAAACCTTCTCCACAGTGGAAAATCGCATTTCAGCCGAAGTGTAAAAGTGTGACTTGTAAGCAATAGGTACTGTGTCTCCCTCATTAAAAGTTAGGTATGTGAAACCCACCGTCCCAGGGATAATTCTTATCACCAGGTTGGTTTGGTTATCACGAGTCTGTAAGAATTTAGAAGCGAGCAGATCAGCTTGCAAAAATTGCAGTATAGCAGAATGCTCAGGCAGCCAGCATGATTTGGAAAAAGATGGTTGTATCAAAGCACACAAAGGCTTGATACGCTGGGCATATTCCGGAATGCATGTTCTTCCGAAATTCAAGAAGCCCAGTAAAGATTGTAATTTTTTCAGTGTCGTCGGAGGGCGCAGCTGTGCGCATTTCTCCAGGAAGTGAGGAGCCAACCTTTACCTTCATTGTTGAGCTCGTAGCCCAGAAACAACACTGTGTACTCTGCAATGTGCGATTTTGCAAAGTTAAATTCGTAACCCATATTTGCAAAGGTACAAATAATTCCGTTGACTCGACACAGATACTCCCAAAGTTGGTCGTCTGTGAGATATATGTCATCCACATACGAACATGCATCCGGGTCGATTCTCTCCAAAAGAGAGACTATGCGGGCAGTAAAAATCCCAGGACTATTCTTATAGCCCATAGGCAAACGCCAAAACTGTTTTTTGACACCGCCGCATGTAAAGGAGGTCCATTGGGAACTTAGACCATCCAATCTATGGGCATAAAAACCATTGGAAATGTCAAGCGGGGTTTTAAATCGCTTACGCACAAGACTATTCACTAGGGCAGAGCCGTGAGTATTCTGTACTGCACAGTTACGGCAATGCGATTTTAAATGCCGGTAATCCAATATCAAACGATACGAACCGTCTGGCTTGTTTACAGTAAAAAGAGGGTTATTCATCGGTGACACACATTTTTCAATTACACCATGATATTCCAATTGTTCAAGGATTGCCGCGATGGAAGCTTTGGCTTCACGTCGTATGGGATATTGAGGTTGAGGCTGCGGCTGAGACCTTAAAGGAATTTCGTGGTTCGGGGACAATTTATCCCAACCACATTGATTGCGGTACACAGCCGGCGCTAGAGCTAGAGCCCACTCTTCTGCAAAATGCAGTGCATCCTCTTTCGAGACTGTGTTCGCGAAACTGGGGAAGATTACCTCCTCCCCTCGCGGTGCTGCGAGAACAAAAGGTGGGGGCCAGTCAGCCTCAGAAATCAAAATGTCATACGTAGACGAAAGATTTTCCCAAAACACCCCTTTTATGGTTCGCTCTATGTCACCTTCGATTAACAGGACAATTTCCAAAAGTCTATCAGGGGGAGCAACTCTTGTATCAGCTGTTTCTATCACAACATAAATATCAGCCGCTGTCACCTTCAGTAGTGGACGCAGGGCCTCTTTCACTATGGTAATCTCCACCGCGCTGTCCAGCAAGGTCAGAGCCCACGTCAGATTCTGAAGCCGCGTTCTCACTATCTGTGGCATATCGATGCGCTGTTAAAGCCGCGACTTTCTTCTTGGCAAACTGTGGTCTTTTCGGCGTCGAGACGTCCTGCTTTCCTGCACCGTCTTTTGAGCGGGGCTGGTCACGTCCTTGTTGACCACCTGACCCCTGCCGCCCCCTCCACCACCGGTCGTCGAGGCCGATGAGTCCTGAAAGGAATGAGGAGAGCTTTGATCAGAAACCTGAAATCAATCAGGAGATTTAATCGTCGCGCGATCGCGCAAGTGATAAACACGTACCGATTGCGCCAGCAACGGAAACGCAGGGCGAGAAACCTGTGTTTGTTGCTGTTGCTTTCCCTGTTTTTGTTTCTTAGGCCAATTCTGTTTCTTGGACTTGGGCTGGACGTCTGTTTCCGAAGCTTGACCCGGGGGTTGCTTTTTCTCCTTAACAGAAAAAGGCTTTAAGACCTTTACTATTGCGACCCACGGTTTTATAAGCCGCCACAATAATCCTTGCTAACTGTCGGGGTTTTTCGGCCTCAGGAATCGAAGCCAAAGCGTTTGCTAACTGAAAGTTCACTGCATCCCCCTTGACATTAGCAAGGATCACATTGCAAACCACATCAAAGGTGCCACACAGTCGCATACCCAACTCAACCGCAGACTCCGGTCCGTGATCATCTTGAACACGTTTAAGGACCGTAGGCAGGACAGCCATAGCACCTCGCATAGACCGCTGCAAAAATCTTACCCCAGGTCTCACAGTCAACGAGTTCAGGGGCCAAATCTTTCGGCAAACTAAACGTCAGAATCCTGTGTTTTTCACCAGGAGTCGTATTAGGAAATACAGCTTCCAGCTGGTCAAATTTCTCGGCAAGCCAGAAAGGAAAATCATCCTTATCCTGGGGTTTCTTGCCCATTACAGCATTGACCATCACAGGACTGAGTTTCAAACTACCCTGTCCGACCGGAAGCGCCGCACCCCCCGTGGGCCCACCCGGAAGATTACGGCCAATGTAGTGCACTAAGGCTCTAATCACGGCAATAGAGACCACATGTAGTCTACGAAGTTCAGCTAGGTTACAATTGCCGTGTAGAGGATGAGGAGTAAATCCAGCCAAAACAGGCCAACTCGTGCCTGGAATGGACAAAGGACCTAACCTCGGAGCGGTCAAAGAATGGGGTAGGGTGCCACCAACCCAAACTCGATGCTGCCAAACATCAATAGGAACTTCCTGGGCCCTGTACGGAATATATTCATTCGGTACAGCAGAGGGAGTGTATGTGTGGAACACACCAGAATTAGCGTCCACCGCCGGAAATGTCACCCACGAATAAAACAGTTTGTATGGGTAAGCAGCATCCGCACTCACCACCATTATCACAGCCAAACCTTCCACGGGTACATTGTAAGTCAGCAAATGATTGCGCACCGCAATGCGACTATGCTGCGGAATGTCCACGGGATTGGCCATGACAGCACAGGAACGCAGAAAAACAAAGGAAACTCTGTAGCACAACTGGGTAGTAATTCAAGGAAACCGTTTTAGTAAGATTCAAGCTTGAAAAGACCTATTTCACAAATAGGTAGGTTTGTTCCGACACCACCGTTTTCCGGAAACGACAGTGAAGGGGTTAAGGATTGAATGATATACTACTCGAGTGTCATGATATAAGACAAACAACGTATGGGCGCCATGTAGCGGTAATTCCGTTCTCCTACAGAACTGTGCATAGAGATTTGGAACCTCAGTGAATTAGGATGGCCCAAAACTCACCTCAGTACCCAAAATCCCCTTACCGAGCTAGCTACAGTGTCTCATTGGTTATAACAAACACCCAATGTTTAGACAAACCAGAACATGAACTTAGAATACCTCAGGTATCGTGGAACACATGAACACTCTTTCGCTATATAATCATTTCAAACCAGAACGTGGAGTAAATGAGGACATGTGCATATTTTAAATATTTATTTATTTACTAATGCAGGGTTCTCAAACGCAGTATCTTATATAATACAAGCAAACATATTATAAGAAACAAAGTTATCAGCATAGTTACTAGTCCATAAAAAGCGAACGGTGACAGCATACTAAGATGCTGAAATGAATAGGAATTAACAACACATATTTTTCACCCTCCCTAATTAGCATAGTATATTATATCTATGAAGGTCTCTTTTGGGTTTTAGCAGGGCGGGCCCATACCTCAAAATCTCAGTGGCAGAGGATCACATCATCTTCCACCAGCTCTCTGCATGCGAAGCACCATCAAGTGTGTTACGTGTGTTTCCAGCAAAGCAATATAAAAGCCGCTTACAGCCAGATTCTGGCAGCAGCTGCATTTGTGTTATGTCTAGAAAGGTGTGAAAATCAGACCTAACAACAACACTGTGTCGAGTTATCCTTGGAGGCTTCAGCACTCACTGTGCAGACAGTGTACCAAGCAAAACTGATAGCAGAGTAATAACATATTATTCTCAAGTAAATCACAACGCTCTTCTAGGTTGAAAGCTAAAATAACAATTATGTGTCGTGTGCAAAATGAAGCAAAAGGAAAAATGGCGTTTAAACATTTAATAAGCTCATGCTAACTTAACAGAGTATATAGCTAGGAAGTAGCTATATGACAGAACTACCATCAAACTAAAAGTGAATGCCACATGCAACACTTCAAATGTTATCTATTTACTCAAGTGCCCATGTGGCTCATGCTATGTGGGCCATACAGAACGGAAAATAAAAACAAGAGTTCTGGAACACAAGAGTAACATCAGGACATCGAATATGAAATCTACAGTAGCAGCGCACTTTGTTGAAAAGAGACACAATGTAGCCCAGTTGCAATTCATGGTGTTGGAAAATGTGGTAAATACTGATGGAGTAAGCATGAAGAACAAATTGTTACAAAGGGAGAATTTCTGGATTTATTATTTATGCACGATGCAGCCGACTGGTTTGAACGACAGTATGGAATTTCTATGTTACCTGTGAACACTGTAGAACATATTATTTTGTTTTATGATTATCAACCATGATGGCATATCGTACACATGTTTATCAATGTCCTCATGTTAAATGTTTAGTAGTATACAGCAGTCAACACATCAATAGTTTTCTAGTCCTTAGATAGTTTTTTTAGTATGCAACACACATAATCACTATTAGTTTGTATATAGTTCACTATCAGCGTTATATGGAATTCATATATCAACCCACTACAAGATGGCCTCCAGTTTGACTCGTAGCGAGTCTCTTTTTTATGTTTAATATTCCGCTGTTGAACGCGGATTTTCAACTTTGTTTAACAAAGCTACACACAACCTCGCGGTAACCACATCGAGTGATGATGCAGGTTGACTGATACTACTCTGAGTAAGTATATTTTCCCAATGTTGACCCTTGGGGCGTTTACGAGATATTCTATTGTTAGCCGAAACGGGACTCTATATCATGAAACTTGAGATTGTTTTTTACGCATTTCCAAATGACATTCAGACCGCACAGCAATGTTTAGCAGCTTGAAACATTGTGCAACTGTAATTGAATTACATTTGTTTTTGAGCGTAAACTGTTAACGGAAAGTACAACACACATTAAGATGACTCAAACGCGTTATCATACAATAACATTACTTTCACATTTCAATGGTAGGGAGGATGTCGATATACCAGTAAACATGTGTAATCAACTGTTTTTATACACAAGGACATCGTTTGATAGAGTATGTTTTGAAAGAATTGCTGCCTCAACAATGTCAATTTTGCCATAATATGCAGTATCACTTATTACTCATTATTTTTATTCTTATTCATCATTATTGTTAATGATTTGTTAATATGGTGTAACGTAGATACATGTTGATTGAAATAGACTACAGAGGACTGACCACTATAATCAGACCAATTAATTTCTGTTACAGAGATTTCCCCTGATGTAGTGCTTTGATAGGCTCGAAATGCATAGGGATCTATGTTGAAATGTTTTGGGAAACTCAGATTGATAAAATGAAGAACTGAATCGGATTGTACAAACGATTGATAATTTGGACATCAAAAACTCAATGAAGTAAAGAACTTAGGGCCCGATGTAGGTAGCCCTTTACCGATCGGAATCGGCCGAAAATACCGATTTTCGGCCGTTTCCAATCGGTAAAGGGATATCGAGATGTAGGGGCACATTTTCGGTAATTTTACCGAATCGTTATCATTTCCGAATCGGTAAATTTACTGAATCGGTAATATTTACCGATTCGGTAATGATACCGATTCGGTAAAATTAGCGAAAATGCAATGTAGGTAGCCAATGTTCCATCAGCACATGGCTTACAGAATCGGTATTTTACCATGGAATACAAATCCATGGTAAAATACCGATTCCTGTGTACATGCACATCTGTGCATGTACACATGTGCCATGTGACAGACAGACGTGCCCTTAGGGCATGTCTGTGTGCCACATTGCACACATGCCCGTTTTGGGGGTGCTAGAGGGTGTCAAAGTGACACCCCCTGCACCCTTGTGAATTCTTTAATTACCGATTCGGTAAATACCGAATCAGTAATGCCTAATCATTCCTATGTGCTTCAAAGCCCATAGGAATGAATGGGCATTACCGATTCGGTATTTACCGAATCGGTAATTAAAGAATTGTTAAGGATTCGGTAACGAATCCAGATGTTGGGACCTACATCCCATTTACCGATTTTGAAATACCGAATCGGTAAAATTCGGTATTTCAAAATCGGTAAATGGGATTTACCTACATCGGGCCCTAATTGAATTGATAATCGCATTGGTGTGCTTTCTATATATACCCTACCAAGGGTCCATTTATGCTGTGCAATGGGGGACAAACCGTAATAGGATTTGCTCTACAGATAATTTGGAAACGCTTGATTGAACAGAAAGCGAAGCCCCGCTGAACGCGACAAAGCAACAATTTTAGATTACCACGCGGCGCGTGTCTTACCCATTTGTTGAAGTCCTATATCAAACAAGGCCTTGTGGCATGGGGGAAATATTTTTTAAAAGTGGATAAAATAACCTTGCAGTGCTATGTAGAGAGACGAAGAACGACTAAAAAGACCTCTCTGGTGCCCTAATAAACTCTACTCTTGTCCCCTGATGGGCTTAATTGAAAGTGCAGAGGAATGATTCAACCCTTTGGTCAGATGGACATGTTTCAGGCCACTGTATTGCACCTCCACAGGATGCGTACATAACCTACCCCCAGGTGGTATCCCAAGTGACGAAATATTCTCTGGGTAGATATGTGGTGGTAGGGGGTACCCTTTTGAAGGTTGCCCAATCCATCCCCTTAGTGCGTATATTTGCTCCCCTCCAGCCAGAACCAAGTTTCAGATGTGATACTAATATTACCCTAGGGAATCACCATCAAAAGGTGTGACTTTAATGATGCCCTGATTCCAGCGGTGAGCTCTACGGGCCCAGTGGGTCAGGAGGGAGACATTGACAGGTCTGCTAGAATGGGTCGTAGGTCTGGTGCTTTGTGACACGTGGAGGACATGGAACCCCCACGACCGGTTTTACACTCACCTGTTGGCAACACACAAGATACGATCCCAAATTGGCCTACTGTTACTCCCTGTCTCAATTGTTTGGTTCTCTCATTGTGCCAAGGTGTATCTCTGACCACACCATAGTTATGCTACACTTTGGCTCTCAGAGTATGGGTGTCAACAACAAAAAACCCTGTCTTGCGGACGTGAGTTATGTCAGTAGATTTAATAACGGATCAGTCAAACAGTCCTGATCACTGTTATACTCCCCTATAAATTTTGTTCCGTTTGAGGATATTTTACTGCACTGCGTCCAAGGTTTTAAAGAGTAAAAGGGAAAACCCAATGGCCAACACTTCTTTGACAGTCACATAGAACAAAGCCAGACAACTCTCTGGAACCTAAATCAATGCCAAGTGTACACCACATAGGATTGGAAAAATATGTGATGAATGACACCTCACGGGAACACCACCAACGGGGCAACTGGTATGTAATCTCCAGACTGGGCCCCTATCTCATCATTGGTCGTCATTCGGTTGAAAAGAAAATGTGTCCAAAACAACAAACCAAGAAGTGCAAGAAAACGTGGTAGCAGAATAAATCTGCTTGTGACAAACAAAAGTGCTTAAAATCAGCAGGTACACGGCTCCGCAAATTTATTGAAAACTGGGTGTGCACTGTTGAATTAAAAAGGCTGGTAGCTATTCTCGCAAACCATTACCTAACGCCGACATGTTTCTCTGCCGTAGTGTTTTTGGCAGATTCTTCAGGGCCGCACACTTTGCTGCCACACCACTATTGGACACTTGTTCTATGTCAACTGTCAAAAAAAGAGGCACATTAGAGGAATTAAAAAACACGTAAGCCACCCTTAGAAACTGCATGTCTGGTGTTGTATCAACAGTATTTACCCTCACGCAGCCCGCTTTGCTCATACCACCTGCCGGGGGTTCCAGATATTAAAATTGGTACTCCAAAGGTGAGTTTCTGTAATCACCACGGCAGTGAACATCAATCTAGGAGCCCAGGGACAAACACACAATAATCTCAGCATTATTCAAGTATTTATGATAAGTTGTAAATCAATTGGAAAACCACTATCTACTCTCTACATTAAAAGAACAAGGTCTGCCTATCTAAGTCCCACTCATGTGTAGCAACTTAGCTTTTTGCTCTAACTTGCAATACTCTCGCTTATTCATAATGTACAGAATTCAGGGCAACTTTCTGAAAACCAGCTCTCAAAAAACTTTAGAGCAATATTCAACTTTAAATCAATACTTTGCGTGTAAATTCCTTGCTAAATGCTGTCACAATGCCTGTACATTCTTTAAACATCATGGCAGGGCACATGAACGCGAAGCGTGATAAAATCCTGCTTCCTTCTTTGCCAAACCACCACATACAAAAGACAAACTTCAAATAGCTCACAAATCGGGCAGGTGGACGCCAATGCCCGGATATTCTACATCTCACCGTGTTGTTTCAAGACGGACGCCTTGTCTCGTTCTCGTTAACTTGGCTTGCAAATTATGCAACAAAGATCATTGCATGACATGATGAGATGTCTTGCAAATTAAAAAAATGTATCTCTTTAACAAGCAAAAGCATTTCCCCTTAGTACATCAGATGATTTGAGAAGTATTTATTAAGTGAGAGTTTTTAAATATGAATTGAGAAACATTCTTGCACCCTGCCCTGATGATAATTATTTTAGTAAACTAAGAGGCACATCAGGAGTCACGTGTACTCTGTATGTGGCCTATCTTCTCATTATACATAGAGCAACTTTATAATCTATTAACTCAAACCCAAGAAAGGTTGTTGTACAGCACATCATATTTTATTTATTTGAAAAGTTTTATATAGCGCTGCAAGACCCGGGGTAGCAGAGCGCTTTACATGAGCTTTAAGTTACCAGTCGCTACAGTAGATTCGGAGGGATCAAAAAATATACATAGCTTACACATTAAAAACACTTCTTAAATAAGCAAATAGGCTAACAGTTAGGGCCCTGAGTAGAACGAGAATGACACGGCAGACGGTTAGCATAGAAACAATAAAAAAAGGCAAAGGAACTAAAGAAGGGTCCTTTACCCGGGACAGGGCTTTTGTTTATGCAGTTAAATGGGATAGGGCTGATCATATATCCATTTTCCGAAACATGCAGCACGGCTCACATTAGGAAAGGGAGAAATCAGGGCTGTTAGGTGAGGAAGCGGAGAAAAAAAATCAAGTAAAATAGGGTGGGAGGGAGTAAAAGAGAGGAGAAAGGAGCGACGAGTTTGGGGGAGATTGAGGAGGAGCTAGAGGTAAGGGTTAAAAATAGTGAGGTTAGCATTTGAGTGGAGAGAAAGTCTAGGAGAGAGAGAGAGGGGAGGAGTCGGACAGAAACAGACTGTCAGGGGGAATAAATGACAGGAATGAATAGAGGGTTGAATGCAGCGATTACAGACCCCAGAAGGTGGGATTTGAGGTCTGTGGTATGAGGGGTTGCAGCGCAGGTCTCTAGGGAGGGCATTCCAGATGATCGGGGCGTTTCCGGAGAAGGAGCGGGATTGTGTGCAGCTCCTATTTGATAGGGGTGGGAAGTAGAGCATTTGAGCTGCTCGTCTGCCGGGAGCAGCCCGCTATTTCAAGTTTGTTGGAGAGATATAGCGGGGTTTGTTGGTGGAGGGCTTTGTGTGTAATGCAGGCAGTCTTGTATCCAGATCTCCCCTCAACGGGTAGCCAGTTTAGGGCCTTGAGGGCTGGAGGGATGCGTTTGCAGTCGGTGATTAGCCTGGCGGCAGAGTTGAGCACAGATCTGAGGGGGGCAAGGTGTGTTTTGGGGATTCCAGTGAGGATAGCATTCCCATAGTCTATTTTGGAGAGGACTAGGGATTGGACAACCCATTTAAAGTTGTCAGAAGGAATGAAGGGTTTGCCGTACATCTGTGCAATTGCCGTACGGCAGATTCTCCCGTAGGTGTCTGGGATGAAAACTGTCAAACCTCAGTAGACAGTTTCTGGCACTCGGTTTGAAGTGTGTGGTTGTCTATAGTGTCCCACCTTCTGGGTAAATGTTCAGGTCCAAAAACACAAGTGATTCATTTGACACTGAGCTAGTGAATTTCAAAAAGGTGTTTTGGGTGTTGAGCCACATCAAAAAATTGTTCACAGATTGTGGGTCCCCTTGCCAGATGACAAAAATGTTGTCTATGTATCTCTTCCAGATACAGATATTCTGTCTGAAGGGGTTGTTTGTATTCAGGATTTTGTTGGTCTCCAAATGGCGGACATAGAGACCAGCTAGACTTGGAGCAAATGTGCTGCCCATGCTGGTCCCATGACTCTGTAGATAGATCGTGGTCTTGTGCTGGAAAAAGTTTTTCGTCAGTGCTAGCGAGATACATTCTAATACTAAACCTCTGGGTGTCTGGTATTTCCACGGGGTAATAAATAGTACCTCCTCAATTATGCAGAGTGTCTCGTCATGAGGCAAGCTCGTGTAGAAACTCTCCACATCTAGGCTGAGCACTAGTTGTGATTCAGGGTCAAAGGGCTGATCCTTCAAAAGTTGGAGTACTGCTTTTGAGTCTTTTAGGTACGTGTCCGTGGCTTGTACGAGAGGGCGAAGGAATGCATCCGCAAACCTGGATAATGGTTCCAAAATGGAGCCAATACCCAAGACTATTGGTCTCCCCGGTGGTTTTTCAAGGTTTTTATGTATTTTAGGGATGCAATAAAAGTATGGAATTCTTGGTGATTCCTGTAATATGAAGCTGCCTTCTTGGAAACTGAAATACAGCAAGATTTAAATGACCAATGAAACGCTGATTACATTTTATCATAGTTGGCAATATAACTACTTATAAATCCATAGGTATGTACTACAGTCAGGGCTTAATCTAAGCCGGAGCTTAGCACCGGCACCTAATTATCAGGGCCAGGTCCACAGTCATGCTCATTAAGTGCACCGTTAGTAATTGATAATGAGTCGTGGCACTGGCACAGAGAGTGTGTGCTGTGCTGCACCTGCTGCTGTTGTAGTACTGTAAGTGCTGCTGCTGTCACTTGCTTAGTTTAAGTTACCGTCGTACTGGTTGTTGACGTAAAACACTTAGGGGCTCATTATGATCGCGGACGGACTTGAGTCCGTCCGCAACCATAGAGGAGGAGGGAACCTCCGCATGGCCTGCGGAGTTTCCTCCTGTCCAATTAGGATGTGACCGCCACCCCGGCGGTCGCATCCTCTATTTTTACCATTGCTGCGGGTGCGGCTTCAAGCTGCACCGCCGCAATGGTAAAAATGCATACATTGCATTTGTATGCAGAAAGCGGCAGGCACCATGCGGTGCCTGCCGATTTCTGCATACAAATGCAGAGGGGTACCATAGGTACCCCCATGTGCACCCCCCACCCCCCTTCACCCAGGGGGCCCGCAACGGGCCCCCGCAGTGAAGTTACACATGCTTTTCCACGGCGGAAAAGCCTCCGTGGAAAAGCATCTCTTTTGCACCATCCTAATATGGCTGGTGGTGTCTGATAGACACCGCCAGCCATGTTGCAGCTTTTCCGCCGCGGTTGTAAGTCAACCGCGGCGGACTGAAACCAGGACCCACCAGCAAACCTAATGTGGCGGTGGGTCTTTGGTGGGTCTGCAGAGGATTTTCCCCATCCTCCGGGCCGGCGGTGGCTTCCGGCGGCCCGGAGGATGCGGAAACTCCTCCATCATAATCAGCCCCTTACTGTGTGTCTTAAATGGTGATGACGTGAAGTGACGTGACTGACTCAGATTCTCATTTTCTCCTCACTCTTTCACTTTGAGACTTCCGGCCGCGGATCAGTGTTGCTGGCCCAGTGGGCGGGACACTGAGTTGGGCAGGGCGCCTTTGCCTTGGCTGGTCTTCTTCTGCGGGTGTTGGGGCTGTGCGCGGCAGAGGCAGCGATGCGTGCGCAGATTTGAATGCACGCGCATTCGCTGCTTTACTTTTGCCATGGCACGGCCGCCCCAGCATACCTGCACAGCCGCACCTCACCGACCACCGAGTATCCACTGATGGTTGATGAACTACTTCAACGCTGCCATTCACAGTATCGGGAGTCGGGACCTGGTTGGACGACATTGAGGTTGGCTAAACAGACTGCTGCATAGTTCTACTCACCAGGTGAGGGCGAGCGAGGCATGGCCTGGTGTAGGCCACCTGGCCGGCGGCCTATAAATAAAGCTGCGCAGGTGAGGCAGGGCCTGGCAGTCCGCAGGCGCCATGACGGTGATTACTGTTTTTTATCATTATGTTGATTGGTCTGGACTATTGCGTATCAACCTGGGGCCTGACACTACACGTATACGCAACCAGGGAGCCACTGCTCTGTTGAGGAACTGGGCACTTAAGACCTACTGCCCATTCCACTACTGGCCTCTCTAACGGGAATTCAACCTCCAAGGGATGGGAGTGACACTCTTGTGCATAAAACTCATAACATTTCTATTGCGAGGCAAACATCTCCCAGCTGGAAACAAACACGCTTCTCTCACAAGCCCCCTTCTTTCCCCGACCCTCATGCACCCTAAGCCCTCACACCACCATAGCCCTTTGCTCATGAACACCCTTTCGTGCAGTCTTTCGTGCAGCTGGCATCATCAGCAAATTGTAAAATGTCCATTTATTGATGCTAAAGAAGAAAGCTTCTAGAATGTTTTAGGGAGCTTTGCAAGCCTCTGTCTATGTGCAAGTTTTCAAAGCATGACACCTTGAAGTATGTTAACTGATGACAGGTGTGACATTGTATGTCAATGACGTCATGTCTAAGTGATGGTATGTTACCGAAAGAAGTGAGTGAGACCTTTTATCTACTGAAAGGAAGTGTCCATCAGTTGTGGTCTCACATTACTAAACTACTGCAAGGGGTTTATTGAGGTACACTCAGGGTTCCTCTCCCAGGGCCGAGGGGACAGCGTTTACCCTCTGCACAGGGTGGGTTGTAAATTACTGCATGGATAAGCGGGCTTCGTGAGCTAAAACGGGCTTCATTTAAAGATGGTAACCCCCCCACCAGCCTGGTGGAAGGCTTCATCGTAGGATCCTCCTCCCGCCTCTTGGGGGTGGGCTACAGCCCTGCTAGGCATGGGGGCTCCAGAAGTGTCCATGTGCGGTGTGGTGGAGTCCTATATCAAACAAGGGCTTGTGGCGTGGGGGAAATCTTTTTAAAAAGTGGATAAAATAACCTTGCAGTGCCATGTAGAGAGACAAAGAACGACTACAAAGACCTCTCTGGTGCCCTAATAAACTCTACACCTGTCCCCTGATGGGCTTAATTAAAAGAGCAGAGGAATGATTCAACCCTTTGGTCAGATGGACATGTTTCAGCCCACTGTATTGCACCTCCACAGGATGCATACATAACCTACCCCCAGGTGGTATCCCAAGTGACGAAAGATTCTCTGGGTAGATATGTGGTGGTAGAGGGTACCCTTTTGAAGGTTGCCCAATCAATCCCCTTAGAGTGTATATTTGCTCCCCTCCAGCCAGAACCAAGTGTGAGATGTGATACTAATATTACCCTAGGGAATCACCATCAAAAGGTGTGACTTTAATGATGCGCTGAATCCAGCGGTGGGCTCTACGGGCCCAGTGGGTCAGGAGGGAGACATTGACAGGTCTGGTAGAATGGGTCGTAGGCCTGGTGCTTTGTGACGCGTGGAGGACATGGAACCCCCATGACCGGTTTTACACTCACCTGTTGGCAACACACAAGATACGATCCCAAATTGGCCTACTGTTACTCCCTGACTCAATTGTCTGGTTCCCTCATTGTGCCCAGGTGTATATCTGACCACACCCCAGTTATGCTGCACTTTGGCTCTCAGAGTATGGGACCTAGCCCAGTGCGGAGGCTCAACGCGTGGCACCTCTCAGACCAGTGTTTCACACAGGTACTGGCTCAGGGACTCAAGGATTATTTTACCCTCAACAAACACTCTGTTGCCTTGCCTGGTATGATGTGGGAGGCCTGGAAGCCTACTATGAGGGGCTGTGCACCACAGTTCACAGTATGTTCACATGGAAGGGTGAAGCCGGGTTATGAAAAATGGTATTATTATTACTGCCCTGGCACTGACCCGTTGAAGATGTGGGTGGAGCTAATATAGTAAGTGGGTGGAGCCAGTGGAGGAAGTGGGTGGAGCCAGAGAAAAGTAGGTGTGGCCTCCGACAAACATTTGCGCACCTGCACTTCATATTTTACAAATTAAGCACTGGTACTACTGATAGGTTTAGGTGCTCATTCTTGCTTTAGCTTAACTGAAAAGTAATCTACACTTGTTAGTCTTCTGAGACTCCAAATCTTACACATGTAACAATTGCTAAAACATATTGTTTCCCTTCTGTACACATTATATGCCCATATCATAATCAATGATGCTTTGACGAAAGAAGCCTTTCTTTTCCTTCACAAAATAATTTAAATTCAAAAAGATTCTAAATGGTTCCTAAAGCCTTTAGATACAAAAGTATGTTTCAAGAAAAATGGTTGTTCGCAGACAAGTTGGTTTCTAGAATACTCCTCTGTATTACTTATTAGAGGTGGGTGAGCCAAAAAATGGAATAGGGAGAGCCGAGTCAAGGGTTGTCCCTAACTGTAAGAGCCTCTGCATGAGCTGATAATTGCGATAACTTGGCTTGCAAATTATGCAACAAAGATCATTGCATAACATGATGAGATGTCTTGCAAATTAACAAAATGTATCTCTTTAACAAGCAAAAGTATTTCACCCTAGTACATCAGATGATTTGAGAAGTATTTATTAAGTGAGAGTTTTTAAATATGAATTGAGAAACATTCTTGCACCCTGCCCTAATGATAATTCTTTTAGTAAACTAAGAGGCACATCAGGAGTCACGTGTACTCTGTATGTGGCCTAACTTCTCATTATACATAGAGCAACTTTATATTCTATTATCTCAAACCCAAGAAAGGTTGTTGTACAGCACATATTATTTTATTTATTTGAAAAGTTTTATATAGCGCTGCAAGACCCGGGGTAGCAGAGCGCTTTACATGAGCATTAAGATTCCAGTCGGTACAGTAGATTCGGAGTGATCAAAAAATATACAGAGCTTACACATTAAAAACACTTCTTAAATAAGCAAATAGGCTAACAGTTATGGCCCTGAGTAGAACGAGAATGACACGGCAGACGGTTAGCATAGAAACAATGAAAAAGGCAAAGGAACTAAAGAAGGGTCCTTTACCCGGGACAAGGCTTTTGTTTATGCAGTTAAATGGGATAGGGCTGATCATATATCCATTTTCCGAAACATCCAGCACGGCTCACATTAGGAAAGGGGGAAAGGGAGAAATCGGGGCTGTTAGGTGAGGAAGCGGAGAAAAAAAATCAAGTAAAATAGGGTGGGAGGGAGCGACGAGTTTCGGGAGATTGAGGAGGAGCTAGAGGTAAGGGTTAAAAAGAGGGAAGTTAGCATTTGAGTGGAGAGAAAGTCTAGCAGAGAGAGAGAGGGGAGAAGTCAGACAGAAACAGACTGTCAGGGGAATAAATGACAGGGATGAATAAAGGGTTGAATGCAGCGTTTACGGACCCCAGTATTTGGAGAGAAGGTGGGATTTGAGGTCTTTTTTAAAGCTGTGGTACGAGGGGTTGCAGGGCAGGTATCTGGGGAGGGCATTCCAGATGATCAGGGCGTTTCCGGAGAAAGACTGGGATTGTGTGCAGCTCCTATTTGATAGGGGGCGTTGGGGGGAAGTAGAGCATTTGAACTGCTCGTCTGCCAGGAGCAGCCCGCTTTTTCAAGTTTGTAGGGGAGATATAGCGGGGATTGTTGGTGGAGGGCTTTGCGTGTAATGCAGGCAGTCTTGTATCCAGATCTCCCCTCAACGGGTAGCCAGTTTAGGGTCTTGAGGGCTGGAGGGATGCGTTTGCAGTCAGTGATTAGCCTGGCGGCAGAGTTGAGCACAGATCTGAGGGGGCAAGGTGTGTTTTGGGGATTCCAGTGAGGATAGCATTCCCATACTCTACTTTGGAGAGGACTAGGGATTGGACAACCCATTTAAAGTCGTCAGAAGGAATGAAGGGTTTGAGTTTTTTAAGATGCCGAAGAGTGCAGAGAGCTCCTTTTGCCGCATTCTTAATGTGATAATTAAGAGTGAGTTTGTTGTCGATATTGAAGCCAAGTGATTTTGCTGAGTTAGATAAGGAGAGCGAGAAGTTCAGGGCATTGAGGTCAAAACTAGCCTTGTATGGGGAGCTTGTTGTTTTTGGGTGAGAAGAGAATGATTTTGGTTTTATTAGGGTTAAGTTTGAGGTGATTGGAGAAGAACCAGGATTGGATGATACTCAGGGCATTGTTAAGGTGAATAATATTGGAGTGGGATTTGATCGTGTAGTACAGTTGGGTATCGTCCGAGCGAGATGGTAGTTAATTCCTGCTTGTTTCAGAATGAGGGTAAGGGGTTCCATAAAGAGGTTGAAGAAGGAGGGAGAGAGAATAGAGCCCTGGGGTACACATAGGGAGACCGGCGTGGGGTTGGAAATGCAGTCCTTGATTTTGATTTGTTGCGTTCTGTGTTGGAGAAAGGAGAAGAACTATTTGAGGGCAAGACAGTTGATGCCGAAATGAGTTTCGAGTGAGTTAAGTAGAGAGGCGTGGTTAACTGTATCGAAGGCAGTAGAGAGGTCAAGGAGAATGAGAAGGCAGGACTCCCCATTGTCAAGGAACTGGTGGAGGTCATCGACAATCTTGAGCATGGCTGTTTCCATGCTGCATCCTTTTCTGAAACCGGATTGTAACGGGTCAAGGAGGTGGAAATTGTAGATGTGAATGTCAAGTTGTTGGAGAGCGCATTTTCCCAGTACTTTAGATAGCAGTGGGAGGTTCGAAATGGGGCAAAAGTTGTTAGGGTCATTTGGGTTGGCAGATGGGTTTTTGAGGATGGGAGTGATTTGACCGAGCTAAAGAGAGTCAGGGACATGCCCCGTGGCAAAGGAGGAGTTAATGATTGAAGTCCAGTAAGGGGCGATGATGTGTTTGAGGTCATGGACGAGGCTGGAGGGAAAAGGATCTTTGGAGTGCGAAGAAGGCTTAAGTTTGGAGATGATGCTGAGGACTTCCTGTTCAGTAAGAGGAAGGAAATTTTGCCAGGACTCACGTATTTAAAAGTGCTCTCATATATAATAATGAACAAGAAGGAGGCTCAATTAAATAAAGTATTTGCCTAACATAGTGGTTCCCAAACTTTTTCGACCCGCAGCTCCCTTGACCTATTGACTATAGGCTGCGGCTCCCCATTATGTTACTTTTTTTGGCATGGTAGGGATGTAAGCCTGGCCTATTGAGTTCTATTTTTCTTCATGAAAATAATTGGGATGAAGCCGATGAAGGTATTACAATCAAATGGCCTCCCTCTTGCCTGCAGCCACCACAGTGCCAGCAGTGTGCCCATTCACAATGCAGGCCCTTCCCTCCAGCCTTTACTGGACACTGTGTGCAACTGGTGCTCCTACAGTGTCTGAGAAAAGGTATTTATGTTTGGCCTCCTCTAGCTATGTCTACAGGGCTCACATCATGCGCACGTGGAACAGTGGTCATCCTGGGCATGCTCGCTTCTCCACTAAAGCTCACTCAGTATGCCAGCAACCCTCATTCTGCATCCTGGTGTGGAGGGATTCACCTTGTGCCTGCTGCCCAATCTCACCTCAAGCCCCATCAGTTTGTCCAGGGAAGGAGGTGATTACCTTGGAATTGCTGCCTCGGTGTGCCAGCTCTGTGCTGGAGGTGAAGGTGTGCACCTTTGGACTCCTGCCCCTCGTTCCACCAGTCCTCTCAGTGCCAACGTTGTGGACAGGATGGAAGTGCACAACTTGTGCCCGCTGTCCCTTTCCAATAGCCCCCTCAGTGTGCCAGCATTGTGCCTCAGAGGGAAAGTTCATCCTTCAGGGTCACCATCCCCCTCTACACCTGGCCCCTAAGTGTGCCAGCTCTGTGCCTCGAGTAGGAGGTGCTCATTCTGCTCCACACACGCCTCAATGCACCCATCCCGGAGCAGAGGTGTCCCAGGCCGGATGGAGCCAGTCTCCTGGTAGTGGCACAGGATCTTGGAGACGGAGCCGTGAGACCCGTAAAAAAGGCCCTGGACCCCACTAACCCGCTGTCTTCTCCTCTCACTTACACAAGATTGTAAGAGCCCCAGGTAAGCCTTTGGAATCTGTGTTTCGCAGCTGAACCTGGAAAACAGAACTCACCAGAAATACGGAATGAACAAATGAAGTGTGAAAACTGCACGAAGAAGATGAGTGCTGTCTGCACCTGTCGCAAGCGGAATACGGGTTTGCGACATGGATGAATATTGTTAATTATTATTTTTCTTTGTTCTTATTGTTCGTTATTTGACTTTAAAACGACCCCGAATCACATTGGATGTCGTGTTTTGCAGTGTTGGTTTGACTTAGTCCTTGATACCCCCCACCCCCGTCCTGAGGAAGACCCGCCGCTGAGGACCCCAATTACCCTTAAGCACCAGGGTTGAAACGTTGACGCCCCCAAATAGGCCTACACCTTACATCTGCCCCCCTCAAAAGATGCACAGATGATGTATACACTGTGACTGACAACAGTTGAAATAACATTTTATATGCAATTGTGTATATGTGGTTAGGCCTGTGTTTCCAGGGAGACCATCATAGATTTCATGTTGGCTCCCGTTTGTGTTAAACAAAAAAAAGGCCTCTCTACTCTACTACTACTGTTTCTCTTTCTGGTTCATCCTTTCACCTGAGCAATACCTTTTTCACGCTCTTTCTCTCTCTGGTAATAACCGTGTGGCCATATGATTGTATATCAGCAATGACCATAATGTATATCTACAATAATACCCAATGGTTGAATAATTAAATTTGGTTTATCAACCTCTCTCTTTTTTGAAGTAATTATTCTCTATGTGCCTTTGATTCCATGTGCCAAAGACAAAAATTGTCTGAATTTTTTAGTTATGTTAGTCTAGGACCACTGTTTCCTGTACTACATGATACCCAGGTCCGTTTGACTATATAGGGTTACCCCATGTGAGATAATGCAAGATTTTCTTCAGCACTTCTTTTACTCTGTCACCGGCGAGGTTCTTTAAGTATTTAATGATTTTCTCATCATCTTCTTCCAAGGCATCTATGAAGTCATCAAACGTCCTGATCCATGCCATCCGCCTGGTTCCAATATTCTGCTTCTTGGTGGTGTTGAATGGCGATGGTGGTTTCAGGAACGTGGCTACTGTGTATTTCGGGCCCCCTTCTGCTGCCTTTGAGAGCTTGTGCTGTTCCGACTGCTTTTGCTGTGCACCTGAATCTATACCTTCTGTAAGCACCAGCCTTGTGCTTGAGTTTTGGTTCATCATGCCCGCTTGGAGATTGTATAGCACTTCTCTCATGCTTGACCGTGAGTGAGTTTTCTGTTTCTCGCACCTGGTTGTCTTTGCTGTCACCTTTTTGTTTCATTCAAGCAATTTCTCCATTATTATGGCACAGCTCAATTTCTCTCCTTTCAACCTTACCATCAAGTTCTGGCGGGCTTACAGACAGTGCTCCTCTGCAAGTTCTTCACCTTCTTTGAGGGTCTTGTCAGGGCTGGAGTGAGGCTTTAACACCACTTACGCCACCTTCGAACTGCTTCTCATCGATTTGGGCGCATGTGCCAAGCACAAGCAATTTGCTGTACCGTTGCAAAACTCATGGAGAGCAGTCTCATTTATTCGGGGCACGAATCCCAGGCTTGTCGCCAATTGTAGCATCCTACCCAGCCAGGAGCATGTAAGTAAATACACCACAGATGGAACTCTGTAACTGACGTCTTTATTGCTCGGCATACAATCACACACTGCAACTCTCATTACGTCATAACTGTTATTAATCACACATAACACCTCCCAGAAAGTTATGTATTTCCTCCATTGAGTCTGCCCAGAACCACAAGAGTCCTAGCGCACATAGTCTCACAACACTACACTTAGTAACCTCACACACAGAGCTAGTGGTTTAGTGGACAAATTGATAAATTCCTTTTTAGAGGTTAACTGTTTACTTTGTTATCTTCCATGTTCTGATTTCTGTATTCAGGTGTAAAAGTGGTTTTAACAAGTTGAACTCTTTTGCCCACACTGCATTAATGTATGGTAAAATGAGAAAATGGCAAAGTAGTATCACAGAATGAGCTGTATTACACTGCATATTTTACTCAACCCTACTGGAAAATATGGTTCTCCATTGCCACAATATTTCAGTGATCCTAGTTATGCAAAAAGTAAATGTATCAAATTTGTGGTAACTGTAAAAAACTAGTGACTTTTATATGATGTGTTTGCCTTTTCTAGCTGCTGTAACTAACAGGTGGGAGTATTATATATTTGAATGGCAATCTTTCTATCAAACTCCGAATAATAAAAGGATTAGTTGGCCCCGCCTGTACTAGAACTCGTATAATAATACTACAAGTACCAGAAATCTAAGAAAAACAACGGTACTGTTCCAAGTAGTCACCCATGGACTTGAGACTCTTGACAGCTATGCACTAAAAGCAGGACACCTCGCGATTGCTGCTTGGTTTTATATGCTCAGTTAGAATATAGAAACTACAACAGCAGGGAAGCAATGCGTTGGATTTCTTTCAGACCGCCAGAACAAACTATTTATTAAATAGTATTTAAAAGAACCAAGTTTTGGGAGTACTATTTGAAAGAGCAGCTTTGCTTCGCGTTGGTACTCTCTACCCCTGAGGCTGGCTCTATGGTCGTGCGGCTGAGCCTGCTGTCGCCAGGGGCAGACGGTTGCTAAGGAGGTCCTTTTGTTCATCCTCTGCCGGCTGAAAGAGGACGTGACGCCAACTCAGATCCGGTAGTGATTGGAACATCTGTGATAAGAGCCGCCGGAATACCGAAGGAACCAGCGAGAGAGAGCGGTTGGAGGCTCGGGGCTCAGGGAGCACGCACCGGTGGGTCGGAAGGGAAGCAGTTTAAAACCTGAGGGCGGTGGCGCGGGAGAGGAGTTGGTGTATGTGTTGAAAGCAGTTCTTGGGGAGTGGTAAACACGCAGACCGTGTTTTTGTTGGATAAGTACCGAGCGAACACTGCTGCGTTGTAGACCGTGTTATTGGTGTAGTAGTGTGTATGATGCAAAGAGAGCTTATGTCGCGAAAGGGCTGCGTAGCACCTCATCGTAGGTTGCACTGGCGACAATCTAAAGGGCTTTTCCATCATAATCTACGTTTCCAGAAATGTGCTTTGTTGTTGCATTCTGACGTTGGAGTCGTAGATTGATTCTATTTGGACTCCCTCCTGACAACAGTGATTTATTTGTAAAAGGAACGCTTAGGAATTGAAGCCTGTGCATTGTCAACACGGAGCAAGGTGTCAGTTTCTATTGGTAGGGTGAGCGGACCCTGTTACTCTGGGATATCCCGGTACACCAAGTGATTGGACCCCACTCTGACAGGCATACTTTGCATAGCTGCCAAGGTTTCAGATTGCTTATGTGTGACATTTTCGTAACTTCAGTGTAATTATGAGTGACATTTCTACGACTATGAGCGATGCTCTCGCAAGCAAAGTCCAGCAGTGAAGAAGAGGGAAACCTATAAATATCAGAAATTACACCCATTTGAGCATCGAGTAAATCTAAGAAGATCTTAAAATTGCTGCAAGGCACCAGAAATGGAAAGGCACTAACCGGAGACAGACTGCGTGACTACAGTTCTCGGTATAGCTGCTACGTTTTTAGACTGGTAATGCGTGACATTGTCAGGGTTCCAGTGTAGTATGAGTGGCATTCTACTGCCAAATATGTGACACTTCAAGTAAAAGAAAGTAGGAACGTCCATGTAAAGAGATGCATATCGGAAATGAACGCATTGAAACTGGTGCAAATTTACACTAAACTATTTGATTTTCCGTGTACTTTCTGGAGTAATCTCTTTGCAGTATAGCCACAAGTCTGGCTGGCTCATCACGTAGCAAGGAGGGTTAATATGCCGGCTGATAAGCTCAACGTGTAACACGCAGTTCACAGGTTTAATATTTTGTGTATACAGCTCAGCTAGTTACTGCTTATGCTTGACAGATCCTTTTGTTACCCACAGGTCACAAGTTACACTTCTTGAATTATAACTCGGTGAGTTACGAACTGGCACCAACCAGCTGGATGTAGACTGCTGTGCATCAGTTTGGAACATTATTTTCTTTCCAGGGTTTACTTATTCTAAGGTTGCTATAAAGGTTTTTTTTGGGTAGTAAGACTTGTTAGTACTTTAGAAACACTTATTTGCAAATTATTTATTAAGGCAGATTAAACGTGACCTTTTTACAATGCATGCATCTCTTATGATGAACAAATTATGGACACTCGTAAACCTGCCTCCTAATCATTGTTTAAGAACTTGTGAAGTGACCAGTTGAATTTATTTGACATCATCGGCATTAGGGTTTTAAACTGCAGCTAGCCCCCAGGCAGGATGCCACTCAAACAAAAGCAGTGCTGATGTCGAATGTATTGATATACCTACTGACTGTGCACACACACAAGTGAACTGAGGCCCAGGCTCACACTTAAAAAAATGTAATAAAAATTACTTGAAGTCTGGCTGGCTGGAGGACAAGGTGTACATCACACTGGAAGGTGTGAGCCTCTCGGGGGTTTTAATGCTGCTGCAGTTGTCTCTCTGACCCCACTACAGTCCTCAAGTCAAGAGTCACTGGCTGGTCAGCGGAACTGTGCCTTTTTGAGTCTGGAGGGGGGGGGGGACAACAGGCAAGGCGCAGTCTAGAGAGTCACATAAAGGCAGTCACTTCCAGGTGTTTACACTACGCTTTGAGTGAAACCACATGGTATTGGGCCTGCACCGCTAAAAATGAAATAATTAATTCTGTTCTTTCAGCATATATCTTGTGAATGATTATTTAATTTAAGGGGGTTTCCACCGTGTAGTGCAGGCAGGCAGCACAGAGTGCACCTGCTGGAAGCGCGGTGCTCATTGCTTTAATTTATCTCTTTGTAGAGCGTGCCTCGCATGGGTGGTCAGTGTGTTATGAAAGCGTGACTGATGCATTTTAGTGCGGTGATGCGGACACTACACTAAAATGCGTTGGTCTAACCCCTGATATGTGGTACTTAGCAGTGCTGACTTTGCCTGGGCGCGCTAGACTGTAAATACACTGCATCAAACTATAGTCACTGATTTCCTTTCCACTGCCTTTTTTTTTATTTTTTTATTTTTTTTACTTGTATAGTTTACTACCTCCGCACCTAAATATGGGTTAATAAATCTCATTCTTAAGCCACCCATATGTGTTCTTTCCAGGAATTTGCAATGGCCCGCGGGCAACAGAAAATTCAGTCCCAGCAAAAGAATGCCAAGAAGCAGGCAGATAAAAAGAAACATGGCGCGGACCAGAAAGCAGCAGCCAAGGCAGCCCTCGTGTTCACCTGTCCCGTGTGCAGGGTATGGTTCGGTCTGTTCTCTAATATGGCCAGTCTTAATTTTGTTCTCTCATTATTGCATTTGTGGAACTCATTAGACTGACTGCTCTGTGAATGGGTAGATATTTGAAAAGTTTAACAGATAAATAGTTTTTGTTACAGAAGTTTGATATACTAACCTCTTAGTTGACAAAAGCTGCATTAAAGACATAATAATAAACATAACCAGTGTTTTAAATGGGCAGATACTGAGTACCTGTGCTTCTTTTATTCAAACGGGAGATTACCTGCAAGGGTGCAGTACTTTTATTGAGAGACTGCTGGCACTTCTCAGGAGTACTTTTAACACATAGGGAAAGCAAGAGGATCACTCCCCGTACATCCTCCAATCAAACATAAACACAAGTGTGGTGAGGAATTCTTCAAGGAACGTGCTTCGATATCCCTACCTAACATCTAAACGCAGGTTTAAAGTGTATATTTGAGATGATGTTGTCTCGCCCACATAATGTGGCATGCTTAATCCTATTCCACCTCATCCCATTCTGAGAAGTTTGTACTACCAGGGCAGACTCAACTTCCGCTATGTTAACTCCTTGCATGTTCGTGGTGGCCAGGAACCGTCACGCGTCACGGTGGGTGTGTGCGGATGACGGCCCCTGGCCGTCTGAATCCCGCCCACTAATAACTCCTGCACAGCTCTAATATTTCGCACGCACGGAAGGCGTTAAGGGAGTTATTAAGATATGTTGAGCTCGATAAAACAGGGATCCAGGTATTCTAAAAATACCTTGAGGTATACTGCAAAGATTTCCTTTATTAAGTAATACCTTATGCATGATAACCACTGTAATGTGTAGTTATTGGATGCTTTCCTGGTACTTTGTCCTCTGCATCCTAATATTCTGCCAGCATGTTCCTGCCCTTTTTAATTATCCTCTGTAGGTCTCAGGCATTCTTCGGGGATCAAAGGGATCCCCATTATTGTGCACGGATGTGAGAAGGAAATTCCTACTTTCTCCCTAAGCTACAGTTTCACCGAGGGTATATAGACAAACTTCATTAGGACTCCAAATATTAACATGCTGCATTAGAAGAAATCCATATACAAGACAACCATTTGCAAACCGGCACCTATGTGTATGAGGTGACGCTGCCAACCCTATTACCCATCGTGCAAAAGTTGTGCCAAATAACTCGTGAATATTCTATGTCAATACTTCAGATTGATCACCTGTCTTATCCTGTTGGGAATATTGCCATGTTCCATGGTCTGTAGCAGGGAGGTGAGTCATGTAATCACACAAAGATATATGTAATTCACCATGAACATCATAGGGTATAGCTAATATCCTTTTTCATTTAGGGTTGTAAAGTAAGTTTTGGCATCCACGCCTGACTGCTAAATTTTATGGTTTTCATTGTCTTTTCTCTGTATTGTTCAAAGTGATGCTGCTAAAAGTAATGTTTTATCCCAAGAGTTAAGACGCCGCAAAAATGTCTCCTTGTCTAGGTCCCGGGAATTCCACTAACCCGTACCCAGGAACGATCTTTCTATTATGCTCCTATTACAGATGAGCCCCAGTGACTTACGTTGTTAAGGAGATGTGCCCGCAATGTGCCTACTTCACCGCTGCTCACTGCTGAACTTGGAGTAGCATTGTTCCGGTGTTTGTCCTGCATTTCAGGTGGCCCGCTGCCATTGTAGGGCTTGGCTAGGAGGTATTGTCTGACCAGTTGACCCGGAATTACTCTGTCATGTGGGCAGTTCCTCCAATCGTAGGACAAGGCCCTCATACAGAGGAAGTGAAACCCAGTGGGAATAGTAGTTCCTGTAAATTAAGCATGGTAAGTTCAAGTTGTGTGATTAATTATCCTGGGAGGACCCTCCCCAAATGTATTTAAGTTTCAGCAGTATTCGAAGGGTCCAACAGGCAGGCAGTCCCCTTTTCAAGAAATAAAAAATCTATAAAAAGACTTATCACTGGATGCTCCTTCCAGGTGAAAATCCACTGATGTTGTACTTGCAATCCAATATAACTGGGATAGGCACTTGTATACTAAGAGCAAGGCAGAATGATACAAGTGGGGTAAATGTGATTAAAGGACTAGAATATACATCTAGGAGTTCAGTTGTCCAAATGGAATCTCACCATTCAGTCTAGGTATGTTACTTGTAAGCCTATACATCTATCTGTCTTTATATTTCAAGAGGGCTGATGCAACATTAGCTTGAACAGATTTTAATTTCTCAATGACATACCATTCGATACCTATTCTTTGTTTTTTCTCAATTCAAGTGCTGTTAGTTTTGTATTATCCTTCCTGCATCTCACAGTGCTCCTCTGTTCATTTATTCTCACTTGTATCTTTTAAGTTGTCATTCCTATATACATTAATGAACATGGGCATCTGAACTTGCAAATCATACAATTGGAGTTACAGTTCTTAAGGCTATTTAAACACCATTGGGTCTGCAATCCCAAATTGACCTCTGTATATCTCCCTGTAAACCTTCATACCTCGCATCCCCCACATAGATGGTGTCCTGTAGGGGCTGTTATGCTCTCGCCTGAAGTCTGTTTTTTAGAGCATGTGTGTGCTGTTCTCTCCCCCCAAGTTCTGTCCGCTCCTAAACGATAACTTAAGTCTTTCCATTTTTAGTTTGCCTGATACTAGGATATTCCAGTGTTTGTTGATCAATTTTCTGAACTTTTTGAGCTGGGACAGTATTGCCTCACAAATGGGTCTATTGACCGGTTGTTACTCATGTGACATATTCCTGTTCTGCTTTACGCAGATGACGCGGTCCTGAACGCACGTACACCCCGGAGCTTACAAATCCTGATTGATGGTTTTGTTAAGTTCATGGGTGCTTTAGATCTCTCTGTTAACCTGGGTAAATCGTATGTGCTCCTGGCTGGTAAAAGAACTTCTAAATTTACTTATACAATAGGCAACCACATTTTAGAAGAGGTCAAAACGTTTTCTTATCTTGGAGTAACTTTTGATGGTGCCTTACAGTTTAATTCCCTGGTGGAGGAGCGCTGTAGTAAAATGATTGCCTCCAACGGGGCAATAGCTAGCTACGGCAGGAGGCTAGGCAGATGGAGCCCGGAACAGGTGATGAACTTGTACAGCTCCGTATCATGCTCCAAAGTAATCTATGGGGCAGAAGTATGGGGCTTTGTGAAACAACAAGAATCCAACAGGAAGAAAATAAATATTTGAAATCCATCCTGAGGGCACCACCTAGTACTGCTGGATTTGTAGCACACAGGGAATTGGGGAGGCCATACTTGGATGACCTGGTAAAACTTAGGCCAATTGTGGCCTGGCTAAAAATCTGGGTTAATCCTGATGCGTCTCTCAGCAGAGAAATTTTATTGGACTGTTTAGAGAGGGCCAAATGTATGCGCATTCCCTGGCTCAAATACGTAAAGAATACCCTAGAGGAACTAGGCTTTGGGAACCTCTTCACTAACCCTGCAACAATTTTAGCCCAGCATAAGAAACATGTAGGGGAAATTTTCCTAGAGCGGAAAAGCCAATGCAGAGCTGAGGCTGAAGGGGTTAAAAAGACAGTGAGGGCCCATAACCTGGTGAAGAGCGTGGAGGGTATGGAGCCTTATCTGTCCCTTATGCACAACGCACAGGATAGATTCCTGATGTGCCGTTTCAGATTGAATTTACTCCCTTTTATGTTGGCTTCACCAGCAGGTTTCACTACATCAATCGAGCAGAAGGGACCCTGCGGCTGCGACAACAGGTCTCCGCAGGATTCCCTTCACTTTGTTTTGCTCTGTCCCTTTTTTACTATGCCCAGGCGCAGATTTCTTGTAAATGTTTTAAAAAAAGCCAAACAGGAACATGCCAGGGAGGCATTAGTCTTTTTACAAAAAGCTTCGGACCCCCTAACTTTGTGTTGTATAATGAATTTTATTAAGGTAGCGGTCCGTTTAAGACTAACCAGGGGAGATGAATGAAATGTCTTGGATTTCACATTTTAAAATTGTTGGACTTTTCTGCCGGTATTTCTATTTTTTTTAATACTTTGCACAAGGATCTTGAATAATGTTTAATGACTTTTTATCTATGTATATATATATATATATATATATATATATGTGTGCTTTTATGGTGTTTTTAAATCACCGAATAAAGATTCTTTGAATTGAAAATACTCATGTGACATAAGTGCCTCCATATTGTTATTGCTGGCCCTCTTTCTTGCTCTCTAGGTGATATTTTCTCGATAATCCTGCTCTCGTAACTTGTTACTCAGTTAAGCATGAATGTTGTATGTACACCCGTCTATATAGTTTCATCTTGGGCTCCTACTGAAGGACCTTCCTTGAGAGAGCATGGGTGGAAACGCTCCTAGCGGAGCAGGCTGTTCCTGTCCGTTGATTTTTAGTATACCTCAGTTTCCAATGTTCCATCCTCCAGTAAGGTCCTAAGGTCCAGAAAGAACATTTCATGCCTACTCCTAGTTATTGTTAACTAAAGGAAGGGGTTGGAACTGTTAAGCCACATAGAAAATATTTCTGCTTGGTCCGATGTACCTTTCTAGGTTTCCAGGATGACATCTATTTCTTTCCCATAACGTTATTGAGTAAATCAGACCCTCCAGGAGGAGCCGATTTCGCGATTTGCTGCGAAATCGGCACTTTAGTAAAATTGCCGCGATTTTTACTAAAGGGCCCGCGAAATCGGCACTTTCGTAGAAATCGCGGCATTTTTACAAAAGCTGCTATATCCTGGGGGGTCTGTAAACAGTCCAGCATCGCCTAAGCAGCGGAATGTGTGATGTGATGGTCGGCAGTCGTTAACTCCGGATTCAGACCTGTTGCAGAAAACAAAATGCAGCGCCCAGTTAGGATATCTGTGCATTTACACCACCCTCTGCCAGCCTCTTTTATAAACGCTGCCCCGCCTCCTCTCCACTCGGAAAGTTCATTATTTAACACACAACACAACACGCAGCGAGTTAACTCTCTCCTCCCCCCTGATCCCGAAGCCATTACACAAAAGGAGAGTCAGGATTATCTGACAGGGGGCCTTGTTATCTCTGCAGGAGCTGAATGTGTCCAAGATCAGCCAGTGAAAGAAACTGCATGGCCGGCCTGGCCCCGGAGGCATGTCCAGGCACACAGTGCACGGGAAATAGACACCGCGCAGCAGGTCTGGACAAGGGAATCTGAGCCTCTGCACAGCTGTCCAGGGTCCAAGCCCGGGGACAGGCAGAAGAAAAGAAACCAAGACTGCTGGCCTGGCTCCGGAGGCATGTCCAAGGACAGGCTGGGAAAGGGAACTAAAGTCACTCCAAAGAGAGCCTGGCTCTGGAGGCATGTCCAAGGACAGGCTGGGAAAGGGAACTAAAGTCACTCCAAAGAGAGCCTGGCTCTGGAGGCATGTCCAAGGACAGGCTGGGAAAGGGAACTAAAGTCACTCCAAAGAGAGCCTGGCTCTGGAGGCATGTCCAAGGACAGGCTGGGAAAGGGAACTAAAGTCACTCCAAAGAGAGCCTGGCTCTGGAGGCATGCCCATGGACAAGCTGAGAAAGGGAACTAAAGTCACTCCAAAGAGAGGCATGCCCATGGACAAGCTGAGAAAGGGAACTAAAGTCACTCCAAAGAGAGCCTGGCTCTGGAGGCATGTCCAAGGACAGGCTGGGAAAGGGAACTAAAGTCACTCCAAAGAGAGCCTGGCTCTGGAGGCATGTCCAAGGACAGGCTGGGAAAGGGAACTAAAGAGTTACATCTAACTTAGATGTAACTCAATGAAACTCGCAATTTATGATTTTGCATGACCGTGAATGAGTTGTTTTTGAGTAAGTCCCCTTCTTTCCATTATTTTATTTCTGGCGTGCTGCAGCCTTCTGCAGTGGATGCTTAACGCTGCCACAGCCTTGTTCCTGTTTATGTAACTTGTCTAGTTGGCCATCGGACTTATTGAACATGTTAACATTATTAAACATGAGTCTTATTAGCTACAGCTGTGTCTATGCCAATATAAAGTGTCTACATTGTAAATAAACCTAATATACATAGATTCATGTTGTTAAATAACTCAAAAAACTAAGATATCTGTGTTTGTTGTAGGAAAAGTGGCCAAATAAAATGCCGCAAAATTGCCGCTTAATTTCCATATTTGTGCCGCTAAATTTCCATTTTTGTGCCGCAAAATTTGCTAATCCATGCCGCTATATCCTGGGGGGTCTGGTAAATGGATTTGACTCCTTGTAGATGAGCTCTGTTTCAAAATTGTGCTTACATAGTCCTGCTAGGCTTGAGTGCACTCGCTATCCATGGAAGTCCCACATGTTTGCAAAATGACTGAAGGTATCATCCTATTCCAAACTCTAGATATAAGCAATTTCTCAATCAGCCAGGCCTCGACAAATCTACTCACCCACTTGCTATGGCGAGTAAGATGTTATCATGGCGAGCTATATTTAGGGCCTGTTCGCCCCTTCTCGTGAGCTGACGCAGGTGTTCTGTTCACTCACAAAGCGAACAAGCATTAAAGATGCCTTTAAATCTTGTTTTTATCTTGTCACATGTATTGTGTTCAGAGAGCGAGGTCAAAAGTCAGTTTACATCTACAAATACTTTAATTTCTACAAATGCAAAATTCAAACATTTTGTAAAGTGAACTGTAACAAATGTGCTGTAGAAAGTGTGAAATGAAAGACTGTAGAATGTCCTGTTTCATTCTAATACGTTTAACCCCTTGCATGCTGCCGCGATTCTGCGCCTGTGCGGCAAAATCGCGAGTGGGCGGGTTTCTGACTGCCCCAGCCGTCATCAGCACACGAGCGCCGTAGTGCATGACGGATGGGGGCCGTCAATCAGCATGCAAGGGGTTAAATACCTAGAAAATGAACTGTACAAACATTTCAAAATAAATGTGAGTAGTTGTGAAAGCCCTTGTTTTGTGTTTCTGTGTGATGAAAACCTATGTTAATAGGATGACAAATCAGAACACTTTACTTGGTGATGTGCAAATGATAAATGCTTGATGAAACCCAACTTCCACTGATTTGTTTATACATTATAAAGTTTTATAAGAAAAACTTCATGTTAGTGGGAAGGTTTTCGGCCATTTAAAATAGAAAATGTGCGATCTGTAACTGACAGTCCACTACCACCTCCTGATTTAGTAATATATTTATTAAAAGTGTTTTTTTTTTTTTTAACTAAGACAAGTCAGCGGTCATCTGTAGCCTATATGTAGGCTAGTTCCTTTTTTATGCTTGGAGCAAACGTTTAGTCTATTAAATCAAACCAAATCAGTGTTTTTGTACAGCCGGAAATTAGTTGGGTCCAGTAGATTATTCAAGTTACTAGACCTGCAGGCCTATTAACATTTTTAGGATTTTTCGTGGCATGTCCCTTCTAGAGTTGATTCTTGGGGAATGTTTATGCAAATGGACTACATCTAGAGTAATCCAGTTCATTTTCTGGTTCACATTCAGTGTCTTTTAATGCACGCATAGTGTATTTAAGGTATGAGGGCATGGTGTATACCAACGGTTTCAAGAAGAAATCACAAAACTATGACAGTGGTTCTAGTCCCGAGCTTATCCCTGATACTATCAGGCGACCCAGTGGGGGATGATTAAGCTTGTTCACTTTCAGAAGTATATAGAAGTATGTGGTCCGGTGCTCTTTCTTTATCCTCTTCCTTCTTCTTGATCCACTCACTTTCCAAGCCTTTTCTTACCCAGAATGAAATCTCCACCATAACCTCTATAGTGAGATCTCTGCTTAATCTTTGTCATTTCTCTCGTCCTTGAGAAAGCAGAGACACTCCTTTTATGACTGCCCTCCCTACCTACCTTATCAGCTGGCTTCATTACTATAGACCTATCCTGCTCGTATCTTCCCATGCTTCCCTTTTTGTACCTCGTAAGATTTTAAAATGTGTGTGTTTTACCATCTTTTAACCTGTGTAGCTCTAGATTGGCAGCTTGTTCAAATGCTGCCACCTCTGGAGGTAGTTGATGTAATGCTGGAGTAAAGGTTGAGTGTTTATGGAGACCTGCATTCTGTCTATCTTCTCTCCAAATTCATTTTTGATGGAGAAGAAAATCTGGAGTATTATCCTTCTCAAAAACTCTGCAATCTTAACTCTTAATTTAAAGCAGTCATCCTTTACATTAGTCATTACATTCAGGGAGGGCTGCCCCATGATAATTAATCACACAACTTGAACTTCCCATTCAGGATTTACAGGAACTACAATTCCCACTGAGTGTCACTTCCTCTGTACTATGGCCTGTCCAACTTTTGGAGGAGTTGGCCACGTGTCAGTTATCCTACATCACATGTGACGTAACGCTCTACCCAAGCCCTACAATGGCAGCTGGCTAGCTGAAATGCAGGACGAACCCCAGAAAACGCTTTTCCGAGTGAGCAGGGGTGAAGTATGAGCATTGCAGGTGCATCTCCCGGACAATGTGAGTCATTGGGGCTTATCTGTAACAGGAGCATAACGAAAAGATGGTTTCCGTGTACTAATTAGCAGCATTCACGGGACCTAGATAAGGAGATATTTCTTCGGTGTCCTGTCTTGTGGGAATCAAACATTAATTTTAAGAGTATCACTTTAAGCACAATACAGAGAAAGGACACTGACTGAAAAGCATAAAATTTAGCAGTCAAGCGGGATGCCAAAACTTACTTTACAATCATAAATGAGATGATAGAGGATATTAGTTATTACCGATTTTTCATGGTGCATTACATATGTGTTTGAGTGTAAAGTGTGTGACTACAGGAGTCTCCTCCCTGCTGCATACTATGAATCATAGAAATATCCCAAATAGAGAAAGCCAACGGAGCACTCCTAAGTATTGCCAAGGAATATCGCCAAGAGTTCAACATTTGCATGGTGTGTAATTGTGTTTGCAGGGTCACCTCATTCACATAGGTGCCGGGTTATGAATGGCTGTTTTTAGGTCTCGGGCCTAGCGTCACACTGCGTAAGCAGTGTGGGCGGTGCCCGAGATTTATTGACTTCAATAGTGTGCTTTATTCCGCCTCTCTCTTCCATTGGCTAGCTTCGTAAATGGAGGCTAGCCATTGGAAGAGAGGTGTGTCAATTACTATTTTCCCCGCCTAAATGCGATCCGTGGGCGTTTCTGTCTCTTTTTTTAAGTCCCGCCCCCCACACCCTCCCTCTCGCCGAGGTCCCATACTCTTTTCCCGGCTTAATGTGATCCGTGGGCGTTGCGTCTGTCTCTCGCCTTCAGCTCTTTCTGGAGCTGCTCGGCTCCGCCCACCCCCCCTTCCCTCTGCCCGCAGCCCTCCTCCGTCCTGCTCTCGCCCCCCCCCCCCCTTCCCTCTGCTCGCATCCCTCCTCCGTCACGCTCTCACATTTTTTTTTATGCTTCACTCTTTTTTTGCAAAAAGCTTGTTTTCTTTTGTGTGTTTCCCCGGGTTCCTTGTGTGGCAAGCTCTGCTGCCTCAGATGTCTATTTGCTGTAATGCCTCCTGTAATTTCCTCTGTCACACACCTTGGCTGTGCGGGGCTCGCACCTTCCTTAGTTGCAGCCTGTATTCCTTCGTTCAGCTCCTGCCCCCGGTTGCGCTAGTCCTATGGTTCGCCTTTGCGCCTTGTCGGTAGCCGTGTTCGTCTGTTGCCCACGCTTTGCTCGAGCCTCCAGGTTTCCTTGCGCCCTGTTACCGTCTGTCCCGGAGGTCCCCTTGCATGGGGCTGCGCTGGTTTAGCGTCAGACCTGAGATTGTGGTATTTTAATTCATGGGGCTTTTCTCTCGTGCGAGGCTCACTTGACTTCTACAAGTGGCCTTTCCGCCGCCCTAGGACACTTTTAACGCGCCATATGTCTCGTGCACAAATTAGGAAAAGGCTTCTGCAGCGCGAGGCTGTTTTCAAAATACGGGCGAGTTTACCTACTGAACCCGAGCAGTTTGTGTGCTACGAGCTTCCGTCTCAGGCAGCGAAATAAAGCAGCATTAGTGCCATAAAACAGCCTGGGCGCCGCGGGTTAATGCTCCCACTATAGGAACCTTTGTTAAACCTTTAGGGTGCACACATCACTCCTGCTCGTGGTGTGCTCCTTTTTTACTATTTATATATTTTTTTTTTTACTATTTATATATATATTTGTTTACTAGTTATATTTGTGGATTCGGCTCTGCGAGTACCGTTGAGTTTGTCCTACACTGAATGCCAAGAGGCGTGTAAGGGCAGGGCGAAGTCTGCTAGCCTCTCCTGTACTATCATACCGTCTTTCTATCTCTGCTTTGCTTCGTATATTTACACATTCATAGATGCTGCAGCGGATTGGCGGAGGCTGGCTCCTCCCTCCCCTCTATAGTATACCTATTAATGCAGAGTGCAAGAGAGCCGGACTCCACCTTGGGGGGATTGTACAGCCCCTCCAACCGGAGGGGCACAGCATCAATCACTTCGACCATCAGGGCAAGGTGAGTGTTCATAGTGCAGCATGTTTACTTACAAGATGCACCATCTCATGTATAAAGCCTGCTGCCAGTTCTGGCATTTTGGTCAACAGTACATTGCATGCTGGGGTTTTGAGTCCATGACAGAGATACAAGCAAAACTACAAGGCGCACACTGAACAAGCTGTTTACTGAAAACCCAGGGAAGGCTGATAGTATCATATGCCATAGTCTGGGGTCACTAGAATTATGCGACAATCAAATTATGCGGCAAGGTTGACTAAAATATGAAGCAAAAAAGGCAAATTATGCAGCGTAATGTGGCACATTTTGCGACGGTATTAGTGCATTATTTTGTCTACATTACACAAGTTAACCATATCTGGGTAAAAGTTCCACATCATTAGAAAAATGTAGCATTCAAATACCTCAATAGGCAACTATAACTTGACCAGTCGACTTTTGTGAGGGGTTTTTCACTGTGCGCAACACGCGTTGCTGCACTGTTTTGGAACAATTGATCTTTTTGGTAAAGTCTGCAAATTCTGCATGAAATAATATATTATTTGAGAAATGCTGCAAATCTATAATTATGCTGAAAATGCAGCAGAATGCAAAATACAATGCAGTTCCTGGTTGTCTGCCTGTGGGTGATCAAGGGCTAAACAGCCCAGCAGGTGAGAGGGCGGAGTGCCCTTTCAAGTGCTGATGCAGGCACCTCACTGCTTATATTAACCCTCCTTGGGGGAAAACTGCAGCTCACCTGTCTGGTGTGATTTGGGTGGAGCCCATGCAACACCACTGTAGTGCACCCTGCCAGAAACAGCTGCAGTACCACGAGGAACGCTGGGAACAGCTGTGTTAGACAAGAACCCAGCTCAGGAGACATGCATCTAACAAGTAAAAGAACAGCAAAGGTCAAGGGTCCGCATCAACGCAGACAAACAGCAGTGTCAGCCGACAACCCCACTCACTGGCCAGCATTTTACAGAAATAGCGAGGGTGAGGCACGAGGGCCACCATGAGATGATCCATCCACTAGGAGCAATGGGGCCTTAGCTTCAAGGTCAGCATCTATTCAATCATTCTGCAGGAGCACTCAGGGTGTTGTTCAAGGGTTAGCATCCACCCATTCATCCTGCAGGATCAACAGGGGCTTTGGTCAAGGGTCCGCATCCACCCATTTATCCTGCAGGAGCAATGAGGACTTTGTTCAAGTCAGGGCTTTAGTCAGTCAAAAAGCTTTATTTTGGCTATTACAGCCATAAAAGCACATATTATATAACATTTCAGATGAACATCAAAAAATTACAGAATAATTTAAAAACTAAGAAATACAAATTGTAATTAGCACTCCTTGACAGTTGGAAAATATCAATATGTAGAGGGTCCCGCCCCTAGAGTCAATTATCACAAAAGGGGCAGCAAACATTAACAAATTGCTAAAACCAGGGCGTCATAGTCAAATTTGAGCTAATATACACAATTAAAAAGACTCTTTAAAAATATAAATTAAACAAAAGATATTAAAAGAAAGTTCATACCATAACTTTGTACGAGTTTGAGTCACAAAATTAGTCATAAGAAGGCAATATGACCCAGATTCGCGACTCAATCATTCAATAGTTGTTTACCTTTGCACCACATTGCAAATACAAATTTAGAAATTGCAACGGCAAAAACTGGGTGAGTGTCATATTTTAGTATCCTAAAGACTTCTCTATAATGTCTTATACCCATATTTCTACAGAGTTACAGCACCCATTTAGATCTTGCCCTTCTATAGGCCGGGCAAAAAGTATCACATGAATTTCTGTTTCTTCCATTGCTATGCACCCGGGACAAAGTTGTTTAGTAGCACCCTCCCAATTATTAGTGAAAGCATACAGCGGGAGCGTCCCGTGCCTAAATTGTAGAAACAGTTTCTTTGCTGCAAGGGGTTGAATACAGTCCAACACCAGCTCCAAAATATAGTGCTGTTTTATATCCAAAAACCTAGAAGTCAGGCTGGATGAGTCTACTGTCTGTAGAATACGTGCCAATTTGTGTTCTCTCAGAGCAATTGTTAGTGATTTTTTAGAAATGGCTGAGCATGTCTCCTCCGGAGCAGACCATAGGTCATCCCTCCCTATAGCCCGAAATGAGTTCCTAATATAAGACAACCACGGTCTATTCCCTGCCCCCAAAATAGACATAACAGCTTTTTGGAAGGCCCAAAAGTTGTCTTATAAAGTTGTTCTCTGTCACTGTTAGAATATTAGATGGACAGTGGCCCCAGAGTTCAGTGCCATACATCAAAGCCCCCCTCGCTTGGATCTTATACATTTCTGCAGGGGGACCTATAACCTTTACAGCACAACTCCTATGTACTTTTAAAATCCCCCCCAGAAGCCTGAATTAATTTTAGGTTTGTTTTAGTGATTTGTGGCCCCCACTCCATTTTGTCATTTAGGGTGTGTGGCTCTGTGTGTGGGTGCAAATGCAATAAGTCTCGCATTTGCGAGCGATTAAGATATTGACATTGTAAATGACTGCCATTTAATAATATATTTTAAAAACAAAAACATAAATAAAAAAATGTCATGAGCAATGCCAATAGCTCTAACTTTAACAATGCCGAGACCATTGCATTGTAAATGCTTGTTTTATATTGGTGTCTTCTAATGGAGAATTTTAATGTCAAGAGTCCTAATGAGTTTTGTGTCTATACCCCATGTGAAACTAGCTTACAGAGAAGGTAGGAATTTCATTCCCTCAGTGCTGGGTGTTTATTCATGCACAACTAGTAATAGGGATCCCTCAGAGCACTGAAGAATGCAACAGACCTACAAATGCTAATTGAAAAGGGAAGTAACATGATGACGGAATATTGGGTTTCTGAGGACATAGTATCTGGAAAGCATCCAGTAACTATACTTACTTTTTTTTATCATACCTAAGGAGCTACCTAATAAAGGAAATCTTTATGGTATACCTTACAGTATTTTTTAGAATAACTGGATCCTTATTTTATTTAGAAGATCAATATATCTTAAGAACACCCTTTACATATTTGAGGTTGAGTCCGCTCTGATAGTACCAACTTACCAGGGTGCGATGAGGTGGTCTCTGGTGAAGCGTGCCAGATTACGTGGGTGAGACAACCTCATCCAGTATATTTTTATTGATTGGCCACTTGGGTTTATAAGTGTTAGGTAGGGAGATTGAGGATGTCCTTGAATAATTCCTCTCTGCACTCTTGGTGTTTATGTACTTCTCAAGAACATACAAGTATTCTGGGATATTGAGTTCCCACACTTTTGTATTTCCATTTCAAGCACTGATTAGAACTGACTAAATCTAGATACATTATTCTGGATCAATACATGCTGAAAACCTGTGTGGCCACCCTCGCCACCTTTCTCTCCCTGCACCCACTCTTCGTTTGATTAGGTCTAAGGAGTTTAACACATGGACGGAACTCGTTTCTAAACTTGCGACCAAAGCCCTGTTTTGCTCGTTACCTGCTTCAGGCAATATCCAGCTGCTCTGAGATCCTGTACATAAGCATGGACATATTTTATGACTTGTTTTTATATCCATTCAAAATATCAGTTTCTAAACTACTGTTTAATACTTTCAATGAAAAACAATCCAAGACTAATTGCGTTGCCCTAACTTACTCACCTTGGGTTCTGTTGATCTTTGCAAAGCTCTCAGCCTAGCTGAAGGCATCATGCTGTACCATAATATCTTTGAAATATTCTGCCTTATGCCAACTCTTCATCTACATCAGCTTTGAACTTTATCTGTTCTTTTCGGGACTAGCAATCTCGCATGGGGTGAGTGGACTTAAGGTGCAATTCTAAGACTCGATTATCCCATAAACGTATAATAGAAGATAAAACACAAAAATGTCACGTTATATTTTTCTAACAATAAATATAACGTGACATTTTGTTTCCTGAGCACTCAAAGTAGAATAAAATATACATTTCCAAATTAGAGTTGTATCTTTTCCATAGTCTTTTATGAAGCTTCCTTTACTTTTAGTCCATGTTCCTTAACATCAGTTCATACACAGAGGTAAAGATTCTTAGTCCCCACAGAAGGCAAATACATTTAAAACAGCCATACCTTTCTTAAGTACTGACAGCATTTTTGGTGGCAAGATAAAATCCGACAAATGAATCACATTCACATCCCGACCACCACTTGTTATATGATCCCCCTAATGGTTTTCTTCCAAGACCTGGTCTGCACACCCCTTCTTTGAAGTATGCTGACCAGATCTTGGAAGGAAAAACAAACAGGGGACCAGTATAGTGTAAGAAATGTAATATGTCAGTTATGGATATGGAGAATATTTACTTTGACTCCATAATAAATTCTTCACCTATGAATAGACCTTTTCAAACTCTGTCATAAAATATCTAACTCTCTCCAGACTTATTTTATTCCCTCCCCGCCACCCCCCTCAACTGCTTTCCAACACTCTCACTAATTTCCTTACATAATTCTTAAGATCTATAAGAGATCATAGCCACTCTTCATGTAATCCCGGGCTGTGATCAATGTGCTCCCTCTAGTAAGGGAAACATCCTGAACAGCGACTCCGGAACAACGAGTTCCGGATTCACGAAAGCAGAAGAACGACTTGCCCGAACAACGACTCCGCCTTAACCACGCATGTGCGTGGTTAAGGCTGGTTCGGGCTAGTGTTCAGGCGAGACTGAGTTCCGCTTCCGTCGTTCAGGATAAACCTGCCTGCTCCATTTTCTTGTGTACCTCTCAGCACTGATCTCGTTTCAGCAGTCTCTGGTGAACTTCCACGTTTTGTGTAAACCTCCTGAACTGACTCCATTTGAATCCCAATACACTGTTGCCCTATAGGCCGCACTGCACCGTCTCATATGAACATGCCTGCATGCACGTCAGTTATACATCGAACTGCACTGCCCCCTCTACACTGCCTGATGTGAAGCGTCCTGCTTTGCAAGCATATGAACAACACTGTGCCAAACAGATCAGCCTGCTACATCCGACCTCAATGGCTGGTCAAAATGCGGTACAAAGAAGACAGACAGCCGCTGCGCAATTTTGTATACTTATCTTTCCTCACATCGCGAGTTTAGAGTAGCGTCGCAGAGGAACAGGCAAGAGAGGTTCATTTTCAGTTGGTGGGGGGGTTTTGGGTTAGACTTTAGGGGTTGGGGTTTAGTTAATAGGGTTTGAGGGTAATCCTATTTACCTTTAGAATGGCGGAATTTGTTTTTAGAGGGCAAGGTGTTTGTAGTTAATATACGGGGGATGGGAGACTTCGGGATTCGTTTGTAGGTGTTGGGTTTAGTTTATAGGGTGTGTGGGTGATTGTGTTTGCTTTTAGGGTGTGGCAAATTTGTTTTAAAGGGGTGGGGTATCTAGGTACTAGTTGGAAAGCATTTTCTTTACACGCATTCCTTTACAACGAAAAATCGTGGTAAAGGAATGCGTGGTAAAAAAAAATCGTGGTTTAGACTAGGTTGTGGTTGCAACCTCGTTGTTAGGGAAGTCGTGGATGAGGAACTCGTTGTAACGACATACAATCCTCTAGTAAAGCCTCTAATTACATTGTCATCTGATTATCCCTTGCTCTTTTTAAGTCTTCTTACTGCTAACTTGCCATATTAGTCACCCTGATCAGACCAGTGGGTTTCTGGCTACTCCAGGTTTGATGGCCACAGTTTGAACCAAACATATTGGAACAGTCACCAGCTATTCATGCAACTCAAGCCTGGCCTTGGCTAGTCTCTTGAGCATCAAGCTCATGACCCAGAAGAGCCAAGCAAATTCCCTCCTATTACCTATCTTGGAATTGTACTGGGAAAAGATGTGACCCACTTATATAAACTTATCTTGGGGAATTAAGTGTGCTCACCAGTCCAAAGCTGGTTTTCAGCGAGACAAAAGAAACCGTGTAGTCTGTTGGTGTACATAGATACGCTTCTTTGGTTTTTAGATCCAAACTAACTCTCGGATGACAGAGAGAGGTACTGACTGACAGAGCGGGGCCTCATATTCCCGAGCGGTTGCCGGGTGAGGTGAGGTCATCTCCCACGCAAAGCGCGGATTAAGACACAATTTACATCTTCCTTGTGAACTTTGGGGCTCCAAGTTTCTGGTAGATAGAAGTATTTCTATATAATATAACACCAATAGTATTTCTGTTATTCTTTTTGTTACTATTTTTCACATTCACGTTTTCCATGTTGCAGTAGCTTATTATCCAGGTCCTGACGAAAGCCGGATAGACTTCCAATTTGGCTGAAACATGTTGACCGTCCTGCACAGCGCCATAGTGTAGTTATATATTTAGGCTACCCGGCGTGGTTTTAACCTTGACACTTAAACAAAAACTATGTTTAATGAAAATTGTCTGAGTCGTTAATTTAAATTTTTCCTTCACCACAGCACTGCACTACACACCCTTAGCACTACCCTCTGAGTAACATTCTGGCTAGAGTTTCTACTCCACATAAATATCTGCACCATCATTTGATGGCTTGGGCGGCTGGTTGGATGGATTAACAAATATCCCATATGATGAGACTCTGCCAGAAGGGTGGGCTGATGGGAATATCTCAGCCAGTTGTAATTCATTCACTGTTTGCATGAGTCCTGTTTTCTTAGTTACTAGTACAGCAACACATAAAGGACCGGTCATTTCTACATATTTTTGTAAAATGTCTATGATGTAGGGAAATGAAATGACAGGTCGTTAAATATATTCCCTTGACCCCCCTCAAAATTATTTTTATTGATAGATTAATTGTCCCCTGCATCTCAAACTAGGACTGTCAATGTGTTTCTGCCACCTTAGCTAAGACCCTGTCTCTAGTCTTCCTTCAAGACCTCTGTAGAGGAGATTCCTATTATCTTAAGTGTTGAGACCCGGTCTGGGCTTAGGTGGTTGACCTCCTTTGTGTAGCAAATATAATGAGATATATATATATATATATATATATATTTTTTTTTTAAATTACAATTGTTTTTTATTGTTTTCAAATATGCCATTTACAAAAAAAATTGACATTTGAGACCACGCCGAGCCTCCCTCCCCTTCCCACTCGTTTCAGTCCAACATATCTATAAGCCATAGGCAAAGTCCAATTGAATTTTAACCTTCAACAATTCAGGCCCACATTACCATTAGAGGTAGTTTTGCTAAAAACTTCTGATATAAATAAAATTAATTATATAAAGTGCAAATTGTAGTTCGTTCTTTTACATAATTTAACGAAGATATAACTTAATGTAAAGTGACCAGTTCAAAATACGCATCCAGACAGAACAGTTCAAATGAAGCCACAAGAAAGTGTACAAAATAAAATCAATCTTAAAGATTAATCCCTGAAGATAGCAGAAAGATCATGAAGGCCTATGAGCGTATTGATATCTACAAAAAAATGCATCAATACGGCACAATTTATTTCCTAATCTACATTCAGTAGGAATAATATAATGAATGCGGGAAAGATTGTAAAAGACAAAATAAATCAAAAACCGCGCTGAAGAGGCATATTACAACCATACCAATAACATCGGACCATAGATCTAACAACCAGTTAATGAGCAGACTAGTATTCTAGTACTTTCACGGCCCAACATAACTCTCTAAAAAGATTCATTTCCTTCCTTTAATTCATTAGGGGTTAGCCTGGTGAAGCCAGCTAGATCGGGAATCCCAGATAACAAGCCCTTTCTTTTTGGCCCAAAACCCTTCTTCGCATAAATAGCCTTCTCAAGATTTCCTACTGATAATAGCCGGGCCAGCCACTGCGAGAATAGTTGGGGATTTGGGTCCATCCAAGCAGATGTTATGCATAACCTGTAAATAGCCACAGCAACAAAATTAAGGCCCCTCTGCTCTTTCTATCACCAGTATCCTGTATCCCCAGCAGGATGGTCGTGGGGGTTAGCAGAATCCTGCGACCAATACTAACCTGAGAAAGTCTTGTACTTTGGTTAGCAGTGTCCCAAGATCAGCACACTGTGCAAACACGTGGACAGAATCTGCCCTACATTCCGAGCAGAGAGGACAATGCTTGCCTTTACCTGTGCCCCACTTTGCAATTCTGCTGGGTGTAAAATATATATATTTTTTTAATTTTATAAAATTGTGCTTTTAGATCGACTGATAGTAGGTCGCTTTGAGCATATTGAAAATCTAAGTGAAAGGTGCTGTTTAATATTTCTAACTTTGTTTCCATTTATTAGAAATTTTGGCCATGTCATCGGTCATAAGGCTGTTCGGTAAAGCATAGATGAACCCAATACGAGGGATGGTGGGCTCGCATAGTCTCTCTATAAGTTCGCATTTAGTAAACTCGAAGGGCCCCCCAACCTTACGTTTTAAAAAAGCCCTGATTGCAAGATATTTAAAGGCCTCCCCATGACTCGGATCAAATTTGCGTTTTGTGATCCTCGAATGCCTGTACCTTATTAGAAGAGAACAATGCCCCTGATTTTTTTTTTTTTTGATTTTTTTTGTTTTTTTTTTGTTTTATGCCAGAATTTAACCAATTTAAAAACTACGTCCCTCCAAATATCTCAGGCAAGATGGTGGTATTATTATTTGTAGGGGTATAATGGTTCAGTCTACCCAATCATAGAAGTTTGCGTACAGCCTTAAATAACTTTTAGGCTCCCATGAGGGTCTTGAATCTAACCTTTTTATAGAACCCCCAATTTCAAGTTTGCGCCTCAAGCGCACTCTGGCTTCGGGACCCAATAATTGGTCAAAGGGCGACGGGAGTCCCATTGTTGAAAATGAAGGTTGTTCTTGAATCTATGTGGAGCATGCCTGCAGGACCGAGGCCCAATAATTTACTCTTAAATTTGGGAGAGCACAGCCCCCTCTTTCCAGAGGAAGTGATGGGTATTTAAGTGATCTCCTGGTTCAGAGTACACCCGTATAAATTGGGAAAAGAGACTATCAAATTTCTGCAATATTAGGTTTGTAAACTCTAGGGGGATGGCTATAAAAAAAAAAATAACTTTTTGGGGCGAAAATTTTTTTTTTTAAGAATATTGCAACAGCCTAGTCAGATGTAAATTATTGAGCCGATTCAATGCCTTTTTGGTCTCCACAGCGAGGGGGTCCAAATTTTCACTGACTATTAAATCTGTTTCTGCCAAGATATTAACCCCTAAATACTCTGCCTTAGCAACAACTCTACCATCTGACCAATTCATTTCCTTGTTCACTATGATCTGGGTCTTTCCCTCAGCTAGCGCAGATCCGGAGAAGCTCTACCCCTTAGTCACTTTTTGACTAAACCTTTTTGATCTGTTTTTTCTCGAGTCGTTCGACTCCTACGGTGCCGGTAGGGATGCCCGGGTTCAAACCCTGCTCCAAGTGCAACCGATTGATGTCGGTTACCGACCCCATCGCCGGTGTCTTCAGTGTCTAGGCCTTGACCACGGCGACTGAGCCTGCTGCGACTGCCGGGCCGTGACGTCCAAGGCTAGGTGGGAGCGGTCCAGCAAGCGGCTTGAGCTCCGGCAGTCGGCCCGTGCCGTTCGAGGTCCCGGTCCCACAGGAGGTCGAGGGACCGGTCGCGGGGTCTGAGCCCTCGGAGCTCCGAGAGTCTGCATCGGTCTTCGGGATCAAGATCCTCTGGTAAGAGGCATGAGAGGTCGGAAAGGCGTCATCGCTCTTCCGACCCACCTCGACGCTCGCGCTATGCGGCCAGGGGTTCGGGTGACACCACCCACGCGGCTCTGACTGAGTCGTGGGCGCCACATCCTGCCCCACATCTTCAGGTCCCTGGGCACGATGCAACGCCTGATGTCGAGCGATACCTCATGGCCATAAGGTCCTTCCCTCTTCTGCCGGGTTCCGTGGCGCCTTCGGGCCCAGCGGTCCCGGCTGGTGGGCCTAGCGGGTCGGGTGCTTTGTCGCTGGCAGCGACTTTGGTCCCGGCGCCGCAGGCCCCTACTGGTTCCGCTTTTGGATCCGGGTCGTCGCCGGTCGACCTTACCGATGCCAGCCCCTAGAATGTCACCCCCGGCACCGCCTACGGGCGTCGCCGTCCCCAATCCTGCCCTCGATTTTAGTTCCGGCGCCACTCTCGACGTCGTTTGGAGATTTTTATTTCCATGATCCGGCCCATCCTTTGAACCTGAATTTCAGGTGATGGGTGACGAGGGGGATTGGGAGGGGTCTGTGGACCCTCTGGCACAGGAGTGCCAGTCTCAGCAGGACTGGACATGTGAGCTTGGGGATGCCAGTGGACTGGACACTTCACCAGACACTGGTTTTGTCTCCCCTCCAACCGTGGCTACGGAGTAGGGGGGGGGGGGTGCCTACAGTGTAGTGTTGACGCGGGAGGCCCAGGCCTTGAGCCTGGAGCTCCCCGTCGCGGCCGCGAGGACTAACCACCTCACTGAGGTCCTTATACCGCAGTCAAGCTAGGCTGAGCCTCTGCTGCAGTTTAATGAGGCCTTGTGTGACGTTCTTTTGGGCACCTGGTCCAGGCCCGCTACAGGTCCGCCTGCGGATAGGAACGTGGCCAGATGCTACCGCCTGGCTCCGGGCGACCCTTGCCCCTTGTCCACCCACCCCATGCCAGAGAGCCTGGTTATCCAGGCCTCTAATTCCCAGACGGATCCGCCCGATCGGAAATCCAAGAGGTATGAACAGTTCGGAAAGAAGGTGTTCTCGTCCCTGAGTTTGGGACTGCGGTCAGTCAATACCGCATGCCTCTTGGGCCGCTACACCCACACTCTGTGACAGCACGTCAACGACTGTGTCCCACAATGTCCGGAGGAGGTCCGAGAACTCGCCCAAGCCCTTGCGGAGGGTCGAGATGAGGCCCGCTACTCCATCCGGTGTGGGCTGGATACCACAGACTCACTGGGCAGAGCGATGGCAACGACGGTGGATGTTCGACACCACGCCTGGTTGAGGACCACCAACATTTCGGCTGATTTCCAGGCCACACTTCTGAACATGCCGTTTGATGGCCGTCGCCTCTTTGGCGACAAGGCAGGCCATGCGTTTGAGCTTTTTAAGGACTCAAGGGCTATGGCCAAGTCCTTGGGCCTCTCGGTCCCACGCCAGAATACGGGTGCCTTTTGCTCCTTCCGTGGCCAATGAAGGGGCGCTCCCATACGTGCTGCCAGCCACGTGCCGCAGACTAATGCACGTCCATCACCACCCCCTTTTGTACCGCTTTTGGCCGCCTCAAGTGTGGCAGGGTATGCTCAGACATGAGTTCCTTGCTCACTTTGCCACAGGATTCAAGCAAGCCGGGCTGAAGACGGCTGGAATGCCAGAAACCGGTCATCGGAAGCTTGTTTCCGGTTCAGGGAAGACATGGCTTGGAAGTTCGAGCTCGACTGTTCCCATGAGGCACAGGGTCAGACTGATTTGCAAATAGCCATGTCTGAACTGGGGTGGCAGGGTGGGCTAAAGAACGGTGATGGATTAAACCCAGATCTTTTGACTGGGTGTGAGTGTTTGATTCAGATGCTCCGTCCATCACCACCCCCTTTTGTACCGCTTTTGGCCGCCATAAGTGTGGCAGGGTATGCTCAGACGTGAGTCCCTTGCTCACTTTGCCACTGGATTCAAGCAAGCCGGGCTGAAGACGGCTGGAATGCCAGAAACCGGTCCTCGGAAGCTTGTTTCCGGTCCAGGGAAGACATGGCTTAGCAGTTCGGGCTGGACTGTTCCCATGAGGCACAGGGTCAGACTGATTTGCATATAGCCATGTCTGAACTGGGGTGGCAGAGTGGGCTAAAGAACCGTGATGGATTAAACCCAGATCTTTTGACTGGGTGTGAGTGTTTGATTCAGATGCTCCGTCCATCACCACCCCCTTTTGTACGGCACACTAATACACAGCGCGGCGGCGGCCGTGGAGACCGCCGCCGCCACAACAGCGCGGCCAGTCCACACCTTCCCCTGCAGCATCTGCCTCAAAACCCCCCTAGTCCGTGCTTTCAGGCCCATGTGACGCCAGTGGGGGGCAGGGTTCGCCATCACCGCTTCCACTGGCGCACTGTCACGTCGGACGTGTGGGTGCTGCAAATCGTCCGGAGGGGCTTCTCCCTCCCCTTTCAGACGACCCCTCCAGCCATGCCACCACAATGCCACCGCGTGTCGGGGGATCATTTGCAACTTCTGCAAGAGAAAGTTACGGCTCTCTTGGCCAAGGGGGCCATCGAGCACGTTCCTGGGCCAGAAGTAGGGTGTGGTTGTTACACTCACTACTTTCTGGTGCCCAAGAAGGGCAAAGGGGGCCTGCGCCCTATCTTGGACCTACGAAACGTCGACGGCTTCCTCCGGAAGGAGAAATTTGAAATGCTGACATTGGCTCAGGTCTTAGCTGCCCTGGACCCAGGAGACTGGATGGTAGCGTTGGACTTGCAGGATGCTTATTTCCACATCCCCGTCCGGCAGGCCCACCGGCTCTACCTGCAGTTCACTGTAGGCCACAAGCACTTTCAGTTTACCGTGCTCCCCTTCGGCATTACCAGCGCCCCGCGGGTGTTCACGAAGGTGATTGCGGTGGTCGCAGCTCATCTGCCCAGGTTAGGGGTTTCAGTCTTCCCCTACCTTGACGACTGGTTGTTGAAGGCGGGCTCGCCCCAGACAGTAGTCCGCCACCTCCAGACAACAGCAGACCACCTGCACCAGCTGGGGGTTTTCATCAATGTGCCGAAGTCACACCTGTGCCCCTCTCAGAAGCACCTCTTGATCGGAGCGGTCCTCGACTCGGAGTTTTGGGTTTATCCTCCCGAACAGCGGGTCCAGGATATTCAGGCTCTGATTCCAATCTTTCAGCCTTTATCCCGAGTCTCGGTCAGGTTGACGCTGCGGCTTCTGGGGCTGATGGCCTCCTGCATCCTTCTGGTGCATCACGCCAGGTGGCGGATGCGGGCTCTGCAGTGGGACCTGAAGTTTCAGTGGACCCAGCATCAGGGCAACCTGTGGGACCATGTCAGGGCACTGCGAGACCGCTGCAGTGGTGTCTCACGGACCGCGATTGGGTCAGCGGCAGATCCCTCTCTCTTCCCCAACCGGAGCACATGGTTGTGACGGACGCATCCCTCCAGGGCTGGGGAGGCCATATGGGAGAGGCGGAGATCAGAGGCCTCTGGTCTCCGGCGGAGTCCCAGCTCCAAATCAACCTTCTGGAGCTGCGGGCGATTCGTCTAGCACTGAAGGCATTCCTCCCCTCTGTCCGGGGGAGTGTAGTGCAGGTGTTCAGGGACAACACCACCGCCATGTGGTACTGCAACAAACATGGCAGTGTGGGGTCGTGGACCCTGTGCCAGGAGGCTCTGCGCCTCTGGCAGTGGCTGGAACGTCAGGGCGTGACCATTGTGGTTCAACCCCTGGCAGGTACTCTGAACGCCAGGGCGGACGAGCTCAGCCGAAGGTGCATGATGGATCTCGAATGGCGTCTGAACTCTGAAGTGGCTCAAGGCCTCTTTCTGCAGTGGGGAGAACCTTGGTTAGATCTATTTGCCACTGAAGAGAACGCGCAATGTCATCAGTTCTGCGCGTTGGAATTTCCAAGGCGGCACTCGCTTGGGGACGCTTTTCGTCGCGAGTGGAGTTGCGGTCTGTTGTACGCCTTTCCGCCTATACCACTTCTGCCCAGAGTGCTGAAGAAAATCAAGCGCGACTGTGCCCAAGTCATCCTTGTGGCTCCGGACTGGGCGCGAAGGTACTGGTATCCTGAGCTACTCAGTATGTCAGTCGATTCCCCCGGTTAGTCTGCCTCTTCAGGAGGACCTTATGTCGCAGCAGCAGGGGACGGTCCTCCACCCGAACCTTTCCAGTCTCCACCTCCATGCTTGGAGATTGAGCGGCGACAGTTGAGGCCATTTGACTTGCCTCCTGAAGTCTGTAATGTCCTTCTGGCAGCCAGGCGTCCCTCCACAAAGTCGGTATACGCCTGCAGGTGGAACAGATTTGTGGCATGGTGCACAGCAAAGGCTGTGGATCCTCTCAATGCCCCTCTTTCTGAGTTTCTCCTCGTCCTTCTTTCTCTTGCCCAGCAGGGCTCTGCTCTTGGCACTATCAAGGGCTTCCTTTCTGCCCTTTCAGCCTTCTTAAGGCTTCCTGATCAGCCTTCTTTGTTCAAGTCTCCCATTGTAAACCGATTCTTAAAGGGCATCACTCATATGTTCCCTCCTGCTCCTTTCGTGATGCCCCAGTGGGACTTGAACGTGGTTCTAACTTATTTGATGTGCGCTCCCTTTGAGCCACTTCATAACTGTCTTCTGTCTTCTTGCACTTACGACTGCTTTCCTGGTTGCCATCACCTCTGCCAGGAGAGTGAGTGAGCTCCAGGCTCTTTCCTCTAAACCTCCTTTCCTTTCTGTCCATCCGGACAAGGTTATGTTGCGTACAAAACCCTCTTTCCTGCCCAAGGTAGTCACAGCCTTCCACATCGGGCAGTCCATCACCTTGCCCACCTTCTTTCTGCCTCCGCATCCCTCGAAAAAGGAAGAGAGGCTCCACTGTCTGGACCCAAAACGTGCGCTCTCTTACTATCTGGATTGCACACGCCAGTTCCGGGTGGATGACCAACTCTTTGTTGGTTACGTGGGCGCTAAGAAAGGACTGGCGGTGCACAAGTGGACCATCTCTCGGTGGATCGTGTTGTGCATCCAAGCGTGTTACTCCTTGGCTAAGAAGGAACCTCCTGTTGGGCAAGGGGCCCGCTCCACTCGGGCCACGGCGACTACTATTGCCCTGGACCGGGGAGTCCCCTTGCAGGACATTTGTCAGGAGCTACGTGGGCCTCGAAGCACACGTTCGCAAGACACTACTGTCTGGACAGCCAAGTCCGGAGGGATGGCTTCTTTGGCCGTTCCGTCCTCCAGGACTTTCTGGTGTGATTATTGGTTCGCAAACCCACCACCGGGGTTGGTATTGCTGGAGTATCTATTCTAAGGTAAGGAATCTATCACTAACGTGTCTCTCTCAGATGCACAAGTTACTACTTGTGTAACGATATATCTGTAAGAGACATTAGTTAGTGATAGATTCCTTACCGACCCACCCATCCTCCCCGTTCTGCGAACCGATATCTAGGGTTAAGGTCATCCCCTTTCAGGGCCCTAGTTTCATGGCACCAGTGTTGGTTCTATCATGGCTCTGCGTATCTGGCGCGGAAGAGCTGTGTATAAGAACTGACGTCAGCGCGCGAGGGCGGCGTCTAAGTACTCCGGCGCTAACGACGCCGACGACTGACGTGGAGCCACGGACGACGCCTACCGACGCGCAGGGGCATTGCTACGCAAACGTTTCCGGATCCAGTCGGACGCCTGGGGATATTCTAAGGTAAGGAATCTATCACCAACTAATGTCTCTTACAGATATATCGTTACACAAGTAGTAACTTGTGCTTTGTGCGCGATTTGATGTTGACCGATAGGCATTCGAAGGAGTTATAAAGGCACAAGGGACTTTCTGAGATGGAGAGGTAGTTTTAGTGAATGATTGCTATACCACCACCTCTGTGCTCGAGTCTGTCTTTGTGGATAATTGAGAAACCTGGCTGCACCAGCATGTCCATGTTTGGGTAAGACAGGGTGTTCAGCCTGGTTTCTGTGATGATAGCTACAGCTAGGTCATGGGAGAGGATGGCTTCTGCTATTTCAGTGGCGTGTTTGGAAGCAGATCTGCTGTTGATGAGCATGAAATTAATGGGAGGTTCTTTTTTTTTTTTTTTTGGTTTCTGATTGCCAGGATGGGCTCTGGGTAAGGAGGATAGGTACGCTGGCGGTCTGGTGGCTCTTCGGGGGGGGAGGGTCCCTACCAATTCCAGTAATAACTTGGATCAAGGATTTGTGTGTAGAGATGAACGGCGGAGCTTGAGCTAGGGTAGGTGGAATCGTTATCTGAGGGGGGGAGTGAGGTGAGGTTAGGGTAAGGGATAGTGGGATGATCATATGATGAGGTGAGTGTGGTCGCTTCCTGGGGGGAGAGGTTAGGATTTGTTCTTCTGGGTCTGTCTGCACGTGACTCAGTCCAGGGTTTGGTGAGTGAGGGCAGAGATCCAGGGGGTGCCGGGGTTCGGTGTGGGGTGGTGAGTCATTCCTTCTAGTTTGCGGTGGGATGGGGGGGGGGATGCGGAGTATGGGTTGGGCAGATGGATTTTCCCTAGGGTGGATAGGGTTTCCTTCAGGCCATAAATCAGGGTTCAGAGCTGAGCTTCCAGAAGTTCCAAGGCGTTGCGTCCGCTTGTGTGAGGGGGTGAGGAGGAGGGGGAGGGGGGGGGGGGGAGGGAGGAGTTGAGCCCTATGGCTGAGGGGCTGCAGGCCATGTCATTTCTAGAGTGGTTCAGGGGTGGAGGAGGTGTTGACTCTGGCTTAGCGTTCATCTGTGGTAGGGCTGGAGGGGGGGGGGGTTGTGGCCCAGTTGAGGATGGGAGTAGTGATCCTCTCTGGTGCGGAGGCTCTGCTCTGGTTGAGTAGGGGTTGGCGGGGGTGGGGCTGAGGATCTATTTTGCTTGGAAGTCGGGCTTCTCTTTGGGCGGGTGTCTGTGATCTAGGACACCCGTCCATGGTGGGGGAGGGGGGGCTGTGGAACAGTTGTGGTTCGGAGGTGTGCTCAGTTCTGGGAGGCTGGGTGAGATGGATAGGGGGGGGGCGGGGTGGGTGATAGGAGGAGCTATGGTTGAGGGGGAGGCGGGGCTAGCGAATTCACGAACCATTGCGGGATGGGCTCTGGGAACAGGCGCTTGCTGGATCAGATGGCTTGATGCTTGTATAGGGCTATTTGGGGGGGTGATCTGTGACTGGTGTGATTTGTGTGATGTTGCCTTTTTTTAGAGCAGGGAAGAGGGAGTCTTAAGAACTCAAGGTTCTCGTCCTTAGCCTGAATTAGGATGGTACCGTTCACAAAAATGGTAATGGAAATATCTCCGGTCTGGGACTGGTGTTTCAGGAGGGAGAATTGTTTGCGGCTGTGGGCAGTGATGGTGGTTTTGGAAATGGGGAGGTGAGAGTTGAAGATAAGTGACCCAGAGGTCGAGCCTGTCGGTATGGAAGATGAAGTCCATTTTCCGCTGCCCTCTAGATGTGCAGTGGTATGTGTCAGCAACTAGTGTTTCGGGATGTTGCCTGATTAATTTGTGTTTGAAGTGTTTTTTCGCTTTGCAGGAGAGTTTGTGGGGGAAAGTTATAGCGAAGGTGTTCTGTCCGTGGGCTGTCGGGTAGTTAGGTGTTGGGCATGGATAAGTGTCCAATTGCACAGCCGGGGGCATTTTAGCTGATCAGGGGGAGGAGGTGGTCCTCTGGTCTGAGGGGGGGAAAGAGTGTTGTGTCGGGTGGAGGCTGGGTTGTTCGATGAGGTGTGTAGTGGGGTAGAGCGCGATGAGGTCTCTCTTGTGGCGTGGTCTATTGGCTAGGTGATATGGGGTCGTCGTCCTGTGGGACCCAATTGTGTGAGGGAAGGAGAGTGTTGTGTCGGAGAGCTGCTTGCGGGTGGAGGATGGGGGCGTTAGAGGTGCTGTCAGGAGGCCTCTCTGGGGGGTGGGACGAAGGTGAACCAGGGGTGCAGAAGCCCTCCGCTCTTTCAGTTGTGGGTGCGTAGCGGGGCCTCACTTACCTGAGAATGCTGGTCGTCGGGGTCTGTTCTGCATATGTTATCTCAGTCCTTAGCAGGGCTTTTCGGTCGGTTTCGTGCTCCTTGATTGAGCAGTTAATGTCTGGGCGTGGCGGCCATTTTTGGGTCAGGCGGCCCACTTGCCTAGAAGCGAGCTGGTGCTTGAGATTCTTCAGTAGAATCAATGATTTTTGGTGCTCCTTTAGATCACGCGCGGGAAGACTCTCCGGTCACGGGGGGGGCATTGGGGAGTCGTACTCCTTGGAATTGAATAGTTAGCCTGGGCAGGGCAGCCATTTTAGGGTCAGGCGGCCCACTTGTCGAAGCGAGCTGGGGCTCTAATTCTTCAGTATTAGCAATGCTATGGTGCTCCTTTAGGTCGGGATGAGGCTAGCGGGCGGCCATTTTGGGGGCATGCAACCCCGGAGGCGAGAAGCGCAACGCGGGTCCCATGATGAGTCCGGCCCCCACCTGCAAAGGGGTCTCCGCTTCGGGCTCTGATGTTCATTGTGGTCGGCGCTTTGCCTGCGACCACCTCTGCACCTTCGATGGCTGTTGGGTGAAAGGTTCCGCTTCCTCCACAGCTTGTGACTTTCTGGAGGCGGCGACCCCAATACGGGTCCTGCGGATCGCCTCGCCACCGTTCCCCCCTCCCCCCCCTCCCCCCCCCCCCCCCCCCCTCACAGGTAAGTGCCGATCTTACTTCCCCCCTTTAAGGAAAGCCACAAATTTAAGCCACAAATATTTAATGAAACCATTCTAAAGTATGTTGCGATGGTCATATTAATACAACACTATGTTTGAGAATAGCATAAAAAGTACATCAAAATATAAGCAATACATAGCCAAACTCCCAAAAGTGGCCCTGTCTGACTCTAGGGAATAGATTATCTTGCTGGAGATAAGACTCCAAGCTTTTGCACTTTCTGTTTCTTCCTTAAGTGATTTTAAACTTATGGTGACTGAGAACCAAACCCAAGAGGAACCCTTCCCGACCTAACCCTCACTGCCCTTCCTTCAGCCACCCCTCCCCCAAAAATAGAGCAATCAGTTAAAACCTGAATGCTGATCATCTGTAGTAAAACTCCGCCACCCAGCCCGCCAACATTTCTGACCAAGATTTAAACATACTTAGGCCAATAAGACGAGGGAATACGAAACCATTACTTTTGCCTCCGCTTTCAGGACCGTAGGCTTTAAACCCGGTCCAGCGCTATATCGCCCTTGAATCCCTGGCTTCTTCCCCCTCCCTCCTAAGCCCAAACAAGAATCTAGCGGGCCTGCCAGGGGCCTTTCACATACACTCTGCCCATGCAGAAAAAAAGGGTTGTTTTAATATCTAGGTTTAGGACTTGTTGTACATGGTGGTAGCTAACTTGGTCCCTTCCTGGCCTTAATTTCACTTACGTATTCTTGGGCTTTAACTTCAAACATAAATGTGCGTGAGGACCCGTTTAGAATAACTTTTGGTTTAGCAGGGTTTATTAAGAATACTTATGCGCCCAGTTGCTGAAAGGTTGAGAATAGTTGACGAAGACGCCACCTCTGTTCCACCGTATTGTGGCAAAAATCTGGCTTTTCAAAAATGACACCCTCTCAAAGCTCTTCCTGAAATTTGATCAACCTTCTTCATAGACCATTTGCCTAAGCACCAGGAAGGCTCTGGGCTACTCTTCCCCACTGGCATGTTGTTTCTTCAAAGTTAAATGAAAACAGTGAGCCAGCTGGATCTCATGCTCCCAGTTCCAATCTGTATGTTCTGGAATAGCCCCCTTAAGGAGTTTCACTATGTAGCGCCGGGGATTTTCCCCCTCCGCTATCCCTAAAAAGCGGAGGTTGTTATGGCGCGGTCTGTTCTCTGGTCTTCCATTTTCCATATAGCGTCTGTCATACATGTGCTTTTAAGAAGAGCATAAGTTGCTCAGAGTGGTGACTTCGGTTTCGGTGCAGCCTTCGATCATGGTGACCCTTTTCCTGATATCTGAACAGGTTTTATTCAGTTTTCTCAAACCCCCTAGCAACTTTTTAGCAGTCCCCTTGGCTAGTTGGCTGTCTGAGTATACTTCCTCCTGGAACTGCTTAATTGATAGTAAGTTAGAAGTCATAGAGGGTTCTTCCGAAGGATCCATATGACTCACTGATTATCTGGGCCTAAGGGCTTGCCAGAATCTTCGCCGTAAGGGAAGGTAAGTTGAGTCAGACTAGTCCCATTAAGCTGACTGTGCTTCTCTAGGCGCTTCCTTCATGCTTACTAAACTGGGTCTTCCTAAGTTGCACCGTACCCATTTCCTTACAAGAATTACTATGATTGTTATCAGAGTGATCTCCATCGCGTGAACTCTCTTCAGCCGCGTCTGTGCCATCTAACACTGAAAAGAAGTGTTCGCCAGCTGGGTCCAGGGACAGAGTGCCTGAGGCCTCAGAGCTCTGGTATTGCCTTGCTGAGTAATTGTATATCCACCCAATTTTTGCTACAGCCCAAAGGGGGGGGTAGACTCATCCAGGGCGTTGGAATCTTTCGCCTTGAGGTCATTATCGTAGGCTATAACGGCCAAAGTAGGACCTGCGGGTTTAAGATGTTCCTGGGAATTATTAATGTTCTCAATTGAAATCCCTTGTGGGGGCCCCCCCCTGTCTGTACTGACTCAAAGCTCTCAATCTGCGATGTGGTTAGGAGGGTAGGGGGGCAGAACACCATGTCCACACATGGGTCACACAAGGCATGACCGTTAAGGTAAATTTCATGGATGAAATGAGTGAAGAACCTCGCCACTTCCCATGCGCGCATCTGGACACTTAAGAGTTAAGTTTCCTCCAAAGACCAGCGCTGTGACCCTGGGCCTGGGAGGATGCGGAGGGGGGCTGGCCCGGCCCGCAGGTGCTGTTGTGAAGGTCCTCTCCCTGCCCGCCCCCTGCACTTCATGACCAACCTGTCTGGAGGTAGTATCTCAGTCTCAAACTGAAGCATCAGAGGCATGGAAAAAAGAACGGCCTGCCCAGGGGCACACGGTTCAATGTGTTCATGCGCATCAGAAGGCACTTCGTGAAGGTTGACAGGTCAACTTTCAATTGGTTGTTGCTGTATGTGGGTACTAAATTGGTAACAATAAGGTGCAATCTTTTCCTAGACGGGGTTTCCAGGTGTAAAAATGGCAAAATAATAAAGTAATGGCAATGCTAAATGTGCCGCATTACGCAGCATAAATTCCCTTTTCTTGGGGGGGAGGAGCTTGCTGGCGACAATGGTGGACGCGTAATCCCCTAGCTCCGCGTCGCTGTCCGACAAAATCCTACATCACCTTGGACTAGAACACCACAAAGTGCGGATTCTAATGCCCTCTATGTTCCGGCAGTCTGCGGTGGCCTGATCTGTGCTCGGAGGCGTTGCTGTGAGGACCAGCGGCGGAGGGGAATCCTGCGGCGAGGGAGGCGCGAAGCCACGGCCTTGCGTGATCCTGTGACGAGTATGGCGTGCGGCTCTGAGAGGCGCCTGAGGCCGGTGAGCGCTGTGATCCCGGAGCGAGGAGCAGTAAGTCCCGGACCTCGGGAGGGGAATGCACCCCCCCCACCGGACCCCCCTCCCCATACGCTGCTGCACCTTGAGAGCTGTAGATCTCTGTGGGCACCGCTGCAGCGCCGGTAAGGGGAAAACACCGGCCCCTGACACTCTGGCCTCGGCAGCTAGACCTGGCCAGGGGGAGCCTGAGGAGGGAAGCCCGAGGCATGAGGGCACATATATTACTGCCAGCACAGCGATAGGATGCCTACGGCGCTCCCCCCCCAGGGCATCCTCCCCCATTGTGGATACAGGGCCACAGACTGAGAGGGGGTAATCTTGTGGCCCAAAGATCGACCGAGCTGGCCAGAACACAGCCTACAGGTCAGAGACGACCACAGCGCTGCATCTTGAGGGTCACCAACCTACAGTCAGACTGCGCCGTGCTGAAGCAGTGGAAGCACGACGGTCCCCCTGGCATGCCTGGCGAAATAGCGCGCCCAAAGTAATAGAGACCACGACCACGCCATTGCAGCCTGATCACTTTGGGAGAGCCTCGCGGAGAAACAATCGCGCTGAGGAGCATTGAACGCCTGGGGTGCCTAGGAGTGTTCTTGCGACGGCTTTGCACCCAGCGTCTTGGAGGGCACGGCCACGGCGTCACCCTTCTAAAGCTGGTCCGCTTGCGCCATTTCGCAGACTGGTCGCCACGCGTAGACTGCACAACAAGACGTCGACATGGGGAAGGGCGATAAGACCCAAAGCAAACTGCCATTGGAGCAGCGTCGTACCAAGACCCCGGACTTCCAGGAGGCGGATAAAACCAACACGACGAATTGAGCAGGGAATATTGACCACTCTGACATCAAAACCAAGCTACTAGCCATGGAAAAAGGCCTACAAAACAGCATTTCATTGATCGGCTCCAAAATGGACGCCCTCACCTACCGAATGGACCGCATGGCGGAGCGCGTAGACAAACATGCGGAGCGCCTGGACATGTCCAAACGATGCCTCACGGGGGTCGAGGAGGCGCAAACTGAATTGGACTCCGACCACAAGAAAATAGAAAAACTTATGCAATCGCTCCAGGAGAAGACTGAAGATTTGGAGGCATGTTCGCGACGCTCTAACATACGCATCACGGGTGTTCCAGAGACGACACAGACTGGCACCATGGAAAAGTTCGTCGAGAAGCTCCTAGTCACATTGCTGGGTGAGAATGTTTTTTCGCCAATGTTCATAGTGGAGCGCGCGCACTGTTTGCTCGGTCCTCGCCCGGGGGCCCCGCCGCGTCCTATCATCGCCAAGCTCCTCAATTATAGGGACCGAGACGTAGCCCTCCGGATAGCCAGAGCTAAGACATTACAGTTTGATGGCTCTGAAATCTCCCTATACCCTGACTTCACTGCGAGGGTGCAGGAGGCGCACAGACACTTTGCCCCATTTAAGAGACAACTTTGGGAACTTGGACTGGATTATGCCATGCTGTATCCTGCAAAACTGCGAGTTAACCTGCAGGGGCATTCCCATTTCTTTACGGACCCTAAAGCACTCCAGCAGGCGTTAAAGGGATGGTCCAGGGCACAACGCGTGGACACCAACAGTCAGGTGGATGGCGAGGACCGATAGTCAGCTGGATGAGCAAGAATAACGCTGCCCTATAGCCGGCATGTGGAGACACAAGACTCTACAGGTCCACAATGACGGTATGGACTGGGCCAATTTCGAAGGAGACATTGAAGCTAACTGCCACTACGCCCCTGAAGCTAAGGGTTGGCAAGGTCCTCCCGACAGAGCCCTGATACCCTGATGGACCTATGTATGGGTGAGATCCAACTGATGCATGCGTTTTGTACTAGATTGCCAAGTGGGGCTGTTACTTGCTAGCTTGCCCAGGCAGATGCTGGGGGCACGTAGTGGGCGAGAGACAATGTCTAGGATGTATCCCTCGGGCCAGTGTAATATAATTGACCATTAATGTTAGTACCAGCGTGTAAGCTGATGTAATAGCATGGTGCAGCGAGGACTTGGAGTGGGGTTATCGGCAAGCATTGTAACCAACACACTTGATTGCTGCCCGGCAACCTCTGCCCCAGCGCGGAATGCACCTTGAATGCCCGAAAGGGGGTTCGACAGTTGAGGATCCAGGTGGGTGGTTGGGGGGTGGGGGGGGAGGGGGTCATTCATATGAGGCCTTGTTCGGGTTGGTCTGCTGTGGGAGGGGGGGGGATGCAGGGTTTTTGGGTTGGGACTGTTTATGGGATGAAGGGGGGGGGGGGGGGTATGGTATCTGACTCTAGACCTGCTACAGATTTTGGGCGCAAGAAAGGCAATCACTCACGCACTTAGTTTACCTTTATGGCTGACACGCCAATGCAAGCAACACACCCAAACTCATGGCCCTCACATGGAACGTGCGAGGTCTGAATGACCACTGTAAAGTTAGGAAGGTCATTAGCTACTTACAGCGCCAACACACAGCTTTGCTACAGGAAACCCATCTCCCCATGACCAGCAAAATGTTGCACTGCAGAGGGCTAGAGGGTAATATAGTAGCAGCAGGCTTCACATCGCATGCCAGGGGAGTGCTCACCTGGGTAAACCCGAAGTCTAATCTTTCCTTACACTCTTTACGGGTGGACACGGAGGGCAGATTTGTTATCTCCAGATGCACAGGGCCTAGTATAGACTTGGTGGTAATTAATTCCTATGGCCCAAACTATGACTCTCCTGACTTTTTTCAAACTCTAGCTGCCATGGCCAGACAATATGACAATGACCGTATTGTATGGGGTGGGGACTTCAACCTGGTTCTAGACCCCACTCTGGACAGATCAGCTGGCCCTCCCCGCCGACCCTCGATGGCGGCTCTGGCAATGAGGAGCGTCATAACGAGTAGGAGTCTAGAAGATGTGTGGCGGTTCAGACACCCAGGGCGAGGGGGGTATAATCACTACTCCGCATACCATGATATCCATACCAGAATAGATTACTGGCTCCAGGCTGGGGCAGATTGGGGACTGTAAGGTGCTTCCCAGGTCCCTGTCTGATCACTCACCCGTGCTTTTGGTGCTGGACATTCCAGGAAAAACCATCCTGCCCTTCACATGGAGATTCCCTCCCCTCCCTATTCCCTTCTGGACCCGGCATTTAGAGGAGAACTCGCGGAAGCTATTGACGTGTTCTTTGAGACCAACGCGGGTTCCGTAGACAGCTTCCAGGTAGTCTGGGAAGCATTCAAAGTATAGATCAGGGGTATAGCAATGTCCAAACACTCAGGAGTGCTCAAGTCCATCAGGCAGAGACTGACTGACCTTGAGCGACGCCTGGCTGCCCTAGAGGATAGACAGAGCAGACAAACGGACAGTACGATAGGGGAAGAGATCAAGACTCTTCTCGCTGAGTATCATGAGGAAACAGACAGAGGTGAAGCACATGGGAAAGTACGCAGCGGCAAGAACGTATGGGGAGGGTGAGAGACCCAGCTCAGTCCTGGTCCGAGTCGTAAGCGGGAAAAGGGGGCGACAAATTTCTGAAATAAAATCAGAAGACTGGGAGGTGCTGACAGAAGAAGCAGACATAGCACGAGCCTTCTATGCTGAGCTATCAAGGTCCAAAAGTGGAGACCTTGAGGAAGACATCACTGACTATCTTGACCACATCAATATACCTACGTTGACTAATACGCACAGGGAATTCTTGATGCTCCCGATAGAGAAGGATGAAATCACGGAAGCGCTGGCGAGTATGCGAGCTGGCAGTGCACCTGGTGCAGATGGCCTGACTGTGGGGTTTTACAAGGCCTTTCAAGACAAACTACTCCCACACCTATCTACACTCTTTGATGACATCTGCTTAGAGGGCAGTATGCCGCAATCCATGAGGGAGGCGCTGCTGGTTGCGATACCAAAGCCAGGCAAGCCACTAGACGAAGGCAGCTCGTATAGACCTCTTTCCCTACTGAACGAAGACACTAAACTGTTTGCTAAAGTACTGGCCAACCGACTGGCGCTTTTGGCGCCTTGACTGGTGGCCCCTGAACAGACTGGTTTCATCCCCAGCAGGAACCTGATGTATAACATCCGTACGGTTCTGGGCACGATACAACATGTCCGGCAGGATAGGAAAGTACTTGCTGTGTTCCTAGATATGGAAAAGGCTTTCAACTCAGTGGAATGGCCATTTATGCGCTTAATACTGCAGCAGATTGGCCTAGGGCTGCCGTTCCTCCAGATGATGGGGGCTGTATACAATTGCCTGTGGGCCAGGCTACAACTTGGTAACCGACGCCTTCCCCATCAGTAGAGGCACCAGACCGGGGTGCCCGCTTTCGCCCCTTCTATACGCCCTTGTTGCCGAACCGTTAGCCTGTGCACTCTGAGAGTATCATGGCAATGAAGGCATAGGCCTTCCCACATACAAGATAGTGGTGTCCATGCACGCCGACGACACTTTGCTGTATGTTTGTGACCCAGACAGCAATTTAACCTCTGTACTGAGAGAAGTGGTCCGCTTCATCGGGCCTGAAGGTCAACTGGTCGAAGTCACTGGCTTTCCCCTTAACCCCTATCACGCAGAACATTGAAATGGAATATCCGCTGCAGTGGACTACAGAAACAGTCAAGTATTTAGGTATACAACTCCACACCGATGCTGAGATATTATTTAGAGCAAACTATGGCACTGCCTTCAGCAGGCTGGAGGATGACGTTGAAGCTTAGTGTAGGCTCCCACTCTCCCTACTGGGACGAATATCCATAATGAAAATGGTAGTGCTGCCCAGATTCCTGTTCCTGTTTATGACACTTCCGATAGTACTTACCAAATCCTTTTTCAAACAACTAATGGTCAAACTGGCTTGGGCAGGGAAACGGCCCCGGGCCAAGTGGACACTACTCACATTACCTTACAGTATGGGAGGGCTCGGTGCCCCCGACTTAGAGCTTTATTATAGAGTGGCACAGGCTGCGCACCTGCATACCTGGCTCCACGGCGATGGTGGTATCCCACATGTCCGCATGGAAACACTTTGCCAACCCTCTCTCGCTCCCGTCTACGATCTTCCACCCGGTGGATCAAAGAACCGGCATATTGGACTCAATAGCTGCAACCAATCCTGCATGGCATAGTCTTTTACAGCTGCAGGGGGGGTGGGGGGGCCCTGCTATACACCCTGATAATGCCGATAGACTGGGCTCGATGGCTGTCTCCCATCAAGGAGAAAGGGGGTCCTTTCATTACACAACATTGACGTTAAAGTGGCAGGGGATCTGTTCCAGTACTGGGTAGCCAAAACTTGGGAGCAAGCAACAACTAATAGCGCAGATGCACCTCTATTGACCCGCTTCCAGTTCCACAGGGTGCGATGCGCTCTTTCAGACCTGTTGAGCGAGGACATGGCCGAACCACCTGAGGTTCCGGAACTCACGTATGTTATTAAGGCCGAGACTCCTCAAAAACTACTGTCCAACCTATATAAGATCACAGGCACACAGGGAGCACACATACACAAAGGCACGCCTGGCATGGCAAACTGATCTACAGATAGTTATTGACGATGACATGTGGCGATACTGCTGTACTAACACTAGGAAGTTATCACTTAATGGCAGACACCAGCTAGTTCACTTCAAGTTCCTCAACAGGGTGCATTACACACCGGCGCGGCTGCGCAGGTACGGCCTCCGCGACACTGCGGACTGTAAGATGCCACGCCCCGGACGCAGGCTTCCTGCACCTGGCATGGCATGGCCAGGTATATGGGATTTCTGGGACAAGATCTTTACTGAGATAAGCAACATAGTAGAAATAGAACTCGCGCCTGATCCCGCGCTAGCGCTCCTGGGATTCACTAAGAAGCTACCCAGGCCGCACGGCGATTGGTGGACATGGGACTGCTCATAGCTCTGAGGGTGGTGGCCTGCTGTTAGATGAGAGGCCCCGCGCCTACACCTAAACGCTGGGCACATGATGTTATATTGCTGTACACAGTCTGAGAATTACAGCGAGCTGTTGCTTCCTCCTAGTCGTCCGAAAAACTTTTGGCGGTTGTACAGCGGTCTCCAACCGGTCGATCGCGAGCTACCGGTAGCTCGCCGAGGTCCTGTGAGTAGCTCGCCACAGCATTTTGATTTTTGTAACCCTTTCTTTTAACGTTTTTCGTCCTTTTTTTAATAGTTGTTGTGCTCTCACCCAAACCAGCTGCTCCGATAGGCTTAACTGAGCTTAACTCGGGGGTAAGGGCGGGCTGAAGAGGACGACGTTGTTCGTCATCTGAGTCATCCCTATGCCACCTGCCTTTCGCACCGAGGCACCGTGCTTTCAATCTGCATGACATGTGCCAGTGCAGAAAGAGGCCAGAAATCATGACAGCATGGCAGTAGGGTGGCGCAGGCAGTACTGAACTGCTAACCTACCAGTACTTGCACCACCTGCCTTTTCTAGCCTGCCACTGAATCTCTGACCTGCGTGGGAAGCAGCAGCAGAGCAATCGGTAAGCCATGTGCTGAAATATTCGTGGTTGCTTTATTAGTTGTGAGCAATGACGGCTGGCGGGGCAGTGCGGGGGAAATTAACAAAAGCAGTCTGTCTCGCCTCAAAAGGTATTTTCTCCTGCTTGGTGTCCCCTTGCCCCGTGATTCTTAAAATTAATTTGCACCAGGTATTGACAGCAATAGAACAACATAAATATGTATTTACATTTTAGAGAAGACCTTTATTCGTGTATTCCCGGCAGCAGGGGACAGAACTGTGTAATTAGCGCCTTCCACAAATAGTTTTGCAAATAAGCACTTTTACATTCTAGGGGCCCTTTTTATGGCATTTGGCGCTTCCCTCGACCAGATCTCCTTTGGTTGTTTATTCTTGGATAGAGGCTTATTAAGCGTCTGATCTAGGATCAGTTTCTGCTGGTCAATGTGAAAGTGAACTGAGTTCGATCATTTTAAACATGTGTAGAGCATCGTGTGCATGGATGGGTGTGCCCTTTTTTTAGTTCAAGGGGTAGTCTGTTGTCCATGGTGCTTCCTGTACTGGTTGTTTTCAATACCACATTGCAAGTCAGGCAGTTAGCACTTATGTAATATGATTTGCCTACCGGTGTCATATATTTAGGTAACTTTATTTGAATGGTTCTCAGATGTATGTCGGTGTTAAGAGAGAAAAGTGCTTTTCAGCAGGTCAGCTGTCATTACTGTGAGGAGTATGGCTTCAGTGCTTGGTTGCATGGCGAGGGTATAAAGGGGTTTGTTATTGAAAGGGGAATTAATTAATATATTGCACAGAATAGGGTCATGATACCTAATCAGACTGAGTCCACCATTAGTCGCCCATGCAATAATTTGCTCTCAAAACTAAATTTCAGCTGGGCATTTCAACAGCAGTGGGCTCGTGCACGCTCCGGATTAGTCACTGGTGGGCTAAAGTTGTTGAGGAGGATCGAGGTAGGGAAGAATGGTGGGAGGCTTATGATCCAATGTCACCCCAGTGATATGTGATGAAAAAAAATATCAGCTAGCATGCTCCTTTAATTGTCTTCGAGGCTTCATCTGGCATGCAAATATGAGGCCCTTGAATTATTTGTCGGCTGTGGCATCAAGGTCCAGCATGTGACTAGCAGTGGAGCAGCTCTTCTCCCTGAGCTCACTTGAATCTCACACGCACAGCCATATGCTGTGTCAGGTAGGCACTTTCATCTGTGGAGCGAAGGGGCTGTTGGGGCACCAGCAGTAGGTTTGGGCAACACAGAGACATGTACTGCCCCAGCCTCACCAACAGCCACACCTTGCTGTCAGGCCTCTGAGCCCATGCACCACCAAGTCACCAAGCAGCCCTCTCATCTAATGCAGAATCACCAGATCACCATCCCCAGGCAAAACTAGCAGCAATTTTCGATCACAAGGAATCTGCTGTGCACCTCAGTGTGTACAAACTGTTTAGTTGAGCACTGCTTTCATGCAGCCATCATAGGTTAGCTCCAGATTCTGCCACCCTTTATGTTTTTTAAAAGATCCACATTTTTTGTGTACCAACACAGAATTTTTCAGATGTAATGGAAAGAAAACAGCCACTTAAAAAAAATATATATTATTTTCACTTTTCAAGCGATGATCAGTAATTACTGAACTGTTTTTTTTTTTCATTTTCTCTACACGGGGAATCAGTTCACTACAGTGCATGTGCAAATCACAGTATGGTCTCTGAAGAAAATAGGCTTAATGTCAATGAAGCTGCGTATGGGAGTGTCTCTCGTAAAAATGCGCAAGTTGCTTGACATTTAGTAGCTCACAATGATTTTCACTGATCAGAAGTAGCTCTCCCTACAGAAAAGGTTGGAGACCCTGTACCAGACATACCTTAATAGTAAAAGCGACACTCCCACCATAGAGGACAACCGGGGACTCTAGATTACGACCAAGTAGAGGAGATTGATGCATTGGAGTGCAAGGCAGAGACTACTTCAGCACTATGTAGGGGGAGTGGGTGTACTTTCTGGGGCAGGGGGTGGTGTAACTCATCGGCGGTCATGTTAGTGGACACATTACAATCGCCGCCTGCCCAGCTATGGGTTGTTGGTTAAATGGCTGTGTAATCACCCGAGGGGATTGTCGCATTGTTGCACATACAGTATTTGTGATCCAAGTCGGATCGGAGGAAGGGGGGTTGTTGAACTAGAATGCTTTACATATTGCAAACCCAATAAAAATATTAATAAAAAAAATAAAAAAATCCCATTTCTTGCTTCATAATTTGGTCAACTCTGCAGCATAATTTGGTCCTTGTCTGTCGCATAATTCTAGTGGCCCTGTGTATAGTAGAGTCTGATGTGACCGTGTCGCAGCAAGCATGTTTGTGTATGAAGTCAGCACCAGGCACACAAGCGAACACCAAACCCGAACTTCTCTGCACCTCCTCTTAAGCTGTGCCATGTAGCTGCCTTCCGTCTTCACTCCTAAAACCCTCCTGAAAGCTTCCTGAAACAACTCCGTAATTTCTCACAATGTACTGATAAGTAATCTCACTTTACATGCACCATCACCATCTTCCTCCTCCAGCTATGCACATCACTTAGTGGTACCCAGGGGAGATAGTTGCTACCCTGGTCTTGCTCTTTGTTACCCTGACACTGCCCTTGCTACCCTGGTTCATGGGTCATATAGGTTGCTACATAATAAAACCAGCACTAAAAATGCAATAGGTCTCGCCTTTGATTAAGTTAAAGGTATTTCCTTTGCTATACAATACCATTAGCAAAGCAAATGGCTTTAACTTAAAGGCGAGACCTATTGCATTTTCAATGCTTGTTTCCTTGGAGGCCATGGACCTTGCACCGGGGAACAGTTTGTCTATTGAGGGTTGGGAGCCCCTGCTCTCTTTGAGCATTCCCTCCCCCCTCTCCCTCTCCCTCTCCCTCTCCACTGCCCCCAGATTTCCCCGTCCCTGAGCTGGCAAGGTCTTCTCACAGGCCTAGGAGGAACTGGCGACTCCACAGGATCTCCCATGAAGCATATCTGAGTGCACAGTTATAGCATTTTGAGGGCACATCCTTAACGGGTATTAAAGGACTGGACAGACTCCCAAACAAAATGTAAAACCACTGAGCACTGGCGCATACCGTTGCTTATGGCAAACCTTTCTTTTTTTTTTTTTTTTTTTTTTTTTTTTTTTTGAAAACCTTTATTGTGCTCAAAGACAGTACAAATACGGGCCACAACCATCCGGCCGGCCACGGTCACACATTTAGCACTGGTGCATGCAATACGGTGCCAGGGTAATGCGGTACGACAATAATTACAATACAGGAACAGACTGAAAAGCGCCGTCATACCTAGGCAAAGGAGCAATGCAGGTTATTTTCAAAGTCTTTTTTCTGTGCAAATATTAAGATCAGGTCATACTACTCCGCACTTAATACAACGAAAAAGAAAAACAAGGACCATGTAGGCGGGACTCGACAAAAAAGAACATCAAGTTCCGGCAAAGCAATTCGCAACATGCAAGTCCCAACCAGAGGATGGCCACAGAATAGTTAGATCACAGGAAGCTGCCTCAACAACCCACCTTCAATGACACCACCACCCATCCCCCAGCATACCTAACACGGGCCTAAGAAAGAAGGGAAAATCATAAAGAGCAAAAAAAAAAAGAACCATAGAAATAAAAACTCAACTAACAGTTAACCCCCCACCCTACACACATGCAGAGGCTATGGCCTATCCCCCCCTAGCAGAGTGTCTGTCGCCCCGTAAACCCGAAATATAGGAAGATAAGAGAAGAGAGGTAGAAGAGAAAGCGAAAGTGAAAATAAAAATAAAGAACAAATTCCAAGGACATAGGGAGTGGAAACAGGACCCCCGTCCCGAAACGCCCCTAAGAAAAGATCTGGGAGGAGGAGCAATGAAACATGCGCGAAAGCTCCGCCGGTCCAAAAAGCAATCCCCACCCCAATAATAACATCAATGGAACTGCAGCAAGCAATACAGTGGGGAATGAGTCAATGCGCAAACAACTATAAGACCATCCAAGTTCAGAGTCCACCCTCCCTCCGCACACCCGCCCGGTTACTAAGCAAAGAAAAGGGTCCCCTATCCCTGGCCAGTCCTGGGGCTCAGTCTCTCACCCCTACTGCTCACTAGTCCAGTGTAGTGCAGGAGAACAAAGGAAGATGGCCGCTCAAGCGAGGGGGGAGGTGCACAATCGAGGGAAGAATGGTGTCCGGTCCCGGGAGAAGAATCCACCTCGGTCATTGTCCGCTCTGGCATGGTCCAGCCGTGCAGATCACAAAGCAAAGCAATCCAAATCCAAGGCAAGCATGCCGGCGGTGAGGCAGGAGGGCAACACACTGGTATCCTGGGCCATGATCCCTCGCACATCAGCACACAGTCCAGCATGGAGCAAGGGGGATACACTGTTTCTTCGATGATAATAGTAAGAGGCAACAGACCCTCACCGGCTCCTGCGATGGCTACAGTATCCTCCACTGCGATCTCCCGAGACAGTGTTGCGGCGTCAGACTGTAGCAACTCCCGTCCTGAGTCTCGTTGAAGATAATGCCCCTGTTTCAGGCTGGGATCCCGGGTACAGGCGTAAAGTTGTGCCCCCAGTGCATTGCAGCTGCCCCTTAACTCCAATTGCAACTCGCCCAGGGCTGTAACAACGTCAGCAAGGGTGAGTGTAGGCTGGAAAGACCCCATGGTCGCGGTCCCGTGGGGAGGAGTTGTTCCAATCCCTTCAACGCTGGGGAGCTCGCTACTGTGAAAAGGGGGCCGCGTAGACTGTGATTCAGCGGCGAGCCGTCTGCTGCGCCATCTTGTTCCCTGTCCGACACAGTGCGGGGAGAGGCAGGGGGAATCAGCGGGACGCGGTCAGGCGGGTACCGGACACCCACCGGCCAGCAAGGATCCGCCCGTCTCGGTGGACCATCCGGGGGTCAGCAAGTGCGTGGGGAGGCTCGCGGATTCGGGTCAGGTCAGCCGTCACTAGCCGGAGGGACTCGGAGCACAAAGCAGAAACATGGCGTCCAAAGACAAAGGTCCCGCTAGCGAGTCGCCCAAGCCGTCCGGCACCCCGCAGCCCAGGAGGTGTGCAGCGGTTCCCGCTGGCCGGCAGCGCGCCGGTCGCGAGTGCAAAGGGGAGCGCCGTCCAGCCGTATCATCCCAGTCACGGAGCAGCTGCGGGAGGGGGCGCGAGGGCAGCAGGGCGCTGCAGAAGAAGCTGGATCCCGGGCCGGGGCGCGTCCGTCTACAGCGTCGGACTCCGGGCGGGTGGAGAGGTCGGCGGAGCACCAGCAGCAGCAGCTCCGTCTCCCGCACCTTCTGGAACCAAAATAGGGTAGCCGGACAAACAGGATCGTGGTGCGGGAATCCGGGGCCGGCGGAGCCGAGGGCTGCGCGTCCGTTCAGGTCGCCATCTTGGCTCCTCCCCCCTATGGCAAACCTTTCTGATGCATATTTTGTTCCTCTTGATATGCATAAAATGTAAGTGACGAGGAACTATTCCTGCATGGGTGTGTTCTTTCTGCCAAACATATATGTTTGAAATTACATCTCTTAATCTTAAGTAGAATAATTTAGATTCATCATCAACTGAGTGTCTCAGCATGCATAAAAAACATGCCTGATATGCATGTGGGACTTAAGTGAACAGGTAGAGATTTAAAAAAAAAAAAAAACACCAGAGCAATGGGAATTTTCTTAGAAACTCTGCATCCCGTGGATCTAGGACTTGCATTTGCTTCAGCCAAACTTAAAAAAGAGTTCACTTCAAAAACGTAATATTTATCTCCCATTTGAAAAGCATCAGAGTAGGGAGGGCATAATTAAGTGTTGACGGCAGCTTAAAGGGACAAAAGATTAGTGTCTGAAACCTCTGTCAACTTCCATCCTCAGATTGCCTATAATCAGTGAAAATAAATAACCAGTTTGATACTCTTGCCTGATCTACAACCAGCCTGATAATGGTCTAGGATATTGGAGCAAAGTATTGTAATAGAGTTGTCACTGCTGATTTAATCCGCTTTACTGCGGGTGGATTATCTCCTAAAATTTAATGTTTGCAGGGTTATTTGTATTTATTTTTTGGCTGATGAACTTTGGCTACTTGAAAGATGCTAGCATGGCTAGTGTTTCAATAGTTGGCTGTAACTATAAATGATCAGAGGTATTGGCAATCTTATTGGAGGCTTTTGCTGCTTTTTCTCAAGTGACTGATCTGTGCAGCAGAGCTGTCTTAGTTTCCTTGGCCTCCTGTTTGACAGGCTACTTAGCTATATTGTCCATGAGACTGGCGACTGAATAATGTATGCTGCTAACATAGCAACAGTTCAGTCTGTTCCATCCTCCGTTCTGATTGGAATGTTGCATCTTCTTACACTGTTACATTGTAGACAACTATGAGATTTGTTTATCTGGATTTTGCCTTGCTCCGAACGGTCATCCTTTTTGAGGTTGTGGAGTCTCCATGCAAGGACTTCTCTGTGGTAATACAGCTGATGTGTTGACGGCTGTAGTGTAAGAAGTCAATAAGTGCTCTTTAGACAAAAATAGGACCTCTGGGACATTTTTTAGGTCTCGCCTGAGCCAGCACACATGCGCTGCTCTGCGAGGCTTTTAGAAGGTCTTCCAAAAGGACTTCCAAATCCCACAGCCTTTGCTCGTGTTTTTTTTTTTTTTTTTTTTTTTTTTAGTTCCACGCATTTGATTGGCCATTTGCGTAAGGCTTCCACAAAAGAAAGCACCCAAGTGGCCAAAGGCTCCTGTATGTCCCGCCTTATCTTTAAATGTCACCTCCCATGGCCTAGGGGTCTTGGGAGCGCACAGGGTGCCATCTGTTCTGGCAGCTGCATTCCTTACAGCGCGCACTCCCGGGCTTGTCTAATGAGCTTTTATTTGTTTAATTTTTGTGGTTTCCAGCATCAGTCGGTTTAACTTTCTGGGAAGCTACGAACTTTCACTTTCCGCCACTGCCACGGGCAGAAAACGCAACTTCAAACTTCCAAACCCGCCAGAAACGGAGGTCCTGAAGCATTGATTGAAGCGCAAAGCAGCGCCCGGGACCGAGGACACCAAACACATGTGGGCGCTGGGGCCACCTCCTGAGATTTAACTCTTAACTTAAATGAAACCAATTCGGCAATTCGATTTAAAAACCCTCACATATCCTAGTACCAAAATAATTGTGATGAAAAGAAAAATACCAAATCCTCCTTTGTGCGTGTCACTAAACAGAAGAGTTTGCATGCAAATATAACTATAATTGTTTTTAATGCCATTCGTCTTCATATTGTTATCATTTACAATTTGTTTACGTTTATTTATTTCGATTAAATGCCACTGTCCTGACGTCGCAGCCATGACTGTGTGTGCAGCCTGTACCATGTGCTTGGTGCCCGCACCTTGGCATCTGTACCGTGCCCCATAATTGTGCACATAACTGGACCCAGTGCCAAGACCGGGCACAGTGCCCTAGCTCCCATGTACAGGGCCCCTGGTATGCGTACATTACCCAGTACCACTCCAATGATTGTTTACATGCCACGGCCCGGCCTCAGTACCATCACCGGGCACAATGCCCTAGCGGCATGTCTTGGGTACTGTGCTCTGGTACTGCCCCTTGTTTGAAGTCCCCGGCCTCGTACTATGTTCACATTACCTCATATAGTGCCTTAGTTAGACATACCTTACCCCGGGTGTCGGCATTGTGTACAGTGTCATGGCACCAGAACCTTAATTGTGAGTAGTGCCCCGCACCCCTGTCCTCTGTACAATGCCCCTTGCAGGGGCCTGTCCTTGCAAAAGGTACACTTCTACTTGACACTCCAATGATGGTCGTGCACTTTGCCCCTGCGTCCTGCTGGGTATGGTGTGCCGGCATGGGCCACGTGCCCCTTCCACCCAAGGGTGCACCAGCACATGATTATGCGCATTGCCCCTTTAACCATGCAAGGCGTGCGGCGCTTCGCAAAGTGCCAGTGGGCATATACGTAGGCATATGTACTGTAATTATTCTCAGTGCCCCCGGCACCGCGTGCGCACTGTGCCAGAGTGCACGGTTTCGGACTTGTGTGCAGTGCCTCCCTCTGCTGTTTTTAGGTCTCGCTAGCGTTGCAGCGCATGTGCTGTGAGGCAATGGGGCTTACTTACAAGCCCCTAGCACTGCGTGTGCGTCAACTCTTCCCAAATAAAAAGGCTTGCAAATAAGCCCCTTTGACTCTAAATGCTCTGCATGAAGCTAAATGAATACATAAACTCTATGACCAGATCAGGGAACAGAAATAAAATGAGAATTAATTTGCATGTTCATGTTAATGCCTAACGCTGTTATGCCTGCTCCTAAGCACTAACTATTCAAACTATATATATATATATATATATATATATATATATATATATATAATACACACACACAAAAAGGCACACTATCAGAAGGTAAATTAAATGTAATACACTGTGTTACTTGATGAATATAGTTGAATGAGCTATTGCAAATGAGTAACCGCTTATATGGCCTGAGGCCTCAATGAGCAACTAAGCACGTTGACTAAACAGGGGCTCCTATGAGGCATAAAAGGCATAACACAAAATAGTGCCTCCTGCTTTAAGGTACCAGAGAACATAGGTGCTACTTTATATTAACAAGCATTTGCAATGCAATAGGCCTCGCATTTGCAAGAGTTTGACCTATTGGCATTGTAAATGACGATGACCTTTAATTATGTGTTTTGAAAAACTGCAAGTGGTGCGTAAACACGCACTTTGTACTTATAGTTCTTGTTTACGAAAAGCAAGGCCGGAGATTACAGCGCCTTTTTTAATGGCAGCCTTGCTTCTTGTAAGCAAGGACCATAAGTACAAAGTGGGTGTTTACGCACTACTTTCAGGTTTTCAAAACACTAATAAAAAGCATTGTCATTACAATGGCGATAGCTCAAACTATTGCAAATGCGAGACCTATTGCATTGCAAATGCTTGTTCTGGTTGCTTCCTATTTCCTTCTGATTGTATTTTTCATGGAACATTTTCTTTTTGAAGCTCTCCTTGTAAGGTGTAAGCCCTCCATGGAGACCTGCACGACAAAAATGCCTCTGTCTCGAACAGATCTGGAAGGTGACTTTGTGTGATGTTGCTTCTCTCAAAGGGGGGGGGGGGCACAGGAGGTTCACATAAGGTCCCATGGCAGAAGATTCTCCTCCCTTTGGGCCTATTGATGTATTGGCCCCAGCCACAGATTTTTATTTTTTATTTTTATTTTTTTTTTGGTCTCGCACCTGGTCGCGCACATCTCCTGTGCCCCTTGGGAGGCAAGTCAGCATGCAGTTTTACTTTCACTTTTGCGAAAACTCGCACCATTGTTGGAGCGGCCCGCAAATAAACATTGCCACTGTGGCTTCATCGGAACAAATGAAGATTCCGCCAAACTCACCCGGTGTGGCGGCTGGCTCCGGCGTGATACTGGAGCACTCCGGCTCCTCCAAATTTCTGGCAGCACAATGCGGGGCTTCCTCCTTAGGCATGGGAGCCGTGCACTGCTATCTGCCACTCTCGCAGGACTTCAGTACCGCACTTCCCTTCCTCTTTGGCGCCTGGGCTCCCTCTTCATCACGGGAGCACTGGAAGGAGACCGGCGCTGCCTACATCGGCTGCACGTCCCAGCCGCAGGGCACGCAAAAGTACCGTGTACCGCGCGGGCAGCCCTCGCCCTCCCAGGTCTCCTCCCCGCCCGGATGTGGAGCTGCGCATGCTGTCTGTTTTGCCGTTTCCTGCCTCCCGAGCCTGAGACGGGGCTGTGAGCTGCTTGTGGCGTATCCCTAGGTTTGGTATATCGTCATTATGGTGACTAGAAAGCTGTTTGGGGTTCATATTACATCAGGCTGCTGCCACACATTCGAAGGCACAGTGTTTGTGGATGCACTCTGCATGTTAATTCTGTGCCATGAACAAGGGGTAGCCTTGCTCATTTGTAATTCCGGGGGGGATGCACCATATCAAAAACCAGAACAGCACTAACTATAAACCATGATTTATGTAACCTGACTACCAGAATTTGGGTGTCAACAAAAAGGTCATTAATCCTCCTAACCAAGACTCATTTATAGAGCTCAACTGACCTGATCTTTCTCTGTGTGGACCCAATACACATCTCTAGGCTAAAATGAACCTACTTCTGCACACTTCATAACTGCGTCATAAAAGTGATTCTCATCAGCCTCTCTTCAACAAACATTTACATCGTGTGGATAACCTGCTCTCTGGGCCTTTGTGGTGTTTTAATTAAATCATTACTACGGATCCCAGAATTCAAGGCAGGAATCTGGACGGTGTAAGTGAGTAGCCCCTTGGAATGGGGGTATGACTGCGAAGACTTTATAACAAGCGTCACCCAAAAGAGAATTCAAATCTCCACAAAGGCAGAGCCTGCGCCATAAATGCTACATGTATTCATGACGCAACACAGGCGAGTAATAAGACAAAAAAGATGTAAAAGATGTCACAAGGAACAGACAGCAGAACCCCCCAGCGGCGTCTAAGACGTTGCATGGAACCAGGAGGCAACTAGGCAAATGAAAACATTCAAGAAGGGATGTGTTGTGGAGGGCGGTATCATAGTATTCTGTGATCGGCTGAAAAGGCATATATCGGAGCCACTGCACCCAGCATGTTTTCACTTCATTTTTCTCTTCACACCGGTTTTCTAGAAGTGGTGCCCCGGTTCAGAAGCTCTAGGTTGTGTGTTTCGGAAAATGATTTCCTTGTTCGGTACATAGAATGTTGCTCTTTGCCTTAAGATCCCCAGTAATGAGCTGGTTCATTAACAAGCAGAGTTCATGGTTGAGCCTGAACAACTTCAGAAACAATGTGACTTCCGTTGTGCCTCACCCATGAAGCACAGGTCAGCTCAAGCAGGCAGCAGATCCCTAGGGTGCCTGGTCAGGAGGAAGAGAACCGGCAGATGTAGATAAAGAGAAACAAGCACTTGCAATGCAAATGGTCTCACATTTGCGAGAGTTTAAGCTATTGGCATTGTAAATGACCATGACTTTTGCTTCTGTTTTAAAAACCAACACAAAAATAAAAGGAATTGCCATTTACAATGCGAATAGCTCAAACTCTTGCAAATGCGATACCCATTACATTGCAAATGCTTGTTCCCCCTTTCTACAAGGCAGCATTTAGCTCTCTGGCACTATCCCTTACTCTCTCTATAAACTTATTTTATTACATCACCCGACAGATGTTGCAATTCTCAGTACAGTGTAGACTGTAAGACAATTTGTACAGACGGCCAGTAATGTGACTTATAAGACAGTCAGTAGTGGGATTGTCCTTCAGCAACCGAGCAATAGATTTGTAATCAGTCATCTGTCCCTAAATTGGTGCCATCTCCTACATCTACGTTTCTGATAACCTCAAGCAACGAGGGTGGAGAGGAAGGCCAAGGTGATCTTCAATGCTTAGTGGAGTCAACTGAGATGCATTCGAAAATTATCCAGCAGCATTAGTAAGGTTGGTACAAAGCTGAAAGGACACTATTCTTGCCCTTAGGTATGTAGTAAGATGGAAATTAGGATATGACCTTAAACTGCTGAAAGCAGGGGCTGGAAGGCTACTACATAGAGTTGGCACAGTCCAATGACAATCTTGTCTCCATAAAGTAAAAAAGAGATAGGCACGGCGCACTACTTGAATTGTAAACTGTCAATTTCAAGGAAGGTGGATTTCTGAACAGAGATTACCCTGATGAAATGTTGAAGGAAGCCATTGAGAGGACTACTGCTACTCCCCGGATTGAAGCTCTTCGGAGCACCCGCAAAACCGATCAACAGAGGATGGTCCTCGTATCTAGATACTCCACCGCGAGTATTAGTTACAAGAGCATTATATTGAAACACTGGCGCATCCTGGCATCTGAACCAGACTTTGGGAATCTTTTTAAGGAACCTCCAATTTTCGCATATACTCGACCCATGAACATCAAAGAAATCTTATCTAAAACCACCCCCAGCACCATTTCCGTTCAACACACTGGTACACGTCCTTGTCATCATTGCAACAACTGCAATAACATCATTAAAGGTAATAATATCAATCATCCCATGAGAGGTTACAACATCAGGTTAAATGTGGACGCTACTTGCGACTCTTCCAACCTCATCTACCTACTCAAGTGCCCCTGTGGCAAAATTTATGTGGGTAAGACCAGTAGGAAAATAAAGACCCGTTTGAACGAACATAAGTCAAATATCCGCACTAAGAACACCAAGTCCAACGTAGCCACCCACTTCAACGAAGCGAACCATAATGTGGCTCAATTAAAGTACATGGTTCTAGAAATTGTCCCCATAACTGAAGGAAGGGACAACAATAAGGTTCTCTTACAAAGAGAAACTGCCTGGATATACAGACTTCAAGCACAGAAACCGTGGGGTCTTAATGACCGGACTGAATTAAGTTGCTACTTATGATGCCCATGCGGCACTGCATTGATGCAATGTACTTTTGCTTTGCTGATTGTATTTACAGTATGCTGACAGTTGCCTTCTTCACACCCCCTTAGGTTTCATCACTCTTTCTTCCCCCCCTTTAAGATGGCCGCGCCATTCTACCGCTTCTCTTACAGTCCTTCCTCTATTTCGCTCACCCTTTCCTTGAACTTCCGAACTCCGCGTTTGCTTAGCGTAGTTCCAGCTTTCTGAACTTGCCATCTACACGCAAGCGCTGACACCGGCTATAGTAAGTCACTTCCCGATTCAACCGGCACTTCACTTCTGTTTCCTTCAACCCGCCCCGGGTTAACGCTCTTTTCGTCATTTTCTCCTTTTAGCTATCGCAACCCATGCGAAGATAACCATGTAAGCCTCGCGCTCTGAGGATTTTTTGTTACCTCCACACACCTTCCCACCCCCCCCCCCCCCCCCCCCCCCAGCCTTTTCTGACCCTCACGGCTTGTCTCCGTGCGCACCTTTCAAACAGCGTTTATCTTCTTCAGCACGACCCTTTGCTTTTTATCCACCTCAGCCAGCTCTCCTTTTCCCGTTCTCCTCCACTTTTTCTGTCATTTTCCACACCTTCTATCTCATCACCCTCAGCACACCCTGGAGTTCTGATGTTTTTTTTAAATCACCGAGGGCAGCATGTGGTTTGAACCACCCATTCACCTATGTATATTTGTTATGCTAGTTAAGCTACATCATTGATTTGGGTCATTCTTTGTATTTTCTGTTGTAGTGCTCCTTGAGAAAGGACTTGGCTAGTCCGAAATGCATTGGAGCCATCCTAATGTTGATTGAATCGATCATTTGATGACCATGTTGAAACATAAAAGAAAACTATGAAATGAAAATCTTTAAATAAATTCTACAACTTCACAATTGGAACTTTTCATTGAACTTTCTTGGAATCTATTGTGTTTCCCACACATAGAACCCGCATAAGTGTGCCCACCACAGGGATGCGCCTACACCCCAGTAGCGCACTCAACTTTTTCAATCTTGTCTCCATGCCACAGCTTGGCCGACCTCTTTTGCTGATGCAGATCTGAAGAAAGAGGGCGGATCGGAGTGCTCTGTTAATGGCCTCCTAGCAAGCTTCGAGGGCTAAAAGACTTGGCATATTCACCCCCAGGTCCCCTGTAACCCCCTGCAACCTAATTCAGGAGAGTCATGCAGAAAGGGATGACTCTGAGGTAAGAGGTTGTCTGGGCAACCTCACACACAGCCCTCAGCCAATTTGGGTTGCGTCGTGCCAAATCCATAATGGTCTGCACCCTCAATCCTTGCACGCACTCCATAACCAACACCCTATATGTAACTATGCTATCCTAAAATCCCACACAAATTGGGTTTTTCAAGGACTGATGCCGTCACAAGCACTTTGTGACCATGGGCAGTGTTATGGTCCTATTTTGTCCAAGTCTATACTCTAGTTAGGGTCTTGCGACAAATGTATCGAAGAGTAGTATTTTTTTAAATGTGTAGCCCTGGAATCTTGCAATGGAGAAGCTTTCTATGGCAGCAGCAGGGAAGAGTGAAGCTTATGCCAAAACCTGGGCCCCCTTCTTAACTATTCTCACCACAGAATGTCGAACTGTCCTGCCCACAATACCTCTCTATCCTCAAGCTGGTCCCTGACGACATCACCATCCTCCCACAAGAAGGCGTGATACGACCCTTCTTCCACTTACTGACGTGATAGACCCGGAGCAACATACAGGGAACACTCGCTGACATTTTCCTTTTCCCCTTCTCTTTGGCTCACTGAGGAGATAGGGTGGGGGGAGGGTTTTGGTGGGATTCTTTATTGTTTCCCTTTGTTCCTGTTTTGTTCAATGTTCACACGCGGACTATTACAGTGTGCCTACTTGCCTTAAGGGCCACCAAGCAGCTCCTGAGACTCCTTGCTCCTCAATTGCTTTATCGCCAGCCTACAACACTGTTCATTGCTTGCTACATTTCTTAAGACGAGGTCAGCCTTGTTGGGTTGTAGGCGGCTTGCTGTGTTTAATACATGGAACCCATATTCATATTGTTATTTGACCTGCATAGCCTGACTATACTTAGCCGGCCCCCTGGGTTGTAGGCACCTCAACTGTATTCTCTAAATCTGTCAATAAAAAAGATTTAATACTAAAATGTGTAGCCATGGGTTTTGATAACCTTCTTCGTTCACTCTCTAAATGAACATCTAGGAGGGGAAAGGGCTGTGGGCAGTTTTGATGGGACACTTGTGCACGTGGATTAGTTCATTCTTGTTTTTATAGCATTGCGTCATTTTGCATCTTTATTTCTTGCTGCGAGATGTATTGTTTGTAAGTCAGTGGGCTTGAAACCCGTCCATAGCATTCTAGTAACTTTTTTCATTGTCACCCTCCTTTGTTTTCTTATTTTTTTATTACTTTTCTCCCATAAGTATTCCTTCTTCTTGATAGCTCCTCTCTGGAGCTAGAACCAAGTGCATGTGTTTTTCCTCTTTGTTCTTCCGCGTCTTTTTGCAACATATATATTTTGTTTACTTTTACAGCATTTTATTTTTATTCCAGAACGTGCAATGTGCTTCAGGCATACAGCTTCTTATTTATGTTGTAATCACGCTATCTGCAGTCTCTATCTGCACTTTAGTAACTTGCCCCACTCTCCTACCTACCCCCCCCCACTGTACTACTCTGTGCTCACTCTGTACTACTCCGTTGTGTGACACTCTACTCTGTGCCACTCTCCTCTACGCCATCTCTAACTTTTAGCCGTGCTGAATAGCAGCCACGCTATTGTACAACGTGGCTAAAAGACATTGGCAAAGCCAATCGCTCTCTCATAGGTGAAGCCTATTGACTTTTATTGACAGAAGCAAACCCTGGTAAAGAGGTTTTTTGCAAATATCTGCAATCGAATCTTTTTCCTGCCAATTTGTTTTTCTAATCCGTCCCCCCCACCCCCCTCCCCCCCAACCACCCCTCCACACTTTCCCCCCCAATTACTAGGTCACAAACATAGCTGTGCCCAATTAGCTTTTCTTGGACTTTAGGTTAAATATGATTTTTTTTTAACTTGTTAGCAAAGTAAGTGATGCTTTATTGCTGGCTTCTCCTTGCCGAGTTTTCAAAAACTTATGAACCGAAGTCCATACGTGGTGTGTTCCGTTCTGTTTTTATTCTTTATATGCACTTGTTTAAACGCTTTACTGTGTTTGGATCAATAAAAACGTTAAAAAGCAAATAAAGATGTCATGACGGCGTTTAACTTTTCAGTTAATGTGGTCCGTCAGCTTGACCCATCCTTTCTATATGCACTAAGTAGTACAGAGCTGTTCACATAACCTTCTTTTCAGTTATTGTCCTGTGTTAAGTGGCGTGGTCGTTTTCCTTTTCAGACACAGATGCCCGACCCGAAGACGTTCAAACAGCACTTTGAGAGCAAACATCCCAAGTCGCCGATGCCGGCCGAGTTGGTTGATGTGCAGGCGTGAAGCGAGGTTGGATGGCAAGTAAAGCAGCGTTGTGTAGTGTGGATCGCTCTTCTCTCGTTTTGACTTCTGAGTGGTGGCAAAAGGGGTTGTGGGTTTGGCACCATTTTCAGCAATGTACCAGCTCCGTTTCATTGTTGCGTTAAAAATATTTGTTTCATGAAATTGCTCCTCTTTCTTTTGTTTATAGCTAGCAACAGTTTCCGCATTGGAAACAATTTAAGTAATGGTTCGCCAATCTTTTTATTTTTTAGAAGGGTTGCGTGTGGTCCTGTTACTCAGCACGTGGATGGCCTGTGCTTTGAAAGTCTCATTAAGCCTTATTTTCAATAGTCTTTAGTTCTATGCTAAAGGTTCACCCCTCTGCCAGGCTGAATAGTCACTCTTCATCTATAGATATCGTAGTTCGGTAGCAGGCCCATTAAGTGTTGCTTTTTTTTCCTTTAAAAGCTAATAGGTTAGAATGGTAATCAAGCCAGCTCCATTTATCAGCGGTGTGTTAAGTCTTAATGCTCCCTAGGCACCTTACATAACGGCAGGCTAGAGGGGTGAAGCATTACAGATTCAGTGGCAACTGCTGCAGTTATTGCTATTTGTGTTTTGTTACTCTACATTCTTCTCTTGCAGATTTGGATAATTTTCAGACGAAAATGGAGTTCGAAAGAAAAACGAGGACGATCCGGGGAGTGAACAGCCTGACCGTATACTTTAATTACTTTAACAAATTGCAAAGATATGTTGCTTTGTTGTTCAGATGTTAAGGAGTAGGCGGTGGCTAATTCGCTGCCTAATGTTAAGGCTCAAGTTTGAAATCGATCACAGCTTCAAGAACTTTGTAACATACATTCTTTTCAGACTATTTTTTTGTTGTTGTATGGAACCTGTTTCCTGAATCGATCTGTGACATTTTAACTTTTTTAACCTCCCTCCTTTGATTTAAAGTGGGTGACATTAACTCAGTTCAATATTTAGTTTAGTATCTAGAGGCTTCGGACATCCAACATGCAGGAGTAATTGAATTAAATGCCATTTTTGTTTTCTAAAAAGGGCTTATTCTTGTTTGGACTTCCTTGTCGACTTTTGAAGACTCTCTGTACTCTGGCTGAAAAGGGACCCTCCATGCTAAAACCATGTGACTGTGTTTCCAATACACCTTAATGCTTTTTTGTGAATATTTCTCTCTCAGACAAGTATCCACAGTTTACCTCTATATTTGAACTCTGCTCCTTGGCTTTACTTCAGGGTTTACCTCTGAGCTAATTCTATTTGTCCTAAAGGAACCGTTTGCAATTCTGACTTGTGGCAATAATTCTGGGAAGGCGATTCCACTTCTCTTAATTTTTTTTAATATATAGATTTTTTTTACCAGTGCACCTTTTTGTAAATGCTTCAATTTTTAAGCCATTTTCTAGGATGTGATTTTTTTCCTTCCGGGATTGATGATGAATTATGTACTCTTCTGTTGTCTCTATGAATCAAATTTTATGTCTTCAGTTGTTATGATACTGCAACCAATTAATTTTTGAGCATGTAGAATTGCAAAGCCTGAGATCAGCCATCCCTCCACCACACTAATGCTTAACACCCCAATTTGTTCATTCCTTGTCTATTGCACGGAGCCCATAAATACAGTGCAAAATATTCAAGAACCAAGGGCTTGATTTTGCTATGATCCAATCGGCTCCATGAAATGCTCATTTTGAACCACTGTAGAGCTACCTTCGCTCGGAAATCTGGCATGGATTAACTTTTGGTGATCTTAAAGTTCTAATTTTTCTTGCAATAGTCACTTTTTTTTGTGGGCGCTCTTAACATGGACCTACTTCTGAAAGCACCATGTGGTTAAAAGTAAAATTGCTTCTCTTTTTGGTCCTCCTAAACTCTTGCTTTGCATACTTTACATTTGCTTTCGAAGTAAGAGTGCCCGTATTTACTGGTGCTTGGCGTACTAAACCAAAAATGCTTTATCAATGAATCCAGACTTGATGTATTGAATTTAATGATACTTGGAGTCTGTTTTACTGATTGACATAAAGATGTGGTTCAGTCTAGATTAATTAGATAGCCATATTACATCCCATTTAGTTAAAACGGCTGTGGCAATTGGATTATTAAAGTAAAACACCCACTAAGGAAAAGCTCTAGTGTGGCAGGCTAACCTTGGGAATCGGCTGCATTTATACTTATTGGTCTTTACATTGCCTCATTGAAGACCTGGAGGAGTGGGCTATGATTACTCACCTTTAGTGGATACAGTATTTCTCTCCTCTCCAATATGTATATTTGAGACAGTCCATTCTCCCCTTAATGTCCAGATATTACTGCAGTAAGAATGTGATGCATTTAGGATATATGGAAACATGACTTATTTGCCACTCTTGGGCTGCTGTTCCTTGTGCCAAGGATGGGGACCCCAGGATGCCTCCAATGTCTGGTACCTCAGATACTGCATTTTTATTAACTTGTTCATAATGAATATTGAAATATTGTCTTTCAGCGTTTTTAAAGCTGACACAAGTGTCTCTTGCACTTCTGCCCTTGTGTCTGCTTTGGACTGTACAAGTCGAGTGCATTTTGCACAAAGCAGTGATACGTTCTGTTTGTATTATGTTATGTGAACCGCTATTCAAATTGATCATGTAGATCACATTTCATGTAAGACAAACGTCTTGCCTTTGTTTTTAATAAAGATTAAACATTTAAATGTACGCCGTCCGTTTCTGATTGGTGAGGTGCTGGGCAGTTTCCTAGGACATGACTGTAGCGTTCTGTTTTGGGGTAATGAGCTTGTTGCACATCTTATGTTGTCTACCTTGCTCACTGTGATAATCTTGGTTACCTTCTAGGCGAGATCTGGAGATAATTTGAACAACATCTTATTGTTAATTTGATTGCTTCAGCTTCAAGGTTTTCAAAAGCATATATAGTTAGGGTTAGAGGTACTATCAATTTGTATCCCAATTACAAGCAATCCCAATCTGAGGTCACAATTGCAAAAATGGATATTCCAATGTACAAATCCCATTTTAAGAGTCCACGTTTTCTTGAATACTAAAATGGGATAGTGACTGGAAACCCATTCAGTATCTGGAAGGCAAGTGTTGTTTTAGTCCCTTGGACATACTTGTTGGTATCCTTGGTTTGTGACTGTAATGCCAGTCATAAACCATGGAACATTTACTGTACCCCAAAATGGGTTGGTAACACATTTGCAAATGGGAAAGAGTCCCCTATGAGCTGCTTCCGAATTGTGAATATTGAAAAAAGTTTCAATAAGGTTAGGCAGTGGCTCCATGTCAGTCAAATATATATATATATATTTTAAACCTTCCGTTTCAGCGCAATCCGGTTTCTGTTACAAAAAATTGTCTGCATTTAAAAAAAAGAAAATAAGAATTTAATTTTTACACCGTGACAAGCAAGGTTGCCTTGCAAGCCACCATCCCTGTAATTGTGTCCAAACCCAGTGATTCGCAATTTGCAGTCTACCTCGTCAATGTTAATGCCTTGATTTGCTTTGTGGCAAACTCTGATTTGTAATTTTTAGGAGCTGACCTATTAGTACTTAGGCTGATTTTGCCAAATTTCACACTGGTATCAAAATTGCTAGTTGTAAATTGTAACCAGTGTAATAATTCATTGTTCTTTCAGTTCTTATTGTTTGGTCATATAATACTTTGTGCACTGGGGAAATTTGGTCATTGGCTCCAGTAGTGGCCTCATTAGTTAGTAGAGGCTTTATGGATATTAAGAACTATGGTCTTGTATTAGGCTAAGGATTAACAGGAATCCTTGATTTTGGGTCTTTCATAACTATCATAGCTATATATAGTGAATGGACCAACGTACAGAGTATTGATTTATTCCACCTTGTGGTTGATAACTGATATTTGCAGCCATTTTCTTGCATTGTCATAATGAGACTGTCTTGGCTTATGGTTTTGGTAGATGTTTTAACTGTAGTGTTTGTGTGGCATTAGTCAGTGTGGTACTTGATTGCCCTTGGTTTCTGTTGGTGGGGCAAAGGAAGTTATCAGTTCCAGAAACATTGTATAAATAGGCTGCATTCTTATTTTGCCAGAAAGAAGATGGCTAAAAATGTCAACCCTGGTATATCACACAACGCAGATAATTGCATTGTTTCTTGTGCTGGGATGGGGAAGGGACTGATCCCAGTACTAGTGGAGAGTTTTAAGCTAATAGTTTAGACAGGAAGGTGCTTCATCTGGTGAGAGAGAATCAAGGTTGTTTGGGGCATTGGAATGGAAATGGACCAAAACATTTCTTTCCCAAGCCCTGTTTCTAGCATCCTTGAACAGCGGAGGATGTTCATGTAGGCTAGAAATCAAGAAAGGAAAAAAAACACTTATTTATGAAGCTTGTCATTTGTCTGCTAGCGATTCTGACTCTGAGAGACAATATGATATTCTATTCTCAGAGACTTCTGGAAACCACAGATAAGATCACCACTTTTACTGACCTCGCTCATTGTTGAGTATACAAAAGAGATTAACTCTACACATTGATATTTTTGTTTATTGGCTAAGGCATCATTGTTAAGCAGAATGAGGAGACTCCTAGATGTAAACAAAGTTTTTACTTTTGTCTTAAATTTATTCAGGAAAAAGTCAGATAAGCGACAAAGCTTTTCATGCAATCGAATGGCCAAGACCTTAACAAGAACCTTCACCTCTATTAAGTATTGAGATGGGACAGTAGGATTGCTATTCCTCTCTGGGTTCGCATGGCTTCTAAATAACCAGCATAGTGGAAAGGTTCATGTCCTGGAGTACACAACCCTTCTTTTTCGACACTTCCATATCGAAACTGTTTGGGATGAACTGCTAGTCAATCTTTTAAAAAGTTGTCACCATGCCTTCCGGCAATGGGGATATTGCAATAGATATTTCACCCTCTCGTGTAAAATGTTCTAGACTTTTTCGCCCTTCTCCACTCAGGGTTGGAAGGCGTATATTCCCGACACAAGTCCTCAAGTCCTATTCCCCACAGCATAATTAGGAGTCATATAGACTCATAATAGTTTGCAGAAACTTGAACTGTCTGTGTCACTTGGAATGCTTCTATCTAATTAATCACAATTGCCATTACTCATGTGTTGCCTTTGTTGCTGCTACTCAAACACGCCACCTGTTTTCTTTATTACCAGTATCAAATATTCTCAGGAACTCTAATAAAGGACTTTTAGTCGCCGCCTTTGCAACCTTCTGCAGCGTGGCATGACGCTTGTGCTTCTGTTCGAGCTAACAAGTTGATTTTCAACTCCCTGGCTCCAGGGGAAGCTTCTTTCTTTTTCCACGCTATCTTGGATGTGACCTGATGCCGTAGACCTTTATAAGTTTCCCAGAGACTCGCATTAAACTCTACTGATTTGTTTTAAATATAAACAATTAGTCTTAATGAGAGAGCCTACCTTGTGTCTATCCTCTAGACCTCAACACTTTTATATGCATGTATTCCTACAACCATCAACAGGGAATGCTCAGAAATACCTCTTGCCCAAACAGTTACAGCTCCAAACCTGTGAAGAGCTGCCTGAGTTACAAAGAAGTCCGTGTGTGTCCGGAATACAAGTCATATGCACCTCAACAGAATGAGAACTCTCCGACCCCCTTTGTGAGAGTAGGTCAACCTATATCCACCGCACCCGGAGCAGCAGTAAACATTTAAAGCTATGAATGAGTGCCAGAGTGTACTGACCTCAAATGATCTGTTCCAACCTTTTTTCATGATCAACTCGCCACCAACTATAACCATTGCTTCACACAACTGGAAAATCAGGGCAGTAAGCCTTTTGCGTATTAACAACTTCAATTCCAAGGGGAGGTATGCAGAGACACATTCGGTTTTTTTTTTCCCTTCCGTCCTTCTCCCGCAGTGTTGCAGGTGCCATACACTGCAGCATTGCATCCTTTGTCATCTACCCTAGGCATTGACACCTTACTTGGCAGATTAAGAATGACCTGCATAGTTAAGTGGCTAAATGCCCACATTATCAGTTCTGCTTTTTAAGTTGTTGATGGCCCCTGAACTGATGTATCCTGCTGTAGCCAACATGACACGGTGTATGTTGTTCTGACAAGGTTGTGGACTTCCTTTGTCTTGCATGGAAGCCAAAGGTAAATCTTCAGGTGCAGCAGAAGGAGAGGTACAGTGGAAGCCTGACGTTTGTTTACTTGCATTATACAAAAGCATAGTATGCATCTGAGGCATACAGATAAGTGGCACTGAGGCATACAGATAAGTGGAAGAGAATAATCCTCATCAAGAAGTAATGAGTATCATGTTACGGCCCTTAACACTAACACGCTAGATTGAAAACGTGATGTTTGACCTTTTCTTACCACATTAGAAAAAATATAGATGCTCTTTCACAAAACACTACGCCTAGACCTAGGTATGTATCACGCAGCACTTTTGTGGTACAATAAACACTTCGAGAAGGAAATGGGTGATGTATTCGACATTGTGGCTCTAGGTTAGCATTTTGACTTTAGGTCAGCTTTTCTCATACTCGGAGGTCCTGTCTTTTCAGGAACAGTAATCATATTACTTGAACAGGAAGACATTCTTTAAATACTTCGGCATGAAGAGAAGTATACTAGCCTTCAGCGAAGCAGAGAGAATTATTGAATGAATCTTGCAAATCTATATCCTGTTAGAGAATGGAATTTCTTTACCTCGTGATTTATTGTGACAAACTGACAAAAGTCTCCATGTGACTCTGAAAATGAATTAACCAAAAATTAGCCGTTTGGACTATTATAGTGCTGTGGCTCGTGACAGATGCACGCTCCAATATTTTTATATGGTGTAGTAACACCGTATGTATTGGTACTTGAAAGTATTACACAGGGCATAGGTAGGGAGTTCAAAGAATTGTGGGTATGTTTAATGTCTTTCCTTTTTATGTTGCGGCCTTCCATAAAATATCACTTTTGGGAACCAGTTTTGAAAGACTTTTCAAGAGTTGTCTGTCCTCTGTCCTTTGATAGGAAAGGAGAGCACTAGTTTCTTCCGGGGTCTCAAAATCCTACAATGAGAGATTTGAAATTGGGAATCGTTTGATCACTTGTCTTCTTGTTGCCTGACTTGGCATATCCTGTCCTTGTTTGTATTTGGTGGGGGTCCGGGGAGGTGGGGGGTCCAGTCCTCTGAGAGGCAGTGCTGTATAAATGTGACCGTTTTACTAACAACAACAGATTGAGGACTTAAGTTCCTTGTTTCAAGGTTAACTACTGCAGGAAATCAAGAGTTTGTGAGAACGGAAGATGTGAAAATAAGGGGAAGGAAGGACGGTAGGTAATATATAAATGGTGGGGCTTTTCGTGAGCATGTCCCATCCATTGATTGGTTGGCATTTGTTTAAAGCTACCCCTCAATTAAAATGTATGCTTGACTGAAAAAGATGTCTTCTTGATATGACACTGATAAGATTATTTCTAGCTCTTATAGCTTTATACAGGACCACCTTTCTCCTGAATATTTCAGAATGCTTGGCAGTGCTGTGAAAGATGTAAAGTTTGGAAGGAAGTTTGAGTCCAGACAGATGGATGATTGCTAATTTCAAAAGGGTCTTGTACATCATGCAAGATGGTTTTAGATCTTCGACTTGGGCAGAAAGCATTCCAGAGTCTACATTTGTCTATGCCCAGTGATCTTCCTCAATGTTTCTGCCTTTTGAGTGATTTGTGGTTAATCCAGTGGGCTGACCTTCAGTAAATCGCTCTGGTTGTAGTATTGTGAGGTGCCACTTCCTGTAGGCATACCTGGCCTTTGTCTCGGTTTGTCTTCTGGACAGTACATGGGGACTTAACTTTGATTTTAGCATCAAAAGGAAGCCATCGGAGCGCCTGGAGGACTGGTTTGATTAGGAACTACTTACGAAGCAGATGTTAGCAGTAGTTGAAATGTGCAAGGACCAGCTCAATTCAGTGGTTGGCGTGGATTATCGGAGGATTTAACAAAAGGGATTGATGTGCATGTTTGCACCTTTTACAAAATTGTTGACCTAAGGAGTGAAAGTGAAAAAGGAATTCCAATATTTGTTTCTTTTGATATGGTGTGAGGGCATGTTTCTACACTTTGAAGCCAGTTGAATAACCATGAATTTGACTGTGACTCCAGTTACTAGGATGATGGTGTTATTCTTGCACAGTCCTCTCTGCTTCATCTAGTATGACATGTGGTCTAGTCACAAAGTGACTTTGGCTGGGCTCTTTAATTTAACATCAGGATTGAAGCTGTTGTAGAAAACTATCTTGTCGGATGTGGACTATCCCATTATCCACTCTAATATTCTGAAATAAGTTACATTCCAAATGGTAAATTCTTATTTCTGAATGCTCTCATCACCTCTTAATACCTTCACTGTATGGTATTTTTCCCTTTACAATTTGACTGCAGGTCTTCCATACTCGTGGAACACATCGGACTGATAAGCCGGATTGCCCTTGTGCTGCATATGCCTACATACCTGCAGCAATGGAGATGTTTGTAAAAAAACAACTACTGCATGAGTTTTTTGTTTTAACATTCCATATGCGAGCCTGCCCTCTTAATGTTGCATAGCAACAGTGTGACATATATTGACAGTATCTCAGGGAAACACCTATTTGGATCACCAGCAGCTGAAACAAACGTGGCTTAATGCCATTTGCAAAAGATTAGCATCTAACTTGCAAAACTCACTAAAACATCATTGGCCAATTCATAAAACCTAAACAAAAGTCTTATTCCTAATCCTCTACTCATTGCCTTTTGCATAGCTCACGATTTAGTAACCTTGAGTGTAAAAGCTGGAATAAACAACCTGTAACAATCCCAGGAGTGTACTGCCATCATTACAAATGGGCTACAACCCATGAATACCTTCTACACATTTTTGTTTACAGAAAGAACCCGTTGCATACATCAGGGGTCTCCAAACCGGTCCTGGAGGGCTGGATCCATGCCAGATTTTTTGGATATCCCCATTGAGATACATGTAGTAATTTAAAAAATCTGGCATGGATCCGGCCCTCCAGGACCGGTTTGGAGACCCCTGGCATACATCATCATCATCATAGAAGGTGATATCTTTGACATGGCATGTGATGTGTGTATATGTATGTATGTATGTATATATTTATATCTCACTGTGGCTGTCACCACTTGGTAGTTCTAGTTAGCTCTGCTTTTCCATAGGCAGAGCTTTATTGGTTTGGTAATAACTTTGGCACCATTTGGCGAATCTTCATGAAAAGTTCCCAAAAATTAAAGGTAATTCACCTCAGCTCCTTCCTGGAAAGTTTTGGGGTGATATGTCAAGCTGAACCCGAGAGGGAAAAAAAGTGGTCCCAAAACGCAGCACTGACCAACAGGGTATGGGCCTGCATTCTCTTTTACCAGTTTCACCAATTCCTTTCTTGCAAAGCCACTTCTCTCTTGGTGGGCAATGTCTGACAGCTAGTTTCGTCTCCCGGGAGGATTCAACTGTACTCTTAACTTGTGCTATCAAGGCTCCCTGTATGGTGGGACTTCTAACCAGCCAAATGTCATTCCCAGACTATGTTGGCAATGCCTCTGTAATCTTCCTTTAGGTCACTTATTTAGGGGGAGATTTACTAAGATTTTGCGCCGTTTGCGTCACAAAAGTGATGCCAAACCACGCAAAATCTTTTTTTCCCAATTAACTTTCCAGCGCTAAACTTGTTTAGCGCTGGAAATAAGGTAAACCAGGTGCAAGAAAGGAGAAATGCTTTCATTTCTCCTTCCTTTTCCAACGTTGCATGCATGCTGCAGTGTGCAGCACGCATACATAGTGGAAAAAGCTTTCTCCTGTGTCGAGCATAGTATTTTGTAGAGGAAGGGTACCCTTCCTGTACAAAACCTATGCTACACTCATGCACACACCCTAGCGCTGCGGAGCTAAGGTGTGTGCATGGCGCACAGCAACTGTAATTAGCGCTGGTGCCGATAGTATGTGATAATTATGTACTGTAAAGCGCTCTGATACCTCCGTGAGTCATGTCCGCGCTATATAAAACTTTATAAATAAATTAAATAAGATATGGTGCTCTCCTGCTTCCCTCCCTGTTGCGCAACGCACCGCAGCGCAGCCTCGCAGGAGGGCTGCACTGCATTGCACAAAGTTTTGTAAATCTCCCCCTTCGAGTTGGCTTTCACTTCCTGTGGGCCTTGAGTGGGCATCTCAGTCCTCTTTAGACTGATTTCAGGCTATCTTGTTACACATGTGGGCCCCTGTCTTGAGTTCACTATAGGGCCAAATGCTAGGCCAGCTCGGCCCTGTAGCTTTGCCTCCACCAAATCCAATATGTAGTGACCTGTGCTGGTTGAAAGTCCCAGGCTCCCCCCTGAGGTTTCTCTCTTAGCAGTATTTCGCTGGGTCTATCACTAAGTCAGATTTTCTCCCACAGACAAGAGGGCAGTAGTGCTGTCCAGCAGCACCTCCACCAGGTGCAGGTTACTTGTTCTTCTGCTACTTCAATGTACCACTGGGAATTTTCCAATACTATTCTCATGTCTGGGCCACTCCAAGGAATGCCGATCTGTGAAAGCAGGCTTCACTACTACTCCTCTCCACCCAGTGGGATCTAGTTTGGGGTCCTCATTGTATGCTTCTGCTCCACAGCCGCACAGGCCTCTCCCAGCCCTTCTTAAATTATTTTCTTGCAGCAGCATCAGGCAGCGTCATGGCATGTGGTGGTGTGGGCTCTCTCAGCCTGGAACTCCCTCCACCAACACACTGGCTCTTATTTAGATGACACCACATCTACTCTTAGGCTCCGCCTATCGGACTGTAAACCAAGGGTTGCTGCCCAGACCTAGTGTCCCCCCCCCCCCTCCCCCCCCAAATGATCTAGGGAGTTTTTAGAGTCTGGTCTGTTTCCCCGCAGGTGGTGGTCCGCCATGAAGGCTGACAGACTGGGGATCGATTGGAGCAGACTCGGAGCACATCTACTCCATTCCCCTGCTGGCTGTACCCACTCAAAGAAAAATTCAGATGCACCAAACATCTGTTTTGAGTAGCATGGCGTATGACATATTTTTGACACTCAGGGCCTGATTAAGAGTTTGGCAGATAAGATACTCTGCCACAACGTGACAGATATCCTGTCCGCCATATTACAAGTTCCATAGGATATATTTGAATTGCAATTTGTTGGACTGGATATTCATCACATTTGTGATGGAGTGACCCTGTTGGTCAAACTTGTAATCCGGCCCTAAGCTTTTTTACAACCTGCATTACCAATGTCAATCTTGCCTGTAGTTTTTTGGTAATGTGCATTGGGATTTCAATATGCAGTTATTGTGCTACATATAGAAGTCCTGGGAGCTGCTTTGTTTTAACAATTAAATATTTCCTCACTGGTAAACTCCCAGCACCCTTTTTTTTTCAACAGTTATTGTTGTAGTATTTCTACTAGGTTTGGAATATTATGCTTGCTCATTATTTTATTGGATCAGGTGATAGTACCACCCAGATATCACATTTTCTTTCCCTAATCGGTACATTTGTCCTAACTATTGAACCTTATCTAGAGGTTCTGTAATATTTAGGACACTTCTCTGTTACTAATGAAGAAGTTCTATGATATTTGGGGCCTCCATCTATTGCGAATGATGGTGGCCACAGGAAAGTTAATTTAAGAGAAGGTGTATAAGGCAATAAACTGGAGAAAAGTCAAATGCTGAGAGTTTTAACTGACCTGTCATCGCCTCATACTAACTTATTTCATTGTAAATAATATTTAGTCTTTATAGATTATCCATTTTATTTGCGCACAATTTAAAGATCCGCCCTTTTTTTTTTTTTTTTTTAGGACCGAGATTTTTTTCGGGGAAGGGAGGTTGCGAAAACCAGACAGAAGAGTTTGATGGGAAGTACCAGAGGGAGTATCAACTTGCAGCAGGTTGATATCCCCAACCAGGGACAAGGGGAGTCTAGAACATGTTGTTAACCGTACCCTTTTTAATTTTTCAAAGAAAGAGATGGCTATCCTAAACTAAGGCTTAAGCTTAGCCCCACAAAACAGACCGATAAATTCAAGTTTTGTTGTGAGAGTGCAGAATTCTTGCATAGGGTCCCTATTAAAACATTCTCCAGAGACTCCGCTCCAGGTGTGTCTCCCACAGCTACTATACCTCCTGAGGTTAAAACATTCAAACACTCAGTGACACAAGATACTGAGGCTCTGGTCACCGGTAATAAACGTTACCACAACCTCACTGCATGGGAACAAACATCACTTAAAAATCTAGAGCTAAGTGAGGACTTCGTTATAAAACCAGATGATAAGGAAGGGGCACTAGTGAAACAGTCTAAAGAGGACTACCAGGTGGCCTGTACGAGCTTCTTTAATGATAAAGAAATTATTACATTTTCACGTCGAACACTACTTGAATTTATAAAGAGAAATCCAAAGAATTATCACCAGAGCAGATCACTAAAACAGAAGCAGAGTTCCTAAATACGAAAAATTCATGTGTTCTGTACTTTTATACACTGTCCAAGATCCACTAACAGCAGCCTAGTCCAGGTGGTCCCATTTTTTCTGGTTTAGGTTGAACCTTTATCTAATTTTGTGGATTGGTTCTTGTGCCCCTGGTAACAGAGATGCCCTCATATGGGAAAGATACAAAACATACAATGATACTCTGACTGTTCTCCCCTCCACCAACAACACTAACCTCACGCTGATCACATTCCCTCCTATCAATAATGAAGAGCTATTCGCACTAATGACCCATGTAAAATCCGGGTCTCCGGATGACCTCATCCCTGTTAAAACCTTAACCTCCCTCAGTACCTTGCTAGGTCCACACATCCAAGATGTAATTAATCAGTCTCTGAAGAAGGGACATGTTCCAACCGAATGGAAAAGAGCGGTGGTGAACCCCACGGAAGAGCTTTCCAACCTCCGGCCCATCTCCCGCCTACCGTACTTCAGCAAGCTGGCCGAGAAACATGTCAACTCACACCTGTCCAGCTACATCGAGGCAGCGGGCGGCCTAGACCACTCACAATCTGGTTTTAGGCCCAACCATAGCACCGAATCAGCCCTCTTGTCAGTGACAGATAACATCAGAATGTCACTTGACAGGGGGAGCTCAGTGGTTCTGGTGCTATTGGATTTGTCCGCTGCCTTCGACACGGTGTCGCACAAAATTCTTCTCGACCGCTTGGAAGGAGTGGGAGTAAAAGGGACCGCCCTTGCGTGGCTTGAAAGCTTTCTTGCAGATAGACAACAGGGTGTCAAATTAGGCTCCCACAAATCTATCTGTAGGCAGCTCACTAAGGGTGTGCCACAAGGCTCATGCCTGAGCCCCACGTTATTCAACGTATATGTGGCCCCCTTAGCAGAGATTATAAGATCTTACGGGTTCTCCCCAATCTCCTACGCTGACGACACTCAGCTGTTATTTCCCTTCCAAACTATCACACCTGCAGTCATGCAATCCTTTCAAAATGGCATGAGAGCTGTGGCAGGTTGGATGGCCCAGAACTTCCTCCAATGCAACGTGACTAAAACCGAAGTCATGTTGTTTGGAGGGGCCACCCTGCTCTGGTCTCCGGATTGGTGGCCACTTGAGCTAGGACCTGTTCCTGCGCCCAAACAGACCATCAAAAATCTGGGAGTACGCCTGGACCAAACACTGATCTTAAAAGATCATGTCAGTCAAGTCACGGGAACATGTTTCCGAATAATTGGTCTCCTACGGCGCATTTTCCCCTTCCTGCCAAACATCCACAGGAAAACGCTGGTACAGGCACTAGTACTCAGGCGGGTAGACTATTGCAATGGTCTACTCATTTCTGCCAATCAAGAACAACTATGCAGACTGCAGGTGGTGCAGAACACCGCTGCTAGACTCATCTTGAATGCCCCCCCCCCCCCGTACCCCGTCACGTCCTCTCCTTTCCCACCTTCACTGGCTTCCAGTGCAACAACGGGTCAATTTAAAACTTTGCTGCATAATGCATAAATGCATTTATGGGTCCGGTCCCAAATACCTAAAAGACATTTTTGTCCCCTACTCTCCTGGACCCTCTCTCAAAGGCCCCCTGCTATGGAACTCCCTCCCACCACAACTGAGACACATCTCTAATTTATTTTCTTTTAGGAAAAAATTAAAAACATACCTATTCACCCAAGACTAATTCACCTTGCTCCTACACTGCCATTCCCCTCAATAAGTAATTCGACTCACGCAGAAGCTACGCGCGGAGATACCCCTTCGGGGCTGATTCAGGCGCGCTATAAGCATATAAATAAAATAAACATCTTAACACCAGACAAGGGGTTCAATTTAATCCTTAACCCTTTCGATGCTGATGACGAGCTCAGCTCGTCATCACCCACGGGTGTCGTGTGCTGATGACGAGCTGAGCTCGTCATAGTGCCACTAAAATGGCATTTTCCAGCACTGGGGGGGAAAACGCCCAGCAGCCATGTGGTTAAACAGACTATGTGTGGGCTTGATGTGGAAACCATTTACACCAGCATTCCACAAGATGAAAACTTTGATACAATATAGAAATGAATGCAGGAAAGACCATGCCACTGGAAGACTCCTATAAAGTTTATCATGACACTTGCATCACTAGCACCCAAAACTATTATGAGTTTAAGGACATAATCTATGAAGAGCAGCAAAGGACCTTAATGGGCAGTATGTTTGCCCCGAGCCTGGCATATTTGTATGTTCACAAGTACAATTGGTCTAAAAAGCCCTACCGCAACCAAATAACTACGGCTCAGCTATATCGATATAGGACTCAAAAGAAGAGGCAGGCACTTTTTTTTTTTAAGTCGCTCAATGTACAGAATGTCAATTTGAAATTCACCTTGACAATGAGCAACCACAAATTACCATTTGTTGACCTGATGATAAGGGCAGAGGAGAGAGCTTTAACAACAGAAGTATACACAAAGCCCACTGACAAAAACAATCTACTGCAAGGATGCAGCACACATGGCAAGACCGAGGAGAAATTAATAATTTTTCCTTGTATTGCCATTCTAAGACCAGGTATTACCTGGCTGGCCTTAGTTTTTGGCATTGCCCCATTCTTGTAAATCTGGGGCAGCATAAAAAAGCAATGCATGTTGCGGTGGAAGCCTCACAGCAACACCCATTGCCCGCCTGTTTCCGCAGCAAACTGCGGTGGTAAGGGCCATATTTACAAGTGGTGTTTAGCCACGTTTAGTGGACTAGTGCCACCCTGTAAATCTGATAAATATGAGGAATGGTGCAACGCCACCAGGGTGTCCAAAAAGTTATGCTCCTGAGGCGGTAGAAGCTTGTAAATATGCCCCATAATTTCTTGGGCTTCTACTTGGGCTTAGGGATTGCTGAGAAAGAGGGTGGGTTTTGGGTGTGTTTTTATTTATAGTAAACCTAATTATTATCCTTTTGCTTCCTGGTTAATGGAAGTGCCCAAGTTTCTGATTAGAAGTCAGAGTCATGATGCCAGAGTAGTGGAAGGAAATCAACTACTGACACGTCACACCAATCCTCAAGCATACTCCATGTTTTACAAGAAAACCTATGATCGGGTTTTAAAAGGCATCAATCCTGTATAACAATTTACACCAAAGAAACCCCTATCAATTTATTCCAATAATCTATGAACTGCCCCATGTATATTTCGTGGAGATCAATTGAGAAAAAATCCAGGATCAGCAGTAATCATTCACCTCCGATGACAATTCAAGGTGGACCCCCTCGTCACACCCTAAACACATCAGCATCTTCTAGTTGCTCCTTAATAGTTAGGAGTAAGAAAAGGCGTGAGACTGGAGAACTACACAATGTAAACATGGTTCTTGTGTTTGTTTTGTTTACTTTATTATCCGCCACTGCCTTCTTGACCCCTGATATAGAAAGCAAAGGCAAGTTCCAGGGTTCCCACCGGGCCAGCCCTGGGTGTCAGAGCAGAGGTTTATGCTGCCACCCCTAACTGACATCAATGGTATACTGGTTTAACTGTCCTACCTTCTGTTGCCTGTGCCACCCTTCAGAACTAATGGGCAGATTTACAAGCCCCTTGCGTCACTTGTTCGCCGTTGTCACTTTTTGTGACGCAACAGCGGCTCAACAATGCGCCCTATTTACAACGTCATACATCCAGGGAGATGTGTCACGTTGTAAAGCCTAGCGTCACATTATACCTGCGCCAGGTATAATGTATGCAGGGGGACGTACCTATGCAGGAAAGCCTCGTAAAAGCGACACAGTGAAATCTATAAGATTTCACTGCGTCACTTTTAGGAAGCCACTGCGCCAAACCTTATGCCTGCTTGAAGCAGGAGGAAGGAGTGACGCAGTGTAGTGGGCATAGGCCACAAAATGCATTGCTGGAGTTGGGTCGTGCTTGAGACGCGACTCCAGTAATGTGTGCCTTTTACCCCAACATAATTTCTGACACATCCTGTCAATCCTTCTGCAATGGTGCGCCGTATTGTAAATATGGCGCATCCATGGTGGCACAAGCATTTTTTAGGGTGCCGCAAGGAAATAGATGCATTACTTTCTTGTAAAGTTGCCCCTAAATCTACAGCAGCTGGCAGCCAGTTTCTTTGTGAGTTACCTTGCCCCTGGAATAGAAGTCAAAATGAACACCCTAATTTAAATCACCTAGCCTTCGACTTCCGCTCAGGGCTTTGCCATGGCATACGCAGATAAAGTAAGGGGGGGGGGGGGGGGATCAATGAATATCGGCGTACATTATTTGAACAGTATTTGTGTAAAATGTAAATAAAATACAGAGCTGGTGATTAATCTTACCTGTACAGATTTCCTGCTCGCCTGCGGCCATCAGCTAAGGAAACGCTTCGAGCTCGGAATAACGTTTAAATTGCACGTTAAGTGCATTCTTCAAATTACATTTTACCATGAAATGCAGACGTTCTTCCTTGTCCGTCGTTTATTGCTGAGGTTTCCAAAAGGAATGCCACTCGGGAGCAGAACAAAATCCATATGCTTAGAGCAGTGCGTCCCGTTTCCCAATGCAGACGACAAAGCTCACATCAGGCCATTAATAAGATGTCAAACGCTTAAGCCATGGGCTTTATTGACCACCCTTCCTACAGCGGCCGCGTGAGAGCTAAGGATCTGTACGGTCCATCGCCTCCCACTACAGCCACTAAATAGAGAGAGAGGGCTTCTACCCTTGAGACTCTCGAACCTTAGAGGCACGGCTTACCTTACCCCTACACGCCTTTGTGAAATGGCACCAGTGTGTATTTCTCGCCGGGCTCCCAAGACAGTGTGTCTGCCCTCTCTTCTCTGGTTACAGGACTGCAGGTCCCAGCCGGTGCAGTAGACCATTCAGTTTGTACTCGGTATGCACACCATTTGGTTTATTTGATAGATGGAATCCGTTCATATTACATATAAAGCTTTTTTAATAAACCACAATAAAATGAGTTGCGTAGAACCAGCTTTATCTTTACTGAGAACTGGTGACAGAAATACATAAACAGACTTCTTTGAAATCCATAGCTTTCATTGTTCCCAGTATTGGAAGTCATGTATGATTCAAATGTAGTTTACACAATTTGGCATGAGTATCTGCTTCCCTATGGAAAATGCACATTGTGGCCATAAAGAAATACTTGGAAACACTTGTCCAGCGGGACTAGCTTTTCAGATGCAACCAGAGAAGTAATCTTGGAATATCAATATGAGTTAGGAAGGTAAGAAAGCAAGTTTATTTAGACAATTGTCAATAAAACATCCTAAAACACAATTGACAATTAAAAAAACACACCATCTTAACTACCCAACACCCCTACAGTTCTTCATTAAAACTCTGTTTAACAGGCCGTACAAATCAAGCAATTCCAAAAGCCACATCCAAATAACACATTGCTGTCCACAGCTTTCTTCCTATGAAGAACGGTAATCCACGTTTACAACAAATCTTTTTTTCTGCGGACTTTGACTCCGCATACCATTACTCCACGAGGTCTTTGACCCCGCATACCATCACTCCGCATTTTTTGCACAACGTGTGTGCATTTACCACGCATGCCTTTACAACGAATTACGTTGTAAAGACATGTATGGTAAATGCACACACGTTGTGCAAAAAAACAGACTTCATGAAGAAGGAACCAGAAGGAGAGAGGAACCACGACGAGAGAGGTAAGGGGGATTTTGGTTAATTGTTTAGGGGTGGGGGAGGGGGGTCGTGCTGGGGTAGTGTTGTTTTGTGGTGGTTGTGTAGGGTCGTGCTGGGGGTAGTGTTATAGGATTTAGGGTAGTGTTGTGGTGATTGTGTAGTGTAGAGGGTAGAGTTTTAGGGTTTAAGGTAGTGTCGGGGTAGTGTTTTAGGGTTAAGGGAATTGATGTAGTTATTGTGTAGTGTAGGGTTGTGTTGGGGGTAGTGTGTTAGGGTTTTGGGTAGCGTATTGTTTGTGTAGGGTAGTGTTTTAGGGTTTAGGGTAGTGTTGTGTTTGTGTAGGGTCGTGCAGGGGGTAGTGGTTTAGGGTAGTGTTGTGGTGTTTGTGTAGGGTTGGGTTTTAGGGTAGTGTTGTGGTGTTTGTGTGGTGTAGGGTCGTGCTTGGGTTGTGTTTTAGGGTTTAGGGTAGTGTTGTGGTGGTTGTGTAGTGTAGGGTCGTGCTGGGGTAGTGTTGTGGTCTTTGTGTAGTATAGGGTCATGCTAGGGTAGTGTTTTAGGGTTTAGGGTAGTGTTGTGGTGTTTGTAGTGTAGGGTCATAATGGGGGTAGTGGTTTAGGGTTTAGGCTACTGTTGTGTTTGTAGGGTAGTGTTTTAGGGTAGTTGTGGTGTTTGTGTAGTGTAGGGTCATGCTGGGGTAGTGGTTTAGGGTGGTGTTTGTGTAGTGTAGGGTCATGCTGGGGGTAGGGTTTAGAGTAGTGTTTGTATAGTGTAGGGTAGTGATGTGGTGTTTGTGTAGTGTAGGGTCGTGCAGGGGTAGTGTATTAAGGTAGTGTTTGTGTAGGGAAGAAAAGTGGTTTATAGTAGTGTTGGGGGGTCGTGCTGGGTAGTGTAAATGTAGGTAAAGTACTGGGTGTTGAGGGTGGGTTGTGCAGGGGTACTACATTAGGGGGTAGGGTAGGGTAGGGTACTCTCACTTACATTTAAAACTATTACACTGAGTATACCTTTAACATGCATGCCTTTGCGTTGTAATGGCATGTGTGGTACAGGCATAGTTGTAAAAGTTTGCGTTGTGATAATTTGTGGGGTGATTGTAATTGCGGTATAACAATTGCGGAGTGATGGTATGCGGGGTAATTGTTCGCGGGAAAACGTCACATATTCCACAACATATGTAAAAAACAGAGGTCTTAAAAACTTTATTAGATTTGCAAGATAAACAACACATAGGAGTTGGCGTTGGTGGAGTTCCTGCCCTGGAGAGACAAGGACACGGTAATGGACTGGAAGCCTTTCTTTGGAACACTGTTCAGGGTATTCAGATTGCTGCATCTCCATGGGGAAACAGAACAGTGTCTTTCCCTACTTGTAGTTTTGTGTCATGTCCAGGGCTTGACCTGCTTGGCAGCCAAGCAAGAGAGTATAAAACAGACCGCTGCAGCTGGTTGAAGGGGACCAAATCCAGCGCAGTCACGATTTGGTTCCTTTTTACCAGCCCCAGCAGAATGCCACTTCAGTCTTAAACGTCCTTCGTCTTCAAAAGCGGGAGAAGGTTGGCAGCCTTTTAGAGCGTAGGGTGCACAACTAGCCATCATTTTCTAAACATTCATGGATTTTGTAAAGTCAGCAGAAAACGAAATGCACTTGTGGAAATGTTTTCTTGGTTATGAAACCGCTTTTCAAACTAGAAGACATGGATTGTAAGCCTGGTGTAGACAGTTTGATGTATTAGTGATCTTGAATTCCAATTCAACTGCATCTCACTGTGCATTTACACAAACCACTCCAAGCAGAGAGATTTTCTTATCAAGGCATTATACAGATGTACATTTACTATACGTTTCTCATATTTTTGGAGAATCGCTTTTGACAAGTCTTTGTAGAAGGTGTTTAACTTTAACCTGGCTTTGTTATATTAATGAAAAATACAACCTCAATACGGAATCTCCTTATTCTTCTTACCTTGTAATTAGTTGTCAAAGAAAGTGGCGTGTTGAGGACCCTCTCTACTTTGGTTCTGAAGTCATTCATAGATGACACAAATGGGCAGCGACACAAATGTTTGTTTAAAGAAAGCACAATAAGGCAAGCATTTGGCCCGGTGTATGGTGCTACATTGAAAATCCCAGATACCCACTGGTGTGATTAATGATGCAGTATACGGTGCACCATTATTTATTTATATATATATATATATATATATATATATATATATACACGTACGTGTGTGTGTATATATATATATTCACACACTCACTCACTCACTCACTCACACTCTCTCTCTCTCTTACTATTGTAAATACAAAGATAAAATATCACATCCACATATATTATAATTGCATTTGTATAGCGCTTACTACCCCTGACGAGGCGTCTAAGCAATTTTTCGGCAAGTAGCACGCAACTTTGGAACCCATAAAGGATTAGTATAGTGAAAATGAAAGTAATTTGAGTGGTGGATATGTTAGTCAGTTATTTTGATTCAGAAGGGTAGCGGAGAGATAGAAAAGGGGAAATGGTTTGCATTTGTATAGCGCGTTTTACCCCTGATGGGGTGTTGACACTTTTTTGGTGAGTAGCACGCTACTCCGGAGCCCATAAAGGATCAGTATAGTGAAATGTGAAAGTAATTTGAGTGGTGGATATTAGTCAGTTATTTGAATTGAGAAGGATCGCGGATGGATAAAAGAAGGAAAAAGGTTTGCATTTATATAGCGCTTGTTGCCCCTGATGGGGTGTTGAAGAGCTTTTTGGGCGAGTAGCACACTACTTTGGAACCCATACTGGATTAGTATACTGAAATATAAAAGTAATTTAAGTGGTGGATGTGTTAGGCAGTTATTTTGATTGAGCAGGGTAGCGGAGGGATAGAAGAGGGGGAAAAGGTTTGCATATATGCATTGTCTTTATTCCAAATTCAGAAATCCTTAAGACGATCAAAAGTCGAATCGTTTCGGATTCCTCTCCTTTGAAAATTGCCCAGGATATCCTCAGTTAGATTTGTGGTATGGTGTCCAGTCGTATAACTTGACAGGAGCACAGCTGGCGCATGTCCTGCGGGGTCAACCCACTTTCTCAAGGCTCATTTATCTTCATGAATGTGACTCTAGAAATATTTGGTTCAGTATATTCTGCACCAAATATCAAGAAGGCTGTCATACGTAAGGTTTGTGATAAAACATAAAAAGCCTTACTGGAAAATATTGTCATATATTAGTAAGATGCCTGATACTGTGTAAGGAGAAAGCAGTAGGCTCTAGTGGCATCTGTATTGCAGATTTTATGTCCTTTCATTGATTGTTTTATCCAAAGTGTAAATTTGAGATGTTGCAACTAATACTATTTGTACTATTTGCTAGGTTGTACAAGATGTTTGCTATTTCTTTTCACTTCACATTCTCACGGTCTGTCTATTAGTATAGATCAGTCTTTCGTTTTTTTTCACATTCGGTCTTTTTTTTTATTTATACCATGCTTAACCTGATAGGATATTCTGCTTCTTCTGGGCAGTGCTTGTTGTGTATCATGGGCAATATATTTTAAAAAGATTCATGCAGTGTTCTTGTCCGTGTAATATTCCTCTGATTCTCATGGGTGAGGGCAGTGCTCTAGGGCCTCTGTGTGTTTCCGACATTGACCATTTTCCCAGCTCGAAATACACAGCTCTTGCAGAAGTTGAGAAAAGGAAGTCTTAAGTATATAAACTACTATGACCTTTGTACACTTTCGTTGAAATGTTAAGCTGTGCCAAATACATAGGTCCTTCTTTTTCTGTTCAGTGCTCCAAAGTACACCACATGGCACTGTTACTGCAATATTTCACCATATTATCACACCAGCATATGACATCTGCATTTCATCGTTGGTTGACTACTGACAGCCGAGCTCACAATGTGACATATTACATTTTCAGTTCTGACAACTTAAAAATGCAATCAGAATGAGAGAGAGAGTATGTATGTGTATATGTATATATATATATATGTGTATAATTTAGCACAGAGTGTGCTTGAGTTGAATTAAAGGTCCTTTGACTTTGCCTATTGATTTCATGGCCAAAATTGATGATCAGTGAAGCCGTTCTAAGAGGGGTGGTCTTGCAAAAAATGTTTCTATTTGAAATTTCTACTGAACTTGATTATTTTCCTTAAACTAACTTAACCAATTTCGGTATGCTGTGAAGTTCACTCTAGTGCACTTAACAGTTAAAGCAATTATGACAACTATTTCACTTGCTTCTGATATATCTATCCAAGTAGTACTTGAATTTAACCCACAAGAATGCAGCAGTATCTTTTAGTTAAGCTTAAAACCGAGAACCTATCTATGGAACCTTTTTAAGGCCTATATTTTAGGCCTCGGAGAATGAATCTACACCAAATCAATGAAAATGTTTAATAGGTTAATTTGCATCAGCGCTGCTTTTATTCTCTTAGAGAAAGTTTGGGCGAGATGTAAATAGGGAGTGCTCAAGTATAACTCGTGCCCGAAAGCTACCATAACTTACACCCTATTTCCCATGGAAACTTGCATGGGGAAAACATGCTTTGGATCCCCCTTTTTCTCGCCCCTGCTTGAAGCCTCATCCCAAGACTTCCCAGGAAGAAGTTGATATGGATGAGAATTCTTTTGGAGGACAGTTTTGTGTGAGAGAGAGAGAGATGTAAAATGCAACCGTGTTCTGTCCTTAACTTTTACATTACAGATTATGACAAACTTGTCTTTCACAATTAATTAGTTTGAGATATTTGCGGCACATCACATTCTTATAAGAAATGACTTATACGCCAACCTGCCCTCCCCTTCCCCTCGCAGAGAGTTGTGCAGTTGGCACACATATACTTTCTAATAGAAGTGCGATGCATTGCAAATACCTCAAACTAATACATTTCTCCTTTACACCAGAAAGACCTACATCAGAGTAAAGTTTGACTCTATGCCAAATTTGGCAACATTCTATTAAACTGTTTTGTGTCACATATGTGAAATCTAATTGAGAACACTCTGAAGTGGCTTTCTGGAATCCTTCTCAATAATATTTCCCCTGACTAAGTTGATTTCCATCCAACTTTTAAAAACAGATCCATGTAGATCTCTTGAGAGTCCAATATAAGATATCAAAAACAATGTGTAATGCAAAAGTAAGTACAGCATACGGTTTCATGTATATATGTATGTTTGGGTATATATATATATATATACATACACACACACACACATATAGATCTTTATGAAAAATGTTATTTATCCTGTAACCATCTGTTCGTGGTGGGTAGTGCTGTATCTTCACATGCTTTGCATACTACTGCTATCTAGTGTTGGGCCCAGTTGTTTGTAACTTACTTTTCTTTTCAGCCTCGAGTCCCTAAACAGTCAGCAGCGAAGCAGAGCCCCCCCATCACAGAAGTCGGGCATCAAACCTTGAGTAGAGTAGAAAGTAGTCTAAACCTTTGGGTCACGCACGTCCAGTCAGTATGCCCTGACTCCAAAGGTTACGTAAAAGCCCTACCGAAGGGCACTAAACTCAATCCACTCAATCACCCATTTGGCCTCTAGGCACCAGAAAACCTCACTTGGCACTAACACGACCACCAGCTCAGCCCTAAGCTGTCAACAAATCCCAGTCGGATCTGAAGTTAATGCAAAAGATTCACCATCATCAGGCACTGAAGTCCGTGCCAAAGGCCCCTCTGATGCTGAGTTTGGACACCTCCGTGGGGTCGGTCTTTGAAAAGCTAGCAAATGAACTAAACAAAAATCGAAGAAAGTCTTCACTCCGACACCAGGAAAATACTGGCAATACCTCCGGCTCCAGGGCTCATCCCCATGCCCAAAATAGATGCCTGGCATTTGAGGAAGAAGCTCGGTCCCCTCCTCTCAACACCATAACGCTCCGAAAGGGTCAAATATGGAGCTACTGCCCTACCCCCTTTTCACCCCTACCCTTCACACCTCCTCTACCAATGCCGTCTTTGAACCGAGATCCTCTTCACCTCACACACAGGACTTTAACTCAGTTAGTCCTTACTACTCACAGGATCCCTGTGAGGAGCCCTATGCCTCATGAGGAAGATGATAGCAGGAAGGACTATGTAGCGGACCCACAGGTTGACCCTGACTTGAGCCACATCCTGCTAAGGCATCCACACTAGAAGATATACCCGAGTATCAAGCAGTAATACGGTTGGCTGTCCAACACCATCCATCATATGAAGCTTCATACTGTGGAGGGTGAGGATGATGTCCTTGTGGGAGTGTTGTCCAAGACTGAGCGGTCCATTAGCTATCTTCCCAGGCACTGACAACTTAAATGATTGAAGGCCATGGTTGTGAGCCTCTGGATCGAAAACAAATATAAACCTGCTGTGAAGATCTAGCTTATATTTGTGGGCACACTGGCCAGAATTCTTGAATTCCCTGGTGATGCACATGGACTGTAAGCGGGCTTCTGCACAGGCGTTAACTGATGCTTGAGAGATCATAAAGGATATAGACATAGAAAAGTCTATGAATGCCCCCCAGTCTCTCAGTCCTGTGTCTGTTTTTCACAGGCAGCACTCCAGAGGAGGGTAAAAAGCAAAAGGGCTTGGGGCAAATGCATCTAAGAATAAGGATTAGAGTGGGCTGCAGGACTTAAAGTCTTTATTTGAGCAAAAAGAGAGGTTACACGCAACTGGAAGACACCGAGAGGTCCTCTATTTGAGGTTTGGGAAACTGAACTAGAAAGATGGGCGAGTTACGAGTGTTCGGTGTTGTTGAAGGAGGCTCACTGTGGATGAGGATAACTGGATTTAGACCGGGCTTGGGAGTAGTTAGTGGGTACCCTGCATAATCTGGATTCCTCCCTCACATGGGAGACTGTCGGGGACCCCCTAAATGATTTTCTACTACTGTAGAGACCTGACAACCGCACAAGATGCAGGTCCTACCATGCTAGAGGAACTGGAATTTTACACAGAACCACTCGGTCCACCTAGTAGAGTGATACATTACCGAGACTCTATTGAAAGTTGACATCCTCCATTGAGGGCGGGATGTGGTGGGGAATGACCATGCTGTGAGTTGGGGACAAAGGAGGGAGCTGCCTGTTGTGGGTATTGACTCGCAGTTGCGAGAGAATGTGGTCTTGAGATTGGGCTGGTGCCTCACCTTCACATTGTTATCACAGGGGATGCTACTTAGCACTATTGTATTTTCTTAGTTAGTGAATTGATGCATTATATATGACTGTGGTGGGTGGTACCAGCTTTGCCGTGAGATGGCAATAACATTTGTTTAAAAAAAAAAAAGGAGTGCAAGGGGCAAAGACCTCCCTAGCAGCAGTACTAACAGCCTTTTCAGGACTCCCAACAGTCTAACCCTGTTCAAAGCGAAGCCTACAGAGGAAATGGGCGTGGGAAACGTAGAGGTGGTGTTGCAAGGGGATTCTCTACTGCAAAAAAGTGACTCCCCTTCCCTTTCCCCCAATCATACTATAGCTGATGGGGGAAGACAAGGCTCTTCCTGTCACACTGGGAACATGTTACATTAGACCAGTGAGTCATCTCCATTGTAAGGGAAGACTACTATCTCGAATTTCAACATCCCACCCTGCCATCATGTACTGAGTTCAGACCTTCATCTTTTGGAAGAAGAGTTACAGGCGATCCTAGCAAAGATCATGACCGAACCCCTACCCATGCACCAGGGGTGTACTCTTCCTATTTCCGCATTCCAAAAAAGGATGGTTCACTCTGACCGATTCTTGACCAACCATTGAACGGGTTCAACTCCTCCGAACGCTTGCACGTGGTCTCCCTACAAAATGTTATTCTGCTGCTGTGCGAAGGTGACTTCATGCTGGTGCTGGATCTGAAAGGTGCATTCTTCTACATCCCTATAAACCCAGATCTGGCAATGGACAGCTCAAAACAACATTAAACTGTTGGCGGAGCATCTCTCAGGAGTGGAGAATGATTTTGTGGATCTGCTCAGCAGAATGCACCAAAAGGTTCACAAATGGGAACTTCATCCAGAAGTTTTCTACAGGTGTTGAAAACACTGAGGGACTCCAACAATAGACCTGTTAACCACTCCTAAAAATGCTTCCCTGCCAGGTATCTATACCTACAATCCATGGACAGTGCACTGTGGCTAAACTGGTCAGGGATATATACCTATGGTTTTCCACCTCTTCTCTTCATCCCATAAGTGTTAAGGAAGATGAGGCAAGTGTCCATGACTAACATCCTAGTTGCGCCAACCTGGCCAAGGCAGTCCTGCTATTCACTGCTCCTACAGATGTCAATCGGTCCCTGAGAGAAGTATCAAATCACTTCCCTTCCCAATAACAAATCCAGAGCCCTCCATACCACAGTAGTTGCAATCTACTGGTCATGGGTGTGTCTGTGTCAATTCTTCTTTCATTTAATAAGCATATGGTCTTCTATAGCCAACACCTGTTTTGTCATTTATAACTTTATCAGGGCTATAGACCAAATTACTCCATCAATGTACAATTATTTTTCTCCCTCTCATCATGCGTAAGGAAATAGTAGACCTCAAGGAGGGACTTGTTCTTTTAAGCCACATCGTCAAATTATCATCAAAACCCCAAATAACCTTCATTCAAGCACACCTAAAATTGTAATGATATAACTAGTTAATGCCTTATAATCTATGATGTGAATCAAAATGGATTGTGAAAAATCTAGGTCCCAGATCTGCTAGTGTATTAAAAGATCCCAGGATAACCACACTTCATAAACCGAAAATAAACTGTGAAAACTCCAATTTGAACATGCATCCAGTATAGGCCTTGTGCAGGTGAGTGGCAAAACAAGATTTGCATCTCACGTTTTATAATCTGACAGGAACCATCCAATTTCTGTAGATTCAGTAAGCAGTTCAAGTCGTCCAATCCTATAGTAGGTGGTAATTACCATAGATCAATGTGGTCATACATACCAATTCACCCACCTCATATATAGTGATCACGGCTCTAAGGGGACTAAGTAAGTAACAAACTGTGCTATACTGTTTCGTCTGTTGAAATATGTAGTTATGCATGGAGCGTTTTAGAAAAAGACATTCTTTGGCATTGTTAAAAAACATGTTCTATCTGTCGAAGCCAGATTTTTAATCTGTTGCCTGCAAGTAGCAAATAATAGGCCTCACGTAGACTGTTTAGACTGCGTTTATCTTTCAGTAACAAAATACAGGTTAAATAATGGATGGTAGTAACGTTTACACAAATTCCATACCGTACAGGAATTATGTAATGTCTGTAAAATATGAAAACATTTTCATGGATATCACAACACCTCAGTGAAATATGCGCAATACACAATATCTATATGTCAATATATCACATACCATTTCTATCATCATGGATATAAATTATGGTGTGAGGAGGAACTAATGGAATTGTGACAAGAAGCAGTACACCAACAAGCTGTCATGATGATGCACCCACCTTCTAAAATGTTGTATTAATATATATATTGTTTGGCTATTTTTATTTCACCAATTGGGAATTTCTTTTGAACTTTCTGTTCATTTATGGAGATTATTCTTAAATATAACATTATTCCTATGAGTTATACTTTTTTTTTTACCAATTCACCTTATTGTGGGTTTTGTTTCCGTTATTTAACGAATGCATACTGTAATGTGGGTTATAGTTTGTGTTTGCTTTCATGAGGGTCTGGTAACATTACATACCACAAGGACTCGTGGTTTGTTATGACAATAACCACTTCATAGTTCATAGCACTATGGCTATAAAGCATTATGCCTGGACATCTTCGGGCACAATTCCAATGTATGTTTCTAAAGTATTGTTTAAAAGAAAGTAAAATAACAAAAAATCTACAAATACTGGAGGAAAGTCAAACGTTTTTATGGTAGCTCAAAAAGGTTAGCAATAGAATAAGAAAGTATCAGAATGTAAAGAGAAATTCTTGCAATCACCTAATTTACTTACCACAGGATACAATCATTTGGTCTTCTGCACTAGCCCAGAGAGAAGATTTATGGGTCTCCAGAAGTGTCATGCTAACCACACCTTCTGCCTCAGACGCCAGTTGAATGAATGGCCATTAACGACTTTTTGCGCCCAAATTTCTGTTTTCATGCAATATGTGGAATGCAGGAGAGGAAAAAAGACAGCCCTTAAAGTCTGTTCTTAAGCTATACCCCATAAAAAATTCCCTGTTATTCTGCTCTCACAGACAAGCTACGGGAGGTGGGGAGCAACACAAGGCACGGTGGGCGTCTTTGAGGGCAGGAGCATTACAGGAAAGAGACAGAGCTAGAAAACACATGCACTCTAATGGAGTGTTTTAAAATTTAAAAAGTACTTCCCTGAATGTGAGCGGTGGAAGGAAACAAGTTAGCTAAAAGAATTGTTAACAGGCTATGCTCCAAGAGAGACACTAAAAAGAAAGGCACGCCATTGAATAAGAAGCAAGTGAGAGTGAAAACGAAGCCAACCAATGGTAAGGGATGGGCGGGCTGTAGACTTACAATTAGCCTTGGATTAAGGGTAACATAAATTGTACTGGCCTGAGCAGAGACGTTCAGCCTACAAAGGATAGGCCTGGCTACGGAGCTTGTAAAGAGAGTAGTGGTAGGCAGTTGTGGCTGCAGTCTCTGTTGAGGCAGAGCTGAGCTTGGGTGCGGAGGATATTAGAGACCCAAAGAAAATCGTCCCAAGCCCCTCACAAGTCTGCATTTTGCTAGGTTGTTGCGCTGTATTGGGAGGTGACGGATGGGCTTCCAGCAACTAGTACCAGTGGTTGTGGAAGTGCACAGCAATTGTAAATGAAGTGGTTAAAAACTGTAATTTATCGTGGTGCTTCCTTCTCAGTCCAATGCGGGGAACAGAATAAAGTTGGTGCAGGCTGTAGATCCCATGGTGTGCCCCAAAAATAGATGTTTATTTTTATTCTTTGAGGTCTCTTTCCAGCTGACATTGCCCTGGATGCACCCAAAGAGTTTCATTTTCAAATCAAACATTGTCCCGCATTTGTGACATAAACATGTCACTCATCTGGACCCTAACATGTACCCAAAACTTGTTCCCCGTTGATGCCTCTTGTTTGTCCTTATTTCTATGTTTTTGTTGCCTGGGATCCATTTGTGAGTGGGCTTCATTGTTGAATGGGCACGAGCACAAATACAGAGGCTTACATTTAGATTAAATGTTGTCCTTTTTGGGCCGCCCAGTCTACCCAGCATCGACTTGTCTTCATGGACTGCTGTGTGCTTTCATTGTGTCCTCTTTCTACTCCTATAGTAAAGAGTGGAGAAGACCTATGTGTTATAAAATTATAAATGCTCCTGGTATGTAGTTTAGTACTATAGGCAAATATCTATTTATTTGGTATTTATTTATATTCTTTTTCCAGACATCTAAGTAGACAAATCTGAGTATTCACTCTGCAGCAAACACAATGAATTAATATGACGATGAAGGAAAAAAGTACACAAAAAGGTCTTGGCAGTCATCCGATGTGCTAAGGAACACAAGCAACTTCTTTGCTCAAATGCTCTCCTTTTATCTACCGGGCCTACCAGGTGAGGCAAATCTTGCCTTGCTTGAGAAGCATATCAGGATGTGTGCAATAGAAAGTCAATATTCCTGTGGAAACCTGCACACCACAGAGCCCCCGCACCTCCTTTAACGAACGATTGCTCACCAGAATCATGGCACAGACAGGAGCAGTACATGTGAAAATCCTCACATGATAAATTCTCTCTTATGGTTCAGTGATGTCCTTCAGGAAACAGTTGTCCGCTAAAGACAATAACACTTTAAATGTGACTCTTCTAGCCAAAGACAGACCTCGCTCAAAGTTGTAGACGAGCCATAGACCGTTTTTCCCCCATTTGGGTCTCATCACTAGGATGAACTTGGCTTACTATGATCACATTGTCCTCAAGGAATGCTAATAGCGCACACCGCTCGCCTTAACATGGACCTGATGGGATTGCTAAGTATCCCTTACAGAAAAGTTGCCATTCATTTCCAGTAGTTGATGTAGGTTTGTTGTTAGAGAAATTATCATGTTGTCTACAAATTCTGTGGTACAGGCCACTGAATCTCTTAGTGTGTACGAAAAATCACGCATGTGCATCAATCTGCCAAGAACTGGAATTCCAATAGGAGAACCTGTGGTAAAATAATAGCAGGCGTAAACGTTCAGTGCAGGAATCATGTAACGACCTGTTCTGGGGAGCCAATGCAGAACCTGAAAACGCATTTTGCATTGCATACCTTTGTTTCACCTTAAATTCCTGGCACCGTGTCATGGTACTTTAGAAACAAGTTGGACATTGTTACGGCTCTAATAAGATTGCTTCTCGTGTTATGTGCCCCTGCAGGACGAAAAGCGGAGGTATTGTGCTGAGAACAGTTTGTTCAACTTTTTTTTTTTGCTCAAGAGGGAGATGCGTACTTTAGATGCTTAAAATGTCCTTTCTGTGTTTATTTGGTCCAAAGAGTGCCACTCCTTCAATAGGGGTCGGTGGACATGCCTTACCTCCTTTGCCTTGAAGTACACTTCCTCAGTCCACCTTACACCCCTAAATGCTTTCTGATCATTCACACAACCGCTTAGCAACCCTCTTTGGTGAATGATCACCCCAGGATCACTGAACACTATTCTTGTGAAAATGTTTCTTTTTAAAATCTCTCCTTCAGTTCGATTGTTCCAATCGGATGTTCAGTTCAACCCTCATGCTCAAATTAGTGGCTCCTGACGCCTGCCTCTGGTAGGTTGTCAACAAGGGTGTGTACTGCCGTAGGTGAGGTGACATTCTCAGTCTGAAGCAGCGCCATTTTGAAGCATAATATGATATGAACAGCTGAACTAGACCGCTAGGAAGAAGGTGAGAGGGGAATAGTTTGATTTAACTTGGGGGTAACAAAGCTTGTTTCTCTCCTTTGGTACTCTTGATGCTGCCGGTTTTATCTCACAGGCCATGAAGGCAGCAGCAAGAATAGAAAGCTAACCGGAATTAAAGAGCCCAGTTTACTTGCTGTGGACTCCACTCGTTGCTGTCCCCCAAACCTCTTGCTGTTGAGGGGCTAAGACTGGGTCAAGGGTCCTCTCATGGCATATTGTTGACGTGACATCTAGTGATACTTTGACAAAAAAGTAAGTCTTAAGATGTGTCCAGTAGACCAATTAAATGGTCTGAGCCAAACCTTAGCGGCCGTGGAATATCACCACTGTGGACATTGAAAATGCGTGAGTGGAGAGCGCCTATGGATCAATATCGGCACAGGCAGAAGATGGTTGGTTCACATGAATATAGCAACAATGCTGTGATTCCAAATTGACAATCACCGTCTAATTGGTGAGGCAGTAAAGGACATGATAATGTGGATTTCCAGAGAGTAATGGTTTTCAAGAAACCACAGTAAGATTTTGTAAAGTTATTGAAAAAATCCTCATCACCCACTCCTGAGGAGTAAAGGGCTTTATGGTTACGTTTTTATTTACAGAGACTAATAGATGTTTATTTTTTGCAGGTCTAGCTGGACAGTACAGGAATCTGCAAGACGTGTTTTTAACAATTTGTTAAAGTATACGTAGAGTAGTGTTTAACTCCAGCCAGAAGAGTATTACTCTACCACCTCATGCTGTTGGCGATTTGGTGTATCTTTCCAGCCTTCAAGCAAGTGATTCGATTGGCGAGCATTATTGACTATTTTGCGTCTATAAAGTGCACTCCATCATCATGCTGTTGGTCACAGTAAATTCTTTATCTTCTATATCTATTGTATTCAGAAAGCAATCCTTTTTCCTACTTTTCCCCAGAACTGGCATTCCCAATAGGGCAGGCTTTAATGTGATGAGCAACATTTGTGCATGCAATGCATGTAAACAGAATTTGTGAATGCCAGTGTCCTCTATGCTGGCACACTAAGTCGTCTTATTGGTTTTGCCAGTGCTAGTTTTCTGTAACTGTCTACAATGAGCTTGGTGTCACTAGAAAGGGATTTGTGGTATTGATTCACTTTGTTCGCTCGCTTGGTAGAAAAAGGTTCAGCAGTACCATGGTGATAGTCACTCCAGAAATCCCAACTTACCTCCAAATCTAACATATTTCCCTGCGTACTAGGGGCAGAATTTGCGGCTTTAGTGGCGCTGCGCAACAAGTTACCTTGGTATGCTGCCCTGCGTCACAGGGAAGGGGTAGGAATATGCTGTATTTATACCAAACAGTGCATTCTTGTCTTTTTCCCGTGTGCTGGTGTCATTTTGGCAGCCAAGCACAAATGCAGGCACCCTTGCACCAAGGTTGCCTCTGTTGTACGTGGCTTTTTCCTCTTTCTATGTGTGTTGCACAATGCAGCACACATAGAAAGAAATGAGGAGAAATAAACATATTTCTCCTCGTCATACCGCCCCTGTGGAGGTGTATCTTTTAGGTGCATTCCCACGATTTACAAGATCTTGTAAATCTGTGAATGGATCGAAAACCATGGGAGTTGTGTTGGAACTCCCAAGCAATGCCCAAGGAAAGTCTACCCAGGGTAGAGTAAGGCAATGCAGTGATTTGCGCTGAGCTGCGTTACTCCATATTTTTGGGGCTACTGAAAGCCACTCAAAGTGGATTTGTGTGGCTTCAAAAATAGGACTTACGGTTTGTGTCGCTCTTGCACCATGCTGTGTGGTGCAGGAGCAACGCAAAACAGGTCATAAATATTGCCCTAAATATGTAAATGAAATTTTGCAGGCATGTGTATTCGCTGTTCAACCTGGCTATTTAAACCACATCAAGCATGTGTAATAGAGGAAGGTGTTGGCAAGCTGTCTGTTGTAACGTTGGCTACATGTTTTTGTCATAAACCTGATAGTTTAGCTAGGGAGGGAACTAATGTGCTACTCACCTGAACAAAATGATGTCTTGTCAAAACTGACCCCTTGTTCTGCCGTTGCGCACACAGATATATGTCCCAATTCGCAAATGGATTTGCTTGATACTTAGGAGTGCAAGTATTGGCACTTATGACTGCAGATTCTACTTTGTTAGTCACCAAAAATGAATTTGCACTCCTGGGTGGTAGAGCAGTATAATGTAATTATGCAGTTGAATAAATCTTACAGGGTCTGGTATTTGCGATCCAATTCCACAAGTTTTGTCAGCATTCACAAAACATTTGCATGTGCTGTGTACCACCCTGAACACAGTTTTTACTGCTGATGGTCAGAGTTAAATATTTTTCTATGTTAGGAAAGAATGAGAAACACCCCCAACATTGGTAGTGGTACATAGAAATTAGTCTCTCCAAAGAGAAAAATGAATTCACCGGGGAGATATCAAAGGAAAAAGTTTAGCAATAGCAAATGCATGTATGCCTTACATTTTCATACTCAGAAATGTATACTTGTTACTTTTTCATATGCATAATTGTATATGTACGTGAGTACTCCTGAAACTGCATCAGTCACAGAAGTACACATGGAATTATTTGTGGATTCCAAAAACATTGCACATTTCCCGATGCATAGAAGTTAACATAAATGACCAAATATGCTACTTTTTGGTGGACCAAACCGATATTGTCTAATTCATAATTTAGTCTGCAAGGTATTAACTAACCTAGGATTGAGACAATTCACAGATACCTGTCTTTGTGTAATTCGGTGCTTGGTGAACCAGAGACGAGGGAGAGGGGAAGGCTCTATTTTCCTTGCTTTTGGTATGTGACTAGAGTAGCTCTTGCGCCGCCAGCTATTTGCTGGTAGCATGCTTCATGCAAGACTTTTCATCGTCCCTCGAGGTTAACATGGGATCTCACTGGAACATTTTTTAGAAACTTATTCTTAAACCTCTAAAGTTTACCTATGCAATCTTGGGTGTTTTTGTTTTCCAGAGTGTTGTCTGACTTGCTGTCTCATTTTAGCAGGTTGTTTCTAAAATAACCTTGCATGTGCGTCTTAGCATCCTGAAGGAAGAGGTGCTGTGTATCAGTTTTTCTCAAGAGGCATGAATACTGCAAAGGAATTTAGCAATTTTTACATCTAAGCTGACAGGAATGAAGGAAAACCATTCAACGGAAGACAGCAAGCCACACCTAGAATCCTGTTGACCCGTAACTCAGTACGGTGCATTTGAGTCATCCAATCATATCCTATTTAATCTCCTATAAGCATTTTTGCTTATGGTGCATCACGCCGAACACATCCATCACAGAGCCTAGGGAAATTCCTACTGTAATGACATACTTAAGCTATTCCTGCAAAATGCAATCGGCACCTGGCCGAACCATACAACCTTTTCTAAATGCAAGGGGTGCTGCCAACATGAGCTGCAGCACACCGCACACTCTTGCTTATATCACCAGCCTCTAAGAGCAGATAGGATCAATACACACCTTCTGGTCTATCTATCAATCCTAGGGACTGCCCAGCAGTTAACCACAAGGTATTTAATGGCATATCGCAGATCATAGGGCTTTCGCAAGAGGTATCCTCAGACAGGGTGCTGTTGGTTATATAGCAGAAGAGGCGTTCTACCAGCAAAGGCGAATGCGTCACCTGCGGTAACCTGCCTGTCAGAATGTGTAGTGACATGGAGCTCTACCAAAAGTTAACATCAAGCTTAAAACCATGAAAGATGCCATTCCATGAGATTCTACAACCATTAACACCAGTCATATCTTGCTTCCGTTGATGAGGCTATTGAGCTTTATTAACTTGAAGAAACACTGTGCAGTCAATTCTGAGCATCTTGGTGCGCTTTCAGTAGTTAGCAGAAAGCTACTCTGCAATGCATGCACCCAACTGGGCTCTACCAATACATAACAACTAGCCACACCTTGCAGTTATTCATCAGGTCAGAGGGTTTCACAAACACTTAAAACCAACCGTTGCCCCATTGATTTCTATCATCCACCTGCACAGGAATTGACATAACGTGGTTTACCAGCATCTATTTACACTGTAAGTGACATCATTTTGTGTCCCATCATCCATCTGCACAGGAAGGGACATAATTCCTCCCCCTTCGAGGACCTACTTAATGGCTGCCACAGCGTGGGTGCACAGTAGGCACGTGGCTTGACCACGCCGAGCACCAGGAACCCTGATGCTCGCCTTCCCACGCTGCTACCACACTGCGACGGTCCGTGCCCTCAACCCGACACGGCTACACACATTGCTGCCTGCCAAACCACACAACACAAATAGAGCATTCTCATGCGCTTCCTGCAGGTTCACAACACAAATGGAGCATTCTCATGCGCTTCCTGCAGGTTTTCATGCACTTACTCACACCCAACAACAATGCACCTGCACCAAGAGCACCCAACACCCCACTCTCTCACACTCAAACAGTGCACAACACCCAATACTCCACACTTGCATGCATGCTCAATACCCACTCACCAAACACACCAAAGAGATATGGGACGTACTGCATGACAGTGCCCCGGACCTACTTTTCTTCACAAAAGCCAGGCTGAACCCTGCATCGGCAGCTGACTTTACCTCAGCCACACCCGGCTACAAAATTGGCAGGCAAGATCGACTTCACAAGCCCAGAGGTAGAATCGCCCAATTTCACCCTAAGGGGCAGCCTCATCTACAGACCACGAGGACCGTAGACCACCTTCACTGACACCATTGTGGACTCCATCGCACCAATTGCCCTGGTTACTAACAATTGCATCCAATTCGAGACCTGAACTTCCACCTGAAAGACCACACCGACTCTAACTAAAATGCACTCATTGAATACCCTGGAAGGTGAAGCCTCACCCAACGAGTAAAGGGGACTAACCACGATGCCAGAAACCTCCTGGATCATATTTTCACCACCTGTGACAATTTTCAAGTCAGTGAGCCCACACTAGTCAAGCCATGCCTTCATCTCGTTCAGCAGCCCCGGCCTAGTCCAACGCACATGCACCACTGTCAAATAAGTGTGCCAAAACTGGACCTGTATTGCTTACAAGGACTGGAACACCGCTTTCAACAACCACAAACCCAAACATAGCAACAGCCTCTCCAAAGCCATCAAGAATTTTATCAATTGGATCACCTCCTGCACCAACTCCCTGGCCTCCCTCAAACACAGCAAATCAACAAGATCCTGATCCCAGATCAGCTGGAACACAGAGGAATTGATTCACTTATTACATATAAAATACTTTAGTACCACACACAGGAGTAAAAAGTCATAGATGACAATTTATGAAAACCATGCACCAATCAAGTTTACAATAAGCACTTTTTGCACTTATCACAGTGCACCTCTGCAGAAATCATAGTAAACTTGATTGGGGCAATGGTTTCATAAATTGTCATCTATGGCTTTTTACTCCTGTGTGTGGTTTTGAAATATTTTCTTTCATTTTATATGTAATAAGTGAATCCAACAGAGCCACTTTGTATTATACACTATTTAGAGCCCCGGTTTTGAGGTGCACAGGGTAACCCCATAATTAATAACAGGTGCACAGAAAAAATGAGACTGATTAAATGCCACTGCAAAGAATTTGAGTACAAATGGAGAATGAGACTGGAGTACCTTCAAATACGCCATGAGACGTTACCACAAAATTATGTGGACCTTCAAATGTACCGCTCTGGTGGACCCCATCAATGCCAGAACCAACTGAATCAAAGAAATCCTAGGCATTGTAAAGATTTTCACCTCACCAGGAGCACCCCCAACTCGATCCCCCCTCGCTGGACCTTTGCAGAATTTTTTTTTAATTCTTCAGCATCAAAATTATCACAATTTATAGCGATTTCAGCCCACAATCGGACCCAAAAGACCTCTCCAGCTTATCCAATGAACCAATGCTCACCATGTGGCCCGCCATAACCTCAGAAGAAACCGCCACCAGCAGGAAGTCCATCCACTTATGGGCCCCATCAAACTCATGCCCCCACAACGTCTACTCTAGAGAACTTCAACCCATCAGCACCATGCTCAAGCCCATTCTGAATGCTTCTACCTCTTCTGTGACCTTCCCAGATGCTTGGTAAAGCGCAAGTCTCCTCCCTTTGCTGAAGAAATCCTCTGCCGGCCCTCCAATGCGTACCATCTGCAAAATGATCTCCCTCACACCATTCCCGACCAAGGTCTTGAAGAAAATCATCAAGCGACACCTCACCAAATACCTTAATGACCACCAACTCCTCGACATCACTCAAGAAGTCATCAGAGGCAACTTTGTTGTGGAGCTGAAACCGAACTAAGTCCAGTCTATCTCAGTTGATAACTTGAATCATTTTTCAGAGCTGCACACATCGTAATGAAATGGTTTCAGATCCATCCACAGTAGGAAAACTGCCCTTTTTGCCTCCACAGATGATATCCGCATAACTCTGGACGGAGGAGACGTAATGGCCCTTATCCTCCTGGACCTCTCCCCAGCTTCTGACAAAGTTTCCCACCCCATCCTGATCCAACTTCGACACATCAGAATCTGAGGATACACACTCCAATAGATCTGCTCCTACTTGACTGGAAGGACCAGGTCAGTCAGTCTGGCAGCGTACACCTCAGATGCTTGCGACCTCATTTGCAGAGTTCTGCATGGACTTTCTCTGAGCCAGACTCTCTTCAGTGCATACATAATCCCTCTAGCCAGCATCATATGCTCTCACAACATCAACGTTCTCTCTCCAGAATGACAGACGCACAACTCATTCTCTCCCTCACAGACGAGGATGCCCAATATCCAGATCAAGTTCAATGCCTGCATAACTGAAATCACCCACTGGATGAAGACCAACTGTTTAAAGCTGAACATGGATATAACCAAAACCGTGATCTTCAGGAAGAGCACATCATGGTGGGACTCCACCTGGTGGTCAACAGAACTAGGACTGACACCCACCCCCACCCACCACCCATACGAAGAACTTCAGGATCATTGACATCAAACTCGACATTACTGCCCTAATCAATGCTGTCACCGCCTCATGCTTCCATACCCTGACGATGCTAAAGATTCTGAGGAATATTTTCAAATGACTCCCAATCAGCATCCAGAAAACTGTCACGCATGCCCTAGTCACAAACATGCTGGACTAAGTAACACCCCTTACATCATCAAAAAACTCAACAGAAGGCTGCAGACCATTCAGAGCTCAGCAGTCAGAATTACCCTCACCCTCCCAAACCACACTCACATCACACCACACCTGAAGAAGCTCACCATTCACATACTGCCACAATTGAATCTCTTCACTCACTCTTTCTAGGTGGTGCATAACACTGGCATAGCATACATCTACTTTCATAAACCTTTCAGACACCTCTGCTCGTATGGAGTACTACTTGTGCACATCCCACGCATACGGAAAACCAGATCTGACCATCGAGCCTTCTCGTAAATCTCTCCTAAAGTGCAAAATGACCTGGTGCTACACATAAGAGCTGCCTCTTTACTGCTCGAATTCCACAAGAAACAGAAGACCTAGCTTTTCAAATGGCTCCTCTAGGCCCAGGTGTGGCTAGACTCACACCTGCCACAGTGCCGGGATACCATACCAGGTGATATTGCGTTCTACAAATCTACATAACATACTATGTCTCATAACTAAGTGTCCAATTAATATTTAACAGTGGTTCATAATGCGAAATGTCCTTTAAAACAAACAGCACAATTAAGTAGTTTAGAGAATAGAGTAACTGCAGTGGTGTGCCAGGTGCCTAAGAACAAGAGTACTACTATCTTTTAGCAGCCATTAAACTGGAGAACACCCATAAAAATGGCCCCTCTAGCCTAATGCCAGCTACAACCTGCAACCTTTGCAATGTTGATGGGGTACCTCAGGTTGCCTTTCGTAGCTCAGGTTGCCTTTCGTAGCCTCTCCATATGAAATGTAGCTGCCTGCCTCTTTACTACTTGTTGCATTGTTGAATAAATGTGCTGCTGTGAGATTGAAATGCATTTTCTTTTAAGTGGGGGAGCAACTGGGAGTTTTTAAGAAGCTGATAAGTGTAGAATTAAGCAACTGTTAGTGGGTCTCTGCACTGTAGTATGTGATTTAGTAGAGAAAATAATTCTGATGATACAACGTAACAGAATCTGAAACATCTTAAAAATGTTTTAATAGAAACTCCATTTCTCAGAATGCCCAATAACGGGAAACTGAAGAATGGCATCAACTTGGTATTAAATCCTGGAAACCTGAGATGTTAGCACATTTTAATAGCATAAAAACGTCAAACATGTTATATAAAAGCGGGATATGAAAGTCAATGTAGTCTTAAAAGGGGGGCAAATAACGAAAAATGAGAATATAAAAAGATTGGATCACAGAGGTCCTCCGCCCACTTTTAGTTTGACCCTTATTATATAAATAAAGCACGGACAGCTGCAGGTGCAGAGGTGGTTACAGATAAGGATAAGAAGGAGGGTGAAGAAAACAAAAAAACAATTCAGGTGTGGAAACAAATCAGTTTAGTAAACAAGAAAGGAACAGACCTAAAATACATTTTGGGGGAAGGAAAAACAAAGGTGAACAGGTGAGCACATGCAAAGGGTCTACCTCAAAAGCAAGGATAGAAAGACAAACATGGAAGGAAGAAGGCGGGAAGAAACAGGCAAGAAGAGGTATAAAAGGAGAACGGATATTGGATAGCTTTTGAGGTCTCCAATGCCAGGAAGGAAAGGATCTAAATATGGAAGGTGGGGAGGATGGAGGTAGAAAAAAGGATTTATAATATGTGTATTTAAAAGCGCACATTCAACCAGACGGGTATCTTGTCGCTGAATAACAGATGTTGATGTTTATTGTTACCCAACTCAATGGTACTCATTTTATCGACCTCAGATGGATGAAAGGCTGAGTGTACCCGCCGGGATTTGAACCTGTGACCATGAGGTCGAACACAGGCCCCTGCAGTGGATGCATTAGTCCACTGAGCCACCAGACCAGGCGCGTTTAAAAAAACTGTGACTGTTTAAAAAAAACATGTAGAATAGAATTTCGAGATAAAAGCCATTCGCTAATTGGAGTCTTACATATGATGGTCTTAAAAGTAAGGTAGACATACTTCTTCAGTCTAACAATGGTAATTAACTTCAGGAGAAATAAAGGCTCCTTTTTAGCTGAAGTAACACATTTAAAAAATAGCCTGAAGTATCCAAAAGCACACTGTAACAGAAGAAGGTAAGGACTCGTACTACCTCCGTCAGCTGATCGTGCAATACTATAAGAAAATTAAAGAAGCTTAATAGCTCAATGGTCTAATTAAAAACTACCGAAGTAGCAAAACCTACTACCTCAATTATCTAACATTACATAATTTCAAGGCATATAATAGCCCTCTTTATCTATTAATAGGAAACGAATTCAGGAGAAGTAAAGACTACTAGAATCTGGATCTGCCAGTAGTAAAGCACTTACTGACCAAGTACACACTACACACTGCTCTGGGGGTAATTAATTGCTCTTTCTACCTAAATGAATGAAATTAATCGATCAGGTTCTAGGGCCCTCATGTGAGTGCATGTACAGATGTGTATTCAGGCTCAAATTGTAGTTTATGCCCAAATCGGGATACTGCAGTACATCTGAGATATTCTCCTTTATTATGCATATGTAAAACCTGTTGCTGTTTGAAAGGGGAAAAAACATATGTAAGAGCAGCAAATCAACGGCCCACCTACTAAATAACACACTCCAATTATAGGGATTTTCAGGGTGTACAAATAGCAACCAGGACTGTGCTGGAGTGGGAATGACCCCATTATGTGTCCTTACTTTTAGTAAAGCAATGCCACTGCTGTAGTCAGAATTTCACCTGTAATAGACTTTAAAGGAGAGATGGGTCTTTTGCCCTAAATATGTCATCTACCTGTGCTTGTAAAGCTTTAAAAAAGACACTTTTTTGAACTGCTGGTGACCTTGATACGCCAAAAGAAAATGCAGAATCTACTTCTTCATGAAAAGGTGAATGATAGCAGAGTGCCTACCTCAGTAATGGCAGGGATTATTTCCACCGACGGGCCATATAATGTCTTCCATTAGCTGCACTGTTGTTGCGGAGTGCAGACTGCAGACTGACCAATGGGAAAAGTTTGTTAAAACAACATATTCAGATTGGGGCCTCATCATAAGGTTGAGGTTAAGGCAGACCTCATTATACGGCTGTCACCAACAATGGAGTGGAGTAATAAAGCTGAAGGGAAGGCTGACAAAGCCCTCCTGACCTGGAACCCTTTAATATTCCTGTTGAGTGTATGCCTTTTACCTGATGCTCTCCGCTTTATGGATGTATACGTTGCTGTGGAAAGCGACTTCATGGACTGCAAAGTATATTGTTAGTAATTGTGTGTCATCTAATGTCCTGAAACACATGGAATTAAGGACGTTGACCATGATTGAAAAAGTCATGCCTGACAAATCTTATGGACCTGGGGTGAAGCTTGTGTGGTATTTCCACCTCAAAGATACATACTTCTTAACATTCCATAAAAATGGACTACTCCTTATGGGCATATGAAGAAGTACGTGACCCTGAGATGGGGAATCTGATTCATCCACTGTAGTTGAGCTCTCCATACAGCCGTAGGATAATGGGTTTAAAATCCTCCTTTTTCTTGACCGGCTTTAACAACTTTTTTCTTCTAGGTCAAATCAATATTTTATGGTAGTGCCTGGTCCACAAACATGGGTAACCAATGCCTACATTAGAGCAGATGCAGATTCAGTTGAAAGAGTCTTCTGACCAGCTGCAATGACAATGGAGTTTACCTAGTCGAGGGACGGTGATGTTGGTTGAGCCATATTTCCGAGTGAGATTCAGAAGAATGCCCCTGGAAAACTTGACCTGCTTGACCATCGGGTGCACTGGAGCATAATACTCCATAGATTACCTGCATGGCTACAGGCATTCCTAGTGATTATACAGCCATCACACGTCTCCAGGTCAGTCGAACACTAGTCCATCCTGGATTTTGGGTTTGGAATCGCAAATCAGGAACTTGCCCCAAATGCTGAAAGAAACAGGCAGCTCGTTACTTTAGGAAAATAATATGGCTTATCCAATATAGCTTTTTCTTAACATTTTCTGACTACTAACCATAGAACAAGTACTCAAACATTATTCTTGTGTGTAAGATTTCAGGGCTCAGAGCACGAAGTCAACAGTTTGGCTCCTTTATGTCAAGCCTGAAACACATATGCAGTTGTTCGGACACTTTCATAGGTTCACATCACTAAATATGTTCATTTGGACATGCTTATAGGTGAGGGAGAAGACAAAGTTTTAGTGATAATGTCTGGAAGTCAAGAAGGGTATGTGTGGCAAGTGAATAGGCAATTAAGATTGTTGGCAGCATGTAATACCATCGTTTTCCAAACCATCTTTAGCATACGTTAGTTTTCAAAAACGTATTTTTCAATAACATTGTTTTCCCATAATATCTTAAGTCAAATTATAATTGAATTCTATGGCACACAAAACTAAATTTAGCCTAAAAATATGTATTTTTAATTTACAACATTAAAGTAAGATTTAATACCCTTCATTGAAGAACGTTTTGTAAATAATTACAAACACTGCAAATACTTTGGAATAGTAAGTGCTTTGTTAAAAATAAAGAGATACATTTAAAAAATAAGGATACAAATAAATAGAAGATAATATATATATATATAGAGAGAGAGAGAGAGAGAGAGAAAGAAAAATTGAGAGAGAAATGCACATGCAAATCATAACAAAAGGGGGTTTAATGGTACACCCCCAAAGACGAATCATATAAATACAAAATTGTATATATAAATGGACCGCGGTTGGGGAGGGGGGGTTTTACTGCAGAGCAAAGATCAAATTCCAGTGAATTGCAATTGAGCAAACTTAACATGGGAACATCACAATGTGCTGCCTTGTAGATTGCATATTAAAAATGTTTGCACATGGAAACATCATTGCTCATGGTCAAGGGGCTTCTTCGGAGTAATTTTACCATACTGCGTAAATTTAATCCACTGAATTCTGGTTTTAGTTCATTCAATCTCTTTAAATCAAATAAACATGAAAATGCGATGCGATGCTAATAACTGTACATGCAGATGGGCAGAATGCAATATGCGATTTATTAGCATTGTTGAAGGCAGGAGGGCATTAGGACCCATTCGAAGTTTTACCTCTCATGAGTCATGGTCCCTCCCCATACTTAACCAAGTTAATAAGTGGCATATTACACTCTGAACAGCTGTATGCATACCAAACCCCTCATGGCAGACACCCTTCAGACCGGCCTATAAATAATCACTTGATTTTAATAAGTACCTCAAAAGTACTTACATAATGGGGTGAAGTTATCCAATAACAAATACATAAATAAGTATATACAACACTGATTTTCTTATACAATTAATTATTTCCAATATTAAAAAATAACCTTAAAAAGCCAAAACATTACTGTGCAATAAGATTTGCACAATAATGATTGCATCGAACATAAGATGCATAAGATTGCATCGAGCCTCTGCAACCACAATAGAATCTTTGCTGTATTCAAAAACACCATTGAAATGCCCGCGGTTACAGTGACGCGACGTTTACAAGTACAAGTGTTGCCACGTGCCTCGATTGCTCGCCTTCACACCAGCTTACCTGTGTTTCACTCTACCTCAGTGTTACTGACATGACATCAGTAGATAAAGACACCCATTACTACTCAATATCTGAAAAAAGATTCAACCACCATGCTGTAGTGGGAGGAAGGATGTGACTGACACAACAACAGACCAATCAATGCAGAGAACTGACTGACAGTATGTTGTATACAGTGGTCGAAGTGGGGACAAAAAAGTAGGGGAACTGTGGGCGGAGACTCAGGGGGCGGGAATAGGCAGAGGATTGGATTAGTGGGCGGAGTTGGAGGTGTGGCTAAAAATAGCAAAACATACCAATTTTTTGTGCATTTGACATTTCACTGACCAGTTACAGCTTATAACGTTATTTAATTCAAACAATTGATACACATGTTTATTTGAGGTTTAATATATAAGTTGTTTATATTTAATTCATTTACAATGTGGGACATGTTTTCAATCACAGAATATTCCAAATACGCTTATAAGTGGAATCATAAGCCATTGGTCTCCGAGCCATGTAGTTTCTTTCGTTGGCACTTCTCCCTTTTTCTAACCATTTCTGAACATAAAATTCAGGTTTAAATTCTATGACAGGAGGCCCCACGATGTTTATGAACATTATAGAAGACAGACGATTTATTGATATTCTGTTCCGCAGTGGTGTGAGCACATCGTTCATTACACTAAAGCCCCGTTCACATTCAGCAGTTGAGGTACAAAAGGTGTTTATAATGTGCACTAATGGTTTCAGGCTTTCAGGGATGCAATTTTTATTTTGTTTGTACTCTCTGAAACCAAGGATGTACTGCCTAGTATCAAATACATGCAACTTGCTACAAAGGTTTTGTAATTCTCCCTCACCGTATAAGATGTCTACTGGATCTGGCCAATAAACTGGTTGTAGGAGTTTCATTCTGTGTACTAACTCTTTGTATTCGATTTGGTCATTGTTTGTGGTTGTGCATCTCGAAACATTTGATGCATTAGACATTGTCATCCTTTTTCGCAGGTTATTTGCTAAGCTCCGAAAGAACTGTGCCCTATTGATGCTAACACAGCCTTTGTTCTGTTGCAGTCCTACACCATCAAACTGCATCCGTTCAGCAGCATTTAATGCAGTTGTAGCAAAGGGCCCAGCTGCATCAGCCATTGATTCAAACACTAAAATCTGCATCTGTATTGAGCGATCGGCCTCATATATGGTCATATCACGCCGCTGCAGCCTTCTGGATAGGTCACCCAATTCTGTGAGAGCATCATATAATATGCCCATATTTTCAACAAACACCAGGGAGGTTAATAAACGGTTTAAACCAGAATATTTCCGCTGCTCAATGTCACTCCTCGTTGAGTCTTTGGAAGATTCCATGAAATGTTTACTAAGTGCTCTGTAGTTATTCCAAACAGCTCTCACAGATCTTTCACTTGAGGACACCCAACGTACATCTAGCGCCTTTCCAATTGCCAGAAGTCTTACTTCTACCTCCAGAGCACATTCCCCAAGCTCTCTCTGATTTTTTGGAGAGGCATGGTAGGTGGTATAAAGTTTATCAAAAAAAACTCTGAGCTGATTAATGCCTGTGACTTCTTTACAAACATCACCCACGGCAAGCTCCCTTCTCCGGACAGTCCAGGAATGACTGTAACCTTTGTGCTCCCCCACCTGTGGCACCTTTTAGAAGAGGAGAACATTTTGCAGTGCTCACATTTGAAAAGTCATTCCCTGCTAGTATTTGTTACACAACTGTGTTTGCCATGTCTCATGTTTGTAAACTGGATGTAATTTAAGAGGTGGCTTCATGTGCTGAAAACTTTTTTGCAGCTTTCAGGGGCGGCTGGTGACATTTGAAAGTGGTGAGGCGTAAACTAATTTGCATATTGCACCGCAGCGAGCGAGCGAGCCCGAACCACCTTGCATCCATCCATACATCATTCATGCGTCCACCCATCCATCCACCCACCCACCCATCCTGCATCCATACATCATTCATTCATGCATCCACCCATCCATCCATCCACCCACCCATCCACCCATCCACCATCCATTCATGCATCCACCCATCCATCCATCCATCCTGCATCCATAATTCATTCATGCATCCACCCATCCATCCACCCATCCATCCTGCATCCATCATTCATTCATTCATGCATCCACCCATCCATCCACCCATCCATCCTGCATCCATCATCCACCCATCCACCCACCCATCCTGCATCCATCCTGCATCCATCATTCATGCATCCACCCATCCATCCACCCATCCATCCTGCATCCATCATTCATTCATGCATTCACCCATCCACCCATCCTTCCATCATCCACCCATCCATCCTGCATCCATCCTGCATCCATCATTCATTCATGCATCCACCCATCCATTCATGCATCCACCCATCCATCCATCCACCCATTCACCCATCCATCCACCCATCCATCCTGCATCCATCATTCATTCATGCACCCATCCATCCACCCTGCATCCATCATTCATTCATGCATCCACCCATCCATCCATCCATCCACCCATCCATCCATCCACCCATCCATCCATCCACCCATCCATCCTGCATCCATCCTGCATCCATCATTCATTCATGCATCCACCCATCCATCCACCCATCCATCCATCATCCACCCATCCATCATTCATTCATGCATCCACCCATCCACCCATCCATCCATCCACCGATCCATCCATCCACCCATCCATCCTGCATCCATCATTCATTCATGCACCCATCCATCCATCCACCCACCCTGCATCCATCCTGCATCCGTCATTCATTCATGCATCCACCCACCCATCCATCCTGCATTCATCCTGCATCCATCATAGAGGTACCAGCACCAAACGTCACTACTAAGTGGGCCTAATCAGTAGATTCTCTAACCTCGGTGCAAACGGTATGAGATGTGACCCGTATACATCACACTTTGACAGGATGGCAGAAAAATACAAGCGAGTAAGAAGCAGGTGATGGAGTGAAGAAAAGAGAATGGTTTGGAGATAAAATACGAGGAAAGGCAGAGATAAAGAAGACAGAAGCAGCAAAGAAAAGGGATAAGGAGAATTATGCACCAAGTGTTTTATTCCCCCCACTTACTTACTTGATGTTTGGGGAGTTCGGCTTCAGAGGCAGTCCAGGCTCCTCGTGCAGGCCCGGTTCAGCGAAAGGGTAGAGCTGTAAAGGAGGGCTCAGGGACCTCTGGGCAGGCACGGGTCGGAGAGTAATTTACAGGAGAGGCTGGTGGGGCTGGGTCAGCTTTTCAGTGGCTGGCTGGCGAGCAGATATATAGCAAGTCAAGAAGTCCCCCAGGTGGCGTCCCTCAGTCTGATTGACACCAAAAGAATCATTGTCACAGGTCACAGTGGGGGCTGGCAGCGTTGCGAGGTGTGAATCACGGGCTCACAGTAGCCACAGGGCCATCAGAGTAGCCGTTTTCGCACCATGCTACACTGATGGCCCTTTCACTCTCGCTTTGCAGGCCCATTAGAAACAGCAGGGAAGGGGAGGCCGGGCGCAGCGCAGAGGCCTCCTGAATATTCACGGTGCACCACTCGTGCGGCGAAAAAAGTGTATTTTTAAAGTATGGCAACTTTACAGTCCCCGGTACGCTCTATCAAAAGTAAGAAGTAGGGGAACGGACTAACACAATTTTAAGAAGTAGGGGCACGCCGTGCCCTTCCGTCCCCGCCCACTTCTAACGCTGGTTGTATATCATTTTGGTAAAATCAAAAGGTCTTGTCTAACAATAGACCTCAACCTTTATGTATAATGCTGTCTCAGTGGTTCTGGTAACCTAGAGATTCAACTCGACTATTGGAGTGATGGTTTATTTTCATGTCACCATAAGCCTGTGTAGCAGCTTAGGCCCACTGTAAATAGTACATCATATGTATAATATATTCGTAACGGCAAAACCACGGTCGACATGGAGACCGACCGAAACAAACAGGCCGTGCCTCGCCGCGCCGCCATGACATAGGTCACTTGGCAAAACGTTCTGACGAAGCTCCGCCCCCTCCACCTCACCACGCACCGTGAAAATCCTTTGCTTCCATGCACTTTAATGGACTTGGCGTAGAGGCGCGTGCACCGCGTCCATAGATCACCCTAGATGGGAAATTGGCGGCCTGACAACGCGCCTTGCTCATCTTCCTGGCAGTCCCGCGCTCTGCGCACTTGGAAACCTTGGCGGAGCCAGCCCTGCAAAAATATAAATTACTGACTCCAGCCCGGCTCGGGGCTCGTATTCAGGTTACGTCTCCAAATGAACATTGATTTTTTTTTCTTTATGGAGAGAGGGAGGGCTGGGGGAAATCTCGCTCAGAGCGTGGAGCGAAGAGTGTCCCGAGAGGCCTTTCTTTCGGGTCACCTTTGGAGCTGAGGATGCTGTAAGTTGACTCCCTGGCTAATGGTTTTTCTTCCCACCAAGCTATGGTTCAGGGAAAGGTGAAATATTTTTTTTGCTCGTCGGGTTATATCTCAGGTTAACAGAGGTAAATAAAATGTTATTTCTTCTTTTGTACATTGACATCTCACCTATCACTGCCTTCATGGCGCTGTATTGCAAGAGAAGGCGCAGCTGCAACCAGTGCCATCACTTTTCACACAGCGCTTGCTGTGAGCTCGAGTTAACTCTTGGCGCTACCTCGTGAAGGGTTGAGGAGTCAGGACACTGAGGGGCCGGGCCAAGGTTAAGACGGCGTCATTTTGCGTCCTATAAGTGATCAGGTGTCCTGCAGAATGCACGGCTGTTGCTCACAGGGAGCAACAACGCTTTGATTGGATGTGACGATATTGAGGTGGGAAATATAGTCCTATGTAAATATTGTATCCAGATTGTCAACTATCAGTATACAATTAACCCCCACCTATTGCAAAGCTGGATGAAGGGTGAACCAGCTGTCCTTTCACCTTAGTGTGATACTCTCACGGTCACATTTACCAGCCCTTTACGTCCGGGCAGTAGCAGCAGATAAAGCAACGCGAGAGATGAATTCCCCCATTTGATGCAGTCACTGTTTATCCCTCGAAGGCCAGGTGATTTTGTGTGCTGTTAATACAGTTTAATTTCAGTGCATCAGAACCAAGGGCGCAGCTTGGTCTGTAGGATTGGGCGGATGTGGTCTTCAGATTTCCCAAAAATGACTGTTTAAAATACATTATATGAGAAGCAGGGCGGGAGGATGGTTCAAAGAGCAGTAGGAAGGGAGAGGAGTGCAGATTTTGAGGGGTGCTTAAAACTCAATATTTTGTAAAATAACCATTTTTTAAGACTTTTTAAAAGAGGTGTGAGTGTGTGTGCATTTTTATCTGCATGTATATGTAAAAATCATAAGTTAAATCCAACATACACCTCACCATACCCAATTTAAAGCACCTGGACCCTACTATTAACTACATAATACATTTATGAGGGGATGTAACACCCCAAACACCCCCCTGAAGCTATGCCCTGATCAAAACATACATGTTTTGTGTGAAGAGGCTGGTCATTGTGGAAAGGCGAGTTCGTGCCTTTCTGGTTTAATTTAAACCTAAAAATAACTCTGTGATGTTTGTTTGTAAATGGAAATAAAGGTACAGAAGATGTTTGTTCTTATTCCTCCCAGTAGCAAATAGAAGATTCTGTGGTTACACGAGTTTTTGGCATTTTTAAGTTACCAGTGATTTGAACTCTCCCAAGCGATGAACCAGACTTGAAATACTCATGAAAAGCGTTTATACTATACTAAATATACCATATATATTGAAAAGCTTTAACAAAGAGCATGGGTGTTAATGCTATTTTTAGGGTTGATTCAATTGTGAAATACGGTATGTTGCAGCAAACACAAAATGAATTGAACACAACAGTCCTGAAAATGAGCTGGTGTTCAAGCCACAATGAACCGTTAAACCAAAGGTAAAGCCAAAGAAAGACTAGCATTTAATGATTGTTCACTTTGTGTAATGTGTTTGAGAGCTTTTACTGCCTAAAATGACGCCCACCTTGAGCCCTAGATAGAAACTATCATGGATGACATTTTGGCTCAGATTCACAAAGGTTTAGCATCAGGTTAGTGTTACTTTTTTAACGCAAACTCGACACTAAACCTGTTTTGGGGTTAACAAACCAACGCAAATTGGTATTTGCGCTCGTTTGTATGGAAAAGTAACACAAAGCACCCCGAAATGCTTCTTTGCATTACTTGGTGTCACTGGATCATTACAAGGCGGTACATGGGCGTTCCCATGCAACCACCCGTGCTTTTTGACGCGAAACCTTGTCTACTAACATTTAGCACCACAAATGAAAGCTGCAGTAAAGCAGCACACATGCAAAGTAAGACAAGCATTGAAGTGTGTATACGCATAGTATTTTGTACTGGAAGGGTACCCTTTAAGTGAGAAAAAAAACATATGGTAGACTAAGGCACGCATCCTAGCTCTATGGCACTAAGGTGTGTGCCTGGCGCATGGCAGCTGAAATCAGCACCGGTGCTAGAGAGACTGGAGGAGAGTGCCAATATGGCGCTCTCCTGCTCTCTTCCTGTCAAGCAACGCAGCACAGCCTCTTTGGGTGCTGCGCTGTGTTGCCATACAGTTACGAGAATCTGCCCCTTTGTGTAGAGTAGTCAACAGCCCAATCCTGCCGTGAAAAAGTAGGGCTGGGGCTGAGTCAATCGCACGTTGTTTTCTAATGCCGATGGAGCCTAGTGCGGCCCTTAGGCCTTCTGTCGGTTGCATGCATCCGAAATCACTGGGACTAGCCGTTCACCCTACCAGCCGCATGCTGGCTTAACACACCGATGCGCCTCACACCGCCAATGCCACAACCCGTCTCCAGTCCCTTATTGCTGTGTTGAGGAAATTCTGCTGTAAAAGCATTTCTTCCAGGAGCTGCTTCCTGTCTACAGCCAAACAGCTCAATAAGCTCTCAATAATTAAAGGCGCTCTGTGAAACTGAGACTGGCAGCTTCTGCCTGCGTCACCCCAGGAGGAGACATTCTTACAGAAGGTCTGCTTGAAAGAGCTGATCTGAGTAAAAATGTTGAGGGTGAAGTGGGAAGATGGAGGCCGTGCTATAGTACTTTTTGTGTGCACCTTGGAGCAGACTGGAGTCAGTAGAACTCCATTCAGACAATGCCTACGACCTTCCCCACATGATAAAAGGCAAATAACAATATATTATCAATAAGTTGAGATCTTTGCTTGATCAAAGTAAATGTTCTTCAAGATGGTTTTTGAATGTTGAACACCCCTGTTCAGAGTCGGGTTTCCATAGGCCCCGTTGCTAGTTGTGCAAAAGTATAACATTATATTGTGAACAAATAAGAATATTTGATCTTTAACCCCTCACATGAAATGCCCTTATAAAAGTTTCCAACCAATTATCCCAGTGCGGTTAAAATAACCGTTAAAAGCACTTAGAAAGAGAGCTGGAAAATGTTGCCTACCTAGACATTTGCTTTCCATACATTCAAAGAGGTCTCTATACTAAACGAATATTATAGATGCGAGACATGGTCTGCAGCCCCAGTTTGCAAGCCAAGTTAGTAGTTTGAGTGGTACACACATGAACAAATCATAGTCCACGGCTGAATGTCACAGGTGATGTGTCGTAGGCGTGAGTAATCTTAATTTGTAAGTATATTAATGTGACGAGAAAAATTCTCATTAAAGTCATGAAACTTTAACTTCCCACAATGTCCGACTTATGACCACACATATAACATGACATATGATATCAGAAATGACATTGCTGACCTCACTGGTGACATAAAATATAACATCATCATTGATCACTATGGCAACTTCACTATATCTTGCACCTGAGGCGGTACAAGATAACATGAATCACTCTACTAAAAACGTAAGTAAATTAACATATATAATACCAAAAGCACGATTAACATCTATAACATTTGTAACTCCATCTACACAGCGACTTGACTTATGTTTATGTAAGAAGGTGGCGCCATGGTTTACTGAGCCTTCTGCAGGTTACAGGGCTACTTGAAACTTACAGATAAAAATCTCGCTAAGGTCCACTTAGCCTTCAATCTTTTGAGGGACGGTGAATTTAATGAGTATTTTGAAGTTGTGTGATAGGAAGAAAAGTTGTTTACAGCGCCGGTTGCTTACCTTACGTACACATTATTAATTACGCGAGTACTACACCATACTTCCTGATGCATTGACTTTACTTCTACTAATAATCTATTACGGCTCATTACTTCAGCTATTACACCTTATCCAGGATAACAGTTCTATTCTCATTATTCTCTCGCTACTTATTCACATCATTCACAAACATATCAATGACTTTCTTAAGATATTTAGTTTAACTCTGATGAGACTGAAGAAAATAATGTGATGGCTGTTCTTTGCCACTGTGGGACTACACTGACTTTACTACTGTAGTTGCTTGCTTCTTGGAAAACTATGTCAAACTTTGTGTATTTTAGACTACACTTTTTTAACTTCATGTAAATGTATCCAGGTTTTATTATGGTGGGCCTTTGCATCCCTTTTAAATAATTTGTGGGTGTGGAAACTTAAAGCTTAAATGGCTCAGTCCATGTACCTGTGTGCTTATCTTGATGGGCTCTCCAACAGGCATGCAGTTTGTGATTTCTGTGTGGAGGGATGCAAGGATGTCCAAGGCTCTAAGATTGAAGGAAGCTTCTTGTCAAGTGCTCGAACTGGCTTGCTTTAGATGAAAACTAGGTGCAACTATGTGTGTTTAGATGAGACATATTAGTAGATTGTATGACGATACATCCCATTCCATTCCAATGCATTCCAACCCACAGCCCTCCTAAAAAATACCCCTCCTCTGCCTTGAGCCCCAAAAGGGGAGCCCCTAAGCGACTGTCCCCTACCCCCCAGCTTTTCTAAAAGAAGTACCCCTCCCCAGCCCTGAGCCCTAAAACCAGACCCCTGTGAAACTTCCCCTCTGACCCACAGTCCTTCTAAAAAAAAAATAACCCTCCCTAGAGCCATAAAAGTGGACCCCTCACGCAACTCCTTTCTTGCCCCCAGCCCTTCTAAAAATCACCCCATCCCCATAGCCCTAAAACCATAGCCTCCTACCCTAGGCCCAATCCCCCTTACCTCTCCACAACGACCAGGCAGCTCTACGTGGCGCACGTCGTGAAGAGGAAGCGGAAGGGTCTGTTTCCCCTAACTAGTGACGGCTTCTCCGCAATTGCGGAGGAGTGTCACCTCACTGCCTGGTGCAGAGTCAGCATATGAAAAGAAAAACAATGCTCTAGCATCGTTTTATTTTTCATTTGCTAGCTTGTGCATGGGGGTGGGGTATAGGAAGGTGGAGGAGGAGTGCTTGTGCACTCCCTAAGTGCTGATGTGTGTTTGGCCGGCCGTCTCAGGCACACATGCACACTTACGTTTCGAGCTGGAGAAATCCTCACAGACTCCCTGGTCTGAGCAGGGCCTCTTTTCAGCCTGCTTAGACCAATCCCTATGTTACTCTGTAGCACAGGGATTAGTTGGGAGTCTACCAAAGGGGCTACTGGGGCCCAGGAAGAGGCCACCAGGAGCAACGTAATGCAGGAGGCAGCGGCGGCATCAGGTATGTTTTTAAAATCATTATTAAACAGTCCCCCCCCCTCCAGCCCCCACGCTCACTCTCCCCCTCCCCAAACTCCGCCCACCACTTTTTGTTAGTGGCGGCTGCCACAGCCTCTAACGGCGACAATAACCTTCATTACCCCTTACCACACATATACCCTTACCACCAGTATCACACATATACCTTTACCATACATACTTGTACAACGTAATTCTTTGTAAACGCATGCGTGGTAAAGGCACATGTGCAGTAATAAAATGCATGGTAAAGGCTATGCGTGGTAACCGTGCATGCATTGTAACGCATGCTTGGTAAAGGCTATATGTGGTAACAGCTGCGTTGTAATGGCTGTTTTCTTCCCATAATATTCCTTTAAGCATGTTCTGTTTCATGCCATAGTGCTTGATTTTTGTTTTCTTTTGGGGGGTTCAATCACTGCTTAACTGGCAGCTCGCACCACTTGGACAGGGTTTAGACAGCTTTTTACAGAGCTTACGTGTGCAAATGCATTATTGTTGGGACTGTGCACATGCCTTTATCATAGCGTTCGAAAAAGTAGTAACCCAGAACAGAAAACACTATACCACGTAAGATGACCAACACTCTGACAACCCCACGTTTAGCTAATATCGAACACACTATGCTTATAAGTGTTGTGTTGACCATCTGCGCATAAGAACGCAACTGAAGTGCCAGCACATTTTTTTGAGGACTTGTATAATAAGAAAAAAAAAGTGCATAGGTCTTACTCACTCTTCTTTTTGCATTCATTTGTAATGCAGCCTGGGATGTGCTCTTGAGCCCATATAGCCGATAGAAAACGTGTTGGCTTATTCTTTATATGGAATTCATTGATTGATTAGTCACCCAGGCCACTGGATAAACTTTCCATGGACACTGGGCTATTGGGTACCAGGGTCACACATTAGAAGGACCAGCATATCCTTACCGCCAAATAAAACATGTTTGTGCAGAATATAAGTGCAGTCGCAGCCACTCAATCATCCTGACACCCCCAATCTCTTTCCTTCAGTGTTTCTGATTAAAAACCATTCAGCCACAAAAATATACTTTTATTTGAGATTTGATTCTGTTACATGACTAGTTATGTTAATTATTTTATTTGGGTTATGAACTGTAATTCAGCTTTGGTTGACCTGGTACCAGATTCATTCAAGCTGATTTAGGCTGGCCATGTGCTAAAGCATTTTGGTGGTGGGGGTGGGGGGAGGGGGGGGTGTGACAGCAATAACAGAGTGTACCATAAAGCCACCAGCCCTGTCACAGGCTGCTTTGGCATTAGGATTCCATATAACCCTAGCACAGCCCTTCTTTTTAGTTTGGATTTTGGTGTATAGGCCCCCCTGTCCTGACAAAGATTCTGTGAATCGTTTTGTGATTTGATGCCCTACTGTGAGCTGTACTCACCTGTTCTGGAAGAGTTTAATTTCTAGTTTACGTGTCCTGATGTTGCAGGGCAATGGGTTCGAGACCTAGGTCTCTAGCAGATGGAAGTAGGACCAATTCAGTATAAATGTCATGCACTCAATGGCATCTTTCTTTCATCAAGATGCAATACGGTAGAACCCCCTTTAGAGTCTATGTAGTTGGATCCTATGTGGATCTTGTTCCAATCTAAGAGAAACTCTTACTACTGTTAACCTTAACCTGATACTAATGCGGTTCAATCCATTAGATATGTGACACTACCTCAGATTTAGCTATATGCGTGTGTGAGAACAATTGTAGACCTAAAGAGGCAGTCCTCGAATCATCTGCATTAACCTATAATACTTTGCTACAGGTCGCCTATGGTTTGGGCCCATTAAACTAAGAAAAGATAGTGAATGCTGCTTGCCCTTCTTAGAAATGGTTCTGACAGCATCTTTCGGAAATCTGTAAGAATGCAAAGAAGCTAGAGCATCAATGGCAACACTCGCTCCTCACAAAGTTGAAAGGAATATAGAATGCTACTAAAAAAAACGATCAATAATGTACAGCAATGATGTCTAAATTAACGGGATATTAACTATCTTAAAGAATTGTGCACTTGCTGTATGACATGAGTTTTTAAGCTTCCAAAACTGATAGCATTAGTATTTTTATTTATTTATAAAGTTTTATATAGCGCGGACAAGATCACGAAGGATATCGGAGCGCCCACTGAGTTTAAGGGATAGTAACAGATTTCTACACTGATGCATTTGGAATATTATCTGCGACATGAGATGTATTCTCCTCAAAATTAACAACTTAATCTCTCATTATTTTTACCTTTCAAATAAATGAAAAGATATTTAATTGGAAGTTAAATATAATTAATAATAATAGGCACATGTATGTAATTATTCACTTTTTGAAATATCATTTAATGAGTGTTTACATGCATGATGAAGTCTAATTACCATTTACAACTGGCAGAAAATGTAAATTTATTTATTAGACTATCGTTCAATAAGTGTACTAGCTAACAAAATCAGTTATTGCAAATTTTGAGGTAGTCACATAATGTATACCCAACTAGTTGCACGTGCTAGTGGGGTCCCCATTTAGTTAAAGGGTCGGTTCGGAAGGATGTGATTGAGTCTGGCCATCCCTGCTTTTTGAACTGTTCGACCAAGATATACTATTTGAAATCTGTAGTATACTGCTCTCTTGTGCGGTCCCAGTCCCCTTATTCAGCCTAGTGAGATTGGCTCATGCCTAGCTCTGGGATCTTTAACCGCTTCCATGCTTATGATGAGCTCAGCTCGTCATAACTGCTGCGGCCCTCCCATGCACGGCGAATTCCCCGCCTGTGCGGGCGTTCTAAAGGGGTGGGCGGAGTCATGAGGAGTCCAGCTCGTCATGAGCACAGCTCCACTGTGCAGCATGACGGGCTGGACTCGTCATGAGTACCGCGGCGCCGCGCGCGGCCCCTCCCCCCTGCACCTCGGGGGAATTAGCCCCGCATGGAAGGGGTTAACCTGCAGTGTTTTGCTGGAAAGGCCTGGTGGCAGCATCCTTAATAGCGCCCTCTTCTATGAGTTAGTAAACCTGTAAGATAAATCTTTAGAATGGATTTCAGGTATGGGTACTAATAAAACTGATGCCCGCTTCCTTACGCATGAATCCTCCTTTGAAACACAAAATACAGATTAGTAGCCTACAGCTGCAGCCCTGTAGGCTTTTTTGCTCCTGTCCACAAGTAGCATTGATCTAAGCGCAAACATGCATCTCACATCAATATGGCCAGGTACGGCCTAATCCCCCTCTAACAGTGTACCCCTCCCTGTGTGAAGATGGGGCCCACCTCGGTGTCCCAAAGTGCTCACCTCCCATCTTCCGCCAAAGCGAACCATCAATAAAACACAACTTTTTGGATTAGAGGTCGTAAACCCCTGGCCGTAATTATTCAAATTAAAAATTAATAATTAAAATGAATATTCAAACAATGCAGTATACAATAATTAGAAAGTCCAAACAGTTATAATGATAGGTACATATGTCTTGTTGCCTAACATTAACAAGTTTCTAATGAATTGACATTCCTATCCTAAACTGAACATTCAAAACAAATATCATTATCTTTCTGCGTATCCCTGTTTGAGCCCAAGGCAAGGTCATAACTGGTCCCCAGATCCTGATCAAGCTATGCCTGCACTCCAACCGGAAAGAAAGCCGAATAAGGTGAGGGGGGGCATGCTCTGTGCTCACCCGCCTCCCTACTTGTTGGCGGGGGACCGGCATGACCGCCATAATTTGGGCGTGGCCGATGCCGTCCCCTGCCTCTCACTATGGCCAGGTTTGGCCTAATCCCCCTCTAACTGTGTACCCCTCCCCGCCCATGTGTGGATATCATGAGTCACTATTACGAATACTTGAACTGTTTGAAAATTCACAAAGAGAGCGTTTTTTATGTTGCTGACTAAGCATATTTGGGCATTTCCACAAAGTACACACCTTACCCATGCTATTGATTCAGGGTACCAGGGGGACTAGCTGATTAGCAACATCCAAGAATGCCCTAGGCCCCCCACAATGCAGGTAACTGTCTTCAAGTGTACCCGTCAGTGTCCAGGCCCTCGCAAAAAAAAAAACAGCCCCGTAGTGGAGTTTGGCTTTCAACTCTGGACACTTTAACAAGAGGATCCCACCCATGCTGGCCACTTGTGTGATATGTGCCTCAATATGTCCTCTTTCTACAGGCCATTCATACCTAGTGACCAGTAGGCATCATACGAGTGTTGTACAAAACCTTTTAAGAAATGTAATGTATGCCTGTGAAATCCCTCACAAAAAGGGCAATAGTGACCTTCACGTCATCCAAGGTGGTTGTGATCCTGGGAGCCGTGGCATGCAAGAGGGGCGTGTGGTCCTCTGAGCGGAGTCCCTTTGGTTTTTGTTCCTTATTACAACATATCCTAAACTGATGACCTATGAATAGGCATACATAGTTTGCACTGCCCTTGCACTACGTTTTGAATGGAAACAATTGTAGATTATAAAACCTGTGAAGTTCCGGTGGGGCACAGGACTTAGCTATATCTACAAATCACATAAAGCCACCCTGCGTGGCTTGTCATGACCATGTAGATATGGAGTGAGGCAACGCAGTGCAAGTCTCTGCGTTGCCTCACACTGCGTTTCCTCACACTACGTCTGGGAGGCATACAATGGGAGTTGCAATGGGTGTTACCATGCAGCGCCCGTAGGTTTTGAAGCATTCCCAGATTTATGACATGGCGTGAATCTGGAAATGCATTAAAACCATGCGCCTCCCCAGGGGTGGCGTAACTTGGAGAATTTTTTTCCCCATTTTTTTCCTCTTTTTATGTGGAATACACCTCCAATAATTGTTTTTCTGCATGAAGGTATCCCTTCCTGCACAAAAACAACATGCCAACAACACAGACACCCTTACACCATGGTCAAGGGTGCCTGCGCTGGCGCACAGCTACTAATTGCGCCAGCACTAGCTGAACGGACAGAAATGCACTGTATCTTGTAAATAAGGTGCATTCCCGCCCTTTCAAAGTGGCATAGGGCAGCACTGCAAAATGCCTTGCGGTAATGCCGTACGCCTATTCTTTGTAAATATTCCCCCTAAGATCAGCCAAGTAGGGCAAAGGAGGGATGTCCTACAGGGAAATGGGACGATCTCCCTCCACCTCTTCCGCTGAGCATTTGTCAAACCCTTCTCCTTCCCAGCACATATTGTAACTCCTTTCCACCACCTGGACCCCTTCCTCAGCCTGGTCCTCTCTTCTGGGAAAGTGTTGTTATCCATCCTGTCCTTCTTGGGTTGTCTCACATTTTGACACACACCAGTGGTTCTTCTGGACTAAGTGGCATGTTATAAATTCAATGTAGCATTTCCAGTCAGGCCCATGCTTTTGAAAAGCTGATATAAGAGTCGTTTTGAATGTTAAATTTGTTTGACAAGGGGCTGGACCTTCCCTGGCACTAAAAGGTTTGCCAGGGCCTCCAGGATTGTAAGAAATATCCTTGTTTCCCTTTGGGCTTTTTGGTTGGAAAGCAGAAATGTGATGTTTCCATTTTAGGTGTGGCTTCATCAGCTCACCCGTGTGCATAACCTATTGGTATCATTTCTTTAACATAGACATGGTGTGGGCTATACCTGTTAACACTGGATTATCACTCTTTCACCTCATACTGTTGGCCATTTGATGTATTATTCCGCCTTCTAAGGAGTGCTTCTATTGTAGTGCCTTAGGGACAGTTTTACAAGTCAAAAGTACACTAAATCATCAAACATTAAATTGTTCATCTCATAGATACATTGTACAAAGAATGCAGTCGTTTTTTGCGTTGTGTGTTTCTTTAATTTAGCAGGCTTTTTGAAATATTTTAGTCGGGACTCTAGGTGCAAACAAAACATATTGGCCTTGTCTGTGATTGTTTTTTTTTTTTATATAAGTCATCTCAGGAGTGACTGTTGGTACTATAATGTTGTATCAACTCACTCTCTGTGGTACATTGTATGTATGTATGTAAGCGCTATTTCCACAGCACACATCTAGCCAAAAGACTGTGAAGCACTATACGCTATCAAAGGCAAGCAGATAGTCCGAGAGTAATAGGAGAGGGAGCTGGATTCTGAGAGCAGAATTGTACCATTACTGCACTTTGATTTAGTGTTTCTTAAAGAGGCGAGTCTTCAACTCCTTCCTAAATTGGAGCAATGTCGGGGTAGTCCAAATTGTTACGGGTATTTTGTTCCAGATCATTGGTATATAGATCTAAAAATCCCGCTGCCTTGTTTTTAATCTTTTCACTTCTTAGCCTGTAGTGTGATGGTGTCCTGGCTACGGGTACGCTGAAAGCCACCACAGAATTCATGATTTGAGGAAATTGAAACAGAAAGAAGTGCACGAAAGAGACTGGTGAAGTTACAACTACCTGATGACTGCATAAAATGGCACATCTGCACTACAGAAGTAGGATCACAGTTACAGGTCACTGTTAAGCTGGTTGGACAATTCCACTGCAAAGCCACTAAAATTCCCTGCAGATAACCTCAAAGTTCACTCTTTGGTTTCCCTGGTCTTCAGTATTAGTTTAGGCATGTACGCTCTCATCTTAGTTGTTTATTTGGTCTGTTTCCACATATACACCACCTCCATCCTGATCCGTGGAGACCAAACCCCAATGATAGATTGCTTATCACACCTGCAGCGCAGTATAGATCTGAGCAAGTTTTGCTTCAATGCAGCTAAAATTGAAACTCTGATATTGTGCTAACCTTTCCAAACAAAAAGCCAGTCCCAACGAGCCCTCCACCAATGAAAAAGGCCAGAAATGTGGGTCTAACCTTTAATACTGACTGGTCCCCCTCATTCCAAATCAATATGCTCACCAAAAAAGACATTTAATTACCTGTGGCTATTAAATGGGGTCATCCCTCTACTATTCGGGCCACTTAAGATCACCTTGGCCCTGGTAGTGATCATGCTCTATCTGGACACAACTCTTATTTATTTATTTATATTAAGATTCTGTGTCCTGGCCTGTACTGTTGAGCACTCCTCTCGTACTGTGGCATGAAAGGTGTATTCTGCCAAGTAGCTAGTCATCAGGTTTACCAGGTAAGTTCAAAACTTTAGATTAATTAGCTTGTAGTTCAGTCCTGTGTGCCATACTCCGTCAAATGCTTTGGCTACATCCAGAAGCACTACTCCAGGTGATTTATTGACCTGAAATCCATGCCTTATTATGTCCACCACTCTGAGAAGTTGCTGAAAATTGCTGTGATGCGCAAGAATGACTTTTCAAAGAGCTTTGATAAGCCAGATAGTAGACTTATAGGACGGTAGTTTGCAGGATTTCTTTGTGATTTTCCAGGCGTAGTAAATATGATGACTCTTGCTTCTTTCCAGGCTTTCGGGTAGTACTGGCGCTAAATATATGTGTTGAAGATCTCAACAAAATGTTCCATTGCTGCTTTTAGGAGCATCTTGATTGGATGGTTGGTTATTCCATCTCTTCCTGGTGCCTTGACGTTTTTCAGTTTCCTTATTAAACTAAGCACTTTATGCCTTGAGCATTTCTCAGTGTTTGCAGCTTCTTTTTGCAGATTATTTTTCCAGTAGGTGCTCCAAGTGATGGTAGGAGACTTCTCGTTCTTCTGTTGTCAGTTTGCTGGCCTGCTTAGGCTTGAAGGATTGCACTAGTGTGTCAGCAAGGGCCTTTGCTTGTCTCTGTTGCTGCATAGCAACATAGTCTTGCCTTGTATTGGTTGGTTTGCTCCCTTTTTACCAGTTAAACAACGGCTAATTCACCAGAGAGAGAGTTGACAGAGACTTTACAATTAGCTGTAGCAGCCTACTATTTTTCACCTCAGTGCGGGCTTATTTTCGTCCTCAGCAGTTTTGTGAGATTGTAGTACTTCTTCATCACGTCAGGGGTGTGATACTACTGCCACTGTCTTGTAGAGGTTATAGCGAATGGCGGATAAACCTCCACACGTGTACATTGCTCACAAGAAAGAGGATCTAAGAGCGTTTACAGATCTGCCTCAAGAGATAGGAGACAAGTGGGAATACTGCAGTTCCCATCTAAGGGTGACACTCTATTCCAAACTTAGCTGGAGAAACCACTTTGAGAAAACTCACCTGAAAGCATCATCCACATACTGCTTCTGGGGACTAAGCCAATGCCTACGCGGAGCAAGGTGCGCGCAATCAATACAATGAATCGACCCACAAGGACATGAGCTTCAGCGGTTTGGAACAGGTACCAGGAGAAGTATTGGAAATCTTTGCAAAAACAATAGAAGAGGGCCCATCGGACAGCAGCAGGCACTTCGAAAGAACAGCTCCAGGCATCGCAAGAACGGCAGACCTCCACAGAGATTTAGGCTTTGAGATATAAGATGGCCATCTCCCCAACCTCAACGAGACATTCTACAAAGGACTTGCTCAAAAGGAAAACCCACTGAGCAAAAAACTTGCTGATATTTCTACAAACCGTTTTGACCGGTATTCTTGACCCATCACAGTGTTGACCCTGCGCACCAGTTGGTTGACCTGTGACAAAGTGTCACAGATCAACAAGAAACAGATCAACAAAACTGTGACTTAAAAAAATAAACGTGAGACTGGACTAATGCGGCTAAAGTCACTGTCAGTTCAAATCTTACAGACACAGAATGACAGACCTTCCTGTACTTACAGCCCAGTTATCAGAATCTACTTTGTATCCCTAGGGCGCATTGGTAAGGACCCTTTGCATCTGAAGAACCGAGACTGTGCAGGGGACGGGGCAGGCCAGCTCGGGTTTGCTATGTGCGTTCTACCATTTGGACAGTAACAACTGGGCTTTGTAAAGGAAACTGGGATTGACCCCTTTTGATTCCCCATGCCAGCTCTTCCTCGGCCAGGATGAGCCTCGCCACGCCGCAGCGTGTGATGTCACGCGGTGCTGCTTTTACTCCATTACATTTCACGTTCAGTGTATATATCACCACATCTGTCCCAACGAGACGGCGAGAGGAGGAAAGCGACGGAGCAAGTCGCTTTTCTGCTCATCTCTTCGGGGTGCAGTGATGCCCGAGCTCTCACCCCTTTCAAGCAATTCTGAAGGACATTTTGGGGCAAATTATGATACTGGACGTATTTGTGGACTATATAGCGTGGGGCCTTAGAAATAAATAAGGACAGACCAGACTAAATATACAGTCACCAAAAATGAAGCCTGACCCTTTTAAATCAGGGTACGCATGTGGCATTTCGGTGCGGCCCCGGTGCCTGCGTCCTCGCGCCCCCGCACCCCCTGTACTCGGCCCCCAGAGAGGCATTGGAGCGCTCTGCAGCAGTGAAGGTTACACCGAGCACAGTGGACCATGCGGGACTGCAGCATCCCCTCCCCCATGCCAGAGGGAGGGGGCTTCTTCTCCGCCTGGCCCCGGAGGAGAGGGGCTACCGCACGAGCTAGGGGCTATATGGGGTGACCATACAGCCTGCTACCCGCCACCCCCCAGGCGCAGGCACCCGCACCGCCCGCCCGCAGCGCGTGCAGCCAGTACTTGCCTTGACTTTGCCTGCTGTGCGCCCGCCGCTGCATGCTGCACCTCCTCTGCACCGCACCGCGCTGCACACTGCCCGGCAGCTGAAGTTCCCTGGCGGGTGGGAGCAGGCGCACGGGGGGGGGGGGCCGGGGGAGGGGCAGGGCGCTCCCTCCGACCTGCTGTAAATGCCAACTCGGCCGGTCCTCTTCTCGAAGCAGAGAGTCTCGCTGCGCCTGGAAGAAGTGCACGAGCGAGACTCCTAGGGCCGGCCACCTTCGGCGCTGGCAGTCTGTCCTGCCGGGCTGAGGGAGGGGAGAGTGGTATGAGTGGGAAGAAGAAAGGGAGAGCAGGAGACAGGGCGACAGGGACAGGGGGGTGGAAGGTGTTAGGGGAAGGCATGGTGTAGTCTGGGGTGGGATGAGAGGTGTGGAGACAGGGTACAATAGGTGGGGAGGAGAGGGAGGAAGGTGGGATGGCCCGAGGGGCAGAGGTGAAAAGAGGTGGAAACCGAGGCACAAAGCCAGGGGACAGAGGAGGAGGAAATGGCACTGAGAGGCAGAAAGTCGAACACCAGAAGCCTGCGGAAAGGGGTAAAGTGTCTGCACGAGGCATACGGGGTAGAAGCGAGGCCGTGTGGCATTGGAGAGAGAAGGGCGGTATCACCTGGGTGAGGTAGTGTCTGAGAACGGAGATGCTGATAAAACACTACGGGGAAGTTAGCAGGGCCGAAGAGAGGGCGCTGCGGAGGACAGCCGGGTGGGGAAGGATGGGAGAGAGCGCATGAGACGGGGCAGGTGAGGTAGGACAGGGGAGATGAGAGGGAGGGACAGGGAAAGCCAGAGAGGCGGGAGAAGCGAAGAGAGTCCCACACAGATCCATGCTAATGAAATCCCCGGCAACCTTATTGACTGGCACATTTTATCACTGGCGCGCTAGCCCCCGCCGTTTCACTGTCACTGAGCCGAGAGACAGCTGCTGGCAGCCCACTGCAGCCCATAGCCCCCCATCACACCCTCGCACTGGCCGCCGCCCCGGCAGCTCAGCAGCGTGACCTGCAGCGCAGGAATGCCTCGGAAGTGCGGTCCTAAGTGCCGAAGGGAGGAAGAGTAAGTGTCCCGTGGATCATCGGAATGCGAGACTGCGTCCCCCGTCTGTGCGGGGTTAGATGACAGCATGGAGGGTCACATGCACCTTTAGCAGGAAGAGAAGGGCTCAGAGCAGTGTCTGCGGTCACTTCAGGGCTAGTGAGCCGGCTTCTATGATATCCGCATGTATTCTCTAATGAATAGACCGCAAAAGACCCAATAGAAATGTGACCTCGCCCCAAACATACCGAAGGAAGCTTAACGCCAACCAAACTATGAAGCTGAAGTGTGTGTGCCGACGAACCCCTAAACTATGGGAAATTTGTAAAACTATATGTCCGTGGTTTTCTTGAGTCACTTTTTGTCAAACTTGGGCTGTCGCTGTTTGCACAGTGCAAATTTCGGTTGTCAGCATATAAAAATGCGCGACTGGCTACTCGATAGCGCTTATGCGCTATAAAGACACATACTAAGAAAACAGTAACGCCAGGGGGAAACATTTGAACATGCCCACGACTGAGAAACTGGAACAATAAGTATGTCTAATAAGCCATGTCTTACCTTTCCTGCCATCTGTTGCTGCCAGGCTGAAGCTACCCTCCTCCGCGGTAGCCGCACTTTCTTGTAACATTTCCTCCGGTGCCAAACTGCGGCAGTTTGTGTTTTTTCTTCGTGCTTTGGGACCTGCACCTCTGACTCTGGTTGAGTCTGCAACAACGCGGGGATCGCAGACTGCAGAGCAGCCCGTGTCCCACCCCGAGTTCATCTAAGTGGCCAAGAGACGCCCCGATGGTTTTCCATATAGAAAATATACCCTGACAAGGACATTGGCCGCCCCGTCCTCCCATCCCCCCTCCCCAGCACCCAGCTGCTCTCGCTGTGTGCCTGCTATTTTTGGCAGCCGCCAATGAGCCTCTCCTGGGCTGTTATTAATGGCGGTGTGAAATTCATTCAGACTCTGCTATATAAGGTAAGCGATGGGGTAAAGGAGGGACTAAATATACTCGAGGGCACGGGGGGCCTTGGCACCGCGAGTGGAAAAGAGGCTTTCACACAATGGCCAGGAGCTGTGTTTGAACACAGCAGGCCTGCGCGCGAAGACGCGTCCTCCCCCGGGAGGGAGGCCCGCGCACAAGGACTATCTCTACTCTGGAGCCGGTGCGTGGCCCCGCGTGAAGAATAAAGTGCACTAGTCGGAAAGATTTGTTTGAACTTCCTGAAGCGGCCCTGCGCGTAAAACAATGCCAGCTGTGGAGTGGGTGCACAGACTTGTGCATGGTCCACGGGGGGAAGGCAGTGACGTAACTCAAAATGATGGGGCCCTCTTGCAGAATGTGACGACGCCCCCCTGAGACTTCCATATCTCACAGATATTAATTGGCAAATCTGTCCTTGAGTTCAAAGGAGGACCCTGAAGGTCGAGGGGGGGCACATGAAATGTTGCAAAGCCCGTATTGCAAGGACCTGCGATACCCCTCTGGCATGGGGATGTTGCGGGGGCGGGAAAAGGACAAAGTACACCAGTCTTTGGACACAGTAGGGCTGCGTGAAAAGTAAGTGTACTCTCTCCATGGTGTGTCACCTGGTGCCTGAAATGTAATCTGGACGGTGTTGTATGTGCGGGGCCCGTACATGCCCCACTAGGGTGGGGTTAGTGGAGAGAGGCCGGTGTGTAGAATATCACGTGTCCCAGTAGCCAGGGATACATGGCGGCGGGGTGGATACATCAGTCTAGGGCGGTGTAAAGTGGACTGCAGTAGCCTCTGCCGGCCAGGTGTGCCCTGGAGACTTCCTCTGAGCCCACTCACCTTTATATTCTCGCGGGTCTGGTGGCTCAGTGGTCTAATGCGTCCATTGCAGAGGCCTGTGTTCGACCTCATGGCCACAGTTTTAATGCCAGTGGGTCCATTCAGGTCGATACCAGGGGCGGCTGGTGACATTTGAAAGTGGTGGGAGCGTAAACTAATTTGCATATTGCACCGCAGCGAGCGAGCCCGAACCACCTTGCATCCATCCATACATCATTCATGCATCCACCCACCCACCCATCCTGCATCCATCCATTATGCATGCATCCATGCACCCATCCATACATCCACCCACCCATCCTGCATCCATACATCATTCATTCATGCATCCACCTATCCATCCATCATGCATCCACCCATCATGCATGCATCCATGCATCCATTCATACATCATTCATGCACCCACCCATTCATGCACCCACCCATCCTGCATCCATACACACATAAAGCACGAAGCACCACCCCCCCCCCCACACACACACACAGAGCCCCCCCCGCACACACATGCACAGAGCCCCCCCCGCACCCCCACACACGGAACAGAGGGCAAGGAAATCGAGAGAAGCTCAGAGGGCAAGGCAAACGAATGCAAAGAGGGCAAGAAAAACGGATTAAAAGAGGGCAAGAAAAACGGGAAACATAACATTGCAAAATAACCACAGAGCCTCCTTCTCCCCACCCCCCTCCCCACACACGAAGCAAAGGGCAGTTCCACTGGGACTTATCTTGGAAAAACAAAGCGCTTTAATGCCTCATCAGGGGAAGCAAGCGCTTCATAAAGACAATTACAATTCCCGCCAGGTTTGAAATTATGCTTTTAAAAGTTACATTTAAGAACGGCCGGTGTGCAAAATAACCACAGAGCCCCCCACCCCACACACACAAAGCACCCCCCCCCCACACACACACACAAAGCACGAAGTGGAAGCACCCCCACACACACACACGGAACAGAGGGCAAGGAAATCCGGAGAAACTCAGAGGGCAAGGCAAACAAATGCAAAGAGGGCAAAACAAACAGATTAAAAGCGGGCAAGAAAAACGGGAAACATAACATTGCAAAACATGCGCATAATGCTCTGTGGCCTTACCTGGCTGTACCGTGACGATGAGGCGGGACTCGGGAGTCACACACGATCTGCAGCCTGGCACGAAGCGAGCTCCAGGCTAGATGAAGAATTTAAGAGTGGAAGTTACTACGTCACAGCGGCGGCCATCCCGAAGTCACAGAGTGATTGGCCTGCACGTGGGCCACTGGACTAGCCAATCCTGGCGCTGCATACAGCGCCAGGATTGGCTAGGGGGGCATTATGTCTGCTCGCCCAGTCCCCTTTGCAACCCCGGGGGCTGCGGCCCGCCCCCTGCTCCTCTCTCTAAGGGGAACCTGAGCTGGAAATCCATCTGCGCATGCACGGGCTAGTTTCTGCCCAAACATTCATGTGCGCAGTACTGCTGCAGCTGAGTGGACGTCACTCAAGCTGCAGCAGGCCCAGCCCCCCCTTCGCACTCCGAAAAAGTCGGGTGTCTCCCGCATTCCCGGCCGGCAGGTAGCGCAATCAATAAATATTTACATTTTTATTTTAGCGACGACGCGGTGGGTCCATGGGACCTAGGGGGGCTACGCCCCAATGGACGCACCGCGCCTGGTCGATACAATGAGTACTATTGAGTTGGGTAACAATGAACATCAGTTATTCAGCGCCAAGAGACCTCTGGGTGAACGTGCGCTTTACAAATACACACTAAGTTATGATCTGGCCAGTTAGTCTAGGTAAAGATTGCTTTACTTCGCTGCCTGTGTGTGTAAATTAACATACGCCCTGGAGTTAGTGCTTGAGGCCTGTTCATGGTGTTAGAGGGAAATCGGCGAGTTTGAAATAACGCACACTCTGGAATGTTAAAGAGAGTCCAAAGAAAGCTAAAAAGAATTGTTTAAAGAAAAAGTACACTTTCCTATGGCAGGCCCTTTGTACAAAATGAGTAAATAAAACAAACGTAGAAGTATTATTTGAACTTTTACCTTACTGCTGAACTGCATTTTCTCTATTGAGCGCGTAATCAAGGGCACCAGCAGGCATCTGTATGCTTTAGAGTGACTGCAGGAGATCTGTGCCTGCACTTGACGTAGGGTGGGGCGGTGTGGCAGTGGGTCTGTGTAGGCCTGACGTGCTGGGTGACTTAAGCCAAAATCACTTCCTCGTGCCAGGTGTATGGAGATGCAGGGGACGTGTGTCCTTGGAGCGAGACCCGTCTGTTCCCCGGGGTTCATCCGGCCTACATAAGCCCAAGGGAGGCCGAGTGACTGTGGCTTGTGGCTGGGGTGCAGGGGCTAGTGAGATCCAGTGTGGGGCGCCGGGTGTAGTTTGCATCAGTTGGCCTGTGCGTCTTTGTTAGCTTACAGGGATCTTGGTCCCCAACCTTGGTGAAGGAGTTCTAGCCGTCATTAACGTAACCCTGTATATCCGCTATAGCTCTCCAAATCCCAGGTACGGGTACCCTGAGGGCTAGTGGTGGAACCGTAAAATAGATATCAACGCTCTTAATTTACAGTTTTCTGTGGCCTGTACCATGTGTTCATGCATGACCAGGACCCCTTCCTCTTGTTCGCATGGACACTTTCGCCATTTTCCTTTTTTTCTGCAGCTGAATGTGGACCTTAATTTTAATATGGCTGATTCACAAAGGGAAACTTACGCTTTCATGTAAGTTTACGATTGATTGCTATTCACAATGAGATTTGCAAATAACATCTTTCCCGGACGGTACTCTGTCTGGGAAGAGGCACATAATCTGCCCTCCTTGCCATCTGGGATGACATCCATACCCCACCTTTCTCGTCCAAAATGTACTGCACAAAAGCTGGGGTCCCCCAAGGCTCTATCATCTCGCCCATGCTTTTCAACATCTACATTACGTTATTACCAGTACTGATCAATCAATTTCACCTCCGTGCTATAACTATGCAGATGACACGCAAATACTCCTTCAGCTGGAATGCCCCAAAGACATCGCACACAACAGTTTTTCGTTGTCCCACAGCCGTGAATCAATGGATGACATGGAGCCATCTCAAATTGAATGCTTCCAAAACAGAAATACTCACGTGTGGCGATTGGAGCATTATGACCTGCTTGCCGCCTGAACTGATGAACTCCGATCACTGCCTAAAATTTCAAATGAAGTAAGAAACCTCGGAATGACCCTGGACTCCAAGCTATCGATGAATGCCCAAGTGGAAAAACTAGAAAGATCAAGCTTTGTTACTATAAAAACTCTGCAACAAATATGCCTCTATTTGAAATTTCCACACAAGATCCAGGCTACCATCTCCCTTGTTCTGTCCAAACTTGATTACGGCAATAGCCTCTACCATGGATCACCTTTAACGACCATGAAAAGACTACAACAGATTCAGAACTCTGCTGCCAGATTACTCCTATACATAAAACCGCAAGACCACGTCTCACCTGACTTAATAGCCTTGCATTCGTTACTGGTTGCCAGAAGATCCACGTTCAAGCTGCTTTGTATCACCCTCAAAGCGATACATGGAATTGGTAACATTTAACAAAGGAACCTCTGCTCAAGAGTGGCATCTCGCCTTAAAATCCCAAGATACAAGAAAAAAACAATGGGTGGCACATCATTCTCTGATCGAGTAGCCACACCATGGAACTTTTTATCCCCCAACATAAGATCAACAGATAAACACCTTATCTTCAGAAAACACTCAAGAATTGACTCTTCCCCACATAACCACCATACACAAACGGATAGAAATATAAAGCACATCTCTGTATATAAGAATTTATTTGTACTGCAGATATGTACCTATATATGTGTATTGCTTTGTATAAACATGTAGAATACTTACATTAAAAAAATATATATTATATATAAATATTCATTCGTTCTGCTTAACAAATGTACATATTATTTATAGTTACATTAATCTATATTTTTAACCTATATATAAGAGACTGCATAAATAAGTACATCTTTTTATCATAACTATTTATCTACAATTGCTTCACTATTGACCTACAAAAAATATATATATGTATGTGTGTATATATATGTATGCGTGTGTGTGTGTGTGTGTGTGTATATATATATATATATATATATATATATATATATATATATATATATATATTAAACACATTTAAAGTACTACAACACTTGAAAGCCAGAGTTTAATTATTGCATCTTTAATTTATATATACTACCTTCCTTTATGCATCTATATACCTTCCTTGTACTTATGGGTCTATATCTTTATTACTTTTGGATCTATATATTTATTGCTTTTACTGATGTATTACTTTTCTTCTAGTTCAGTATATCCAATGCACTACCCTATTTTTCACCGTACACCGCTCTCAATAGATCCTCTAGCTCAACTCTGACTCATCTCAAACCTCTTTCTACTACTCTTTCCAGTGCAGTAGCCTATTTCTCACCTTATACCTCTATCAATATACCATCTACCTCCACTCTGTTTCATCCCAAACCCCATACCACTACTATGATCCCCAAAAAAACCTTTCTTGGCTCTTCCCTGCTGCACCCCTCCTTGCATCATCTCATACCTCTTTACTATTTCCATCCCTCAAAACAAGCCTTTATAACTCCTTATCTGATTCCTCTCCCTCCACCTCCCTTTTACTCCCCCCTCTCCTCCTTCCCTTCTATGTCTCCACTATTCTTTTCAATACAAATAACTGACGTACATATCCACCACTCAAATTACTTTCATATTTCACTACACTAATTCACCACTAACACGGTATGGGTTCGAGAGAAGTGTGCTACTCGCCGAAAAAAGCACTTTCACAAGCGTTATATCAATGCAAACCCTATTCCCTTCTCTATCTCTCCACTATCCTCAATCTAAATAACTAACTAACATATCCACCACTCAAATTAATTTCATATTTTCACTATACGTATTCACCACTAATCCTTTATGGGTTCTGGAGGAGTGTACTACCCACTGAAAAAGCGCTTTGATGATCGTCAATGATAGTAAGCACTATATAAATTCCATTACAATACAATTAAAGTCCCTTTTCCCTACTATTATTCCTAGGTTTGCAAAAAGTAGCTTAGTTCTGGGTATTCTTAGCAATAGGTATTTGGGGTCTATTGGTGTTGATGCCTCTAGTATGCAGCCAAGTTCTTCAGTGAGGGAGGTCCAGTAGGCGGTGATTTTTTTACATTGCCATAGTATATCGAGGTATGTTCCCCTTTCTGTGTGGCATTGAAGGCAGTGAGGTGTATCTGCTCTCCCGAATTTGTGTAGCCGGGCCGTGTTGTAGTATGTCCTGTGCAGAATTTTAAATTGTATCAGTCGGAGAAGTGCTTTGATCGCTACTTCCTTAGGGTGCATCAGTGCTGCCTCCCAATCTAAAACCTCAAGGGCCCTAGTTCTCCCTCCCATTTCGCCCTTAAGGTTACTAATGTATCTGGTTGATTATTGATCAGTGTTTTATATGGCCAGGAGATTTCCTTTTCTCCTATTTCTCCCATGAGTAGTATTCTGTCTAACGGTGCATATTCAGGCAATGTCTCAGTTTCAATCTGCTGTGATTTCCAGGCATGAGTAACTTGTAGGTATTTGTAGTATTGTTTATGAGTTAGTTTGAATTCTTTTGATTAGAAGTCGAATGAAGCTAGAGTCCCTCCTTCCAGTATGTCTCCTACTTTTGAAATTCCCAGCATGTACCAATGTTTGAAACCTTGCAGCTTTGCAAATTCCTTTAAATGTGTTCGAGCCCATGGTGGGGTCTTCTGTGCCACCCGGTTATCCAAGTGTATTTCTATATCTGCTTTTATCCAGCCCTTTGTCACCACTTATGTCGCCAGGAGTAGTCTTTTGGTGTCCTTCCCTCCCACATTGAGGTAATGCGTTTGGGATTGGGAGCTAAATTGGGTTAGCTCTAGTGCATATGTGGGTCGTTATTTGGCACATGTTCCCAGTCATTAATGATAATGAGATGTGCCGCCCATTGTAATAGGCCATTTTATTGATTTCTTTGCATTATGTGGAGCACTACTTTCAGGCCTGCACTCTCCCAGAGTGTTGGACTTAGCCCTTTTTGCAGGGTCATCCCTGAACTTTTTGCCTTCCTCCTCAATTTTGTCTGACTTGTTTTTGTTGGTTTTATGACTCTGGGCACTTTCACACTGCTGAACAGTGCTAAAGTGCATATGCTCTCCGTACTACAAATTAATGTATGAATTAGTGATTCCATGATTGGCTGGTTTGGTTTACCTATCAGACCCTAGTACAGCGCACCAGGAGTGCCCAGGGCTGGTAATCCAAATGCTGCTAGTGGGCTTGCAGCACTGGTTGAGTCGCCCACAGAAGCAGCCTGTAAAAGTGTGTCTAAGGCCTGCAATTGCAGAGCCTGTGTGCAGTCTGGTACTGTCATGCTGACTGGGCCCGTCCTTAAACCTTCCCTTTTCTTCATATCAGACACCGCTAGGGTAGGCCCAAGGGCAGGGTGCATTGTAAGTATTAGGTAGGACAACCCCTGACGTATGTGGCATGTTCTAATAGTGAATTACAGCCCTTTTCATTTTTCACCATTGCATGGCTACCTGTTCTTCGTTAGGCCAGAATGGGCAGTTAGATTAATACATCTTGTAATCCTAACTGACTCAGGGAACATGGTAGAAATTCGAGTTTAGTATGCCTGAACTCAAAACCAACTTCACTTAAAGATGTATTTTATCATTCTAACATTCTGTGTTTGAAAATACCACTTTTAGAAAGTAGGTATTTTCTTGTCTAACTATCCAAAGCCTGCCTCTGCTAGGTTGTGTATTCCTTGTCTGGAGTTTTTGAGTGACAGGGCTGGGGGATTCCAGGAGACAGAATGAGTCAGCCCAGTGGTGAATAGAGAGATCTGCATCTAGATGCGAGGGAGGAGTTGCACCTGGGACCTGAATAGGACAGTGCCAGCCCCCCACAGTGCTAGCACCACCCCCTGTGGTGTGTCTGATGTCTCTGCCCTGCACTGTGAAAGGAGAGAAGGAATCATGTCAACAAAGTGCTCCAGGGCTGTGCTTTCCCTCCACAATGCTGGCTCCACCTCCTGTGGGGTATAAATATTGAGACCCTGATCCCAAGGAATTAAGGCCCACATGCATCAAGCATTTTTGGAGTCGCAAACGGTGCGATTCCTTAAAATCGGCCGTTTGCGATTCCAAAAATGCTTTTTGGAATGCATCAAGCATTTTTTGAAATCGCAACATTTTTGCGATTTCCAAAAATGCGATTGCTTTTAGGAAATCGCAAATTTGCGATTTCCTAAAAGCAATGCATGAATACTTTTGAAATTGCGAATTCGCAATTAGAGGGACAAATTTACCGAGTAGTTGAACTACTCGGTAAATTTGCAAAAAGTGTAATTAACACTTTTAACGCATTTTAAAAGCATTCATGTTACGGACACACATGTCCTTAGGACATGTGTGTGTGCAACATGATGCGAAAAATACATTTCAGGGGTGCAGGGGGGGTTCATTTGAACCCCCCTCACCACCCTTGAAATGCAATCAGGATTTGCGATTTTGAAATTGCGAATTCGCAATTCCCATTCATTCCTATGGGCCTTTTGGCCCATAGGAATGAATGGGAATTGCAATTTCGCAATTTCAAAATCGCATTTTTTATGCGATTCGGTAGAAATTGCGATTTCTACCGAATTGCATAAATATTTAAAAAATAATCATGCATAGGCTTTTGCGAATTCTAAATTGCGATTCGCTTTTTATCTCAATTTAGAAGTCGCAAAAGCCGAGATTCATGCATGTGGGCCTAGATCACATCTGGACAAACAAGAAGAAACCTCTGATGAGGAGAGGAACCTGAAGAAACTGAGGAGAGACTATTCCTGTCCCGAAGTGCTGCTTAGGGGATTGGCTTGCAGTGGTTGCCTTACTGCCAAAGAGTGGAGAAAGGAACTCTGTGTACTTTGCTTTCAACTTGTGAAGGATCTCCAAGGGCTTGGAAAAGAGCTTGCCTCCTGCTAAAGTCTCAGGGACAACAGACTTCAACCCCCAGCTCCCCAGAGTTCTTTTGGAAGTGCCTGCTGCTGTTTTAGGCCTTCTGAGGAACTGCGAGTTGCAAGGAGCTGGAAGCGCGACGCCACGAAGAGGAAGCGTGTCGCTGCTGCTGCCGTCGCACTTCTGAACAAGGGTGTCGTCGCTGGAGTTGTCGCACTGCACCGCATCGAGAGACGCGTCTTGCAACAAAGAGGAAGCGCATCGCCGTCGCTGCTGCCTGCCGTCGCACTTCTGAACAAGGGTGTCGCCGTTGGATATGTCATATTGCAACGCATTGAGAGAAGAGTCTCGCAACAAGGAAGAAGCCTGTCACTGTCGCTGTTTCTCCCGTCGCACTTCTGAACAAGGGTGCCGCCGCTGGAACTGTTGTATTGCACCTCATCAAGGAAAGCGCCTCGCATCCCCCCGAGAAGCGCGCTGCCGTCGGAGCTGCTGCAGTCGCATTTATGAACAAGGATGACGCCGCTGTAGTTGTTGCATCGTGCGGAAGCTTCACGCAAACGTGGGAGAAGAGTGTCGCAGCTGAAGCTGTTGCCGTCGCATCGCTAAACAAGGGTGTTGCCGCTGCAACCCACGATACGAACCAAGAACTTCTCGCATTCCCGGAGAAGCGTGCCGCATCTGGAAGATCTTCACGTCTTTTAGTTCTTTGCACCGGAACTTTGCCGCATTTCTCTCGCTGCGACATTACTTGTTGTGGAAGCGCAACGCATCGTAAGGTACATTGACGCCAAGTGTTGCATCTTAAGAACTGAACTGAACGAAGCTAAAACTACCATCTTAAAGTAAGAGTATTGTGTATTTTTGTCGTTTATGGTCTTGTGGTAAATCTATATAAAGTATACTTATTATTAATATTAAACCTTGTGTGGTGTCCCTCTGTAGTGTTGTCAATGGGTTACTGTATGTGACCACAAATGCTTTACACACTGCCTCTGAGATAAGCCTGTCTGCTCGTGCCAAGCCACCAAGGGGGTGAGCAGGGGTTATTTTAGGAGTGTAATCCCCTTATCCTGACTAGAGGCAAGGGTCCCTATTTGTCACAAGTACCTACCAGTGCCAACAAGAGACCCCCAAATCTAACACAGAGGAACTCTCGGACCATCCCCTCTATCTTGTTGAATATCTCATCTGACAGTTTCTGATATGTGATTGGAATATGTAGATACATTTTGGTAATATTATGATCTTATACATGGCTGCTCTTCCTAGGAGTGTTAGTGGGAGGGGTTTCCATCTGTCTATGCCATTCTGGAAGTCTGCCAGCACCCTGTAGATGTTATGCTGCATGTCTCTTTCTCTATCCAGGGATATATACATGCCCGAGTATGTGACACCGTTGGCAAGGTATTTTCAGGTTTCATGGGATATCTTCCTGATCCGACTTGTGTCTTGCCGTGTATACACTAGATTTCTCCCAGTTTATCCTGTAGCCCCTGTGGGCCCCATATGTCTCAAAGGTTTCAAATACGTGGGGAAGTTTGCCGCCAGTTCATAATGTATAAAAGGATGTCATCCGCTAAGAGGAATATCTTCTCATCGTCATATATCTCCTCCTTCTTACGAAGCATGTGATCTCAGTGTTGCATGCTAGTGGTTCCAATGTCAAAAACAACAGTTGATGGACAGAATGCAGAACAATGTCATACATTCACCCCAGTACAGAGATCTGGGCCTAAATCCATCGTTTTTTTGCACTCCACACCACCCCAGTTCAGACATGGCCATATGCAAATCAGCCTTGACCACATGGCCATGTCTGAACTGGGGTGGTGTGGAGTGCAAAAAAACGATGGATTTAGGTCCAGATCTTTGTACTGGAGTGAATGTAAGACATTGCTCTGCATTCTGTCCATCTACTGTGTTTTTTGCAATTTTCACCCCGAGTGGGCTGGGTATGCTCAGACGTGAGTCCCAGGCTCTCCACATCACTGGAGTCAAGCTATCCAGGCTGAAGAAGGCTTATAGCCAGAAACCGGTCCTTGGATGCTTGATTCCGGTCTAGGAAAGACATGGCTTGGTAGTTCGGGCTGGTGCCTCATGGGACTGTTCCCATGAGGCACAGGGTCAAGGCTGATTTGCATATAGCCATTGTCTGACCTAGGGTGGTGTGGAGTGCAAAAAAACGATGGATTTAGGCCCAGATCTTTGTACTGGGGTGAATGTTAGACATTGTTCTGCATTCTGTCCATCTACTGTGTTTTTTGCAATTTTCACCACGAGTGGGCTGGGTATGCTCAGACGTGAGTCCCAGGCTCTCCACATCACTGGAGTCAAGCTATCCAGGCTGAAGAAGGCTGATAGCCAGAAACCAGTCCTTGGATGCTTGATTCCGGTCTAGGAAAGACATGGTTTGGTAGTTCGGGCTGGACTGTTCCCATGAGGCACACGGTCAAGGCTGATTTGCATATAGCCATTGTCTGACCTAAGGTGGTGTGGAGTGCAAAAAAACGATGGATTTAGGCCCAGATCTTTGTACTGGGGTGAATGTAAGACATTGTTCTGCATTCTGTCCATCTACTGTGTTTTTTTGCAATTTTCACCCCGAGTGGGCTGGGTATGCTCAGACGTGAGTCCCAGGCTCTCCACATCACTGGAGTCAAGCTATCCAGGCTGAGGAAGGCTGATAGCCAGAAACCGGTCCTTGGATGCTTGATTCCGGTCTAGGAAAGACATGGCTTGGTAGTTCGGGCTGGACTGTTCCCATGAGGCACAGGGTCAAGGCTGATTTGCATATAGCCATTGTCTGACCTAGGGTGGTGTGGAGTGCAAAAAAACGATGGATTTAGGCCCAGATCTTTGTAGTGGGTGAATGTAAGACATTGTTCTACATTCTGTCCATCTACTGTGTTTTTTTGCAATTTTCACCCGAGTGGGCTGGGTATGCTCAGACGTGAGTCCCAGGCTCTCCACATCACTGGAGTCAAGCTATCCAGGCTGAAGAAGGCTGATAGCCAGAAACCGGTCCTTGGATGCTTGATTCCGGTCTAGGAAAGACATGGCTTGGTAGTTCGGGCTGGACTGTTCCCATGAGGCACAGGGTCTAGGCTGATTTGCATATAGCCGTTGTCTGACCTAGGGTGGTGTGGAGTACAAAAAAACGATGGATTTAGGCCCAGATCTTTGTACTGGGGTGAATGTTAGACATTGTTCTGCATTCTGTCCATCTACTGTGTTTTTTGCATATCAGCCTTGACCCTGTGCCTCATGGGAACAGTCCAGCCCGAACTGCCCAGCCATGGCTTTCCTGGACTGGAATCAAGCATCCTAGGACCGCTTGGCAGTTCAGGCTGGACTGTTCCCATGAGGCACAGGGTCAAGGCTGATTTGCATATCGCTATGTCTGAACTGCGGTGGTGTGGAGTGCAAAAAAAGCAATGGATTTAGGCCCAGATCTCTGTACTGGGGTGAATGTATGACATTGTTCTGCATTCTGTCCATCAACTGCTATTTTTGCATTTGTCACCCCAAGTGGGATGGTTATGCTCAGACTTGAGTCCCAGGCTCTCCACATCACTGGAGTCAAGCTATCCAGGCTGAAGAAGGCTGATAGCCAGAAACCGGTCCTTGGATGCTTGATTCCGGTCTAGGAAAGACATGGCTTGGTAGTTCGGGCTGGACTGTTCACATGAGGCACAGGGTCAAGGCTGATTTCCATATAGCCATTGTCTGACCTAGGGTGGTGTGGAGTGCAAAAAAACGATGGATTTAGGCCCAGATCTTTGTACTGGGGTGAATGTTAGACATTGTTCTGTATTCTGTCCATCTACTGTGTTTTTTGCATATCAGCCTTGACCCTGTGCCTCATGGGAACAGTCCAGCCCGAACTGCCCAGCCATGGCTTTCCTGGACTGGAATCAAGCATCCTAGGACCGCTTGGCAGTTCAGGCTGGACTGTTCCCATGAGGCACAGGGTCAAGGCTGATTTGCATATCGCCATGTCTGAACTGCGGTGGTGTGGAGTGCAAAAAAAGCAATGGATTTAGGCCCAGATCTCTGTACTGGGGTGAATGTATGACATTGTTCTGCATTCTGTCCATCAACTGCTATTTTTGCATTTGTCACCCCAAGTGGGATGGGTATGCTCAGACGTGAGTACCATGCTCTCCACACCACTGGAGTCAAGCTATCCTGGCTGAAGACGGCTGACGGCCAGAAAACGGTCCTAGGATGCTTGATTTCGGTCCAGGGAAGACATGGCTTGGCAGTTAGGGCTGGACTGTTCCCATGAGGCACAGGGTCAAGGCTGATTTGCATATGGCCATGTCTGAACTGGGGTGGTGTGGAGTGCAAAAAAACCGATGGATTTAGGCCCAGATCTCTGTACTGGGGTGAATGTATGACATTGTTCTGCATTCTGTTCATCAATTGTTGTTTTTGCATCTGTCACCCCGAGTGGGACGGGTATGCTCAGACGCGAGTCCCGTGCTCTCAACACCACTGGATCAAGCTATCCTGGCTGAAGACGGCTGATAGCCAGAAACCGGTCCTAGGATGCTTGAGTCCGGTCCAGGGAAGACATGGCTTGGCAGTTCGGGCTGGACTGTTCCCATGAGGCACAGGGTCAAGGCTGATTTGCATATGGCCAAGTCTGAACTGGGGTGGAGTGGAGTGCAAAAAAACGATGAATGTCGGCCCAGATCTCTGTACTGGGGTGAATGTATGACATTGTTCTGCTTTCTGTCCATCAATTGTTGTTTTTGCAGTGGTTTCAATGTCAGCGCAAATAACAGCGGGACAACGGGCACCCCTGTCTTGTGCCCCTTCCAATCAGAAATTCATCCGATCTTGCTCCATTCACCCATACTCCGGTGCACAGTTTTGTATCTAGTAACTAATTTCAGGCACGGTAGTGGGACCCAAAGCTGTATCCCTTGAGCACTGTTTCAAGAAGGGCCAATGAATTGCATCAAACGCCTTTTCAACATCTAGTGAAACTATCACTTGTGGTATCTCCAGGTTTCGGGTAGCCTCTAGCCAGTTATTAAGGCGACGGAGGCTGAGGTGGGTTGATCTTTTAGGCATAAAATGAGTTTGGTACAAGTCATAACGACCTTAATCCATATGGACCAATCTTTTTGCCAGAACTATGGCTAGCATTTTTGTCTCAATATCAGTAGGTAGATAGGGCGATAAGAGCTGTAGGCTTTTTGCAGTTTATTTGGTTTATGTACGACTGCTATCATAGCGTTTCTGAGATCAGGGGGTAGTATGCCTTGTTCTTTTGCTTCAACAAATAGTTTTAAGTCGGTGTGGGCTTATTATGTTCCTGTTCTTCTTATAGAATTCTGCTGGTATGCAGTTCAGTCCAGGGTTTTTCCCCGCTTTCAAGTGTTGTATGACTGCCTCTATCTCTGTCAGAGTTATCTCCTCTTCCAACATCTGTACTGCGTCTGTTGTGTGGGTTGGGAGTGAGATCTTTGTCAGATAAGACTCTATCTGGTGAGTGGTAGCTAGGGGCCTTGGTTTGTAAAATGCTGTATAGTAGCAGGCAAATTCATTCACAATCTCTCAGGGTGTTGTCTATGTGTGGGCAGCTTCTGTATCTATAGCTGTCACCCGTGGGGCTTTTGCCTCTTTCTTACTGAGCCAGGCCAGCCATTTCCTGACTTTGCATCCTGCATCGTAAAGACGTTTATGGGAGACTTGGAGCTCAGCTCTTGCTTTTTTTTGTGCCATACCTGATATTCTGCGCGCAGGATCATCATTTCACGTAATTGTTTAGGGTTAGGGAGTGTGTCCAGTTGAGCTTCTAACTGGAGGAGGCCAGACTCTATATCCTCTTCTTTTACTTCCTACTTCTTCTTTTGTGCAAATATATTTTGCGCTCCGTCGCAGAGGATGGTCTTATAGACCTCCTAGAGGGAAATGGTGGATTCTACTGACCCCTTGTTTTCTTAAAAATATAGTTCTATGGCTGTTCTAATTTTTCTTGCCACTTCTTCGTCTCTTCGTTCCCATGTGTTTAATTTTCTAAATTTGGCCCAAGCCATGTGTCTTCTGTCCCACGGTAAGCCACAGTGGGGAGTTGTCAGAGAGGCCCCCGGGTAGGTATTTTGCCTTTTCTATCTTGTCTATTTCTCCAGCGAGGGCAAACATATAGGGCCCGATTCACAACGGCAATCTGAAACAAAAGTCTAACTTTATGACTTTTGGTATTCACAGAGTTCATTTACGAGTCGTATCTTTACGTCTGCAGTCAGGCCGAAATCTCTGGCCGTACTCTCCACACCTGGGCCGTACTCTCCGCTCCCGGACTGTACTCTCTGGCTTGGGCTGGATGAAGTGTAATCAATAGGACAGAATGTAATTTTTACAAAAAAATAACACTAGGAACATGTGATAAATGGTAGAATAGGTCATGAAAATCAGCTTGGGCAGGGAAAAGGGTGTGGCCGGACATAACATCATATCCCAGAAAATTTTACTCCTTTGCCTTATAGTACATGCAGTCCACAATTTGCGCTCCTCTCGTAGTTGACTGTAGTGCTGTTGCATCAGAAGAAGAATTTTAGTGGCAGCATGCCAGCCTATATTTCTTCTTTATTTTCATTTTTTACTTAACTCTCCCTGACTTGCACACTAAGCTTTCCCTAGCTCCGACGCCCGGGACTCCATTCCGCTTTTTTACAATTCCTTTACCAATGTTTGGTGAAAACAATTACATTTAGCAATGCTTGTTACCTCTGTGTGTCATTGCACCTCGCAGGCTCCCAGTAGTGAGCATAGCATCTCTGTGTGGGTCAGTTCCTTCTCCTCTTCACTGACAGGCTCGGGACACAGCCAGACTCTCCGCGTCCAGATTCAATAACACACCAGCTCTAATCTCACCCACGGAGTATGACATCTCAGCCAGTAGAAAACACAGCAAACTTCAACCCCCGACAGGCAGCATGTCATTCAATACAGTCTCATGTGCTATCCCACTAATGAGCAACATGGTACGGTATAACGTTCAGTGTTATTCTTAAACATCACATGGTGCATTATGTAATTTCTCACTGTTCAGTCACGGGCATGTCTCATGGTGCCCAACGTTGTTGTAATGGCGAGTCAGAACCACTGGAGTGGGACAGTGGTCACCTTTCTCAGAAAAAACACTGGTCGTTTGTTTACATTTTGATGATTTTTAAAGAAGATGGAATAGAATTTTAATAAGATTTATGTAAAATAAAAATCGCATGGAAACTATGCATGTTTGGTACTTTTTAAGCAAGGTCTTCTTATTTTTATCCTTCAAACTTTATGCTTCAATGACTCATTTAAAAAATTGTTTCCATACTTTTGTTTGAATGTAATACACTTACATTTTTTCAGGGTGCCTTTCTTTAACTTTACATGGCTGTGTGCATTTGTACGCGTATTTTCACCCAGCGCTATACTTTGCCCAACAATTTCTAGTATGTAAGCTTTCTTTCTGCACACATTTTGAAGCGTGGTGGTAAGTTGCAAACTTTTCCCTAGGAACAACACTACAGTCAACACCGAGGGGAGCGCAAATTGTGGACTGCATATACCATGATACAAAGGAGCAAACTTTTCTTGGATATATGATGCAGTGTCGGCCACACCGTTTTCCCTGCCCAAACGGATTTTCATGGCCTCCTCTACCATTTATCACACGTTCCTAATGTTCCATTTTTGTTAAAATGGTATTCAAACTCATTGATTACACTTTAACCGGCCTGAGCCGGAGAGTACGACCCAAGCTGCAGGGTGTGGCCTGAGCTGGAGACTAAGGCCCGGGTGCAGAGATTCCGGCTCGACTGCGGACCTAAAGATATGACTTGTAAATGACCTCTGTAAATACCAAAAGTCATAAAGGTAAACTTTTGTCTCGGATTGCCTTTGTGAATCGAGCCCCATAGTCTAATCACGAGAACACCTTGTGTGCCCCGGAGTAATAGGAGTATGTACCTGTGTGTGGGTGATGTCTACACTAAAGGTCGGAAAGTCCCATTGTGTCAGTAAATCCTTTGAATTGTGTGCCCCTATTTGTGGATGCCCCTGCAGATTTTCCTGCCCCATGTCCCATGAACTGCCACAAATGTCCTACTTGGGTCCACCCATGTGCTATCTATTTTGATGGAGGGGATTTCCTTATAAAGATTGCAACTCCCCGGGAGCCAGATGTGAATCCTGCATGTGCATGTGTTGTGTATGCTTCTCTTCCCAGAAAGACACAATGTGTACCTTTCAGGTGCGATTCTTGAAGGAAAATTAAATTGGGTTTCAGTCTATGTATGTAAATGGTAATTAGGCCTCTTTTGATCTAATTTCCTAATCCATTGACATTCCAGTAGAGTATAGAGTACATCCTCTCATTACGTGTCATCAGTCCGCCCATTTCACTGTAGTAAAGGGGCCTTTAACTCGTCCCTTCCCCGTACCACATCGTGGAATTTGTGTCATGCTACTATGTTCCGCTAATTGTCCTGGTCAACTTTGTATGTGATGTCTAACAACCAAACTGTTCCTTCTATCCCCCCACCCTAACCCCCTCTCCTACGCACTTCCCCCATACATCAACATGACAACTGTGTCACGGGTAGCTCTGAGAGGTCTTGCCCCCACCCAACACTCTTAGTTCTCCTGTGGTCTCACTATTAGTGTGCCCAAAAATAGTTTTACAGAACAACAACCACCACCACAAATAAGTATTAACTTGGGGGCTGTGGCTCCTTGCTGTTCTAAATCTAAAATATTGATCAAATTAATGTGTCTTACTTGTCTCTTTCCAGCCTACCTTGGCAAGTGTTAAAGTCCTACCTCTGCAATGTCCAGCTTATCATTTGGATCCAGCATTGCTTCAGGTGGGTTTTCCAAGTTCATAATAGTTGTCAAAAGTGGATGTTCTAGGTCTGAAGTCGTCAAATTGCCAGAGTGTGGATCATCAATTTAATTGTCATCCTTATCACTCAACCTATGTGTCTTGGGGTCCTTACTGTAGACAGTTCTTCTTGTGTGTCTGGAAATTCTGACTCTTGAAGTACCCTTTTCCCCCCAGTAGCGGTGTGGATTTCCATTGTTTCGTAAGTACCTGGGATCTGCTGCAATGCTTTTCCATCTGCCCTTGTTTGGATCCCGACCTTTGCTGCCAGCTGGTCACAGGGGTCTTCTGGTATCTTTGTCGGGTCGGATCGAGGGGTGCTCCTCTATCCATGTCCACGCTTTTTCTGTGGAGTGGAAGAATAGAGGTTTCTGGTTTAAGATGACCTTGAGTTTAGGTGGGTATAGGAGCCTATATTTAACGTTCAGTGCTCTAAGTTTAGTCTTTACCGCATCAAAGGTGCGTCATTGAGATTGTACCTCTCTCGAATAGTCTAGGAAGATCATTATTTTGGCCTGTGTGTGTCGAAGTTCTCCCTGTTTCTTTGCTTCTCTAGGGATTAAGTCTCTGTCCTTGAAATTCAGGACCTTTGAGATGAGGGGGCAGGGGTGGGCACCCACAAGGGTTTTGCATTGCGGGCTCTATGTGCTCTCTCTATTATAAAGCATGCTGAGAAGCCCGTCTCTGGGAAGGAGGTCTATAGGCAGTTTTTTAGGAACTCTCCCGTATTTGAGCCTCCAACTCCCTCAGGAAATCCCACAAAGCTTAGGTTGTTCCTCCTTACTCGATTTTCACCATCATCCACTCTCAAAACCATCTCCTTCAACGTGGCTTTGAGTTCCGAAACTTCTACCTGCGTGACGTTGGTCAAATCCTCCACTACTGAAATTTTGTTTTCTGCTGGCATCACCCTTTCCGCTACTTGACGCAGATCTTGGCGCAGGAGTGTGACTTCTCCTATTTTCTCCTCCAGGGTGTCTCTGGCTGCATGGATTGCTTGTAGGAGAATGCAGTGTTGTGGGAGAGGCCCGGTCTCTCGGTCTACCAGTGGGGCCGTTATTTTTGTAATCTTTTCTAGTTTACCCTGCCTTTGTGGTTTGGGTTCTTTGTCCTTGCCATGGTTGCAAAGTCAGGTGATGTAACGTTCAGTGGTTGTTGTGTCTTCTTTCAGCTCTGATTGCTCTCATTCGGGTTCCTCTCGTCTCCTGTTCCTCTTGCTTAAGGCAGCCTGGGACACGTGTGTCGCTTTATTCAGTGGGGTCCTTGTCAGTTTCTCTCAATACTCTTCATTAGATAGGGGATGGGCGGCGGTCTTGTTATTGTGTGGGGTGATGTCCCTGGGCCAAGTTGGCTGAACCAAAAGTCACTGTGGGGAGATCTGTTGTGCCAGGGTGCACATTCCTTCCAGCCTCAGCTTCCTCCACAGGGGTTCCGTGCCTCTATTCTGTCAGTATTGTCCTGTTGGTAGTATTGTCTTTGGCCCCTCCTTACTTTGCTCACCTGGATGCCTGCTGAGATGTGCACTGGGAGGTTGTGCGTTCCCTCGACTCCAGTGTAGATAACGCCCATTCAAGGGCCTTCTCCGCTTCGAGTTTATGCAGGGAAGAGACTCTTATGGTGACCAGAGTCTCTCCCTAGCCCCCATAGTATCAAGGCTTTCTACATGTTCCCCAGTGGGGAAACATCTGCTCATTTGTCAGGCGGGGAGGGGCCAGACCCATCCACTCGGTGCCCCCGCCGTCTGCTATGCACCTCTGGCTGTTCAGTCCTCGTCTCAGGGCCACCACCACCTCCTGCGTTCAGGACTAGGAGCACTTCCCAGGACACCGGGAGGGGACAGGGGTTAGAGGCCTTCGGGGACTTCCTCTGCCTTACCGAGCAGCCTATCGCACCGGAATCCAGCCGCGGCCCAGTCCTCGCAGCCACCTCTGGGAGGCAGCACTCAGCTCTACGGGCCCCGGACTTGATCGTCCATCAGTTCCAGTCCGTCCCTGTATTTTCCTGGTCCTTACCATCAAGTGAGTCAGGTTGCATGTGACGCCACTCCGCGCTGCAGGAACGATCCCGGCAGTGCCCAGGCCCAGCTGCTGGCTCCTTCCATGGCAGATATTTGGACCGGTGGGCACCAGGAGTTACTGCACCACTTTCACCCCGTTCTAGCACTCTGGGTGGGTCCGGGAGGTAAGGATCTATGCCAGATTCATGAGTAGTCTACGGAGCTCTCATTCCGAGCTACTATTCCCCCATCTTGTTGGCCACACCCCCTTTCACGCTATACTTAATGTGAAAGGGGTGGGCAATGAGTGTTATGTTGGGTGTTCCACCTCAACACCAAAAAATGTTTATGCTGCCCTCTATTTCCAAGGGTGGCCTAAATAAGAAGCAGCATCAAAATTAAGACCAAAAAAAATCTGATTTTAACATGGCGAAACAAGGAAAAATGCTTTATTTCACCTTGTTTTTGCTGTTTCTATAAGTGCTGCATTGTGCGAAACACATGGAAACAGCAAAACGCAAGCATGATTGTTTATGTGCAGGAAGGGACTCCTTCCTGAACATAAACAATCATTTAAAAAAAGAGGAGTTGCAACTTCTATGTGTGCTACACAAAGCAGCACATGTGGAAGTTACAAATCGCCATTTAAGATTGTTATGTGCAGAAAGGGACACCAAAGGATTATCAGAGTGACAATGAAGTGAGCAAATGGTAAGCCTGTGTTCAGGCTGAAGCCCACTGATTGAATACCACATGTCGCTTCAAAACAGCGTATGCGCTGTCCAGCCAGGACCTAAAAGAAAAGCATGCAGTGGGGAGTACGAGAAAGGGAGGCACCCTATCGCAGATTCAAGACCTAAACAGAGTGGCAAGCTAGTGGAGCCTGGGACTAGTAGAAAGACAGAGGTATGGAGCATCGCCACTTTGGGGGGCCGAGACCATTTATCAGATGGGTATGGCATGGGCGTGCCGCCCCACTGCAGTGGAAAAAAGGTGGTTGATATGGGACAGTCAACTTGAAGAGTGGGCAGAAGATGACTAATGCATACGAAGAAAGACCGCCAAAGACAAAACAAAATCTTCTGGAGAACGTGAGAAAATTGCAGTCAAGAGTGTGTGAGAGTGTTAGTATTGCGATGGAGCACAGTGCTGCTCTCAGTTTGCTGGAGGTGGTACACATTGTGAGAAGTTGGCCTGATATATGATGTTCACTAGTTCTAATGATCACCTTGTATCAGTCCAAACAACCCTTATGGTGATTGGTTGTAAGTCAACCTTATAGACCAGCTATCCTAGTAGCGTGGACAAAAGCAGTCTTTAGGCTAAACTCTGAATGGCATGTGAAGCCAGCTGGTTTACCACATATAACGCCTTGAATACCAAGTGAAAGGACACCACACAGGTTGTTATGAAAATAAACAGATATTTATTAACTAACATACACCTCTGAACTCTTTATGAGGTCAGAGGGCTAAGCACATGACAATACTCAAAAGGAAATACGTTTAAGTTGCACGATTTACAATGGTGCCCTAGGGGCACGACAAACCATATACTAAGTAAGTGGAATGTGAAAGTCAATCAAAGGAATGGAGCTATCCAGAGGCTGTAGGATCGCTGGGACCACACTATACTAACTGGAGGTAAGCAATAGGAGGCCCACGGAGCGCGTGTGCAGAGTGTGAACTCACCCGCGAGAAGCGTACAATCGTCTATGGACAGTACAGTTTAAAGAAAAGGTGAGTACGGACGTCCCTGACTAGATAGGACTAAAACGACTGTGGAACTGGACACTAGGAGAGTCAAGCTACCCTTGAGCACCGAAATGCTCTTGTTACCTCACCCACAGGTTGCGGGTGCATAGGTACCAAGTCGTGTCGGGTTCCGGCGTTGAAGTCTATAGAGCCTGGAGGAAAAGATGCTGCAGGCGGTCAGGAGGAAGATGTCCGGTGTGATCCAAGGGTGGATCAGTGAAGAGAAGAACCTGAAAGCAGAGGGGACAATATTCAAAGTCACTAGCCAGTGACTGGAGTGGAACTAGGAGTGGAACCAGATGTCGTCGTCGCGATCAGGTAAAGGTGGACGCTTGTCTCTGCAGCCACGTGGACCAGGTGGTGTCTTGGACAACCAGGATGGAGGCACGAGCTGTCCCACGCAGGCTTTCGCTGTCGGCGGTGTCGTGTCAGGATTCGGGTTCAACAGGCCTTGGTAAAGGCAACCCACGCGGTGAGTGGAAACGGCGTCTGGAGTGGACCAGGAGGGTCCGGGGTGCTCCTCTTTTGGAAGGGAGCAAGGGCCAGTCTGAAGCAACCAGACCAGCAGCAAAGTTGTCGTAGTTCGTCATCTAGGAGGTCACAAGCCAGCCGGCAAGTGACCAGACAACGCGTCGAGCAGCAAACAGGCAGAAGGGCCCCACGCAGATATCGTGGATTTTGGAGGGCTGATCTTCAATGCAGGAGCTGCTCGGGGTCGGGGCTTCTCAGTCCCCAAAGCACTTGGACGAGGATGCCTCTGAAGTCGTGCTGGAGCGAAGTGCTGCTTCTTCCAAGATGGCCGGTCCCACGTGTCTCGTCGCACCCACGGGTCTCAGCTGTGCTGCAGATGTGGGTAGAGGTCGGAGAGGTCTGGGAATCCGGGTCTCGTCGGGCTCTGAAGTCTGGATCCTTGCAGGAAGACGACAAAGGGAAGCCGCTGTACGCTGATGGTGCCTGCTGGTGCAGGGTGGACACTCCTTGCCAACAAGGGAGATATCTTCAGTCTTCTGTGGAGCAGAACGTCGAAGTCCAGAGTTTCTTCTTGGGAAGTTGTTCAGGATAATCTGATTTGGAATGGGACCAGCTCCTACCTTTATCCGGCTAAAGGGGGCTGCACTACGACTAGGTCCCTCCTCTGGGTGGGACCAGGAAGGGGGGTGGTTACACCCCCTTTCCTTTGTCCAGTCTTGTGCCAGCTCTGGGGCTGGAGTGCCCCAGGAACTGGTTCTGACCGGTGTATGCACAGGGCACCTTGTGTGCCCCAGGCATGTCTCATTCCTTTGAGCCCTGTCCTACCTAATACACAAAATCCTGTCTGGGGTGGTGCTAGCACCTCCCAAGGCAGGAAACCCTTTGTCTAAGCCTCCCTCGCTGGAAGGACTCCCAGCAGCAGGAGGTCAGACTTGTGTCTGTGGTGGCAGCATCCATTTTGTGAGGCTGAGGCTCGAGTTAACTTTAACCGGGGTTCACAGTTACATACATGTCGTGTCCCTCTAGAAGGGTGGAATGCTAACCCCGTCACCAGAATTGGCGAGGGGTTAGTATTCCAATTTGTATGACACCTTACACGACATGTTTTGATAATGCTATGCCGAAGTTAGCATTTGACCGCGAGGTACATAATGCACTTAAGAGTATATGGTATAGCATTATATTAGGACTTGGTTCCGCAAGCTGCAAACGGGCTCAGCTCATGCCAGAGCACCATCTCACATAATTCCAAGCACTCTGCCTTCAGGATTTATAAGGCCTGCCATAGGAGTGACTGATAGGAATATATGTGTCCATTTTAGGGTTAGATATAGGGATACTATATCTAAAGCAAAGGGTGATTACACCACCTTGCCCCAGCTGTCGTGCAGCCAGTTGTGTCAGATTAGATGGCCAGCCAGGGGTGGCATAATACATGCTTCAGCCCCTGGTAGGCCCTGGGTGCACCTATGCCCTGGATACCTAAGGTACACGGTACAGGGGCTGATAAGGTGACTCAGTATCCAATTAGATATGTACCTAGAGTACATGGAATCCATTTTACAGAGAGAGCAGTGGGCCTGGGGTCCTGAATAGCAGGGCCCCAGGTCAACTGAGTCGAAAAACCAGCAAAACACCAGGCAAAAAGTTGGGGGCAACCATAGTCAGATATCCACCTTCCTACACACATGCTATGAGCCCAGCAATGGGAGCATATGGCTCAGAAGTACAGGAACATCTAGTGGGATAGGGGAGAAGAGGTCAGGCAAGGGATGAAGACTAAGGCAGAGGGATAGGGGAGGAAGGCTCAGACAGCCAGTTTGAGTTGGATCAAACAGACCCGAACAGATGTGGGCATTTTGGAAGAAAGGGGGATGCTATTCCTGCCCCTGTAGGTTCCACCACAAATGTCTTATAAATGGAGGGAAAAGCTATGTGCTTCAGTGTGGGAGTGGACAAGGGAGTAGGAGCAGAGGTGTCAGTCAAAGGTTGTTGGGGAAGGACAAATTCACCGGTTCCTGTCGACAGGATGAGAAGCTGTCTGCAGCAGTATCTGCAACAGTAAGCAGATACAGGGATGGCTTTTTAAATTCCTTATAAAGGCCCATGGTCAAGGCACTGGGCAGAAAACCTCAAACTTTGCAGGGGATAGTTGGTGGTTGTGCGTGACACACTGATGCGAGAGGCATTGAAGGAATGTATGGCAGGCTCTTTTGACACAATTCCTATAATGAACTTTATGACATCCCCCTTGGACACAGAGCAGAAAAAGGCCACAGACTAGCTTTGCCTGATACACCACCTGTCATGGCTAGAAGGGGGTTCTGTGAATGATTTCATAGACAAAAATGACTGTACAGTGACATACTCTAATATTGGCAATGCAATAACAATAGTCCTGAGGTGCGATACAGCTTTGGAAATGGTAAAGGTGGATACAAAGTCTGTGTTTTGACTGCTGCTATTGTATCCAGGAGATTATCAGCTTTTGGGGATTAAGTTTGAAGAATTAATTACTTAGATACCTAAATGATTCATTCTTGCTGTCCGGCTGGTTGGGAGCCCCTGTTTATATCTTCTGCATTGCTGCTGGCCCTGACGCCCTCGCTGACCCGTAGTCCTCCCGCTGCCGCATTTCCATCAAAGCGGCCGCCGAGAGGAGGACTACCTTTCCCAGGGGGCTAAGCGTCGGCCACGTCACCACACGCGCCCGGAGGCGCCTTAAATCGAGCTCCTCATCGGTGGAGCGGGTGTTCTTGCTGTCCGGCTGGTTGGGAGCCCCTGTTTATATCTTCTTGTTGCTGCTGGCCCTGACTGCCCTCGCTGACCCGTAGTCCTCCCGCTGCCGCATTTCCATCAAAGCAGCCGCCGAGAAGAGGACTACCTTTCCCAGGGGGCTAAGCGTCGGCCACGTCAGAACACGCGCCCCGGAGGCGCCTTAAATCGAGCTCCTCATCGGTGGAGCTGGTGTTCTTGGTGTCCGGCTGGTTGGGAGCCCCTATTTATATCTTCTTCGTTGCTGCTGGCCCTTACTGCCCTTGCTGACCCGTAGTCCTCCCGCTGCCGCATTTCCATCAAAGCGGCCGCCGAGAGGAGGACTACCTTTCCCAGGGGCCTAAGCGTCGGCCACGTCACCACCACGCCCGGAGGCGCCTTAAATCGAGCTCCTCATCGGTGGAGCGGGTGTTCTTGCTGTGCGGCTGGTTGGGAGCCCCTGTTTATATCTTCTTCGTTGCTGCAGGCCCTTACTGCCCTTGCTGACCCGTAGTCCTCCCGCTGCCGCATTTCCATCAAAGCGGCCGCCGAGAGGAGGACTACCTTTCCCAGGGGCCTAAGCGTCGGCCACGTCACCACCACGCCCGGAGGCGCCTTAAATCAAGCTCCTCATCGGGGGAGCGGGTGTTCTTGCTGTCCGGCTGGTTGGGAGCCCCTGTTTATATCTTCTTTGTTGCTGTTGGCCCTAACTGCCCTCGCTGACCTGTAGTCCTCCCGCTGCCGCATTTCCATCAAAGCGGCCGCCGAGAGGAGGACTACCTTTCCCAGGGGGCTAAGCGTCGGCCACGTCACCACATGCGCCCGGAGGCGCCTTAAATCGAGCTCCTCATCGGTGGAGCGGGTGTTCTTGCTGTCCTGCTGGTTGGGAGCCCCTGTTTATATCTTCTTCATTGCTGCTGGCCCTGACTGCCCTCGCTGACCCGTAGTCCTCGTGCTGCCGCATTTCCATCAAAGCGGCCGCCGAGAGGAGGACTACCTTTCCCAGGGGGCTAAGCGTCGGCCACGTCACTACTCGCGCCCGGAGGCGCCTTAAATCGAACTCCTCATCCGCGTCGCGGGAGCGCCCGGGGCTAAGCCCTGGCAAAGGGCGGGCCCTCTTTTGCCCTCGGAGGCCTGAGGAGACTGGACTGGGCCAACCCCCTTTCAACTGCCAACAAAGACTGGGCTTCATCGTGAGTAGGCAGAGTTGTTGTTTCCATTGGACTAAGCATTACTATGAGGGATCTATGAACAGTTACCGCAGTTACTGCTGTCGTGGGGGGTATTGTTAATTGTTATTATATTTTCAAAACTATTCCAGGAACATTGTTCATCACTGTTGTTAATATGTCGGCGAAGGGGGTCCCAAAAAATGTTATCTCCAAAACTATGTCTCTAAAGGGGACAATTGATCATTATCTAACCCGGGCTTCTTCTGCCTTAGAACGGGAAATTACTAGAGCAGAACAGGGGTTGTCAGTAGAAAATCTACCCAACACGTGCCCCTCACTAGGCCCTTCTGACTCAACACAAAAGTCACCATCACAGGAGGCTATTGAGCTTAATGTCTCTACCACCGATACTAGGAACATTGGGGATATAGGGCAGACCTCTACTAATATTACCAATAGCCCCAACTCTACTAAGGGGGACTCAATTGTTATTTTAGATGCGCCAAAACCCCCTGAGGAATGTCCTCCTAGAACACTAGGCTCTACCCCTAATGATGGTAACATTAATACGATAGTAACTGAACAGCTGCCAGCAATAAAAAGGAAGCGTAGGGGTGCCAAGCATAGGGGGAGGCTGGATAAGCAAGCCAAATTGCATCATACCCCCCCCAAGGCTTCTACTATGCCGCCAAGATCAGAGAGGACTATTCAAAGTCCGCATGTGCCTCATTCTAGTTCTCAATCTCCCCTTTTGGCTCAGATTGAAGACATAGCTAGGTCCCTAATTTTGCCGTTGGTTGAAAGACTCAAGAAACTAAATGATATGGTGGTACAAATTAGGGACGCAACTGATGACAACAATGCGAAAATCAAGAAACTGGTACAAAATAGTTGTATTGATGTTCACATATCATCTAGCGTGCCTACAACTAATGTTGTTAAACACCCCAATTCAAGTCAACCCGTGGTTACTAGACCTACATACCCAAAGGTACAAGATTCATTCTTTTTGATTATTTAAGTACTGTCTCTGGAAGCGGAATGAATATCTGCTTCTCTCTCCCTCTTCCTGTTTATTTGGCATTCAGGTTTAAGAGCAGTTCTATATGGACAACTCCTTGCTCAGTAGCTTATGCGATCTTTGAAAAGGTTGGCGCATTGTGTAATGGGTGGTAAGGCAGGTGGTGAGGTCAGGGCAAGTGCTACAGTATGGTGAAATTTTTTGTCTTTGTAGTTAGGGCAGTTTTGAGATGGTAGTGCACAACTTTGAGATATCTGTCACCCCAGAAAAGATGGAGGGCTGTTTACACAAGTGATTTTCTTAGGTACTGAGTTAGTCTCTGTGACCATGGTGTCTTGATTACGGGAAGGCATGTTAGGTGGACTGAGGAATATATTAAGAGAATTGGTGGAGAGAGTCAAGTCAAGTCAAGTCAAAGATTTATATAGCGCGCTACATACCCGGAGGGTCTCAAGGCGCTTGAAGAAGGGTGGGGAATTACTTGTCGAATATCCAAGTTTTAAGTTGCTTTCTGAATGCTAGGTGGTTCTGAGTGAGACGAAAGTGAGTGGGGAGTGAGTTCCAGGTTTTAGCTGCGAGGTAGGAGAAGGATCTACCTCCCATGGTGGTTTTATTGATGCGAGGTACGGTAGCAAGCGCTTGGTTGGAGAATCGTAGTTGGCGGGAGGGGGTGTAGAAGGAAAGTCGTGTGTTGAGGCATTCGGGTCCAAGTTCGTAAAATGCTTTGTGTGCGTGGGTTAGGAGGCGGAAGGTAATCCTCTTATTGACGGGGAGCCAGTGGAGGTTTTTCAGGTGACTTGAAATGTGGTCTTTACGCGGGATGTCTAGTATGAGTCTGGCTGATGCGTTCTGGATGCGTTGGAGTTTTTTCTGGAGTCTTGCAGTGATACCGGCGTATAGGGTGTTTCCGTAGTCCAGGCGGCTGGTGACCAGTGCATGGGTGACCGTTTTTCTGGTTTCGGTGGGGATCCAGCGAAATGTTTTTTTGAGCATGCGAAGAATGTTGAAGCAAGATGATGAAACGGCGTTGACTTGTCTGTTCATAGAGAGTGAGGAGTCCAGGATGACGCCCAGGTTCCGTGCGTGGTCCGTCGGGATGGGTGCTTTTCCAAGGGCTTCTGGCCACCAAGAGTCATCCCAGGCGGAGGGGGAGGTACCTAAGATAAGGACTTCTGTTTTGTCTGAGTTAAGTTTCAGACGGCTGTGCTTCATCCACTCGGCTACATCTTTCATTCCTGTAGGTTGGTTTTGGCGGTGTTAGGGTCTTTGGTGAGTGAAAGGATCAGTTGAGTGTCATCCGCGTAGGAGATGATGTTGAGGTTGTGTTGGCGTGCGATGGTCGCGAGGGGGCTCATGTATACGTTGAAGAGGGTGGGACTGAGTGAGGACCCTTGTGGTACGCCGCAGATGACTTCAGTGGCCTCTGAGTGGAATGGAGGGAGGCGGACTCTCTGGGTTCTTCCGGTGAGGAACGAGGTGATCCATTCCAGTGCTTTTCCTTGGATTCCGATGTTTCTGAGGCGCTGTAGAAGGGTGCTATGGCAGACTGTGTCGAAGGCTGCGGAGAGGTCGAGGAGGATGAGGGCGACTGTGTCTCCATTGTCCAGTAGAGTTCGAATGTCTGTTGCTGCGATGAGGGCGGTCTCTGTGCTGTGTTTGGCTCGGAAGCCGGACTGTGAAGAGTCGAGGGATTTGTTGGTTTCGAGGAAGGCGGCGAGCTGGTTGTTGACAGCTTTCTCGATGACTTTGGCCGGGAATGGGAGGAGCGAGATGGGGCAACAAGTGTGAGTTAAGGTTCATTCACTGGGTGCTACGAGATGTACATTTTGCCTGTAGAGTAATTACTTCAGGCAGGGCCTTTTGTGAAAATTGGCTTTTATCTTGAAAGGACACTTCTGTCAAAAGCAAAATCCCTTTGGACTCTTTTTAAAGTATACAAAAACACCTTACTGACATCCACTAGCGGCCCAATCACCAGCACCGAACAGAGACCAAAAACATAATATAAATTCTATCATATATTTTTAATGTTAGGATCTTTATAGATTCAACATATATACAAAAAGATTTAAAAGCATATGTATCGTCAATACACATATATTAAAAACATTTTATACACAAACAAATGGGAGAATTCATCAAGCTATAAAATCATCAACAACCCGATAAATTTAATGAGCACTCCAAGTACATAGGGAATAGTATTAATAACCCTGGTTCGATGTTCTCATTCATAGAGGGAAAGATGTTGTGGTTTAGTTCCTGAGCAGCAGCAGCTGCTCCGCTATGGCGGTGGAGCCTCACCCCGCAGCCTCAAAACGTGAAAAATAAAATGATTAAACATACTAATTTTTCCTCTGAGGGTTGAGTCTTGGGGCGGGGCCATCACAATGGCTGTCACAGAGGGGGAGTGGTAGGCACTGCTATAAGTGTGCATGTCGGTTTGGCTGGCTGTCTTAGGACGGCCAAACCAACATGCATACTGAGCTGTCTCCAACCTGAGCTGCGTTGCCGGGTTTGAGACAGAAGGCACAGCCTCTCATGCAGCATGAGAGCAGCATCTTGACTGGCCGCGGGGGAGTCTGGGAGTCTGCGTGCAGTGGACTGGAGCCAGAGCAGAAGAGTAGCGATGCGGTAGGTAAGTTATTTGTTTTTACGTTTTGTTGTGATTTATGTCGTCGTCCCACCCCCAACCCACCCCAACCCCCAGCCCGCCCCATTACTCTGGTTTGACCATGACAGCTACTGTTCCTGAGGCTTACCAACAAGGGACTCTAGTACCACCAGAAATGTAGAAGATGGGTATTTGTATTTATTAGGCACATCAATCATCCCGAGGGATATCACAGCGCTGGTAAGCATTGTCCTGATATAATAGTGAACAAATGGCCCAGCAGACTAGAGTAGGGACCCAATATGAAAGCTGCAGGTATCATTGTTTACAACCTAGGAAACAGTATTGTTTTCAGCTTCTTTCTGAATGACAAATAATCGTCTGTGCAGCGAAGGTCTAAGGGGAGTTTGTTCCAGTGAACTGCTACCAAATTGGAGAAGGATCGACCTCCTACTCTGGTTTTCTTAATACATTTAGTTTTGGCCAGAGTGAGATTGCAAGACCTCAGTTGTTGAGTGGGAGTATACAATTTAATTTTGTCCTGCAGAATTTGAGGGCCAAGCTTGTTTAATGCTCTATGTGCATAGCACATGAGTTTTAACTTGGCTCTCTGGTGCACAAGCGGCCAATAGGACTATTTCAGGCACTCTGATGCTGAACTATACTTGCTTTTAGCACAGACGAGTTTGGTGGTGGTGTTCTGAATCACTTGTAGTCGGGAGAACAGGTAGTCTGACATGCCTACATAGAGCGCATTCCCGTAATCCAACCTACTGGAGACTAGTGCCTGACTGACGGTCAAAAGGATCCATAGAAAAAGTCTTCCTAAAAGCATCACAATGCTAAAGCTTTTTCCACACAGTGATTTGATTCGGTTCTGCATAGTGAGTCCATTGTCTATGTGGATGCTGTTGTAGAGTTTATGCATCAGTCTAATTGTAGATGTCATGAGAGTTCTTTGAGTCATTGTTAGAACTGTCATGACTTGGAGTTCTTGAGACATTCTATGATGGGCGGTTGCTGAGGCAGGATTACCCTGCTTTGTTCCTGTACTTTCTGAGCATAAATAAAGAAGCTCACTTACCTGATGACTCCTTCGTGATATTTACTTCAACAGATGCCAAGGTTTTTTGTGACTTGTTTTGGTTCCGGGGCATCTCCAAGTCTCCGAGACCACCAGGTGTTGTCCCAGATTAGGTGAGCTCCTTTAAAAAGCAGGATCTCAGATTTCTCAGCATTCAGTTTCAGGGAGTGTTCTGTCATCCACGCTGCTGTTTCTGACTGACAATTAATTAGATTGTTCCTAGTGTCCTCGTGTCTTCCTTCTAAAGCGATTAAAAGCAGAGTATCATCATCATAGGAGCAGATGTTGAAGTCCCATTTCCGGAGACATAGGCATAAAAAAGAGTGAGGCTCAGAGAGGCTCCCTGTAGGACACCATAGTTAATGCTTTTTGAGCTAGAAGAAAATGGGTCCATTTGGACTCTCTGTTCTATCACGTAAAAAGGAGCTGAACTATTGAAGGGCTTTCAAATGAATCCCCCTTTTATGTAGAATGTTTAATAGAAGGTCATGGGATACAGTATCGAACACTGCCGACAATGAGAGCAATGGATTTGGCAGAAGTTGCTGACCGATTCAACAAGGAGAACATTCAAGGTAGCATGGACAGAATTTGTGGAGTTGGGAACAAAAATGAGTGGGGAAAGTCAGTGTCAAAGGACAGAAGAGTGGTCATAACACATTTTATGATGAGGTGGCAAAAGGGTTGGCACCAGTAACCATTGAGCAAAAGATGGTGGGTACTGCCTTTTAAGGAAAGTGTTTCTGTGGATACGAGCTATGTGAGGACAATTTGGGGAAGATAGATTTTGAAAGCATGAACTAGTAAAGAGAGGGGGTGGGTGACAAAAGGAGATCAATAGCTACTGACCTATTGAGGAGAATAAATGGCCGAACAAGATATGTGTGCACATCCTTTAGACATTCAAGTGGTTCAGGGAGATATATTTGGTCATGTTTTTGGGGGCATTCAGAGTGACACAATTTGTAGAGGCAAAGAGCTATCTATGGTGGTTTGTTATGGGAAGATCTGATACTGAAGAAAAATAAATTGTGAATGAGAGTGCTAAAGTGCAGAACTGATCTGAGTACAAAAGGTAGAGAATTATGGGTAGGTGCAATTGCTGTGACTAAGATATATTACTGGTGAGGCTAGTGAAGAGTTTTGTGTGTATGAAGAGGTCCTGAGCAGGCAGGCTGTATATGCATGATGATGGGAGAGCCAGTGCTTAATTTGAGACAGTGGTTGTAGGAAGGGCCCAATGGCACTGATTATTCTTCAACAGAGTTTGATGAAGAGAGAGAAAATAGAAAAAAGGGATAAAGGGAGTGTTGGACCTGACACTCATCAGGTAGCCTTTCCCTAAACATTTTGCTTTTTCCGCCTGGGTTTTGCTAATTCTCTTGTGTGGACTCTGGGCACTTTCCCACTGTTACTATAGTGTGGAAGTGCGCGTGCCCTTCCCATCACTGTTGAGATGTGGCGCTGACTTGAGGTTGTGGAACATGGGCTGGCCTGCCATCACAGCCCAGTGTGTGCACACTGGCATCTATCGTGGTTAAACTCATGAGCACTTGTAACAACAGGAGAGGAAGGGAACAGGAATGGCGCTCCTGTTCCCCTCGGGAGAAATCAAAAGAACAGAGGAGCGTCACACCAATAATGACTAGATTAAGAGCAAGAATGGAGCAAAACTCACAGTCTAGGTTAACTGTGAGGGCTTTCCGAATAACCTAATAAGGTTTCCCTTACAGTTAACCTGGACTGTGAGTTTTGCTACATGCTTGCTCTTATTTTAAACTCATGAGCAGCCTGTCATTGCAGGCAGCTTTATGTGTGCATCCGCACCTATGCTGCTCGTGATTGCATGTGCAGCCTGCCATTGAAAGCCTGTGCGTGAGCACTGACACTCATATAGTTAAAAACGTCTACCATTGCAGACACAGCCAGGTGAAAATGCACCCCTGGTGTTGGGGACTATGCGTCCAATCTGCCATTGCAGGTCTGTGTGTACACTAGCGCATTTGCGCCCAGGTAGTGAGTAATACCTGTGTGTGTGTCTTTACTACCTATGAGGCTTGCTCTTCCCATAGGTTAACATGGAGAAGTGTCTGACATTACTTCAGGCTGCAATAGTGGAATGCAGTGGACCAGCCTCATGATGTTTCCTATCAATGGATTTGCCATGCCAAACCCTATCCAGTGTTAAAAGTGGTTTTGGCATATCTCGCTTAGGAATGCCACTTATAGAATATGGACCTTTCTATGCTCTAAGAGTCTTGTGTGATGTGGTGCCTGGCTCCTGTGGACATCAGTGGTCAGGGGACCACATCTGTGCATTTCCCACTGACAGTCATAAACCATGAGTGTACCACTAGAATGTCAGTCCTCTGCCATTTGAGGGTCGAATGGGATATATTGGAGAGTGAGGTTTTGGCACTTAGCCTCTAGGGGCCGGATCATGGCCCCACTAAAGGTTAAGATATGCATTCCATGGCCCCAAGGCAGACAGGCCTCAATTTAGGGGAGCCACCTTTGGTTCAAAGGGAAACACTTTAAACCACCCCTCACTTTAAAGACACATGACAATATAACTCCTGAATCAATCCTTCCGCAAAGGGTGAGATATTCATGCGGGGACTCAGGACCGGAGAACCCGGACTGCTTGGTACACATTGCCAGTGGACTATGTTGTGCACATGGAGGATTACTGCCCTGCAAGGGTTCCATGTTCTCTTTCTGAATATTGAGGCTGGCCTGGGCCGAAGACCTGCTAAAGTGTGACACCCTAAAGTGTGATCTCCAAGGCCCATCAGCGGGCCTCTTGCTCTCCCGGAAATCTCGGGGACATCAAAGATCTCCAGAGAGGGACTTCCACCAACTACCTGTGTCTTCTAGAGAGCGATGCCCTCTTAAGTGCCCCATCAGCTACTGAATCAGAACAGTAGTGCGGTGTGAGCGCGAAACTAAGATTTGTGCCTGAAGACCAGATTGTCTAGTGCGGAGCCCCAGAAATCTTGTCTGCATCTAAGGCTTATGGTTCCTGTACCACAGGGACCCTAACACTCATAAACCTCTAGTTGGTGGTGAGCGGATTCACCGGTTCCGGGACTCCGCGTGGTGCTTTTCATCGCTGATACTGCATCTCTCATGTGTCACGCCGACTGCATGCTCATTGTGTGCGGTATCCGTTTTACCGGGTACAACCCTCAGAGGTGGGGATGTACCTGTGGTAGTGCATCATTCTACCTCATGTGGCTCTGCTGAACTTATGCTTGTGTGTGTGACCAGACTGATCTAGTGCAACCTGAATCATCGTACACCGGACCTTGTGCCTCCTTTCCAGTGAGGTACGGATTTCGCATCTCTTCGTTGTGTGCGAATGGAATTGCCTGGTGTAACCCATCTCAACATGCACCAGTCACTGTGCCCCACTTCCAGGGAGGTATGGAATATGCAACTCTGTGTTTGAGATCTGAAGTGTCTGGTGCACCCATGCCACCATGCGCCAGATGCTGTGCCTAGATAGCCTGGACACAACCCTGATCAATGTGCACCAGATGGGGTGCCTCCTCCTACCAAGAGGCTCCCCGGTTTTGCTCCCCATTCATCGGTTGACCCCTACTGATGTAGAGAGGCTCAGCCAGACCCGCTAGTGCAAGGGGTTCGCCCTTCTCAGCACAAGTCCTCAGACCATTAGGAAGAAGTTGGCATGGGAACTAGAATACAAAAGAGTAATATTTATTACACCTAATGAGGTGGTGCTACGGTTCAAACAGTACCCTTCGGCATTGCAAGAAGTAGCACCACGAGCTAAGAAAGCGTGGTTTATTTATACCCGCACAGGGGCTCAAAAGAAGGCGGTACAAACACAAGAGCACAGTTTATGTACATATAAGGTAATATCGAGAGGCACAATCGATCAGTGGAAGGAGCTATAGGTTTGGAGACTAATACACAAGAGCTCTCTTGTGGAGCTTATCACTAACAGATGTAGACCCCTCGGGGTATGTGCAGAAGCGGGGGATGCTAAATATAACTTGTTGCCAGGCAGATTTCAAGTGTCGTGAACAAGAAGGTAGGACAGAGCACATGCAGCAGACAAAACGGCTGCCTGGAATACAAGATGGAGTCCGCTAAATGTCAAGTTAACAGTTAAAACTAAGATGTCTTCTGCTAATGCTTAATCTAGTCGCTGTTAAATTACTTCAGACACAAGAAACATGGGACACCGCACCAACCTTCTGGCTGGATGGGTTCACAAGCTTTACTATTCCAGCAATTCCAAGCAGCGCAGGAAGAGCTAAGGGCGGACTAGTGCTCCTCTTCTCGCTGAAACTGGCAGGAACGTTTAAACAATTAGAGTCTAGGTCCCCAAATATTTTAATGGTAGAATGGACTATTTCACCAGGGCGGGTCCTAGTGGTCTCAAATTTTTATAATTCCTGGGCTAGACAAACAGATACAGCCCATGTGGACCATTTGGAAAATGTTCTTATTGACTATAGTCACAAATCTTGCACTAATTTCGATTTTTTAATCTTAGGTGAATTTAACATCCAAAAATGTGTCTTAAAATGCAACTTAGGCAATTCAGACGGTCAAACAGAAAATGGCAATTTGCACTTTGTTCACACCAAAGCGGGGGAGGCGCTGGAATTTCTCCTTGCTAGCCTTAATATGTCTGAACCCCTTAGCACTGGTAGTGGCGAATCGCCTCCCACTTACAAAGGGTCTGAAAGTGGGTCTGTGATAGATTTTATTTTTGTTTCGCAAGGCTTAACCTCTAAGATGGGGATTTACGAGGTAACTGCCTCCCCACATAGTGATCACAATCCAGTCTCTGTACAGGTTCATTGGAGTGACTTATGGAGCAAACACCTGGGTCTTCCCAGGGCTTGCACATCGACGGTGCCCAGTGACCAGGGCAGACGGCTCAAGTGGGGAAAGGTGGTTCAGGAAACCTTTATGGCTTCCCTGGGCCCAAAGATAGAGGAACCCATGCGTATCTGTTTAGACCAAAACGTCCCCAATGAAGAGATTGTCTCAGCTTTTAACTTAATTTGCGCACTCACGGCTGAAGAACTAACAGTTCCCAATTCCAATCTGCCACCAAATCCATTTAAATGGTTTGATAGAAGCTGCTCTAAAGCCCATAAAGAACTGAAAAATGCCCTTAAAACAAAGCCGAGGGATAAAACTTTAATCTCTAAATTAAGGCGAGAGTATAAATTGGCTGTAAAAAATAGAAAAAATACAATTAAAAAGAATGCCTGGAGTGATTTGCTTGACGTTGATATACTACGGAATAGTAAAAGATTCTGGGACATCATAAACAACCAATTTTTCTCTGGGGAGACCAACACAATCTCCGACTGTATTATCAGTGACGAGAAATGGGTTGATCACTTCAAAAATATATATGGCGGTAATGACCCTGTGAATGGTAGTGAGACAGGACTGACCAGGGGTTTAGTGGCAGTAGAATTTAATGAAGAGGAGGTATATAAAGCTATAATGGACTCCACGAAAAATAAGGCTCCGGGCCCGGATGGAGTCCCGGTAGACTTCTTCATATACGCCCCAACCACCTGGTCTAAAGTCCTTACAAATGTCTTCAGGGCAACAAATGATGGATGTTTTCCAGAAACCTGGAACACATCTGTCATAGTACCAATTTTTAAAAAAGGAGACAGGGAGAACCCGGGATGTTACCGCCCAATTTCTTTGATAGACTCTGCCTTTAAGATCCTGGGCAGAGTACTACTGACGAAGTTGAGAACAAACCTGGAGATCTGTGGGGATCTGGCAGAGATTCAATATGGCTTTAGGGAAAAACGGGGAACCTTAGAGCAATGCTCAAATTTACACCTCCTAATATCAAAGTACACGGTGGCCGGGGAGGGTTCATTGTATTTAGCCTTTATGGACCTTTCCTCGGCCTTCGACTTGGTTAACAGGGCCAAGCTTTGGGCTATACTGCGCGAGCTTGGTATTGAGGACCCCTTGGTGGCCCTCATAGCAAGCCTGCACCAAGGCCTAACTGCAAAGGTCCGGGTAACCAGGGAAGGGCGATGCTCCGACAGCTTTAGTTCAAACAAGGGTGTCCGCCAAGGCTGTATACTAGCCCCACTTTTATTCACCATTTACATTAACGATCTAGGGAAGTCCTTGTTAGCAGGTAATGCCGATGTCCCGCGGGTAGGTGGGAAGCAGATTCCGGCCCTTTTATATGCGGACGATGCTGTTCTCATCGCCCGCACGGGCATTGGGCTACAGACCCTTTTGGAACTTTTTGGCTCTTTTATGGCCAAACTGGATCTAAAAATCAATGTGACTAAATCGCACACAATGATTGTGGGCCCACAAAAAAATAAATCTCACACAAAAACCTTTTTTTGCAATGGCGAGGTTCTCTCCAGGGTCCCGGTTTTTCCTTACTTAGGGGTCCTGTTTGATGAGAAGGGCTCCTGGGTCCCGCAAATTAAGGCCAAACGTATTGCTTTAGCACGATCCACAGCAGCTCTGTTGGATTTCACTAAAAGACTGGGGGCTAAACCAATGGATGCTGTGTTAAAAGTTTACAAAAGTAAATGCATCTCGATAGCCTCATACGGTGCAGCACTGTGGGGTTACACTAATTTGGATAGTATGCAGACAGTAGAGAATAAACTTATCAGACGAATTTTGTCGGTCCCAAACTCTACACCTACCTACTCCATACATGAGGAAGTTGGCCTTCCCTATATTATAGACGGATTGAAAATGGCACCTTTACTTTTTTGGGCCAATATCTGGTTAAATACTGAGTTGTCTTTAAACCACACAATCCTTAAAGACGTGACTGCAAGGGAGGGGGCAATGAAAATAGCCTGGCTAAGATATATAAAGTCATCATTCACTGCCCTCGGGAGACCTGATCTATATACAACTCCGTCAAAAATTAGGAAAGCGGATGTTGTATGGATTAAGAAGGAATTCCAGGGGAGGACACGCTTAGAGAGAGAGGAGTTTGAAGTTAATAAACCGCTAGTAAGAGCACACTTGGTTTTGTCCTCTTCCCCCTCGATGGAACCTTACCTGCAATATGTCTCCAAACCCTTGCATAGATTTCTGTTAACCAGATTCAGAATGAATTTAATCCACTATTCATTAGGCATCTTTCCTGTGTGGGGTAAACCGGAGCATACACAACCCTGTGAGTGTGACCAATTCTCTGATCAGGATACTCTCCATTTTGTGTTTTTCTGTGCGTTTTACAATACTGAGAGGAGAAAATATCTAATTCCCCTCCTGAAAACACTGGGCTTCTTACAAGTGAGACCTACCTTGTTTTATCTCCAAAGATTGCCGGATGCACATGTCACTTTTTGTGTTGCGAGTTTTTTAACAGCCGCATACAGAGGTAGAAACAAAAGGATTCCTAGAACCGTACTGTTTTAAAAACTAAAAATCAATATATTAACTGTTACTTTATTGTATGTATTATGGTGACTATTTAAGTGATTCTTTTTTGGACACTATGTAAAAACAAAATGAACTGTGGGTATTTTTAAATTGTCTTTTTAAATGTATGTATGTTTTGCCTTTTATGATTTTAACAAAAATCGAATAAAGTGTATTTTGACTGACTGACTACTTCAGACAACCCTTTCAGCATTAGCTGAAGACATTCGCCTTTCTAGCATAATCTAAATACTCATCTTGTATATCTATTCGCATCATGTCAGCTACTTCCTTATTCAGTATGTGCTGTGCTTTCATTTTCACAATATTCTCTTTTGTTGGCATACAAGTAGTAATACACATGGAGCATAACATTGGGCCACAATGAATACACATACAACAGGTAAAAATCACTGCAATTGCGATACATAGAACAGTCAATAGTTTCCAACCCCAAGCAGTGACTAGAGCCCAAAACCATCCAAAAAAGGACCAAGTACCATTCTTTTCATGAATATCTGTAGCTATCTTATGTAATTTAAAAATTGCATCATACACTGAAGGCGAGTTGTCAGGTATATAAACACAGCAACTACTACCGATAATTTTACATGCTCGTCCTTGATCTGCTAGCATCATATCAAGGACCATTCTATTTTGTAACGCTACAATTCTTGCAACTTGCAACTCTTCTGTGATATTCCCTAGTGCTATTGCAGTCTGATTAGTGACAGCTTCTACCACTCTAGTTAGCCATCTTACTTTTCTGCTATTCTGCTTTTCAGTGCAGCACCCACAAAAGAAAACAATCCCACATTAAATCAACATATTGCTGTAGACTAGTGTCTGTTTGATCCACTTCATCAGTGCTTATAGTCCTTTTACTCCTGTTCAATGAGACATTCTGATACAGTTTAAAATCTCGATGATACGATGCAGGTGCCAAGAAAACAGGTGGTAATAGAAAAGATACATAGCATACTCCTGACCATCCAAGTGGTAATTGATGATATTCGCTACTGCCACATACTAAATACGTGTTATGTGAAGCTAAAAACGAGCTATTATTCGTTCTATCTATATTTAATACTGTAATACACTCACTCACTCCTACTGGAATTCGTCCAGTACTTTGTACACATAAGTCTGCTTTAGTCTTTGTTACAGAAATTACAAAAGGTTCATTTTTGGCAAAGTCTCTTGTGTGAGTGAAGACATATGGCATAGAGGAGTTGTCCGGTCGATATTCTTCCCATTCCCATATAGTTCCATTGGCTTAGAGATACCCATCTTTGTCCTTATAACATTCTTTATTCAAACGGAAAAGAAGTCCTCCCACTGTAGGTTTCCTAGTTGAGAAAATCAAGGTGTACCAGGCTCGACAAGAGCCATTATGTGAAAAAGGAAGTGGGATAAAAGGGGTTCCTCCTTTCTTTTGATGCGCTGGAATCATACCACATATCCAACAATTAGTGGTATTAGTAGCATTGTGTGTATGGTGCAGCATCTGAACAAATGTATTATTAAAGCAGGATTGACGGTGCTTCTGTTCATGATACGGAAGAGTAAAATGCTGGTGCTCTTCTGGAACAGGAGTAGTGTCAAAAAATAGTTCACGAGCAGGCATCATCACTTCAATAGACCAAGTGATCACCTCTATAATTGTCAAAGTAGGAAATAACCCTACAACACTAAACATTTTCTTTTTATTCATTTTAGCAGCAATGTCAACTATTTCTAAAAATATGAGAAAACACAAAAACAAAAATAATTCTAAGGGCTCTTCTCCCGAGGGTAGACGTTGGTTTCTTCACCGAAGATCAAGGCGGGTGTCACTACACTAGGCAGGGCTGATCCTCCCCGCCCCTTGTCATATCAGCATTCCGTTTCCACTACCCAGGGCGGTTGCTCAACCTGTCTCTTTCAAAACTGCGGATTCTTTTCTTGGCCTCAAGTTGTATCGCGGTGCTCCAGGAGTCGTCTGGTCCGGGAAGAACTCCGCAGATTCGTCAGGTGATACAGCTTGCCTTTCTCCGTAGTCAGGATCTCTCGATGATCAGTCAGCACAGCAGGTTCCACCAAGGTCGACAATACCTTGCGACAATGGGTACTATGCACCCAGTTTTTCTTGTTGGTGACTCAAACCGCTGTTCTCGTGGCGAGGAGCACTTGCTCTGGTCCACGCCACCTCGGCTCCAAGCTGCTTGAACTCTCAAATGACTTTATCATAACCTGATCACCAGGTCGGAGGTTATGGCCTTCACCAGTAGTTCTGTCAGGGAGTGCTTCTCGAACCTGTTGATGAATAGAAACCAAGCTGTCAGTTAATAGTGCCAAATAGTCATTCATTAAGACACAAGGTACATCACATATAGAACTCGGTTTCTGAACTCCCCAGACATTGATAGGCCTTCCAAACACCACCTCGTAGGGGGTGAGGCCTGTTCGAGAATGTGGCACTGATCTAATAGACAATAATGCCAAAGGCAACGCATCTGGCCAAGTCAAAGATGTAGATGCCTGTATCTTCGCTATTTTCAGCTTCAGAGTAGCATTATACCTTTTCGCCAACCCTGCTGATTGTGGATGGAACACTGCATGGAACTTCTGTTTAATTCCTAATCCCTTCAGGACATGCTTGATGATTTCCCCAACAAAATGAGGTCCGTTATCGCTCCATAGGAGTTTACAAACACCAAATCTAGGAAAGAATTCCTTCAGCAACACTTTAGCCGTATTAATAGCAGTATTATCCTTTGTGGGGTACGTTTCAATCCATTTACTGAAAGCACAAACCACTACTACAACATACTTCAAATTATTACAACGCTCAAGTTGGATATAGTCCATTTGCAGGACTTCTAAAGGTGCAGATGGTGTAGCAAATCCTCAAGCTGGAGTTTGAGTCCCCTTTCCTGGATTATATTGCAAACAGATCAAACAGGACTGTACTACTCTCTTAGCTGTGCTAGCAATTTCTGGATGCTCCCAAACTTGTGTAAGCAATTTCGTTATTGCTAAATCTCATAGAAGGCGGCTGGATTTTTACGTGGATCAGGCAATGCTGCTTTTAGCGCCATTACAACTGCCCTATACCCAATTATTAATAAAATAACCCTTAGCGTCAGCAGACTCTTTATCATCATTATCACCCGTTCCTCTAGGAGGAACATACAAGGGCTTCATATAGACCGCCATTTGCTTATCTGTTCCGTAGTTAGACGACTGCGACTCTCCAGACTGGGGTTTTCGCGCAGCTTCGTCTGCGAGCTTTTTCTGCTCCTTCAAGTGAACCGCCTCAGCCCGCAGTTTGACCAACCTTCTAATCGCGTCAGCCACCTGAGAGGAAACAAGAATACCGTCACGCATACTCTTATAATCAGCTGCTACATCATCAGGCTCTAAATTTGGAGAAAACTTTCAAAATAATTCAACGACTTCTGCAGCAAATGTTTCAGTAAAATACAATTGCTCTTTGTCCGCCATCCCTGTATACTAGTTAAAAGATCAGAAACAGAATCAGTACTACGTAATGCTTTACGAGCAGTTTGTCTGATATCAGCTGCACGTTGTGTAGACAGCGTAGATTGAGTGTCCCCCGCTTTTTGTTGATCAGAGTCTGAATCGTTACCACCTTTGAACGGAGGGAACGGCATACGGAGGTGGTCGATCTAGTAACGAAAAATCATCTTGCAGATTATTAAGGACAGGATAGAGAGGCTGTCAGACAGGATATTGGCCAGATACCTGCAATCTACGTTCTTTCTCCTCTCTCTCTTTCAGCTCTTTCACTTCTTTCTTTCTCAACTCCAGCGCTTTCTCATACACATTCTTTCGCTGCTCTTTCTCAGTCAAGGCTTGCTTACGTCTCGCTCGTTCACACACTTCTTTCTCCCACATACGCAGACATTCAAACATATCACGTCTAGACTTCAGCTCAAACATACATCGCTCCACATACTCAATCTTTTCGCACATTGAATGACCCATGCATAGGCCAACATAATTCAGGATCACGCTTGGTGTATTTGTTCCACAGTGTGCTGTACATTATGGAAGAAATGTCAAATTTGATGTACATGTCTCTATTAGGCGTCTCCTCTGGGGGAGCCGGTTGTGATTCTTCAAGCCTAAATCGGGCCCGGTACAAAAGCAGCACATCTTTCGAAGTGCTCTGAAAACAGGCATGCTGAAAATAATGCAAAATATGCAGTATTATACACCAAGTGGCACTTAAGTTACTTCTAGTACGTTGCGCCGTTCAAATATTGACTCATTGGGAGAAAAATCTCCACATTACCTGCCTATATGTGTTGCAGCACATATATCTAACACATTATCCACGTACAAAATAAGACCGGTCTTTACCAAATACAAATATGCCACGGTAAGTGTTCCCAAAACTACCTTACCATACAAGGGCATCCAAACCCATAGTATGTGCCGTAAAACGGCCCTTACCATTCATAGGGTGTCCAGGTTCCAACTGCCAAATTCGACCAAACGGCCACTGCACGGCAAATCGACAGAAGAGATCTCAGTCAAGGACCGGCGCCACCTGGATGGTCAGATCGGAAAGAAGGGAAAAACGCCTTGGATGCCAAGACTCGGGTCTCTTCTGGCATGCGTACGCGTCCGCAGCGAGATCCCAATCCTTCATCGCGACCAGTCCTTTGGGCATCCGAGTCGCGGATGAGCCTTACGTTGGGCGCCAATTGATGTAGAGGGCCTCAGCCAGACCCGCTAGTGCAAGGGGTTGGCCCTTCTCAGCACAAGTCCTCAGACCATTAGGAAGAAGTTGGCACGGAAACTAGAATACAAAAGAGTAATATTTATTACACCTCAAGAGGTGGTGCTACGGTTCAAACAGTACCCTTCGGCATTGCAAGAAGTAGCACCACAAGCTAAGAAAGTGTGGTTTATTTATACCCGCACAGGGGCTCAAAAGAAGGAGGTACAAACACAAGAGCACAGTTTATGTACATATAAGGTAATATCGAGAGGCACAATCGATCAGTGGGAGGAGCTATAGGTTTGGCGAATAATACACAAGAGATCCTTTGTGGAGCTTATCACTAACAGATGTAGACCCCTCAGGGTACGTGCAGAAGCGGGGGATGCTAAATATAACTTGTTGCCAGGCAGATTTCAAGTGTCGTGAACAAGAAGGTAGGACAAAGCACATGGTCGACACGAGGCAGCATGCAGCAGACAAAATGGCTGCCTGGAATACAAGATAGAGTCCGCTAAATGTCAAGTTAACAGCTAAAACTAAGATGTCTTCTGCTAATGCTTAATCTAGTCGCTGTCAAATTACTTCACTATGGTCAGGAGACTGCATGACTCCATTGTGTTTTGAGACCTTTGGTGAACTTCCTGAGTGGCTGCTAAACTCTTCTTTTTTAAGTCTACCTCCTAATTAAAACTTGCTACATATCCCCACCTGCTTCCCAGGACCTAGACTAAGTGTGACTTAGTATCCAGGATGAGGGGCTTGTTATCTTCCATCTGGGGGTATAGGACAATTGGTGGGTGAACTAGAGGGTGGAGGGAGGTTAGGGCAATGGAGACTGCAGGGTATTAACCTATGGACGTGCTGGAAACCAGTAGCACTGCATTAGGTTGCTGAGTGTGTATGTGTGCAAGAGCGTTCCGTACGGATTAGCCGGATACCTGTTGCAGTAGTGGTGCGGCATGCGTGTGTGTGATAGTCTGCGGACTGCCTGTGATTCAATAAACTGGCCAGTGGTGCCGATTTATACTTTGATTTCATGTGAAAAGCACAATACCTTTAACAGTGGGTTCACCTGCGTGGTTCTGGCCTGTGGTACTGCTAAAAAGTGTTCACGTTTCATGTATGTATATATCGTTGTAATCTGGGGAGTACCCTATAACTGAGTGGGATTGTATTAACAGAATTACTAGTGTGGGCCTGCGGTTGACAGCATGTCGCACAGCATGAGGTTGCTCTCTCTGCGAGGGTGTTAGATTAGGGATTGTTTGCAGTGTGCATACTATTGATATCATCACAATAGGAGTGGGGCTAGAACTGCTAGTTATATTTCCAAATGTGTTTTATGCTGAAAGTATATGTAGTGGCGGCTGGTGCCTTTTTGAAAATGGTGAGCAAGTTATACCAATCCCTGTGTGTATAACTTGGTAGAAAATGTGAAGACGGGCACTGCAGCAGTGGGAAGAAGACTGGCAGGGCATTAAAGAACTTTATATGAACACCTGTTACAATTACACAATGTCTGGTTATTTTGTTTAAGGATGGGGAGGCGTCTTGCAAAAGTATGCCGCAAGCTGTTGCTTTTCTGTCAAAAAGCCATGAGCGCCATCCTTGCTTCCGTCCTCCAGTGTTCCCAAGGTTTATTATTGTATTGTTTCGTCATGAACAGCAGGAAGCATCAGGGGCGACGTTGCCTTGTTTGTGGCCCTTGACCCCGCAGTTTGATACATTTGCACGGGAAGTTAAACCCGACTGTTCACGCGCTGAAGTGAAAATCAAGAGAGGGTGATCTTGCACAGTCCCGCTCTCCCCAACTCTTGTTTCTGTTAATTCGACAGGCTCTGGTGGTCTCCTGAGACCGTCCATAACTTCAGACCCCAAACTGTTTATTTCCGTTAGAATTCACTTCAGACTTCCCCAGTGAGTCTCTTTGCGACAGTTGATGAGATGCTGATTGGAGTGGGCCAAGCCCTGTTCCTCCCAGCTACCCGTACCCCTTGTGCTGGGATCAGGATTAAAGTGTAGAGTAGGGTTAGAGCTGGACCTGTGCAAATGGAAATGCAAGTTTTTATTCGGGCAGGCAGGGTAGATGCATGCCTGGGCGAGACTGCCTTTGCGTGAACACTCAAAACACACACGTGCACCAGAGTTTAAAATATAGCACGCATTAAAATATATCTCAACTCACAGGTTCGGTACAGGTGGGAAAATAACATTGATTTTGTTTTTTGTAACAGCCCAAAAAATGTAATTCCGAATTAAAAGTCTTGGAACAAAAAAATATGCTGAAAATCCTCTTACAGATCTATTGGGCATAATTACAGGCCCCTGCACCGCCACCACAATTTCACTCTTAACCTCATCAGCGTGGCGCAAATTTGTGCGCTGTGCTGAAAGTTCCATTGGGCTTATGGACTCATGACGGAACGGTTCCGTCATGAGCACAGGCCAACCGACGCTCATGACGGAACCGTTCCGTCATGAGCATCGAAGGGATTAAAGACGTTGTGGTGGCAATACAAGCTTTGGCTTATTTACAAGGCAGCTTTAAGCCACTTTATGCTGCCTTGTAAATAAGGCCCCCTTTCACGCTATACTTGGGGTGAAAAGGTAGGGCAATAGGTGTTGCGGTGGGCGTTTCACTACAACACCCATTGATTTTGACCCATATTTACAAGGGTGACGTAAATATGGGGCATCATCAAAATTAACACCAGGGAAAACCTGGTCTTACCCTGGCAAAATAAGGAGAAATGTTTGAATTCTCCCTGTTTTTGCTGTTTTCACGTTTCTGCTTTGTGCAGCACACATGGAAACCGCGAATTCCTTTGATTGTTTGTCTGCAGGAGAGTGTCCCATTCCCGCACATAAACAATCAACCCGTTCCGTGCTCGCGTCGGCCAGAGCTGACGCTAGCACTACCTTGGGGGTGCTGCGCACGACCTTTGGCCGATGCAGCCCTGCCCACTCTGTAGAACGCCTGCACCGCGGCAGAATGTCTGCCTTGGTAAATTGGTTAAAAACAAAAAATGGGGGTTTGCAACTTCAATGCGTGCTACATTCAGCAGCACCTATAGAAGTTTCAAATCACCATTTCAGATTATGTGCAGGAAGGGATACCTTCCTGCACATAAACAATCTTCCCCTCAACGCAGGCACACTTGCACTTGGGTGCAAGGGTGCCTGCGTTAGTACTAGGCTGCTAATTATAGCGCCAGCGCAGGGGAAAACACATTGCTGCGCCATAGTCTTGTAAATATGGTGCAGCCCTGCGTTTCTAAAGTGACGGAGTGTGTCATTGGCCTTCTTGGCTTAGTGACACGCTTCGCAACTTTCCTTATAAATATGCCCCTAAGTTCCCCCTGCACCCAGATGGTGATGTTAATGGCTAACATTAGCAGTGCTATCACTATAAGGCGTTCAAACCCAGCCTTGTCTTCCATCCTTCCGTGGCTGGTAAATTGAGTCCCAAGTAATTAGACAATAATTACAATCTTTTATTTGTGGTGCTTAGACACAACATAAGTGTGATACGAATAGCTATATTAAAACCAAATTGTTTTTGTTGTAAAACCAATGTTCCCTCGCCAGCGCCACACTCTGCCTCCCTGAGATACCAGACTAGATCCAAAAAAGTAAGTTGCACCAGCTCCCATTTAGTACAGAGGCAGGAAAAAAAATATTCAACATAATTTAACATTTGAACGCCACACGGCCTGCCATTTAGCATCACTGTAGAATTCCCTTGCACCCTGCACCTGCCGAAACTGCAAATGCACCTTCTGCTACATCAGCACACCAGCACCTCCTGACCAAAAGCGCAGCCGACCAGCTCATCTGCATCCTCCTCAACGTGCGAACCCTCCACAAACACGCAACAGAAATCTGGACCTCCTTGATGCCACCTCTTCAGACTTCGCTTTGCTCAAGGAAACCTGAATCAGCCTCTGCTCCGGACCAGGCATCGCCATCACCATCCACGACGACTACAAATTCACCCACAGGGACCACCCGAGCGCCCAGGAGGAGACATTACCATTGTCTAAAAAAGCACATTCTGACTGACCACGCACTCTAATGACCTGACCGCTATCATGGAACACCTCCCCTTCCAGATCTGGATCAACCCCAACCCCACCATCCAGCGGCACCCTCGTCTACAGGCCCATGAACACACATTCACAGATGCCATTGTAGACCTCATCGCAACCCAGGCACTCCCATCCACTGACTACATCCTACTCGGACACTTCAACTTCCTGCTGGACAATCCCAGTGACCAGAATGCCACCACCCTCCTGGTGAACCTCGCCAAAATCAGACTCCAGAAGCATGTCACCACACCAACCCACATAGCTGGACACACGCTCGACCCCGTCTTCTCTGCCAGCGTGAATTTCAACTACAGCCACACTCCCGAACTCTACTGGACTCACCATCATAGTATACATCACGCCCACCGTACCCCACCTCCATTATCGCCGCCACCGCCCCACCCCCCACCGCAGATGCATCAAGGCCATCAAAGAACCTTTTGGCAACTCCCTCAGCACCACTACTCTGCTAGTGCTTTCAGATGCCAACACTGCAGCGCGCAAACTCCACCGATGGAGCTCCAACTGCGCAGACGCCCTGGCAGCTCCTCCATGTCAGTGGACCAAGCATGTGGGGTCGCTGGCCTCTGGGGAAGGTGACAACAGACACCCTGGATGCCAAAGTAGTCTCTGGAAAAAGGGAAGCATCTAAGCATATGCTTGACCTGGTGAACCCCTATGCCACATTACACCTGCGTCAGGTAGGATGTATGTGGGGTGGGCATTCCCGTTCAATAAAGCCTCGTAGGAGTGTTGCAGTGAAATCTATAAGATTTCACTCCGACAATCCCGGGACGCCACTACGTCAAAGCCTTACGCCTGCCTCATGGCGGGCGCAAGGCTTTGCCATAGGGATAGGCCTGCCCATGCATTGCTGGAGTTGCATCATGCTTGCAACAAAATTGCAGCAATGCGTGACTATAGCGCCGATAGATACGTCCAGAATACTGACATATCTGTAAATCCTTGTGAAATGTAGCGCCATACAATAAATATGGCGCATTCATGGTGTCACAAGGAGGGCGCACTGAAAAGTGTCCAATGCTGTTTTGTTGCAACACTTTTCATGAAAGAGGCCTAGGACTGGGCCCTATCTTATTGTGGGGTGCATTCCTGAGCATTTGTTTTGGCGCAGGGCAGCGTAGCAATATTCTTTGCTGCGCTGTCCAGCACCAAAACCTTTGAAATGAGGCCCCAACTATTTGCACCAATTTTAAGACCAGCTATTTCTGGTCTTAAAAAATGCCTCTAACTGGACTTCGAGGCAGTTTTGGGGGTTTTGCACCATACAAGGAATTTCTTGTAAATATCGCAAAGTGGGTTAGCAGCAGTTTTTTTCACAGGAACACCCACCTGGCATCTAATTTTTGTTTGTTAACTATTGCTAACAGAAGTGGCGATCTTTCAAATTTACGTTTTCGACAGAAAAGTGCACCTAACTCCAGTTAGCGTCAACTTGTAAATAAGGCGATAAAAAAAAAAATAGCCACTGTAACATCAGAAAATTGATGCTATGGCTTTGTTAAGCCCTTGTACATATGGCCCTTAGTGTATTTATCGTAAGTGACTGTGTGCCTTTGTTTTACACATTGCCTCTGAGGAAAGCCTGACTGCTCAGTGCCAAGCTACCCAAGGGTGAGCACAGGTTATACAACAAGTGTAATTATCCACTCTTGACTGGAGCAGTAGGTTTTGCCTGACTGGGGGCATCCCTTCAGCCAACCAGAAGGAGATTTGTATGCCCTCCGTTACAAAATGGGCAGGAGAGCACGCTGGCAGGGAATGCTACGGCCAGCAGTTGGGATTATCATTGGAAAAAGTAATAGTGAGGCGGTGGGCACTGGGGGTGGGAGTGGTTGATGAGGAGTAATTGATTCCCATGTTGCCGAAAATGAGAGCAAAATAGCACAGGTCAGACATGATGTTGGTCCATCTGGATGGAAATTACGTAGTGCCGTCCATGGCGCCGGAACTGACAAAGATGAACAAAAGGGACATGGCAGAACTGAAGGACACCTAGGAATATGCAAAAATGTTTTGGACGCAGCTGCTACTTAGGAGAGCATGGAGAGAGCACGAGAAAGTCCACTGCTATTAACAAAAGAGGTGAACACATAGATTTTGAGTACTATAAGAAGAGGGAGAATAGGAGCCATGAGTAATGGAGATATTTAGATATTTTGTTCAAATTCTTAGGGCTTTTCTGTTATGATAGGCTACCTACGTTGCCTAGGTAACAAGATTTACTTGGAAAAACTGATGCACTTGGGGGACTGGATGCAAAGGGTTCACAAGAAGGAGGACAGAAAGAACACTGTGCGAAGGTTTTGTCTAGTTGCGGAGTGCTGACTCAAAGAACAAGAATTGGGGTATTGGTAAAGGAACTCACAGAATATCAAAGGAAGAGAGAATAAAAGGTCTGTTGAAAATCAAGACTGGTGCAGGGTGGGCCTGATGGATAACAGAGTGAAGCAGATGTAAGAAAAGACAAGCATTTGCAATGCAACAGGTCTTGCATTTTCGAGAATTTGACCTATTGGCATTGCAAATGACAATGCCTTTTATTTACGGGTTGGTTTTAAAACATAAATAAAAGGCATTGTCATTTACAATGCCAATAGCTTAAACTCTTGCAAATGCAAGACCTATTGCATTGAAAATGCTTTTTTGTTTTTATATAAGCAGATGGGGAAGTAATAGTGGCATATAACACAGTGTTATCCCAGTGCACTCAAGTAAACCAATTAAACCAAGATTTATCCAAATTTCGGTTGGCGCCACATCTGACACACAGAGTCTGGCCTTGCCTTTCAAGACGCAAATCAACTTGGTGTGGAAGGGATCACCAATCCACAAAGATGCGCGCTCAATTTTCAATGAAACTCCAAAGTTTCTTCACAATCTTCAATTCATTAATGTAACATCAATCCAACATTCCAAAAGTCATTTCATCGTTGTTTATTATAAATATTTGATTAGTTCATAATGATATTCTTATGAAGCAAATCCACAGTTTATAACAGTCTTTCAAATACCCAATGCATTTCGGGTCCAACAAAAGCGACCCTTCGTCAGGGGTCTGTAAAGTAAATAATACAGGACCAAATTAGAAACTCCACTTGGATTTCAACAGTGCATTATATACCGTTAAATTACACGCAAACGAATAGGCTTGAAAATGTGCATCTCAAGAATATAGATGTATGAAATAACGGTTACCAATACATACATGCACAATGTGAACAATGAATTGAAGTGTGCGGAACAAAGATAAAGAAAGAAAATAGATGCCTCAAAGTTCCCAGAGTAAAAGAGTACTCGAATACACAAAGCGTGTTTACGTGCCTGACAAACAGACGTGCTAGCATACTTCGTGGTGACAAATGAAAAGAAATGGAAACCATAAGTGTGCCAATTCAAAACATGCTGCCATAATTGATCACAAATTACAAAAACTTACAACAAAGACCGGGTGAACCGCGTCTGGGCGTTCTCGATGATACACGGGAATACGGAAGTGCACCAACGAAAACGAATAGGTTTTGACTGAAAAACGTACAGCCCTGATCACGTGCTAGGGGACGTGATGGCTTCAACCCGAAGAGTGAGAAAACAAGAAATAGAGAAAGGAAAAAGGAAAAGCGATGTGTGTGCATCAGATAAAAAACAACCCGTGTTGATAGTGTGAGGAAAACATAAATCATACGATACAATCAAGGAATGTCAATCAAGGTATTGCGCAAACGAATGTTGAACTAAATATAAACCACAAAAAATAGAAATTATAAAGTGACTTGAGATGAATCTTCATGAATGAACAACAAATAGGAATCACTTGATCGATGAGCATGCTACATAGGGACAAGAATATAGAATCAGCCAATGACAATCATAATCATAATAATAATCTTGCATGTTACAAGAAACAAACAAATTCAATCCGATCATTCATCCCCCTTGGTTGTAGGGAATTCAACTTTTTGATCCAGAAATATTCTGCTCTCAGTCTGTGTTTTGTCGGATCCATATCACAACGTTGTGGAAACACCTCCAGTACCGTAAATCTCAATTGTGAGATTTGGTGTCTAGCTTCCAGCCAATGGCTGGTGATGGTGGATTTCATGTTCAATAAACGAATGTTGCTTTTATGTCCAGTAATCCGAACTTTAATTTTTCTTTCCGTTTGACCAACATATATTTTGCCACATGGGCATTTGATGGCATATATACAATTGGTGGTATCACAGGTACTTGTGTGTTTTAGTTCAATTTGAGTGCCTTTAGTTGGATGAGTGAACTTGTTACCGACCATCACATTGTTACAATGATTACAATTTTGACATTTCAACATGCCTTTATAGATTGTTTTATCTTTGGTCGTAATGTCTAGGATTTCTTTTAGATTCTTGGACCTTTGAAATGCAAAAGTGATTTTGTAACTGTAGAGACCTTTAAGGTCCGGTTCCATATGAATCAAAGACCAATGTCTTTTGAGAATGTTTTTAATCTGCTTTGATTCAGTCGAATATTTAAGAACACAGAATGTTTTTTAATGTCTGTCATTTTCTTGTGTTCTTTAAGTAAGTCTTTTCTGGGTATTGCAATGACTTTCTTCAGTGATTCGTCCAAGATATCTTGGGGATATCCTCGTTGTCTATATTTATTGGTTTGTTCTCTGAATGATTCAAGAAGATCTTCCTCATTCTTGGTAATCCTTTTTAGTCTGATGTACTGAGAAGTTGGTAAATGTTTTTTTAAATTCTTAAATAGTAATGGTGGCGGCAGTAACACAGGCGTGGACGGCAACAAGGGAGGACAAGGGGGGAATAGGTTGAGGTAAGCAACAAAGAGGGAATGGGTTAGGGAAAGCAGAAGAGAAAAAGCCAGAGTGGGGATCCAATGGGTGTAAGAGAGTAAAGTGGAGTAGGTGGTTGGAAAGCTCACGGGCAGGAAAGTAATCAGAGGGATGGGGGACTACACGAGGGTTAGCGGGGCAGAGAGAAGAGGGGCTTGGGGGTAGTGGCCGACTGCAGGGAAGTCCCCCCCACGGGTTGTTTGGGAGGGGCAAGGGGAGGGGGTATGGCAGGCACAGGTCAGACATTTTGTGGTTGGGCTTTAAAATTAATAGCCCAAATGTAGCTCAAAGGAGCCCAACCGTAAAGGGGTTGGGCTCCTGCTTCCAGCCACCATTTTGGGTTTGGTGACCTGGTGGCAGGGAGCTTAGATGTAGCTGGTGCTTTTGTCCCACCCGCCTTCCCTCCCCCATTTAAATTTTTTTTTTTAAGTTTCAAAAAAACCTTTATTGAATCTTGAAAGCATGGTAAATCAATGCAACATCATCAAGCATGTATACAGAATATAGTTCAGCGAAATATTGGCATCTTCCCATGCAGAGTGACCGTGAGTAATAACCGGTTACAGGAAATGGCGTTCAACAAATACCCCTCAACTTCCCTCCCACCACAAATGTCTTGTAATACAATAGTAATCGAGTGTCCGAAATGATCAGTGAAAAGCATAGGCAAATCCCAAAACTTCCAATTGGAGGGAGAGGTCTCCATATCTCAGACAGAGCAGTGTCGCAAGGCAGTGCAGTAGACATAACATACAAAAAGTGGTCAAGATAGAGGTTAGCCAGTGGACCCTGACCCCACAATAGGATGCACGAAGGGCTATATAAATACATTGCAACTAGACATTGGGCGGTTGCGACGGGCATGTAGGGTGAAGCATTACACAATCGGCTCTTACGATACGCTTTCAGCAATTACATCCGCTCTCCCCCCTGGTCATCTTCCTCTTCTACCCTTTGCCAAAGAAGATATGCCGTCAAAGGCGCCCATACATCTTTAGGCTGTGACCTCGGGGGTAGGAGTTCTGCATAGTCATGTAACCTCTCTTGCCAGGTGGATAGAGCACGAATCCAGCACTTACATTTTGAGGCTCTACCTCTGCCCCAACGGCAGGCAATGAGGCGCTTGGCATGTAAGAGACTCAGAGCTAGGAATCGTTTGTGGTTAGTGACAACGGACTGCGTCAACCCCAACAGCACCTGTAGCGGGCATGGGGTCATGTCCACTCCGAGTATGCAAGCTAGACCCTCAAAGACTTGCTCCCAAAATCTGGCAACCTTGGGGCAGGACCACGCAAGGTGCAGAAAATCAGCGCCAGCTGCCCCACAGCGTAGACAGCAGTCCGAATTGCGCAAATGATACTTCTTCAGCTTGGCGGGTGTATGGTATATGCGATGAAGGAATTTATAATGTAGTAAACGTAGTCTATTATTGCTGTGATTGCGCGTGTTTGAGTGCAACTGAGTTCCCACTGTTCGTCTGTTAGTGGTGTCTCCAGGTCTCCATCCCACTCCGCTCTAGCCCTATTGGAAGTGACACTAGGTGCAGTTTGTGCATGTTTGTAAAGCATGGATACTACGTGTCGTGGGGTTTTGGAGTGCACTATAGCGTGTAGTGGAGCAAATGTGTCTGGTTCCGCGGGGAATGATGGGGTAAGGGCCCGGACATTCTGTCTCAGTCCGGTAAAAAGGAAGGTGTCCATACTAGACGGGGTCAACTCCCCGAAAAACTGCTCCATCGTACGGAAAGTACCCTGCACGTATAAGTCTCCCCAGCGGCTTATGCCCAGTGTCCGTAGCAGTTTGTGACATATGACTTTGCAGGTAACCTGTAGCCTCGGATCATTAAATAAGGGAAGGTCTGGCGAGTAGATAAATGTACATTCCAGGGATCGCACCAGCCTATTCCACGCCTGCACTGTACAATCTACCGTGGAGGGGTCCCGACTTCTTTGGCTCAACGAGGTATAAATGTAACCTGTTGGGACAACAGGAGCCATATAGCCGTCCTCAACAGCCAAGTGCGCCATATAAGGAGGTGGATGAAACCAGTATGCAGGATAGTGTGCCTGGGCGCAGTCATAATACCTTTGGAAGTTGGGCACTTCGAACCCACCCAGATGAAAAGGAAGCATAAGGGTGTAAAGACTAAGGCGTGCCTGTTTCCCACCCCAAATTAATCGCGTAATTTGGGACCTGAGGGATCTAAAAAAGAAGGTTCCGGGGTTATACGGGATGTTTACAAAAAGGTATAGTAATTTCGGCAGTAGCGTCATTTTAATCAATGAAATGCGGCCTGCCATCGAGAGAGGGAGATGCAGCCACTTGGTAACATTGTCAGTGATTTTGTCTAGTGTAGTGCCATAGTTTGCTCGCATCAGTGCCTCCTTGTCCCTATGAATGTGTACCGTGAGACGGGCTGTGTGTACGCCTGGTGGGTGGAGCGTAGAGACCAAAGACTAGCTCCATCCTGCTGATGTAATAACAGTCCCATGATCAGAGCTGATGTTGGAGCCTAGAACAGGAGACTGGAGAGTTGCACACGGTACTGCAGGACACAACCTTTAGTGTGCAGAAACAAATACGGCCACTCCACTCTATTGAACGCCTTTTCGATATCCAAAAAGGACGCAGTCACTGCTACTTATTTTAATTAGGGGGATGGCAGTTGTGTGCAGATCCCCATACCCTCTTCCCCACCCCCCAGCCTTCCAGTGATACCCACCCTGCAGTAAAAGACACAGCAAAACCATGCAATATGAAAGTACGAATGGAACGCTGTAAATGTATACACAAAAGCAGCTGCCATTGCTAAAGCTGGCGTCCCGCAAGTGCTCTTTACATTAATTGAGCAGAGAGTTCTCCCTAGCAGCTAATGCAAGCTGTACAGTGAGGACACAGTAAAAGGTCCAGTCTTTATGGGAGACAAGGCGGCACCAAGGAGGGACTACTAACCCTATTCACGAAAGAAAAGCAACTATTTCACAATAACCGTAACCGAAGCCAATTGAAAAGATGGGTGGAGCGTCTATGTCATACCTCAATAAAGCATGCTTCGCAGAGCAGCGCATGCGTTGCCCAGGCTCGATCTAAAAATTGTATAAATTTAACATGGTAGTACAAGGCACCATATAGCAAGATACTGGTTTGAGGAGAAAATATTTCTTCACAAGGCATTTTCTGTGAAGATCAGAATCCTGCAGTGAAAAATTGTACAAAATCATGCAATGTGAAATTCCTGGAAGTTTTGCCCAGGCCTTGTCGAAAGGTTCATGCATTTGCCGACTCAGTTTCTTAGGATTGGACTGATGAGTTAGTGCCCCACTAACGGCCACTTACCATCGTCATCAACTTGGCTTATGCTAGTTTTCTTCACAACGTATGTGCGAAATTTGGTTGAATTACTTTGGCACTGAAACTTTATGCACAGAGACCTTTTGTAACCATGACGCTTAAGTAATGCATAGTGCAAACGTGCTATTGAAAAGATGAAAGTAGAAACCAGGAGCTGCATGGAAGGAGAGCTGGCCCTGTATTTGGTTTGTCTCGGGTGAGTCATTGCCTTTTGATGGAAACTGGATTAAAGATTTTTTTTAATGTATGGAAGTTTGATATTTCATAGCCATAACCTAGCTCTGTAGAACAGAGGACTCTACGGAGTTGTTTTTTTTATTTTATTACTGTGCAGCAGCATCTCAAACACAGAGAGTTGTAAGGGGAACAATAAGGTACATGGTCAGGTTGAAATCAGATTTAAAAAACTGAATATGAGAGTATGAACACAGGTTGGACAGTGCTAGATGGCTCACTGAACATACGGGCTGTAAATTACATGATTTATTAACATTACACAATAATGCATTCTTAACAGTCTGAACATTCCGGCCCAGGGAAATGGTGACTTGCCGTCAGTCACATGAGAGCTAGTCCCTCGCTGATGTCAGGATTCAAACCCAGGTCTCTAGGTTCCAAGAGAAGTATCCGTTTGAATGCCTGCAGGGGAAGGATGACGTGCCGAATATTACTATTATTATTATTAATATTGTTTAAATTTATATTGCGCGACAGCTACCCACAAAGGGTTTCCCGGCGCAGACGAAAAGGCCATAACAAGCAGTGCCTGGGAAACTTATTTGTCAAACAGCCAGGTTTTAAGCATTTTGCGGAAGTTGGAGTAGCTTGCCTCAGTTCTAAGCGTGACAGGAAGGGAGTTCCAATAGGACGGCCCTAAATATGAGAGTGATTTTCCTCCCATACGTGCTAGGTTGAATTTGGGGACCACAAAGTTTCCTTGGGAGGCCGATCTTAGATTTCTGGATGGGGTGTAGAGTTTGGCCAGAGTACAGAGGTAGTTGGGGGCTATTCCAGATTTGATTTTGTGCATGTAAGTGAGTGTTTTAAATTTCACACAGTTTTCAATATTCAACTATGTAGTTTACGTCGGTGTGATGAGATGTGTTCAAATTTCGGAACTTTGCAAAGAAGTCTAACTGCAGCATTTTGGGCCATCTGTAGTCTATGGGTTATGGGTTTGTTAGAACCCACATTACAAGACATTTCCATAGTCAAGCCGAGAGGTGATCAAGACATTGACTAAAGTTTTCCTTGTGTTTTCTGGGAACATCCAGCATATTTTCCTCAGCCATTTGATGATAGAGAGACATGTGGCTGCAACTTTTATTGACGGTGCATTCATACTCAGAGTCTCATCGAGAAGTAGGCCTAGGTTCCGTACTTGTAGTGAAGGATTGGGGAGATTGCCCATTTTGTCTGGCCAATGTTGTGCGCTCCAAAGGTCTTTCTGTTTTCCCAGTATCAGTACCTCTGTTTTTTCTCCATTTAATTTTAGGAAGTTGGATTGCATCCAAGCTGATATATTGGTTAGTACTGCTTTGAGTGTTGATGCATCATTTGAGTTGGGGTTTTGTGCCAATAGTGAAAAAAGGATTTGTGAATTATCTGCGTAGGAGTAAATAGATAACCCAGATTTTTCAGCTAGCTCCGCTAGGTTATTTTACATAGAGATTGAACAATAGCGGGCTTAAAATGGATCCATGCGGAACGCCGTGTGCAAAGGAGTATGTTTGGGAGCAAGCGTTCTGAGAAAAAACTTGAAACGTTCTGTCTGAAAGGAATGCCTGAATCCATTTAAGAGCTGTTCCGCTTATACCTATCCTGCTCAAAGTGTGAATGAGCACAGTGTGTGATAATGTGTCGAATGCGGCGCTCAAATCTAACAGAATGAGCGCCACAGTTTCTACTTGATCTAGATGATGGCGGATTCCTTCTGTCACTCCTAAAAGAGTGGTTTCTGTAGAGAAACCTGCTCTAAATCCTGACGGTGAAGGGTGGAGTAATTGGTGTGTTGTAACATATTGCGTCAGGTGTGCGTGTATGTGTTTCTCAATTTCTTTTGACAGAATGGGGAGTAATGAGATGGGGCAATAGTTTTTGGTTTCAGCTGGATCAGCATTAGTTTTTTTAGTAATTGCTGAAGAAGTAATGTAATGGGAGACCCTTGCTTAGTATAACGTGATTACCAATTGTTTCTGTTAATTCCGAATGTGTTTTCTGAAACTTTGCACTAAAATAATGTTGCAGTCATATTGCGTGGGGTCTGTGTCGCGTCATTGGGGAGTGTCCCTGGAGGCCGGGTGTAGAAAAGTGGCTCTATATATACTCGACCAAAGTAAGGTATTGTGTGTATAGAGCCCCCAGAGTTTTGGCAGAGGCTAAAGTTAGATATAACCTTACTCTCTAAAGTTGCAGCTTTGTCGAGTAGTAAGGCAGTATCAGAGGACAGTGTAAAGCATTTGTTGCACACACTCAGTCAGCAAATGGTCTCACACACTCAAGAACTGAACTCTACGCCAATTGTTTTGTATCAAAATATATAGTTGTTTTATTTTAGAACCAACAAGGTTTCAAAAATATACTTTCTCAGGATGAGTTACTTTAGTTAAATACTTTTCAAATAGGCAATAGACTTTTTGAATGCAATAGTTACAGTTTGCTGCAATAGGCAACACAATTTCAAACACAATGCAACATTAAGCTCAATGGGAATTTCTAGTTAAATGCAATTAGTTACTTTGTAGATTACTTTTCTAACCACAGGACTGGATCCTAGATTCAGTCCCGGGACATGAGCTGTAAACAGTTAAGTAAAATCGTTATGGTTACAGTAGGGATATTTAAGGAATATTATTGTATTTTAAAAGTTGACAAACTTTTTAAGTTGAAATTACCAATGTTATCCTATGGAAGGAAATTCAATTTGCAGGTAAAGTATGTTCACATTACTTTTGTAATCCAGTGCTGGACTCCTAGGTTCAGCACTGGGACCTCTATTTAAAACAGGCAAGTAATTAAGTTTTTATTGTTGGCACGATTTGTAGAGAATATTTGTAAGTTTCAAAAATCGACTCTTAAAAACTTTTTCAGCAAAAAGCAGGCAATGATATCCTATGGAAGGAAATTCAAGTTACTGCTAAGTACGGTTAGAATTACTTAAGTTCCAAAACTCCACACCTAAAAGAATTTCCAAGTGAAACCACTCAATGTTAGCCTATGGAAGAAAAGTGAGTTATCAGCTTTTAGGTAAGTACTTGACTGGCAGAGTTAAGATTCTGGGCATAGACTCAGGGTTCTCCCAGGGTCAGGTAGGTACAGTGGGTACACCCTCAGTGGCACAGGGGCAGCCAGGTGCAAAGGTAGTTAGGCACAATGTTATCCAATGAGAGGCAGGGGGCCTTCGGTTGGTGGCTGCTGGCTAGCAGGCCACGCGGCTGTGGGAGCTGGGCTCCTGGTCATCTGCTCAGGGCAAATGGGGAAGTAGGATAGGACAAAGGTTGCACTGCCGTTGGGGGCTCAATGTTATTCAATAGAGATATTGAAAAGGGAACAAAGGCTGCAGGCTCTGGAAGGAGGATCTTCTGGAGCGACCAACACTTCGAGGGGTAAGTTGGGATCTTGGAGGATAGATAGGCACCCCGGAGTTAGGCACAGGAGGCCGGGGGGGTGCCGGGTGCAGGGGTGTCTTTGGACGTCGGGAAATCTTACCCTCTGCTGGTTGAGGTTGGATGGGTCCCTGGTTCTGAGTCTGCAGGCGTCGTCTAGGTCGTCGAGGAGGGTCCTTGGGCACTGGATTCCAGGTCAGGATCGCCGGGGGGACGTCCTCAGGGTCTTTGTCCACTCGGGCACAGACCTGGCTCGGCGGGTGCAGAGTGGGCTGGATTTGCGGTTCCTGGCTGGCACCAGGGGTATTGCTGTCTGAGCAGAACCACTGCTCGTGGGAGTTCCAGTCTCTAAGAGGGTTAAGGCAGGCAGGCCCTCTGGGGTTCTCGAGGTTGCTGTCCACAAGAGATGTCAGGATTTAGGAGGAGCAGGTTCACGGATCAACAGGCCTGTAGGGCTGGGGCCAAGTCAGTTGGTGTCATCCTCTTGTTAGCAGCTGCACAGCAGGTCTTCTTCTTCTTGGTCTTTCTTGTTTTGAAATCGGGATCTAAGGACGTAAGGTTCAGGGTGCCCCTAAATACTAAATTTATGGGTGTTACAGGTTGGGTGAGGGTAGGGACCAATAGGTCCTTGTCCTGGGGCGGGTACACCCCCTAACCTGATCCTCTCCTGTGGAAGGGGGGTAGAAGCCTAGCTGTGAGTGGTTAGGGCTCCCCATCCTCAAGATGGCAGTAACCCGTAGTCGTGCTTCACCTTGCCTCTCCCACCTGAAGGGTGAGTTGGCACAGTCTGGCACACCCCCTTTCCTGAAGTAGAGTTTCCAGCCAGTCTTCCCACCAGAGTGGGGGTCAGAACTGTTGGGGGCCAGTTGCTGAGTACAGAAAGTGGCCTGGAGAAGCTCACAAAGGCGGCATGGCTTTGAAGCTTCCCCCTGCCCATCCTGGGGGAGGAGTCCTAGCACCACACCCAGGATGTGCATTGTTGCAGGCCCAGGAGAGCGGGGGCTCTCCACCTAGGGGTCCAGCAACATGTCTGCTGTGTGGCAGCCAAGCAGCCTCTCAGACAAGACGTGGATTGTAGGTTAGGTTTCAGGTGGCATCTCTAAGATGCCCTCTGTAGTGCATTTTACATTAAATACAACACTGGCATCAGTGTGGGTTTAATGTGATGAGAAGTTTGGTATCAAACTTGTCAGTCTTCAATGTAGCCATTATGGTGCTGTGGAGTTCGTAATGACAACCTCCCAGCACCATATACTCTTAATGGCATCACTGCACTTACAGTGCACAGGATGGCCCTTGGTACTGTAGGGCCACAGGGCTCATGCACCTGTGCCCACACCACTGGCCTAGGGCACTCACCTAGAGGGGGGACTGATGTATGCCAGGGCAATGGGTTTGTGGGCTTGGCACACAGGGATGTGTGCATTGTCGACTCTTTGTTTAGTTCTGCACCAGGACACTCAGCCTGCAAAGGCAGTGTGTGTGTGTGTCAGAGCACCTAAGGATGGCACAATAAGTGCTGCAGCCCTTTGGGGTCTTCTCTGGTCACAATGCTCTGGGTTCCTATGGTAACATTAACCAGGGGCTGACATGTGGCCAGAGATGCTAATTGGGTTTTAGCTTCAATATAGTTTTTAGGGAAGGAACACAGGCCCTGGGCACCTGATTGGCAGGAGCCCAGGGCACACTCAGTCAAAGCACATCAGCAATTCATCAAAAAGGGGGGCATACCATGCAAGAAAGATGGCACTTTCTCACACCGGGTGCAAGAGCTTGGAGTCAAGCGGCTGCTGCGTTATGTTTTTTTCTAGGCATGGTCTTAGAATGCTGGTGGGAGGGTACATTCTGAACCCTGGTCTAGTACTTAACGTAAGAAGATGGCGGTTGTGTGCAGATCCCCATACCCACTGCCGCATCCCCCAGCCTTCCAGTGATATCCCCTGTGCAGTAAAAGATGTGGCGAAACAAAGCATTATGAAAGTGAAAGCGCGCATGGCGCACTGTAAATACATACAAAAAAGCGTCCTCCATTGTTAAACCTGGCGTCCCGCAAGGGCTGTTAACATTAATTGAGCAAAGAGTTCTCTCTTAGCAGCTATCGTAAGCTAGTCAGTGAGGACACAGTAAAAGGTCTAGTCTTATGGGCAGTTACAAATGCTGACAAGGCGGTACCAAGGAGGGACTACTAAGCCGATTCACAAATGAAAAGCAACGATTTCACAAGAACAGAAACAGGAGCCAATTGAAAAGATGGGAGGAAATGGGTGGGGCTTCTATGCCATACCTCAATACAGCATGCCTCGCAGAACAGCAGTCTAATAAAGGGCTTAATTGTGGGGTTGGGTCAGGTGGGATCGATCGATACGGGGCTTGCGGTGGACATCGGACTAGGAGGGTAAAATTTAGTTGTACGCCGATGATATTCTGCTCTATCTTACCAACCCCAGGGCTTCTTTGATTTGTGTCCTAGATGTGCTTGCCATTTTTGGTAGGTACTCCGGATTTGCTATCAATTGGACGAAGTCGTGCTTTTTGTTCTTGCGGGCGAGCTGCCGGTAATTCCGCAGTCGTGCCCCATTCGGATTGAACCGGTAGGATTTAAGTATCTGGGCATCTATATAACGCTGGACCCGAAGTTGAGGTATACCAATAACTTGGGCTCCTCCTTGAGCAGGTTTAAGAAAGATGTGGGGCGCTGGAGAGCCCTTCCGCTATCATTGCTTGGAAGGGCGGCGCTGTTAAAGATGATGGCCCTGCCACGATTTCTGTATTCACTACAGAATTCAATGGACCTGGTGCCAGTCTCCTATTTTAAAGAAATCAAGGCGCTTCAGAGACAGCTTCTCTGGGACGGCAGACCCCGAATAGTGTTCATCAAACTAACCCTTCAGTGGTATGATGGGGTCTTGGACTTCCAGGTTTACAAAAGTATTATTGGGCATCACAATTAGCAGCTGTGAACCATGTTGTCTATAGTCCCGCCGGGGACCCGGGATATGCCATGGATCGCGGACTAGCACCGGGTGGAGACATTAATAGAGCTTTGTTCGCTAAGCCAGGGCGGTTCGTGCTTACGGGCCCGACCGCACATGCAGTGCAGGTATGGCACTCTGCTAATGGATATTTAGGGTGGGAGGGAAGATTGACATTGGCAACTCCCCTGTTCAATTCGGAGAGACTCGGGAGTCTGTGGAAAACCAAGGGGTTCTATAAGTGGGATTTTATAGAGGTTACCCAGATAAAGGATGTTTGGAAAGGAGACAAGATACTTACATTTGACTTTCTTAAGCAACAGTATAGTATGCACGATAATGAACACTATCGATATCGACAGGTGAGGCACACTCTCCTTACCCATATACCCAGGGGCGCCACGCTCCCGGAAGCCTCTGCTCTTGAAGATTGAGTATTTGATGAGCACCTTCCCGAGAAGACTATCTCCCTAATATATAAGAAGTTGGTTAACAAAATGGAGGACCCGTTGGGACGTATCAGAATGCAGTGGAATACCGGCGGGTTGGAATTAGATGACGAGGATTGGGTGGAGGCAGTTTCCTCCCCGAAGGTAGTGGCGATTCAGATGAGACTTCGACTGGTGCAGCTAAAGATCTTGCATAGATCATATATCACCGGACCCCGGTTGGTGGGAATGGGGGGAGTGGAGAGTGGAGAAGGGACTGTGGAGATCCCGGCACTTTTATGCATATTCTTTGGCATTGTGGGGTAATTCAGGCGTTCTGGACGAAAATTCATGACAAAATGAAAGAGGTATTGGGGGAGGATATACGTCCGGAAGCTTGGAGGTGTCTACTGAATCTGTGGGAACCCACGGATCTGAATGTGTGCCAGAGGCAGTGGGTCACACTCGCGTACATGGTGGCTAAACTAAATATTGCTCAGCTTTGGGGTGCGAGTCAGCCGCCTCGAATCTCCAGATGGGCCGAAGGCTTAGACTAGTGTATGTTTAGGGAAAAGTCTGTGTATGTAGCCAGAGGGTGCCCGGAGAAATGGGGGAAGGTCTGGGGGGGCGTGGAACAGCCACAGTGGAGAGATTTGTGATCCCCGGACCCACGAGCGGAATCGGAGGCGCAAGAATCCCTATGATCGCATGTCCGAGAGAGCCGAGCCGAGCCAAGAGAGTCGAGCTGCGGCTGCCTGAGGCGCTGTGGTGGCGGAGCTTCGGGAGGGTAAACCACTGAGAACCTCCCCGGAGAAAACAATGGCGCACAGAGCTATTGAGAAACCATTTGACTCTGAACTCCGAGCCCTGCTGTCAGCCGCCCCTTGAGCCCTTTGAGCCCCTTGAACAGTGCCCCAGTCAGCCGCCCCCGCCGCCAGCTGTCAGCCATTGCACACAGCGGTGCGGTGCGAAAAGCGGCGCGAGGTGTTGGGAGCCGGGAGCAGAGAGTGCCGGCTGAAAGAGGAGCAGGATGCGGGGGGCTCGGTGCCGGCGTGCGGGCCCTGTGGTTTGCGAAAGCACCGCCGCGCTCCGCTCTCCAGCCAGTTCCCCCCTGGTTTCCACAGCCGCAACAGTTTGGGTAGGTGTCGCATGCAAAGCTGTTAATTTGCCAGGCTGCCAATCTACCCTCAGAGACCCCAGAACCACTGAGTAAACGAGTTTGGGGCTCTGGTGGGGGGGACACCGGTGGGGAGAAGCTTAAGAGTAAAAGAAGAAGTAAGACCTCAAGACCTAGCCAAGCCCATATCTTACATATTGTTTAGTTAGCCAAGCCAGCTCAAACCGCTGCTACTTACTGTTAAAGACTATCAAAAAATCTTCTGCCAGGAAAAGGCATAACGCCACACAGCGATCCCGGTGGGGGAACTTGGAGGGGGAAAGCAAGGTCAGCTTAGTGAGCGTCGCTTCAACAGGGGAAAAAACCAATTCAAAAGCAACAGTGGCAACAACCATCCTCATCTTTATTAAAGCTGAGGGTCGTGCAAATGAGATCGGGACAGTCCGCCAAGCGACGACAAGCAAAAAACCAGGCAAAAAATCTAATAAAAAAATCAAACTTAAAATATCCAACGAGGAGGATTCTCTTCTCAATCAAACATCAAAGGGAACAGGTTTAAGGGAGAGGCTGGTCTCAGTACCTACCCTGACAACAAAAACGCCAAGCCCGAAATACAAATCAGGGATCCGTAAATTCTTTTTTCTAAAGGATCCAATGGCGGCAATATACGCTACATCAGCAGAAGCCTCCCAGCTGCCAAGCCCAATCCTTCCTGATAAACCACGAGATAACACCCTACTGACACCCGCAAACTTCAACAACGCATTACAAAGGGAATCTTCTTCGGAACAAAATACGGCCTGCTCAGGCGTTGGAAAACTCGTGACCATAACAGCTCAGGTGCATCAGACAACGCTTCCAACATCTGCCACAACACTTGCAACAATACCTAAATCGACTGCTAATACCCTCAACCTTAAGGCAACTGAGCTAGTCAATAACGTTGCATTGGTGGGAAGGTCCGAGACTCTCATGGAGGAAAAGAGAGAACGGGAAAATCCTAACAGCAGTTTTGTCGTTTTTAATGTAGCCTCTGAGGGACTAATAACCGCCACGATCCCAAAGGATGGGAAATTATTAGTAGACCTCAAGGAAGAAGGTCGATCAAACACAAAATGGACAAAGGTCGAAAAATTAAACTTAATAAAATCCGCAGCAAATGCAGCCCCTAAGGAAGAAGTTCGCTCCAAATCATTTTCTAATATAAATGACTCAAACTTGGTGGAAATCCTAGAAATATTGAAATCCAACTGTCAGGACAATGAACGCCAAGGAATAGATCCACAATCAGTATTAAGTAAAAGAACACCACAGAGCAGATCCAAAATGGTTGCATCAACACCTTTAAGCCTACAAGGCAAAAAAGATCCTAAGCATTCAGTACTAGAGGAGGACAGTCACAGCTCTATAAGAGTTAAGCTATTAAACCTTTCACCACCTTTCACCACCAATAACCATTTCATCTGTTAGTGGGACAGATCTCGGATCAGAGGCCTCGGCGCAGCATAAAGAAGATCACTCTAATACTCAATGGGCACAAACCCTGATTCACACTCTAGAACAAGCTATAAGGGTTTTGAACTTCCAGTCAGATAAAATAGATGTGCAAATTGACCTTGTAAACCTCATTGCCAGCCACATCTCAGGTGTAAACACCAAAATAGATTTAATAACATCTATATTAACTAACAGGGAAAATATGGACCAGCTAAGAGACAACAAAAAACAATTATCCTTCTGCTGCTGCGGACCCATATTAGAGAAACTGGCAACCCTTCCCGAAATTTTAAAGGACGTCCTAGGGGCAGTAAAACAATCTTGCAACAGCAAGCAGCATAAAACCCCCAAAAAAGTGTCGAATTAGAGGAAAAAACAAAATGCACCAAACTAATAATAGAAGAAATCAGCGACGTCAATGATGAATCGGAGAAAGTGGAGCCCCAGCCTCAACCTGACTCAATAGACCCCCAATTAGACTCTCCACAGAGCTCCTTGAGACCAGTAGCGGTGGCTGCCAAACCCACAAAATGGGAAAGAAAGCGCGCCAGGAAGGCGCGGCTCAAATATAATAAACAGCCAAGCCCAGCCCCGGAAAAATCTTCCCGTTATTTACAATAAAACCATCCATGCGTAAAAAAACATTACACCCCCGTGTGGGACAGCACTTCCTGTACCAGATCAACTTCAAGTTACCCAGTCCCCTAAATCAAAGCAATGGAGCACAACTAATACCCTCATACTTCAAAAATCAGTCCAAGTTTCACAAACGGAAGGAGGAGCCTCCCTAGAGGTAGGAGCTGCCCATAAATTCATTCAGGAAGTGCAGCAACAAGAAAGAAATGAAGTATCCAACATAGGAGAGGGGCAATGAAAAACATTGCTTATGTTCGGCAAACGAGAACCTGGGAGCAACAGAGATCCGAGCACACAATCGCGGGATTTCCAACATTAAGAGAGGAAAAAGGGGTCAGAATCAGAAAAGCAGAAAGCCTCTCCAGCAAAGAAGTTTCAGGTACCAACAACCCTCAAGGTTCAAAACCTTATCAAACCAATTGCGATTACAATAGCTGGAAAAACCCGACATTGTAAGTTCCATCAATCGGACCAAGTGTCGGTGCAAATTGGGAAAAGCGCAATTAAAAATCCGGGAACGCCGGTACGGATTTCAGAGGAGGCAAGCTCTGTCTACTCTCCACGGAGAGTGACCCCGACGTAAAAAGGACACCCCACGGACAATAACTTCTGAAGCATGAAGAAAATAAATTTCACCCTTCCGCGACAACGTGCAAAATCAGTAAGAGGATTTTGAACTTAAATTGTCATTTGTTCCCGAATATTCAACCAAAGGAAGACAAGACATCTGAAACAGAGGGAACCTGTTAAGACTTTTCAAAGAAATCCCTGAATTAAAAGGAATTCGGTCTCGAGACTTAATATCGGTAGAATTCAAACAAACAACAAGGATGGGAGCTGAAGAGACACTGACAACCTGGTCCTCTAGGAATCTAGTGGACAAAATATCTTCAATGAGTGCAAGGTTCGGAGCCTGGGGAATTGTGTTGAAGGCTCACAAACGCTGAAGGTATCCGTATCCCCTCCTTGAAAATCCAAAAGAGGTGGAGACTCCTGGGAAAAGTCAAATCACATGTGTACGCGGTGCACGTTCCAACTCGCCCGCAATATCCTCCAACGAGAACAGGCACACCGCAAGGGAAAGCCCCGGAAACATGGAGGGCAGCTCACAGGAAACCAGGGACTGGTCTTGGGTGTCTGAAACACTAATATAGCATCCCTAATGAAGATAAGTAAAGCACCACAGCAGCAAGGAGGTCGGCTCCCAAAGCGGAAGACCCATGTCCAGCCAACATCACGTTCTGTTCATGGAATGTCCACGGATTTAAAGATATGGGGCAAGACCATGAAACTTCATCATTCTTCATCCAACAAGATATTATTCTGCTCCAGGAAACTTGGATTCTGGTTCCAACTTCAATTTCCGGATTCATAGAATACCACTGCCTGGCTGAAAGATTCTCTAGTTTCTGGCACCCAAGAGGGGGCCTATCAACATACGTTACACAAAAGCAGGACTGGTCAACAGAAGAACTAGACACGAGGGCCAACTGGATCCAAGTGATCAAACTAAGTGGTAAACACGCGTCTGACTAACTAAAGTGGCAACTCCTATTAATCAAAGTCTATATTCACTCGGAAAGAAAAAAGCAGAAAGGAAAATACAAAATCCTAACGAAATTAATCAAATAAATGCAGAGAAGTCACCAGCACTCTCAAATAGTTATCTCGGGTGACTTCAATAGCATTCTTATAGCAAGCTCCCTGTTCGGAAGTAAAAGACAAGATATTCAGGGAGCGAGAGTATACGTGAACGAATTAGAATCTCTCGATTTGGCAATCCTGAACGGCAATACTCTGGGGGATATTCCTGCTGCTGCTACATATTTAAGCGGAAAAGTCTCCGGACGATAGACTTTACCATCATTAGTAACAACTTGCTCCCACAAATCGACACATTTAAAATCACTCCACGAGTCGAAAGCGACCATTTTCCTCTCATCCTAATAATGAATATCAAAGTAAAGTCTGCACAAAAAATCAAGTCTATTACGCAACCCCCTGAAAAATTCGATCTTCGAAAGCTAAAATGGCGGGGAGGGGCACCTCAATCTATTCAGGAGACAACCACGGACTTCTTGGGCAAACAGGGCCCTCAAGCAGAAAACGATTGTGTTAAAACCTGGGAACAGTTGGCCCAGTTATAAGTAAAAAAAATTCCCCGCCACTCTGGAACGCACTTCAAGAATGGCGATCAAAAGCGAACCCTGGTTCAACCAAGACCTAAGAAAACAAAAAAGAGAGATTGCAAGAGAGGTGCAATTTCAATCACAAGCAGCAAAAAGGGGTCGTAAAACAGAAAAACTGAAGCTGTCTGAACTGAGGTGCAATTACAGGAGGAACCTGAGGAGCGCGAAAATAGCGCACAAAGGGACCATCTGGTTACAATTATTGACTGCAAGCAAAAAGCCCAATAGCAGTGACTTTTGGGGTATAATAAACAAACTGTCAACTGGCTTAATATTACAACAAGAGGCGGGAATCTGAGTAGATACATGGATTTACCATGTGCAATCTCTGTATACCAACACAGCAACGAGACTCGCAGGAAGGCCTCATGGGCAGTATCTCGATCAGGAAGAAATACAATCATTTCCCGCCCCGGAATACGTGGAAGGCAGATAAACAAGATCAGAGTAAATTTAAATAGTAGATAAAGAGTCATTTAGTAACGAGCGGATAGCCTGATTAATACAAAGGAATTAAGAGGTTTTATAGTAAAATTAAGACTGAGGGAGCGGCATGTCCAAATGGCCTTCCTAACGCCATCTTTAAGAATGACCCAGAGTTTTGGTCCTCCCATCTCACGCCCCTCTTCAACGAGATCTATACTCAGACTAATATCCAGGCATCCTGGAAGGGGAACATCATCCACCCCATATTTAAAAAGGGAGACCATCGCAAGCCGGTAAACTATAGACTGATCTCATTGATGGATGTAGAAGCTAAGCTTTATGCTTCTTGCCTGATAGTCCAGCTGCAAGACTGAATGGAGGAGAAGAACATAATCCCCAAGTTCCAGACGGGTTTCCGGCAAGGGATGGGCACCATAACTAACCTCGCCATTCTAGCACTCCTAATCGAAAAAGCGCAAACAAAGAAATCTTGGCTATTTGCGTGCTTTGTGGATATCAAATCTGCATTTGACAGAGTAAGCAGGAGTCATCTCTGGAAGAAACTTGCCAAGCGCAATGCTCAATGGTATAATTTCCTTGTACACGGATACCTGGGCAAGAGTTAAGCTCGGCGACAGGTTCAGCACAACTCCAAGCATCCATACGCAACGAGGCTTGAAACAAGGCTGCGTCTTGGCGCCCAGCCTATTTAACTTGTTCCTCTCAGACATTGCATCATACATTGAAAAACCTGATTCCCACCCATCGAACATGGCCAACGAGTCAGTTGCCATCCTACAATATGCAGACAATATTGTTTTGCTGAGCCAAACTCCTATTGGCTTACAGAGATCAATTAATAATTTAGCAGCTTACTTGGATCAGGAACAACTGGAGCTAAACAAAGAAAAAACAAAAATTGTTCGCTTAGTAGACCCCAAAAAAACCAAGTTTAAATGGTCGGCCAAAGGGGCATCTTATAAAGAACATAATCGGCACTAAAAGCAAAAGCTCAATCACTAATCTATGCATATAGATTACTACATAAAAAGTGGACAGCCCGAATTACATTCATCTGTTAGAAGTTATGGCTGCCCACATCCAGCCCAGTCTGTCCTACGGCCTGGCTCCCTGGTCCGGCAAGGAAGCGCACTTACTGAACGAGCTGCAGACAAAGATTTATAAGGCTGTTTTTGACCTACCAAAATCTGCTTCCCCCTCCCAGGTCAGACTGGAGTTCGGACTTCAGCACCAGAAATTCCGGGGAATGAGCAGTTTTGTTAAACTTTGTCATAAATTCCGCTCCTCAAATCCGGACACCTTGAACAGATTATGCGGGGATGAAATTAAGCACCAGATGAATTTCGAAACACCCTGATTCACACTCTAGAACAAGCTATAAGGGTTTTGAACTTCCAGTCAGATAAAATAGATGTGCAAATTGACCTTGTAAACCTCATTGCCAGCCACATCTCAGGTGTAAACACCAAAATAGATTTAATAACATCTATATTAACTAACAGGGAAAATATGGACCAGCTAAGAGACAACAAAAAACAATTATCCTTCTGCTGCTGCGGACCCATATTAGAGAAACTGGCAACCCTTCCCGAAATTTTAAAGGACGTCCTAGGGGCAGTAAAACAATCTTGCAACAGCAAGCAGCATAAAACCCCCAAAAAAGTGTCGAATTAGAGGAAAAAACAAAATGCACCAAACTAATAATAGAAGAAATCAGCGACGTCAATGATGAATCGGAGAAAGTGGAGCCCCAGCCTCAACCTGACTCAATAGACCCCCAATTAGACTCTCCACAGAGCTCCTTGAGACCAGTAGCGGTGGCTGCCAAACCCACAAAATGGGAAAGAAAGCGCGCCAGGAAGGCGCGGCTCAAATATAATAAACAGCCAAGCCCAGCCCCGGAAAAATCTTCCCGTTATTTACAATAAAACCATCCATGCGTAAAAAAACATTACACCCCTGTGTGGGACAGCACTTCCTGTACCAGATCAACTTCAAGTTACCCAGTCCCCTAAATCAAAGCAATGGAGCACAACTAATACCCTCATACTTCAAAAATCAGTCCAAGTTTCACAAACGGAAGGAGGAGCCTCCCTAGAGGTAGGAGCTGCCCATAAATTCATTCAGGAAGTGCAGCAACAAGAAAGAAATGAAGTATCCAACATAGGAGAGGGGCAATGAAAAACATTGCTTATGTTCGGCAAACGAGAACCTGGGAGCAACAGAGATCCGAGCACACAATCGCGGGATTTCCAACATTAAGAGAGGAAAAAGGGGTCAGAATCAGAAAAGCAGAAAGCCTCTCCAGCAAAGAAGTTTCAGGTACCAACAACCCTCAAGGTTCAAAACCTTATCAAACCAATTGCGATTACAATAGCTGGAAAAACCCGACATTGTAAGTTCCATCAATCGGACCAAGTGTCGGTGCAAATTGGGAAAAGCGCAATTAAAAATCCGGGAACGCCGGTACGGATTTCAGAGGAGGCAAGCTCTGTCTACTCTCCACGGAGAGTGACCCCGACGTAAAAAGGACACCCCACGGACAATAACTTCTGAAGCATGAAGAAAATTAATTTCACCCTTCCGCGACAACGTGCAAAATCAGTAAGAGGATTTTGAACTTAAATTGTCATTTGTTCCCGAATATTCAACCAAAGGAAGACAAGACATCTGAAACAGAGGGAACCTGTTAAGACTTTTCAAAGAAATCCCTGAATTAAAAGGAATTCGGTCTCGAGACTTAATATCGGTAGAATTCAAACAAACAACAAGGATGGGAGCTGAAGAGACACTGACAACCTGGTCCTCTAGGAATCTAGTGGACAAAATATCTTCAATGAGTGCAAGGTTCGGAGCCTGGGGAATTGTGTTGAAGGCTCACAAACGCTGAAGGTATCCGTATCCCCTCCTTGAAAATCCAAAAGAGGTGGAGACTCCTGGGAAAAGTCAAATCACATGTGTACGCGGTGCACGTTCCAACTCGCCCGCAATATCCTCCAACGAGAACAGGCACACCGCAAGGGAAAGCCCCGGAAACATGGAGGGCAGCTCACAGGAAACCAGGGACTGGTCTTGGGTGTCTGAAACACTAATATAGCATCCCTAATGAAGATAAGTAAAGCACCACAGCAGCAAGGAGGTCGGCTCCCAAAGCGGAAGACCCATGTCCAGCCAACATCACGTTCTGTTCATGGAATGTCCACGGATTTAAAGATATGGGGCAAGACCATGAAACTTCATCATTCTTCATCCAACAAGATATTATTCTGCTCCAGGAAACTTGGATTCTGGTTCCAACTTCAATTTCCGGATTCATAGAATACCACTGCCTGGCTGAAAGATTCTCTAGTTTCTGGCACCCAAGAGGGGGCCTATCAACATACGTTACACAAAAGCAGGACTGGTCAACAGAAGAACTAGACACGAGGGCCAACTGGATCCAAGTGATCAAACTAAGTGGTAAACACGCGTCTGACTAACTAAAGTGGCAACTCCTATTAATCAAAGTCTATATTCACTCGGAAAGAAAAAAGCAGAAAGGAAAATACAAAATCCTAACGAAATTAATCAAATAAATGCAGAGAAGTCACCAGCACTCTCAAATAGTTATCTCGGGTGACTTCAATAGCATTCTTATAGCAAGCTCCCTGTTCGGAAGTAAAAGACAAGATATTCAGGGAGCGAGAGTATACGTGAACGAATTAGAATCTCTCGATTTGGCAATCCTGAACGGCAATACTCTGGGGGATATTCCTGCTGCTGCTACATATTTAAGCGGAAAAGTCTCCGGACGATAGACTTTACCATCATTAGTAACAACTTGCTCCCACAAATCGACACATTTAAAATCACTCCACGAGTCGAAAGCGACCATTTTCCTCTCATCCTAATAATGAATATCAAAGTAAAGTCTGCACAAAAAATCAAGTCTATTACGCAACCCCCTGAAAAATTCGATCTTCGAAAGCTAAAATGGCGGGGAGGGGCACCTCAATCTATTCAGGAGACAACCACGGACTTCTTGGGCAAACAGGGCCCTCAAGCAGAAAACGATTGTGTTAAAACCTGGGAACAGTTGGCCCAGTTATAAGTAAAAAAATTTCCCCGCCACTCTGGAACGCACTTCAAGAATGGCGATCAAAAGCGAACCCTGGTTCAACCAAGACCTAAGAAAACAAAAAAGAGAGATTGCAAGAGAGGTGCAATTTCAATCACAAGCAGCAAAAAGGGGTCGTAAAACAGAAAAACTGAAGCTGTCTGAACTGAGGTGCAATTACAGGAGGAACCTGAGGAGCGCGAAAATAGCGCACAAAGGGACCATCTGGTTACAATTATTGACTGCAAGCAAAAAGCCCAATAGCAGTGACTTTTGGGGTATAATAAACAAACTGTCAACTGGCTTAATATTACAACAAGAGGCGGGAATCTGAGTAGATACATGGATTTACCATGTGCAATCTCTGTATACCAACACAGCAACGAGACTCGCAGGAAGGCCTCATGGGCAGTATCTCGATCAGGAAGAAATACAATCATTTCCCGCCCCGGAATACGTGGAAGGCAGATAAACAAGATCAGAGTAAATTTAAATAGTAGATAAAGAGTCATTTAGTAACGAGCGGATAGCCTGATTAATACAAAGGAATTAAGAGGTTTTATAGTAAAATTAAGACTGAGGGAGCGGCATGTCCAAATGGCCTTCCTAACGCCATCTTTAAGAATGACCCAGAGTTTTGGTCCTCCCATCTCACGCCCCTCTTCAACGAGATCTATACTCAGACTAATATCCAGGCATCCTGGAAGGGGAACATCATCCACCCCATATTTAAAAAGGGAGACCATCGCAAGCCGGTAAACTATAGACTGATCTCATTGATGGATGTAGAAGCTAAGCTTTATGCTTCTTGCCTGATAGTCCAGCTGCAAGACTGAATGGAGGAGAAGAACATAATCCCCAAGTTCCAGACGGGTTTCCGGCAAGGGATGGGCACCATAACTAACCTCGCCATTCTAGCACTCCTAATCGAAAAAGCGCAAACAAAGAAATCTTGGCTATTTGCGTGCTTTGTGGATATCAAATCTGCATTTGACAGAGTAAGCAGGAGTCATCTCTGGAAGAAACTTGCCAAGCGCAATGCTCAATGGTATAATTTCCTTGTACACGGATACCTGGGCAAGAGTTAAGCTCGGCGACAGGTTCAGCACAACTCCAAGCATCCATACGCAACGAGGCTTGAAACAAGGCTGCGTCTTGGCGCCCAGCCTATTTAACTTGTTCCTCTCAGACATTGCATCATACATTGAAAAACCTGATTCCCACCCATCGAACATGGCCAACGAGTCAGTTGCCATCCTACAATATGCAGACAATATTGTTTTGCTGAGCCAAACTCCTATTGGCTTACAGAGATCAATTAATAATTTAGCAGCTTACTTGGATCAGGAACAACTGGAGCTAAACAAAGAAAAAACAAAAATTGTTCGCTTAGTAGACCCCAAAAAAACCAAGTTTAAATGGTCAGCCAAAGGGGCATCTTATAAAGAACATAATCGGCACTAAAAGCAAAAGCTCAATCACTAATCTATGCATATAGATTACTACATAAAAAAGTGGACAGCCCGAATTACATTCATCTGTTAGAAGTTATGGCTGCCCACATCCAGCCCAGTCTGTCCTACGGCCTGGCTCCCTGGTCCGGCAAGGAAGCGCACTTACTGAACGAGCTGCAGACAAAGATTTATAAGGCTGTTTTTGACCTACCAAAATCTGCTTCCCCCTCCCAGGTCAGACTGGAGTTCGGACTTCAGCACCAGAAATTCCGGGGAATGAGCAGTTTTGTTAAACTTTGTCATAAATTCCGCTCCTCAAATCCGGACACCTTGAACAGATTATGCGGGGATGAAATTAAGCACCAGATGAATTTCGAAACACCGAATTCCTGGGGAAGCTTTCTGAGAACATCTCTAGCCGAGCTGGAACTACAAACAGTATGGGAAAATGGGGAAGACAGAGTAAGCTTTGGCAAAGCAGTAAACCTCGCCGCAAAAAAGAAATCCTTGCAGGCTGACAAGAAGGCAATCACCAAGCACCGGCACGGGTGGACAGTCATTCATTCCTACAGATCTTTAAGGCCACAAGCATATTTATCTGTCCATTTCAGCTCACAGCTAAAAAAGAGCTTTATATACTTTCGATTGGGTGTGCATCACTCAAAGGACCTGTATCCATCGTGGAAATAGGCCTTTCATTTGGAGATCTGTCTATTATGCGGCTTTAAACATGAATCTTTATCCCACTTATTATGTGCCTGTCCAGCTGTTCTGGACCAGAGGAGACAGCACTTAAAATTCATCTTCAATGATCTGAACATTTGTTCAAGCAGGCAAGAGGTGACATCCTGGCTTGCCGGGGGGTCGAATACATGACAATGGTTACCAGACTTTTATGGCAAGCCAACGGAGAACAAACAAAATAAGTTGGATCTAAGCAGCTATGCAACAGTTGAATCTCCACATTAATTACGCGGATAGAATGTTAACCCACAAAAAAGACCCAGCCTAGCTGTAGGTCTCAAATAAAAATACAGCCCAGGAAACTACAGTTGAACATTGGGACCTCATTATTACCATTGTCTTCTTTTAGGGGTTTCACACACTTTTATAGTTGTTGTTCTGAGTTTTATATTTGAGCCCCTATCGGTGTTGTATTATGCTGCTAAATTTATAGCCCGTCTTTTTTCGCTTCTATTTAGGAGACTGGGAGGGACTGTACCAAAAAAGTTAAAGAGCAAAAAGGGCTTTATGTCAGAAGAACGCTGTTAAAGTAGGAACCCTTATATAAGATTTTTAACGATGAGCATTTTGTATGTAAGTACCTTAACAGTGCTATTGTTTTAAATCAGGAGCATTTTAAAATGGGACTGTAATGTAATCTCCTAAATTATCTTTTATTTACTTCAGGGGGGAATTGTAATGATTTTGATTAATCAAACAATAAAAAATGATTCTGATTCTATGATCTCATTACATGCAAATAGTTGTAAGTGATTCTGTACATGTGGCACGAGGACCTATATGATAAGAAAATTGTGGTTCACCTAATGCTCATTTGTTTTGTATCTTTGTTATTTTGTCAATAAAAAGAGTTTAAAAAAAAAAAGGGCTTCATTGACAAGAAACTGACGCATCGATGCCTGCACCAAATGTCCTTGCGAAACCATAGATACACTGTATTTAAAATACAGAGCTTCTTGGCAGAAGGATTTAACAGATGTGTCAGAAATTCTGACTCGTCTGTTGGCGCAAAAGTGACGCATTTTAGATGGGTGGAATTAAAGGTCAGTTTTCACTGCCCATAACCACCATAAAAACCGTAGCTTCAAGGGGCACGAAAACTTCAAAATGCTCTCTCCCTGTCCATAATCAGAAATTCTGAATTCGGAACCCGAGGGGCACCCGACAACGTTGAGCCACCACTGCAGCAGAATCGCTCTCAGGCGAGAACCAGAGCTGACTAGAAACCCGGTGGGAGGCGACAAGATGGCGGCGGCCCATGAATTTGCCTGATGCCCAGATGCAGGAACGTGCGGGGAAGGCGCGACCCGGGTGGTCCGAGCAGCGGGGAGGGGAAACTGCCTCTGTGCCCAGCGAGGGCGCTCTGAGGCTGAGAAGCAGGGCGAGTAGAACCCAGGAGTCCCGACCGAATCAGAGGGAGCAGTCTGAGCCAGTGAGGCGCACCGGAGGCTGTGCGGGACGCGGGGAAGAGCCGTGCTGAGAGGCGGCGGGTAGGCATCTTCTCCGGCGCCGTGCGGTGAGGCATCAGATAGACGGAGCCAGACCGGTGCTTTCGTCCATGCCGCAAGACACCGGAGCATCCTTGAGGCCGCGGTCGCCGGACTGCAACATGTCGCCCGCCGGGCGTGCTGAGTGAGCCCCCCACCCGGCACGGGGGTAATGTGAAGAGCGGAAGCGGCCCTAGGCACAGTGAGTGGTGAGGAGACTCCCCCCCCCCACCTCCGGGGCTGCCGAGGCCGAGAAGGGCGCGATCTGCACCCCCACCACTGAGGCCCAACGGAGAGCATGCCTGATCTCAAGATGGTGGAGTAGAGCCCATCAACCAGACAACAGCCCAGGGATATGACGTGGGAGGCCCGGTCCGGAACCTCTACAGGCCGCATGACCCACCCTACAGCAGAACCCTCGGGCAGGCAAGAAGCGCGCCCCAGCTGGCGGCGTGGGCAGACAACACCGAGGCGCTGCAGACAGTGAGTGCCGGGGGGGTTTCCTCCCCCCCCCCCACCCGGGCTGCCGAGTACCGGGGAGAGCGTGTGATGCCCCGCCACTGAGGCCTGACTGGACTGCTGACCGGCCTTAGAGGGGCGCCTCGGCCAGAGATTCCCCCCCTTGCCGACCTATCGGGTGCACCACCGGCGGCCCCACACACATTCTGGAGAAGTATATCGGTGTGGATCCTGGGGGCTGTGCAACCCACTCACCAGCGGACCTAATAGACAACACACAGGAGGGATATAGCACCCACGCCGGGCTCACCCCGCGGCGGGACTCACTTGGTGCCCACCTCCGACCACAGACCAGGGGGTGACCCTCCCAGGCCTAGTAGCTGGAACACGCGCCTCAACCGGCCACCCAGACAGAGGACAGAGACTATTCAGGCCCAAACCGGAGGAGCCAGGAACCAGCAACGATACCTGCCGGGCCCCAGTCTTGCGACAAGCGGTTCCTCAACCTTTCCGGCGGCACAATGGGGAAACCCCAACATACGCAAACCACTGTGGTGCCAGAGAAAGCACCAGAAAATATGCTGCATCCCAAGACGGGAACTACATCTACTACGACCCCTCTGGACCAGTCTATATCGGACAAGCTGGACCGTGTTCTGGCTGCCATTGAACAATCCAGAGTGTCTATGGAAGAAAGGCTGAGCACTCTCGCGTCGGACATCAGCCTCGTCAAAGACGACCACCGGAAATTGGCGGACAAGGTCCACGACGGGGGGAAGATCATAGCGAACCTACAACCTATGGTGAAAGACCAACAAAAGATGATCTGTGATGTCCTGACCCGCCTGTCCACAATGAAGGAGCGCATGGTCGACCTGGAGGGGAGTTCAAGGCGCTGTAATATACGGGTCCTGGGCCTGCCGGAAGGTATCGAGAGGCAAGACCTGGTGGCCCACATGGAGACATGAGTGAAATCCTTCACCCCAGAAGCCGACCGGTCGAGGTTCTTTTCCATTGAGCGCGCCCACCGAGTTCCAGCGCGCAAGCCCCGGCCGGGCGCGCCACCCCGCCCGATGCTAGCAAAATTTCTGCATTCCAAAGACCGGGATGCAGTGCTCAGAGCCGCAAGACGATCTAGCCCCCTCAGGGTCGAAGACAAACAGGTGATGGTCTTCCCAGACTATGCACGGGTGGTGTAGCAGGAGATGTCGCTCTTCCTGGAGGTAAAACGGAGACTTAGAGCAAATGACATCCAATACTCCCTGCTATTTCCCTCCAGACTTAGAATCATCTACAAGGACTCTACCTTATTCTTTACGTGCGCAGAGGAGGCAAGGGACTGGGTGGACCTGCACTGCCCGCGGCTACCAGGGGCCGGACCTGAGCTTGGGCAGAGACGCAGGGCGACACGACCCAAGAAGCGCAGCCAAAGCAGAAGGCGCAATGGAAGGAAACCTATAGCACGAAGCCCCACATACAACTCTCCGGATTTGGAACAAATTATGCAAGAACGCTGGCAAGTCATACGAACAGTCTCATCGCTGCACTCGGATGACATGGATGGGGCCCCGAGGACGACAGCGACGAATCATCGTCCAAAGGAGACTCGATCACCCTGCCACGAGTTACGCCCCAGACTGCAGATCTCATAAACTAAGGAACGCGCAGAGCCTCAAGATGGAGTATGCCATAGCACCATTGATCCAAATCTCTAGCAGCGCATACATGTAAGGGGGCCCTATTTACAGGTAGGCCGGGGACCCTTCCTGCACAATTGTAGCTCACCCAGGGCACACCCACTGCATTGCTCCACACCTCTCAGGGACCAAATGACGCACACTGATCCTACACAGACCTGTTCGAGGACCCCCCTCGCATGCACGCACCAACACCCCATGGTTGCTAATTGTTAGTTGACACTCTCTTTCCCCCGGAGGGCTAGTTTGGATGTATCGCTTCCGGCGACAGGTCCCCTGTATTGGGACAGTTTCCGGACCCCAGTTCTTAGTTTACCCACCCCATACACCATGACCTCTAGTTACCTCCCATATGTAGTGCAGGGGCGTTAACCCACCACCTCGCACAGCTTTGCGCGAGACACCCATCAGCCAGGGATAGGAGACTCCACTCAAGCGAAGACCGTGCGCTATCCTGACACAACATTGCACCTGCCATGGCACATACAGACGTAAAGTTTTTAACACTAAATGTGCAAGGGATGCACACGGCCAGAAAACGCTATGCGATATATGCGTGTATTAAGCGGCAACAGGCGCAGATCATATCCCCTCAAGAGACGCATCTCACGGGGGAGGAACTGGGTAAACTCCAGAAGAAATAGCGTGGCATTTTTGCGGCACTACATACTCCGCCTTCGCAAGTGGAGTGCTGATCTGGATTCGGCCTGGAGTACCCTTCCGTGAACTTAGCAGAAGAGTGGACCCCGAGGGCCGCTATGCCCTGCTGGAGGTGTTATTACACGGGCAGCCCATCCTTATAGGCAGCATCTACGCCCCCAATATAGATCAGACCGCATTCTGGGGGACCCTGACGAGCACATTAGCGGGATTCACGCAGTTCCCGTGGATATTAGGAGGGGATTACAATTGCTCCTTAGACCTGGCATTAGATAGGTCCCACCCCCCCAAACACTCCCCAGCCCACGCGAACACAGCCGCATTCCAGGCCTGGGCGACCCACTGGTCCCTCACGGATGCATGGCGACATATCCACCCGACCACCAAAATATATTCATTCCACTCGATACCTCACAACTTGAGAATCCGCTTAGACCGCTTTTTATGTACACAGTCTCTCCTGCCACGCATCAGACACTCCGACTACTTGGGCAGAGTTGTTTCGGACCACGACGTGCATAAAGCGTCCCTCGCGTGGCGTCCACCCATACCGCCGATCCCTACATGGCGTCTCCCCAAAGACTGCCTTCTGGACCCGGTGTTAAAAAATGAGCAAACCAAAACCATCTAACACTACTTTGCAGAAAACGGGGGCACTGCAGCGACTAGGTCCCTAGAATGGGATGCTTTTAAAGTAGTCTTAAAGGGCGCATGCATCAGACAAATCACAGGAGTGAAACAGACCTTAGAGAGGGCGGTGCACACTGCAGAACAACAAATAGCGCAGTTATCTAAAGTGGCTGATCAGCAAGAGGTCCCCCCCACGCAACTAGCAGAGGCCAAAATCAAATATGAGGAGGCTAATTTTTGCACGTACACTACTAGAGCCCGCGCCGGCACCCTGCTAGCATGGCTCATCCGCCAGGACACGCAAACACAACCGGTCACTGCCGTCCGCAGCGCCACGGGGGAGATTGTCTATGCGCAAGCAGACATATTATTGGCCTTTCATGATTATTACACCATGCTGTACTGGGAACCAACCCCAGACAGGGAGGACCACATCCAACAAATACTACACACGGACACTATAGCCCAAATCACAGATGAGGAACGCATATCGCTCGATGTCCCAATAACAGTGGCGGAGATCAAACTCGCCATTCGCCGTCTGGCTAAAAACAAGGCACCGGGCCATGACGGTTTCCCGGTAGAGCTCTATTCCGCATTTGCCCAGCAGCTTGCCCCCCAACTTGATACGGTTTTCTGAGAGACGTTAGAGGTGGGCCTCCTTCCCCAATCGATGCGAGCATCCACACTAGTGACGTTCCCTAAACCAGATCGGGACCCTTGCTCTGTACTTCCTACGGGCCAATCACCCTGCTGACCACGGATTGCAAAATTCTAGGGCGAATCCAAGCAGACAGGCTAGCGGAAATCCTTCCCCGGCTGATCCATCCGGATCAGAGTGGATTCGTCCCCGGGAGAAACACCTCCCAGAATCTACGCCGACTGTTCCAGCTCCAGGACGGATTACGGGATAGGTTCCCACGAGCAGAGTGCCTTGTGCTGGACCTCGAGAAGGCGTTTGACTCCCTGGCGTGGCAATATCTTTTCGGGGTACTACAGAGGGTGGGACCCCACTTTATCGCATATACACGGCTGTTATACACTGACATCACTACAAGGGTACGGATAGGCCTCTTGGTCTCCTCTTCCATCCCGATCATGCGTGGGACACGCCAGGGGTGCCCCCTGTCCCCCGTCATTTTTGCCATTGCTATGGAACTGCTGGCAGCACGGCTGCGAGAAGTGGGCCAACACTGGGGTGTCCCATTGGTTAGGGCGCATGCACTGCGTCTCCCTCTACGCGGATGACCTCCTCATCTATGTCAGGGACTTTGCTGCGGATCTTACAACCATTTGGACCACGCTCTCAGATTTCGAGAGTGCTGCGGGATTGCAAGTGAATTGGGAGAAATCCTCTATTTACCCCCTGCACCGGAATACCCCACACAAAGAAATTCATTTAGGAGATGCCTCACTTGCATGGACGGGGGACTCCCCGCGCTATTTAGGAATCAGGCTCTACCATGAGCCCTGGGATCTCTTGGAGGGCAATCATTACCGAGCCCTCCGGGGCCTTAAAGGCCAAATCGGCTTCTGGAGGACTCTGCCCTTGGCTCCCATCGGGAGTTTAGCCTTGTCAAAAATGATCATGGTGCCCAGGCTCCTCTACTACTTTGCAAATATCCCAGTTGTTCCCTCACGAAACTTCTTTCAAGAGTTGAACGCATTACTAATCTCCCTGGTCTTGGGGCGGGGCCGCTGCAGAGTTTCCCTGTTGGCCCAGCAGCTGCCTCGCGATAAGGGAGGGATGGGCGCCCCTTCATTTGAAGCCTATTTTTGGCAGCACAGCTGCAGTGGCTATCACGCTGGACCGTGCAGCGTAACCTGGGAGAAACTGAGACCCAAGGCGGGCAGATGATGGTCCCGGAGCTGACCCGAATACTGCTCCCGGGCACAAGGCCCAACCCGGCTCACCCGCTGTTGGTTAAAGTGGCCAGAGCCTGTACAATGCGGATTCACCGCATGTCCAAGGGGATGCCGGTATATTTCCCATTGATGTCTCTGGCAGGCCTCCCAAAAGGGTATGAGTTCTACACTGCGAGAGAACTTCAGGTCTGGACCGATCACCAGCTCACCGAAGCGGAGGCCCTGTTTACTGACGGTCAACTGACCTCATTCACAGACCTAACCGAGGAGAGAGGGGTACCGTCCGGCAAATTCTTGCTGTATCAGCAACTGGTGGCGGACTGTAGGCAAACCTGGGATCTCGGGGACGGGGAACCTGTGACTCACCCGGTGTTACACATACTACTTCATATGGGAGCGGGCAGACATCATGTTACATGGATATACAAATCCATCATAGAATTCACACAGGTATCGCTATCGAGATTGTGGCTCCGCTGGGAAGAGGATATAGGACGTAACCTTCATTATAGGGAGTGGCTGAAGGCTCCCTAGAACATCACAAAAAAGTGTCCTGCATCCAAAGATTAAAAAACGTTCAGTTCAACATATTGCACGGCGCTTACCTCACACCGGCACGACTTAAACGCTTTTACCCGACATCCCATTTTGAATGCCCCCGATGTAATACACCAAACGCCCCATTCATTCACATATTTTGAACATGCCCCAGACTACAAACCCTCTGGACGACGGTACGCACTACACTGCAAACAGTCACCGGCCTAACAGATTTCCACACGTGGGAGGCTTGCGCCCTAGGCACCTTTAAGCATAACAAAAAAAAAAGGTGGAGACCAAATTTGCGCTACTGGCCATAATGTTAGCAAAACGCAGCATAGCAATGCACTGGCGCGCTACTGAGGGCCCCCCAATAGCAGCTTGGTGGGGGTCGGTAAAGAAATGGGCCAAGCCGAGGAAGACCTCATCCGCTAAGAGGAAGCCAGCGGCACACGTCGGCGTCCTATCTCTTTAGAATAGGCAACACTCCTAAAGAATTTTCAACAAGCACACACGGCAGGTACTAATCCAGCGCAGGACCCGCGAGCGACACCAGGCTCACACATCTCCTCACCAGGCCGTGCGCGCCCCCCCTGCCCCATCAACCCTCCCCCAGGCCACCTTCTTGGATTCGCGACATCGCTCGGCATGGAGCACGGTGTCTAAAGTTAGTGGATTGACACAGAGCATCACCACTCTGGCTCCTCTCCTTTACGACCCCAAGCCCCTCCCCCCTGACCCCATACTCCACTGGTTCTGAGTCCCCTAGTTCAAGTTAGAACCTGGATTACCATTTCACGATGCCCGTTACGAGGGACTTTGGACTAGAGACTGCCATATGGATAGAAAACTGCGGTGCTCATACCACCAACCGTATCTTTAATACTTCCTGACATCTCTGGCGGAAGAGGTGAGGAGGCCCCCCCTCCCTCAACTACGGAACCACTTCCTGGATATAATCCTTCACTACCGCTAGTCATGATAATAGAACCCATTAGATGTAAAACATAGCAGGTGAGAATGCTTATTGTATGAAATGCATGAAATGTGAAATCCAATAAAAAGGTTTACAAAAAAAACATCTAGGTCTAGTACGAGGGAAGAAGTAAGTATGGTCTTTAGCACAGGTTTAGTTTTTGCCAAGAATCTACCAAAGGTTTCTCTAGGTTCTTATCAGCTCCATACCTTAGAATGAAGGAGGTCTGGTATCTCTGTCTCGGGACTCGCTTTCCCAACATCCCACAAGGGGTGCCGGAAACACTGGAGCTGGATTCTTGACAGAGCAGGGCAGCTTCCTGATCAGTGCATCAGCTGGAGAGTCGGCTTCCTTCGGCACTTGATGTAGCGAGCTGCGTCGGTCTTCGAACTGCTCCAAACAACTGTATCATGCTATCGCTAGTGAAGGTATATTTATACCTTTAAGGTGTTTAGGAATACCATAGTTGACGTAAAGTCGGGAATATGAACGTCATGAATGAAACCCAAAGGAATAGATGTTCATTTTAAAACTAACTGAGTTCTTGGAGAAATTCATATTCAAGCAAGGGAAAGTCCCTAACAGCTTAAGTTGTTTTTTCAAGAAATCCTTGTGACGTTTGGTGAATGGATGGAAGTAGCCATGCCTGTATTTGGGTAGCTTGGGCTATGCCTAAATAAGGGCTTGATTTCTATGCCTATATAAGGGCAACGTGACTTGTACCTTTATAAGGGCATGAATCGGGAAAATTCAATCAGAGCCTAAAACGCCACACAACACCCACTCCACTTTCTTATGTACGACATTACTAAGTTCTAAACACTTTAAACATATTTAAACATGATGTGTTAAAACCCACCTAAAACACATAAAAATGCAATGGTTCTGGTTGTACACAAAAGCACATTGGTGCTGTACGCATTAAAAGCAATGTTTCATTCTAAGCATATATGTTGACATTTGTAAATGCTATCTGAATGAATCACGAAAATATACATTTATGAAATGGCTCGTAAATGCAGAAAAGAAAAGCCGAAACCATTTCATGGCAGATTACATAAACTGTGTGAATGTGGACACGGTCAAATATTGCCTCTGGAAGTTTTCAAAGATTTCTAGTTCTCTATGAATAGTTCTACTTTAAGCAGACTACTTTGTGCCAAAAAACAAAAAATACGAATTTGGAAAAATTAATAATCATAGGAAAAAATAGATCCAAACTTAGAACTTTGTTTAGAAAAATGGTTGAATTCAGAGTCTCTCAGAACACTGTGTGCCAAATCAAGTCAGTGTTATTGTTTGGGGAAAACATCAAATCTTCTAAGTCTGTAAAGAATTTGTCTACCATTGTAGGTGAGAGTTGGATTACATCTTTAAGAAGATCAACCGCACATAAATGTGAAGCATCGCCGTCAGCATTGGTCGCATTAGCAATGTTCGTAGTGGATGATACCTGTGTGCCTGTTTCCTCTCGTACCTCACTGTCAGCATTTTGCGTCTGTGAGATCTCAATGACTGCAGTCATCAGAATTGGTAGCAGCTGGGGACAACACAGTGCATGGGCCGTTACTGGTTCAAGCAAAGTATCAACATCCGTTGGCATGACTGATGGGAGTGTCAGACATGTGTCAAGCACGCATTCTTCTCCGCATAGCAGGCAACGTAGAACAGGTAAGATGCAAACTTGCCAAATAGGTCGGAATGACAGAAACCATGTGGTATTTAATTCTCTTAAACGAGTTAATCCCAAAATTTAGACGATGCACTCACAACACTTCATCACCAGTAGAGTTGTCTCCACTGTGAACTGGGTGTTGCTTGTGGCTTGGCTTGCCATATCGAATAGTAGGAGCAAAAATAGTATCCCTGCAGCGAGTCCCAAAATGAGAGGCAATGCGCCAAACACAGAGTTTGAAAATATTCCTAGGACTGCTTCAAAGGGTGCTAACAGTCCCGAAAAAACTGTCTTCAACAAATGTACAATACCACTTGTATCAGACATGTTTAAGCTACGTTTTAACATTTCTGAGAAATGTATAGGGCAGTTTGTAGTTAAGAGGGCATGTATCTCTGCAGAAGTCCTTGCGACTTACACATCATTGGTCACTTTGGCCGAGGTCATTGGCACCGTTTTCTGTAAAAGAATGGCTTTCATTCTGCTTAAGGTATCAATTCGTATAGAAGAGATGTTCAGTGAAGGCCATAACGGCGACTCCCGGTCTGTCTTGGTTTTAGGAAACAATACTTGCATACAGCAAGTGACCCTGACTGACACAGTTACGAGATAGGGTAAACCTGGCAACATGCCACAGCAGCTGTGATCGTTCAACATAATGTAACTTCGATTTCAAAGTTGTCCAAAAAGTGGATCAATCACTGCAGCCGGTGAACCTTGCCGGTGGCAGGATAAGTTGTTAGAGGAACCATCGCAGGCCCCGTGTAAATGAATACCCTGACAAAGGAGAGAACCGCTTAGTGCGTTTTCACAATTTTTACCACTAATAAAAACTTCTCTTCCCCCACTCCAACATTTGTGTGTGTACAGCAATTCCCAGGATGTCTTGATGTATTCTTTACCCAACCTTTCATATGTGCCTGTTGGTTTATGTTTTAAAAAAACAACAGTTGATGGACAGAATGCAGAACAATGTCATACATTCACCTCAGTACAGAGATCTGGGCCTAAATCCATAGTCTTTTTGCTCACCACACCAACCCAGTTTAGACATGGCCATATACAAATAAGCCTTGAGCCTGTGCCTCATGGGAACAGTCCAGCATGAACTGCCAAGCCATGTCTTCCCTCGACCGAAATCAAGCATCCTAGGGCCGGTTTCTGGCTATCAGCCGTCATCAGCCAGGATAGCTTGACTAAAGTGGTGTGGAGAGCACGGGACTCATGTCTGAGTATACCCGTCCCACTCGGGGTGACAAATACAAAAACAACAGTTGATGGACAGAATGCAGAACAATGACATACATTCACCCCAGTACAGAGATCTGGGCCTAAATCCATTGTTTGTTTGCTCACCACACCAACCCAGTTCAGACATGGCCGTATGCAAATCAGCCTTGACCCTATGCCTCATGGGTACAGTCCAGCCCGAACTGCCAAGCCATGTCTTCCCTGGACCGGAATCAAGCATCCTAGGACCGGTTTCTGTCTATCAGCCAGAATAGCTTGACTCCAGTGGTGTGGAGAGCACGTGACTCACGTCTGAGCATACCCGTCCTACTCGGGATGACAAATGCAAAAACAACAGTTGATGGACAGAATGCAGAACAATGTCATACATTTTCCCCTGTACAGTGATCTGGGTCTAAATCCATCATTTCTTTGCTCACCACACCAACCCAGTTCAGACACGGCCACATGCAAATCAGACTTGACCCTGTGCCTCATAGGAACAGTCCAGCCCTAACTGCCAAGTCATGTCTTTCCTGGACCGGAATCAAGCATCCTAGGACCTGTTTCTGGCTATCAGCTGTCATCAGCCAGGATAGCTTGACGCCAGTAGTGTGGAGAGCACGGGACTCACGTCTGAGCTTACCAGTCCCACTCGGGGTGACAAATGCAAAAACAAATTTGATGGACAGGATGCAGAACAATGTCATACATTCACCCCAATACAGAGATCTGGGCCTAAGTCCATTGTTTTTTTGCTCACCACACCAACCCAGTTCAGACATGGCCATATGCAAATCAACCTTGAGCTTGTGCCTCATGGGAACAGTCCAGCCCGAACTGCCATGCCATGTCTTCCCTGGACTAGAATCAAGCATCCTAAGACCGGTTTCTAGCTATCAGCCGTCATAAGCCAGGATAGCTTGACTCCAGATCAGTTGACTGGGGGCGAGTGTTTGATTTGCTCAAACGCTCCTTCCATCATCCCTTTTGCTATCGGTTTATGTTTTAAGCAATACTGATATTGGAAAATTGTAACAGGCAGAGTGATTGTTCCATGTATAATCCATTCAGTGGCTTGCTTTTCAGCGACTCTTATGACAATCTTTCCAGTTTTTCAATGCTCAGCACTGTATAGTCTGGTCCCCTCTGTGCCAGTTTGATCTGTTTATCGGTGAGATTGAATTTGGAAAACAGTGACGTAGTATTGATTAAACGCCAAGGCACATAGCCTGAACATAGATTTTGTAACTTCCAGCCTAATAGCATGATAGAACGTAATTGCGACTGACAATGTTGCAACATGACCAAGTCCTGTTCCAAGATGTCTATGGCAGAAGACACTATGCTGTCCAATAAATATATCCTGGACGACAGAGTCGTTAACCCATTGTCAACTACAGAGAGAGTTTTCTCTAAATTAATACAATCAATTTTTCGTACTCGTTCTGCAGTCTCTGCTTGCGTAATCGTCCTTGCTTCATTATAAGCAGCATAGAAACCGGCATATATAAAACGTTTATGACGCGGTTTAGTAGGTCCTTGCAAGAAGTCCCTCAGATCAGCACCATCTTTAAGTAAAAATAAGTGTTGTTTTACATCTTTGAGTGGCGATCTATGTAGCCAATCAAGCCACAGTTTCCCTACACTGTATGTTGTTACTATTCCTGGATGCTGTCTTTGAACATATCTTGGGTCTGGCCTAGTGAATGTGAACCCTTGTGTTTTTTTCTGGAATCTATCTTGACAGGTATTTGTGTCTGTGGGCCAGAATAACCATTTATTCCAATCTGGATCTATTCTGTTGTGATGCAAAATAGTATGTATGTCGACCTCCCCCTCTGAAGTGTTACTGCTATCAAGTGTAGGTGTAGGTATGGACGGATTGTTCAGGTCTTTTATCTTGGCTTACCCAAGACAAGATGTCTGTTGGACGGTGTCTTTCAAAAACATAATTTGCTCTGGGATGATGCAGGCTCTAAATAAGGCTTCTAATCCCTGCACTTGCTAGTCTTTTGTGCCCCAGACATAAAAGGCAGCAGAATAAATTTGTTTGGTATTAGTCAGCATACTTTTCATTCCTGTCTTATTAACATTTTTAAAGTAAAATGATTCTGGATTTGAAGATTTAAAACCTGAAAAGTATGGAAATTTTCCCAAAAATGTTTTTGAGCTACCCTTTGGTGGTGTAGGACAATGTTCCCATTGGTTATACATTAGTAGATTTCTAGGGTTTGCAGGTTTGTGCAAGAAAGGGTGACCATGGTGATTATAGCAATACATTGTTCATAATCCGATGAACTTTCTAAATATTCATGATTTGTAAACTTTGCAGACATTTCTAAGTCTGAGATCATATTATTAACAGTCTTCAAGTCCCAATCAGAAAAGGTACTACATGAAACAAAGTCATTCAAGGAAATCTTGAACTGGTGTAGAATCTTCAACAGCTCTGCCGGGCCAAAAATGTTATGATCAGTTCTGTCCCAAGCTAAACCCCCTGGTATAAGAACAGCTGTGATGTTCACTGATGACAAATCTCTTTGTTCACAATGCGATGATTTGTGTGGCTTGAGTAGTAAGTTGATGTTCTTACTTGCTGTGTCCTTTTTAACATATCTTCCATTTATCAGCATTCCCAAAGTTATCACCAGAGTCAACCAAAGTAGAAGAAAAAGCACACCCAACCCAATCCAAAGTTCAATCCATGGTGAAACCAGATAAGTCTTTTCCAGGTGATGAAAAATGTCTGTTGCTTGTTCTTTCAAAGTTCTTTTTACTGGCTTTGTTTCAGGTTCGCTGGGATCCTCAGAAAACGTATCAAAGTTAATGAAATAGCCAGTTCTGTCAATTGTTGGGATTGCATCAGGATTCGTTGAAATCGCTGGAACCACTTGATCACTTGATACATTCGGATAGTCTGATGCTACTTCGTTGTAGACAGGTGTTTCTTGACAAACTGTTATTTGGGTTTCAAGAGGTACAAGTTCCAAAGCTTTGTGGCAGAGTCCTTCTTTTCGCACTGCAGATTCTTCAAAGGTGATGAGTCTCTCAGTTTGAACCTCTTGGATAGTAGCCAGATTAGAGCGTCTGCTACATTGGCGGAGTCCACTTGGCCTACTGCTTATGATAGGCCACATGATGTGGTTTGACCAGGTCGATGGACACAAACCTGTTCTCCTTTTTGCCAGCAAGGGGCGGCAGTAATACTGTTCTTGATCCGTGGATTGCTAGGACAGGCACTGGTTGTCTGTAAGAAGGCCCAAATTCCTTCTTGTCAGTGATCTTTGCTCTGACTAGATCCCCAAGCTTAGGGATCCAGGCAGCTCTTGCTGGGACGGTTGGTTTTTCTTCAGTGGTGATTGGCTTCAGGAACACGTTACTTTGTTTCGTTCTTATTTCATTTAAGTCCTGTAAAACAGCCAAACAGTCTTTGGTATCAAAGGGTTTTGGTCTACCACTGTAGAGATCTGAAATTAACATTCTGGTCCCAAAAAGGACTTCATATGGAGTGATACCCTCTAGAGAACTTCCTGGCAGATTAAGACTACGTTGGACACTTATTAGATGTTTGACCCACGTGTCACCCAAGCGTAATACCCTTGCTGTTATAGATTGCTTTATGGGGACGTCTGCGTGTAGAAAGTCTAATGCTGTCTAACAATGGTGTCTGTACTGGGCTGTCTCTGCTATAGTCGGAATCTGGTGGCGTTCTGTGCTGCGATCTCTATTGCAGTTATTGCAGTTAATTACAAATGTGTGAATGTGTGCATTCAATTCAATTCAAAGAAAACTTTATTCGGATTGTAACAAATCCATAAAAGTCACATAGGCATAAAAATACATCTCTAAAAATAGTTATACACAATTAACATGGGATAATTAAAAAGAAAGCAGCAATGGTCATGTAAACAATTAAAATAATGTTAATAAAGTGCATTCCAATGTACATGGTAAATAACCAAAGTGCTGTTGCATAGGGGACAATCTTTTTGAGTGCTAGCATTTCAGGGAGATTCCATAGATTTTCGTGCATGGAATATGACTTTCAAAAACGAAGAGGCACGAAAAATCAGGTCTGCATTATCTAAGTTTAAAAACATAAGATATGATTGATTTAGGGAGACTGGCCTTTGTTTTTTAAAATATGGAGCTAAAAACCATTTGATGTACTTCATGAAGAATTTACAGTGGAAAAAGAAATGCAGTTCATTTTGTCTGCTCTGGCCATCACAGGGGCAGGGGCTTGGCTCGTGTCCAGAGTTCAATGTGCTGTAGCCCATGGGAAAGCAGAGTGAATATTTTGCGGATCCAGCTCTTAGGCGAAATAACAGCGACCTCTCCCAGTTGGTCAGAGGGAGTCTGAGGTATAAAGGTAGTCGTGGAGGAGATAGATCATTATTTATATTGGTCACATACGTTTTTACAGTTTGTTTTTGTAGTTCTATGTCCAACCTCTTTTCCCTAAAGAGGGCATAAAGTTCGATTTGTGTGTCCTTCTTATCCGATTTCTTAATCTGGGCAGGGTCGTTGAAAAGATTAATTTTCCCAATACTGTCCAGGCTTTCCTTTGTGGCCCGAAGCCACGGGATACTCATGCCTTTGTCACAGTTCAGGCATTCGGACACAATGTCCTGTGTTAAAGTGGCACGTTCATTGGTCCAGATCGATAGCCAAAATATTGCAGGTCGCGTGGCGATGAAGTCGGTTATGTAGGGCAGATTGAGCTCGGCGTGACAGATGTATCCAGAAGAGGCAATCGGAGCTCCTAAAACTTTTCTACACAACCGATTTTCTTCTATCTGCAGGCTAGATGGATTCGCTATCCCCCAAATTTCTGCTCCATAGGTTGCAACCGGGACACATTGCAATTTATAAATTTTCATAATTGCCCCGGTTGTTTCAGACCTTGTTGGTCGTGGCAAGGCTAAGATGGAATTTATGGCCTTTGAGAACTTGCCTGTGGCGTGGGCGAGATGCCCACTCCACAGGCCGTTCGCAGCAAAGACCATGCCTAAATATGGAAATGATTTGGTGGAGTATAGTTTCTCTGATCCAATTGAGATGGAGTTCAATTGTTTAGCCCCTGGCCCACAGGTCATAACAAATGATTTTTTAAAGTTCACCTTTAGGTCCAGTTTCTCCATAAAAAGGGAAAAGCTCTTGACCAGGGCACGGAGAGCATTCGGTGTTAAGCCCATGATCACCGCATCATCGGCGTAGAGGAGTGCGGGTAGCAAGTTCCCTAGGATTTTCGGGACATCCGTTGTCGTCTCTTTCAGGGAGTCACTCAGGCCATTTATGTAGATAATAAATAACAGGGGTGCTAAAACGCACCCCTGTCTGACGCCTCTTTCTACCTTTATTGCCCCCGAAATTTCCCCCTCCATTCCAATCCGTACCCGGGCTTTGGTGTCCGCATGTAAATGGGCTAAAAAGTATACCAGAGGTTCGTCAAGCCCATAGGAAAGAAGTGTCGCCCACAATTTCGATCTATTCACAAGGTCGAATGCGGACGACAAGTCCATAAAGGCTAGGTAAATGGGAGCAGCCTTGGCTATGGTGTATTTGCCTATTATAAGATTGAGATTCAGGCATTGTTCTGTTGTCCCGACCCTGCTTCTGAAACCCATCTGACATCTATCTAGCACCCCTATTTCTTCTGCCCAGTCATTCACTCTGTTGTATAGCACCCGGCCCAAGATTTTCAGGGTGTTGTCTAAGAGTGAAATGGGCCTATAGTTAGCAGGGTCAGATCTTTCACCCTTTTTGTAAATGGGCACTATTGTGCTTGTGGACCAGGTAACAGGGATGGTACCCAGCGGTACGTTGTTGAAAACATTAGTCAGGATTGGCCCCCAAAATTCTGGTCTATGTTTGATTAAATCAATTGGGAAGCCATCTGGGCCGGGTGCCTTGTTCCCCAGGCTTTGATTGATGGCCAGTAGGACCTCCCCCAGAGTTATGTCTAGTGGACTCAGTTTATCAAAATTTAGGTTTTCTACTGGAGTAGCGGGATTAGCGTATATGTTGGAAAAGTGCTGCTCCCAGTTCTGACTTGAGATGGTGCAGCTAAGTGGTGACAGTTGTTTCCCCATGTCCCGCATCTTTCTTACCGCGGGCCAAAAGGTTGCGCTGTTTCCCATGGTAGCAGAGACTGATAGTTCTTTCCACTGGTCCTCTACCATTGCAGCCTTCCTTATCCCTATAGCTGTTTTATAGGCGTGCCTGGCGGTACGTACATCAACAAGGTCTCTCGGTTTGGAATTTAATGCCTTGCGAAGTGCCTTGTTAGCAGCTGAGCAGCAACTGTCGAACCATCTGGGTTCGTCGTCATTTTTCCTGTAAGGGACTGTTAGGAGGGTTTTAATGACATGGCATAAGTTTTCAAAATCTTTAATTATCCTCTGATGGTTCCCATCCATAAGTAGGCAAGAAGCGACTGTTGGTTGGTGGGTGTTTGTGATTATGTCCATAATGGGTTCACAGTTCACCCCTTTCCATTTTAGCCTAAGGTTATCTGTTGATGTCGTGATATCTCTTGCTCCCAGAATACGCGGAGGTTTTTGGGTCGGGCCCATTTTTAGTCTGAATTCGAGTGCATTGTGGTCGCCAAAGGCTGTTTCTACTACTCCAGCTTGGATGACTTTGTCTAGTAGTTCCACAGAGGTGAAGATGTAGTCTACTGTGCTGGAAAAATCTCTCCCTCTGAAGGTTGGAATGTAAGCAGTATCGCTGTTTGTGAATGAATCCATTATATTTGATAGGGTATGAATATTTATGAAATTTTCCAGTTCGTTCCCACGTTTAGAGGCCCTATCTTGTTGGTTTGTGCCTGCTTTAGTTCTTGATAATTTAGCATTAAAGTCTCCAGCTAGGATGATCCCGTTGCTTGCACAGTTCTTACTTGATTCAGTTATCCTTGTTATGGCCTCGAATAGCTCTATATAATTTTTATTGGGGATCGAGTGGAAATCGTTGTTATAGAAATTGATCAGGTGTACCGATGATCTGCAGGTAAACTCGATGATTTGGATATTTGGGCTCTTAGTTGGTATTGGCCTGATGGCCCCCCCTAGAGTTATTCTGAACCCGATCAGCAAACCTCCCATAGGGCGGCCAAAGGCTGGCTTTTGAGCACAGATACTATAGCATTCAAAGCCCTCTATAGTTATTTCCGATGTAGCCCATGTCTCTTGGAACATTATGATATCTTTATTAGATATGAATTTTAGCCATTCCTGGTCCGTTACCCGTTGTTGGAGTCCGGCTACGTTCCAGCTAACAATCGTTAGTACACTATCAGAGTTTTTATGAATATGTGGGTCTGGTGGGATAGTTGTTTTACATCCTATAGTGTTCTCCATTGGTTTGTCTTCCCTTACTAGAGGCAGTATCGGGTGGTTTTGGACCAGTTGGGTGCCTAATGTCCCCTTATCGGCCATCTCTGTATTTTTATCCAACTCAACGGGGCAGCCCTGTTTTATTCCCTCCAGGTCAGTAGTCAGCAGCCCCGGTGAAGGTAAAGGAAGTCAATCGACCATATCGAGACTGCTGAATCTATTAAAAACTGGTATACCCCAATAGGCATCACTACTTGGCATGTTCCTGTGGGGATGTCTATAGTTATTGTCTAATCCCCACTCACCCCAGTTGTTTCCCTCAGCTTCTTGCCCCATATGGCACCAGTTTCTCTCAAAGGCAGTATGGTGGTGAATGGGTCTCCTAGATGGATAGAAAAACGAGAGATGTCTTGTTTCTATGCCTTCACTATACCCCTCGTTTCTCCAAGAACAAATATGTTCTACAGTGCGTGGATCGTCAAAATTAACAATCACACAGTCACCGTGTGTTTTCTGTATTTCTCGGCCCACCCATGGTACTCTTCTGACTGTTAGGATTTTACTCCTACAGTGTACAGGCAGGGGTCTGTTGTTATTCAGCCAGAAGCTAACTTTATTTAATAGAGACCAGGGTGGCTCTTCGATGTTGTCTGGTATCTCAGGGACACCCGTCATTACCACTACATATGGGCTAGATCCAGGTGGCAGATTAGCATGGAATCTTCTTTGGTTACCTTTATTCCTGTCCTTGGAGTTGCTAGTGGTATCCCCCTTTGATTGTGTTGGGTTGGGTTGTTTCCCCTGTGTGATTGTGTTTGAGGTGGGTATAGGTACGTTTGGCTTATTCGTGCCTCCCTGTGGGGGTAGATTTTGCTTATGTGTAATACTGGGGGCTGGGGCTGGTTTTTTCACGACTTGCCCCAAAGGAGGTTGATTGTTTGGTTTTGCTGCCACTAAGGTCGGAGTAACTTTGGGTAGCGGGCATTTAACTAGGGTGCTTAGTTCATTAAGCTGTTTTTCCATATTCCCTAGTCTCTTTTCGATGGTGGCGAGATGGGCAGATATAATTTCCCCCACTTTTGTAATAAGTTGATTTGTTGAAGAGCAGTCTTTATATGACCCCTCCTTAGGGGGAGGATCTCCTTTATTACTTAATCCTGCATTAGATTTTTTGCAGGCCTTTTTTTGATTATTATTGGGTGGGTTTTTCCCCTGCTTTCTTTGGGGAAGAGGGCTTCTATTGGGTGTAAGTGTATTTGGACCTTGGGTCGTTTTCTGTTTCTGTACCGCTCCTTCCCTTAGCCCTCGCATTGCTCTTGAGTTAGGGGTTGAATCCACGAGTATATGCGTAGTAGCTGAGGCTCGTGGAGGGGAGGAGTTTGTAGCCATATGGTCGGGGTCTATAAGCAGGATTGGGTCGGTAGCATGATCATGTATGGTCTCAGTTAGTGAGGTGAGAAGTATTTGAGACTCTGCAGTAGGTATTATGTCCGAGTTCTCAGGAAAACTCGTTGCAGGAATAGAATTTGTGACACGATCCAGTTCTGTGTTAAAGTTATCAGTAACATCTAAGTTAGGTGATTTCTCCAGGCTCCGTAGGGAGTCAGAGAGGAGTTGTGTTACTGATAGATCCACGATGTTAGGCATGGTGTGGATCTCTGCACTAGCGCTAACTATAGAGGCGCCATTGGCAAAATTATTCCTGTTGGGTGTATTTGCTGTGGCGAGGAGACCCAGGGAGGAACGTTTTGCTTGGGCCAGTTCCAAGGATACTCTGCGCTCCAGTAGTGAAATGCCGTGATCAATTGCTTCATTGGCTTTAAAGATAAAATTGTCAATTGGCCCGGTAACTTTCCCAGCTCCCGCAGCAGTCTTGCTGCGGCTGCCCCTTGTGGTCATTGTAGGGGAGTGGTGATACACACTCCAATGGGGACAGCGTGCGAGGAGGACTTACTTGGGTAATGATCTGCGTTGGTGAATGTCAGCGGGGTTGCCCGTCCCGTCCTCTGAAGTCCTCGGACGGCCTCAGACGGCCCGCCCTTTGCCCGGGCTTAGCCCCGGGCGTCCCGCTCGCGTCCCGCTTCACCGAGGGCTTGCTCGTTATGTAGCCCCTCCTGGCGCGTGCTTTCCGCGTCAGGGAACGCGCCACCGCAAAGGCTGCCGGGATATGGAGTCCCGGAGCGGCGGCGCGACTGGTGGAAGCGGTGTCTCTGTGGCCTGGCGTTGGTCCGCTGTGTCTGCACTCCTCTCGGTGCTTGGCTCCTCTATGCTCCTGGTAAGGCTGGCTCTGGTCAATTACAGTTCCCCCCGCTTCACCGAGGGCTTGCTCGTTATGTAGCCCCTCCTGGCGCGTGCTTTCCGCGTCAGGGAACGCGCCACCGCAAAGGCTGCCGGGATATGGAGTCCCGGAGCGGCGGCGCGACTGGTGGAAGCGGTGTCTCTGTGGCCTGGCGTTGGTCCGCTGTGTCTGCACTCCTCTCGGTGCTTGGCTCCTCTATGCTCCTGGTAAGGCTGGCTCTGGTCAATTACAGTTCCCCCCGCTTCACCGAGGGCTTGCTCGTTATGTAGCCCCTCCTGGCGCGTGCTTTCCGCGTCAGGGAACGCGCCACCGCAAAGGCTGCCGGGATATGGAGTCCCGGAGCGGCGGCGCGACTGGTGGAAGCGGTGTCTCTGTGGCCTGGCGTTGGTCCGCTGTGTCTGCACTCCTCTCGGTGCTTGGCTCCTCTATGCTCCTGGTAAGGCTGGCTCTGGTCAATTACAGTTCCCCCCGCTTCACCGAGGGCTTGCTCGTTATGTAGCCCCTCCTGGCGCGTGCTTTCCGCGTCAGGGAACGCGCCACCGCAAAGGCTGCCGGGATATGGAGTCCCGGAGCGGCGGCGCGACTGGTGGAAGCGGTGTCTCTGTGGCCTGGCGTTGGTCCGCTGTGTCTGCACTCCTCTCGGTGCTTGGCTCCTCTATGCTCCTGGTAAGGCTGGCTCTGGTCAATTACAGTTCCCCCCGCTTCACCGAGGGCTTGCTCGTTATGTAGCCCCTCCTGGCGCGTGCTTTCCGCGTCAGGGAACGCGCCACCGCAAAGGCTGCCGGGATATGGAGTCCCGGAGCGGCGGCGCGACTGGTGGAAGCGGTGTCTCTGTGGCCTGGCGTTGGTCCGCTGTGTCTGCACTCCTCTCGGTGCTTGGCTCCTCTATGCTCCTGGTAAGGCTGGCTCTGGTCAATTACAGTTCCCCCCGCTTCACCGAGGGCTTGCTCGTTATGTAGCCCCTCCTGGCGCGTGCTTTCCGCGTCAGGGAACGCGCCACCGCAAAGGCTGCCGGGATATGGAGTCCCGGAGCGGCGGCGCGACTGGTGGAAGCGGTGTCTCTGTGGCCTGGCGTTGGTCCGCTGTGTCTGCACTCCTCTCGGTGCTTGGCTCCTCTATGCTCCTGGTAAGGCTGGCTCTGGTCAATTACAGTTCCCCCCGCTTCACCGAGGGCTTGCTCGTTATGTAGCCCCTCCTGGCGCGTGCTTTCCGCGTCAGGGAACGCGCCACCGCAAAGGCTGCCGGGATATGGAGTCCCGGAGCGGCGGCGCGACTGGTGGAAGCGGTGTCTCTGTGGCCTGGCGTTGGTCCGCTGTGTCTGCACTCCTCTCGGTGCTTGGCTCCTCTATGCTCCTGGTAAGGCTGGCTCTGGTCAATTACAGTTCCCCCCGCTTCACCGAGGGCTTGCTCGTTATGTAGCCCCTCCTGGCGCGTGCTTTCCGCGTCAGGGAACGCGCCACCGCAAAGGCTGCCGGGATATGGAGTCCCGGAGCGGCGGCGCGACTGGTGGAAGCGGTGTCTCTGTGGCCTGGCGTTGGTCCGCTGTGTCTGCACTCCTCTCGGTGCTTGGCTCCTCTATGCTCCTGGTAAGGCTGGCTCTGGTCAATTACAGTTCCCCCCGCTTCACCGAGGGCTTGCTCGTTATGTAGCCCCTCCTGGCGCGTGCTTTCCGCGTCAGGGAACGCGCCACCGCAAAGGCTGCCGGGATATGGAGTCCCGGAGCGGCGGCGCGACTGGTGGAAGCGGTGTCTCTGTGGCCTGGCGTTGGTCCGCTGTGTCTGCACTCCTCTCGGTGCTTGGCTCCTCTATGCTCCTGGTAAGGCTGGCTCTGGTCAATTACAGTTCCTGTGTGCATTCATTCCTGGCCACCAGTAAATCTCTTTTAATTCTAGTATAGTTTTAGAAATCCCCTGATGTATCAGACCCTCCCCCAAATGTGCTTCCTGTATCAAAGCTACTCTCCGTTTCCTGTTTGTTCCTTTTGCTCGAATCCCTGGAGTGGGGGATAGGGTAATTTTAGAGTTTGCATCAATTATATATGAGTATTTGAGTGGAAACTTATTAGGTAACGCTGCACTGCTGCCTTTGCTTGTGGCATTGACAGCTAGCATTATTTCGCCGTCTATTTTCATTTTTGAACGAGTGATTGCAGCTACGGAAGCCATTTGCACAGCTGCCTTCGTGGCTTCATCTGCCAATGAATTCCCTGCAACGTGACGCCATCACGTTGATGACTCAGTGTATATATCCACGAATAGAATACCTCTGCCTGGTGATATTCATGTGCCTCTATCACAAAAACTGCCCTACCACCTCTTGCTGATAGGCCATTTTTATAAGTTTTATAGGGATAGCTTTCCTTAAATTTAGAGGTATGCTTATATCATCCTCTTCGGTTTCCTGGAAACCTGAAGTGTTAGAAGCTGGATCGGCTGGATCAGCCGCTGCTCCACCGGTTTTGGTGTTATTATCCCCATTTAGGGACATTTTTGTTGACAAAGTTTACAATGCAAGTTTCAAGGAAACAAAGATAAGGTGCACAATATTTTGGAGCACTGTATCCTTCCAAACAATAGAGGAAGAGTAGAGGTACTGATAGAATCACCCTCCTGGCAAAATTGAATAAACAAAGAGATTCTATCAACGGGGGTGGTGATTATTTTTAGATTTTTATTTACTGTGTCTAGTGAAATACTAGGCTCTCTCTTAGATTTGGAAAGATGAGAGCACTATGTGCTTTTTTGAATACCCTTCACACACTAAAAAGTCCTTTAGTGTCATGCTTCATCATGGGGGTCTTCCCGTCCCTCTACGGGACGGGGCGTGCTGCGACCTACGAGCTACGCGGGAGCACTTGGTTTTTGTGACAGAAGGCTATGTGTCAGTGCAGGAGGTGTTAGTGAAGTGTAGGGACCTAAAAGGTGGGTGTGAAGAAGAATAATAAAGAGGTTAAAAATACCCTGGCTAGTAGAAAAAATATATTTTATTCGCTTCTCTAGCTGGGAACATTAAGAAGGGGGTTTTGAGGTAGAGCAATAGCTTGCTACCAGGTCGACATGTTTCATAAGCAGTCCCCTACTGCTTACTCATCAGGACCATCTAATGGTCCCTACTACACAATGCTCGGTTCTGAAATAGTAAGCCTAAAGTCCTACAAACAAGCAGCAAAACTAGGCTGCCTATTTGACCTTCAGGGCATGAGCTGGCCCTAGTGAAGCGTGGTAGAATTACCAGTATTGTCAAAAGTCTCTGTAAAGAAAGTGGGAAAAAAAGAGAGAAAACAAAACATAAATATGTTGTTTCACATTGGTCTCTTGTAGCACAAACATTAACACTGTATCCTTCAACATTGAACAAACCAAAAACTAATACATAGGATTTTCGTTCTACTCAGCTATGGCGGATATTACCCTTTTACCCACTCCAGGCGTCTATTGGAGTATTTACGGAAAAAGGGGTCTCTGAAAAAAGCACGACTGAGTTACTTTAGTATCTTGCGTTAAATTAGTGCCTTACCGAACGTTGGGCGCCATGTAGTGTAGTTCCTACATTCCCAATAGATAAGTATTTCACTCAGTCAATCGTGCATGCTTCGTTTCTGCAGAGTTACAGAGAAATAGAGAGACGGGCGTTTTCAATAAAAGGTTTATTGAACAGTCTTCTTTCTCATGCAAGAGAGGTGAACTGCTACAATAGTTACACAGAATGCAAAGTATAATGCGTACAGCGAGAATAGTATTATAAAACAATACTGTAATACCATTGTATGTTTTCTAAGCCATATAAAAATACATACATAAATAACACAGGCTAAAATACTCAACTGGTGCTTCTAAAATACGCCTACCCCAATGTACCTAACCTAGGTCTAGTATGAGGGAAGAAGTAAGTATGGTCTTTAGCATAGGTTTAGTTTTTGCCAAGAATCTACCAGAGGTTTCTCTAGGTTCTTATCAGCTCCATACCTTAGAATGAAGGAGGTCCGGTATCTCTGTCTCGGGACTTGATTTCCCAACACCCCGCAAGGGGAGCCGGAAACACTGGAGCTGGATTCTCAGCAGAGAAGGGCAGCTTCCTGATCAGTGCGTCAGCTGGAGAGTCGGCTTCCTTCGGCACTTGCTTTAGCGAGCTGCGTCGGGCAAGTAGGTCTTCGAACTGCTCCGAACCACCGTATCTTGCTATAGCTAGTGAAGGTATATTTATTCCTTGAAGGTGTTTAGGAATGCCATAGTTGGCGTAAAGTCAGGCAAATGAACGTCATGAATGAACGCCTAAGAAATAGATGTTCATTGTAAAACTAGGTGAACGGATGGAAGTAGCCATGCCTGTAATTGGGTAGCATGGGCTATGCCTAAATAAGGGCTTGTTTTCTAGGCCTATATAAGGGCAACGTGAACTGTACCCATATAAGGGTATGAATCAGGAAAATTCAATCGGAGCCTAAAGCGCCACACAACAGCTTGGCAATCATTTCATAATTTGGCAGGCGGAGGTGCCCTGACTACCAATCTACCGTCTCCCAAATTATTAATTGGATCAGAAGTCAGAAAGGTGAAGTCTTTGACAAGGACATACCTGGTTGGGGTATCCAAGTCTCGTTCCATAGCGATCAGCCTCAAATTCTGCCTAGGTCCCTGTGTAGCACAACCATTGACTATCATTGGTGCAATGTGCTTGTTGGCACTATTTTTACCTAAAACTTCAAAAAAAGAATATCTCTGGTTTCCCTTATTGGATTTATTTCCTTTTAACATAATTTTGTTAATTACATATGACTCTAGTTTTCTAATTTTGGATTAGTATTTTTATTGTTTTGTATTGTGGCTTTATTACTGTTTTGGTATTGCAAAAATACTTTACATATTTATCTAAATTAAGCCTGTCTACGCTATGCCATAACTGCCAGGGTTTCGAGCTCAGGTTAACTAAGTGACTTTGATGGTTCACCCTGACGAGGGTTGTGATTATTTCTTGTGATGGATAGTCACCCACCCCAAAAATATATCCAATTTCTTAAAGTTCTCAAAATGTCATCACATATTCTTTAAAGTAAACCAAACATTCAACGTAGCTAAAAATATATTTTTTTAAAAAGGCTATTCCTAAATCAAACTATACTGCTTCCCATGTAAAAATAGAGTTAAAAGCACTTTCTATAGGTCTCATACAGACTAAATTAAATGGATGTATGGCGTTACAACGCATAATTTGACATCGCATACCATTACAACGCGATTTTTACAACGCAGGATCCATTACAATGCATGCCTTTACAACGCATGACATTACATAGCAGATGCTATTACAACGCATGCCATTACAACGTAAGTATAGGTAAGTAAATCTTTTTAAAAAAAATTGTAATTAATTTAATTTAATTAATTTAATTTATTTAAATTCTTTTTATTAAAACTTAACCCTAAAAATACCCCTGTACCCCATAACCCAAACCTAGCCCTGAACCCTAAAAATACCCCTGTACCCCATAACCCAAACCTAGCCCTGAACCCTGTACCCCAAAACCCAAACCTAGCCCTCAACCCTAAAAATACCCCTGTACTCCATAACCCAAACCTAGCCCTGAACCCTAAAATACCCCTGTACCCCATAACCCAAACCTAGCCCTGAACCCTAAAAATACCCCTGTACCCCAAAACCCAAACCTAGCCCTGAACCCTAAAAATACCCCTGTACCCCATAACCCAAACCTAGCCCTGAACCCTAAAAATACCCCTGTACCCCATAACCCAAACCTATCCCTAAACCCTAAAAATACCCCTGTACCCCAAAACCCAAACCTAGCCCTGAACCCTAAAAATACCCCTGTACCCCATAACCCAAACCTAGCCCTGAACCCTAAAAATACCCCTGTACCCCATAACCCAAACCAGCCCTGACCCCTGAAAATACCCCTGTACCCCATAACCCAAACCTAGCCCTGAATCCTAAAAATACCCCTGTACCTCATAACCCAAACCTAGCCCTGAACCCTAAAAATACCCCTGTACCCCAAAACCCAAACCTAGTCCTGAACCCTAAAAATACCCAAACACCCCAAAACATATACCTCAGTACCCCAAAAAATATACTCCTATACTCATACTTATTTTTTAAAATTACTTAAATATATTTAATTTATTTTTAAAAAATACATAAATTAATATATTTATTTATTTTTAATATTAATTAAATTAATTAAATTATGTTAAATAAAATATAAAATAAATTAATATATTTAATTTATTTTTAAAAAATACATACATTAATATATTTATTTATTTTTAATATTAATTAAATTAATTAAATAATGTTATATATTTATTTATTTTTAATATTAATTAAATTACTTAAATAATGTTATAAAATAAAATTATATACTTACCTATACTTACGTTGTAATGGCATGCGTTGTAATAGCATCTGCTATGTAATGTCATGCGTTGTAAAGGCATGCATTGTAATGGATCCTGCGTTGTAAAAGTTGCGATGTAATGGTAGTGCGTTGTAAAAGTTGCGTTGTAACAGGTGTTTCCCAAATTAAATACATTCCTGCAATGGAGGAAGTTAAGTCATTCAAATGTTTATACAAGAAATTGGCTCCCACCATGCTTAGTTCGACTTAAAAAGCTTGTGGTCCTGTTTCTTAACGCTTTATGACTCTGGATTTTGTGCGTGTATTTTAAATGCTCTGGGTCTTATTTACAAGCCTGGTGTGTCGCCAGAAGTCCCTTTTTAGCGGCTTTTCATGGCCTCATAGATACGGTGTGAGGAAAAGCAGCGCAAGTCCCTGCGTTGCGTAACCCTGTGATTGGGAGCCGTGCAATGAACGTTACGATGGGTGTTTCCACATAACACCTATGGCATTTGACACATTCCCAGATTTACAACATGCTGTAAACCTGGGAATTGGTCAAAAGCCTACACCTCCCATGGGTTGGCGTAAGGGTTGTATTTGTATGGGAAGGTGTCCCGTCTCCCACAAAAACAACCTGATGTTAATGCAGACACCCGTGCACCATGGTGCAACAGTGCCTGCGTTGGCGCATGGCAGCCGTTTGTGCAGCAGCGAGGTAAAAGAGGACAGGAATGTGCCGTATCTCATAGATACAGCGCATTTCTTCCCTTTTCTTTTGACGCAGGGCACATCGCAGCAGGAAGGCTTGCCGCACTGGCCTACACCAAAATATTGTAAATGAGGGCCTTACCGTTATTCAACATGTTATTTGGGTGGCACAGCAATTACCATTCACAGTGTATTGGCATTTTTAATTCTTGGCCAAACTGGTGTCTGAAAAGTGACATTAAACGACAGCTTTGGCCTAAATAGGTGTGGGTGAAGGTGTGTGTAGGGTGAGATTTGTTTTTCCTAAGGTGGTGCTCTTTGGGGCTGGGGCCATACATGATGTCTTTCTAACCTAATACGTGTGATTTTAACCATGTCATAAGTCATGCTTGTGGGGTGATCTGTGTGAAATGAGTGTGTGGGAGGCACTGTGGGGGAGTCACGGTGGGGTAGAGGTAGGGTTCTTGCTTTCTTCCAAGGAACTAATGGCAGAAGTGACAATCATTGAGTGATGGTCATTCAAAAACATTAGAATGGCTCGCAAGAATAGTCTGGCCCAACAACTGGTAGAGGCAGGAAATTCCTCGAAGGAATAATACAAAATTCTTGAAGCATTTGTTAAACCCACAGCCTGTGTCAGCTCGGATGACTTCTCTTTGCCATTATGCAATGAGATATCCCTGTTTTTTGAGAGCAAAATAAACACAATATATGAGAAAATCCTGAAAGCCACTAGTTCCAACTGTGGTATCTCCGTCCCTACTGCACCTATACAAAAGAAAGCATCCTTACTTACTTTTCCACCAGTCTCTGACACAGATCTCCCCTTCCTCACTAGCCATATAAAATCAGGCTCCCCCAATGATCTCGTACCAGCCAAAATGATGGCCCCTTTAAACTCCTTTTTAGGTCCATATATCCAAACAATAATAAACCACTCTCTCAGGGAAGGACATGTACCATTAGAATGGAAACAAGCAGTGGTCAATCCCATTCGCAAAAATACTACACTTCCTTGGACGGACCTCTCCAACCTCAGACCCATCTCCTTTCTACCCTATCTCAGTAAACTCACCGACAAGCATGTGAACACCCACCTGTCGAAATACATCGAGGCAGCGGAGGGCCTGGACCTATCTCAATCTGGTTTCAGGCCCAATCACAGCACTGAATCAGCCCTCCTCTCCGTGACCGACAACATCAGGATGTCACTGGATAGGGGGGGCTCAGTGATTCTGGTGCTGTTAGATTTGTCCGCTGCCTTCGACACGGTGTCACATGAACTTCTTCTCGAAAGACTGAGTGATGTGGGTGTTAAAGGAGCGGCTTTATCATGGCTGCAAAGCTTCCTCTCGGGACGTACACAAGGTGTTAGATTGGGCTCCCATTCTTCACTCTCACGGGAGCTCACTAAGGGAGTGCCACAGGGCTCATGCCTAAGCCCCACGCTCTTTAACGTATATGTGCCCCCCGTAGCAAACCTGATAAGATCTTATGGATTCACCCCGGTGTCCTACGCTGATGACACCCAGCTCTTGTTTCCTTTCCAAACTCTCACACCTGCAATTCAGTCAACTTTTGCGGATGGTATGAGAGCAGGAGCACATTGGATGGCTCAGAATTTCCTCCAATGTAACGTGTCCAAAACCGAGGTTATGCTATTTGGAGGGGCAACTCTTTTGTGGTCCCCAGAATGGTGGCCCCTGGAGCTAGGCCCTGTCCCAAGCCCTAAACCGATAGTAAAAAACCTTGGCATTAAACTAGATCAGGCACTCCTACTTAAGGAGCACACCACCCAAGTGGCAGGTGCCTGCTTCCATGTGGTGGGGCTGCTTCGACGTGTCTTCCCATTTTTGCCAGACAATCACAGGAAAACACTTATACAGACCCTAATAATAAGCAGAATGGACTATTGCAACGGCCTATACATATCGGCAAATGAGGAACAACTGGATAAACTACAAGTAGTCCAAAACACGGCAGCAAGACTGGCTCTTAATGCTCCTCCCAGAACTCCCTCCCGTCCTCTACTGCGCCAACTTCACTGGTTGCCGGTAAAGCAGCGTATCAAATTCAAAATATGCAGTATGATACACAGATGCCTGTTTGGTTCGAGCCCCAAATACCTAAAGGAAAAATTTGTTCCATATACCCCCAGACGCACACTGCGCTCCAGCAGCCATCAGCTGTTACAGGTCCCAAAAATCAGAAGAGCCAGACAAGGCGGTCGTGCCCTATCATACAAAGGACCTATCCTCTGGAACTCCCTACCTACTGCACTGAAACAGATCATCAGTCTTGAATCTTTCAGAAAAAAACTCAAAACATAACTCTTTACGTTGCCATAAATTAAACTAACCCTAAGTACATAGTAACTGTCCAGTGTAAGCAAAAGCGCAGAGATATCCCTTCGGGAATTGAATCAGGCGCTTTATAAGCACATAAATAAATAAATAAATAAAATAAATTGTGAGGTCTGGCTTGACAGGACAGCGGTTCACAACACATGTAGTTAATAAGTCTTCAAAATATACTTTTGGCTTCACCCAGAGGACTGTATCATTAAAGTCAGACCTGTTGGGTATGCCAATGCTTTTTACTCTTCCACTGACCTATGTGAATGAGAAGTTTGCAACTCTTCTGATGCTCATCTCGAATATTTGTTCCTTGGCTTAGCTCTGATATAGATGGTTTTGTCTTAACAACTTGTTCACTGTTTCTTCCCTTCCTGTTCACCTTCTTTTATAGTTTTCTGACCCACTACACAGTTTGGAGGTGGCACTAGTGTACAGAGTCCACCCACTATTTTTATGTCGAGCCTAGCAGCAGCGCTCATACGCTGCTCGCTCTGCAAGGCATGCTGTAGTAGAGTATGCTGTGAAAGCCTCACACACTCTCTGCCCATATTTGTCATTGGCTTGTGTCATTGTACTTCTTAAATGCTGGTTTCTGATTCGTAGAAAGGCTTGTTAGTCCCTCCTTGGTACCGCTTTGTCTCCTTTAGTTACTGTGTAACATGCGAGAGGAGGGACAGGGAGCACTTTAGAAAAGACTAGGTCCAGTACCGTTACTCCCAACACATCTAATCACTGTGTGGTAACTGTTTCTAAAGTTCAGATCCATAACCAATTTGGTCACGTAAGTAGAAGAAAGGAGAGAAAAGAAAGGTAAGTTTCTATATATAGTGTTCCCAGTAGATGGAGGTGGGGTTATTTCTCCTTTAGAAATAAGTGCGCTCACACACCCTTGCAAGTGTCATGCTTCATCATCGGGCGTTGCTCCTCGTGGGGGTGGCACTGCTGTCCCCCACTAGCCCCTCAAGAGGGATCTTTATAGGAGATCTTTTTAGGAGACGCCCCAGTTGTGCATGTGGGTGTGTGGGCCTAAAAGGGTATGTGCTGATGTATTAAAATTACCCCACTGGTGCCGTGAGGATAATTTTATTCTTTGGTCCGGGAGGTAAAGGTAAAAGAATTATACAGGGGCGTATGGGCACCTCTATTAACAAATGACATAGAGGTCGGGGTATTACTGCCCGTGTGTGACTGTGAATGTGGGTGCTGGTCAACATGCTGAAGCATGTCTTCTACTTACGTGTCCTTTAGTTACCGACTGGACCTTTTACTTGGCTTGTTACCCAGTCTGCCTTATTTCATTTAATGACACTGGAGACAGAGGCGGCTGCTTTTTTTTAGGTTTGTTTTGTATCTGCATGCTGAGCGTGGCACTCGCTTCACGGACAAAGCGTTCGATTGGAATACGGAGCATTGCACCCACTAAAGGGACACTGCGCTCGGTTGCATTGTTTTAAACTTTAATATTAAGCGCGGTGTCCCTAAAGCGGGTGCCGCGCTCTTTTTTTTTTTTACTTTGGTCACGTGGTCTGCTAAGCAGCCAGTGGCAAGCTTCTGCTCCAGTGCATATGTAAATGTTAAACTGTACTTCAGAAAGATGGCAAGCTGTCAATTAATATTTTTTCCCAGCCGGCAGATTGACAGGCAAATGTATTTGCTTCCCTCTCTATGGGACCAAACCAAGAGGAGGTGGTTGGAAAGCGTCCCTCTTCCCGAGCTCCCTTTTCAGATCCCTAATTGAAAGGCGCTAAATGAATAAAAGCAGGGCCGGCACTAGGCATGGGCAGGGTGGGCAGCTGCCCACGGCCCGCAGCTTTCTAACGACAACTGGGGGCCCCCACAAGCCCTTCATCCTGTTGAAAATATACCATTGTGCGAGTTCCAGGTGGGCAGCCCCCTCCCTTGGGGTTCGCAGTCATGGTTAGGTTTAAAAGACCCAAGGCGGCCCCCCTCTCCCTGGCCTGCTGACATAGGCTGAAAGGACAATATGACTCACTCATCATTTTCAGCTGCAGTAGACTGGGCAGGGCTGGGTTTCTGGCCAGTATCAGCTTTCCTTTACTGACACCTCTTTCTCTTAGCCTAATCGCTGCATCTGCTTGATAACAGTGGTTAGGCCAATGCTTGAACCCTCCTGAGGTGGAGTTAGGAAAGCAGGGGAGGGCATGGTGGATTATGGGAACAATAGGGAGGAATGACGCTATGAAACCGATTCTGGTATAAGAGCGCTTTATAAATATTTTAAAATTCAAATTCAAATTCAAATTCAAAATGACGGAGCTAAGGCAAGGAAGAAAAAAATGGCATTTGACAGGAGTTGTGTAGAGGTGTGAATTGGGCAGCGGGCATGGAGATCAGGGCATTGGTGGGGGGCAGGAAGACAACTTCAGAGCGTGGAAGGATAATGTGAGAAAGAAGACGAGCAAGAAATAGGAGAAAGGAGGGTACAGGAGAATGGAAAAAGACCAGAGGAATAAGAAGAAATAGGAGAGGTAAGGCAGGAAGCGGTGCATGGGAGTTGGAGTGGAGTTATGGAGCATTATGTTTGGGAGCAGCAACACTCTTATTAGTATACAAACTGGTTGCCAGCCACTCATCGTAAACCCATGCACCTCGACCAAGAAATAGAGTGCAAGGACTACTGTGCCGAGGCGATAGTCTGTGAAGCACCTGAAAGCAACCATTTCTGTACCGGGGTTTCGCTCTCCACTTTCTCGCAGCAGGGAGGAGTTGAGGGCTGGGGCAAGGAGATGGGGAAATAAAGTACGATAGTCTGAGTCAGCTGAGAAAGGCCCTTCCTGTGAAGCAGGTTTACATGAGCACTCTGCATTCTGCTAGGATTATTGACACATTTACAATTGGGCCCTATATATCCGGTTTTATTTAGGACTATGGCGGCATCGTATACCTGCTGATGCCTTCGCTGGAGAGGAGCATGGGTGCTGTTACTGGCATCACGCTGGGCTTTTGATATACCCAGTTTAGTAGGCTCTTGCCATAACGTAACCGACACCAATGACTCGCATGCATTGAAGACTCGGCGCACTTCTTGCTTCTAGGGGCTGTAGTACACAGGACAATTCCTCTTACTGGCAATATACCTCATTAGGGCTACAATCCCTAGAGGGGCTTCTAAAGCTACTTTTACAGATGGGACACGCTGGACGCAGTGAAGAATGGTGGCGTTAAAACTAACAAGTGGTGGTTATGCTGCTAGCAAACTGCAATAATGGCTGCCCAAATGGTAGCCATCTCAGTGATATCCACATTAGAGAAGTAGCTTCTTGCTGCTTTAACAGTGTCAGAAAATGAATGGTCAATTCACACTTCCTATGATGTCAAGCCCTTTGACATTACATCTCTTCAAATTAGAGGGGTCTCACCTGTTCCTATCATCACCAGGGCCCCAAAAATCCTAGGACCGGCCCTGAATACCGGGAGATAGGAGAATTACTGGCGGACACAACATAAATCAATAGGAGAGAAGGCTGGGCCTCCATGCATTCAGCGGACAGTGTTTTTGCAACTTAAACCTGTTTTATTAATTATGTTTGACATTTCCTTAATTAGTTTCATTTATATCCCATCAGCCCCTACCAGACGATTGCCCAATACATCATCTTACCAGAAGCCTGGCACGCTTGCAGAATATAAATAAAAACAAGCATTTGCAATGCAACAGGTCTCGCATTTACCCAAGTTTGAGCTATTGGCATTGTAAATGACACTGACTTTTATTTATGTTTTGGTTTTTGAAACATAAATAAAATGCATTGTCATTTACAATGCCAATAGCTTAAACTAGTGTAAATACGAGACCTCTTGCATTGAAAATGCTTGTTAGAGAGAGCACTCTATTGCCCTTACCTGAGGCAGAAGCAAGCTGAGCAGTATCCCCTTGTGCCCCACCACCGCAGCTGCTATGATTTACAAACACAGAATATGTGTAACCTGCCCCAAGAGTTGTTCAAAGCCCACTTTCCTTCTGGCAGCGTCCACTTTATTTTCAAGAAAGGCCCAGTTAAGGGTTATCTTTAAATCTCATCTCTTGCTAGAGACCTTCGCAGCATTAACCCCTCCATTGTCTAATGAACTGCAAATGTGCAGGGCTGTTGTGCTTAAAAGCTGGATAACGAACTCCAGCAGAAAACAAACATTTATTAACAGAAGTTTTACTTTTCAAAAATTACACCCATCACATTTTATTTACACACTAAATGCAGTTTAAAATACGTTATACCAAGTGCCACATGTCTGTTTGAAAAATAGCATCCTTTCCCGAGCTCAATTACACATTGATTTGCGGAAAACCTGCATTTACAAAAAGAAAAACAGCCCAGAAAGTGTTCTTCCCGCATTTATGTATGTTTATATTAACTTCTTGTTTTTTTAATAGTTCCCTTCAGTTTTAATTGAGAAATATTGTACAGGTAATGACATTACCTAATTTTATGGCAAAAAGAACAGATGATGGACGGAATGCTGGACAAACCAAACATTCATCACGCCACCCCAGTTTGGATCCAGCCATGTGCAAATCAGCCTTGACCCTGCTCCACATGGGAACACTCCAGCCCGAACTGCCAAGCCAGGTCCTCCCTGGATCGGAAACAAACATACATGGCATGGCGAGCAAAAAAGCAATAAATTTAATCCAGATCTGTGACTAGGGGTGAATGTTTTGTTTGTCCAGCATTCCGTCCATCATCTGTTCTTTTTGCATTTGTCGCTCAGAGTGTAAAGGGTATGCACAGACGTGGGTCCCATGCCTCTGGATTCAAGCTAGCCGGCCGATGAGGGGTGATACCCTGACACTTGGCCCAGATGCTTGTTTCTGGTCCAGGGAAGACCTGGCCTGGAAGTTCGGGCTGGTAATAATGATATCTCTGCGGTGAATAACTGCCCAAAAACTCTTTTTAGAGTAGTTAAAAATGTGTCTGACCAGAGCTCTACATCCTCTCCGACCCCTCACAAGTTAAATGTGATGACATTGCTAACTTTTTTCTAAATAAAATAGAGGATATTCAAGCCACTTTTTCTGATAGATCTAGTGCCTGTGCAGATAAACCTTTTCCATGTGCCTGGTGAACTGAACACTTTTGCCCCAATACAGGTGTCTTCATTCACCTCCTTGTTGTCTGCCATTAGGTCTGATTCTCCACTGGACCCATGCCTCCTTCTATAGTGAGTAAGTTTGCCTTGTTTACTATGGTGAACCTCACCCAGCTTTTGAATGTTTCCCTAGCAGAAGGGAGAGTTCCTTTAGCATGGAAGAGGGCCATAGTTTCGCCCCTACTAAAAAAATTCCAATCATGATCCTCTTTTATGGTCACATTTCAGGCCAATTTCTCTTTTGCCTACTATAGCGAAGGGGCTGGAAAGGCATGTAAATCGACGACTTACATCGTATGTGGAGAAGAATGGTATCTTGCATCTATCACAATCAGGATTCAGGGCGGGTTACAGCACTGAATCCGCTCTCCTTGGTGTCATGGAATATCTGCGCAGCCAATTAGATTCTGGCAGTTCAGCAGCACTTATTCTATTAGATCTCAGTGCCACATTTGCCAATGGGAATCATTCCAGTTTGCTGTGTCGTTTGGAAGGATACAGCCCTGGCTTGGCTAAGATTTCTCCTGTATAATCGCACCTTTCGAGTGCAGATCAAAATCCAATCTTTTACCCTATGGGGTGCCTCATAGCTCTACCCTGAGCCTTCTCCTGTTCAATGTATATGTCAGGCCTTTTGGTGACATTGTGGGGTTTAATGAGTTGACTCTTTTTTCATATGCCGATGACACGCACATTGTGGAGTCCTTGCATACTAAGGAAAACCAAAATGCAGGAGCTCTTAGCACATGCCTGCCACAAGTTTTGGCTCGGATGAACATAAAGTTGCAGAAAATCAATTGGGACAAAACAGAGGTCCTGTTAGTAGGCAACCATTCACATCTCTGGGGACTACATCTTTGGCCTTCCACTCTGGGCTCAACCCCCTCTCCAATGCAGATAGTCTAAATTCTGACAGTATGGTTCGATGATAAACTATCCATGAGTCTCCAGATAAATAAAGTAGCACCCACATGCCTTGTTTTCCTTAAATTGCTGAATTAAAGTTTATCATATGTACGTGCTTTGACCCAATGAATGGTGGTTCAGACCTTAGTGATATCCAGAATGAAACATTATATATCTGGGTGTGGCTACATTTCTGCTCAAACAGTTTTCAAAATTGTTTAAAATGTGGCAGCCCGTATGCTTCTTCGTCCACTGAGGCATACTTCTACAGCCAGGTTGGTTAATACATTGCACTGGCTGTCTGCTGAGCAGCTGGCCCAATTTAAGACTTTATGCTATATGCACTTTTAAGATCTTTTGTGTCCAAATATGCTCCCAATCATGCCCTGCATTCAAGCCATCTAGATCTGGCCATGGTTCCCAAGATCAGTAAGTCCCAGCAGGGTGGCCGGTCTTTTGCATGTCTTGGCCCTAAATTGTGGAATGGTCTGCCTGCCACTTTCACTGAGAGCCCGTGATTCGCTTGTATTGTTTAGGAAGCAACTAAAGATGTGGCTGTTTCCAATTGTATAGCATGATGTTCGGTATAACTTTAAAACCTGGTTGTTTCATCTGTGCAATATGATTTAACAAATTGAGCACTCATGTTTGATGAGCGCTCGGAAACCTGACAAAGTAGCCATGCGCTTTACAAGTCATGCTAAAATAACATAGCATAAGTGTTCCCATAGGGATCAGGGTCAAGACTGATTTGCATATGGCTGGCAAACAAATGATGGATTTAACCTAGATCTGTGACTGGGGGGTGAATGTTTGATTTGTTCAGCATTCAGTCCATCATCTGTTCTTTTTGCATTACTTATTTTGATGTCACTCTGTATTACATGTGCATGTTAGACCTCACCTCCTTCACTATTTTATTTAAGACTTGTTCAACCCCGCTTTTTGCCTGGTATTTGGTGTGATTTCGACTGGAAGTGCACTAGGTTCCTGCTAACTAGGTCCCCAGTGCCAAATGTCTATTTAAAAAACGGTGCAATTGTTCCCTAATTGGCAGTACCTTTAGCACTCCATGTAAGGTCCTAGTAAATTGTACCCCTGGTACCTTGGGTAAGGAGGCTAAAGAGGGCCCTTAAGGGCTATAGCACAAAATATGCTGTGCTATAGGACTCCTCACCAAACCCATACAGACTGCTACTGCAGGCTGCATGTCTTGGTGCAGACAAAAGTGAAAACACAACATGGCACACATCCCTGTATGCTATGCTCACAGACACTGCATGCAGTATAGGTATGTCACCCCTACATCAGGCCTTACAGCCTCAAGACTATACTACATGTGAGGACATATCTGCATGAGAAGAAATGCCCCTGTTCTGATCAGTCCAATTACAGACAGTACAACTCACCAGGGAATCCATTTTAAGTAGATGTGCTGGGCCAGAGGTCTTCAAACTGGGGGGGCTCAAGTAATCCCGGGGGTTGGGGCACCAGGTTCAGACCAAAACAAGCATTATGCTGATAACAGTGCTTTGTTTTAAGCAGGAAAACAATGAGCAGCGGTAAGCCACTCTGTAATGGATCATCATTAACATATTTTGTCATGTATATCCTAGCTGGGAGTATGTGTCAAAAGGAAAAGGACCTCAAATACTCTTCAAAACCCCCACCCCCATACTTGTACACTTTAGTAAGGCCTGCCTGACCAGAATAGTATGTTTGGCAATCAAGTATTTAGTTCCATTGTTAAAATAATAACATAAGTAGAGACATATTAAAAAATTGGCAATTTAATAGAATCATTGTGGAAATTCCTGAAAGGGGCTTGATGAATTTGATATTTTCATGGGAGGGGTTGCAGTATTAAAACGTTTGAAGACCACTGCGCTGCACACTTGTGAAAACGAATTCCCCAGCAACAGGATCACTTCACTAAAAATGTGGATCTTTGGTATCAAACAACACATATTAATAAACCTGATTCCAAGCGAAATGGCATTTACAACGTGGACTTAACCATGCGTGCCATTTCAACGCAAGCAGAACAATGCTTGCTTTAACCACGCATATGCATGGTTAAGGCAGTCAGCCCTCTGGATGCAGAGCGGATGGGTGGGGAGAGGACAGGAAGGACCGGAATGTGGCTTGATAAGTAGGGCTGGGAGGGTTTGGGGTAGTTTTTAGGACTGGGGGCTAATTGTAGGGCTCGAGGCTGGGGTAGTTTTTAGGGGTGAGTGGCGAGTGTTAGGGCTTAGAGCAGGGGTAAAAGGGGCAGCTTTCAAGCTTTCAGGACTAGGGGCCAGTTTTAGGGCTCATGGCGTTGTGGCTGGAGTTTTGGTAGTTTTTTGGGCTTGGGCCAGGTTTTAGGGCTCAGGGTGGGGGTCGCTGCACACTTTAGGGTTGGAGAGGTTAGAATGCAGGGCAGGGGGCCAGGTTTTAGGGCTCAGGACAGGGGCCGCTGCGGTGTGATCTTTACCATGCATATACCTTTATCAATCATGCCTTACAACAAAATTTGTTGCAAAAACATGTGTGGTAAAGGCATGTCTGGTACAGACAGTCGTTATGACAGCATTGTTAAGGCATGCATGGTTAAGGCATGTATGGTTTAAGGTGTCGTTCCATCATACAACCTAATTCCAATGTTGGATTTATTGGATTTATTAATACATGCAGACAGAGGGCACCTTAGAGGTGCCCTCCTGAAAATCTACCAGTCTTTAGTGTGCTGACTTACTGATCTAAGCCAGCCTGCCACCAGAGACGAGTTTCTGACCCCCAAGGGTGAGGCCCTCTGCTGTCCGGTCAGAAACAAAGCCTACTTGGTGTAGAGAGTGCTCCCACAGAATGACCTGCTGATTAGCATTCCAAGGCAGGGGAGCTTCAAAGAAGCTACTACCTTTGGTATGTGAGTCTAGCTTCCCCCACAGGAACCAAAGCTGACCTCCTTTGTCCAGAGTCCTTTTGCACTTGGACAGTTGGGGAAATTAGCTAGTCAGGAAGGCATGCCCACCCCTGGCTAGTACCCCCCTAAGGTGGGCTACCTGAAGTGGACAAGAGTTTTCAGAGTTTGCCATTTTGATGATTGCAAACTTAGGACTTCAAGGACAGGGTTAAGCTCCGTTCTTACAGGAAGTAGTTGTAGTGACCCCAGCGGTAAATAGCTCATTGGCTACTACCCTACACTTCCCCTATGAGCCAAAATTCAGTATTTAGGAAAACTGATTGCCCCACACCCCCTCAAACAAAATTGGCTATCAGCACATTTTTCCACACTATCTGGGACTGCCCTGCGACAACAATATACTGGAAATCAGTAATGAACAAGATCACACGATTCAGTGGCAGTCCAGTCCACCTGAGCCCAAACGGTGCCTCCTAAACATATGGGAACCCACAGACCTTAACCACTTCGATGCTAATGACAAGGGTAACTTGTCATGCACTGCCCATTCATTTCAGTGGAAATCTCATTATAGCTCCTGAATACCCTTAGCGTCCAAGTGGTTAACACCACAAGGCAAATATGGGCAACCTTAGGAATGATGTTAGCGAAAAAGAATATCGCTAGAAATTGGGGAGCTATTGCCGCCCCCACACTCACGGAGTGGTGTAAAAATATGGATGCGGCTATGGTGGCGGAAAAGTCTGTATGTGCGCAGGGGTTGCCCAAAAAAGTGGATACGACTATGGGAAGGGTGGAACACTAATCAACAACAAACCATTACGAGAGGGTCCAAGGATATAAAGTTTAAAGACCCGTGCCTGATTATTATCCCCAGCTCCTTCTACATGTGTAACACAAAAACACAGGGGGTCTAACAGCCTAATTATGTAGCTGCGCTGTCAATCCGAATTACCAGAATCTCTGAGTGTTTTAAATCACATGGAGACAGCATATTTCAACAGAAGGTGAACACTATGTGTATAGGAAAAACCAACACAGGATGGGAAACCATTCCATGCGAAAAGGAGGCAAGATGGCAGCTGAAGCGCTGTAGGAGTTAGTCGCATTCAGACCCCTCTCCGACCTATGCATAATTTCAGGCTTCAGATGGAACTATGAAAGCAGTATGCAATTTATACTTTGGAGTCAGCAAGTAGGCAATAACAGACTGAGATCAAAATATAGCGGTGGATTTTTCAGCATTATACGCATTTTCGAGAAAGCGAAACTATTGTCCGTCACGCTCTTCAAAGCATTTCTGACAGAGATGGCGTCTCGAGGGAAAGACAAGCAGCAGCAGCAACAGCCCATTCCTAGCGGTGTAACCAAAGAAGTATTCCAGAAAGAAGCGGGAAGAACGGGCACTATTCCGAAAACGAAAATGCCACCTTCTGCCAAACGATCAACCCCTACAGTATCCACAGCAACCAAAGCCCAACAGCGCAAGCTGGAGAGAGCCAGCGAGAAAGAGAAAGTGATTAACCAAAGCAAAGAGACACGAAGCGGCAATAGCAGCCAAACGGCGCGAGGCATGTCGGAAAAGAAAAAGAATGACCCTGTTTACCGGCAGCCGTCGGTTTCAGAAGTTTTCAGCGTCAAGGCATCACTGGAGGCGTCAGGATCCGCTACGGTAACTCCGCTGAGCGCGGCAATCATGCCGCCCGATGGATCAGGCAGGAACGTCCTTGAGGACGCAAGCGGAGGCGTTGCCAGGCAACCAGGATCCACAGAGCTCACGCTTCCTGCGGAGCCCCTGGCAGCGAGTCAGGCAGAAGACGCTGAACGAGAGCTGGAGCAGGGGAGTCAGGACGAACGCTGTGATACAGGGAAAGAGGTGAGAGAGCTTGATGGCGGGGCAGAGGTGTTGATTACAGGACAAATGCTAGAAGCCCTCATAGAGGTGGAGGCAGAAATGAGGGAGGAACAAGCTCAAGCCCAAGCCCAAAAAAAGGATTGCGCTACAATGAGGGAGGGCGTTACAAGTCCCAGACTACAGAACAATTTGGCAGAGGTTGATTTTGCAGAGGGAGCTGAGGGGGATAGGTTCTTCTCAGTTCCTGAAGAATCAGAATCAACGATGGCAAGTAGTGATGAGGAAAGAGACTCTTCAGACTCATGCTTGAGTTCTGGTGATAGCGGCAGTTCCAGGGGGAGAGGTACGCAAAAAAGGCGCAAAATGACATCTAGAAAGGCAGGCTCCCCCCTGAGTTCATATAAGGGTATGCACAAAAACTTCTATGGGACTACTCTGCTACCTCTAATATGTATAAAGAAGATGGGCAAGAGATTCAAAATGAAGGAGGAAAACTAGATATAATGTTTGCCACATTAAAACAAATGCAAATGGAGGCTAGAGCTGAAAGCCGGAGAGCCAGGCACGACACTAAAAAAATTCAAGCGTCGATCAGGAAAATAAATAAAAAGTTTGAGGAAGTAGAGGAGAGAGTCATTGGAGTCGAAGAGCGAACTGGTAGATTGGAGGATGAAGTTACAGACTGGCAAGCATCTAGAGAAGAACAGACTAAGATTGTGGAGGATCTACAATGGAAGGTGGAGGACTTGGAAAATCGCCAGAGGCGCAATAATGCCAGGCTCCTTGGAATTGAGGAAGGGGTGGAGGGGCAAGACCCCAGAGGATTCGTTATAAAGCTGCTAAAGGGAGCCTTCCCGGAGGCGCCATGGAACTGGGAACAAGAAGTACAGAGAACCCACAGGTTCCCGCTCACAGCAAGGAAAAAACGTGAAGAGGGTTCAGGGGCACTTCCAAGGGCCATGCTAGTATTTTTTGGCAACTTCCTAGCAAGACAAGAATTAATGGAGAAAGCTAGACCTGATTCTAGAAAGACGGTTGAAGGAATAACATTCTTTGCTAGACCAGACTTTTGCCATGTAACAGTGGAAAGGCGATGGAGACTTAAGCAATTGATTACTGCATTTCAGACCCAAGGAGCAGAGGCTTACCTAATGTTCCCAGCAAAGCTAAAGGTTATTTCTGCAGGTCGAACAAGAATGTTTTTCTCCGAGATAAAAGCAGGAGAGTTTCTGGCAGAGCTAACAGAGCAAGGGGGAGCTAGAAGGAAATAGGAAGCAAAAAAGAAAAGAAAACTATACAAGGAAAGTATAAATGGGAAAAGATGGTTAATTTAATGAGCCTGACAGTTAGGAATATCAATAGGCAAGATATGCTGAGGGGAGGAGAGGGGAGCGACGCTACAACGCTCAGTGGACACGCATAGGTCAGGAGTGACCTATTTGCCTGTCACAGGGGGGGTGGGTCAGCAGCTTGGGAGGGGGGGTTAAAGGGGGGGGTGGCGGGAGGGACAGTGGCACTGGTGAAGGTTGGTGTTGCAATACAGTACAGATTTGTAAAATATATAAGGAAGAAGAAGGAAAATGTACAGACAAAGTTAAGAGAGTAGCTGAAGAGATGGTAAGAGTAAAACTGGAGTCATGGCAGTCAGGATAATTATGATTAATATTTGTGGTCTAAATAACGGGGAGAAAAGACAGAAGCTTTCTGCATTGTTACGATTTTGGAGAATTGATATAATTTGCTTACAGGAAACGCATGTAGCAGTTAAAGACAAGTTTATGTTGGATCAAATGGGATTTGAGGTTCTTGCTTACACGGGACAGGAAGGGAGAAACAAGGGGGTGGCAGTTTTGGCTAGAAAAGGTACTGTAAAAATTTAAAAGAAAAAGGAGGATCATGATGGGAGATGGGTAATGCTAGATATAGAAACTGCCGCAGGAAGATTTACACTGACCTCACTATATGGCCCAAATGAGGATGAACCTGAATTAATTGAATTCATTGATGATGAATTAGCATTGTGGCCAGAACCTGTGATATGTTGGGGGGCCCTTAACATCAATGGTTTGGACGGCCTAATAGACAAGAAGGGGGGCAGATACCAAGGGAGGAAAAAAAAGATATTTAAAGCTGTACAAAATCTTGTTCGACATAATGCGTTGGTGGATATGTGGGCGGAACTGAATCCATTAGGTACAGGAAGCACTTTCTACTCAGCTCCACATAAAACAATAGCCAGACTGGATGACTTCTTCATATCTAGCTCACTTGTAAGCAGAGCCAGAATAGAACGTCTCCCCAGAATAGTGTCAGACCATAATCCGCTGGTCTTAAGTTTATCAGTGCCCCAAAAGATGGAAAGGATAAGATCTACATGGACATTTGAACGAGGGTTGCTGAAAGAGGAGGAGTACATTACAAGAATGCAAGACTGGATAACTCAATTTTGGGACATGAATAGGTATTCAGCTTCAGCGGATATGGTGTGGGATAGCTTCAAAGCAGGAGTGAGGGGAGAGACACTAAACTACACTCTGGTAAGAAGTAAGAAGGAGAAGGTGGAAGAGGAGATCAGAACTCTGGCGGGATTAGAAGAGATGCTAGTGGATGCAATAGGCAGACAAGAACCCATCGAACAGATCCTAGTGGCTTTGGAAGTACAGAAGGCAGAAACTGGCGTTACACTGGCGCAGAAAACAGCAAGGAACTATTTAGCAAAAAAAGAGAAATGCTACGAATTTAATGAGAGGGTCGGTCACTTGCTCGCAGTCAGGACCAGACAAACTCTAGCAGCAGGGGAGATAAAAGAAATTAAGGATAGTACTGGGACAATTGTCAACAAGGTGGAGGAGGTACAGGAGGTGTTTAGAAGGTTTTACGAGGTTATATATGAACAAGACATAAACAACGGAAATCTAGAGGCAGAAAGTATGGAATACCTCTTACAAGGGCCACAGGTAGGGTTGAGTACAGAAGAGAGGGACAAGCTAGATGGGCAATTAACAGTCCAGGAGATAAGAGATGCGGTATTTAGTCTACCATCTGGCAAAGCAACAGGACAAGACCAGATACCTGTAGAGTTCTATAAAACCTTTTGGGATGTGTTAGCTAAGGACATTTGGTCAATTTGTTGTTTGGCACAGGGGGGCAGAATAGTCCCACAATCTTGGGCTGGTGCGGATATAATAGTGATCTTAAAAAAAGATAAACCTCCAACAGAACCAGGCTCCTATAGGCTGATTACATTGTTAAACGCCGACGCAAAGATATTCTCTAAATCTTTAGCTAACAGACTGAGTAAGGTTATGGAAAGGGTGGTTTCCCCAGCACAACATGGCTTCATACCTGGCAAAGGGACTACCCAACATACTAGACAGTTGATCACCATCTTAGATGCAGCAGAGGTTTCAGGAGATCCTGTCGCGGCTATTTTTCTGGATGCCGAGAAGGCTTTTGACAGGGTCTCCTGGGTATACTTATGGAAAGCCATGGAGTGGGCAGGTATAGGCAGGGGATATATAACTGCAATTCAGGCACTTTATAAGCACCCCACTGCTAGGATAAGAATTAATAAATCTTACTCAAAGGCGGTACAGATTAGACGAGGGACTAGGCAGGGATGCACCCGCCTCACCCCTACTGTTTGCCACATACTTGGATCCGTTTTTAAGAAGACTCACACAAAATATCAAGATTCCTCCAGTCACACTGCACGAGAAGGATTACAAATTATTCGCTTACGCAGACGATGTGGCCATCATAACATCAACACCAGAGGGGGCACTGATTGAAATAGAACAGGAGGCAAGGAATTTCGGCGCGGTGTCAGGGTACCTAATAAACAGAGGAAAGACACAAGTAATACAGAACAGTTATACAACATTTGTAGACACAAGAGTAGTCCCAGAAACAAGGTACTTGGGAGTCAGGGTGACTGCGGATTTGGAGAAACTAGTGGAGATTAATATGGAACCATTGTTAGGAAAGGTCAAAAGAAACATGGGGAGGGTTAATAATTTGCATTTGACACTAATGGGCCGTATTAATTTTATCAAAATGGTCACTTTCCCAAAATTTTTATATTTGTTTAGAGCAATTCCCCTATACTTTGAAGGCACATGGTTTAACAGAATAGAATCAACAGTGAATAAATTAATATGGGCACAGGGGAAGACACGTAGGGCATACCGTTTTTTGACATTATCAAGAGAGAGGGGAGGCTGGGGGGCACCAGATTTTAAAACTTACTATTGGGCGACAGCTCTACAATATTCTAAAGGGCTATTAGGAGGAAGCGATCAGCAGGATGAGGGAGCGTGCCCAGCGAACGTCTATGAAGCACTCTTGGGAAAGGCGGCAGAGAATGCCCTAGTCACAACTGTGGACTATGCCTATTTTAAACACACAAGGTTTAAGACCCTGAGCGCAATATACAAAATTTGGAGGGCAATTAAGAAAAAACTAGGACTGGGTAGATATAATAGATATCTGAGGCTGTACATGAATGACGATCTCCCGGCAGAGATTTTTAGGGATGCAGTCATGAAAGAGTGGGACGGCAGCGGGATTAAGAAACTAGGAGACTTATTGGATATAAAAGGAGGGTTCTTACTGTTCCAAGATATACAATACAGATTTAAAATAGCTGGGAATAACTTATTTAAATACTTACAAGTGAGGAGTTACTTTCATACAAAACAGGGGGGAGCAGGAGGAATGACAAGCTGTAGGATAGTGGATTATCTGGGGAGCAGTCTACTGTGCTCAATTAGACAGCTGTATGCAGAATTACAGGTATACAAAACAGATGACAGAGAGAGATATGGCAACAAGTGGGTGGAACAAGTGAGAGCTCATCCCGAAGCCCTGCAAGCCTCATTAGACTTTGGCCGAACAATCCTGTGCTCAGCCACATTACAAACCCAACATTACAAAACAGTCTATTCATTATATCATACACCTGCTAGAATTGCCCAATGTGGGGGAAGCACTGGAATAACTTGCCCACGCTGCAATTCAACAGGTGCTAACATTACTCACATGTTTTTACAATGCCCGCAACTATATACTTTAAAATTGGCAATAGAGGAGTTCTTGGAAAAATCTTTGGGGTTAAAAACTAAACTAACTGATGAATTGATAATATTAGGTACAAGTATAGGAGACAATAACATGCATTCAGAATTCCTGTTTATGGCTACAGTAGTGTTTAGGATAGTTGTTGCAAAAGCCTGGAAGGACAAATCTGCACCGACGTTTCAGATCTGGATAGCAAGGCTTCTTTCCACATACAATCTTGAGAAAGCTATATATGATAGAAAAGGTAGAAGGGCAAGAGCCTTGGGGGGTAGGATTTGGCTTCCCATCGAACAATGGAAGAGCAAAAAGAATTAAAAGTACGCTTTTCTGTTTTCTTTTATTTGTGGCTCTGTATGGGCTACATCAACGTTTGCTTTGTTCTATTTTCTTTATTTTTTTTCTCTTTTTTCTCTTTTCTTTTCTCTTCTTTGTTATATGTATAACTCTGTAAAAACAAATCTGTACTGGGAAAAAATTGTAATGGAAAAAAAGTGTAATGGATTTAACAGAAAAATTGCGGGGGGGAGAAAAACTGAATAAAAATATTTAAACAAAAAAAAGGAAAAACCAACACAGTACAGATCATTCACAAATGGTCAACAAATCCAAAACATTTAGCAATGGGTTACCATAAAATTGACTTGGTGATCAGTCCTATCATCTGGCCAAACCCAGGTGTAAGTTAGGCTAGTCCCCTGATCATTGGGACATCAAGCGCCACACCATTTGTTGCTGGTAAAAGATTTGGTCCACCAACACAAATTAACCGTCACTGATGGCTGATCTTGGATGGTTAAGTGAATAGTGCAACGAAAATAGTGACTTTAAAATAGGATGGTGTGTCCTCCTACTAACAACTTTATTCTGTGGCCGAACAGCACCTCCTAATTAAAAACCTAGAACCGTGCAAGAGAGACAGTCAACAAATATCTGTCTTATAACGGGCCAACATGTTTCTGCCTAACGGGCATTTCATCCCTTGGCATTCGTCAGGGCCTCTGTTCTTTCAATAGTTGCACTTAGTGATAATTAAACAAAAAGAAACACCGCCACCACCAGAGTGGAAAAAGTAAGTATAACGGTAGAATACGATACAACCTGTAACAACCGAAGACATTAACCCTCCATGTCAGTTAGGAAGTACGATTTCTATGGAGGAAAATGTATATTAGTTAATTGTCAACTGACTGTGTCATTCACCTAAAACCATGTGTTTCACCAAAAACGATTATAAGAAAAATAGTCTATTCATGCTCACCCTTCATGGTAGGGGAATTGACCTCACCTCACCTGGACCTTGCTCAGGTTCTACGAGGCCCCGCACTACAAAGATATAAGTAAAACAGAAAGAGAGAGCACCATAAAGCGTAGTTACACAGCCTTTTAAAATGCCCAGAACTATTCCTGTACAACAAATCTACTTATATCTAGAGAACAACATATGTGGAGACTCCAACACTCAAACTATGTGTGCCCAGCCTCAAAGTCTCCCAGATATATCATCTAACACAGAGTTGTATTTGAAAAAGATTAATTACATATTCTCAGTGGGAGTAGTATTAATCTAAGGACTCTACCAACAACATTTATTTTAGCTGTATTATCCAAGCCTATGTAATGTGGCTCTAAATAAATATGGCTAAGGTTCTGTGAACTCACCTCTCCGTTGGTACCTCAAGCTCCCATCTGAGTCTTGGGGGAGGTACCGAATCGTAGAGGATCTGCTCTTTAATAGTGTCTTCGGGGGTGTTGGTATTGTAACCCTCCACCTCAATCATCAAGCAGGGAAAAACCACAGCGGGTTTATAATTCCCCTTTACCTATCAATACCTTCTTTGAGACACACAGCACAGGATTTTTTGTTTTAACCCTGTTTTCTTGTGAAGTATACAGCGCACTCCTTTGCGCTCGAAATTGCGCGAGAACTCGCACTCTGGACTACCAGATGATATCATCCTCTCCATTGGTGTAGTTCTATTGCTAAAAATAGCATGAGTAACTAGTAACTGCAAAGATCGGCGGGAAAAACCGGGGCGAGTTCCTGATTCCGTTTCTTTATCAAGCCATGCGCCGGTCTGCTAGCTATACCCCCGATTCCATCTGAAATGCAAAGCGCTCTCTTTTGCGCTCGAGATCTCGCGAGATCGCTCGCGGTAGGGACTACAAGATGACATCATTCCACCCACTCTAGTAGTTCCCTTGCTATAACATGTGTTGACAACCAAAGTATGCAGCGTAAAGCTGCATACAGAGGATCTATAACTCCTATGTTTGTATCGAGCGGGATTGGTGTTTTTAAATTTAGATTTCCTTGGTGTTCTAAATCCAACAAACAGTTTTGCTGAAGGAACTACTGGATGATGTCATTATATCCATATTTGTAGTTCTTGCTCCCTGGATACTCAGAGTCTCACGGGGTACCAGCAAAGAGAGACACACCCTCACACCCAAATTAGTGGTACAGAATCCACTACTCCTATGATAAACATGCAACTATTTTAATAGATAAAGTAATATTCATAGGGTCTATATTGGATGGTGGTGGTGATGGTAAAAGAAACAGCCACGCTTTAGCTAGATATTCTATGTGGTATTTAACAAAAGCCCCACCCACACATGTGGTATATTTATGTTCACAGAACAAGTTCTAGTGGAATCCCCACTGGTATACCAAATGCACAACTGATGTAAAGTATATCACATTAAACAATACTTGATATGAATCATTTGTAATCAATGAGAAGAAACCAAGTTAAAATTCTGTTCTATATTTTCATTTATGTATTCAAAAAGTCAAAGAATCATTAAAGAACTGCGTACTTTCATATACCAAAACTCAATCTGTATAGTAATGCTTGTTATACAAATTTTTAAAAAGACATGACCGTCAATCATTAATGTACATTGTTGTCAACGTTATCGCAACTCAAAAAAGCCCCAATGCATTTCGGGTTGCTCCCTTCCTCAGTGGCCCTGTAAAGTAATGAACATGAAACATATAATCAATTCTTAATGTCAAACTGAGTTCTTAACCAGCTTATGACTGAGTACTCACTCAACTTTGCATTCAAAATTCAAAAAAGGGATTTACTGAATGACAATTCAAAAGAAGACACACTCTGGTGAAGATATAGATACATTACAGTATTAATGATGAACTTATTGCTAGGTCAATAAGAAACTAGGTGTGATGAAGTAAAGAGAAAAGTTGCTTAGAAAAAATCCTCCACCAAGCTTCGACTTCCAGATTTTAAGTTCAATGAGCAACTGGGTGTGATGAAGCAAAGAGAAAAGTTACAACCCAACTGGCCTCCCAGTCAAAAACTGCCTATGTTTATTACTTATGCTAGGTATGCTACCTTATTGATTCGGGTTATTTTTTCATATCTTCTGTTGCAGTGCTCCTTGACAAAGGACTTGGTTAGTCCGAAATGCATCGGAGCCATCCTAATGTTGATTGAATCGATTATTTGATGATCATGTTTGAAATGAAAAAGAAAATCATGAAATGAAAATCTCTCAATAAACTTCAAAACCTCATTATTGGAACTTTTTATTGAAACCTTTTGGAATCTATTGTGTCATCCACACATAGAACCTGAATAAGTGTGCCCATCACAGGGATGCGCCTACACTCCAGTAGCGCACTCAACTCTCTTGATATCTACAGACGCACCGGAACAGTTGCGTCACCTGTAGGAGCACCTTGAAATCCATTACCTTAAATACATCATCCCTGAAAACTATATTACAACTCAAGTAGTGCGCTGTGCCTATTTCTATTTCACCCTAATGCTGCTCAACCACACTACCCCTAGGATTGCTAGGGCAAGCCCATGCCCACTCATAAGGCAACCCCTGGACTCTTTGCACGATCTACCTCATTTTGGTATATCATATAGAGAGCCAGCTTCCTACAATTTTGCCCTGCCTTTACCTGTCACAACAAGAAATAAGTCTACCTCTCGACCTATATTTCTTTTCACTGATTTAGCACACATTCAGAAAGTGGGCTAACTTTCCATTAACAACAAAGTACTGGAACAATTTACAAAATATATTTTTATTTAATTTCTTTTATCAAAAAATGTTTTCATCATAGTTTTCTTTTTTTCAATTATGCTGTACATAATCAATTCAACACATTATTATCCAAAAATTGTATAGTCACATACCAGTGGAAAATTACAGAGGAATAATAAATAATGAATAACCCCAGGTAGAGAGACAAGTAACAACCTCACACACTCTCATTCATACAATTCTCTTACACTCCCTATACACCCTACACACTCTTTCTTACATCTGGGAAGTCAACAAGAAAATTGTATAGCTGTCTTGGTGATCAAATAAAATAACTGCATATAGCAGGATCTAAAAGGCAATGGTCGACGCGTTTTGGTGGCTTGTAGTGGAATAAAGCGCCACCTTCCAGACCTGCCAGATATCAGATCATAAAAGACCGCTCAACCTGGGGGGGGGGGGAACACTACTGATTCGTTTCCACTGTCATTTAATTGGTGGACTTAGCTGTATCAATTATTCAATTTACTCGTTTTCTGCTTTCTTAACCAAATTATGAGCAGTGTGTAACAAATTCTAATGATAGGTGCTCCAACATTGAGATCTGCTGTCCTTTTGAAAAGCGAAATTGGGTTACACAGTAACTCCTCCTGTTTGCACACGTGGTGCATAAATTTTGCCAACAGCGGTACTCCGTGACTTTATTATCGACGTTCGGTTCTGCACTCACCTGTCGTCTTTTGTCTGGCCTTTCCTAATCTTTTGTTGCACTTTGTCTGAATGTTCCTGCCTCGTGTGACCAGTCCCAGCTCCAGCACTGTACCGGAGAATATTACAGGGACACGCCAGTATATGCTCTGCTTCAATAGAATTGTTCAACAACATCAAACAAGGGTCAAGTATCCCTCATTTTTTAAAATTTAGTTTGAATGCTTTTATTGTCTTGTTAAGATAGCTTTGTAAATGATACTTTTGCTGCAGAGAACAGTTTGTAATCTGCAGTTCAGGTCTGAAACTTGGCGTGGCCAACTCAGCCTTTCATCTTGGGGGGTTGGTGAATATAAAAGGCGCTTTCTGGGCTTACCTGCTATTCGTGAGGAGCCAGACTTGTGCTGTGTGTTTTCCTGCTTCCAGCCACCTACATCAACTGTTCGCGACACCCGCTTCGCGGGTGCCGCTCACCGCCTCTTTTGCCCCGTCCTCCCTGGTGTGAGCGGATCCACAGTCCGTGGTGAGTAACGCGCTCCCAGGTTGAGGATTATAACAGTTTGTGCGTGGAGCCTACCGAGGGACTGCGAGGTCCAGCAGCCTCAGCTGCACACAGCTGCTGCCTCTTCCCCCGGCGGCCACGCCCCCAGCCTCCGCATTTAACATCGCCTGGGTTCCTGGTTCACTGGCGCTTTCTGGGCTTACCTGCTATTCGTGAGGAGCCAGACTTGTGCTGTGTGTTTTCCTGCTTCCAGCCACCTACATCAACTGTTCGCGACACCCGCTTCGCGGGTGCCGCTCACCGCCTCTTTTGCCCCGTCCTCCCTGGTGTGAGCGGATCCACAGTCCGTGGTGAGTAACGCGCTCCCAGGTTGAGGATTATAACAGTTTGTGCGTGGAGCCTACCGAGGGACTGCGAGGTCCAGCAGCCTCAGCTGCACACAGCTGCTGCCTCTTCCCCCGGCGGCCACGCCCCCAGCCTCCGCATTTAACATCGCCTGGGTTCCTGGTTCACTGGCGCTTTCTGGGCTTACCTGCTATTCGTGAGGAGCCAGACTTGTGCTGTGTGTTTTCCTGCTTCCAGCCACCTACATCAACTGTTCGCGACACCCGCTTCGCGGGTGCCGCTCACCGCCTCTTTTGCCCCGTCCTCCCTGGTGTGAGCGGATCCACAGTCCGTGGTGAGTAACGCGCTCCCAGGTTGAGGATTATAACAGTTTGTGCGTGGAGCCTACCGAGGGACTGCGAGGTCCAGCAGCCTCAGCTGCACACAGCTGCTGCCTCTTCCCCCGGCGGCCACGCCCCCAGCCTCCGCATTTAACATCGCCTGGGTTCCTGGTTCACTGGCGCTTTCTGGGCTTACCTGCTATTCGTGAGGAGCCAGACTTGTGCTGTGTGTTTTCCTGCTTCCAGCCACCTACATCAACTGTTCGCGACACCCGCTTCGCGGGTGCCGCTCACCGCCTCTTTTGCCCCGTCCTCCCTGGTGTGAGCGGATCCACAGTCCGTGGTGAGTAACGCGCTCCCAGGTTGAGGATTATAACAGTTTGTGCGTGGAGCCTACCGAGGGACTGCGAGGTCCAGCAGCCTCAGCTGCACACAGCTGCTGCCTCTTCCCCCGGCGGCCACGCCCCCAGCCTCCGCATTTAACATCGCCTGGGTTCCTGGTTCACTGGCGCTTTCTGGGCTTACCTGCTATTCGTGAGGAGCCAGACTTGTGCTGTGTGTTTTCCTGCTTCCAGCCACCTACATCAACTGTTCGCGACACCCGCTTCGCGGGTGCCGCTCACCGCCTCTTTTGCCCCGTCCTCCCTGGTGTGAGCGGATCCACAGTCCGTGGTGAGTAACGCGCTCCCAGGTTGAGGATTATAACAGTTTGTGCGTGGAGCCTACCGAGGGACTGCGAGGTCCAGCAGCCTCAGCTGCACACAGCTGCTGCCTCTTCCCCCGGCGGCCACGCCCCCAGCCTCCGCATTTAACATCGCCTGGGTTCCTGGTTCACTGGCGCTTTCTGGGCTTACCTGCTATTCGTGAGGAGCCAGACTTGTGCTGTGTGTTTTCCTGCTTCCAGCCACCTACATCAACTGTTCGCGACACCCGCTTCGCGGGTGCCGCTCACCGCCTCTTTTGCCCCGTCCTCCCTGGTGTGAGCGGATCCACAGTCCGTGGTGAGTAACGCGCTCCCAGGTTGAGGATTATAACAGTTTGTGCGTGGAGCCTACCGAGGGACTGCGAGGTCCAGCAGCCTCAGCTGCACACAGCTGCTGCCTCTTCCCCCGGCGGCCACGCCCCCAGCCTCCGCATTTAACATCGCCTGGGTTCCTGGTTCACTGGCGCTTTCTGGGCTTACCTGCTATTCGTGAGGAGCCAGACTTGTGCTGTGTGTTTTCCTGCTTCCAGCCACCTACATCAACTGTTCGCGACACCCGCTTCGCGGGTGCCGCTCACCGCCTCTTTTGCCCCGTCCTCCCTGGTGTGAGCGGATCCACAGTCCGTGGTGAGTAACGCGCTCCCAGGTTGAGGATTATAACAGTTTGTGCGTGGAGCCTACCGAGGGACTGCGAGGTCCAGCAGCCTCAGCTGCACACAGCTGCTGCCTCTTCCCCCGGCGGCCACGCCCCCAGCCTCCGCATTTAACATCGCCTGGGTTCCTGGTTCACTGGCGCTTTCTGGGCTTACCTGCTATTCGTGAGGAGCCAGACTTGTGCTGTGTGTTTTCCTGCTTCCAGCCACCTACATCAACTGTTCGCGACACCCGCTTCGCGGGTGCCGCTCACCGCCTCTTTTGCCCCGTCCTCCCTGGTGTGAGCGGATCCACAGTCCGTGGTGAGTAACGCGCTCCCAGGTTGAGGATTATAACAGTTTGTGCGTGGAGCCTACCGAGGGACTGCGAGGTCCAGCAGCCTCAGCTGCACACAGCTGCTGCCTCTTCCCCCGGCGGCCACGCCCCCAGCCTTCCCCTTCATTACTGGCTTCAGTTCTACCGCGACGCGGGACGCGCGCGGGGCGACTACCGGGGCGAAGACCGGGCAAAGAGCGGGCCGTTTAAGGCCGTTCAAGGACGGCAGAGGACGGCCCTGGCCCAGAACTCTTGTGTCTTCGCCCCTGTCAACCATAACGTCCATAAATGTCGACCATACGCAACAGAACTCGAAGTTGCGCGAAAAAAGCTACGGCGGTAGCCCAGGTGACTGGACCTATTGATCTTTTTATTTCACGCGTGCACGAGACTATTGACCAAAGTATTGTATTATTGGAAAAAAGAGTCTCTATGGACCTTGCAAATGCTAGGCGCTCATCCTTGGGCCCTTTGGCAAAGGTTAAATCTCCTGCGGTGCAGACTTTGAATAATTGCTCCTTACCCGTAACTATGCCTACTAACAGTGTTCCGACTGTACCGAATACTGTTGATCTATCGGTTGCCCCATCAGACTCGGATCCGTCCTTTGAAGACCTGGAGGTTACACCAGATCTAGAAACCTGCCAGTCACCTGACAAAGGGGAGCCGAGTCTGAGTGGGTCTAATGATGCGGTAACAGTCCCTGTACCCACTGTTCCCCGGAGAAGGGCTCCTAACCCGCCTAAGGTTACATCGAAGGGCAAAAGTAAAGCAAAAGCATCAGTTAGGAATCACAATTTGATTTCCCCCACTCCACAAATGACTTCAGGTATTCCGTGCTGGGTACAAAACATGGTTACTGATTTAAAACTAGACCTTGAAGCCACTTTAGCAGCACAAATCAAACCTTTAATTTCTAAAGTGGATAGGCTTACTTCCTTAATACACTCCAAATGGCCACAAAAAAAGCAGGGACAAGGGCATGTTCAGTTACAAGGGACCACAGAATTAGCCCCCGAATGTTTAACGAACATTCAGTCCCCCAAAGACGTACCAACTAAGGTTCAAGGTATTGCAGCCCCTGGGAACCCGGTTATATTCCTTGAATCGCAAACAGTGAACAACTCGGTCCAACCAATAACTGTATCGATTCCAAAGGAGAATGTCCCTGTTCTGGCGAACCAACACCCAGTTGTTGATAATATTGCCACCACAACCATTCAAGCTAAAGAAGTAGCAGGGAAACCCAATCCAACCTCTGCACAAAATAAACCTGAAGGGCCTAAGCCAAAGCAGGCACGTTTCAGGTCTATTAATTTACCACCAGAGGTTTCTCCTTTTGTTGTCGTGTTGACAGCAGTTCCCCCATTGAAAGAGGGAGTAAAAGAAACGTTTACCGAGCTTAGAAATAAATGTGCTCAATGGCTCCATCTACATAAACCCCTACCTAATAACATGAACGGTGAAATTCTTACCGTGCGTAGAGGGGATTGGGTGGGCAGAAGTAAGAAATCAATAGTAGGGGACGTAATAACTGTTAATTTTAGGGATGTAGGGGCAGCAAGCTATGTATGTAATGCACCCAATAGTGGTCCTGCGACCCAAATTAAACCACTTCCTTTGTCGTATTTTTTACCAAAGCCTGCACGACCTAACCCTCCCTGTTCCACTTTTCAAAGTAACAGTGGACCAGGGTTTTTTCCACAGCAAGCCGTTAAACCTTGGCTGCAACCACCTTATCCGTCCCCTTTTTCCCCACATTATGTTAATTTACAGCAGCAACTACCAAATGCCTCACCTTTTCCTATGCATCAAGTCAAAGCCCACTGGCAACACCCTTTTCATTTTCCGCCACCTGTACCTCAGTCTGCTTACCAATGGCAGCAATCTTTTCAGCCACCACAATTAGACAAACACCCGTGGCAACAAACGAGGCAGGACCCGCCCCACTCCCAAGACCCCTTGTCTGCACAATTCGCCCACCCAAACAGATACGCCGTGCTAGATGAGGTAGACTGACTTAGCCCTCTAGAAGCACTGGATCTAAACATCCCTAAGTCCATTCTTGATAAGGAGTGTTCCTCTTCCTCTGTCAAGCCTCCTGCTGTACCTCACGAATCTACTATATTGTCACTACCAATACCTACCCAGTACATAGATAACCAGGGTAGCTCTGATATATGTAGAACTACTGCCAGCCCGAGCCAAAGTTCAGTTACCACCTTTCGGGAAGAGGGTCCTGCCTTTCTACCACCAGCAAATCAGTCGGAGCTATCTGTTGTTGGTAATCCCGGTAAACCAGCAGGAATTTCTCTTATTTCTTGGAACATCGCTGGTCTTGCCGGCAAACTAGGTACACCCTTTTGGACCAGCTTCCTGGGTGAGGGATTTGACCTAATCCTACTTCAGGAAACTTGGTGTCCAGACCCTATTAACATTGAAGGGTATGTATCCTTCTGTCTTAGAGCAACCAAATCTAGCTCGGGAAGGGCTAAGGGGGGACTTTTATTGTTAGTGTCAACCAAGCTGTGTGACTGTACGGTCAAATATAGTACGACCGTGGGGACATACAGTCAAGTTATTAGGATGGAGTGTAGGAAGAATATTGATTTAGTCATTGTTAATTTCTATAATAATATTTTTGATACTACAAGGGGGGATATTTTACCGCCTTTAGAAAGGGAAATCATTAAGGCTCTGGACATCTCGAAAAGAAAGGCTGAGGTGGTTTGGGCTGGTGATTTTAACTTGCAGCCCTGCCATCTGTCCAATGGGAACATTTGTGGCTTCGATACAGCATTAAAAAGCCATTGGGGAGACCAGGGGGGGAGGGAGGATTCTCCCCACTTCAAACACTTCCAACACTGCAGTTATGGTTCCACTATAAATAATATGCTAGTCACGCTAGACATGACCCTGTTAAACTGCAATGTCAATAATCGGGCAATTACATGCCCTACATTTACAGGCAGAGGTGCAGGTTCATTCATAGATCATATTTTGCTGTCTAGCAGTGGAGACTACACAGATTTGTATGTGAATGAAGAAAGTCTCAGTGACCACAATAGCTTACGTGTTACCCTCTTGGGGCATGGTACTTCATTAGTTCCGGGTGGTAAATGTACAAATGATATAGTACCTACTAGACCTAAGGGCTTAAGGGTCAAATGGACTGGTCTAAACTCCAAAGTCAAACAGAAGGAGGTTGTTACTCTCTGTAAGAACCAAATCAGTTATTGTTTGGATGATGACAGTGACTCTGGCTGCTTAATAGATTACTTTGTATCCATGAATAGCATTATTGATGGTATTTTTACTAAGATCCCGTCAGGTAAGGGCGGTCCAAAGCAGGGGTGGTTTGATAAAACATGTATAGTCACCCTCCGCGACCTAAAGAATGCGCTAGGCACTAGACCACGTGTTAAGACGGAGATACAATACCTCAGGGCCTGTTATAAAACAGCCATTGGTAATAGGAAGAAGGTATTACAGTCTGAGGCATGGGACAAGCTGAGGGAGGCTGCTGAGACCAAAAACAGTAAACTTTATTGGGAAACAATTAATAGCCCGTTTCTCAATAAAGAAAATGTTCCAGAATTGACCTCTCACGTGGCATGTAGCGACTGGGTTACCCATTTTTCTAAAATATTTAATCCAGAAAGGTCAACCTCTGAGTTATCTCCACCAGATCTAAGCCCATGGTTGCCCCTTTCGATGGACATAACACTAGATGAATGCCAGGAAGCTATCTCTTTAAGTAAAGGAAGCAAGGCCCCTGGCCCTGATGGGGTTCCGCTGGATTTATATAAAGACGAAATAGCGTTATGGGCTCCCATTTTGACGCGGGTTTTTAATTGTGCAGCCGAAAGTGAATTTCCTTCTACTTGGGGTCAATCGATCATCATTCCTCTACATAAGAAAGGTGACAAGTCAGAGGCCTCTAATTATCGTCCAATTTCATTATTGGACGCCTCTGTAAAGGTGATGAGTAGGATTTTGCTGAGGAGGCTGGAAGACTGGGCAACTGATTTTAACATTTTAACTAGAGTCCAATATGGCTTTCGCAAAGGCCTGGGTACACTGGACCAATGCGTAAATCTGGACCTTTTAATCAGTAAATATACTGTGGCTAAAAATGGTAACCTCTTTTTATGTTTTGCTGATCTGAGCAGCGCATTTGATTTAGTTAACCATAATATTCTCTGGGAGGTTCTGCTTGATGCAGGGGCACCAAGGGAAATAGTGAATTTTCTAGCTAGATTGTATGAAAAACTCTCATGTAAAGTCCGCTATGGCACCCTTGGTGAATGTACCCCGTTTTTTAGAGTGTCTCGGGGCATACGTCAGGGTTGTGTTTTAGCCCCGCTTTTATTTTATTTTCCCTTTTCATTAATGGTGTTGACCGATCCCTGTCTGACATCCCAGCAGATGCCCCTTTGATTGATGGTAAACCTGTTCCGCTGTTACTTTATGCGGATGACGCTGTCCTTTTATCTCGAACACAGTTGGGCCTTCAGCGCCTAATTGATAATTTCATGCAATTCATTCAAGCTAGGCGGCTTCGTGTGAATAAAACTAAGACATACGTAATGTCATGTGGTCAGGCAGCCAAGCAGGTTAAGCATACCTTCTTCCTTGACAAGGAAAAGCTAACTTCTGTTAAATCCTTTTGTTATCTGGGAATAACATATAATAATAGTGGGTCTTGGAACGCGGAATTTGATGCCGTAAAGATAAAAATGCTACGGTCCACTAGTAGCATATTTCGTTTTGCCTCCAAACTCGGCTCACGAAGTATCTCTGATATGGTGAACATATACAATGTATGTTGTGTTTCCTCTGCTCTGTATGGGGCAGGGGTATGGGGTCACTGTGAGGGTATTTCCCTGCAGAGGGAGGAAAACAAGTTCTTAAGGAGGCTGTTATGTGTTCCCCCTTCTGCCTCCACCCAGTTGATCCATGAAGAAGTTGGGATCGAGTATATTTCTGACTTAGCAGCAGTTCGGCCACTCTTATTGTGGCGTTCTATTTGGGCTAAGCCAGAGACTCGATTCACCAAGGACATTATCCTTGATTGTATAGGCCTGGATCACTCCTCACATGTATTGTGGTTAAGATACATACATCGTTGGTATCTACTTCTTTTTAACATTGATGTGTTCCGTGAGCCTGAAAAGGTTGTCTCCATTTCAAAAAAAGAAATTAAGATTACGTTCCTTAATTTTCGAAAGGCCGAACGAGACAAAGCCGTTAGCAATCTTGTTACTATGAAATTTTATAAAGACCTAAATCTAGCACCCGGATTACAACCCTATCTTGTATTTGTGACTCGCCCTTCTCACCAGTATGTCCTAACACGGGTTAGATTGGGCACTGTACACCACTTGGTTGCCTTTCCAAACACGAAAACTAGTTCAAATATACCCTGTCCATGCGATAGCACCTCCAGGCAAAGTAGTTGCCATTTCTTGCTTTTTTGTAAATTTTATCAGTTTTTTAGGTTAAAATACCTTAAACCCATTTTTATCAAATATAACATTTGTACCACACAAACAGCATTGATATTTTTATCTTCACTAGAGAACGAGGAGACTTGTTTCTTTTTGGCTACTTATATTTTAAAATGTACAGCTGCCAGGAAAAGTATTGTATTATAATGTTGTTTACTTACCTGTCTGTACTTATGCTATACAGCTGCCAGGATTTGTTAATGATGATATTACTGTTAAACACTCCTGTCTGTATATATATGCTCTCACTTTTATGATCCATATCAATTCCTGTAATTAAGGTATTATAAAACATAATGCGGTCCACTGTATTGAATGCTTACTTAATAATTTTAATGTACAGTTCCCATGAAAAGCCTAGTGAGCAACTCCTACTGATCCCCAGCTAGTCATTGTAAGAATGTTCGTATTTTGTAATAACATGATGACCTATAGAGGTATGATCACTTTCTACTTGATGCACTTTAGCCTCTTTTTCTTCTTTTTAGGAATGACTATATGGCGTCCTTTTTAATATTTCAATTATGTATTTCTGCTTGTATGATTTGTATGTACAAATCGAATAAAAGCTTTTTGAATTGAATTGAATTGAATATAAAAGGAATACTATTCATCCCGACACTAATAACACATTTGTACAGGGCTTGAAAGAGCAAAAGATATTTACATTTCACACAGTAATCGACTCTGGAATTCTAGCCCTTACTTTGATAAACAGCACATTTTACATAAAGAGCGACAAGTCATTAACAGTTACATCCATGTAATACAATACATTTAGAAAATAACTACCTTTGTGCAATGTAATGGTCTTAAAAACTACTGCCCACTACCAATCAGACAATAAGAGGTTTGCCCTTCCAACCACATTCTTTTCCAGCCAGCTCATGTAAAACATATCACTCACACAACAGAATATAGTCCACTGCCCCTGCATAAACCACTAACTCTACTAATTGTGCACCTTATACAATCAATAAAACAAGAAGAGAATACAACTAGGCATAGGCAAGATGTTTTTACTTGCAGAAGGTTACAAATATCACCGACCCTTTTCACAAAAGGCACATATATATATAGAATTGATCTCAGACGGGTTTATTTTAAACCCTGCCACTTACGCAGCACCTCAGCTCACACATACCTATTCCAAACCCTTTGTGGACCCTTAATACTTGCCAGCTACAGACCAATCTCCCTGCTACCATCCCTCGCCAAGAGAAAATCATTAACAGAGACCTCACCGAATACCTCAACTGCCGCCAACTCCTTGACACCACTCAGTCTAGTTTCAGACTCAACCACAGCATGGAAACTGGCCATATCTGTGCCATGGATGACATCTGTGGGACTCTGGGCAGAGGAGACTTAGCGGCCCTCATCCTCCTGGACCTCTCTGCAGGATTTGATACAGTCTCCTGCCACATCCTCATCTAATGCCTGCATGACATCAGAATCCAAAGACATTCACTCTAATTGATCTACGCCTTCCTGACTGGGAGGACCAATCAGTTAACCTGCCACTGTACACTTCAGACAGCTGTGACCTCATCCGTGGTGTTCTGCAAGAATTCTCAATGAACCTGACCCTCTTCAATGCATACATAGTGCCTCTAGTCAACATCATCTTCTCTCACAACATCAAATTATTTTATTATGCCGACAACAAGCAACTACTTCTCTCCCTCAACGACAAGGACACCGGGATCAATGTCAATGCCTGGGGGCGTGGCTTAGCACGCGAAGCAAATGGTCGCCTGCGGGTAGAGCTCCGTGCCGAGTTCCCCTTCCCGACGCTGTTCTCCGGGACAGTTCTGCCCTGAGGCCGCCGAAAACCACCGGCGAGTGCCCCACCAGACCCGACGCGGCGCCTGTCCAACTTTGGCGCGGATCGGGCCCGCGAAACCGCACCGGGAGGTGCCGGCCGCCCGCGGCCGCGAAAGTTGCAGCCGGCCCGGGCGTGGACCCAGGAAACACCGAGGATCCAGCAGCTGCGGTAGGCCCAGAACCGAGGCCGACACCTAACGCTAGCGGACCACGCGCCAAAACACCGGAGGCCGCCCACCCCCCATGACGGTGAGGAACTGGGGCGAGATGACCTCACAAACCCGGCTGGACTTCCCAAACACACATTAAGGCGGATCGGCGGGAGTGCCCTAATCGCCAGGCCTGGACGCGTCACCCCTGCATCGGGAGCTACACTGGCCCTGAATCATAGCGGTGAGGAGTGGAGAACGGCTGGGCTTCTGACGCCTGGGGAGCTAGAGGGCAGTAGAGGCTGGGGCACGCAACACGACACTCGCCGGCAGCCACACGCGCCGCGACACACGGGGCCCCGGTCGCAAGCAGCACCCATTGGCTCCGCAACACAACGAGGCCTGCGACCCACCGGCGCTACCCCAGGCGCACACCGAGGACATAGCGACGGCTTGAGGGGACGGAGACCCGCACCACCTGCGATCAGAGCGAAGCTCAACACCGAGCGGCTGCCATACGAACGGAACCAACCGCCGCGCCAGCACAACATACAGCCCACTGGGATCCACACAGACCCTGAGCCCCTTGCCATAAACGGGCTCACGACTCAAAAGGGGCACATCGCGGACCCGCGCCGCACACCCAGATATACCGCGCAGCACCGGGGTGCGAGGCGCCCAGCAACTGTCTGCCCTCCTAGGAGCGACCGAGTGCCACGCGAACACCACGCAGATAGAGCCTAGCGACACCAGCAGCCGGGCCCCAACCAGCAGCAGACGACCCTCACCCACCTCCCCGCCATTGGCCAGGCCGGACTGAACCGTGCCGGGACGAGGAGAGCGGACTCCCCGTAGGACGCCGATGTCTGGCGGGACCAGGGCGCGGACTGGCACTGGGGGCACGAGGCCTAAAGGCGACATGAACAAAACTAGCAAAACCACAGACCAGGACCAGACGGCAGCGAAGCTCGACGTCATGCTGGCAGCCATGGAGCGGCTAGAAGAATCAATTCAACTCACACGCACCTCCTTGGCCACTAAGATCGACAGTGTGGCCATAGACCTTACGCATCTCCGCGAAGACCACAAAAAACTCGCTGACCGCACCTCGATGCTGGAGGGAACCGTGAAGGAGCTCCAACCCCAAGCCAGCCGGTCGCATACCCAAACACAGGACTTACTGAACCGAGTGGAGTTCCTTGAAGACCGGGCCGAGGATGCAGAAGGCAGGGCGCGGAGGAACAACGTACGCTTGGTCGGCGTCCCGGAGAAATGGGAAGGGAGAACACCGGAGGAGCACATGGAAAAATGGCTGACATCCATCCTGCCTGAGGGCTCACTCTCGCCTCAATTCGTGGTGGAACGCGCCCATAGAGTACCGACTGCGCCCCTGGCTGCGGGCTCCAACCCAAGGCCCATGCTCCTCCGCATCCTGAATTATAGAGACCGGGACTCCATACTGAGAGAAACACGCAAACTTGAGGAGGTGAGAATCGAAAACACCAAAGTAATGTTCTTCCCGGACTACACCATTCATGTACAAAGGCAGAGACAATCCTTTTTAGCCGCGAAGAAACGCCTGCGCCAGCAGGGCCTACAGTACTCCTTACTATTCCCTGCGAAACTCAGAGTGCTAGCCTGGGAGAAAACCCATTTCTTCACAGACCCAGATGAAGTGGAAGCGTGGCTGGACAGTGGCACGGATACAGCCCCCAGGACCCCGGCAACCCACGCGAACGGATACCAACCCGGCGGGAACAGGAGACGACGGCGCCCGAAGCAGCGAACGCAGGGGCGCACGAACGGGCCAAAGAAGATGTCTCCCCCTGCCGACGCCATGCAGCAGGAAAAACAAGACGCCCTCCGCCTTGTGCGGGAACTCAGCAACTCCCCAGCGCCTAGCGACCCAACTGGCAGCGGCACACAAGACCCCCCAAGCGACGACGAAGCAAACTACGGAATGTCGGACTCTCCTGCGACAGATCCTGGACCGGACGTCACCCCCCAAACCTCGGAATATATCGGCTAACTGTCTCCTAGAGCATATCCACCAAGCCCCCCACAGGAACACTCGAAGGGCCACCCATGTGGAGATTGCGGACACAGACTGAGCACGACTGGCCCGACGAGACCTCCGGATAACTGAGAGCTGCACCTCGTCCTGGCGATGGCCCAGCGGACGCTGGGCGGCCGGCCCCCCACTCCTGTGGCCTGCCACCCTGCTGCACACGAATCAAGACACGTAACGTATGGCATTAAATGTTGGTTTTATACCTATGACTTTTATAGTTGGGGCTGACTAGGGCCTTCACATACCCACCGGGAAGGGGGACGACCCCTCTTCGATGACTCTACGAACACTTGGCCAGCTGCTACTGCTAGCACTGCACGGCCGCCCCCAGAACTGAACTAAACTTTGTTACTCTCCTTGAGAGCATGGACGGGAGCACGTTTGCCCACCGACCTCTTGGTATTTCGCATGTTTGCGATGTTCATTGGCTACCTGTTTTATTGGCCACGTTAACTACCTGTTTTCCCCCTTCACAAGACCGCAATGGCGTGCGGGCCAATCACTATTCCTTACGTACTGCGGGCGGGCGGGGGGTGGGACGGGGTGGCCACTCTGGGGAGACCGTCAATACAAAGCAATGTCTGTGATCACTATATGCACATGGAACGTGAGAGGGATGCACACACCGTCCAGACGGTATCAAATATTCTCATACCTCAAACGCCATAATGTACATGTTGCTCTCTTACAAGAGACGCATCTCTGTGCGAAGGAAGTCACCACCCTACGCCGCAGATGGCGTGGCCACCTATACGCCACGCACCACTCTTCTTACGCTAAGGGGGCGCTGGTATGGATACGTCCGGGCACCCCGTGGATAATGCAGGACGCCTTGGTGGACCCCGGGGGGAGACATGTAGCAGTCAGGGGCAGGATAGATGGGAACCCGATAGTGCTAGCCTCGATATATGCACCCAACACAGGGACACAGGATTTCTTAACACAACTGTCCGGCACCCTGGCGCCATGGCACGGCACACAGTGGATACTGGGCGGGGACTATAACTGCACACTGGACCCTTCTCTAGACCGTTCCCGTCCCCCGCGCCCTAACTCCCCAGCCCTTCACGCAGCGCGAGCCCTCCTAGATTGGTCCACGCAATGGGACCTGCTAGACGCATGGCGTAACCATAACCCAGACACCAGGGCCTACTCCTTCCACTCAGGGGCACATAATCTGCATGTACGCCTAGACAGATACATGGTATCCAGAGACTTACTACCGGCGATACGAGACACGCAATACATGGGCCGCACGCACTCGGACCACAACCCTCACTTCATGACACTCACCTGGGAACAGCCGCGACCACCAATCCCCACCTGGCGACTACAACCGGACCTCTTGCTTGACGGCACATTCAGATCCTCGATAGGGGCGCAAACAGCACAACACTTCGAGGAGAACAACAACACTGCCTCCACACCCCAGATAGAGTGGGACGCGTTCAAAGTGGTCCTGAGGGGGCTATGCCTCGGAACCCAGGCACACACCCGCCGACAGCTGGAAGCAGACCTGAAACAGATAGAAAGGGATTTACTGCACAAAGAGCAAGAGGCGACGGGAGGGGATGACACAGAGCTGCTTGAGGCTAGGGCAGAACACGACAGGCTGATAGGCAGACTAAAACAAGTCAACTTCACTGCACACTCAGCACGCACACACCGCTACGGCGACAAGCCGGGCAAACTCCTAGCCTGGCTGATAAGGCGAGAAGACCGCTCCGCCCCGGTAACGGCCATAAGCCCTACTGCGGATACCGTGGTGTACACTCAGGCGGGCATACATGCAGCCTTCGTAGCGCATTACAAGACACTATATCAGTCGCAAATGGCCAATCCGCAACCGGACATCCAAGCATACCTGGAGGAACTCACACTTCCCGCCCCGACCGATGACCAACGAGAAGAGCTCGGAGCCCCGTTGGTAGCGGAGGAATTACGTGAGGCCATATTCGCCCTCTCTAACGGGAAGACCCCAGGTCCGGACGGACTGCCTGCAGAATACTACAAAGCGTATTCTGACATCCTAATTCCCGAGCTGCTCAGAACATACTCGGCGGCTCTAGACGACTCATCCTTACCAACATCCATGAACGAAGCCATACTAGTATCGCTTCTCAAACCGAACAGGGAAGGGATGCTCCTCGGGTCATATAGGCCGTTAGCTCTGCTTAATACGGACTACAAAATCCTGGCATCAGCACTGGCCCGTAGACTAGCGACCCTGGTACCGGCCCTGGTGCACAAGGACCAGAACGGGTTTGTCCCAACGAGATGCACCTCCCAGAACATCCGGAGGCTGTTCCGGGTGCAGGAATACGCAGCCCAGACGTGGCCAAGATCGGGTTGCCTGGTGTTGGACCTAGAGAAAGCGTTCGACTCTGTCGAATGGCCCTATTTATCGGCAGTGCTACGCAAGTTTGACCTGGGCGATGACTTTCTAGAATTGGTCGGCCTGCTATATGGGAAACCTGAGGTGAGGGTACGCACTGGCAAGTTGGTCTCGGAGCCCATAAAGGTTAGAAGAGGCACCAGACAAGGTTGCCCACTTTCCCCACTACTATTCTCCTTGGCGATTGAACCACTGGCTGAACGGCTGCGCTCCAGCGGAGCACTGTGGGGTATCCCGCTAGCAGATGGCACGCATGCAGTGTCGCTATACGCAGACGATTTACTCTTATATATCAAAGACCTTGGGAATGTACCGCAGGAACTGTCGGACATCTTCCGCACGTTCGAATTGATGTCAGGCCTCAAAGTTAACTGGGCCAAGTCAGGGGCTTATTCGTTCACCCCCGACGCTCCGGACCCGACACTTCACATTAATAATGAACGACTGACATGGTACCAAACCACGTTCAAGTACCTGGGCATCCATGTATACAGGACGCCCCCAGACATCTTAGACGGCAACCTGACACGGGCCATAACGTCTGTTCGCACACAGTTCGCCTTCTGGAAAACTCTCCCCATCAACGTGCCAAGCAGGGTAACCTTAACGAAAATGATAATACTCCCCAGGCTCCTATACTACTTTGCCAATCTCCCACTCTACATCCCGGTCCGCATATTCAGAGAGCTGGAATCCATGCTTAGAGATCTGATCTGGAACGCAGGCAGGCCGAGAGTAGCACTGACGAAACTCTACAACCCGGTCACTGAGGGCGGCGCAGCAGTCCCGAACCTAGAGCTCTATTACCTAGCAGCACAAGTGCAATGGGCAGTGGCCTGGATTTCGGGCAGGAATCTCGAGGACACGGCTACGGCCACAGACGTCCTTTCCCAACTGCAGGTACTCACCCTATTTCACCCGCTGACGAGCCCTAGGAAGCACCCGCAGCTACACGTGGCTGTAGCCACGAAATGTTACGACAGATGCTTACGCCTCACCAGACCCACCATACCGTATGCGCCAGCGCTACCGCTCCTGGGCACCCCCAAAGCCACGTCAGTCGTGACAGAGGCGACACTGGCACAGTGGACCCACGCAGGCATAGAGACCATGGCAGATTTGTACGCAGATGGCGCTTTACTCTCCTTCGAGGCACTGACTGCTGACACGGGACTACCCGCGGGACAATTCCTACAGCATGCCGCAATACTGCGGACGCTTACACGGAAATGGGGGAACATCGCTGACGAACCGCCCACACACCAGCTAGTGCAGTGCATGCACGTGATGGGCAACGGGACGCACGTGGTGCACTGGCTGACGCAGGCGCTACTTTCGCACACCCAACACGCATTGCAACCTCTCCGGGACAAATGGGCGGAGGACAGAGGGAAGGCATGGACGGACAGGGAGTGGGCGGCGATACTCTCAGGCCCCCGCAACATTCCCCGCAATGCACGTTTCAAACAGATCCAATTTTATGTTCTACACCGCGCATATCTATCCCCGGACAAGATAAACTTGTACTTCCCGGGCACGGGAGCCAAATGCCCGAGGTGTGACACGGAGGGAGCGGATCTCCTCCACATGCTATGGCAATGTCCCCAACTTCGGGCATACTGGCACTCGATACACACGACACTGAAACGATGCACGGCAATGTCGATCCCGCTCTCATGGGAGGCGTGCCTCCTGGGCCTCTTTCATAGGACCAAACTGAGCAGGGTGACTTCCCGCTTCTGGGACCTTGGCCTCATCACAGCCAAAAGGCTCATTACGAAGCACTGGAAGCGGGCGGCACCACCAGCGGCGGAGCACTGGCGCGCATCACTAGATAACTGGGCGAAAGCGGAAAGCATATCATTACATAATGAGGAGACAGCGGGATTGCGTAAATACCCCATAGCGGCGCCTTGGGACGATATGATCCGCTCTTTCCACAATGGACCCCAGGCACCAGACACTCCTGAGAGACAGACACCCCCAGATGGGGAACATAGCGATGACCAACACACTCCAGGTGCCGCAGACGACAGACACAACGCTCATACACCTGACCCCTAGGCACCCCCCCCTCTACTCCCACCCCCCGGCTCAGCTGACACGCCAGGATTGCCGACACCCTCCTGCATCGCCAGCGTACTTCCCACACATGCAAGATCAGACACGAGCCTGCTGAAACGTTGCCACTGGGTCCTCCCCCCCCTCTCTCCTCGCCCCCCCCCACCGTAGGCCCCACCAGCTGCTGCACCGCACGCCCCACGACCCCAAGTTTGACACCCCCACCCCGTTACGTTTTCACCGAAGTAGCTTGATTGACGGGATACAACAACTAAGACAGCATGATCACGCACTGTTTGAACGCTGACATTCTCGGCGAACTACTGTGATATACTCTGCAGACTACTCCATGATCTATGTATGCATTACCTTGAATATTGAATCTTCATACATTGAGACTCTGTATGGAATATGCTTGTACTCTTCTTTTCTCCTTTGCATTGAATAAAAGACATATTTAAAAAAAAAAAAAATCAATGTCAATGCCTGCATGACTGAAATCACCCACTGGATGTAGACCAACTGTCTAATGCTGAACACCGAAAAGACCAAAATCATGATCTTCATGAAGAGTACATCATTGAAGGACTCAACCTGATGGTCAACAGAGCTAGGACCTGTAATGATTTCCAGGTAGGTTCCGCAGGAGCGTCAGGAATCCGATGATAATTCCACAGCCTTCCCCTACGGCCTTCCGACTCTATCAAACTCTAGAGTACCGAGAGGCTCGCCAGGGGAAAACAGGGAGACAAAACAAGGAAAGGCGGGGAAGAACAAAAGAAGGCTTGACTGTATTCTCCTATGATGATTGAACACCTTGCTGTGTGGAGTTCAGGAGGACATCGAACACCTTGCTGTGTGGAATTCAGGAAGACATCGGCTGAAAGACAAATACATATATCTAACAACAGTTCTTACTATGAGCCTATGTGTTCTCTATAGCAGTTTGATAAAGAAAATCTTACTGCGAGTAAGAAAAACTTGTAGTACTCTTGGGCATAGAATATGCTAAATGTTAGTTCACAAATGTATTCCAAATGTATTCCAAATGAAAGGTGGGTATTTACTCCAGGATATTTGTAGAAATTTCAACCATTTATTTGTTTGACATCATATTAACTTCATATGATTGAACAGTCACGACGTATTTTTCAAGAATCAATCATACATAAACAGCATGTATAAGATCCACATGGTTTTAGATTCCCCAATGCATTTCGCACAACAGTGCGCTTCCTCAGGGGGTCTGTAAAATGAAAGGAAATAGGACTACTAAGTAATGGTGAAATGAGAGGAGCACGGAAATACAAGGTGATGATTGATGTGACTTCAAAACATACTTGTGACCCAAATGAAACGTAGAATCTTCCACGTGCAAGTGTGTTTTGTAAATGAAATAAATAATGTGAATAAAAGAACATCTTAGGTATAGTGACAAAGGACTCGCCTTAAAAAGGTGCCAAACTTAGAATCTTGAAAGTGCTAGAGAATACCAACATAACATCCCAAGTGAGTACGCACAAAAATGAATGAATGAAAAAAGAACACGCAAACTATTAAAGTGACCAAAAGATCCCGACCTTATGCCCGGTAAATAAAGTCGCCGCTACAATGGTGAAAGTAAGAGTCTTACCGCGTTAGGAAAGAAGTGGAAGAGTCTAACGGCAGAGCGCCGTGTGTAGGCGAAAGCCAGGCTCCGTACACAGGAGGAACCCGGAAGACGCCACGCATGCGCGCGTGAGTGTATAAGAAAGGTTGGGGAGAGTAAACATAAAAGACGAGCGTGCAAGCAACTAACACAGTAAAACATAAACAAAAGGAAGAGTTCTGGATACACTAAGGTCGAAGAAAGCCAAATAATAAGAGAAAGTCAAGAAACAAAGGATGGGATTAGATAAAATGTGGGAAAAAATATAAAGTAAGCTAAAGTCAAACACAGGATATATAATTACTAAATAAAAAACGAATGAGGCTGCCCATAGAAAACGAATGGTCAACTGAAGAGAATGCATGGCAACATATGAAAATATCTCTAAGCATACAAGAATCTGGGTAAACATGTTAAATAGATGGCAACTATATCACAGCTTACTAGAAAGACCAATCTGTACCAAATAACGGGTATAACATGTCAAACAACACATTAATGGATCATAAATGACAACTGAATTCCAAGCGGTCATTAAGTCCTTTCGGTTGGACCGCCCCAAGGCGGTAAATCCAGTACAGCTCACGTTGTAATAAGTTTTTGTTATTGTCTTGATGTGGTGGTTTATCAACAGTTTCCAGAATTAGAAATCTTATTTGACTGGGATTGTGTGAATGTTGGATAAAGTGAGAAGCAATATAGGATTTGAGGTTTCTAGTGCGGATGTTACTGCGATGTTCATTCAACCTGGTCTTAATTTTGCGTTCAGTTTTGCCAACGTATGGGAGGCCACAAGGGCATTTGATCATGTAAATCACATTAGTTGTATCACATGTCGCATTCACACGAAGGTTGATGGTGGTACCTCGAGTAGGGTGAGTCATAGTGGATCCGGGAATTATGCTGTTGCAGTGACTGCAGTTATGGCATGGAATAGTACCTTTGTGGATAATGTCACTGGTAATTGACGGTTGTTTGATAAGCTGTTGTATTGTTTTGGTACGTTTGTATGCAAAAATGGGTAGTTTTAAAAAAATTTGATTGAAATCTGTTTCTGATTGTAGTAGTGGCCAGTGTTTACGAATAACCTCTTTGATTTGGCGAGAATGGGTGGAATATTTTGTTGTGAACACAGATCGTGTATCCTGTTGTTGAACCTTGGGTTTGGGTTTAAGTAATTCATCTCGAATCTTGAGCTTAACCCTGTTTTCTGCACAAACTGTGGTGTTTTTAGGATATCCACGCTGGTGGAATTTTTCCAATATTTTGGAGCTGTTAGTTCTGAATGCTTCCTCTGTGGAAGCAATCCGTTTAGCTCTCAATAGCTGAGAGTATGGTAGGTGCCGCTTTAGACTTGGTTGATGGAAACTTTTGTGGTGAAGATAATTATTGCGATCCGTAGCTTTGGTGTAAACGGAGGTTCTGAATTTAGTGTCATGTAGTTGAACAAGTACATCCAGAAATGGGATTTCAGTCTTGTTGAGTGTATGAGTAAATTGAATCCGTTCATTAACAGTGTTGAGATGATTGATTGCAACTCTAAGTTGAGACTCCGTACCTTGCCAAACAAGGAAAATATCATCAATGTATCTGTAGTACGCACATATAAAAGGTTGCCAAAGTGCGTTGTGGAGTATATGTTGGAGTTCAAAAGTATACATAAACAGATTGGCATATGCCGGAGCAGCACAGTTGCCCATTGCTACTCCAGACAGTTGTAGGTAGTGATGGTGATCAGGAGTCTTAAAATAGCTGTGTTGTAGAATGAATTGCATGAGTTCCATTATGAACACCTGAAGTTCCAATGGTTTGTCAGTTTGTACTAAAGCTGTCTCTAGTGCTTCTAATCCCAGGTTGTGCGGGATTGAGGTGTACAAAGCGTTTACATCAATAGTACATAAGATGATGGGTTGGTCACTAGGAATCACAATTTGTTCTAATTTGTTAAGGAAGTCCGTAGTATCCTGAATGTATGTTGTCATACCTTTAACGCTTGCTTGTAGATGTTTATCAATGTAAGCTCCAGCGGGAGCGTGTATTGAATTGGTAGTACTTACAATTGGTCTGAAGGGCGGTTGTCTTAAGTTCTTGTGAATTTTAGGTGTTAGGTAGATGTATGGTACCTGAGGATAGTCCTTGATAAGGTATCTTTTGTCTCTGTCAGAAATGGTGTTAGAAGATACAGCTTTGTTGATTATCTTGAGTAGTATCTCTTTGAAAGCAAAGGTGGGATCAGAATTCAACAACATGTATAGATCAGTGTTGTGTAAATGTTCTTTGAGGCTTTCTGAGTAGAACGTTGACTCCATAACAACAATTGCACCACCCTTGTCAGCTTTACATATGGTCAATGTTTGATTGTTAGCAAGTTGTTGTATAGCTTGTCTTTCAGGGATCGTAAGATTACTCCGATGACTCTTTTGAGTATCAAACATTGTGTGTAGATCTTGTTGCACTGCTTTTTCAAAAACATCCAGAGACTTGTGGCTGGTGGGTGCCATAAAGTTGCTGGGAGGGCGTAAACCCATGAGGGTATCTTTGTCTTGGGTATTGGAAGGTACGCAAATGTTCTCAAAGAAATGTCTTAGCCGTAGTGTTCTCATAAATTTGTAAAATGAGATGGAAATTTCAAGTTCATTGGTTTGATACGTAAGAACAAAGTTCAACCCTTTTTGTAAGACTTGTTGTTGCGTGTGGCTGAGTGAACTTTGAGAGATATTGACAACTAGATTATGTGGCTTCTGGTCGATTTCGCAGGTGGAAGTAAGTTGTCTGTGGTGTTTGAACCTCCTCGATCGTCGATTGGTTCGGGGCCTACATCTAAAAAAGGATCCGCAGTTGTGGTAGAGGTTGAATCTTTGGCATTTGTAGAGGTGGTTGGTTGTTCAGTTCTTGTACTCTCCGTTGTGGGTTGTTGTCTAGGTTTGCCTCGTGGGGGCATCCTGCGTGTAGAATCATCGGAAGATGATGTCTCTCCATCTGTAGATCTGTTGGTAGGATTACGGTTTTGTCTCCTGACCGCATAGATCTCGGCCCAATTGTACACCTCTCCCAATTTATAATCAACCGTATCACGTTTGAACTTCCGAAGTTTTCTTTCGTTGATTTCTTTAATATATGTATCAAGTTTGCTATTGATGTCCTCCAAGATAGTAGAAAATTCCTCTGATGTAATTTTTTGGCTAAGTTCTTGTTTCAGTTGCTTGACCTCGTTTTCAAGTTCCTCTAACAGTTTAGAAAGTTCTTCGACAATCAAAAGTATCAGGTCTAATGAACATTTAATGAGTATACCAAACCACTTTTCCGTGAAACGCGGATTATTTTTGCACAATGTTGACTTAAAAGGTATTCGCAAACCTCTGGGGATGCGTTGAACACGGTGGTATCTGATAAGTGTTGAGGCATGAAGCCTTTGATTGATCTCTCGTTTGGCTGTGAATAGTAGTTGACGCACATTCGCTTGAATTGACCCTGTACTTGATGCAATATATTCCGGCTCCTGAATTAATGAGTAGATCCTATCAGTATCATTGGTATTGAATTCAAAAGTGTCAGCTTTGTTGCTGGTTAAGCCAGCTATGTCTGCGTACGACATGATTTTGGGTGCAATCGCGGATTGAGCCAGTAGGGAAATAATGAAATCGTGAAAAACCGCTGCACTCCCTTGTAAAAATGTTCTAAACAATAGTAATCAATTTTTAGTTCTTGTAGGTACTACAGGTGTTCACCTCCTGGGTCCCGAGGTGCTGGCAATAGAATGATAAAGAAAATCTTACTGCAAGTAAGAAAAACTTGTAGTACTCTTGGGCATAGAATATGCTAAAGAACTAAAATTGATTACTATTGTTTAGAACATTTTTACAAGGGAGTGCAGCGGTTTTTCACGATTTCTCTATAGCAGTTTAACATACCCCCAATGTTTTGTCTGATATTCAGGAGTGATGTACAGGATGGTGAGGTTCTCGTCTTGAGCTACAACTAGAATAATGGAACAGGATTGAGTAATGATATTCTCTTTCACCAGGAACATACACTCTAGACTCTTAAAACACAAAGCTCTCTCACTGGTTTTGAAGTACAAGACTGTCCAACGTAAGTGGTGTTCAATAGTATCCTTGACAAGCGTTCAATGCCAACACCAGCACTGGGCAGAAAATATCTAAAGAACAAAACATATGTATGAAAATCAAAGTACATCAAATGTCTGGAATAAATAAGTTGGCAGCGCACAGCGCTGTTACCGTGATTCCTAGATGAGTCTATTCTGTATGGCACCTCCAATTGAATCCACGCAAGTGACCCCAAGCACAGCGGAAAGTAGACCCAGATGATGGTGGGTGAAGGGCCAGCAAATAGGCAGTCAAGTAAGGGAATGGACGGGGCAAAAGGAAAGTGGAATTGCCGGAATGGCCGAGGAACCCCCAGCCAAATGGCGTATAAGGAGAACAAATAACCTAAATACCTAATTAAGGAAACCCCCAGACCACCCGGCCGGATGTCGGAGAACCAGCCCGGACGCCAGGCGGAGTAGCCAGAAATGGGGATTATGAGGGTGCAGGGGTGGAGCCCGGCCGGACAGCGGAGACCAGGCCTGGCCGTCGGGCGGAGCAACTAACGAAAAGGGAGGCAGGGCACACAAGTACCCGGCCGTACGGCGGAGACTAAGCCCGGCCGCCGGGCGGAGTACAGACGTGAGTGAGGACAAAGCACGAGTTACCCGGCCGGACGACGGGGACCAAGCCCGGCCGTCGGGTGGAGCAAAGGGGGGAAGGCTGACAGAGTAAACGGGCTTCAGGAGCGAATGAACGCGGAAGCCAAGAAAAACTCAACAGCAAATACACAGGACGGCAATCCTTCGGCAACACTTCCAAAGGAAAGTGGATAGAAACCGGAAGTCAGGCACAGAAAACCAAGACGGAACAGGAACATGGAGCTAGACGCAAGAACGTAAAGCGTCGCTCCAAAGGCTCTGTAAACATTTATAGTGGTTGCTCTTAAAGGGACAGGGCGTCGGGACTCTAGGGGCATGACAGGACCAACACCCACAACAAGAACCTCAGGATCATCTTCAACAGAAAACTCGACATGACTGCCCAATTCAATGCTTCAAATGAAACCAGAGTTCACGGGTTTGAGGACCTAGTCATAGGGTAAGGATATGGAATCCGATCAATATGATCAGAGATTGCCTTCAGGAAAGAAAAATGTATTTCTTGAGTCCCGTCACTCACCAGGGTTTCCCCACTGTGACATGCTTCATCATTGGGGCCATCCCAGTTCTCTACGAACTGGGGCATGCTGCGAATTGCGGAAACTATGTAGGAGCACTTTATGTGGAAGACTGTGTGTAGTGCACAATGTGGTGGAGTGGATTACAGTGAAGAAAAAATACCTCGCTAGTGGGCTTAAATACTTTATTATCGCTCCTAGGTTGGTATGTCTAAAAGGGGGTGTTACACTGAGAAAACTAACTTATAATGGGTTAGAAGTTCAGTGTAAGATCGACATGTTTCGAGCCTACCCCTAGCTCTTCGTCAGGACTTCACCAGGGACCAGCTTTGTGTATGCCACTCCTATCAAACCTAAATACGGAAATGACGAATTTAATCAGAACAAAAAACACTGCAACTAATAAAGCATGCGTGGTTATACATATGTTCGCTATGTCACGTAGTATGGCTGCGCCAATAAAAATAGAATTGGTTAGGTAACAGCCCCCTCTCTCTTGCAGAGATGCTGTGTACATAGTTAAATGTACTTCCATGCTAGTGAGATGCTCCCTAATGGTGCGTGCAGTCGTCCAGTCTCAGTGAGAAGTTGTAACCTAAGTAGGTAAAAACATGCTGGGCAAATGTGCTGCATAATGGTTGGTTACACATTAAAAACACACAACAAACATGAGGTGAAAAAACACGCAACACACATAAAAGTCAGGGGAAGAATGGTTACCCCAAGCTGGTAACACATACTTAATTTTGAGCAAAACTGTGCTTCATGGACACGTTGGGGGCGAGTTTTCCCTGAAAGTATTATCTGTAAAATTAGGAAAATCGGTAGGTAATCGTTAGTGCTGATCGAAATAATCCCCGAAAATTGAAACAGACTTCTGTCCTGTCGTCCGGTTCCTGTGGATGGAAAAGCACTTTCTTCTGGATGAGAAGCCTCGCGTGAGCAGACCTACTTGCCTACCCGTTGGAACGCATCTTAGCGTGTCTTTGGCAGGGGACTCACTACATACTTCCTGCTTCTCCCGTGTTTCCGTCTAGAAGACTAGACTGTGGGCCATGTTATTCAAAATGGCCGCCTGAATGGCAACAGTGGCGGCCATGATGTAGGGATACGCGAGTGGGCTCAACGATATCCCTCCGTGATATCCGGTGTTCGATTCTTAGCGATGGGAGTCGTCCCAACCTAATACTATTGTCATTACATTTTCAAGACAAGTAATTCCTCTAGAAAAATAATAAAATGAAACTACTCAAAACCCCGGTGATCATGGGGGTGTATTGTGTAAAGGATCAGTTAGGTTATGCAGGCAGTGACTCTTCAGTAATAAGTTTTTTTAGCGAGGAACATGCCTGCAGTTATGTACAGTGTACTATTAATGTGTTGGTAAATCATGGTGTATTGGAATCCAGATTGCATTGCCACGTCGGTGGTTCAATGGTGTTTTTGGTGTCAAAGGGGTTTACTCATGATTGCCATAAAATGTAGGTACCACCTTAAGGGGCATGGTTTTTTATTAAATGCTCACTAGGTCAAGAGGTATCAATCCCAAATCAGAGGTTATAGTTCATTCTGGGTCAGCCACCTCCATAGGTATTACAGCCCGTGGCTGTAGCCTCAACAGAACTGGCCCCAGGGGAGGTCGTCATTTAAAAGCCCTGGGTGTCCGTACGTAATCTGAAAACCCAGCACTGTTCTTTTTCATGTAGCTTTGTCTCTAGGTTCTCTTTGCTTTTTTTTTTGTTCAAGTGCCACCCACCTCATATCATTAGGGGTGTGCTGTCTCTCGAGAAAATGGGTGGTCATTGTCGTGGTGGCACGTTTGCAGCGTATGTTACTCCGATGTTCCACTATGCGGGTACTGACTTTCCTAGTGGTCATCGTAGTGGAGGTTACACGCACACATGATTAGGTACACCACCCCTGTAGTGTTGCAGTTTGTGAAATTTCTCAATTCCCATGTGGTGGTGGTGTTCAGATTCACTACTCTGGTGGCTGAAATGAGGTGGCAAACGCTGCAGTTGCTGTATGGGTAATGTCCAGGGGGTAGTGGGTGCAGTCTTCGTACACTCCCTTCTTCCTCATTGGTGGCCATGGTTCTAGTGTGTACTAAGTGTTTTTTTAGGTTCTTGCCTCTCCTGTGGCTGAACATGGGTGTTGGTATGTTCAGGCCACCACTGTTAACTGTGCGCCAGTGTTTTCTGACTATTTTTGTCACTTTATCAGATGCAACATTAAATGAGGTAATGCAGATAGGTCTTTTTGTTTCCGTGGTGTTTTTGGCTTTGTGCTCTAGGAAGGCTTCTCCGTTGTTGTTAGAGGCCCTCTTTTTTGCTTTGGACACCAAATATTTGGGGTAATTTCGCCATAACAGTTTCTTACTCAAATCTTTGGCCTGTGAGTTGTAGTCCTGTTTGTCGGTGCAATTCCACATTAGGCGCAAAAATTGCCCGAATGGGAGGTTATCTTTTAGGTGCCTAGGATGGAAGCTGGTATAGATGAGAAGGCAGTTTCTGGCAGTGGGCTTAAAATGGGTAGTAGTAGCTAGAATTTCTTGTTGTGCTAGTATATTGAGATCAAGGAAGACAAGGTGTGATCTGCTCATTGTGTAAATGAATTTTAGGTATGGGTCTTGTTGGTTCAGCCAAACCATGAAGTCAGTTGCTTCTATCTCTTTGCCCTCCCAAGTCAGTAGTACATCATCTATGTACCCTTTTCACAGTTGGACATGTTATATGTAGGGGTTGCTGTGTTCAGTATTTTATGCTTTTCTAGGTGGTGCACGTAGATGCCGGCCACTCTCACCGCAAAAGTGCTTCCCATACTAGTACCATGTTGTTGGGGGTATAGATTCTCGTCAAACCTAAAGAAATGTTCAGTTAGTGCCAGTCTACAACATTCTAGGACCACGTGTCTTGGGGTGTGGTAAGTCCAATCGTTCTCAAATAGGACCTCTTCTAGGATCTCAAGTGTTTCTTTATGTGGGAGGCTAGTATAAAGATTCTCCACATCCAGGCCAATGAGTATGCTGGATGTGGGTTCAAAAGGGAGATCTTTTAGTAAACAGAGGACTGCTTTTGTGTCTTGTAAATAGGTGTCTGTTTTCTGTATTATGGGACATAAAAGGCGTCCACAAACTTAGAGTGGCTCTAAGATGGACCCTATCCCTGACAATATAGGTCTTCCAGGAGTCTTTTCAAGGGACTTGTGGATTTTGGGAATCGTGTAGAAATAGGAGATGATTGGATTGGTGTTCTGCAAGAAATTGGCTTCTTTTTTGCTTAGCAAATCATTTGTCAATAATTCCTCAATGAAAATTGCGATGTCAATACGTAATCATTCCGTGGGGTCTTCTTTTATGTTGGTGTAATTCCTTTTATCAGCTAGTAAACTGAGGCATTCGTTGCTGTAATCAGTGGTGGTCTGTAGTACGATGGCTCCTCCTTTGTCTGCGGGTTTTATGGTTATTGATTTCTCATTTGATAATTGTTGTATCGCCTCCTGTTCCTTGTTGCTGGTGTTGTGAAACACTTTTATGGTTCTGGATTCATCTCCCTGACCTCCTTCATAACTGCCTTTTCAAAGGCTAGAGGTTCCACAGGTCGATTAGCTGTTGGTGGTGTGAAGTTAGATTATTGCTTCAAACCGGTGTCGCTCTTTGATTCTTCAGTGGGTGGTTTGTCCTTGAAGAAAACTTTGAGTTTGATTTTCCGAATGAATTCTTTTAGTTCACAGCAAAGTTTGAATTTGTCCATGGTTGGCGTGTGTACAAAACCCAGTTCCTTTCCAGGATTGCCAGTTGGGTTGCTGTCAGTGTGAAATTAGATAGATTTAGAACTAGGCTGGTACATTGCTCGTTGAAGGATTGTCTGGTGGACCCATGCTCCGTGTGTGGCTCCTCGACGTCTCCAGTGGTTGTGCCCATTGGACTTGTTATCCTCTTTTGTTTCTCCCCTTGCCCCGTCCTCAAAGAGACTGGTTCTGTTGTTCCTGGGGGTGGTCCCAGTGTTGGAATTGGTGATGGGGGTATGCTTGGGGAAATTGAGGTGGTCCGTAGAAGAAAGGAGGTGGTGCTGGTGGTGGTGGTGGTGGGGGACTGTATGCTTGGGGGCCCGGGTATGTGGGTCAGTTAAAATTCTGTCCCCTCTGGTACCTCACGTGACCTCCACGTGGTCTTCTGTATCTCTGATTGTAGTTGCCTTTGTTGTTGGTACTGGAATCTGAATGATCTGAATGATCTGACCCAGAATCTGTCCCGTCACTAGAGTCTAGGTCCTAGGTGTGGCTAGACTCACACCTGCTCAGCGCCAGGATTCCCACTTAGGTAATAGTGTGCTTTGCAGATCTCCATAACATACCAGGTAATGGTTGACACATTGGTGGACTTAGTCACACTGGCACCACACCTGTCTTTTTCCAGTGCCACTTGAAGCACATTTAGCATATATCCAGTAGCAAGAGAAAGGCATATTAAAAAACGGATGTGTTGCTACCCCAGAGTTACTAAGAGTAAAGCTTCCAATCAAAATACTAGGTGGGATCACGAGCCATTACACTCAGAAACCAACCCATAATAACTGCCACATAATTGATTTTTCCATTCCAATTGCTTATCATTAACAATCCCATAGCCCATACAGCAGGTATTTCAGAGCAAAGGAGAAACCCACTGGTAATTGCTACAGAGAACGACACCCTATAATAATAACTGCACAGTGAATATGAACTACTGTTGTCCTGAAAATACTGTAGACATGCATATTTTGGGGGGAAACGCTAAATTACACATTATAAAAATAAAGCCAAGAAACATAATATGTATGCCTATCATAGGCATTTTACATAAATCATGACAGTGGGGATAAACAAAAATATTAGCTAAATTATGTCTCTTTATATTGGAAAAAGAGAAAATGATTTGTAATTTCACTTGAAGTGCTTGACGCCAGGCATCATGCTGCTCCAGCACCCACGGTTGGTGCTTAGTTCTGCGTTGTTAGCATTGTTAGTTACTGGGATTAGTCGTGTGCGCTCCAGCAAACCATTCTAAACATTTACTTCAGTTTCTTTGTGGTAGATCAAATTACGAGGAGTTAAGAGCGAGCTTTAGTAGGGTGACGGGGAAAGGAGCGCTTGTGCGAGTTCATCTGGAAAGACTGGTGACATTTGAAAGATGAGATAGAGGAGATTGGGTATTGCTAGGGAGCAGGTTATGACTTTCAAAGGAGAGGTTTTGATTTTTGAAATTAGTTGTGGGCAGTTTGTAGCAATACATTAATAGAGATTAAGGCAAACACGCATGTTACTCAGAAAATGTTGTGGTCAGAGAGAAGGCATGCAGAGTGTGAAAGGAAGTAAAGAACCCATTGAAAGAAAACGTAGAGGTGCAATCTTTAGTTTTTAAGTAAAGGACAGTTTTTCATGTCGGATTATAGGAATATAGAAGATGCCTTTAGAGATTGTAGACAATCTGAGAACGCCAGGCTGTAGAAAGAAAGAGCATTATTCAATGGTGCTGAAACAATCTTCAGACGTGGGTGCTGCCATTGGTGTTGCATAGCTGTAGTGATGGGGATTGTGAAAAATAAAAGCGTCACACAAAGAACAAGTGTAGTAAACGAGCCACTGCCTTTCAGCAGGAGAGTGGTAAGGGAGTGGTGTGGGGCCGGTGGTGCATTTTGGAGCACAATGTCACAAATATATTACCAATACATTGTGTGGAAGCACACTTTCATTTATAGACAGCACATTTTACATTGAAATGCCCACTAATTTTGCAAAGGCATAATGTTTCACAGATAAAACTATACAGCAAGCAAACAACTGTGGAAATCAGCTTTCAGCGCAAGTTTATGATTTGCACATCACTAAGCATCTTACTTTGTTTTGATCCTATTAGAAATCTTTGTTTCGATCATACTTCAGAATCACAAAAGAAGTGCTGCATTTGTGCTTTCCGAACTGCTAATATTTTGAAATATTTGTACAATACACATAAAGGTATTTAAATGTTTCACTGAAACTGAACTCGGACAAGACGGAAGTCCTCATCCTGGGACCATCACCCTCCGCCTGGGGCGACTCCTGGTGGCCTCCTGCCCTGGGCACCACTCCCAAACCAACAGACCACGCACGCAACCTGGGCTTCATCCTGGACTCTTCCCTCTCGATGACCAGACAAGTCAACGCCGTCTCCTCATCGTGCTTCAACACCCTACGCATGCTCTGCAAGATCTTCCGATGGATCCCGACCGAAACCAGGAAGACGGTCACCCAGGCACTCATCACCAACCGACTGGACTACGAAAACTCCCTCTACGCCGGAACAACAGCCAAGCTACAGAGGAGACTCCAACGCATCCAGAACGCCTCCGCCCGACTCATCCTGAACATCCCCCGACGCAGCCACATCTCCGGCCACCTGAGGGACCTGCACTGGCTCCCCATCAACAAGAGGATCACAGTTTGGCTCCTCACCCACGCACACAAGTCTCTCCAAGACCTGGGCCCCAAGTACCTCAACGACCGACTGACCTTCTACACGCCCAACCGCCAGCTACGATCTACCAGCCTCGCCCTCGCCGCCGTACCACGCATCCGAAGAGCCACTGCCGGAGGCAGTTCCTTCTCCTACCTGGCGGCCAAGACATGGAACTCCCTCCCCACCCACCCACCTTCAACTGACCCAAGACCATCTCGCCTTCAGGAGACAACTCAAGACCTGGCTGTTCGAGCAGTAGCGGACCACCTCCCCCAAGCGCCTTGAGACCCTCCCGGGTGAGTAGCGCGCTATACAAGTGTTATGATTGATTGATTGACTGTCCATGTACTCCAGCAACATTGTTACACAGTTCAGTTTGCAAACTCCTCCTACTTTGTAGTCGGAGAAAGAAAAGTACACACCAATCTCCATGTTAAACGAATAGTAAGTAATTTGTCAGAAGATATTGCCTGACATTTGACCTTTCACTTTGAACCCAAAGAACTGTAACAATATAAAGACAACATTTCAAGCAATATTATTTCTTATTCACCTTCTGAACTCCAGCAGGAATATTTCGGGGGGGGGGGAGCTATAGAACCCCTACACTCCCAACTGCCTATGGCATTTATTTGCATGTGACGATAGTGCTATATTAGGTCATATTGATGGCACTAGAATCAGGTGCACAGTTTGTCCACTCTTACGCTGTTATAGGCCACTGCTCAAGCACAGGGTTTGAAAGCATAAAGTAATGGCTGGAAACATAATGAGGGAAATAAGGAGAGAGGTTTAGGCGATACTCAAAGGCAGCATTAGTCTCAAAATCATAGAAAATATGGGTAGTAAAGCAAACATTAAAAAGGAAATTATGTAAGTGCTGGAGTGGACTTTTTCTGGTGTTAATCCTCAAGTTTGGCTCTCAGTATTATTTGCAAAACAAAGTGGGATCCTTTCTTTTCACTGCCTGTTTGAAGGGTGAGGACAGATTGTCCAGACACTGAAAGTGTATTGTCTGCATTTCTGAGGCTGAAGATCCAGACACGGAGGTGAGGAGAATGGTGACCGAGCTCCCTTTAGAAATTTCATGAAGGCTTTGTTATCAAAGGGCTGCTGATTAGACTTGCTGAAGCACTGCACTGACGTGTATGGCCAGTAGCAGCTCCCTGGCCTTTCACACCTTCCATCTGTTGCTCAAAACAACCTTAGCATACTGTTTTTATGGCGAGCTTAAAAACTGAGGGGCATATTACCAAGCAATAGGGATAATTATCACTATTGCTTGGTTAGAGACAAAAATGTACCGCTGAGCTGCGGCGATTTTTATCGCAGAAAACCAAACCAAGGTTTATCGCAAATGCGATAAAAATCGGCCGCAATGCATGAATATCGCTGAAAAGTCAGCGATATTCATGCATTACCGAGCTAATGCTGTTAGCCATGTTATCCACCTACCATTGGATAACATGGCTAAGAGCTGCTCAGGGCAGGTGTTAGCTTTTGGAGATATTCGCGCTTAGCGCGAATATCTCCAAAAGTTGGTAATAGGAGATAGCGATGTTAGCGACTGTTTCCAGTCGCTAACATCTTGGCACACCCACTTTGCATGTCATTAGTGATAAATATCACTGACATACAAAGTGGGGCCCAAGATGGTTGCTATCTCCTACTAGCTGTCGCTAACTGGTGTTAGCGACAGCTTGGTAATAGGGAGATAATTTCATCTCCACTTTCTTGGCTTTTAAAGCCAAAAAAGCGGAGATAAGCCCCCTTGATAATATGCCCCTGAATTCCTGAACAGCAACACTAATTGGGTGAGGAATTGAGTAGAGGCCCAGGAAGACAAAACATTGCCGAACAGCTGCTCATCTAAGTCCTGTTTGCAGGCCTTGGTCGGAAAGGCCTGTCTTCAGGAGCGGTTACTTCCCTAAGACGGAGGAGCGTTGCCCCACTGCCTTTCAGCGCTACACAAAAGGAAAAATAAAATGATAATAATGTGATGATGTTATCATTTTCTTTTCCATGCTGAGGGAGTTTTACGGGGCAGGTCTGGGCAGAGCAGGGGGGAGGAGTGGTGGCACTCGCTAAGTGCACATGATTGTTTGGCCGGCAACTTAGCCGGACAAACAGTCATGCCCACTTAACATATTCTCCACCTGCTGTATTGTACAGCCTGGGTGGAGAACATGCCCAGGCTCCCAGTCCCTGTCTGAGCGCTGAACCACGGTGCTCAGACCAATCACAACACTGCATTTTTTTTCTCTGAAGTTTATATAGGGCAAACTTGACCCGATATCGGGTATCAGAGCGCTTTACATAGCACCAGTTGCGTCACATGAGGACATAGTCATTTTGTTAGGCATGGGGTGTGTAGGAAGGTGGATACCTGACTATGGTTGCCCCCAACTTTTTTCCTGGTGTTTTGCTGGTTTTCCGACTTAGTTGACCTGGGGCCCTGCCAATCAGGACCCCAGGCCTACTGCTCTCTCTCTAAAATGGATTCCATGTACCTTAGGTACATTTCCAATTGGTACTGGGCCACCTTATCAGACCCTGTAACTCAGGGCATAGGTGTACCCAGGGCCTACCAGGGGCTGAAGCATGTATTATGCCACCCCTGGATGGCCATCTAAATCTGACACAACTGGCTGCACGACAGCTGGGGCAAGGTGGTGTAATCACCCTTTGCTTTAGATATAGTATACCTATATCTAACCCTAAAAATGGACACACAGATTCCTATCAGTCACTCCTATGGCAGGCCTTGACAATCCTGAAGGCAGAGTGCTTGGAATCGTGTGGATGGTGCTCTGGCATGAGCTGGGCCCGTCTGCAGCTTGCGGAACCAAGTCCTAATAGCTGTTCCATGATAACGCATACCATATACTCTTAAGTGCATTATAATCCTCGCGGTGAAATGCTATCTCTGGTATTGCTTTATCAAAACATGTCGAGTAAGGTGTCATACGAATTGGAATACTAACCCCTCGCCAATTCTGGCGACGGGGTTAGCATTCCACCCTTCTAGAGGGACACGACATGTATGTAACTGTGAACCCCGGTTAAAGTTAACTGAAGCCTCAGCTCCACAAAATGGATGCTGCCACCACAGACACGAGTCTGACCTCCTGCTGCTGGGAGTCCTTCCAGCGAGGAGAGCTTGGACAAAGGGTTTCCTGTCAGGGGCGGTGCTAGCACCATCCCAGACAGGGTTTTGTGTATCCTGGGGAGGCAGGGCTTTACAGGAAGGTGACTGCAGAGTGGCACCCCGGTGCTCACTACGCATATGCCGGCTAGAACCAGTTCCAGGGGCACACCAGCCCCTGGCCTGGGGAAAGTCCGGCATGGGAGAGGGGTGTAACCACCCCCCTTCCTGGTCCCACCCCTAGGGCAGGACCTAGTCGCGTACCCACCCTTTTCTTTAGGATAAAGGCAGGAGCGGGGACCCTTCCAAATTAGATCATCTTGGAATCAAGAAACTACTTTCTACAAAAGGAACTCTCGACTTCTTCTCAAGATTTCTCCCTTGTGGCTAAGGAGTAGTCCCCCTGCATCCGAAGGCACCATCTAAGAACTCTGCGGGTTGCTGCACGTCCTTCCTCAGGAATCCGACCAACCAGCACAACGAGACCCGGCTTCCCTGGCACCTCTGACCTCTACCTACCTCTACAGCTAAGCTGAGAACCGTAGGTGCGACGAGACCTCGAGGGACCGGCCATCATCAGAACTACACGACTTCTATCCAGCACGACCGCTGAGGGATCCTCTGGTGAGTGCTTTGGGGTCCGAGAAGCCCCGTCCAGCCTCCCAGCATCTCCACGATCTGCGTGGGGCCCTTCTGCTTTTTGCTGCTCACCGCGTTGTTTGGCTACTAGCCCGCTGGCTTGTGGCCTTCTGAACGACGCCCGACGACATCACTGCTGCTGGTCTGGTTGCTACAGACTGGCTCTTGCTCCCTTCCAAAAGAGGAGCACCCCGGACCCTCCTGGTCCACTCCAGACGCCATTTTAGGTCCACCGCGTGGGCTTGAATTTGCCAAGACTTGTTGCCCCAATCCTGGGTCCAGCGACGTCGACAGCATCATCCATCGTGGGACAGCTCACACCTCCATCCTGGAGGCGACAACGCCTCCTGGTCCGTGAGACTGCAGAGCCCAGCGTCACCCACTCACCTAGTCAAGGTGACTACCATCCGGTGCCCTCCTGGTGCCACCTGACTACTGGCTAGTAGTCACGAACTTGGTCCCCTCTGCTTTCAGGTGTCATCCATCTTCGATCCAGGCTTGGATCACTCGAACTATCTTCACTGGTCGCCTACCAGCAACTTCTTTCTTCAGGCTCCTGGTTCGTCTACGAGGATTCCCGACGTCTTTTGAGACATATGCAGCTGCAGTTCCTGGGCTAGGTAAACTCGGCATTTCGGTGCCCCAGCATAGCCTCACTATCCAAGGGTCACGATCCACTGTCGTTTTCGATCTACCTTATCGGGTTCGCCCGAGAACACTAACTTTGTCTTTACTAGCTCCCATAGACTTTGTCCCGCATCCCGCGTGAGAGTGCACACTCTGCACCCGAGTCCCCTAGGCCTCCTACTAGTAATCTGAAGGTTCAGTAACGTAGTCCTAGCGATTCCAAAGTCTATTAGTATAGTACTTACCTGCTAGTAATTTCGCATTCCACTTTCAGAGTATATGGTTTTTCGTGCCCCTCGGGTATTTGTGTAAATTGTGCAACTTAAAGTATTTTCGTAAGAGTTTTGTTGTGTGCTTAGTACCCTGTCCTCATAAAGAGTACAGGGCTGTTGTGATCCAAATAAATACACTGTTTATTTTCATAACACTTGTGTGGTGTCCTTTCACTTGGTGTTCAAGGGGTATATGTGATGGTATAACAGCTGGCTTAACACGCCCTCTAGAGTTTAGCCCGAAGACTGCTCGTATACACGCTACTAGGATAGCTGGTCTATAAGGTTGACTTACAACCAATCACCATAAGGGTTGTTTGGACTGATACAAAGTGCTCACTAGAATAGTGAACATTATTTATCAGGCCAACTTCTCACATTGGTGAGCAGCGGTTGGGATTTGAGCTTGCTGTTGTTTTACCACACGTATCCTAAGAATATCTTGTGAAAGATCACATAAGTACTCCAGGTAAATATAACTTAGCTTAGAATACTCTGAGTTCTACTGAACCAGCTGTTGTAGCTCCTCAAGGCTTAGCACACCTTGGCTACAACTCTTAGCAAGGGATCAGTAGGCAAACAAATAGTGTAGGTAGGTGCATCACTTACACCACACTAGAAACAGCATGTCAGACAAAGGAGGAAACTCTGAGTCTCCCCTTGTGTCAGTGGACCCTCCACAGGTCACTTCCAGATATGCTGCTCTTAGCTTCCAGGAGATGAGACAAGTGTGTACCTCCAGGAAGCTAAAACAGGGTTCTAACCCTACAATCCCATTCCTGATTGGTCTCTTAGAGACTTATGATGCCAGGAGGGCTGGTAACCCAGACCCTTCTAATCCAGATGGGACCATGCCTCCCCTAGAGGGAACCTTAGGTGACCCTGACCTTATCCATCTCTCTGCAGAAGGTGAAGAGGAGGATGAGGATCTAGAGCCATCTGAGGACGAGGCAGACAAAGGCCAAGAAGTAGTTAGCCAGCTAACTAGGGACAACTTAAGCAGGCATGAGAATGGTACTAGGAGACCCCTGGGGCCCCTCTCAGGCCAGCTCAACATTGGGAATGGACGAGTTAGGTCTCTATCCAGAGGCTCTAACAGATCCATTCGAACCAATGGCTCTCAGGCCTCTTCTCACAGAGGGATGACATCCCCTCAGAGGAGAGTGTATGAAGCCAAAGTGAGGGAAGTCAATCTGAGGATTGAAAGGGAAGAACTTGCCCTGGCCAAAGAGAGACTTGCCTTTGCTAGAGAGCAAGAATTGAGTGGGACAAACCCCACTGGTGGCAGCATTCTCCCAAGAGAAAAAGACAGGCGTTTAGACACTAGACACCTGAGTAAGATAGTGCCCCCTTTAAACAAGGGGATGATATCCACAAATGGATAACTGCTTTGGAGAGGGCTTGCACTGTACAGTGTGTGTCCCAGAGTCAGTGGGCAGCTATCTTGTGGCTCTCCTTTGAAGGTAAAGGTAGAGATAAGCTCCTCACTACTAGAGATGAGGATGCTAACAATTACCAAGTCCTGAAGAATACACTGGTTGATGGGTTTGGTTTAACCACTGAACAGTACAGGTTGAAGTTCAGAGATACCCAGAAAACTCAGTCTCAGGATTGGACTGACTTTGTTGATTGTGCCACTAAGGCTTTTGAAGGCTGGCTACTGGGAAGTAAGGTTACTGATTTCAAAGGATTGTACAATCTAATTATGAGAGAGCAAATCTTAAGTAATTGTCAGAACCAGTTATTACACCAGCACCTGGTAGACTCTGATCTGACCTCTCCACAAGAATTGGGTAAGAGGGCAGACAAATGGGTCAGAACCAGGGTCAGGCCTAAGAACCAGGGTGGTGACCAAAAGAAGGAATCAACCAAGCCTCAAGAGAAGGGTGGGAATAAATCTTCTGATCAAACCACAGGGCCCCAAAATTCCTCTGAAAAGGGTGGGTCCCAAACTTCTCCCAAAACCCAAAAGAAACCTTATTGTCATACCTGCAAACAGGTAGGCCATTACAAAAGTGACAGCAGTTGTCCCAAGGCCAACAACAATAAGGAGAACATACCCCCAGGTAATACTCCCAGACCTCCTGTTACCACTAGTGGTAATCCCCCAGGTGGTGGGAGTGCCCCCAGGAATGTGGTGGGCATTACTTTGGGAAACCAGGTGGACTATGGCCTAGCCAGGTCCCCTAACAACACTCTTGTCTGTGAGACTGGCATGGGGTTTGCCAACTTCACTACTGGTTCCCACATTTTGGGAAAGTATAGACAAGAGCCCCTTATCAATGGTCAGAAAGTTGAGGCATACAGAGACACAGGGGCCAGCATCACCATGGTGATTGACCATCTGGTCCGCTCTGCTCAACTGATCCCTGGTTTCCTTTATCAGGTGACAGACGTTCATGACGTTCAGACGTTAAAAGAAGGCATCCCATGGCAGAAGTCAAGCTCAGTTGGCGTAATGTCACAGGGCCCATGAGAGTGGCAGTGACAGACACCCTACCTGTAGATTGCTTACTGGGGAATGACTTGGAACTCTCAGCATGGGCTGAGGTGGAGCAAGAAACTCACTCCAGGATGATAGGCCTACCCAGAAAGGTTAGTGGGGCAGTAATAGCTACAGCCCCAGTCCAAGCTCCAGTCCTCCCTGAAAAGGGTGGAAGAGCAGTGTTAGCCACTGCCCAGGCTCAGACAGACTTCCCTGAACAGGATAGGAGGGCTGTGACAGTCACAGCCCAATCACAGACTGAGTGCCCTCCTGAAAAGGTTGGCAAGGTTGAAATGGTCTCAGCCTCTACTCAGACAGATAGTGGGGTTGTGAAGCCTGAAACAATGGATCACTCCACCCAAACAGAGAGCATTGGGGAGGAAGAAAAGTCTTCCCCCTCCCAGACACTAGGTGAGAGCCAGCCTCCTCAGGGAACTGACTCTACCCCTGGTGAAGGAACTGCCCCAGAGGTAGTCAGGCCTAGCCTGGCAGAGCCCCTGATGACAGTGGACCCTTCCCAGGTGGGACCCAGTCTGGAGCAGGTAACCTGCCCCTCTCTACCCTGCCTCCATCAGCCCAGGGCTGTAGAAGCCAGGAAGGCCAGTGGTGGACCCCAAAGGGCCCCCTGTCCAAAAATCCCCAATCGGCAGATTAGGATCACTGAAGATAGTAGTCCTAGCCAAGTGAAAATAAAACAAACTCCTGAGGGATCCCCCTTAAACTTAGTTAGGGAACTCCCACAGCTGGACACTGCTGGGAACAGCCAAACCTGGGGCCTAAAAACCCCAAACCTGACCTGTCCCTCCAGTAAGCCAAACAGAGGGACCCAGCCTCCAGCTTTAGGTAGCCAGAGGTTGACCCTGAGAGCTCATAGCAACTCAGTACTGGAAAGAAAGGCACATATGGTGGATAGTGATTGGAGGAAGTTGAGCCCAACGGTAGTGGAGTCTCACTTCAGTACTCCATTCCCACACCAGCCTTTTACTTTGCCAAATCACACCACAGGTAGTGATTCCCTATGGTGGAGACCCTCAGGTACCCTTAGGGTGAGGGGTTGCTTAGTGGACCATGATACAGGGGGTAACCATGCCAGTGCATGTACCACCTCATATGGCCACTCAGGCAATATAGGCTTACCTGGTCAAGGATAGCCTTATCTCCTTTCGTTTGGGGGGGTTGTGTAGGAAGGTGGATACCTGACTATGGTTGCCCCCAACTTTTTTCCTGGTGTTTTGCTGTTTTTCCGACTTAGTTGACCTGGGGCCCTGCCAATCAGGACCCCAGGCCTACTGCTCTCTCTCTAAAATGGATTCCATGTACCTTAGGTACATTTCCAATTGGTACTGGGCCACCTTATCAGACCCTGTAACTCAGGGCATAGGTGTACCCAGGGCCTACCAGAGGCTGAAGCATTTATTATACAACCACTGGATGGCCATCTAAATCTGACACAACTGGCTGCACGACAGCTGGGGCAAGGTGGTGTAATCACCCTTTGCTTTAGATATAGTATACCTATATCTAACCCTAAAAATGGACACACAGATTCCTATCAGTCACTCCTATGGCAGGCCTTGACAATCCTGAAGGCAGAGTGCTTGGAATCGTGTGAGATGGTGCTCTGGCATGAGCTGGGCCCGTCTGCAGCTTGCGGAACCAAGTCCTAATAGCTGTTCCATGATAACGCATACCATATACTCTTAAGTGCATTATAATCCTCGCGGTTAAATGCTATCTCTGGTATTGCTTTATCAAAACATGTCGAGTAAGGTGTCATACGAATTGGAATACTAACCCCTCACCAATTCTGGCGACGGGGTTAGCATTCCTCCCTTCTAGAGGGACACGACATGTATGTAACTGTGAACCCCGGTTAAAGTTAACTGAAGCCTCAGCTCCACAAAATGGATGCTGCCACCACAGACACGAGTCTGACCTCCTGCTGCTGGGAGTCCTTCCAGCGAGGAGAGCTTGGACAAAGGGTTTCCTGTCAGGGGCGGTGCTAGCACCATCCCAGACAGGGTTTTGTGTATCCTGGGTAGGCAGGGCTTTACAGGAAGGTGACTGCAGAGTGGCACCCCGGTGCTCACTACGCATCTGCCGGCTAGAACCAGTTCCAGGGGCACACCAGCCTCTGGCCTGGGGAAAGTCCGGCATGGGAGAGGGGTGTAACCACCCCCCTTCCTGGTCCCACCCCTAGGGCAGGACCTAGTCGCGTACCCACCCCTTTCTTTAGGATAAAGGCAGGAGCGGGGACCCTTCCAAATTAGATCATCTTGGAATCAAGAAACTACTTTCTACAAAAGGAACTCTCGACTTCTTCTCAAGATTTCTCCCTTGTGGCTAAGGAGTAGTCACCCTGCATCCGCAGGCACCATCTAAGAACTCTGCGGTTTGCTGCACGTCCTTCCTCAGGAATCCGACCGACCAGCATGACGAGACCCAGCTTCCCTGGCACCTCTGACCTCTACCTACCTCTACAGCTAAGCTGAGAACCGTAGGTGCGACGAGACCTCGAGGGACCGGCCATCATCAGAACTGCACGACTTCTATCCAGCACGACCGCCGAGGGATCCTCTCGTGAGTGCTTTGGGGTCCGAGAAGCCCCGACCCTGAGCCGCTCCAGCACCGAAGTCGAGCCTCCCAGCATCTCCACAATCTGCGTGGGGCCCTTCTGCTTTTTGCTGCTCACTGCGTTGTTTGGCTACTAGCCCGCTGGCTTGCGGCCTTCTGAACGACGCCCGACGACATCACTGCTGATGGTCTGGTTGCTCCAGACTGGCTCTTGCTCCCTTCGAAAAGAGGAGCACCCCGGACCCTCCTGGTCCACTCCAGACGCCAAGACTTGTTGCCCCAATCCTGGGTCCAGCGACGTCGACAGCATCATCCATCGTGGGACAGCTCGCACCTCCATCCTGGTCGCCGACAACGCCTCCTGGTCCGTGAGACTGCAGAGCCCAGCGTCACCCACTCACCTAGTCGAGGTGACTACCATCCGGTGCCCTCCTGGTGCCACCTGACTACTGGCTAGTAGTCACGAACTTGGTCCCCTCTGCTTTCAGGTGTCATCCATCTTCGATCCAGGCTTGGATCACTCGAACTATCTTCACTGGTCGCCTGCCAGCAACTTCTTTCTTCAGGCTCCTGGTTCGTCTACGAGGATTCCCGACGTCTTTTGAGACATATGCAGCTGCAGCTCCTAGGCTAGGTAAACTCGGCATTTCGGTGCCCCAGCATAGCCTCACTATCCAAGGGTCAGGATCCACTGTCGTTTTCGATCTACCTTATCGGGTTCGCCCGAGAACACTAACTTTGTCTTTACTAGCTCCCATAGACTTTGTCCCGCATCCCGCGTGAGAGTGCACACTCTGCACCCGAGTCCCCTAGGCCTCCTACTAGTAATCTGAAGGTTCAGTAACGTAGTCCTAGCGATTCCAAAGCCTATTAGTATAGTACTTACCTGCTAGTAATTTCGCATTCCACTTTCAGAGTATATGGTTTTTCGTGCCCCTCGGGCATTTGTGTAAATTGTGCAACTTAAAGTATTTTTGTAAGAGTTTTGTTGTGTGCTTAGTACCCTGTCCTCATAAAGAGTACAGGGCTGTTGTGATCCAAATAAATACACTGTTTATTTTCATAACACTTGTGTGGTGTCCTTTCACTTGGTGTTCAAGGGGTATATGTGATGGTATAACAGCTGGCTTAACACGCCCTCTAGAGTTTAGCCCGAAGACTGCTCGTATCCACGCTACGAGGATAGCTGGTCTATAAGGTTGACTTGCAACCAATCACCATAAGGGTTGTTTGGACTGATACAAAGTGCTCACTAGAATAGTGAACATTATATATCAGGCCAACTTCTCACAGGGTGATTAAGTGATTTGCCCAGAATCACAGGATGTTCAGCATCATTGCAGAGACTCGAACGCGGATCCCCAGATTTGAGGTCGACTGCTCTTGCCGTTAGGCCAACTCCTCTCCAGCATCGGTGTGTAGGCTTAGGGGAGCCTGAGTGCTTACTTCATGTTCTCACAGAAGGAACAAGACAGAGAGGATGGAGGAGAGGTGGAGGTGATTTTTTTTTTAAACCCTGCCCCACTACTGCTTACCGGGAGCAGCCACTACTGCCAGTCTTATCAAAGTGCAATAGTCTGACATTCAGGGCATATTTATGGAATAGTGGCGCACCGCAGCACAGCAAGTCCTCTTGCTACACTGCATCACTGGGAAAGGGCAGGAATGCACTGTATTTAAGGCAAAGAGGGCATTCCTGACATTTCTCCATGCGCTGGCACCCTTTTGGCAGGCTTGCGCCAACGCAGGCAGTCTTGCACCAGAGCACAAGGCTGTCTGCGTTGCCTGCAGAATTGTTTTTGTGCAGGAAGGGACACACACCTGCACGAAAACAGTCATAAAAGGCACTTTCCACTTTCAATGTGAGCTGCAGAATGTGGCACACATAGAAAGTGGGGAAATAAAGATATTGCTCTTTGTTGTGCCTCTCCAGGGGGGCATTATCTTGTTGGCCCATTCCGAAGTTTAGAAGGTCTGAGAATGCGTCAAAAACCATGGGAAGTAAGTGGGGACACCCAGGCAATGCCCATAGAACGCCTACAAAGGTCAGAGTAACACAACACAGCGACTTGCACTGCTTTGTGCTACTTCAGATTTTTGGAGCCTCTGAAATCCGCACAAAGTGGCTTTGCATGGCTTAAAAAATGTAACTTAAGGTTTGAGTCGCTCTTGCACCATGTGGCGTTAGCCCAATGTAGGAAGAACACCAGAACCTGACTTCCTGCAGAAACCCTATTCAAAGCAGAGTGAAAAGGGAACTGATCACTTCATAACTGCATTGCCCTTGATTTGTCATATGCATTCAGAATGCCTCTGCATGCCTGATCCTCGACTTCCCTCGCCACAGCCACATCACACCCCACCTAAGAGACCTGCACTGGCTCCCCGTCAACAAGAGGATAACCTTCAAGCTCCTCACACACGCACACAAGGCACTCCACAACACTGGACAGGCGTACCTCAACAGACGGCTCGGCTTCTATACCCCCACCCGCCAGCTTCGCTCCGCCGACCTTGCCCTCGCCACAGTCCCCCGCATCCGAATAGCGACCTCCGTTTTCCCACCTCGCCGCCAAGACCTGGAACACCCGCCCCTTCCACCTACGGCAGACCCAAGACCTGCTGACCTTCAGAAGACTCCTCAACACCTGGCTCACGGGTAAGTAGTGCGCTATACAAATGCTATGATTGATTGTTTGATGGTCCCTCCTCTTCGGTCCCGAGCAGCATCTGTCACTATCTGGACTGACAACTAGCTGTTAGTACTCTTGTAAATACCGTTGTGCTGAGAGCACCTTGAGTGTTAAGGCAGACGCTGAAGTGCTCTCATTGTGTGACACTGCATTTTAGTGAGATGACGCGGCGACAGCCACCGAAATGCATTAGAGTAACCTGTGATGTGTTGCACTTGGCGGGGCTGTACATATTGGTGAGACACTGAATGCCACTCACACAGACCACTTAAGAGCCCATATGGTGTGAACTGGCTGTGTAGATTTAGAGCCGGATATAGAGCTTGGCAGATGGATGGTTTAGTCCATTGCAAAGGTGACAGGTATCCCGTCAGCCTTATTACCTTTACATTATATCCTGACACTTGTGATAGGGCTGGTGAGATATCCGTGACGTTTCTGACGAAGTAACCCGTCTGTCAATCTCTAAATCAGGCAAGTAGTAGTGTGGAGTTGCTTTTGCCAATTTCTGATTTACGAATCAAATATTTATTATTGTTTGGAACAAACCAATTCCACTAAAATATTGGGTGAAATTATTTTGTCCGATTGGGCCTTTACGGCTCCAACAAAAACTACACAAGCGTTTTTCTGTTTACATATCCATTGTACAGAAAATATCAAGTTGCACCATTACATCAGTTTACACAATCAAATTTTGTATGAGGTGCATGAGCAAGTCGACGGCGTTTCGGTTCCCCTAAAGGGTCATGGGAACCATCATCAGGACAAACAAATAGTTGCCTTATTTCACTAAACCTCAAATTGCCTAAGGGAAAAATAGGAAAAATAAGAAAAGAAAAGTACACACTTTAAGAACAAGGAATCAATAATTTGAAGTTGCAAACGAGTGACTCTTAGTGCAACCGCTGCAATCACCTCTTCATCCTTTACAAACAGTGCGACATCTTCACTTGGTTCCTGAATTGGTTGCACCATGCACTAAGAGATGTAATGGTGCAACTTGATATTTTCTGTACAATGGATATCTAAACAGAAAAACGCTTGTTTGCCTTAGAACCTTTCCTATTTTCTTCAACTGTAATCACCCCGCATGTGTTGGGCACAGGCTTGTGTACCTCACGGGGGCATTGTGGAAGGTATCCTTGTTTCATTTTGAAATTCTGTTTATTGAGTAAACTTGAAGGACCTCTGTCCGGCTGGACATGTCATTCTAAAATATAGAATTGATTTCGTCTATATTTATTGGATGTGAATATAACTTTGCATGGGACCACTGTTGTTTTAAGAAATTTGCTCCCCGAGGTCCCTAGCTGACTTAATTGGGTCCCTTGTTGAGAAAGTTACAATACACAAATATATTCCCACGAAAATGTGGGCTGGGAACACAGTCCCCGGGCCCGGTTTTGTTCCCTCTCCTGCAGTGTGGAATGTGCTAGCAGCCTCTCCTATCGCAAACGCCTTCCAAAGGCCTCTCCTGCCATTGGAATTTGCACAGAGGGACCCTCCCCGCAGCGCAGCTGAGGAGAGCGCAGGCCCAGTGCGCGTGGGTCTCGGGGTAAACAAACCCAGATACGAACCTTTCTTTCCATTGAGTCCGCGCCCGACAGAAACACAAGCGCGTGCCCTTGGAATCTCGCACAATGGAGCGTCCTGGTGACGCACGTCCCACGAAGCAGAGCCCTAAGTACTCCACAACAAAGAGTGCTGAGAGCTGGAGAGCCTCAACGCTCTGAACAGGTGTAATGCCGAGGCAGGGCTCAAGAAGCAGCCAGTGCGGGCTCATTCAAAATATTTTTGAAATTGGCAGCACGCCAGGGGGCCTGACTTGAACTTACTGCTGGGGGTGGCTCGGCTGGGCTGTATCAAATAGCTTCAAACATGGGGCTTGTGTACAAAGCTATTTTGCAGATGCAAAGGCACCCAATTGCAAAATCAGAGCCTATGCGACCGTAAAGTAGCTTTGGGATATGTACAAAACCCAAATTGCTGTTTAGTAACACATTACCAAATCGCAGAGTAGGTTTCCGAGTATGCACTGAATCGCAAATTTGAAGGGGCGTGTTTAGTGTGTCCTTTCTAGTTTGGGATTACTTGAGGTATGTATCATTGGTTTGCGACATCCGTTTCGATCACAAACCATTAATAGGATACCAACACATCAAAAGCGGTAGGAATCCATTTGCTAACAGAAAGGGGACCCCCAAGGGACCCCCTTCCCATTTGTGAATGTTCACAACAACATTTTTTAGTAGGAGGCAGAAACAGTTTGCAAAACTGTTTTTTTAACACATATTTTCCTTTATAGAAAAAAATATGTGTGTGTGTGTGTATATATATATGTATATATTTATATATATATATATATATTGCATTATTTCAAGCAATCACAGTCATTGCGGTCCAGCAGGCCATGCTTCTTGTTATAAATGCAAAAACCACAGGTGATGGACAGAATGCAGAACAATGTCATACATTCACCCCAGTACAGAGATCTGGGCCTAAATACATCGTTTTTTTGCACTCCCCACCACCCCAGTTCAGACATGGCCATATGCAAATCAGTCTGACCCTGTGCCTCATGGGAACAGTCCAGCCCGAACTGCCAAGCCATGTCTTTCCTAGACCTGAAACAAGCTTCAGAGGACCGGTATCTGGCATTCCAGCCGTCTTCAGCCCGGCTTCATTGAATCCAGAGGTGTGGAGTGCATGGGACTCACGTCTGAGCATACCCATCCCACTCGGGGTGACAAATGCAAAAACCACAGGTGATGGACAGAATGCAGAACAATGTCATACATTCACCCCATTTTGGACCGTTTTCTGGCAAAAAAAACCAATGGATTTAGGCCCAGTTCTCTGTACTGGGGTGAATGTATGACATTGTTCTGCATTCTGTCCTTCAATTGTTGTTTTGCATGCTTCTTGTGATGGCAGTGTATTAGAGTGGGTCGCAATTTGTGGCCCACCTCATTAGTATTCATAAGGTAGATGAATTGTGACCACTACTATTTGGAATTTTGCAAACAACTATTTGTACATAGGTTGTTTTGTCAAATACCATTTAATTTCCTAAATGGGGGTGCACAAACTGCGACCACTTTTACCAAATGCGTTCTTTGCCCACTCTTTGAAACACCCATTGCATACTCCTTTCACACTAAGTGAAGCGTGAAAAGGGGCTTTATTTACAAGGCGGCGTTAAGCCACATTAAGAGGCTTAACGCCACTTAGTGAAAAAGGAGAAGCGGATATCGCCACCAAAACGTCGCTAAAAGTGACGTTCTGGTGGCGATATCCCCTTGCAAATACGCCCCTTAGCGTGAAAGGGGTATGCAATTGGTGTTGCAGTGGGGGTTCCACCACAGCACGTATTCCTTTGTGACGGTGCCCTATATTTACAAGGCTGGGGCAGCGCCAAAAATGAAGACCAGGGAATACCTGGTCTTAGACTGGGGATGCGAGGAGAAAATATTAGTTTCTCCTCGTTTTTTGCTCCTTACATGTGTGCTGCATTCTGCAGCAACCATAGAAAGCACATCTCCTTACAAAAATTTTTATGTGCAAGAAGGTGTCTTTTCCTGCACATAAACAATCGCCCCTGCAGCGCAGGCACCCTTGCAACATGGCGCAAGGGATCCTGCGTTGGCACTAGGCAGCTTTATTAGCACCAGCGCTAGGGGAAACGCAGGGTTGCACCGTATTTTTGTAAATACCGCACATCCCTGTGTTTTAAAGATGTCTGAGCGTGGCGTTACCAATTTTGGCGTAACACAGCGCTCCGACATTTTGTTGTAAATATGCCCCTTTGGGACCTCAAATCCTGTGCTTAAATCCTTGCTTCTCTGTTTGACTAAATTGTGTGATCCCATGGAAAACCACTTTGCTTCACCATGCCTCATCTTCCTTCACTACTAATACAAGCAACTGGAAGCAATTAGGTTCAGATTATGAACCCCACAAAACAAAATCCAGCGTTGCATATGAAAAGACATGAATGTTGTTCCTATGTAAAAAGGGACCATTTAAATGAAACACACCACACAGTGGGGCATATTTACAAAAGAATGACAGAGCGCAGTGTTAAGCCAAAATAGCGAACACCCACTACACCATTCTGAAAACGCAGGGATGAACCGTATCTTCAACAATATGGTGCATCCCTGTGTTTTCTCTAGCACTGGTGCTGAACTCAGCTGCTTAGAGCCAATGCAGGCACCCTTGCACCATAGTGCAAGAGTGCCTGCATTGAGGGAATGATTGTTTATGTGCAGGAAGGTGTCACTTCATGCACATTAACAATCACAAACAGCGATTTTAAACTTCTATGTGAGCAGCATTGTGCAGCTTACATAGAAGTTGCAAAGCATATAACCTTCCTGCACATAAACAATCATTCATGGTGTTTTGCTGTTTCTATGTGTGGTGCACAATGCAGCACACATAGAAACAGCAAAAATGAGGAGAAATAAAGCATTTCTGTTTGTTTTGCCATGTTAATAACAGGTTTTCCCTAGTCTTAATTTTGGCACTGCCTCCTATTTACACCACCCTTGTAAATAGGGAGCAGTGTCAAAATCAATGGGTGCTGACGCAGAACTCACACTGCAACACCCATTCCCCACCCCTTTCTCGCTAAGGATAGCGTGAAAGGGTGCCTTATTTACAAGCAGCTGAACACCACCTTGTAAATAAGGTGACACCCTTATCGCCACAGGAACGTCCTTAAAAGAGATGTTTCTGTGGCGATAGGGGCTTGTAAATATGCCCCAGTGGGTGTATTGTTTTTTGAAATTCTGTACATTTTATGTTCTAAATTTTAATTTTAATGAATGAATCAATCAGGGGATTTATAAAGCGCGCTACTCACCTGCGAAGGTCTCAATAAATGTCACCCAATGGAGTCATTATTTGTATGCACTAATCTGCAACAGGTGCACGTGTTAAAGCAATAGAATGATATTCCCTTCGATCACCCTTCCTTTGATTGCTCTCTGCATATATTGGCACTCAGGGCCAAGGCAAACCTTAGACTTTGCTTAGCTCTCCAAGTGATTTTGCTGGGTTACCTAGACCTAATCCTAATTCTAGGTTAAGGAAGTTGCATACGCCCATGTAGTGGACGGGCTGACCCCACAGTGAGAGAGTGTCTGGGTACCATGCATTTATAACTATAGATAATGATAACTCCCTATTCTGTACTCAACTATTTATGCTTGATTCAGACGTCCACTTGTGCTGGGATATTAGCATTTGATGGTTATTGATTCAAGTTTACTTATTTTGTGAAATAATAGCAGATGACAATCTAAATTATAATAATGACATTGTTTTATTACAAATTAATGTGGCCATTTCATATACTGTGTACAAATGACTATTTCTTCTATTAAAGAAGAACAACGACATTCCCATGACGCTTTTCAGAAAGATGCTGATAGTTACGTCACACGATCACTCTGGCATCTCATTTCCACCCTAGCTACAATATGATCGGTTCCGAGTCAACCCTTGCTAACCCACTCCTGCATTTGCTAATTGTGTGTCTGAGTCAACTTGTCTTTCTTTTCCCTGCCCTTTTGCATGTTTCCTCGCCCTTGAAGAACGGGACCACTAGATGGTGCTATTTTCACACTTTAATGATTAGTTGCAGAGAACTACTTTTTAGGCCGAGGTCGATTGCTACATAAAATGTGTTTTCAATAATTTTATTGAACCGCTGTATAGAAGTGGAAGATCATTTTCATACATTGCCTAATGGCCTATTTCTTTTATTTTATCAGTCACTGGGGCCACTAGCATCATAGGAATGCTTTGCTCAGGGGGAACGGGCATTTTTTAGGTCTCGCCTGAGAAACTTAAAAAGACAAAAAGAACAAGAAGGGGATTTTAGCCCGCGTATTATTTACTATTGGTAGGCTACACTGTCACTCTTATTGTCTTTCTTTCCACTGGTGAGCAGGTGCCGGCTTCAATTGGGCTCAGTGGCAGCTCCTCTGCAATGGCGGTGGTGCGTCGCCCAACTGCCTGGCTCAGTCAGCAAATGTAAAATAAAACAATGTTCTTGCATCGTTTTAATTTACATTTGCCAGCTCTTAGCCAGCGCTGTTGGGAGGGGCGGGGTGACGTATGGGGCGGGGTGACGTATGGGACGGGGAGGAGGAGTGCAATGTGCACTCCACAAGTGTGCATATGTGTTTTGGCTGGCTCTCTGAGGCTGACCAAAACACACATGCGCACTTAGGTTTTCTCCAGCCCAGCTACATTGAGCAGCCGGGTTGGAGAAACCCCACAGACTCCCTGGTCTGAGCAGGGTGTCTTTTCTGCCTGCTCAGACTGATTGGGCAGGGAACCTGTCCCAGGGGCTGCTGGGACCAGCAGGCAGTAAGAGGAGAGGTGGTGCGAGGAGAAGCAACATTGGAGCGGCTGGTGGCAAAATGTAAGTCTTATTTTTTTACTTTTTTATATTCAATCCCACCTCTCTTACCCAGCCGCCCTACTACGCTTCGGTTATGGCGGCCGCCGCTGCTTGGGTTTCACGTTGTCTCCATGTGTTTGTTTTCTTGCCCTTCGTATGGACCAAGTACTGATTGATTCAGCTTTTAATTTTAAAACAGTAAAAGCCAGGGTCCTCAATCAGGAGGCTGACGCAGCTTGCACCACCTATTTCCGCTGCCAGTGACCGTGCCAACATAACTACTAACCGTCTCACTCCTATAAGGGTGAACATTTAGACTTTTCCGTGCCACCCAAAGCCATAATAATGCTGTGGGTGGCAGGTAAATATTCATTTTATTGTATATTCGGATTAATGCACTTTTATGTGTCTTTTTTTACTTGCAAGAGAACTTGAAACCATCAAACTTGAAGCTTGAACTTCACTGTATTTCCAAGAGCAGAACACAATCAACTGGCCCTCACAAAACTTTGTTGCATATGACCAAAGTCCGAAGAATACATTTTGGCCTCCTGTTGCTTAAATTGATGATGAAGCTGTAAACATACTTCCTTTAGAACTGTTGCCGTACAGTATGTTTTTTTGAACTAACTTTTCCTGCTGTGTCACATTTACTTATTTGTTGATTAAGTTTTTCTTTAATACTTAAAATCACCCTTACTACTCTTTACCTCTACCCAACCTTGAACTCTAAACCCACCCTATCTCCCTTTAACACTACACACCCCTAAATTCTAAATTAACCCTTACCACCAGTTACCCACCCTCAAACCATAGAAATCACCCTTACCTCTCTTTACCATTACTCACCCCTGAGCCATAAAAAACCTTTTTTACCTCTACCCATTCCCAAACCCTAAAATCAACCTTACCTCACTTGGCCTCGCCCACCATGAACACTAAAATAACCATTATTCCCCTTCACCTCAATCTAGCTCTGAACCCGAAAATCATTGTTACCTCCCTTTAACTCTACCACCTGAACCCTAAAATCATCCTATTGCCATCCACCCCTGAACCCGAAATTCACTCTTATCTTCTGTTACCTCTACCCTCTCCATAACCCTAAAATCAACCTTTCCCTCCCTTTACCTCCACCCACCGAACCCTAAAACCACCCTTACCTTCAGCCATCCTTGAACCCTAAATTCACCCTTACATCCCATACCTCTACCAAAGCCTAAAATCAACCTTACTTTCCATTAACTCTACACACCCCTTAATCTTATCCTTAAATCACTTACCTCACTTTACATCTACCCTATTCACAAATCCCAAAACCACCCTTACCTCTACTAACCACATAAAACAAATATCACCTTTACCTCTTATAACCTCTACCCAAACCCTAAAATCAACCTTGCCTTTCTTTACCTCTGCCCATCTGAATCCTAAAATTACCCTTACCTCTATATACCTCTGAAACCTAAAATCACCCTTATTTGCCTTTACCTCTACCCACCCCTGAACCATAAATTCACCTTTACCCACCCATGAATCCTAAGTTTATCCTTAACTCCCTTTACTTTTACCCATCCCGTAATCCTAAAATCAACCTTACCTCCCTTTACCTCTAGTATCCATGAACCCTAAGTTCACACTACCTCGTTTTACCTCTACCCATCCATGAACTCTAAGATCACCTTTTCCTCCCTTTACCTCTACCCACCCAACCCTAAAATCAACTTTACCTCTACCCTATTACAGAGCCCCAAAACCATTACCTCATTTTACCTCCACGCACCGCACAAACCTAAAATCAACCTTACCTCTCTTTAACTCTTCCCAACCCTGAACGTTAAAATCATTCTTTCCTCCCTTTACCTCTATCTACCCCTGAACCATAAATCACCTTTACCTCTACCCTCCAAACCTTAAAATCACCATTACCTCCTTCTACCTCTGTCTATCCCTGAACCTTAAAATCACCCTTAACTCCGTTTACTTCCACCCACGCCTGAACCCAAAATTTATCTTTTTCTCCACCAACCCCTGTGACCTAAAATCACCCCTACCTCATTTTAACTCTACCAAACCCATAAACCAAAAATCAACCTTACCTCCCTTTACCTCTACCCACCACTGGATTCTAAATTCACCCATATCTTTTTTTACATCTACCCACCCTGAATCCTTAAATCACCCTTACCGACCTACACCTTCAACATTTCTGTAGTCTGAAAAATCGAGGGGCAGATTTACAAGTCGCATCACAGCGGCAGTGTAACGAATGCGGCCAATTTACAACGTGACGCATCTCGGGAGATGCGTCACGTTGTAAAGCCCTGCGTCACATTATACATGCATCAGGTATAATGCAAATGGAACTCTTCGGACGGTGGATTATATAGGGTAATGGCGCTCCTGGGAAATACAGACTGGCGCAGGGAAACTGACACATCTTTACAGATGCATCATTTTCTTGTAAATCTGCCCCCTCATATCTCCCTTTACCTCTTATCACCCCTGAACCCTAAAATCACCTTTCGGTCCCTTAACTTATATCAACCCTTGAACCTTAAATTCATCCGAACCTCCCTTTACCCACTCGGCCCTTAAAAAATCCAAACCCTTAATTCTACTAACCCCTGACCCCTAAAGTCACCTTGACCTCTACCCACTCCTGAATGCTAAAATCACTCCTACCTCCATTAACCTCTCCACACCCCATAACCATAAAAGCAACCTGATCTCCCTTTAACTCTACTCACTACTGAACTGTAAAATCACCTTTACCTCTACCCACCCAAACCCTAAAATCATCCTTACCTATCTTTACCTCTACCCACCAGGAACCCAAAATCCGCCATATCTCTCTTTATTTCTATCTATCCCATAACCCTACTATCACCATTACTTCTACCCACACCTAAACCCTAAATTTACCGTAACCTGCCTTTACCTTTACCCACCAGAAGCATAAAATCATCCTTACCTTCCCTTAGCTCTACCCACCCGAATCCTCTATTTATCTTCTACCTCTCTTTCAGCAGCGACTCCTCCGGAATGGTTGAGGAGCGTAGCTCCACTGGCTCAGAGCCAGCAGCTGAAAAATAAAACAATTGTTACATTTTTCAACTGCTGTCTGAGCTTGTGTGTGTGGAGAGGGGCGGGACCGGGCCGTGGGAGGGAGTGGAGGGCCAGCCAAACAGATATGCTCAGCTAGGTTTCTCCAACCCAGCTGTATTGAACAGCCGGGTTGGAGAAACAGCACAGACTCCCTGTGCCTGAGCTTAGCGTCACACCACCCCTCTCAGGTCAATCTCCGCGCTTCTCTCCTTACATTAGAGCAGTGCAGGAATTGCACAGGGAGTCTGTGATGCTGTCCCAGTGTCTGCTGGGACCAGGAAGAAAGCTAACATTGAGGTGCAAGGAGAAAGGCAACTGAAAGCTTCAGGTAAGTAGTTAAAAAAAAATATTAAACCTCCCACCGCACTCCTGCGCTCCTTCATCACAAAGTACCATTTATCAGAGTTCCCTATCTCAGAATCCTCTCCCAACTTGGTAGGTCTGGTCTAGAAAAATTCAAAGCAGCTCATATTGCAGTGGGCTGGGTTTTTCCTCTTCTCAGGATGAGGTCAGCTGCCTATGAAAAGAGAGCTCGGGGAAAGACTACACCACAGCCGGCCCAAATGGGACTTATAGTCTTTCCAATGTCCTCCAGTTTGTGATTGAAATTCCTCCAAGCTCATTCCCCAAAAAAAAAGCTCCCTGCGCAGATTCACAGGGCGGAAAGCTCCATGCAGGGACATGAAATGTAATCTCGGTCCCTGCCAGGGAAGGCAGCCCTGGTTACACTGCCTGAAGGTCACCAACCCAGTGGAGAAGTCAGATAAGCTTGGTGAACTTCCAAGGAAGACAAGTCCGATACTGGGCGCGCGGGCACTCAAGAGTTCACAAGCCCACAGAGAGGGGGGTGGCGTTAGCTGTTTATAGCGCAGGCGGAAATGCAACAACGTACAGTCGAGTTTTCATGATTGCGCACAAGCTGTAGATACTGACTGTTCTCACTTTAAATTAAAAAGAAATGGCTGGTAAAATGTCATCAGGCAAAGGTCAACTACAAGATACATAATAGAATATTTCCAATGGTGCATTAAAAAAACACGTTTTGCCTCCTTGCATTTTAATTATATATTTTATTATTATATAAACTGAAGCAGTTTGTGCTTTGCCCAGGAGTGAATATCATTTGCTAAATTCCTGTTACACAAGCAGAAAAAACAGGAAATAAATGCACACACACAAACAGCTTATTTAATAAGTCTTATTTTAAAAGATAGTCGTGACCGGATTTCCTGCACTTACACCGATGGTGACTCTGGAAAAGTTAAGTTGTGTCTCTGGAGTGGTACGAAGGCCGGGTGAAACGTGAGCCTGTATAACAACTCTGATTTGTGTGCATGTTCATCTGACCCTCTCTCAAAAACTGGGACAGGTATTTGTTTTGCCAGAAAGCATCAGAACGAAAGAACTGGGCCTGTTAGGGCAAAACCCGGACGTCTGAACATTCTACAGATGCTACAATGCACTTGAAACAGGGCGGAAGAGACGTCCTCACATCTGTGACGAGATATCACATCTATCAAACTACAAATAAGGCCCAAAGTTTCAGTCCACACCGATTGGCGCTTAGTGACGAGAAACGCAACCTTTTCTAAGCTCTGATGTTTGGAATTTGCTGGGCCTTTTGACAAACTCCATCTGAAGCATCTGTCAGTGTAACAGGCGAGGAACATTCTCTGCTAATGGCGTGAGCCGGCTCTGGGCTGACAGAATGAGTGTGTGCGCGAGCACACTTACCCGAGCGCAAGGCTCCCGTGCAGTGATACTTCCTGACAAGCATCCCTGCTGAACGTCTGATGATGGAAAAGAAAGCTGCCCTTGTTGTGGAGCTCGATTTCCGCCAGGAATATCAGAAAGCTCAAGGGGAGGATATGTGTACGAGAAAACCACAAGTAAGGCAGCCGGACTCCTGTGGCTGTCCAAAAGGCACGCAGTAATGGGCTGATTTACACACATGGGACGCTGCATTCTGAAGGCTGCTTTTTTATCTTCCTCGTATTTACATGTGCAACGTTTTCGAGCGCCAGAGGGAAATGGATTCCACATGCCAGTCCCAGCCGCTCTGTTCGACAAGAAGCACCGAAGGCGCTACAAGGAAATGAAAGTTGTCCGGACTGCATGAAAACGCATTTCTGCAAATAGTTCTACAGTCTCCAGAGAAACAAGCATTGGTCACACGTGTGCCTCGCGCTTAAAGTTAAAAAAAAACAAGCCCTGAAGTTGTGTGTGCGCGCGCTAGATGCAGGGGGGAGAAGGGGGCCTGGGTGATATACTTGCGGGAGCGTTAATTGGTGGCGCTCGCTCCTGCAAGTAAATCGCCTCACGTGCACGCGTTGCCATTGAAGGCAATGGAACACGTGCACGTGTTTGGCGATCGGAAAAGGTATTTTTGCCTATGCAGCGCATGCGCGCTGCACAGGCGAGACCTAAACACTCTTACCTCCATTTACCTTTAATCATCCCTAAACCCTAAAATCACCCTTAACTACCTATACCAAGGTACTTAGGGCAATCTTGCTCTTTATCATTTGAAATTTCATTTAATTTCATTACCTCTACCAACCACTGAACCCTAAAATCACCCTTCCCTCCCTTAACTTTTACCTACCAAAGCCTACGATCACCCAAACCTCGGTTTACATCTACCCACCCCATAACTCTAATTTTTTCTATTAGCATAAAAAATACATACCTGTGAGGTAAAGTAATGTACGATGAAGGCGGTGTGGTACAGGTTGTGCGTGGTAAAGACTGTTTCACATCAAGCAGGGCATATTCCCATCCCCTCTTTAAGCACTTGTCTGCTTTCATACTAGCATCTCTAAATGTTTCAGGCACAATCATTGATTTCTGCCCTTCGGTATGTTTGGTGGGCATTGTCACCTGTCTGACAGTTTGCCCCATCCCTTACCCCCATGCCCTATAATTTAGGCATGGCATGAGACAATACATGCACTGTCACTTGGGAGACATTTTGTTTCCTTACAGGGGGCATAGAGCCCGCCTATTTCTTACTACTGATGGGCTTCGGTGTCACTCATTTCTTTGCTTCATTTTGGTCAGAGAGTGTTGGCTCCACTTCCTCTTTATGTGTTTGTCCATACAGTGAAGCATGACCCCAAATAATAGTCCCCTTGGACAAGTGTCCTTCCACTGTTCGCAGCTTTCAGGTGTACTTTTTAAGACGTTTGTTTGAATCCCCTTCCTCCTTATCTCTTCATGCATTCTTGCTTACCCTACCCACACCCCCTCCTAAATAGTTTCTCCTGGCTACCCCACCCCGCCCTCATTGTTGCTCGCCCTGTCCACCCCACACCTCCTTCTACTCCCCCTCTCCATCCCTCGTCGTTGTTTGCCTCCTCCTATCTGGCCAGAAAAAAAGTGCTCAAAAGTCACACCAAAGTGTTTTAAGATGCTACAGAAATTTAGACAGCTCTGAGCTCCCTGCTCTGCATTGGTCTTTTTGGTGCTGTCTTCATGCAGGACCAACACTGCGAACTTTAACTTGAAGGCAAGATGATTGAACAAGTGAAAATGTTTTCCTTAAATGTACGTATTTATGAGTTTCAGACATCCCAACCATACTATGATCCTTACCGCTTTTGACAACTTCAGACTTCTTTAAGTAGATTGCAGCCCTTGCTACCATTTAAGGATGGCAGTTATTTATTTTTGTAATTATTGCTTAATTTGTGTTGGTCTCAGCAACCTCACTCTTTGGCTCGCATTTCTTGGACAATTAAAAAAAGATGTGTATTTAAATTTTTTGTTGATTTATGTTTGATGTCAAAGTGTTATTGTAATTTGTTCCTGATTTTTTTTGTCTTTTTGTGAAGGCAGAGAATAATCCCATACTAAGAAAAAGGACCACTGCACCTCATGGTCAGTGCTGGTTGCGTCATAGAACTTTTTATTCTAACTTTCAACCAAACTGTGAAGCAGGCTCACTGTTGTACATCATGGCTAAAAGACATTGACAAAGCCAATAGTTCTTGCATGGGCAAGACAAATTGGCTTTGCCAATGCTTGTTTAATCTGGGGGTTATGTGCCAGATAGAATACACATATTTAAAGACGGATGCACACAGCAGCCACATGCAGTGGAAATGCGGTCAGACACGCCGATCCGCCTACATCAAGTTTGCATAGTCTGCTTTGGGACTCTGCTGCTGGACATAATCAGGAGAAGATCTGTTGGGTCTTGGGTCTGACACTAATTTCTCAAATTCTATACTGGTGGTACAAAATATGCACCAGAGCACTGGCCCGGTCACTACCTTTGTCAAAATCAGAGGTAAAACTTCCCAGGCTGCTAATCTGTCCTCAGCACTGTTAAATGTCTGTCCCACTGGTCAATTACAGATGGGATATTTATTCCCTTTTAACAGAACATAAGTGGAATATCACCATAATCTCACTGATACATAGCTACACAAGGTCTCTGGTCCTAACAGGGACATAAATCTACCGGAAGGATATTGCATTCTTGCGGAAGTTTGGTATGTAAGGAATTTATTTGGGATGGATTGCAGTTATTTATACATCTTACTGCAGTCCACACTGCTGAAATCAATTTGGATGATCAATCTGTGGAATCTTTACAGAGCTCCCCTGACCTATTGCCCCCTTCTACTACCTGGACCTCATTCTTCAAGCTGAGGCAACTGCTGGGAGAATTATTGGCTACATTTCCACAGGTGATCATTTAAGGAGATGCCTCAAGAGGAAGAGTGATCACATACATAACAGTACCTAATGGATGGATATATATTATTGATCCAGTAAAATTAATGCACTGAGGAAGCCTGTATAATACATAACTACACAGGTGAAACGTTTGCAGTGATATCAACGATTCCATGGAGGTGGATACACAAACATTGTTCTGACTATACCAACTAGACAGTAAACAATATTAAATGCACAGAGTTGGTTATCATCGGTGGCCTGACAGACTATTGTCCAGCCTTGCTGGGCTCCATTGTAGTTGAGTGGGAATGAATAATGACGAGACTCTGGGCCACATTAGGATTCTATTCGGACCGCCACCAACAGGGCGTCGTTGGCAGTCCGACTGACATCCAGCATAGCTGTCCAACCGCAGCATTAGGATGTTGTCGGTCCAACCACTGCTGTCAGAGGCCGTCGGTCGGATCGTATACCCTACAATAGGGGTGGTGCCTGCTCAGGCACCGCTGTAGGGATTATGATGTCCCTTTCCGACACACTGTCCGACCGTCATGGAAAGGCTGTTGCAAGGGTCTTTGTGGGCCTTAAGCAGGGCTCCTGTCCTTCATGAGCCTTCGCTATGAGGCCCGGGGGTGAGGGGGGCACCTGTGGTTCCCCACCCAAACATCCATGCCCCCTGTGCATATTGTGGGCCCTGTTATTGAGAGGAAGCATGTAAGAGATGAGTACTGTGATGGGTAGAGGGCTAATTCTCATTTCTTTTTTAAAAAGATCGATCATGCGAGACTATTGCCGGATCATGAACAGTAGAAAGGAGTAGATGATCTTTGAATACACTCTGGTATGCTCTCTTATTACTGTAGGAAGGTGTCTTCCTCGATATGGTGTTTGTCAGAGTCTACTATTTATGCTTATCGACTTTGTAAGAGTTGTGAGTAGAGTATAGCCTCTTCGGACACCCTACTATGCTCAACCATTTTCAGAAAGACGTGTGTTAGCAGGGAGGAGAGCCTCTAGACCGAGGCATACTGTGCACATCTGTCATCCAAGAGAGAGGTCTCAGCGGAGAGGCCAGTCTCTCTCCACACACCCTACTACGTACATCCGTGATCTAAGAAAGAGGTCTGAATGGAAAGGCCAGTCCATGTATACATTCTACTACGCACACCTGTCATCTGAGATAGAGGTCTGTCACTCCCCACACCTTATTACGTACACCCATCATATGAGAAAGAGTTCTGGAAAGGGAGGCTAGTCCGTTTAAACACCCTACTACACACACCCATCATCTGAGAGAGAGGGGGAATAGGAGAGGGCATTCCCTACTACGCACATCTGTCATCCGAGAGAGAGGTCTGAAAGGAGAGGCCAGTACCTCCACACACCCTACTATTCACACCTGCTATTACAGAAAATGGTTTCAGCAGAGAGGTTAGTCCCTCCACACACCCTACTACACACAGCGGTCGTCTGAGAGAGAGGTGTGAAAGGAGAGGGCACTCCCTCCCCACACCCTACTACTCACACCAGTCATCTGAAAGAGCGGTCTGAAAGGAGAGCACTGTCCCTCCCCACACCCTAGTATGCACACCCATCATTACAGAGGGAGGTCTCAGCACACACACCTGTAATGTAGGAGATGGGTCTCAGTGAAAAGGATACTCTGTCCCACCTACTACTATTTCCCTACAATTTTGTTGTGATCCCGCAAGAGTAGCTTGCAAGCTTTTGGAAATGAAGCTTGCCGAGTGGACACATGTGATATCGTGAGAGGCTCACAAGACGCGCATGAAAATTTACTGGGCCTGCCATGATTGTTTTACAATCCTACAAGAGTCTCGCAAGATGAAATGGGAAAGAGGTCAAAAAACATTTTTTTTAAAGGGCCAAGGCTCATCTAATAATTAAAATTCCTTTGCATGGTTGAAAAAATGCTGTGATGTGATTGGGTGTAGAACTAGGGATAGCAAATATTGTTCTTAGTCATTTGGAGGAAAAGGAAGCATGTTGGAATTGCGTTCAGCAGGAGTGACTGAATTTGGAACTGAGACAGACTTGTGTCTTCAGCTGTATATACATAACAGCTCTAGTTTCAGGTAATTAGAAATATACTTCACAAAGTTTGTTTAGAAGTGTCAGTAAGTGTATTACTGTTGGTAAATTTATTCTATACAAGGTCTAGTGAGTCAAAAGCTGTTTGGAGAGGTGCATGTTTATTAATATAGGTTTTGAGAGGTAGACTCTAGAATCTGGAGCGATATCACAAAGTCATGGATGTTGTGTTAGAAAATTAAATGTTCAATCTGTATGTGGTTTTAAGCAAAAGAAGCAGTGTTCCTTAAATTATGGAATATGTTAATACAAGGCCTAGGGTTTTCATGAACCTTACTGTGCACATATTTTACCCCTATGAGATGTTTGAGTGGAGATATTGTCATTTCTATAGTAAAACACTGTTCTCACTGTTAGGAAAGGGGTGTAAAAAGGAATAGGTGACTTTACAAATTGTTATGAAACCATGTTTAAAGGCATGTTTTGGCTTGATTGTGGATAAACAAAATGCCGTGTTTTGAGTCTGTGGAATTTTTTTTAACAAAAAGGAACATGAAGTTAGTGGTGCAGTACATATAAATATGTGATTGTGGGTGACAAATTTGGAAATCTTCAGAGAATGTTGTGATGTATCATTGTTTTCAATTACTGATCAATATGTAACTTACATGTTTTGATTATTTTGTCACTTTTTAGGAGATAAATGGAAAACAGAAGCTCTGCAAAACAGAATTACCATGTCACCCAATATATGGAAGAGTAAAACAAAAGTTGTTTGTTTTGAAAAAAAGATAGAAAAGTAACTGTGTGGAAAGTCAGGAAAAAATGTAATTGCACAGCTGATGTTCTTACTGCGTACGGTGACATGTATACCCTTGCCAAAGCTTGTTCTGTGAGGCTCTACTCTACTTGTTTTTGATGACAACATTATTTATTTACGTAAGCAGTACAAAAGTGCTTTATGTATATAGGATGTTTGTTATCTGCTTGAGCATTGATTACCTGGGGAAGCACAGTGTCGCCAGTTTCAAAATATAACAACACTCCTGTGGAGTTTTAAAGCTCTGCAGCAAAGGTTAACTCAGCCCGAGCAAGGTGTTTAGGGTACAAAGCTCTCAAATGTTGTCATATGCCAGTGACAGTCATGATGAATTCCTAGTCTTCCTGCCCCTGCTGGACTCCTTTTTGTATATTTTACAAATCAGCAAATATAAATAATAATTTGTAAAGTTTGTTGCTTTTACTGTTGTTGTAGTTTACTAATGTTATTATTGTTTGTTATTTTGTTTTTAATGTTTGAAGCTACTACTGATTTCTTTATTTAATAGCTTTTAACGATTTGAAAATCAAGACAGTCTTCTAATGTTTAATTAAAGAGCAGTTTATTCTTCAAGAACTCTAACTGTTCTCCTGCATGTATATGTATGTTTAAGGAACTATAGAAAGATTAGGACTTCTTCCCATTGTAGAATAAAGATTGTTATACACTAGGTAGGTTTTGGTACAGAGGCAAATATATTCTCATAGTATATTAAACACTGCGTTCTGCTGGTGGAGAGGGCAGTTCTTTTGCACATCTTAGTATATATGCTTGTCACTCTGGAGAGAGGTTTTAGTGCAGAGCTGTCTTTGTGTACACTATACTACAAATGCCAGTCGCCATATGAAATTATCTGAGAGAAAGGTGAGTGTGTCCTTACATTCATGTGTGCACACTGGTTGTGCAAGTCACAGTTGTCAACAGAGAGGATACTCCATTTTACACTCTACGATTTACGTTATTTATGGTGAAGAGAGGTATGAGCAGAGACAGCAGTCTCTACCCACATTGTATTTTGCACACGTGTTACTCTGGAGAGAAGTCTCAGCTGAGATGGCAGTGTGTTTTCATATCATAGTCTCTATAGTTTCTATGCAAGATATACTTATGAGTATATAGGTAATTTCAACTGTATACTTTACTGGTACATCTTTCATAATGGAGAGCGATGTTACCAGAAAGGTAAGCCACTTATCACACCTTAATTTGCACAAGTATTATCCAAGAGACACATCACAGGGGAGAGTCTAATCTCTCCATACACAATACTATGCAGGGTTATCATGCAAGAGACTTGTCTCAGGAAACAGGGCAGTTTCTCCCCACAGCATACTATGGATACCTGTCACCTTGAGAAGAGGAATGATTAGAGAGATACATTTCTCTCAGATCCTACTAGAGATTCATCTTACCCCGGTGAGATGTATTAGCAGAGAGACGACTTCCTTCCCAGACTGCACTATATATCACTGTTGTTCTAAGGAAAGTAATGAGGATAGATGCCACTGGTTCACTACACTGTACTGTATCGGCAGGATGTCATGGAGATTGGTGTTAGTGCAGAAGACAAAGTTTCCCTACATACTAATGTAGATCAGGCTGGGTAGAGCTGTGAGTGGAGAGGGAAATCCATACCCACACACTAATAAATATGGTTATTTCCCTGGGGAGAGGAGTTAGTGGAGAGGCTGGTACTTGTAATACTTAGTATGCAACAGTGACGTCTTACATGTGAGGTGAGTATCATCCCCAACTCACTCTGCATACTACTGAGCCTTGACAAGGTGTGAATAGCGAGGCAGTGTCTCTTTACATCCTACTCAACACACCAGTAATATTCATGCAAGGTCTCAGCGGAGAGGGCAGTGTCTCCCCATAGTCTAGTTTGGGGATTATAAGAGGTAAGTATTGTAATGAAGGAAAATGTACATTCTTCCTCTAAAGTATTTTTACGATCTTGTGAGAGTCTTGCGGTATCATATAATTTATATGCACCAGATTGTTGCTACCCTTTTTATACCTAATACAGCAGGATAGATTTAGTGAAAAGGCAAATTCCATTATAAAAGTATTCTCTTGCGAGAGGCTTGTGAGTGTAAAGCAGCAAACACTGCCCACCTCGGAATGGACGCTGAGGACTGTGTACCTGACTCTTGCGAGAGGCCCACGAGAGTCAACCACAGTATGTATGAGAGCATCATGGCTTTCAAAAATGTCTTGTGCAAGTCATCAAGAAGGAAAAAAGGAGTACATAGTACAAACAACATACATAATGAAAGTATAGGGTAGCTCTGGAAAGGACTTTTTCCAGTAACATTTTCTACAACTGTATTTTTTTGTTTACATTTTTACATTTCTTTTTTGAAGGGATGTAACAGAAAGAAGAAACTGGGAGTTCTAAAAAAAACATTGCCTTCAAAACAAAGTAGCGAAAAATGCTGATTTAAAAAAAAAAAAAGAAAACTGCCTAGGTGGCCATACATAAGCCCGGACAAGCCTGTCCGGTTTCCCCAAAAGAAGAAAAATTAGCTCCTTGTATAAGCTGCAAAAAAGGGCATTGCTCATATAAGCAGAGTTGTTATCTGCTTAAGTGGTGAATACCTATGCAGGCACAGGTTGCAAAGATGCTCACACCCCTGATGAGTTATCAAGCTCTGCAGCATGGGCTAACTCAGCTTGAGAAAGATGTTGAGAGTTTACATAGCACTCAAATGTCGCCACGTCCCAGTGGTACTCGTGAAATACTGCTTACAAAATACATATTTGCAAGACACTTTCTTCCCACCAGGCCTCATCTGAAAAAAATTGCAGACCAAGAACTCCATAGGTGACTGAGGTGGCTTACTTGCAGGAAAAGGAGTAGGGTTTTCATCTGAATCAGATGATGACATTCTGACCAAAGAAAATCAGCAAAGTCAGAGAGGTATCGAAAAAGGTGTTGCCACAACAAAATTCAATAGGTAAATGAAGCAACAAGAAAGGAATCTTTATTTGATAAATAAAAACATCCATATGAACTAATCCCAATCCTTCTTTGGGATATCTTTCCTGTTCCGAGTGTCTAGCAGGTATCTCGTGAGAGGCCCATAAGATCGTTAAAAAGAGAGAACTTTCTTAATATCTCAAAAGCAATAATACATCAACTGTTTTCCTACTTTAAGCAACACTTCTCATGTCTTACTTTCTTCTGAATAAAGAAAATACACTGGTATGAACTTAATTCCAAATGTACGATCTTGCCAGCAGATCGCAAGAGCCAGACAGGAAGTACAGCCCCTACGTAGTCCAGGGGATTGTGTGTTTGACTCCCACCATTTTCTTGCGAGAGCCACAAGTTTGTAAATAAAATAATTAATACAATATACATACTGTACTGACAATATTATTAAAGATTAGCATTCAATAATAACTGACCACGTGAAACAGATATCTGTACAATAGATTAGAACGAAATGTAGAACTACGATCTTGCAAGCCTCCCATAAGCCTCCCCAAGAGCGATCACACACCGATAATGCTCCTGCTGGGTGGGAGAACCCGCCAGCTGAAGCAGGGAAAAAAACCTGCTCCTCCCGAGTGGGAACAAAGGACAGCTCCTGTGCACGCAGGATGGGAGCATGCAGGGGAGTCAGCAGGGACCATGGGGCTCCACACATGACCCCCAACATTATGTGTTGTGGGTGTCCTGGGTGGGCACTGTGGCACCCACATTACTCCCTCAGGATTAGGGACCCCGTGCCTGTAAAGGCTTGGGGAGAGGTGTCAAGCTCAGGCACCTGCCCCCATTAAAATAAATAAGGTTCCAGTATTGAGGTCCCCGGAGCCAGTATTGGCTCATGGAGGGAGAGTTGCAAGTCCCTTATCCAATAATTTAAAAAATTAAGAATTGCTGGCTCCCTGTGGCACACAGGATAAGTGGTGGCAGGGGAGCCAGGAAGGCTCAAGTAGACAATGCCCATATGGGCAAGTCCAAACTGGAACAATGACTCACCCCATGTCCCAAAAGTTAGTTTGGGGTGTGAAAGGCAAGTTTGCAAAAGTCCTGGTAGCTAGGGCCTAGATGTATCAAGCCTTTTGCGATTCGTTAAGGCCGAAATTCGCAGAATTTCGGCCTTAACGAATCTCAAACGGACATTTTGCATCTTTTGGGATGTATGAGAAATTAGCAAAATAAGGAATCGCAAAAAATCGCGATTCCTTATTTTGCTTAAGCATTTAAGGAATCGCAATTTTGCGATTCTTAAATGCCATGTATGAAGCAATTTCAATTTGCGAATTCAGGTTAAGAAATCGCATATTAACACCAATTTCAGGTTGGTGTTAATTTGCGAATTCCATTCAAAATTCACAATTAAGCAATTTTGAAGGTGGCACGTGGCACACATACATGCCCATAGGATAGGGCATGTATGTGGGCCATATGCACACACATGTAAGTTTCAGGGGTGCACCAGGGTGTCCATGAGACACCCCTGCACCCTTGCAATAATTCTCAAATTGCGATTAGCAAATTGCGAATTCGCAATTTGAGAATTATTTCACAATCATTCCTATGGGCCTCCTGGCCCATAGGAATGAATGGGAAATTATTCCTTATTTGCGAATTCGCAACTTGCGAATTCGCAAATTAGGAATAATAAGGAATTGCAAAAAAAAAAACCATTTTAAACATACATCCCATTTTGCGATTTCTTAATAGCGATTCGGTAAAAATCGCTATTAAGAAATCGCAAATGGGAACGATGATACATCTAGGCCTAAGTTTTTCCGAGCTACTGGGGATATAGTGTTCCACAGTTTGGTGCACTGGGCACACTTGGATGAGGGATGGCACCAGATTGGTCAAGGATGGAGCTAACTCACCACACTTTGCAGTTCTGGAAAGCATCTCCTCATCTCCTAGAATTCAGCCCAGGCAGTTCCTTTTGTGTTGACACTGGGTAGCTGGTCTGCAAGATGTTCTTGCCTCCTAGGAAACTGAAACTCTGTGCCATCCTGATCAGGTTTCTTGCCACTGTGTCTGATGTAGGTCTTCGTTTGTGTCATGGAACTGCTCCTTTACTCCTACTGGACACAGCAGCTTTACCTTCTTCCAAGCAATGGGCCCAGGACACTTCAGACTGGATCGTTTCGATTAAAGCAGGATCAAGACTCATTTGCATATGGCAGGGTCCAAAATGAGGTGGCATGGTGTGAAAAGTAATGATCGACTGAGATGCGGCCAAAGTAATTACCAGTGGCTGAAATTGATTCAAACTTGCCATCCATCACTTTTTTGTACAAATCAGCGCGGCATCCTCAGTGGGACGGGATCCTGTGCACACTGTGCCACTGGAACCAAACTATACTCCACTGATGAGCCCTAATAAGGGCAACACTGGTCTTGGGTTGCTTGTGTTCTGGCTCAGGGAGGACATGGCTTGCCTGTTTGAACTGGACTGTTCCTATTGGAGCAGGATCAAGACTGATTTGCATATGACTTGGTCCAAACTAAAGTGTCATGCGGTGCAAAATAGCAATGGACTGGGATGTGGCCATAAGCAATTAGCAGTGGGTGATATCGAGTCAAGCATTCCATCCATCTCTTTTCTTTGAAAATGTAGAAATAGGTGTTTCTGGCCCCTGACAAAAATGAAAGAAGAATCCAGAGTCCCCCCAACCCAATTATGTTTTTACCATAGACTTTGCAAAGGATTCGGACAAGCTTTCTATGCCATGCATGCTATGTGGGTGGCAGGACTCATTCTATGTCAATCCACGGAGGCTCAAATTATGCTTCTCTATCTTTACTGAAAAATACAGCAGCAAAGAGTTACATTTTAAACAAGCATACCCCGGAAGTACAACCCCCTCCAGGTCTGCATCAATAATATCACAGAAGTTAGTATAAATGTTCTCAATGACGTAATCACTTCCTCTTTCTTTGCTGCTGCAGCAGCGAGATAAGTGATTTTTTCCTCGATTGCATATCTTGTGTATTTAATGCTTAATTGTACCTAAATTCATAGTGCGCTGCGCTGCCTGTGGTAAACGCGAGCTTGCGCGTCTATTTTTTATGTCGGGAGTAGCGTTTTGTTTCCCGTGGGGTTTTTGCATTGTTTACATTGCGCATTTGATTCTATTACGTAGCGCTTATTCATGCTTCAGTTGAATTGTTTCTTTCATGACTTACGAGTGAGTTGAGGCTTCGGTGCCCCTCCGTTTTCTTTCTATATTGCGGGCTGTGGCGATGGAGCAGAGCTACGCACTTCGGTGCGCGAGGGGAGCAGGCTCTGGCTAAGCCCCACCTTCGGGTTTCTGCGCATGCGCGAAGAGCCGGTGACTGAATCGAAGCCTGGCTCTTCGCGCTGTGTGTAGAAATTCCTCGCCTGCCAAATCCCTGGCTCACTTTGAACGCTGACTGGAGGGTTACCAGATTAATGCTTGGCATTAGGGGAGTTTAATAAGGGCATGCTCCTGCCACTTGTGTATTGATTTTTTGACCCACATCTTTTTATTTTTTGACTAACAAAAGGTCTTTTGCCCTTGGGTGCTCCCCCCCCAGAACTCCTTCAGACCTCATATATTTATCATGGCGTATTACGCCGAGGAGGAAGACAAGTGGGTTGATTACAACGAGTTTGAGGAATATCAGGAACCTTATGATGTTAATATGGAGGAGCAACCTGTTGAAGCCCAGGATACCCAAGTCTGGGGTTTAATGAATAAGGCGCTTATCAAAGCGCTGACACCTTTGACGAAGTCTCTTAAATCTTCTGGTAAAAGAAAGTCTAAGTCCTCTAGTGCACCCTCTTCTTCCTCTCAGGCTTTGGCTGAAGTTCTGTTGAAAGTGGCAAGGAGTGTGCTTTTGGAGCAAAAGACAAAGGTGTTCCTCTGGATCCTTTGGAGGTTATGGAGTGGGCGCAATACACCATGTTTTTCTTGGACAATGCGAATGTGGCATTATCCACAGAGAGGAGAAAATCCTTCCTTATGCGTATAGACCCTCAACTAGCAGAGATAGCAACCACGGAACCGGGTTCCTTAGCCAATGGCATGCTATTTGGAGAGGATTTTGTGAAGAAAATATGTGGCAACTTTTTCTGCTTTGGATAAAGCACAAGCCAATATCAAGAGAGTTTTTCACTCTGGTGTTTTTAAAAGGGCCGGCCATTTCAGAGGTCGCGGATCCGGCCGAGGTGGAAATCAGACCTCTAGAGGTTCAGATCAGTGGGGCAGAGGAGGTGCCCAGAGATCCAAGTTTTATCCGACCAGAAACAGAAGCGACAGGGGCCGTGGTCAGCGTGGAAACTATCGAGGCCAGCAGTTCCAGTCTGGTGACTCCTCTTATACAGGTACCCATTTTACATTATGGGGATCACATGGTGGGAGGTCGTCTGGCACAGTTCCTTCCCATGTGGGAGGCCCTGTCTTCCGACCCTTGGATACATCAGACAATTCAGGGTTTCCATGTAGAGTTTTATTCCACTCCCACACAATTAGTGGCTTCAGTGTAGAGATGAGTTTCATCAACTAGGAAATTCAGTCATTGTTGATCGAAGGGGCTATTGTGCAGACGGATCTCCATCTGCACGGTTTTGTAAGTACAATTTTCCTAGTGCCCAAGAAAGATCTTGGTTTCATCTAGTTCTGAACCTGAAGGAGTTCAATGTGGGAGTGGTGTACCGTCATTCCAAATGGAGGGTATTCATCTCTAACGAGATATGTTATTGAGCCACGATTGGATGGTTCGGTTAGATCTAAAAGATGCTTATCTAATAGTCTCCATCTTTCCTCCTCAACGCCGATTCTTCCAATTTCAATAGCGCAATCAGTGGTTCGAGTTTGCGGCCATGCCCTTCGGTCTGTCGTCCGCTCCATGGTGTTTCACGACACTCATGAGACCGGTTGTTCAGTGGTTGAGAGAGAGGGGAGTCAGACTAATTATCTATCTAGACGACATTCTGATCTTGGGTCAGTCGGTCGAGGTAGTTCAACTTCATCTGTCCTGGACTATCCGTCTTCTTCAGGAGTTAGGTTTTCTCCTCAATGTTCCCAAATCTCTCCTGATTCCGTCGCAAGTCATCGACTTTTTAGGCTTTAAGGTCAATTCTTCGACATCTCAACTACTCTTACCTCTCAAGAAGAGATCTGCGATCAAGAAAGAGTTGAGGAGAGCGCTTGCCTCTCCGACTATATTATTTAGGACGTTAGCCCGCCTTGTGGGTTTGTTGGCGGCGTCCATTCAGGCGATATTTCCCGGTCCCCTTCATTACAGGTCCTTACAGAGGTTGAAGATCCTGCATCTTCGCAGGGGTTTACAATATGCAGAACAGATTGCGCTTTCTCGGGAGGCTCGCCTAGAAATGAATTGGTGGAGAGAGCACATGGATGCTTGGAATGGTAAGGCCATCTTTGCAGCGACTCCGGAAGCCATCACCGAGTCCGACGCCAGTCAGTGGGGCTGGGGGGCTTGTTGCGGGACACTGGAGACCGGTGGTCGGTGGTCCCAGGAGGAGTTGCGACTTCATATCAACTGCCTAGAGCTGTTGGCGGGATCTTTTGCGGTTCGAACTCTTTCTCCTCAGAGAGTAAGTTGTTGTATACTTCTGCGCCTTGACAATGTGTCCGCGGTTCGTTACATCAATCGTCTAGGAGATACCAGGTCCAGAATCCTAGCGGAAATTGCCAAGGATTTTGGGCATTATTGTCTAGACCACCACATCTCAGTGACGGCGGAATACATTCCGGGTTCCTTGAATGTGGTGGCAGATTGGAATTCCAGATTTCTAAGGGACACCAGCGATTGGAAACTTCATCCCAGTTTGTTCCAAGCGTTGAACACCAAATGGGGCCTGTGTGCACTAGATCTATTTGCGTCTCGACTCAACAGACAACTTCCCCTGTTTTACAGTTGGCGCCCGGATCCGTTGGCGATCAGCTGGGACGCATTCCTTCAATCATGGACGACGGGCATTCTGTATGCCTTTCCACCATTTGTCATGATTCCGAGGCTGTTAGCTCAGACTCGCAGACAGGGAGCGGAAATAATCCTAGTTTCACCTTGTTGGAAAGCCCAAGCATGGTTTCCAGGAGCAATTAATCTTTTGTGTGCCACTCCGGTTCAGATCAGGTCTTTTCCAGAGTTGTTAACGAACCCAGTAGGTCTTCTTCATCCTTTGGTCCTGCAACGCCAGTTATCTCTCATGGCGTGGAGACTTTCCGCTGACGCTGGCAAGTGCTGGGAGTTTCGCAAGACACTCTCCTTTTTCTCTCCCAGTCTTGGGCACCCTCCACACACAAGCGTTACAAATCCGCTTGGCGTCGATGGGTGCGTTGGTGGGGTGAACAGCAGAGTGATCCCTTGGGATCTGGAGTCTCTGTGATTGTGAATTTTTTGTCCGAATTGGCCAAATCAGGCATGGCTTATAGGACGGTAAACTATTTTAGATCAGCCATTTCAGCGGGACATTTTGTAATGCTAGAACAGGGGTACAGGGTGAGACACTTAACTGCACTCAATCTAATGAATCTTGGTCTGGTTATATCTGAGGGTGCCAAGAACCTGAGGCCATATACCCCTAGGCCTCCAGAATCAGTGCCAAGGCACTGTACAAAATTCAAAAAATGGTTCGGCACACCATATAATGTACAATGAGTAATATCAAAGAGGTCAAAAATATCAGTAAGCCATTATGTATTCTTTTCTTTCTTTATGATCGATCAAGTTTTTTGAGAGATGAATGTATTCCAGCAAAATGGAAGGATGTCAAATACACATCTGCCGAACCACTTTCCGAGACGACACCCGAGGAGACCGCACGAAATTTAAATCTGGCGAAGGTGAACACTAACATCACCTGTGCAGATGTGTATTTGACATCCTTCCTTTTTGCTGAAATACATTCATCTCTCAAAAAACTTGATCGATCTACCACATAACAAAAGGATAGTTGCCATCCCAGTTCCTGGAGACTGGTGCCATCACAGTAGCTGGAGAAATGTTTTTCATACTGGTAAAGTCCAGAATACTAAACAGTATCGTATCATTTCGCCCTGAAGAAGTCCTTCGGACGAAACGCGTTGGCTACTTTGTGAAGATTGGAAATAAAGAAAGAAAAGAATACATAATGGCTTACTGATATTTTTGACCTCTTTGATATTACTCATTGTACATTATATGGTGTGCCGAACCATTTTTTGAATTTCAGCGGGACATCCTCATGTTGTTGGTAGACCAGTGGGGGGAACATCCCTTGGTCTGTAAAGTTTTGCGTGGTATCGGGTTGGTAAATCCCCCTCAACCTAGATATCAAACGTTATGGGATGTTTCCATAGTTTTGAGATTCTTAAAATCTTGGCCGGCTAATGAAGGTTTGTCGCGCAAACAATTATCTGCCAAATTGACTCTTTTACTTTGTCTTATTTCATGTAGACGTGTGTTGGACGTTCGGGCCCTGGATTTAGCAGGTAGAGTATTTACTCCCTCTGGAGTTTCTTTCACAATCTCACGTCATACAAAGACTAATTCTAAATGTATTTCTTATCCTGCTTTTCCACATCATAGCAAACTATGTGTTGTGCAATGTTTGAAAGTCTATGAGGACTGTACCAGAGAATTCAGAAATGATGTGGCAGGTCAACTGTTGATATCGCTTCAGAGACCCTTCCGCCCAGTCTCTTCAGCTACTCTGGCCAGGTGGGTTACCTGGCTGTTGACCCTTGCGGGTATGGATTCCTCCATTTTTGGTGCGCACTCTGTAGGAGGGTCTATGGCCTCGAAAGCCCTTGTCACGGGGTCTAGGTTACAGGATATTATGACTGCGGCGGACTGGTCCTCTGAGTCCACTTTTAAGACCTTTTATCACAAACCTATTGTGGATATTGCGTCTGTTGTAGTGGAGCAATTTTAAACTAGCATAATTTGAGCCTCCGTGGACTGACAGAATGAAAAATTGTCTAGCTAACGCGACAAAGACATTTCAATTCTATTAAGGCCACGGAGGCGAGAATTATCCCACCCAGGATGTTTTTATTGTATTTTGTACATGCTTTGTAATTATTACTGATATTGACTGTATTATTTGATGCTATGTTTGGCTTTCAGTCTGACATGGGTGTTATGACGGTTTCTTTTTTTCAGGTGACCAAGGCATCCAATCCTAACGGTTGAACTTTCCTGACGTACTTTTGACCAGACCTCTGCGTTCTTGGAGGATTTCTGATGTTCCACGTCGAGTTAACTTTCTCCTGATTCAGTTTATAGACATTGCAAAGAAAGAGGAAGTGATTATTTCATTGAGAACATTTATACTTACGTCTGTGATATTATTGGTGCAGACCTGGAGGGGGTTGTACTTCCGGGGTATACTTGTTTAAAGTTTAACTCCTTGCTGCTGTATTTTTCAGTAAAGATAGAGAAGCATAATTCTCGCCTCCGTGTCCTTAATAGAATTGAAAATTCTTTGTTGCGTTAGCAAGACAGTTTTTCACTCTGCAAGCACCTCCTAACCAGTACCAAAGTTAAGCAAAATCATAGCTATAGCGTACCATCAGTGTCCTCATAGGCCAAAGCATACATTATGCCAGAAAAATGAACAGGGCAACGGTGGAAAAGCTTTTCCAAGCCATGCTAGAACTTTTTTTCTCAAGGCTGTGTCCTCTTATCAGTGGCATGTTGAGGCGTCCTTTACATCTAGGAAGCAGAACCCGGTTAGCAGGTTCTTCTTTGCGACTACTATGGTCCCACAGAAGTAAAAAGAAAAATTGCTTTATACAGATGCCACACAACAGCTAAGAACAACTACATTTTGAAAAGTACGTTGTTGATGATAAAACGCACATCCTGACAAATTCCAATCCTTATGCTCTCAATGTTATCCTGTGGCAGAGGTACATTGATGATGTGCTTTTAATCTGGAAAGGGTCAGAGGAAAGTTTACTATCTTTCTTTGACTGGGTCAACACCTGCGACCCTCATTTAAGGTTCACATATCAGTATGATTCAAAGTCCATTGTCTTCCTGGACGTTACATTTACAAAGACTGGAAATCGGATAATGAGCAAAACTTACTATAAACCAACAAGTAAGAATAATCTTCTCCATTTCTCCAGTTTTCACCCGCGGACACTACGCGAAAACCTCCCCTTTGGCCAATATCTACGTATACGTAGAAATTGCAGCAATCTTGCGGACTTTAACAAACAAGCGGATGACCTTACACTAAAATTAGAATAGAGAGGTTACCCCAGAAAAATCCTACAAAAAAGTAGAAAAAGAGCAAGAAATAACAACAGGGAAGCGCTTTTGGAGGATAATGTAAAAGAAAGTGAATCTGAGATCCCTCTGACCTGTGTGACTACTTACAGCAACATTTCCAACTCTGTAAGTCGTTGCATTGGCAAACACTGGCAAATCCTGACAAGTAATGGTAGAAATTGGCAGAAACCATTATTTTCTTATAAAAAAGAAAGGAGTTTGCAAGATGCCCTGGTACATACCCGCCCTAGAACTAATCAACCTAAACATGATACCACTGTTCTGAATGTCTGGGGCCTGCCTTCTATAACTGGCCATTTCCCATCCGGGGGATGTAGTGTATGTCATTTAACATCAACCACAAAAACACTACAATTGGAAGAGGGTAAAACCTGGCACTTACGATGTCACACAAATTGTAATTCAAGTAACGTCATCTACTGGATTACGTGTCCTTGTGGCCTTAGATATATAGGGATGACCACCAGAAAAATTAAAACAAGAATAGGAGAGCATCGTAGCAACATTCGATGTGGCAGAACTACCACAAAGATGACTACCCATTTCCTGGAGCAAGGCCATTGTCCAAATGATGTCAAATGGGTAATAATTGAACAGCTGAACTGCACTGAAGAAGGTACACTGTTCGAAAAGGAGCAGCGATGGATATACCGTCTATCTACTCATAAATAGGGTCTTAATGATGACATCCCTTGGGGATCAGTCATGCGTAGATAGACGGACCGTCCACCCTAACCATCAGTTTACCTTCGTGCACATCATTTTGTGTTTTTCTAGCTGAGAACTACAGAACTAATAACCATTGTACTTTGCCTCCTGACACATGTAAATGGCTGGCTTTCGTTTTGAACTAATCCTAATATAATAAATATATGAGACATTCTGCCACCATGGGGGTAACATTGAATCCCACGCAAAATAAATTCTTACACAATGTAATTATGCCCCTGCATTATGCTTATTGCTTCCTCTTCGCCTCTGCCCTGAGTGGTTCGCTCCCTTGTCTCTCTGACGAGACACGGTATTGTAGAAGCTGCGATCATTTAAGCTGCGATCATTTGCATTGAACTGTGCCATTGTTTTTGAGCCGATTTTTGATTTGGATTTGCCGCGCTTGCCTGTAGCATTCCTGCACTGTAGTTGCTCTCTGCGCGTTAGCCCCCGGCGCCCTGACCTGCTCCCCCCTCCATTTTGTCCCTGTTGTTGGTGCTGTTGTGCTTCCCGAGCCCGCCCCGCCTCCCAGCTGAGACGCCCTCCCACTAGGTATTTACGGCGCCCTCAGACCTCATAGCGCTGTGACCCCTCTTCGCCTTTGCCCTGAGTGGTTCGCTCCCTTGTCTCTCTGACGAGACACGGTATTGTAGAAGCTGCGATCATTTAAGCTGCGATCATTTGCATTGAACTGTGCCATTGTTTTTGAGCCGATTTTTGATTTGGATTTGCTGCGCTTGCCTGTAGCATTCCTGCACTGTAGTTGCTCTCTGCGCGTTAGCCCCCGGCGCCCTGACCTGCTCCCCCCTCCATTTTGTCCCTGTTGTTGGTGTTGTTGTGCTTCCCGAGCCCGCCCCGCCTCCCAGCTGAGACGCCCTCGCCCCTCCCCCCCACCATCCATATATGACAGTACTTCCCGCGCGCAGCGTTCACGCGCAGCGACCGCGCACAACCCGCGCCGAAGGTGCGCCAAAGGTAAGCCCGTCTACGCCCGTCCGCGCCTGGACCGCGCCCAGCGCCATACCCCCTGGCCCCCGTCCCTCCCAGCCCCCCCGCTTTACCTACGATGCCGCCACCCTCCTAGCCCTTAACCCCGGTCGCGCCCCCAACTGCGTCCAAGCCGCCCCTGGACACACCCATGGACCTTTCTCTTGCTACTCCTGCAAATTCATCGGCACCGACAACATCTCCGCTACGACCACAACACAGATTCCCGACCCCAACCACCTACAGTGCATCCTTCTCAACACTCGATCGGTCCACAGACACGCCATTGACCTATGAAATCTACTAGACACCATCTCTCCAGACGTCGCCTTCCTAACAGAAACTTGGATGAACGCTTCCTCCGCCCCAGACATCACCATTGCCATCCCTGAAGACTATAAGATCACACGCAAGGACCGCACCGACCACACAGGAGGAGGAATCGCTATCGTCCATAAGAAATCAATCCGCATCTCAACCAGCTCTGACGCCAACCTCGCTAACTCCGAACACCTTCACTTCCAGATCCACATCGACCCCAAGACCACACTCAGAGGCACCCTACTCTACAGACCACCAGGACCCCGCGCAAAATTCAGTGAAGACATCACGGACTTCATCACCCCACACGCGCTCCCCTCCAAAGACTACATCCTTCTGGGAGACCTCAACTTTCACCTTGAAAAGATCAACGACCGCAACACCGCCACCCTCTTAGACAACCTCGCCAACCTCGGACTTAAACAACTAGTCACTTCCCCCACCCACATCGCAGGTCACACACTCGACCCCATCTTCACCTCCAGCAATCATGTCTCCTTCAGCCACACTACGGATCTCCTCTGGACTGACCACAGCTGCGTTCACTTCACCTACAACAAACCAAAACCCACCAACCACCTCCAACCAACTCTGCTAAGAAACTGGAACAAAATCACCACGGACCAGATCTCCGCATCGCTCCTTCTAAACACCCCAGCCCACTCTTCTAACGCAAACGAAGCCGCCGCCAACCTCACCCTATGGATATCCAACACCGCCGACACCTTAGCACCACTGAAAAAACGTCAAAGCAAACCTGGCAGCAAAAAGGCCTCATGGTTCAACGATGATCTTAAGAAGTCCAAGAAACTCTGCCGCTCCCTTGAAAAGGCCTGGAAAAAAGACCCAACCACTAGCACCAAGGACGCCTTCAAAAACGCCACCCGCACTCACCACCAACTAATCCGAAAGGCCAAGAAAACAGCATTCAAGGATCGACTTGACAACAACGCCCACAACAGCAAGGAACTTTTCAACATCGTCAAGGAATTTTCCAATCCCTCGGCCAACTCCAATGACATCACCCCCTCTCAAGCCCTCTGCGACTCCCTAGCCTCATTCTTCCACAACAAGATTGCAGACATCCACAACAGCTTCGACAACCAACCCGGAAACCAACCCACCCTACCATTTGATGAACATTCTCCCCCCGTGAACACCCTTAACGACTGGAACCCAATCTCCACTGAGGACACAATCCGCCTGATGAATTCCATCCACTCAGGATCCCCCACAGACCCATGTCCTCACCACATCTTCAACAAAGCAGACTCCGTCATAGCACCGCACCTCCGAGACGTCATCAACTGCTCCTTCAACTCCGCCACCTTCCCGGAAGACTGGAAACACGCGGAACTCACCGCCCTTCTGAAAAAACCCACAGCGGACCCCACCGAACTCAAAAATTACCGACCCATCTCGCTCCTTCCATTCCCGGCCAAAGTCATCGAGAAAGCTGTCAACAACCAGCTCGCCGCCTTCCTCGAAGCCAACAAATCCCTCGACTCCTCACAATCCGGCTTCCGAGCAAAACACAGCACTGAGACCGCCCTCATCGCAGCAACAGATGACATCCGAACTCTACTGGACAATGGAGACACAGTCGCCCTCATCCTCCTCGACCTCTCTGCAGCATTCGACACAGTCTGCCACAGCACCCTTTTACAACGCCTCAATAACATCGGAATCCAAGGAAAAGCACTTGAATGGATCACCTCGTTCCTCACCGGAAGAACCCAGAGAGTCCGCCTCCCACCATTCAAGTCCGAGGCCACTGAAGTCATCTGTGGCGTACCACAAGGATCCTCACTCAGCCCCACCCTCTTCAACGTATACATGAGCCCCCTCGCGGCCATCGCCCGCCAACACAACCTCACATCATCTCTTACGCGGATGACACTCAACTAATCCTTTCCCTCACCAATGACCCCAGCACCGCCAAAACTAACCTACATGAAGGAATGAAAGAAGTTGCCGAATGGATGAAACAAAGCTGTCTGAAACTGAACTCAGACAAAACAGAAGTCCTCATCTTAGGTACATCCCCCTCTGCATGGGACGACTCCTGGTGGCCGGAAGCCCTCGGAAAAGCACCCATCCAGACAGACCACGCACGGAACCTAGGCGTCATCCTGGATTCTTCACTCTCAATGAACAGACAAGTCAGCGCCGTATCCTCTTCCTGCTTCAACATTCTTCGCATGCTCAGAAAAACATTTCGTTGGATCCCCACCGAAACAAGGAAAACAGTCACCCATGCTCTGGTCACGAGCCGACTGGACTACGGAAACACCCTCTACGCAGGCACTACCGCTAAACTCCAGAAGAAACTCCAACTAATCCAAAACGCCTCAGCCAGGCTCATATTAGACATCCCACGCAACGAACACATCTCTGGTCACCTTAAAGACCTCCACTGGCTACCCGTCAATAAGAGGATCACTTTCCGACTGCTAACCCACGCACACAAATCACTCTACGACATCGGACCAGAATGCCTCAACTCACGACTGTCCTTCTACACCCCCTCCCGCCCACTACGTTCTTCCAGCCAAGCCCTCGCCACTGTACCTTGCATCAACAAGACCACCATGGGAGGCAGATCCTTCTCATACCTGGCTGCTAAAACATGGAACTCACTCCCCGCTTACCTTCGCCTTACCCAGAACCACCTAGCATTCAGAAAGCAACTTAAAACTTGGATATTTGACAAGTAATCCTCCTCCCCTTTCTAAGCGCCTTGAGACCCTCTGGGTATGTAGTGCGCTATATAAATTCTCTGACTTGACTTGACTTGACTTGACATGGTTCTTCCAACCAGCATAGATCGCTCTGAAGTGTGTTAGTAAACAAACTGGCCCCTTTAAAAATGTGACGCGACCACTTCTGTCACGTGACCGGCGTCACCGTCCCAGACGCATTGTGCGTTCCCAGCGTTTATTTCTTACACGGCTTCACTACCGCGTCGGTCGATACGGGCGGCGGAAGTGGCCGTGTGTAGGTATTCATGCAGGGAGCCGTTTGGTGGAAAGTAAGTCTCTCTCCCATCCATACGAGTTCTTAGACTTATGATTTCACAATTAGCGGCTTTGAAAACACGGAGTAACGCTTTTTCGTTGTTCTTTTTGATAGAGTCCAAACGTGAAGATTTCCTCCTGCCGCAATGCCCATGGGGCTCTTTCTCTAAAAATATAATGTAAGTGTCTGGCTCAGTTTCTCCGTTTTGGAGTGTATTGCGCTCTGTATGCTTCTTGCAAAGGTGTACTGTTTTGGTGTAATTATCACAAGTCTTCAAACCTAGCCGGTTTGATAGAGCACTGTTTCTCAGGCAATCACTTTCTTCATGTTGGTATCTAATGCTTGAGAGGATAATGAAAAGCCTCTGTCTGTAACATTGACTGAATTATTCGATTTACCTCTGACTTGGTTTTTCTTCTTGATTTGAAATGGATAATTTTCCTCATTTCATGCATTTTAGACACTGTTTGGTCTTACTAATTATGTGCACATGTTTAGAGTTCTAACAGGGTAGATTTAAACATTTAGCGTTCAAAATTTGGACATTTCTGTTTTTTCTATTTACCCCTACAGATCATATTGTCTCTCCTATAACAAAGGAGCTCATAGAAAATTGGGGAAGACTTTCCCACAAGGAGCCTCGACAAACTACAGGTCGTATCATTCAATGTCATCGCTCCCTGTATCTGAGCACTTTAGCGTGCTCTGAACAGCGAGTGATAGTGTTTTCCTGGTCCTGATGAATGCCGAGCGAATTTAGCTTAACAGGCAGAAACATGTTGACCTTGTTTTATACATTATTTTCTTTATCACTTTACTAACGGGACTAGTTGGTTCAAATTTGCACAACCTTAGTAGTCCAGAAAAATAATTCTGTTTTTCGATCACTGTTTTTAACAGAGTTAGAGCTACCCTCTGATTAAAATAATTTTGAGAAGTAGTGCATACTCTTTTTAAACTCACATCCACTTTCCTAGCAAAAAGGTGGACCCAATGAAGACAACTGGCTACCAGTGTTCCACTGGGGCCTGAGGTCCCCTTAGCTAATTCTTTGAGCACGTGCACTCTATTTTTCCAACTGAAAATAACAGCCTTTTCCAACAGCTCAGAAGCACTTTGAATAGAATTTGGCTAGCTCATTTTTTCTGTTGAGTATATTAACACTCTCCTGTTGTTTGAGTCATGGATTTATAAGGGGTATGAGAGTGTCTTCTGACCCTTACTCTCTTGTTGATGGAATTATCGTTGTTGATGATAACCATGTATGGGACCTCTATATCACAACATACTGTGAACTTAATGAATTTACTTTGAAAATATAAAATCTGGTTTATTGCATAACATAAAAAACAACATATTGTACACACATCTGATAACCCAAAGTCTCTATCTCTGGCTATTATCACTACCATCAGGTAAGCACAAAACTGTAGGCTGTCTTCAAATAGGAAAGCTTGGGCTAATGTTCAACAATGCGGTCAGAATTATTCTTGGAGTGAATGAACTTACAGCAGTGAGGACAATGATTTGGTCATCCACCTGAAGGTCTCTACTTATGTGATAAGTGCGGCAGTGCCGCTCTCAGGCGTTCAAACGCTCTTGCGGGTTTCACAGGAATTGGAGCGAGGTGCTTAGCCAGCCTGGTCAATCATGGCTGGGATTTACCTTTTGGGCTGTTGAGGGGTCTATTCATAAGTGGCTTATTTACAAGCCCCTTACACCGCAGGTACGTCACTTTTTCCTATATTTAAAGTGACGCACCGGCGGCGCAAGGGTCTTGTAAATAAGCCCATCAGATTTTACTCTGTATTTGCATCACAAAAGTGATGCAAATTGACGCAAAATCTTTTTTACCTATTTACTTTCCAGCGCTAAACTTGTTTAGCACTGGAAAATCACTTGAAATTAATGCACTGCTTTGCATTATTTAGCACCAAGGGGGAGTACCATGGGTGTTCCCATGCAACCACCCAGGCTTTCTGATGCTGAGCGCTATTTACTTAAAAAAGTAGAACGGGTTTAGCATCAGAAAATAGCGCCCATTTCAAGCAGGCGTTATGAAGGAGAAACACTTTTTTTCTCCTTTATGTTCCAACTTTGTATGTGTGCTGCACTATACAGCTCACAAACAAAGTGGCAAATAAGTTTAAAGTTAGTCTAAGCATGGTATTTTGTACAGTAAGGGTACCCGTTTAGTAAAAACGTATGCTAGACTCACAGAGACACCCTTGCACTGTGGTGCAAAGGTGTGGAGTGGCGCATGTCAGCATATTTCTGCGCCGGTGTTCGGGAAAGTGGAGGAGACCGCCATATTTCTGTGCCATATTTCTGTAAATATGGCGCTCTCTTGCTCTGTCCTTCTCACGCGTCGCGGTGCAGCATTTTGGGCTGCCGCACTGGCTGCGTGAAGGGCTGGTACATATGGCACATTGTGTGTTACTCGTGCATGTAGCGATAAAGGATACATTCTTACCAATCCATGAATGCTGCAACTCCTGTTTATTGTACGCATTGCGTAGCATACGCACCTATATTATGGAATTTACATAAAATGGTGACGTGTCTATTTTATAAACCTACGTGCGTGTAACATACCTCATTTGTGCGCAATTTTCGCTTGGTTCTTTCGTAGCAGGTCAAAGCGCGAATATTTGTAACCAGGTGAAATCCTGCACGCTTGTGCGTTCTTTAACGCATCCTTCTCTGCATACCTTTGCCCAGTTCTCGGGAATATAGGTAATTGAGTGCACTTTTTAGTATCCTAAATGTTGTAATATTTCACTATAACACACACCTGTTGCCTTTCTCCTGACACTGTAAACAGTCGCAGGAAATGGCCACCGGGTGGTCAGTTACGCCTAGGGTCTGTGTGCGCATCACCACGGTGTACTCATTTCGGACTTTACCCCACTACCTTTCAACTCTTACTTCCTGTTTGTAACCAAAGGGCTGCAGAGACATGTGACTCACGGTGCCTCGTCCACCTTGGACCCGACCTGTCAAGATCTCCCGCTGCCGCGTGCTGGCGTTGCGGCCTCTGGGCCTCCTCGGAGCTCGGGGCAGCCGAGTGCAGCGCCGTTCTCATCGTCCCGGTATTGACCGGGGGACATGGGCCGTGCAGGGCCCATATTGACTAAAGCACGCGCCTTGTGTGAGGCCATTTGGCAGCGAGTCCCTCGCCCTGACAGCCAGGCAGGCTCATTAATCTCGCTCAAGGACTTCGCTAATTAATTGCCGGAGCTGCCTTCCGCGGGGAGTTGGCGGTGACATCCAGCTCAGCAGCGCATTTTGGCCAGGATCAAACCCCGAAGCTGCGGCACGCTGGGGGCTTCCTGGAGAACAACCCCTGCTTATATTAGCATCTGCTTAGGAGGTCGGGGGCTCTGCCAGCACAATGCGCGGTGCTTTCTCAATTCCAGTGAGCATCTCTCGTCCCATGCCAGCCAGGACAACCCACTCGAACATCCCAAAACGAACCAAACCAGCAAAAACCAAGTCCTTGAGCAATGGTAACAAAACACAGTGTGACCGTTGCTGTGCCAAGCAGGCGAGGCCTTGTCTATTGGATGATGGGAAGACGACTCATAGGGCCCTTGCAGCCTCCAAACTGGCAAAGGCGGTAATCTCAGTGTCGGGCCTTATCCTTCATGGGAGGCCAAGACCCAGATACCTCTGAGCTGTGAGGCCTCATGATTTGGACAAATGGTAGGTATGGGGACCACCTCAGCACTAAACTATTGAGGCCTTTTCCTTAAACTTACATCAGAAGATGCACTATCTTTGTCTGGGTGAGGACCTTATCCTTCCAGTGATGCCAAGATAACACAATGGGGCCTGAATAACTCTGAACTGCTGAAGACTTCTCCTTCAAGTGTAAAAAAGATGACATGGTTGCCCCCCCAGTTACCTCTGAACTGTTGAAGACTTGCCAAAACATTCTAACTGTACTGGCCTTGAGGGCATAGCGACCCAATTAGCACTGAACATTCATAGGCCTGATCCTTTGAACAATGCCAAGACAATGTGATGAAACGTCACCTCCATCTGAACTGTTGAAGACTGCATCCTTCAAACATGCCAAGGAGGAACAATTGAATGAGAGTTACCGCTGAAAAGTTGACTACCATATCATTCGAGTGATGCCAAGGCGGTTCATTTGAACTCTAGCTACCTTTGAACTGCTCTAGATCTTATGCGTCAAACAGTTCCATGACTAATCAAAGGGACTACTGGTGTAGGTTCCAGAAACCTACTTAAAAATGAACAGCAAAGGCCTCATCCTTCAATCGATGCCAACACGATTGAAAAGGATTACTTGATGAAGTCCTTTCTCTGGAGATAGCCCCCGTCTCCCTGTATCGATACTAAGATGACACTCAAAGACCTCTGTCTCTATACCTAGTTCTTTAGGTGCTTTAAATGGCACTAACACACCACCTTACAGCCACTTCAGTGTACCTTGATATACTGTAAGACTGCAGAATTGCAAAAACAAAGCATTATTCAGATAGTCACACAGAGCAGAGTGAACATTGCGCATCAAAGGATGCTTCTGGGAAGTAAAGGTCTTCTACTTCGACATTGCAAGGATAAGGCAAAAGCTAGTATTGCTTCCTCAGTCAAGCATTATTATATTGAGTGATGCCAAAACACTGACGACCAGGCTGTCTCTTTAGCTGTGTAGATGTTACTTTTCAAATCATGACAAACTGAAGCACCAGAATCCATTCTGCCTGCAACTTGGTGAAAACCTGATAAGCCGCTGTGCAGGAACCACCATTATCCCATAATTAACCCTCAGGCAATGTAGAGCTGATTAAATGGGATTCCTGCTGCCTCTGAACCAATGAAGGTCGTATCATTTGGAATATGAAAGGACAATGCAGCAGTGTATCTGATGTCAAAAACATTGGATGAAACAAAGTTGATGCCTATTCAATCGGACCTATATTACCTCTGAACTGGTACAGACCTTCACATTGGAATGATGCCAAGAGAATACAACAAGACCCACACTGCCCACCAATCAGTGAATATTTTGTCCCTCACATGATGCTGAGCTAATGCAATGAACCCAACCACCTTTTATGTAATGAACACCTTATCCATCATCCTGAAGCTGATGTGATGGGATACCCACTGCCTAATTTGATGAATGGCTTCTATCTCTGATGATGCAAAGACAAAGCTATGGATCCCCTGTCCTTGAACCAGTGATGGACTTGTACTTCCAAAGATGCAAATACAGTTGGAATGCCTTTGAGCCGATGCATGCCTTATATTTCAGATGATGCAAAGCAGATTCAAGGGGAACCCCCATTGCTGTTGAACCAATTAAAATACTCTTGTTCAGAAGCTAAAAAGCAGGATAGATGACTGAAACAATTCAGCAATGCTGCGCCCCTGAACCCGTGAAGCCCTTCTCTGTGGGATGATGAATCATAACCCCTACTGGCCCTGAACCAACGAAGGCCGGGAACATGGATACCCATGAAATGGTGAAGTCCTCAGCCCTAGGAAAATGCCAAAATGAAGGATCAAGAACTCTGCAGACGCCACAATGGTAACAAATGAAGCATAGCTTCATTCCTTGATTTTTTGGCTATCCTTTATTCATCCATCCATTTATCTCCTTGTGCATTCAACTGTAATTTCAACTCACCCCAGCTCAAATAAAAATCCATTTCCCCAGCGCGTATGGGGCCTGTCCATGTTTTCGGGTACTATACGCAGACTTAAAGCACATACTTTGGTCCTGCCAGACCATACAACACTACTGCAAACTGTTCATGGCACTCTACGGTAAGTTACGGAACTGGCTGATATACACACCTAGGAAGCATGTTCGATAGGCATCTTCAGATGCCGTAAACAACACAAAGTGTGTATCCGGTTTGCCTCCCTGGCCATCCTTCTTGCCAAATGTACACTCGCCTTACAATGACACTCTCCAACTGTTTCGCCACTAGAGGCCTGGAATGGAGCTGTGCGTAAATGGGCAACGGCAGAGCAAGATGACCTTGGTTGTGAAGAGGTGTAACGTTTTTGAAAACAACCTATTTCCTCACACTGGACGACCCTCCTAACACAATTTCTTACAGCTCACAAAAAACGACCTCCCCCAGACCACACTGCTCCCCTACTACCGCTATCACTGGCATTGCCCACCGCTACATCACACAAGCAACATAGCACAGTGACTTTCCTACCCTTCCGCCTTAGTTGATGGGTCAACATGCACAGATATGCCGTTTAGCATCACAGTGCTCCTAATAGCACTTGACATCAAATTACATCGCTCACAGACATCCATCAGAACACATTAGACAAAACACCTCACACACACACACCCAAAGCAGCACATCTATAAATATTGTTGGCTATCATGGTGCTCCAAATAGCACTTGCCATCAAGAAATAACACACCAAACATGCAACACTATGAATTAAAACAGATTCCATACATTGCATCAAACGGATCAAGGATATTCCACGTAGTTGGCTCAGTGTCATTGTAAGGATTCTTGGGACCGCGGGCAAGACATATTTTAGGGCCCTATTGGGTCAAGCTTCGATTTTATTACCCAGTTTCAGGTCATTCAAGCCATTGTGTTGCTAAACAATATTGAATTATACGCAACCTTTAAGAAATGGGACAAGAAGTGTGGCCATGGTGGCCGCACCCTAGGGCTGCTCTCAGCTGCCTTGCACGTCTGTGACGGTCCGGCCGCTGAGCCTGATCCTGCTCTTTGACCCCGGTGCAGCTTGCATCCAAGAGTTCCCAGGGAGGTAAAAGCCTTCTGGGGCCTGCACTGAAGACCAGGTGGCCGTTGGATCACAGCCTCAGCAGTGTGGTCAGGCATGGTGGCATTGCGCTACCGGCCGTGCTGGACCCGATGGGCATGCTGGCTTTGCCCTTGTTGGTGTTAGGGCCCTGTAATGGCCGGATTTTCTGTTTAGATGGGATCAGCCCCCAGGGGCCCCTGTGACCCAGCCAAAACGTACTCACCTTCCCTCCTTAGATCGTATTCACAATGAGTAGATATACAGATAAATGTACAGGTCGCACCTAAGGATGGGGAATGACAATATACATATACGGATTTTCTACAATATCTTATTCACATCAGTTGGTCTCGCGGTCACCCCGACCCAGACCGTTCTACCCTAGGGCAGATCTGACACACAATCCGGTGTGTCTACACATGGGCCTGCAGAACCCAATGCTCCCTTTTCCAAACTGTTCGCGATCCTGCGAAACTAAGCGTCAGTATCCTCCCTGGCGTTCTCACTTATTCAAGCCACAATCCAGTGGGTATCGGCACTGGTCTCCCACCCAGTGTTCTCATTAACGCCGCATATCAACGACGACCACATTCCTATGAACCATTATTGGGATGATATCTCAGCAATCTACTCGGGACAAGACTAAAATAATAACTTTGAATATGGTTCCAGATTGTATAGTGTACTCCCTGCTCTTGGCATCAAAGGTCCACTCACTCCCTCTTTATTCGATCACCATTTACCTGATCGGGATTTCTCATCCGTTCACCTAAACAGCTTTCAACTAGAAGTGCGGTTTACCTAGATTGAACATGAACACCAGGTACACAATAATTCTATATGAATTAGGGTATTTATTAACAATAGACATAAATCACATTACTATGCAGCATAACATTTGCAAGAAAAAGGTAAAGATTAGAGTGCACCGTCTACGAGCAATGGACGGACATCACCTGGTTAATATGAAGTTTGGACTCGGCAGTCATCTAGGTTCCCTTCTCGTCTCTGTGTCCTGGCTCGCCTTGCAGTCACCCTCAGCCGTCACAAGTACACGTCTGCACCGCTAGGCTCAACCTCGTCTGCTTCCCCTCAGGACCTCGGAACCTTGCTGATTATTGGCTACCGTCTCTCTCTCTCTCTGTATCAGTGCGCTCCGCGCTGCTTCTCGTTCAGTCTATCTCAGAGAGTTTCGGTCTTAAATCTTTCTCGGACTTCAAAGATGGCGACTTGTCCACCATGAGATGAATAATGGCAGAGATGCTAATGGCTAGATGCCGCCTACGGACTAACTGACAAACTGACTAACACCTTCGCTAATATCAAAGCCCGTTCCGTCATGGAAATTCACGGCCAGTAACCTGCCGCCCACCAAATTCTTGTACCTCCCCGTACCAAGGACACTTTCCCAGCCGGCCGGCCTGAAGTTGTGTCTTCGGAGTGGAGAAAAATACATTCCTTCGATAAGGGTCAGCCTGAACCGGTTCTCTCCAAGCGAACAACAGCTTGAAACTAAAACATTACACTTGACCTAGAAGGCCTTCTCGAGCTACCGGGCAGAAAGCAAAATGGAGTCTGTCTCGTTTAAGGCCTACGGAGCCCATAATATGCATAGCTCCATGAAAAACAGCTCAGCAGGTTAGCAAATGAGCGAATCATGACTAATACTTATATATCTATCCCCTAACTTAAATTCATAAGCCTTACTCTAAGGAAAATAGTACGAAAATGCCCTTATATATGTAAGACAGGGTCCCTGTCTATCGGCCTAATCCCTATGCTATGGGGGTGATAGGCTGGAGTCACTCTCCATCATTCTCCTTCTCCAAAGAGCTAGCAAAAAGACAGCCATAACATTACACCCCTTGACTCCAGTCTATTAACCACAAACTAAATGGAACTAACGTCAGTAGACGAATAATATGAAACAAAATTAACTGATCTACGACCCTTACTAAGTCTAAAAAATTGTAGCAGGGAAGGGATACACTGAATGAAGCAGCAAATAGCTATCAGGACACAAATAGTAAGAATAACCCCCCCTAAAATTTGTCGTATGAAATGCATGTCAGGGAGCCAGTTAAAAAGCCAGTCAAAGAAACCCTGATCTATATGTTGTCTAATTTCTGCAGTCAAGTCGTGAAGTTTGTTAATATGGGATTGGATAGCTTTAGAATGGTCAGACAAATTAAAACAGCATAGACCTTCAAAATCGGAACAGTCATGACCGTGTTTCAACAATAAGTAATCGATAGCAGCACGGTTTTGCAAAATAGCTCTACGTTCACCTTGGGAATCTAATAATAAATCTGATAAAACAGTAGAAGTTTGGTTAATGGACTTTACCATCCAGCAGGCCATTTTGCCGATTGTTTTGGCATTGTAGACGGCCAATGCTGGAACACCAATAATAGAAAAAGCTAAACCAAGGTACTCTGATCTAGAATAGAGATGAACAGAGGAATCACAGTCTTCATGTAATGACATTGAATCTCGCACAATACGGGAATGTGGAGTAGGATGTGAGGAAAACATTAGCAAACTTAATCTAGTGATGGCACATGGGCCACCAGAAATATTCGCTGGAATATAGGACCAAGATGAATTTCCACAGGAAAAGAGCCATCCAGCTGGCAATAACATTGGACGATAGTGACTGGTGGCTACTACTAAATGTTTACAAGTCATATTATTCCTAACTGAAAGACATGAATCCGGAAGTCTCTTTAAACATAACAAACGTTGATGAAATGAAAAGGTAGTAGCGGCTTGGAGCTTCAGCCGCAGACACTCGGTAATAGCTTTAGGATTGCAGGTCATTATAAAACAAAGATCTCCAGGGGTAATATTAAAAGTAGTAATTCTGGAATTAACAGAAACATCAAGGTCTGGAATAAGAGTACATGAGGGACAAAAATCATGTGCTGCAAAGTCCCCCAGAATAACATTAGGTCGGGCATTAGAAAAATTAAAAATGTGGTGGAGTGTCTCAGTGGATGCAGGGACAGCAACCAAACAGGTCGCTAGAATGTCAGTAACACTTTTCATTGGAGTAAGGCAGAAATGCGGAGAGTTCGTCACCCGCTTCGCGAGTGTGATCCAAAAATTCGTTGAAGCAGCCCACGCAGACCGCGGGGCTCTTATTATCCCATCAACCGGCGTCGGTAGATCCTCTCCTCTCCCGGCGTAGCAGGCCAAAAGGAGTCCAGCGCCGACACATCCTGCAGCAGCAATCCAAAGAATGATCTGAAAGAATACAAATACAGGCCTTAATCATTCTCGTAAGTAACATTTATCAGCTGGGACAGCTTCCCAGCCATCTTTCCCTGGCTTCATCACCAAAACGGTGTTGTCATGACCGGTCGCAATAATATCAGCCTGTTCAGGAGTATTTTTAGGCGATTGCACCCATATTTTAGCTCCAGGAAGATCAGACGATCCGAAGCCTTTTTGTCCTCGCACAGTTAGCAACGTTGGGGCAGAGCCTTTTTTGATCTCACCACTGAAGACAGGCATAATCAGTAACTGAGCAACACGGTCAGACTTTTTAATGAACAAATCCGTCTCGCTGCTATTAAGCAGGAGAACCTTAATCTCTCCCTGATAATCACTGTCAATCACTCCTCCGAGTACTTGTACACCTTTCAGGGCCAGGCCAGATCTAGGGGCAATTAATCCAAAACTACCGGCAGGTATAGAAACACCAATGCCAGTTTCAACAATGATTCGATCCTTTCCTGGAAATTGTGCATCATTTAATGCATGCAGGTCGAGGCCTGCAGAACCTGGGGTCGCTCTACATGGAGCCAAAGCACCGGGGGTAATTTCCCAATAAGTAACCGTATTCGAAACAGAATTTGGTTTTGCATCAACATGTGGAGGAAACAAACGCATCAAAGGAGATTCAGCATGTAACAAAGGACGATTATTTAAAATTAACAAAGCTTGAAGTAGAACATCTCTCCACTGGCTGTAACGATCATCAGTCAACTTGCGCAACTGTTCTTTCAACAAGCCATTCATTCTCTCAATCAATCCTGAAGCTTGTGGATAATATGGAATATGAAACACCCAGTCAATATTATTGTCCGTACAGAATTCCTGCACCAATCTTCCACGAAAGTGGGATGCATTGTCTGATTGAATCTGGAATGGGACACCATAATACAGAATAATGAGTTCCAGGGTTTTAATTGTGTTCACTTGGGTAGCGTTCTTGCAAGGGAAAGCGACCAAAAGGCCACTATAAGTATCAACCACTGTGCAAATATATTGACAATTCCTGCTCATAGGGAGCGGACCAATATAGTCAATCTGCCAAATTTGGGCTGGCAATTTACCTCGATGTAAGTGGCCTCGAACAATCTGAGGCACCTCTTTTTTCCTAGAATGCTGGCAAATGGGACAATGTAGAATGACATCTTTAATTAAAGAAAAGGGAATATGAATTCCTCTATCGGCAGCCCACCTGCTAGTGGCTTTCTCTCCAAAATGTCCTGCTTTCTGATGGGCCCACTTCGCCAATCCCGCCAAATCAGAATCTTGCATGTCAACCACTGCCTCAGAAATTTTAGACTGTTCATCTGCAATATTATGAAAAAATTTGTCAAGGGAGTCAATGGGAGTATGAGCATCCACGTGAAAGATTGTTACAGTACTCTGCGGGAGCAATTCCCAAATTTCTTGCCATAGTTCTTTACCCCACAGCTCCTTGGAATGCAATTCCCAATTATGAGAATGCCATGTGGGCAGCCACACCGCTAGTCCATTTGCAGTGGACCAGGAATCAGTGAAAATATGACATGTACCTGGTAACTCCTGTTTCAAAACTTGGTAAACCGCATAGAGTTCAGCATATTGACTACTCTTACCATCTCCAGTTGTGCTTAACAATTTCTTTGTAATCGGATTATACGAAACAGCTTTCCAATGTCTTTTGTCACCAATGAATTTTGCAGAACCATCCGTAAACCACACATGTTTTCTATCCTCCGCGGACAGATCATCAAATGATTTACCCCACTTCACGGGAGACTCCTGCACTACGGGAACCGAACACTCACTTTCAGCCTCATTGGAGGGCGCCTGCGCCACTCGCTCATGTAAAACCGCCACACCTTTCGGACCCACACGTGCCCTGTCCTGAATGTACCATTTCCATTTAATCACACTAGCCTCCTGAGCATGTCCAATTCGATGGGACTTAGGTGAACTCAAAACCCACTGCATAATGGGAATTTCAGGCCTCAAAATCACAGCATGGCCTAGGGTCAACTGCTCGGTATCCACCAGAGCCCAATAACAAGCAAGCAACTGTTTTTCAAAAGGTGAGTAACGCTCACCAGCCTCTGGCAACTTTTTGGTCCAAAAACCTAATGGCACTTTTTGTTTGCCCTGCTTTTGCCACAAACTCCAATTGGCATACAAGCCTTCCACGGACACATTCAAATCCACATCACCTTCACTCACGGGCCACAAATCCAAAGCATACTGAATAGCTTCTTTAGCCAAATTAAAAGCAGTCTGTTGAGGTTCACCCCATTCAAACGCATTCTTTTTACGAGTAACTCGATACAGTGGAGCCAAGATTTGACTCAAATGGGGAATATTCTGACGCCAAAATCCAAACAATCCAATAAAGCATTGCGCTTCTTTCCTGTTCCTGGGAACAGCAAAATCAAGAATTTTTCGTTTAACCGGTGGAATCACCTCTCTGTGACCCTCATGCCAATTAATTCCTAAAAATTTTACAGCTTGGGATGGAGTTTGTAATTTATCAGGATTAATTTCCCAACCTTTCGCTCGCAAACAGTCAATGATTTGATCTAAATGAGACTGTACCTGGTCTTGCGTTTCACCTTGAATCAAAATGTCGTCAATATAGTGACAAATCTGAACTTGTGGATTCGTGGGTACTTCGGACAAATGCTCCGCCACCAGCCGGTGACAGATCGTAGGACTATGTACATAGCCTTGAGGAAGACTCCGGAACGTCATTTGACGTCCATTCCATGTAAAACTGAATTGTTCCTGACATTCGGGGGCAATCGGAATTGAAAAGAACGCATTAGCAATATCAATGGAAGCATACCACGTACCTGGATGCTTTTGAATTCTCTGAATCAGTGTGACAATGTCAGGCACTGCAACAGTCAATTTAGGTGTATGTTTATTCAATTCTCGATAATCAACAGTCATGCGCCAAGAGTTGTCACTTTTGCGCACGGGCCAAACGGGATTATTCCAAGCAGATGTGACCGGAGTAATGACTCCTGCGTCAACCAAATCCTGAATCGTAGCGGTAATTTCTTCATGACCACCGGGGATGCGATATTGCTTTTGACAAATCACTTTCGTTGCTAAAGGTATTTTAATAGGTGGCATGCGTAAACGGCCAACCCGTACGGGTCTGGTCGAAATGTACTGTCGTGTACCAAATTGATAGTACCCATCATCCAAATGCAAAGTCATACCTTTCAAAATGTCAATTCCAACAATGTATTCCAAAAGTGGTACAACGAACACAGAGTATTCTCTACGAGGAATTCTACCAATTTTAATTTCAAGTGCAGTTTGAACTGCGGGTGTCTCTTTACCACCCAGACCGGTAATTGTGAAAGACTGTCCGTTAAATTTTCTCGACTTACCATGAATTAAAGTGGCCTCCGCCCCAGTATCAACCAACGCTCGGGCCCTTTGGATATTACGATGTTTCCAAAAAATCTCAATATCTACATAAGGTCTGTAATCTCTGTGGGCCCACTTGCGTACCGGAGCTTGACCTATTTCCTAGTCATTTTTCCTGCGTTCTGTCAACCAAGACAAATCAGGGTAAATGTTCTCAGTTTTCTTGGGTATTAGAATTTCTTGTTCATATCCGTCTCCAGTACGAAACGGATTAGTGTCAGGTTCAAAAAGTTGTGAGTTACGGTCAGAGAGCCTGTTACGATCCTCCCTCTTTCTTACGTCAGGGGAATAACTCCTTGCATCTCGTCGTCTGCTAGAACCACGATCATCTCTTCCCCTCTCACGATCATCCTCTCTCCCCCTCCCATCATTACGACGGGGGGATCCATCACGGTCATGGCGCCGATCATCACGGCGATCAGAATTCACACGTCGTCTCTCATCACCACTGTCATCCGAACCACGATCATACTCATTCTTTCGCACACGACGGGCACCCTCCTTTCGATCCAAACCACGCTTACGTAACATGTCCCATAAGCGATTATTAGGCTCGCCATCAATTTCTTCCCTTTTGACACCATCAGCAATGAGAGCAAGAAACATGTCACGTCTAGAGAACTTATAGTCCCCACCAGTACGACCCTCAGGTCGAGATTGTCTTTCAGGTTTAAACCATTCACCCAGCTCACCAAGCTGACGAACAGACTCAAGCACAACAGACAAAGGATTGCCAGTTTGGTTAATCAATAATGTCATCATGACCTGCTTGTAAGCAACAGGAGAAGCACGGATTATGCGATTACGCACAGAAGATGTTAAAAGACCATCCAATAATTTGTCAGCAGTACTAAGGAAGATACACGTTTTCATGACTTCCTCTTTTAAACGTTGCGACGCATCGCGCAGAGTGTACCAAGGTTTTTCATCAGTAGGCCAATCAGATTCAGTTGGATATTTATGATTACAGCCGTCAGACGCAAGCTGGAGCAAAGAAATTTGACCAGCACCAGCATAATTCCGAAAATGATCCTGAATCGTAGAATCAGAACTCAAAGAGCAAAATCGTAAGCAATCAACAGCATCGAGCATAATACCGGCAGCGCCAAGCTCATAAAGACGCACCATCCAGGTAAGCAAGGCCTCACCAGGCCGTTGTCTAAATCGTTGCAGAATGTCACTGACCTCCTGCTGAGTAAAATCTTCAATACAATCAAGAGCTATACCACCCGGATTACCAGGGGCCTGTTGTAATTTTCGTCGAAAAATCGGGTGAGCAGAAACTGCGGGAAGAGCTTCCGAGGAAGCCCGCATCTTAGATTTAGCAGCACAATCAGGGCAAGCTACGTCATCCGCACGGGAAGAACGAGCACGGTCACAATCGGGAGTCAAATCAGTACATGAAGCAGATTTACAATCACGTCCGGAGCGAGAAGACTTGCGCTTGTCACCCTCCTCTGCCGAGGAGTCAGAAGTATGAGAATCCCAGATATTACCGTCCCACTCATCGGGGTTCCAATCCATTCCAGCTTTTGCTACAACCATACGCACTTTGCGGGAAGACACACGTCCACGACGATGTTTATATTTGTATCGTGCAATACGGACCGCAGCTCTTTCGGCAATGGTCTGATATGTTTCAAGTTTATCGGCAAGCAATTTATTTTGACAACGCAACAAAGTGTGCGCATTTTGCAACTCGACACACTGTCCTTCCGAATCTTTAAACTGTTTCTGTAGTTGAACAAACCTCTCATGCAATATTCTGTATGCATTAAGAACAATCCACCCTCTGCGTCCTAAAATAGGAAGCTCATCACCCTTCACTACTGGCGCTTTCTGTAGGCACAAAATCACATCAGCAGGCTCCGCCTGCTCCAAGAATGAAGACCAATTTTCACTTAAACCAGTAGAATCAGCCCACTCACGGGCCAAAGCCTCGTAAGGCGTAGACTCCCAGCCGGGAATCTGGATCGGTAATTTGAAAACCGACGGTGATTTTTTCGCAAACATAATGACACAAACAAAAAAAATTATATACACAATTATAAACAAATTTTATACGTACAAGCCGAGCGCAAACCAACTAGATTAAAACAATACAATGCACACAGGCTTCGTAAACAGTTCGTGACGCCAGATGTAATGGCCGGATTTTCTGTTTAGATGGGATCAGCCCCCAGGGGCCCCTGTGACCCAGCCAAAACGTACTCACCTTCCCTCCTTAGATCGTATTCACAATGAGTAGATATACAGATAAATGTACAGGTCGCACCTAAGGATGGGGAATGACAATATACATATACGGATTTTCTACAATATCTTATTCACATCAGTTGGTCTCGCGGTCACCCCGACCCAGACCGTTCTACCCTAGGGCAGATCTGACACACAATCCGGTGTGTCTACACATGGGCCTGCAGAACCCAATGCTCCCTTTTCCAAACTGTTCGCGATCCTGCGAAACTAAGCGTCAGTATCCTCCCTGGCGTTCTCACTTATTCAAGCCACAATCCAGTGGGTATCGGCACTGGTCTCCCACCCAGTGTTCTCATTAACGCCGCATATCAACGACGACCACATTCCTATGAACCATTATTGGGATGATATCTCAGCAATCTACTCGGGACAAGACTAAAATAATAACTTTGAATATGGTTCCAGATTGTATAGTGTACTCCCTGCTCTTGTCATCAAAGGTCCACTCACTCCCTCTTTATTCGATCACCATTTACCTGATCGGGATTTCTCATCCGTTCACCTAAACAGCTTTCAACTAGAAGTGCGGTTTACCTAGATTGAACATGAACACCAGGTACACAATAATTCTATATGAATTAGGGTATTTATTAACAATAGACATAAATCACATTACTATGCAGCATAACATTTGCAAGAAAAAGGTAAAGATTAGAGTGCACCGTCTACGAGCAATGGACGGACATCACCTGGTTAATATGAAGTTTGGACTCGGCAGTCATCTAGGTTCCCTTCTCGTCTCTGTGTCCTGGCTCGCCTTGCAGTCACCCTCAGCCGTCACAAGTACACGTCTGCACCGCTAGGCTCAACCTCGTCTGCTTCCCCTCAGGACCTCGGAACCTTGCTGATTATTGGCTACCGTTTCTCTCTCTCTGTATCAGTGCGCTCCGCGCTGCTTCTCGTTCAGTCTATCTCAGAGAGTTTCGGTCTTAAATCTTTCTCGGACTTCAAAGATGGCGACTTGTCCACCATGAGATGAATAATGGCAGAGATGCTAACGGCTAGATGCCGCCTACGGACTAACTGACAAACTGACTAACACCTTCGCTAATATCAAAGCCCGTTCCGTCATGGAAATTCACGGCCAGTAACCTGCCGCCCACCAAATTCTTGTACCTCCCCGTACCAAGGACACTTTCCCAGCCGGCCGGCCTGAAGTTGTGTCTTCGGAGTGGAGAAAAATACATTCCTTCGATAAGGGTCAGCCTGAACCGGTTCTCTCCAAGCGAACAACAGCTTGAAACTAAAACATTACACTTGACCTAGAAGGCCTTCTCGAGCTACCGGGCAGAAAGCAAAATGGAGTCTGTCTCGTTTAAGGCCTACGGAGCCCATAATATGCATAGCTCCATGAAAAACAGCTCAGCAGGTTAGCAAATGAGCGAATCATGACTAATACATATATATCTATCCCCTAACTTAAATTCATAAGCCTTACTCTAAGGAAAATAGTACGAAAATGCCCTTATATATGTAAGACAGGGTCCCTGTCTATCGGCCTAATCCCTATGCTATGGGGGTGATAGGCTGGAGTCACTCTCCATCATTCTCCTTCTCCAAAGAGCTAGCAAAAAGACAGCCATAACAGGCCCCCAGTTTGTTTGTGAGGTAACACATGAGAGGCGCTCCCCGCTGGGGCACTTGGCTTGCCCAAGAGGGCCATCCGGACCCCTGACAGGCAGGAGCCCGTGCTTGCTGTGTGCCTGAAGACAGTGTTTTCCCCAGGGTGGTGACATACTGCACTTCTTGTTGGGGCCCTGAGGCCTTGAAACACCTGCGGGCCATGATCGAGGAAGCAGTGGGTGCACCGCTGGATCTGCCCTCACCGGAAAGGTCAGCTCTGTCGTGGATGAGGAGCTTTCTGTCTGGTCGCTCGCAAAGTGTCAACCTTGGCTCTTATCGCTCAACTCCCATGGAACTGACCAAGGGGGTGCCACAGGGCTCTTGTCTGAGCCCCACATTATTTAATATCTATGTCGCCCCTTTGGCCAGCCTCCTAAGGACCTTCGGGTTCATCCCCGTTTCCTATGCTGATGACACACAGCTCCTCTTTCCATTCAGCAAACTTATGACCGTCCAACGGGCCTTCTCTGATGGAATGTGAGCTGTGTCCCAGTGGATGCTAAACAACTTTCTGCAATGCAACGTAGGGAAAACGGAGGTGATGCTGTTCGGCGATGCTCCCCTTATGTGGACTCCGGAATGGTGGCCATCAGATCTGGGTCCCAATCCTGCCCCTAAATCAGTTGTAAAAAACCTAGGCATCCGATTAGACCAGGCCCTTAGCCTAAAAGAGCAAGTGACACAGACTGCTGGCTCATGCTTCCACATAATCGGAATGCTCCGAAGAGTCTTTCCATTACTACCGCATTATACCGGGAAAACCTTAGTCCAGGCTTTAGTTATCAGTCGCCTGGACTATTGCAACGGGTTCCTGATCTCAGCTAATGATTCCCTACTAAGCAGACTTCAAATAGTCCAAAATACTGCAGCTAGATTGGTCCAGAATGCACCTCCTAGGTCACCATTGCGCCCTCTACTAGTGAAGCTCCATTGGCTGCCCATCCGCCAACGGATCAGGTTTAAAATCTGCTGCATTATCCACAAAGCACTCCTGGATCTGGGCCCATCCTATCTGTCTGACAAATTTATTCCCCACACTCCTTCGCGCGCCCTGCGATCCAGCAGTAAAAATCTTCTTGAAGTACCAATCATTAAGAGGGCAAGATTGGGAGGGAAAGCCCTCGCCTCTGGAATGAACTTCCTGACTCTTTTAGACTCTGTCCAGAACATACGACATTTAGAAAATTGTTGAAGACTCTCCTATTTCTCACCTATTAACTCCGCCAGTTCCTAACTCTCCTTGGAGCCCGCTCAAGCGCAGAGATACTTCTCCGGGAGTCGTTTCTAGCGCTATACAAACCCAAAAATAAATAAATAAAGTGCCGAATGCGGGTGGCCGGCTCCGCAGAAGTTGTGCTGGGTTTCGAGACCATGGGTTGCCTGGAGGCTCATTCGTGCTGTGGTGACCAGCTACAATATGCCCCTTGGGGGCTGGAGGGGGTGCGAGCTGCTGGAAAAACTCCTTAACTGTGTTTTGGAGCCTTGAGAGACCCAGCAGACCGTGGCAAGTGAGGAGGTCAGCCGAGGGCCCAGAGGGGATTGGACTTGGGCAGCTAATTTGACCTGGAGTGGCCTGTGATTCTGTCCTAGGGATGGGCTTGGCAGGAGGCCCGAGCTAAATGATGAAACTGTCATCTGTATCCCAACATATTGCGTCAGAGAAGACCCCATTGGCTGGCGTCGTGAGTGGCGGCCGGTTGGTGCTGAAGCAACAGTCTCCTAAGCAGTAGGGGCCCCGGTCACGGCTGCTCGTGCTGGCCTTAGACAAGAGAGCTGTGACTCCATTACCTGATTTATTCTGCCCGTCTTCTGGGACTTGTGGCAAATATGGGTAAAGACAAGCCAGCCTCAGCAGCGCCTTCTCAGACATGGATCCACAAGTTCATAGCGGCGCTCTTTAGTGGTCAGCCGCGAGGAGTTGGCCCCTTTGTGCTGCAGGACACCCCGGCCCAGACCAATCTTGCAACCATCCTTCAGGCCGTCCAGGATTTGCGGGTGGTGGAAACCAAAGTGGAGAAAGTTAAAGTGGACATCTCCCTCCTGTGTCAAGACCTGCATAATGATGCCCACTGCGTTACTGAGACCAAGCATTCATATAAAATAACGTGACTGTTCGGAAGAATCAGGTTTGGAAACTCCTTACGGCGGTGACCACTCTAGAGGCCAGGGCTGAAGATGCGGTAAACTGAGTGTGAAGGAATAACCTCCAGTTTGTAGGGTTTCCCAAGGGTGTGGAGTCCCCGGATGCTGTGTGGTTTTTGGAGGACTGCTTGTGCTCCTGAATAAAAGAGGGAAGCATGTCATCCTGGTTTGTGGTGAAGCAGGCCCATCGATCCCTTATGCAGCTCCCCACCCGGGGCACCAACGCTCCACATGATTGCACAAGACCTCATCTAACATAACCAGGATGTTTTTCTGCGGGAGGCTCGAAGCTGGGAAGACCGTGCCTACCAAAACTAGCGTATCATGATTTTTTTGTGATTACACCTGGGCAGTCCAGCAGCGCAGGTGATCACTTGATGAGGTGAAACTAAAGCTCCGTGCAAATCAGGTCACATATTTGCTCCTCTTTCCTGCAAAGTTGAAGGTGAGCTTCAATTCTACAACCCTGATATTTGAGACTCTGGAACACGCATTAGAGTGGGAAACTGAGCTCGTAGACTTCCACTGAGCAGTAGTGGTGGATGCTGTTGGGACGCACATGACGAGGAACTCCTTCCACCGCTCCCTAAATCTCAGAGGAGGTGACATGCTTGTTTCCGTAGGGAGGGCACCCAGGCCTGCTTGGACTCCAGTGACTTGGAGATGTGCCAGGGCTCGCCTGGTTGCAGTGATGTCGGTGTCTCAAGCCTCATGTACTTCAGTACTGTTCGATTCCCTGGCTGTGGAATCCAGTGCCCCGAACTGAGGGGCCAGTCTGGCAGTACTCTGGGGTCATCTGTCCTTGCTTAAAGTAGATCAGGTGTACCTATCATTGCTAGGCTTATCAGCTCTTAATCCTGCTTCTCAGTCTGAAGAAGAAAAGAGAGCGAAACAGGTATGTTTAATTTTGTTTTTAAACTATCTTTTTGCCCCCCAATGGGTTTGTCCCTCAGTCCCCCCAAAGCCCATCCAGTGTTGAGGGTCACCGTCCGCCACTGCTCGGAACTGTTCTCAATCCTAGATCGCGAGTGGCTAGCCAATACAATCAACTCTCTGCCTTGTCTCCCAACTCTTAGATTTGTTTACTGTTCCACTGCGCAAGCCTGTGCTGCAGATCTAGGCAATTTCTGTTTGAGTATTAGCCCCAGTAAGTGGAACTGGCTTCATAATAGTGGGTCCTTATGATGCATTTAATTTTCAACTCACTATATTACTCACTAGAGTTTCTAACTCTCTATTCTTCAACTGTTTTGCCCTGGTTTGATGGGATAAAGCTTTTCTACGTATAATTGTTTTCAGAGGCTCCCAACGAGTGGCCCTTATTAAACTGATCCTGTTTTGAATTCAAAATAGTTTGGTATGTGTTGGCGTAGATGTTTAGAAAAGCCTGCTTCGTGGAGCCACCAGGCACTCCTTCTCCATAGTCGCTCCACCCACCTCCCTTTAGGAGGTCTGTGTGCATCGGAGCATAGTCTGACACGGAATCTTGAAAGTATACAGTGCTTTAAGTGGGATGAAAAACTGAGGGGGGTCTCTCAAAGGGGCGTGGCCGACATAATTAGGGGTGTCGCTTGAAACACGTAAGTTAGAAATCTCCACTTAGCATTGTGTGCTGCCTGACTTGTATTTTGCTGCTTCTTCCAGTCTTTGCTGCTTCTTCCTGTCTTTGCATCCAGATATATAATACAATAAGTAACATTACACTGGCAGCAAGCCAGGACTATTGGGGTTGTCAACGGTTATTAGCTGCACAAGATAAATTAGCAACAACAATGAAATCTTGGTATAAAATAGTTAAAATTCTTCGGTTCTCTAATGATGAGAATGTGAAAGAACTGTAAGGAGTCCCTTTAAAGATACATCAAAGGCACTGAAGGGTGGTACTGCTCCCAAGTTAAGATTTTTTTTTCACTTGGAGGATGAGGGCACAAATGGACAAGTCTCAGCCCAGGCAGGACCTGGCCTATTTAACCTGTTGACCACGGCGGAAATTCTGCCGCGGTGCGGGTGATTTATGACTGGGCGTAGTTCGGAGGGCCCCGGCCGTCCTCCGCACACGCCAACCGTGACGTCGGACGGCCAGGGGCAGTCCGACGCACGCAAAGGGTTAAAGCCCTGGGAGCATACATGCATAGTGAATTGTTAATTAATTCATGTCCAGGTGGATGGCTCTCTAGGTGTAGCTTTGGCTCAGGGGCTGGGATTATTCATGTAAGTTGTATGACTTGCGGGTTGACGAAGATCCCCTTTATGCCTTTAATTTGGTCCTTAACTGAGTTGAAGTCACCTACCACAACGGATGAGCCTTTTGGAGCATCAAATAGCAATCCTAAGTGCGCTTTCATGGTACTGTGTACTAACATAGGTGGGACGTAGACACTGACAAACACCCATTTTCTCTCCCATCACTTATTCCACCACAGCTACATATCTGCCTAAGTCATCATTGTAAACCTTCGTGACTTGATTTACGGAGGATTTACAGGAGTAGGTTGTTCAGTTAAGGCACAATGTGCCCTTTCTATTGCAAAGCACATAGCTAAGGCTTCGAATTGGCATCCAGGACCTTTCCCAGCTGTCAAGAAACCCTTCGGGATTCTGTCCATATGCTCCTTCCACAACTCCCATGAACCAAAGACTGTTCCTGCAGTACCCATCTTCAATATTCTCAGTTCTCGGTTCCAGGAGAGCGGGTATATCCTTAATGTTATATATTCAGGCGTGGGACTTCTGTACACAGTGTCTGTGTTGAATTGCCCACTGTCAATATTCTAGTTTTTGCTTCTTTGACTCTGACTGCAATCTTCCTCAAGCCTTGATGAACAAGTTCCATTTCCACAATGAACCTGCTGACCTGAGCCTCAAATGTCACTCATGTTTACCAAATAGCTTAAAATATTATTTTGAGAGTAATCTGCATGGGTCACTTGCATGCTGCCAGTCAGCTACTGGTTTAATGTAATTGTTTATTTTATTGTGTTGGGACGTCACAGCAGCTTGTTTCTTCTGCATTGTAGCTGACGAAGGGGAAATGGCCACAGTGTAGGCCACCGCAGTAGTATTTTATGAAGGGGTGGTTGTGCCCAATGTCTGGTGCAGCCTATAAGAGGTGAGACAGAAGCCCAATGAAAATGCCCTTGTGGACCACTACTCAACTTGGAAGGTTGGCTCACCAGGCAGTTTGTTAGGTAATGGGTCGATAGTTCTGATGCAATCAGTGTTGTGGATCTAGGCTCTATGTAGTAAGTGCTCTTCGGAAGTAGAAAAGAGTGGGGTGGAGGAAAAATAGTTTCCTGCTGCTTTTTCAACGCCACACAGCTCCAGGGTAGTCCCCTGGTTCACCATCAAAGGATAAGGTCAGTCTTGCATTAAGCTGGTGTCTTCCCCCAGCACAAATTCTAGTATGTCCCCAAATCGTGCACAGTTTGGAAGGGTCTTCCTGGTGGATTTCTGATCTTACTAGCATTCCATTACCCCGTATATTGCCCTCTCCTGAATGGGCACCCTGATTGTCTTCCTCCTCCATTCTCAAGGTCTGCCTCCATCAGATCTTTCAGAGCATGAAGCTGTCAGATAAGCAATCTGTTGGAGGCCAAACAAGACTACCACCTAAGTGGGCCAATCCCACTCAAAGGGCCAAGGATGGCACTACGGAGCAGCATCCAGAGCATCGATCCACATGAAAAGTAGAGGCACCTGTTAGTTGGCTACCCGCCCCCTCCACCCCTGAGTAAACAGGTCTCACGAAGGGAGTGCAAGAATCTTTCTGCTCTTCCACGTTCAGGTCCTCTGCATGGAAATAGTCCCAAGTCCCCACCGCTCAGAGCACTCGGTCGGTCGTCCCCAGCTCCCTTTGCCCATAGGCTCGTCAAAGCCCACGTTTCTCCAATTTGCAATCCCCAGTGCAGGAAACAGCCCCATTTTATTGCCCCAGAGATTTCAAGAGTCACTGCCACTAATGGAGTGAGGGTTTGTCTAGAAAAATAAAGCTGTTTCGGCTAGCATTCCTAGGGATCAGAAAGCGCTTGGTGGAACCCTCACACCTCTCAACCAGGATTTTGCTTGTCAAGTCATAGCCAGAAAGATACATCAAATTACCTGCTTTAGAGAGGCAATTTTTTTGTTTTCTACAAGGTGGGCATCTCCAGAGATCTTAACGACTATATGTGTGTCATCACCCAGGAGAAGCGGGGGCGTGGCTTAGCAAGCCACGATGGCGGCTGTGTCCTGCTGAGGCTCCGCGATCGGGCTAGCATCTTGCCCAGTTCCCGAGATCGCCGGGAGCCTCAACTTGCCCAAAGCAATACCCGGGATGCCCCCGCACACTGGGGCACCCTTCGAGTGACCTGCACCTACTGCAGACGGACGGCGCAAGCCGGACTGTCTCTTACCGGAGCCGAGGGACGCCGACCCCGGAAAATGGCGGGCGCTGCCTAGCCCTGCGGACCTGTGAGCCACCGAAGCCCGGCTTCCTGAACGGCGGCCCCAGAAGACACAGCCAGCGACAACTACGGGAGAGCCTCCAGAAGGGGTGACACCAGCCCGCGCAGGTATATACTGCACAGCGCCTCCCTGCGCTCCGGAGCCCCGACACACAAGATGGCGGCCGCCGCCCCGGGGCTCCGATGCACCGGAGCTGAATCCCCACCTGAAGCCTGATCTCCCCCAGACTTGGACAGCCTGTCACCACGGACCGCGAGGAGCCGGCGAGCGCCCCACCTGCACGGAGCTGACCACTCCGGATGCCCGACACCCTCAACGTGGGCGGTGAGTGTTGTTCTCTCCCCACCCCCCCGGAGATCTCAACGACGGCGCCCCAGCTGCGACCTGCGGACCCATGAGCCCCCGGACACCGGCTCCCTAAACGGCGGCCCCGGAGAACGCGGCCAGCAGACGTCTGAGAGCGAACCTACGGAAGTGGTGCCCCCCTCCATCCCGGAGCCCCGATCCACAAGATGGCGGCCGCCGCCCCGGGGCTCCGACACGTCGGAGCTAATTCCCCGCTAGGAGCCTGATCAGCCCCCAAAACTGGACTGCTTGCCACCGCGGACTGCGAGGAGCGTGCCACCTACACGGGGCTGGGCACTCCAGAAGCCCGCCACCATCATCGAAAGCGGTGAGTGCTGCTCTATCCCCCCCCCTCCCCGAAGAACGCCGACGCCCCGGTGGCCCCCTCCCTACGTCAGACCTCGTAGGAAGCCACTGAGCACGTCGCCACCCGACCAAAGGGCCCAAGACGCACTCACCTCCACGAACTGCCAGGTGGACCCGAGTGCCTGACCCTGACATGGCGCCCATGCAGGCCTAACGCCGAAGACAGCCACGGACCTCGCCCTGAGGACAGGAGTGCCCTACTTGCACTAGAGACAATACCAGTGGCCATCCGACGTCCCGGAGCCCCCCTGGCCCACGCCACCCGACCTTGCCCTGCCGATCAACGCTGGTACTGGGCCTCACCCCACGGAGAAGAAAAGACCCCCACGCAGTCGGAGCCAGCGGCCCCGGCAACCGCAATCCACCCCTGACACCCCTGGTGGGGGCTCCCCGAGGTGGATCGGACCTCGCCCTGGACCCGAGGAGGACCGAGGGAGCTGACCAGCACTCAACTGCCGCCTACCCGGCGACACTACGTGGCGACGACCTACCGCCCTCGAGACACACGCCGACCAGGGGGAACCCCCCCTCTTCCTTCTAGCAGCACCCATGGGGAAGCCGAGGGCCACTCAGACGACGGCGGTCCCGGAAACAGCTGTCGAGAAGATGCCACAGACGAGGGCATGGACGCAGACCAATACGTCGCAAGCCGACCCTACGCTATCAGCGAAGCTGGACCAGGTGTTGGCAGCAATAGAAATGTCTCGCCTCTCGATGGAGGAGAGAATGGGCACCCTGACGACAGACATTAGCCTAATTCGGGATGAACACCGTAAACTGGCGGACAGGGTGAAGGAGGGTGAGCGGATCGTGACTGAACTACAACCCGCGGTGAAATCGCAAGAAGCAGACATGCAGGAGATCCTGCGCCGCGTGACGACCCTGGAGGAACGCACAGTGGACTTAGAGGGACGCTCGAGACGTTGTAACATTCGCGTCCTGGGCCTGCCGGAGGGGATTGAAAACTCGGACCCTCTGACCTACATGGAATCCTGGACTAAATCGTTCACCCCAGACTGCGACCGGTCGCCGTACTTCTCCATCGAAAGAGCCCACAGGGTCCCGGCCCGGGCACCCAAACCTGGTCTTACCCCACGACCCATGCTAGCCAAGTTCCTGCACTTCCGGGACCGGGATGCGGTGCTTCGCGCGGCCCGGACGGCGGGCCCCCTGCGGGTGGAAGACCAACACGTCATGGTGTTCCCGGACTATGCCCGAGAGGTCCAACAGCGACGATCCACGTTTCTGGAAGTCAAGAGGCGCCTCCGCGCAAACGATCTTCAATATTCCCTGCTGTTCCCTGCCCGCCTTAAGGTGATCCACAAAGGGAAAGCCCTCTTCTTCGATACGGCGGCGGACGCGCAGGATTGGACTGAATTTCATTGCCCGCTAATCCCTAAACCCGGACCCCAGAAGACACGCAACAATGACTCCAGACGATCCAGGAGACGGGGCGCAAGCCGTGCACGATCTGGCCACCCCAAGAGCCAGGCATCCTCCCCTGCGGGCTCACCCGACCTCACACAAATCATGCAGGAGCGACGAGACGCCCTACGAACGGCGACCGAACTACATACGTCACCCCCAGCTTCGGACCTGGAAGGTCAGCCGCACCTATTCACCCCTGAGAAAGACCGGGACAGTGATGGAACTATGTCGGGATTTGGCCCGATCTCTTCCCCCCTCGTTGTGGCACTCACATTGGACGCTGCCCTGGCTAGCCAGCCTGCCACCTCTTCGTGAAAAGCGGAACTGTCAACTGATATATCCTTCTCATGGCTGCCTGTTGTATTGCGCGACGTCTAGAAGCCTAGACTAATCTGCCGGATAACTGTAAGCGCCAGCGAGCGATAGACACTTCTCCTACTAGAGCCCGACCCGCCCACAGGCCCAGCAGCGACACATGCTGCCACCCCCGCAAATTTCTGTTGAATTTCTCCCCTAGTGGGACACTAGTTTGGATATGCCACCCCCAGTGACGTATCCCCAGTATTGGGACAGTTCCCCACCCGAAGTTCTAGTTGTTATTAACTCCCCCAGTCCCCCCCCCCCACGTTTGAGGAAGCTTGGCGCGCAGGAACACATACGACACACACACACGGGCGGCTCACGGGACCTGTAGAGGGGCCCCTTCCCCAACCACATCACCCTGAGAATGGCTGTCCCGCACTCAGACATTAATATCCTTACACTAAACGTACGGGGCCTACACACACCCAGCAAGCGCTACTCTGTGTACTCCTACATTTGGCGCATGTCGGCCGGTATAGCGTTTCTACAGGAGACGCACATTAACGCTGCTGAACTCATCGCCTACAAGCCAAATGGCGAGGGACCATCTGTGCCACACAATATTCAGCGTTCGCGCGCGGCGCATTAATCTGGGTGAGGCCAGGTACTCCCTTCCGGGCGCTCCGACGCGTAGTAGACAGAGAGGGCAGGTACGCGCTTCTGGAGGGAATTCTCGATGGGCAAGGGGTACTCCTTGGCAGCATTTACGCCCCTAATACGGATCAGGACCAGTTCTGGGATCACCTTACGGGCGTTCTAGCCCAGTTCACCACAGTCCCGTGGGTGTTAGGAGGCGACTTTAACTGCACACTAGACCCCTTGCTGGACCGCTCACACCCTCCCCCCACACACTCCCCGGCCCCCCGACAGGCAGCCCTCTTCAGGACATGGACCATACACTGGGCGCTCACTGACGCATGGCGACACCTACACCCACTGGCTCGCATTTACTCCTTCCACTCGATTCCACACAACCTCCGAGTCCGCCTAGACCGTTTCCTCTGCTCTGCTCCAATCCTCCCTAAGATAACATCTACAGATTATCTAGGACGGATCCTCTCAGATCACGATGCCCACATTATACGTCTTACCTGGCGCCCCCCGCACCCACCGGTCCCCACCTGGCGCCTCCCTAGAGACTGTCTAATGGACCCAGTTTTCAGAGACGCACACAAAACCAGCATACACGATTACTTTACACACAACGAGAACACAGCGTCATCGGTACTGGTGGAATGGGACGCGTATAAGGTGGTGGCGAGGGGAGAATGCATCAAACAGATAGTGGGGGTCCGCCGCACCTTAGAGCGGACGCTCTTAACTGCAGAGCAAGCTTTAGCTGCTCTCACTAAACGGCCTGACGACTCGGAGGAACACGCCGTGCTTACGGCAGAGGCTAAAACGGAGTATCAGATTGCCTGCGCTGACCTCCGGAAGTACAATTTTAGGGCATACGCCTCTAGGGTGCACAAAGACAGAGACAAAACCGGGGCGCTTCTGGCCTGGATGGCGAAGCAGGACACCGAAATCAAACCAATCACGGACATTATCAACCCGGAGGGTGTATTAGTGCAATCACAAGCCGAGATTCTCCTGGCATTCCAACGCCACTATACGCAAGTGTACGAAGCCCCGGCCCACTGTTCCCCGTTTCCCGTGGATCATTTTTTGGACCCTCTGACGTTGCCCACGATATCGGATGACGACAAGCGCACACTAGACGCCAGGATAATTCCCTCTGACATCACCCAGGCGATACGCGCCATGTCCCGGAATAAAGCGCCGGGACTGGACGGCTTCCCACTAGAATACTACTCAACATTCTCTCCCCTGGTGGTCCCCCGTATGTCACGGATGTTCGGGGCGTCACTCCATTTAGGGAGGTTACCCCAGTCGCTACGGGAGTCCGTGATTGTCACCTTTCTCAAGCCTCACAGAGATCCGTTCCACATGGGGTCATACCGACCCATCACACTCCTGTCGACTGACTGTAAGATTCTAGGGAAGATCCTGGCTGATCGATATGCACAGATCATACGCCCGCTGGTCCACCCCGACCAATGCGGCTTCGTCCCAGGAAGAAATACCTCCCAGAACCTCCGCCGAGTCTTCCATATCCAAGGTCAAGTGCGAGACAGATTTCCCCGCGCCGCCTGCCTCATTATGGACTTGGAGAAGGCGTTCGACACCCTCACCTGGCCCTACCTGTTCTCGGTCCTGCGGCGCCTCAATATCGGCCCGACGCTCATGGCATATACACGCCTCCTATACACCGACCTCACCACTCGAGTTCGTATCGGGAGACGTATCTCACCAGCGTTTGAAGTTCGAAGAGGCACAAGACAAGGGTGCCCCTTGTCGCCCCTCTTATCCGCGCTGGCGGTCGAGCCGCTGGCGGTTCGGCTGCGTCAGGAAGGTGTAGACTGGGGCGTACCGCTTGCAGACGGCACCCATTGTGTGTCCATGTACGCGGATGACCTTCTCATATATGTCCGAGACATTGAAACGGACCTAACCCCCATAGGGGCAACATTGGCGGAATTTGCAGTTGCCTCGGGACTACAAGTAAACTGGGACAAGTCCACGGTCTACCCTCTACACCCGGACCTACCCCCCCGAGAAATCGAGCTCGGACCGCATAAACTTTCATGGTCCGCGGAAGCCCCCCGGTACCTCGGCGTCCGCTTGTACCATTCTCCAGCAGACATTTTTGAAGGCAATCACCGCAAGGTACTAGCTAGTCTGCGCCCGACAGTCGCCTTCTGGAATAAACTACCGCTAGCCCCGATAGGGCGGATAGCCCTAGCTAAAATGGTGATGCTTCCCCGGCTCCTTTATCATTTCACAAACCTACCGGTGATACCGCCCAGATACTTCTTTCGCGACGTTGACTCTCTCTTAGGGACTCTTATCTGGGGTGCGGGCCGACACAGGGTCGCCCTGAAAACTCTTCATCTCCCCACGACGCAGGGGGGACTCGGAGCACCATCCTTCGAGGCATATTTCCTCGCGGCACAGCTCCAATGGCTGTCCTACTGGACGGCGGACCGTTACCCTCAGGAGACGGTTACCCCTACCGGCAGAATCGTGACTCCGGAGCTCACCCGTCTACTCCTCCCGGGCACCAAGCACCGACGCACATACCCCCTCCATGTGGCGATAGCGCGCCGATGCATGATGCGGGTCCACCGGTTATCCCCCGATAGGCCCCCGTACTCCCCGCTACTACCATTGATAGGAAGCCCCAGGCAGGATTCCTACTTCACGGCTCCACTGTTCGCCGAATGGTCCCACTGTGGCATCACAGACCTGGAATCGCTCTTCGAGGAAGGTCAGTTGAAGCCGCTCGACCGCTTGACCGCAGAATACGGGCTCCCCCCGGGCCAATTCCTTAGATATAGGCAGCTGCTCGATGGATACCGGCCCCATTTCAATCTCCAAACTGGCGAGCCAGACACGCATCCAGTAATACACACTATCCTACATATGGGGGTAGGTCGCCACCTGGTCACATGGCTGTATAAATCCATCCGGGAACTCTCACACGCTCCCCTGACGACCCTACGAGCTACTTGGGAAGAGGACATAGGCCGCGCGCTGCACGACTCGGAGTGGACTAAAGCGCTCGAGGCCCCAAAACGCGTCTCTAGGAACGCCCGCTTCAAAAACATTCAATACTATATACTACACCGGGCATATCTCACCCAAGCGCGATTACAGAAGTTCTACCCCTCCACACCATTCCTATGCCCCAGATGCTGCTCCCCTGCCGCAAATTTCCGTCACATGTTTTGGGACTGTCCCAACCTACAACCCTTTTGGCGGGCGGTACACAACACACTATTGGAACTCACGGGTCTCACTACACTGGCTACCTGGGAGTCCAGCGCACTAGGCATCCTCCACGTCTCTAAACAAGAACCGGTGCATAGACGCTTCGTATCCTTAGCGCTCCTATTGGCCAATAGATGCATAACCATGCGCTGGCGATCCCCGGAGGGCCCCCCCATAGCACAATGGAAGGGGGCGGTTAGTAAATGGGCGGCAGCGGAGGAAGACGCCCTGAGGGAATTCCCCATCTCCATGGAATGGGCCATGCTCCTTCACAGCTTCCGGCAGTCCACGCAGGCAGGAGACCCGCCTGACCCTTCCCCTTCCCCCACCCGAGAAGACCGGTAGCCTTTACCTGATGTAAGCCGCCCCAGGGTCGAGTCCCGATAACCCCCTGCATCCTAAGCAACCTCTTGTATGTCCTGCCACCCGACCAACACCTCGCCGACCCAAGATGCATCAAAGCCCCCCTGCCGATCCCCTCCCTCTTTCCCCCCCCGCCCCCCCCACTTTGAAACGTAGGGTGCGTAGCTCCATGGGTTCCCCCCCCCCCCCCTCTACACCCGTCGCCAATATCTTCCTGCTTGGACCCTGCTAGCGCCTACATGCTTCCCTCCCACAGTTCCGTTCCCCCTCTGTTCACTGGTAACACAGTTATATGCACAGTACAGACCCAGATCCTGCACTGTTATGGCAGGAATGTGCCCGTCTGTTCCTATTCATCGCCCCCATGGCGATACCGTTCCACCGCTTCCCAGCCTGCAGGCATCTTTACACGATCATAATGCACTGATTGACCGAAGTCATGTGTATGTGTACCAGTTCTATAAAATGAGAAAACGTTGCACACATAGCTGCTCGTGGCTGAATGTTGAGGCCACGTCGGCGGATTGTTTACTCTGTACTGATATACTTTACTGCAACAATAAAAACAAATTTAAATAAAAAAAATCACCCAAGAGAAGCCACATAGTCGGATTAAGAGAGAGAGTGGAATCATTTAGAGGTTGAAAAGCATAAAACAACTTAATCAAAGCTTGCAGGCGTAAAAGGTGGAAAAGATATCAGAAAAATATATGGAACAGATAATTAGCAAACCAGGACAGGGCCAACTACCCCCCCTAGCCCCCCCCACACAAACTGAAGAGTCTGTTCAGCAATGTTTAGTGGCACACTGTGTTGAAAGCTGTCAACAGGATCAGGGTGGTAGTGATGTTGGTGTTGGCACACTAGCACAATCTGTCTCAGAGGATACCACAGTCAACCCCATACTGTGCCCTGGATAAAACCCATCTGTGCAACAGGTTGGCCAATTGGTCAGGGTTGAGTGATGGTTTCATTATCAAAAATATCACAAAAGAAAATTTTAAACAATCAGGAATGTGGCCAGACAATAAGGAGGCACTTACAAAAGTTCTGAGCCAGCAAGGGTCCGAAATAATAGCTCTTATGGAGTTTAAGAGGCAAGGGGTCAAGTAGAGAGCCAGAGGGTTTACTGATTAAAATGAAAGGGCTAAATTAGAGTTTGGCAGAAGGGGAAGTGCATCTCAACAGTGGCAGTGCACACACTCTGCCAAATTCTTGGTCTGCCTGCCTGATTTACAGATGGGGTACAAAAGGGGGTGGTGATGGACGGAGCATCTGAATCAATCAAACACTCACACCCAGTCAAAAGATCTGGGTTTAATCCATCACTGTTTTTTAGCCCACTCTGCCACCCGAGTTCAGACATGGCTGGGTGCGAGTGTTTGATTGATTTGGATGCTCCGTCCATCACCATCCCCTTTTGTACCGCTTTTGGCCGCCATAAGTGTGGCAGGGTATGCTCAGACGTGAGTCCCTTGCTCACTTTGCCACTGGATTCAAGCAAGCCGGACTGAAGACGGCTGGAATGCCTGAAAACGGCCCTCGGAAGCTTGTTTCCGGTCCAGGGAAGACATGGCTTGGCAGTTCGGGCTGGACTGTTCCCATGAGGCACAGGGTCAGACTGATTTGCATATAGCCATGTCTGAACTGGGGTGGCAGAGTGGGCTAAAGAACGGTGATGGATTAAACCCAGACCTTTTGACTGGGTGTGAGTGTTTGATTGATTCGGATGCTTCGTCCATCACCACCCCCTTTTGTACCGATTTACAGATGGGACTGCTAGGTTTAGGACGATGCAGAAAAATGTACTCTTTCTGCATAAACCTTTCTCTTATTTTTTTAACTGTTAATCACGGCTCGTTCGGCCTGATTCTGACCTTTCACTCTGACTTTATTGTGTTTTTATCTAGGAACCAGAATCAATAGTGCTATTTTATGCCCTTGTATGGCTATAATCAATAATATCCCTATAATGGCATAAGAATCAGATCCATATTTAAGTAAATCGCCCTTGCAGTCCAAGGCACGGCAAAAGCTACTTCCTTGGATTCCTAGAAAGCACAACGAGTTCTTTCGACACACCAAACCTCCAGCAACCTGGGAAATCCCCATTTGTTTTGTTTTGATTTGTAATAGAACTCCTGCGAACACTGTAAGAACGGCCTGTTCTTAGTGACATCTTTATTGACGTCTTATGTCCAAACCTAACGTCAAACTCGGCACCTCTCAGGTATAAATATACCAACGTTGCCTTAAGCAAACACACGGTGGTGGTTTTGGAGCAGAGCAGCTTGCCCGAGAGCCCAGCTGATGCGAGAGCCCACGGACGTTGCCCCTCCTCTTTGACGCGCTGAGAAAGACGCTGTCTTTTCTCCTGCCGAGAAAATCCAGCTCCGGCGTTTCCAGCCCACCCTTGCGGGTTGCTGGGATATCAAGTCCTGAGGAAAGAGATACCAGACATCCTACATTCTATTCCCAAGGTACGGTGCGGACTAAACCCTTAAAGAGAATTCATGAATCAGATTCTTGGCAAAACCAACTTAACTTAAACTGCTACTTACTTACTCATTCCCACGTATTAGGCTTAGGTCAGGTACACCGGGGTAGGCGTATTTTAGAAGCACCAGTTGAGCACGTTAGTCAATGTATATATGTATGTATATATTTTATCCATTTTAAAGTATCTTATGGCTAAGAAACCATGTCAATGCTTTAACAGTATTATTTCATAATACTCCTTTTACTGTACGTACTTTACATTAAGTATTGCAATTGTGGCAATTCATTTCTCTTGCATGAGAAGGAAGACTGCTCAATAAATAATACCTTTTATTGAAAACGCCTGTCTCTCTCTTCTCTGCACTCTGGTGAAACTAAGAACGCACAATTGACTGAGTGAAATAGCGGTCTATTATTTTCACACAACTCTAGAGATTTACTCTTATTCTGAGGGAGCAAAGTTGTCATGTTATATGGTTGTCGGAAGTTTAGGAGAGTAGGGTCTGCAATCCTATGATCACCCCAGATTTTTGCTTTTTGCTTCACTGGGTTACGACTTCTCTGGCTGTGGGCCTGCTAATCAGACCCACAGCCTTGCTGTTCTCTCACTGAATTGACACGTGTACCGTAGGTGCATTTACCAATTGGTACTGGGCCACCTTATCAGACCCTGTAACTCAGAGCATAGGTGTACCCAGGGCCTACCGGGGGCTGGCGCATGTATTATGCCAGACCTGGCTGGCCATCTAAATCTGACACAACTGGCTGCACGACAGTTGGGGCAAGGTGGTGTAATCACCCTTTGCTTTAGGTATAGTATACCTATTTCTAACCCTAAAATGGACACACAGATTCCTATCAGTCACTCCTATGGCAGGCCTTGACAATCCTAAAGGCAGAGTGCTTGGAATCGTGTGAGATGGTGCTCTGGCATGAGCTGAGCCAGTTTGCAGCTTGCGGAACCAAGCCCTAATAGCTGTTCCATGATAACGCATACCATATACTCTTAAGTGCATTATAATCCTCGCGGTTATATGCTATCTCTGGTATCGCTTTACAAAAACATGTCGAATAAGGTGTCATACGAATTGGAATACTAACCCCTCGCCAATTCTGGCGACGGGGTTAGCATTCCACCCTTCTAGAGGGACACGACATGTATGTAACTGTGAACCCCGGTTAAAGTTAACTCAAGCCTCAGCATCACAAAATGGATGCTGCCACCAGAGACACAAGTCTGACCCCCTACAGCTGGGAGTCCTTCCAGCGAGGGGAGCTTTGACAAAGGGTTTCCTGTCAGGGGCGGTGCTAGCACCATCCCAGACAGGGTTTTGTGTATCCTGGGTAGGCAGGGCTTTAGAGGAAGGTGACTGCAAGTGGCACCCCGGTGCTCACTATGCATCTGCCGGCTAGAACCAGTTCCAGGGGCACACCAGCCCCTGAGCTGGGGAAAGTCCGGCATGGGAGAGGGGTGTAACCACCCCCTTTCCTGGTCCCACCCATGGGCAGGACCTAGTCGCGTGCCAGCCCCTTTCCTTAGTATAAAGATAGGAACGGGCCCCCTTCCATATTAGATCATCTTTGAATCCTGAAATTACTTTCTACGAAAGGAACTCAAGACCTCTTCCTAAGATTTCTCCCTTGTGACTAAGGAGTAGTCACCCTGCACCCGCAGGCACCATCTAAGAACACTGCGGTTTGCTGCACGTCCTTGCCAGGTCTATGCTCCACTGTAAAATCCATCTCCTGTAGGGAAATGGACCACCTAAGCAGTTTGGGGTTTTCACCCTTCATCTGATTTAGCCATAAGAGGGGCTTATTGTCGGTCTGAATCTTGAAATGAGTGCCAAACAAGTATGGCCTCAGTTTCTTCAGGGCCCAAACCACAGCAAAGGCCTCCCTCTCAATAGCTGACCAATGTTTCTCTCTGGGGGTCAGCCTTCTGCTTATAAAAGCAATGGGCTGGTCATGACCATCAAAATTCAGTTGAGATAGAACAGCTCCCACACCCAACTCAGAAGCATCTGTTTGGACAATGAATGGTTTGGAGTAGTCTGGACTCTTTAGGATAGGTGCTGTGCACATGGCCTGCTTTAGGTCATCGAATGCTTTTTGACAGCCTGCTGTCCACTGAACTTTCTTTGGCATCTTTTTGCTAGTCAGTTCATTAAGTGGAGTCACAATTGATCCATAATTTCTGACAAATTTCCTATAGTAACCAGTCAGGCCCAAGAAAGCTCGAAACTGAGTCTGGGTGGTTGGAGTAGCCCAGTCCCTGATGGACTGTATCTTGCTCTCCAGTGGCTGAACCTGGCCTCCACCTACAAGGTGGCCCAGCTATACAACCTGTGTCTGCCCTATCTGGCACTTTGTGGCCTTGATAGTGAGACCTGCTTTCTGCAGAGCCTCTAACACTTTCCTCAGGTGAACCAGGTGATCCTCCCAGGTGGAACTAAAGTCAGCTATATCATCAAGATATGCTGCACAGAAGTCATCCAGACCAGTGAGAACTTGATTCACCAGCCTTTGGAAGGTGGCAGGTGCATTTTTCAGACCAAAGGGCATTACCACAGATTGATAATGCCCACCAGGGGTTGAAAATGCTGTCTTGGGCTTGGCATCCTCAGCTAACCTGATTTGCCAATACCCAGCTGTCAGGTCAAATATACTTAAGTAGTTGGCAGAAGCCAATCTATCTATAAGCTCATCTGCCCTTGGTATTGGGTAGGCATCAGTCTTAGTGACTGCATTGAGGCCTCTGTAGTCTACGCAAAACCTCATCTCTTTCTTACCACCCTGGGTGTGAGGCTTTAACACTAGAACTACTGGACTAGCCCAAGGGCTATCTGAGGGCTCAATGACTCCCAGCTCCAACATTTTCTGCACTTCTGTTTTGATGCAGTCTCTAACATGATCAGGCTGCCTGTAGATTTTACTCTTGACTGGCAGGCTGTCGCCAGTGTCAACCTCATGGGTACACCAATTGGTTTGACTGGGTGTCAGAGAGAACATATGTCTGAAGGATTGAAGAACCTGTTTACAATCCTTCTGTTGATGGTCAGAGAGGCTGCCACAAAAGACAACACCATCTACTGATCCATCATCAGGATTCTGAGTGAGCAGGTCTGGGAGAGGGTCACTCTCTTCCTCCTGTCCCTCATCTGTGGCCATGAGCAAGCTCATGTCCTTCCTGTCAACATATGCTTTGAGCCTGTTCACATGGAGCACCCTGTGGGGGCTCCTGGGAGTTCCAAGGTCCACCAGGTAGGTGACCTCTCCCTTTTGCTCAAGGATTGTGTGGGGCCCAGACCATTTGTCTTTGAGTGCTGCTGGGGCCACTGGCTCCAACACCCACACCTTCTGTCCAGGCTGATACACAGTCAGGACAGCCTTTTGGTCATGCCAAGCTTTTTGGAGTTCTTGGCTGGCCTTAAGGTTTTCAGATGCCTTTTCCATATACTCAGCCATCCTGGAGCAGAGACCAAGTACATAGTCCACTATGCTGGTTGCAGGCTTTTTGAGAGGTCTCTCCCATCCTTCCTTCACCAAACACAGGGGTACTCTCACAGGATGCCCATACAGAAGTTCAAAAGGGCTGAAGCCAACCCCCTTCTGTGGGACCTCTCTGTAAGCAAACAAAAGGCAGGGAATCAGGACATCCCATCTATGCTTGAGCTTTTCAGGTAGTCCATGAATCATCCCTTTTAGGGTCCTGTTGAACTTTTCAACAAGCCCATTGCATTGTGGATGATAGGGTGTAGTGAACTTGTAGTTGACACCACATTCCTTCCACATAGCAGTCAAATATCCTGACATGAAGTTTGCACCTCTGTCAGAGACAACCTCCTTAGGGAAGCCCACTCTGGAGAACACTCCAACTAGGGCTCTTGCCACAACAGGTGCTGTAGTGGTCCTAAGGGGAATAGCTTCAGGATACCTGGTGGCATGGTCCACCACCACCAGTATAAACTTGTGCCCTGATGCTGTCTGGGGTTCCATTGGACCAGCAATGTCAATCCCCACTCTTTCAAAGGGTACCCCCACCACAGGCATTGGTATAAGGGGGGCCTTTGTTGTGCCACCTGACTTACCACTGGCTTGGCAAGTGACACAGGAGCGACAAAACTCCCTGGTATCTCCATTCATGTGAGGCCAGTGAAAGTGTGAGACAAGCCTGTCCCAAGTCTTTGTCTGGCCTAAGTGTCCTGCTAAGGGAATCTCATGGGCCAAGGTAAGAAGGAAACCTCTCTGAGACAAGGGGATAACCAGCCTCCTGGTTGCACCAGGTTTGGGGTCTCTTTCCTCAGTGTACAGGAGTCCATCATCCCAGTATACCTTGTGGGTACCTGTGGCGTTCCCTGCAGCCTCAGCAGCAGCCTGCTGTCTGAGGGGTTCAAGGGAAGGGCAGTCTAACTGTTCCTTCCCCAGGTCTTCTCTGGAGCGTCCCCCTGAGCCCAGAAATTCAACTTGATCAAGTTCAAATTCTTTAGGCTCAGTTTCCCTCAGTTCCTGTAGGTCAGCCTCCTCTGAGACTTGATCCTCAACCTGGGGCAAGGGGAAAGGCAATGCCTTAACCCTACTGCTCTTCTTCTTGGAAGGTGTCTGGTCCATTGTTCCAGGATCCAGCACCAGTTCAGTGGGGCATTTTCTGGCCTGTGACCTAGTCACAGCAAGCACATGTGCTGGCAAGCCTAACATCTCCATGTGAGTCCTCTGCTCCACTTTTGACCATTGTGATGATTCCAAATCATTGCCCAACAAACAATCCACTGGGAGGTCTGAACTAACTACAACCTTCTTTTGGCCATTTACCCCTCCCCAGGAGAAAGCAACAATCGCCATACTATGACTGGTAGTGACGTTGCTGGCATTGGTCACCAGGAAATCTACCTGGCATGATCTGTCCAGGGTACACAAAGTTAGGTTTCACCATGGTGACACTGGCACAAGTGTCCCTCTAGGCCTGAGCCATTTTGCCATTTATCAAAGGTGTCTGCATGTATTTCCCCAAAGTATTGGGACTGACATCAGGGGATACATCCACATCCCCTGTACAGACAAGGACAGCCTGAGTGAGTGTGCCAACTAAGTTGTCATACCCCTCAGAACCCAAGGTTAACCCAACTAGTCCCTTGGGAGGTGCACTACCACTGCTGACTGTACTAGGGGGTGCAGTTGCCTTAGGGGCTGCAGTGGCAGGAGTTTGCCCTCCTTTCTTGGTGCACTCACTAAACCAGTGAGTTTTACTCTTACAGTATTGGCACCACCTTTTAGACTGGCCTTCTTGAGTCTTCTTCTTCTGGGAAGCCTGACCCCCACCCTCTTTGGTTTGTTGGGGACCTGTCGAAGACTTCTGGTCATTTTGTTCACCTTTAGTATCTTTACCCTTCTGGTCTGCTTTCTTCTGACCACCCTGGTTCTGGCCCTGGTTCTGCTTAACCCTTGTTCTGACCCATCTGTCTGCCTTCTTTCCCAATTCTTGGGGAGAGGTCAGATCTGAGTCAACAAGGTGCTGATGCAACAACTGGTTCTGACAATTCTTTAAAATCTGTTCCCTCATGATCAGATCGTACAATCCTGTATAATCAGTAACCTTACTGCCCAGCAACCAGCCCTCCAAAGCCTTAGTGGCACAATCTACAAAATCAGACCAATCCTGAGACTGAGTTTTCTGGGTATCCCTGAACAGCAACCTGTACTGCTCAGTGGTTAGGCCAAACCCATCTATCAGTGTACTCTTCAGGACTTGGTAATTGTTAGCATCCTCAGCTCTAGTAGTGAGGACCTTATCTCTACCTTTGCCTTCAAAGGAGAGCCACAAGACAGCTGCCCACTGACTCTGGGGGCGCACTGGACAGTGCAGGCCCTCTCCAAAGCAGTTATCCATTTGTGGATATAATCCCCTTGTTTAAAGGGGGGCACTATCTTACTCAGGTGTCTAGTGTCTAAACTCCTGTCTTTTTCTCTTGGGAGAATGCTGCCACCAGTGAGATCTAACCCACTTAACATTTGCTCTCTAGCAAAGGCAAGCCTCTCTTTGGCCAGGGCAAGTTCTTCCCTTTCAATCCTCAGATTGGCTTCCCTCATCTTAGCTTCATGCTCCCTTCTCTTAGGGGAAGACATCCCTCTATGAGAAGAGGTCTGGGAGCCATTGGTTCGAATGGATCTGTTAGAGCCTCTGGATAGAGACCTATCTCGTCCATTCCCAATGTTAAGTTTGCCTGAGAGTGGCCCTGGGGGTCCTCCAAATCCATTCTCATGCCTACTTAAGTTGGTCCTAGTGAGTCTACTGACTTCTACCTGACCTTTGTCTGCCTCATCCTCTGATAACTCCTCTTCCTCCTCCTCCTCCTCAGCATCATCTGCTGCCTGGAGGTGGTGGTCAGGGTTACAAAAGGGTCCCTCTAAGGGGGGCAGATTCCCATCTGGATGAGAAGGATCTGTGTTAGCAGCCCTCCTAGCATCATAATTCTCTAAGAGACCAACCAGAAAAGGAATGGTAGGGTTAGAACCCTGTTTTAGCTTCCTGGATGTACAGATTTGTCTCATCTCCTGGAAGCTAAGAGCAGCATATCTGGAAGGGACCTGTGGAGGGTCCACAACCACAAGAGGGGTCTCTGAAGACTCTCCGTGGTTAGACATGCTTCTAGTGTGGTGTAAGTGATGCACCTACCTACACTATTTGTTTGCCTACTGATCCCTTGCTAAGAGTCAAGGTGTGCTAAGCCTTGTTGAACTACAACAGCTGGTTCGGTAGAACTCAGAGTATTCTAAGCTAAGTTATATGTACCTAGGTACTTATGTGATCTTTCACAATGATATTCTTAGGATACGTGTGGTAAAACAACAGCAAGCTCAAATCCCAACCGCTGCTCACCAATGTGAGAAGTTGGCCTGATATATAATGTTCACTATTCTAGTGAGCACTTTGTATCAGTCCAAACAACCCTTATTGGTGATTGGTTGCAAGTCAACCTTATAGACCAGCTATCCTAGTAGCATGGATACGAGCAGTCTTCGGGCTAAACTCTAGAGGGCGTGTTAACCCAGCTGTTATACCATCACATATACCCCTTGAACACCAAGTGAAAGGACACCTCACAAGTGTTATGAAAATAAACAGTGTATTTATTTAGATCACAACAGCCCTGTACTCTTTATGAGGACAGGGTACTAAGCACACAACAAAACTCTTACGAAAATACTATAAGTTGCACAATTTACACAAATGCCCGAGGGGCACGGAAAACCATATACTACAAAAGTGGAATGCGAAATTACTAGCAGGTAAGTACTAATCTCATAGGGTTTGGAATCGCTAGGACTGGCCTACTGAACCTTCAGATTACTAGCAGGAGGCCTAGAGGACTCGGGTGCAGAGTGTGCACTCTCACGCGGGATGCGGGACAAAGTCTATGGAGGCTAGTAAAAGCAAAGTTGGTGTTCTCGGGCGAACCCGACTAATTAGGCTGAAAACGAAAAAGGATCTGGACCCTTGGATAGTGAGGCTATGCTGGGGCACCGAAATGCCGAAGTTACCTAGCCCAGGGGCTGCGGATGCATAGGTCTGGAAAGACGTCGGGAATCCTCGTTGTAGTCTATGGAGCCTGAAAGAAGAAGTTGCTGGCAGGCGACCAGTGAAGAAGTTCGAAGTGATCCAAGCCTGGATCGGAGATGGAAGACACCTGTAAGCAGAGGGGACCAAGTTCTGAATCACTAGCCAGTGATTAGATGGGCACCAGGATGGCACCGGATGGAGTCACACAGACCCCTTTTCCCGTAAATACTCCAATAGACGTCTGGAGTGGGTGAAAAGTTAAAATCCGCCGGAATTTAGTAGGAAGAGATTCCTATGTAGAGTTTTTGGTTTAGTCAACGTTGAAGGATACAGTGTTCCAAAATATTGTGCACCTAATCTTTGTCTTTTTTAAAGTAATTCTGCAACAGAAAAACTTTCAGTCAGTAAAATGACAGAAATTGATGATGAAAGGGAGCGAGTAAAACTAGCAGCTCAACTCCTAGAGGAGGACACGAGTCTCCTAAAGGCAGAACCGAATGCAATACTCATTCCGGTCAATCTAAGAAGAACTATAACTCTAAAACTTATAGAAAATGGCCTGACACCACGAGGTGGTATAGTCATATTCGTGATAGAGGCACACGAATATCAGCAGACAGAGGTATTCTATTCATGGATAAACTTTCCAGCAGCAAACGCTGTAACACACGAGTTCCACTATTCCAAAATAGAGGAACCTCCGGATGAATACACTCCTTTCGAGGATGTTGAAATCCCACTAAATTACCAAAAGCATATGCTCTGGTTTAAAGGCGCCCTAAAACATAATGATCACATCACCAGGCTCGGTCCACTAGGTAGACCAGAAGCAACGTGGCCGGTTCTAGCCAGCTACCCACCACATCCAGACATCGAAAAAATGTCAGACCAGGAACTTTTAGCCCAGCTAAAAGTACTAATTAAAATTCATAGACAGTTAGTCCAATATGTAATGTGGACTGCAACAGTCCAACCAACTATTAACATTCCACAGCTGACCCCTCATCAGGGAAACACAAACAAAATTACACCACAGAACATACAATCATGTCTTGGTAAAACACCCGCAAAACGGGAACAAATTCCATTCTGGCTAGCACAAAAGATAACTCAAATAGAGGCAGTGTTCTCAAATACTACCCCTAGTGAGAAACACAGAATTCTGACTATGTGCCTTCCAATGGGGGTCGCACCACATGTGGAGGATTGTGACACTTGGGGCACAGTCTTTGCTTCCATTTACACAAAAACACATGGTGTTCCGTCTCTGGCGGTAATACCAGATGTACTAAGACAGATTCAAAATGAATACGGTCCAGAACCTGCTTTAACTCTGGGTATGAAATTACTGAAAGACTTCAAGCAGGTCTCGGCATATTATTAGCCAACATAAAAGGAGAAACAGCAGCTGTGGCGATCCGCCAAAAATTGAAAGAAAATATACAATAGATCAACCAATTGAACTTGCCAGAATCATAGAAAAATCCTATGAAGAACTAGGTAGAGATAGTTTGGGTGGGAAACCGGTAAAACCCCAACTACTTGAAAATCCTGAAAAGATATTTATTAAAAATAATCTAAACACCCCAAAAAAGAGCTGGGATGGAAATAAACAATCCACTCCCAAAGAAAAAAGATTCCAGTCCAGAGGAAGGTCTCCTCGGCGGAGAGAAAGATCTCCGAACCGAGATCACAAGTCTCCCCAAAGGGAGCCCTCTGAAAAAAGATAGGGATAATTTGAAAAAGCCTGATAGATATCAAGCTATTGATACACGTCCCTCTCGATCTTTTCAGACTTCCTCGCAGAAATCGGAAAGAAGAGGACAGTCAGAACACAGGGAAGAGCACGTCAAGTCCAAAGACAAGGAACCTGCTCAAAGTAAAAAATTACAATTTCCAAGAAAGAAGGTAGCAAGTATTAAAATAATCAAACATGCCGAGGATACGGAGGACACAGCTGAAAAACAGAGAGTGGGCACAGACAATGCTAGACAGCGCAGCAGAAGTGACCATAGCTCGCAAGATCCTGATGAATCATCTGGAGACAGTGGACACGATTGAATACATTCAGGTGGAAACTGCAGATACCAGAGTTAGCGAACCTCATAAAATATACGAAATAACATTGCATATAGAGGGAGATAAGACTAGGAAGGTAAGGGGTCTGTTTTGGGATAACCTCTCAAAAGGCTATGACATCCTATTAGCTGAGAAAAACTGGCCACCAGAGTTTGTCAGGGAGTGCCCTCATGGCGAAGAAATGATTATGCCTGCCTTCTCAAATCATATTCCAATACATAGAAAATACATATATGCGAGGACATGGGCAGCAGCTCAAGCACCTGCATTATATAAAAATAATGTAGGATGGGATGAGGACTCCCCTCCTCACAAAATCCAGTTAAAATGTCAACCAACTGCACAAAGACAGTACCAAATTAAGCAAGAAACTAAAAAACAGGTCAGGGAGATCTTAGATCAACTTAAATACCAAGGGGTGATTGAAACATGCACCTCTCAAATGAACAATCCTTTGTTTCCTGTCTCCAAACCAGACGATTCATATTGTCTAGTCTTGGACTACAGACACCTTAACTCATTTTGCAAGACATTTGCGGTACAAAATTCGCACAGTACGGCACTAATGAATAACATCATTAGCAAAAAATACAAAACAACATTAGACATTTCTAATGGATTCTTTTGTCAAAATATTGCACCGGAAAGCAGGTATTTAACCGCTTTCTCAATAATGGGGTCACAGAAAATTTCTGTCGACTCCCACAGGGATTCAAGAATAGCCCAGGATTATTCTCAGCAAGAGTAACAGAGTTACTACAAATATATGATGATGAGGCATTATCTTATGTCGATGAAATCTATCTCACAGATGATGACCTGGATACTCACTTGAAAAGCAGAGGGTTACAAATTCAACTTTAAAAAGTCAAGAATTGCCCATCTAACTTTCCTGTTTTTAGTATATGAATTATCAAAGTGAAGGCAAAAGCCTAGCAGACAACTTCTTAGAGAAGTGCGCTGTACTCCAAGCACCAAAAACGCTGAAGAACTTACAATCAATACTAGGTTTCCTGAATTTCGGAAGAACTTACATTCTGAATTATGCAGAGAGGGTTAAACCTCTCCATGAATTAATAAAACCTGATTTTAAACCAATCAATTGGACTCAGAAACACACAGAAATTTTGAGATCATTGCAAACAGACATGTTAGCTAAAATAAAATTAGAAACTCGCGACAATACACGCAACCTGACCTCTAATGAGGGAGAAACGGTACCAATAGCTTACAAATCACATTTGTACACAGAAGCTGAAAAAACATTCAGTCTCATAGAAAATATTATAAATGCGGTTCAAACTGCTATAGCAAAAGAAAGAGCCCAAGCCCAAGGCAAAAGAATAACTGTTTTTACAGCAGAATCAGCCCTTGAGGCGTTATTAAGCCCAGTTAATCTAAAAACAGTTGCATTAGATCCAAAATGGATACAGTGGGAAAATTATCTTGCTGCAGAAGACGTGACATACTATTTTGACCCGAACATAAAAAAACTGAATGATTTGAAATATGAAGAAGAATATCCTCTGCCAATCGAAATTCTCCCTCTCCAACAGTACTCTTGTGTAATCTAGATGGACAGATTTACACAACATTACTATGTGGATAATAAATCCTACAATGCAGCATGCGCGATTGTTAAAGGTCGCTGGTGCTGTGGTAAATTTAGACCAAAAATTAACAAATACTGAATCACTGAGAAACTGTTCGGCTCAGCGAGCTGAAATTAGATCTTTAAAGATGGCGCTTGAAAATGCAGATCGTGAATTACTGACACTAATAGCGTGCGATAAACATTTCTTACAATAAGGACTTGCAGAACTGGGTTCAAAACGATTACAAAGCTGACACAGGTGCCACAATAAAGCATAAGAAGATTTGGGAACAGGTAGTTCTTTTACAAAAAGAACTACAGAAGACTCACGTGATACACACACTGAGTCATCAACTTGATGGCGTTCACGTGGCAGGGAATTCATTGGCTAATACAGCCACAGCGGAAGCAACTCAACCGTCTTCCGTAGCCACAAAAAAGCGTTCAGAAAAATACATAGACGGGGAAACCATGGTGGCGGTAAAAACGTCTTCAAATGGCGACTGTGCAGCTCTTCCCGTGAACTATCCACTCAATTATACATACATAATTGATGCAAACTCTGTTCCTTTTGCTCAAATGCCTGGAGTGGGGGATAGAGTAATTCCAAACACGAACAGGAGAGTCTTCTTAATAGCGGACACACACATGGGATTGGGTCTAAGGCACCGAGAGATCAAGGAATCTCTAAAGGAATTACAATCAGAATACTGGTGGCCGGGTATGAGCCTGCAACATTATAAATTTGCAAAAAGCTGTCCAAACTGCAACAGAGATCGCAGTAGCGAACCGACCGGAGTATTGCCATGGCCATTCTTGTAGTTAGCATAAGGCGATCTATAAGTAAAATCCAGCGTCCCATTAATTTCTTTTTAAGACTAGATTCACTTAAAAATACAGACCCCAGCGCTCGGCTGGCGCCAGAACTGTTATAAAAGATTTGCGAGTCTTTATCGGCACATACGCAATTGGCATGCTACATTCTGACCAGGGTCCTGCTTTTAGCTCTCGAGCTTATAAGGAGGCCATGACCAGCATGGGCATTGCATTGCGGTACTCTTGTCCCTGCCATCCTGAGGGAAATGGGATTGTGGAAAGAAAAAACTGAGACATAAAGCAATCTATAACGGCAAAGGTATTAGGTTCGGGTGATGGGTGGGTCCAACATTTAACAAGTGTCCAACGTAGTCTTAACAATCTGCCAAGAAATTCTCTAAAAGGTTTCAGCCCGTACGAACTATTGTTCAGAACTAGAATGTATATTCAGGATTTAGATAGTCAGTCTTCAGTGGTAGAAGATAAGAAAAAATGCTTTGACATCAAAGATCGTTTGGCTGTTTTACAGGACTTAAATGAAACAAGAAAAGCCCTGAGCAACATAAAGTTAAAACAGCAGCCAACAGCCACTGAAGATAAACCACCTGTCCCAGCAAGGCCGGTCTGGATTCCAAAGATTGGGGATCTGGTCAGAGAGAAGATCGCGGTGAAGAAGGAATTTGGGCCTTCTTACAGAAAAGCAGTACCTGTCTTAGCTGTCAGCGGAACAAGATCAGTTGTACTACCGCCCCTTGCTGGTAAAAAGGAGAACCGAGTTGTATCCATCGACCTGGTAAAACCACAATCATGTGGCCAATAATAAGTAGTAGGCCCAGTGGACTCCCAAGAATTAGCAGAGTTCCAAATCTTGCTACAATCCAAGAGGTTCAAACTGAGAGACTAATCACATTTGATAAACCTGCAGTGAATAAAAAAGGACTACGCAACAATGCCATGGAACTTGTGCCTCTTGAAACCCAAATTGAAACAGTTCGTCAAGAAACACCAGTCTACAACGATGTAGCCTCAGACTATGCTAATGAAAGAAAAATTGAAAAAGCAATTCCAACAGTTGACAGAACTGCATCTGGCTACTTCATCAATTTCAATAATTTTTCTGAAGATCCAAGCGAACCTGAAGAAACGCCAGCAACAAAAACTTTTAAAGACAAAGCAACAGAACTCTGTCGTCAACTCAAAGAAACCGATCTGATTTCTCCATGGATTGAATTTTGGATTGTGTTAGGTGTACTTTTCCTCCTGCTTTGGCTCATCATGGTACTTTGTTTGGGAACATTCATTGAGGGAAAATACATTACAATGGACACACCAAGTCAGAACATCAACTTGGTCCTAAAGCCACACAAGTCATCTCACATCGAGAAAAGAGAACTGTCATCAGTGAATGTCACAGCCATTCCAATACCCGGTGGGGTAGTTTGGGACAAAACGGATTACGAAATCTATGGCCCGGTTGAACTCTTGAAATATCCACATCCATTCAAAGTTTCATTAAGTGACTTTGTAAAACCAAGTACATTCTCTGATGATTGGGACTTTGAAAGCATAAATAATATGATGTCAGATTTAGTAATGTCAGCAAAATTTACAGAACATGATTATTTACAGGGTTCATCGAACTATGAACAAATACTGGATTTATAATAATAATACTGGATTTTATACAGCGCGAACAGCTACCTCGCGAGGAGGTGTCCCGGCGCTAGTAGATCACTGATAACCTTAGGCATAAAAATAGGAGAGCTAGCGTGGCTGGGTGAAAAGCCAGGTCTTTAGCAATTTCCTAAAGCAGGGTTCGGAGGGGGCCTGTTGGATAACTTGTGGCAGGGAGTTCCACAGAACGGAGACGTTGGCTGAAAAGGTCCGACCGCCTAGCCGGGCCTTTTTTGCCCGCGGGATGACCAGTTGGACACGGTCATTGGATCGTAGTGCACGGCTTTGAAAGTATCTAGGAAGGCGGTTTTTCAGGTATTGTGGGCAGGAGCCATACAGAGATCTGAACGCAAGCGTCAAAGCTTTGAATTTTATCCTGTTGGCTACTGGTAGCCAATGCAGGGTTCGAAGATGGGGAGAGACTGGCTGCTTGAAAGGGATTCGCAGTAACAGTCTCGCAGCCGCATTTTGAACTACCTGAAGCCTGTGAGTCAAGTATTTTGGGAGGCCCAGGTATAAACCATTGGCATAGTCCAGCCGTGAGGTGACAGTCGCGTGGACAACCGTTTTTCTACAACTCTCCGGTAAGAGCCTTAGGATTTTTCGGAGGTTTCTCAGCTTGCTAAGACAGCATCCGGCCACTTGTTGGACATGGGATGAAAAGGACATGTTATCATTCCATCTCACTCCAAGATTTTTTGCCGAGTGACTTGGTGAAGGGGGCGGGCCCATCTCCGTGGGCCACCAGAGTTCAGGGGCGGGGGGGGGACCCTTGCTGAAGAAGATGACTTCAGTTTTATTGGCATTCAGTTTTAATTTATTAGTGTTCATCCAGTGTGCTATATCCTGGAGACAGCCTTTGAAATTTGAGAAAGAATCATGCGTCATCTCCGAGTACGGAAATACCAACTGCTATAACCACTTTGCACATCACTATTTGCATAAATCTGCTCAACCTAGAAATGTTTTTAAGTATAATCAATGGGAACATTGTGCAACTCCACCTAAAAGCAGTTTGAATTTTTTTTTTAGAAATTTCCATACTTCTCAGGGTTTAACACAAGTGATGCAGAAACATTTTATTATAAACTGTTAGATAAAACAGGGATAACAACTATGTTGACAAATACTAAATTGATTTATTCGGAAACATTTTATGAAAAAATGATTACATTTGGTTTTGATTTCTGGAAAAACAACATTGAAACAAAATTCATCTGGGGTACAAAAGAATGGCAGGTCCAAGGTTTGGAAGCATTATTTCGAGCCTGCATGATCCCAGAACAAATAATGTTCTTGAATGACACCATTCAACAGACTACTTGTCTTGGCCTAGCTAAGATTAAAGACCTAAACAAACCGTCTATTCCAAAGCCAATACCTGATAATACGCCCACAGATATTGAGATAGACATATCCCATATTTTACACCAAAACAGAACACATCCTGATTGGAAAAAGTGGTTAATCTGGTCAACAGACACAAATAACTGTCAAGATAGATTCCTGAACAAAATACAGGGATTCAAAATGACTAGACCAGACCCTAGATACTCCCAGAGACAACATCCAGGGATAGTAACAACATACAGTGTAGGGAAACTATGCCTTGAATGGCTACAGACATCCACACTGGCAGAAATTAAGCAACACTTGACTTTACTTAAAGACGGTGCTGACTTCCGCGATTTCATAATGGGACCACGCAAACAGCGTCAAAAACGTTTCATAGCGGCCAGTATATACGCTGCGTACAACGAAGCTTGGAAAGTAACTCAAATTGAGACAGCAGAGAAAATACGAGAAATTGATCGTATTAATTTGGAAAAATCGCTTTCTGTTGTGGACAATGGGTTAATGACTCTGTCCTCCAGAATATATTCACTGGACAGTATTGTATCATATGCTATCGATATAATAGATCAGGACTTGCTAAATGTTACAACACGGTCAGTCCCAATTACGTTCTATTGTACAGCTAGGCTGGACGTTGCAAAATCTGCGTTCAGGCTACGTGCCATGGCGTCTGATAAACACAACGTCATTATTCTCTATCTTTAACCTTACTGATAAACAAATCAGTTTGGCACAAAAAGGAGCAGACTATACGATTCTGAGCATTGAAATACTTGAGAGATTAACATTGACAATGTCAGAAAGACCTGTCATTGAATGGATAATACACGGAATAATCACAATTCCGATAACAACTTTCCAATTTAAAAATTGCCAAGAGTATATACCAGCAGGCCAGTATGAAAGGTTGGGTAAAAGGTACATTAAGTCATCATGGAAATTACCTTACACACACACATTTTATAGTGACAAGAACTAGAATGTATTTCTTAGTGGTAACAATTGTAAACGATCACTAAGCGGTATACTTCTGTGCCAAGGTATTAATTTGCATGGGGCCTGTGAGGGGACTTCAAATAACCTTTCATGCCACCAGCATGGCACACCTGCAACACAGATAGAGCCATTCTTTAGACAACTTTCTAACGGGAGTTACGTTCTAATAATGGACCACAGCTGTTGTGGCATGGTGCCAGGGAAAGCATATCTCGTAAGCGTTAGTTCCATGGTCACTTGCTGTATGCAAGTATTGTATCCAAACGGCCCTCCTGATACAGAGGCGACGATTTGGCCTTCTTTGAATATCTCTTCTATACGAATTGATACTTTAAGCAGAATGAAGTGTTCTTTTACAGACAACCGTGCCTTTAACGTCATCAAAAGAAACGTATGATCTTCAAGTTGCAAGGACAACAGCAGAGATACATACACTTTTATCAACTAATTGCCCAGTGCATTTCGTAGAAATGCTAAGCCAAATTCTAAATATGTCAGATACCAGTGGCATCGCACATGTATTTAAGACAATTTTTTCGGGACTGTTAACAACCTTCGAAGCAGTTCTGGGCATCTTTCCCAATTTTGTCCATTCTGTCTTTGGCGGCCTACCACTACTTTTGGAACTCGTAGCAGGAATTTTATTTTAGACTCTTCTGCTCCGATATGGCAAGCCAAATCGCAGACAAGACTCCTGCAACGATGGAAGAAACGATCCTAGCTATACGCTATCGGGACAGCATAACTAAATTCCTTGGATTAGTCCGGCTAAGAGATCTAAATATGACCTGGTTTCTTTCATTCAGACCTATATGGCAAAACTGCATCTTACCTGTGCTTCGATGTATGCTATGCGGAGAAGAATGCGTGTTGGACACCTGTCTTACACTACAATCAGCAGTACCAATGGATATCGATACTTTGCTAAGTCCTGTAACGGCTCATGCATCGTGTTGTCCCATTGGTTACCAATCCTGATGACGGCATTCGTTGAAACTTCACCACTACGATTAGGTGGCAGTGAAGTACGAGATGAGAGCAACATCACCCAGGTACGACCCTCTGTGAGCATTGCTGATCCTCACATCGATGATAGCAATCATTCTCACAACTGCAGCTGTAGACTGCTTTTTTGCTCATCTGTCTGAAATGATGTTCTCCCCTGAACAGAAAGAATAACTTTTTAAGCAAACCGGGACACAGCGTTCCCCTGAACTCTGAATTCGGCCTTCAGCTTTGATAAACAAAAGCTACTGAAAACATTTGGAACTATTTTCTCCCCTGAAAACAATTTTTTTTTTTCAAAATTCCAAAATATTAACCCTTTTTTCTAGCAAATATACTCTGCTTAAAGTAGAACTATTCTTAAAGAACAGAGCTTCTATTTTTAGTAAATTCTAGAGACAAAATATTACCTCAGCCTCTAGCACACTTACAAGCAATTGTATTTATATGTGATGAAATAGTCTCGACCTTCTTTTCTGAATTAAGAGACATTTAATGTGTAATTTTCGCAAATCGTTCAGCTAAATATATATGCATCCTTTTCTTTACTGAATGATTTACTGCTTGATAAACGTACAGTACCAATAATCTTTCGTGTATTTCGCATACACCATTTCAAATGCAAAAATGTATTTTGGGGCGGGTTGGAATACACATGCACCTTTAAATGTTTACTATTGCTTAGTTTTAGTAATGATGGACATTAGATCGTGGAGTGGGTATTGTGTTTTTATCTAGGAACCAGAATCAATAGTGCTATTTTATGCCCTTGTACGGCTATAATCAATAATATCCCTATAATGGCATAAGAATCAGATCCATATTTAAGTAAATCGCCCTTGCAGTCCAAGGCACAGCAAAAGCTACTTCCTTGGATTCCTAGAACGCACAACGAGTTCTTTCGACACACCAAACCTCCAGCAACCTGGGAAATCCCCATTTGCTTTGTTTTGATTTGTAATAGAACTCCTGCGAACACTGTAAGAACGGCCAGTTCTTAGTGACATCTTTATTGACGTCTTATGTCCAAACCTTACGTCAAACTCGGCACCTCTCAGGTATAAATATACCAACGTTGCCTTAAGCAAACACACGGTGGTGGTTTTGGAGCAGAGCAGCTATCTACTTGCCCGAGAGCCCAGCTGATGCGAGAGCCCACGGACGTTGCCCCTCCTCTTTGATGCGCTGAGAAAGACGCTGTCTTTTCTCCTGCCGAGAAAATCCAGCTCCGGCGTTTCCAGCCAACCCTTGCGGGTTGCTGGGATATCAAGTCCTGAGGAAAGAGATACCAGACCTCCTAAATTCTATTCCCAAGGTACAGTGCTGACTAAACCTTTAAAGAGAATTCTTGAATCAGATTCTTGGCAAAACCAACTTAACTTAAACTGCTACTTACTTACTCCTTCCCACGTATTAGGCTTAGGTCAGGTACACCGGGGTAGGTGTATTTTAGAAGCACCAGTTGAGCACGTTAGTCAATGTATATATGTATGTATATATTTTATCCATTTTAAAGTATCTTATGGCTAAGAAACCATATCAATGCTTTTACAGTATTATTTTATAATACTCCTTTTACTGTACGTACTTTACTTTACATTAAGTATTGCAATTGTGGCAATTCATTTCTCTTGCATGAGAAGGAAGACTGCTCAACAAATAATACCTTTTATTGAAAACGCCCGTCTCTCTCTTCTCTGCACTCTGGTGAAACTAAGAACGCACAATTGACTGAGTGAAATAGCTGTCTATTGTTTTCACACAACTCTAGAGATTTACTCTTATTCTGAGGGAGCAAAGTTGTCATGTTATATGGTTGTCGGAAGCTAATCCCTTCTTGTCTATCCAGGGAGGTTAAACTCCTGCTCGTTTATTCGAGAAAGTTTCTAGTGACCTCTGAGCTAGCTTTCAAACCTTAAGTCTAATATAGTCAGTAGAGACCTAGTCGACCTCAGTTCTACGTCTACACTGCTGAATATATTATTCCAATGCGCAGAGCCTATTGGGAATATAGGAACTACACTACAACTTAATAGACTTAACTAGATTCAAAATATACATTTTTGTACGTTATGTCTTTTTTTTTATAAATGCCTTGAAAAAGTCCTCGGCTTATGGACCATAGGGGGTGAAACACATGTTGGCTGTACGTTACTCTCTTAGGAATTCGTCTAAGTCTCTATATATGAAATCAAATAAACCTGGAGAATCAATGAGAATTGAAGAATTATTGAGCTTTTGTCCTGGTTTCCAACTGTCTCTAGCCTTGGATGTATGACACAGATTCTGTTTCACTAGTAAGAATACTATTACTTATCCTGGTACTCTCTTCTACTAATGCATGAAATGGGTAAGAAGTTTCCCATTTCTAAGGACAAGTTGTATTAGAACCATTCTGATTTACATACAGGAAGGTAAAATAACTGGAACCCGCACTCCTTCATGTCTCTACATAAAGAACTAAATTTAGTCCAAGAATCAGCCAGATGAGTAAAGGTAATCTCAGCAGATGGGTCTAGCGTGGGATGGAGTTATATAAGAGATGCTTGGATGGAAACAATCTCATTAGGAAATGTCAGCAATACCATTGCATTTGTCAACGGAAATGTCAGGGTCTTTTTGAACAGGCAGGTCATGTAGAAGCTCAAGGACTGAAAAAAATGCCACAGTAGGATTGGGGGTACTGAGGATTTTCCCACAATAACATGGCTGCTTCACTTTCATGAGTATTAGATCATAAATGATTTGGCTTTTTGCCATTCCCCTTCAATAACTAGATCATAATTACAACACCATCTTTGTTCAATTTCAAGTAACTAACGTCTAAGCTCCCACAAGTCCTTAGTGAACCAATTGAAAGGATGACAATCCTTATTTTACTAGTTTTTAGGTTGAAGCCTACAAGACAGTCCAGCTTCTCACTTGCAAAGACTTCTTGGTGACATTCTGAAAGCTTCCCTGGGAATGCATTCCACCCATTGCTTGCCACTGGCTTTGTGACGTGTAAGAAAACAAGTTACTTACCTGTAACTTTAGTTCCCCAGTATTGGTAACTTTCATAGATTCCCATGCTTTGTATCATTCCCAGTCGTCGGAATGGGAGTCTCGGTAACAAAAATACCATAGTTGTAGGTACAAAAGACAAAGGAAAAAGGCCTAGGCCTCATTCCCTTTTGTAGCATATCACCCTCTTTGTGTAAAAGAGACCAAACGTTGGCATCAGCCAATCAGAAGTGCCTCACCCCTTAGAACCTTCCTGAAGGAACCTCAGAGCCTCAGATTTTCGTAGCCGTTGTGTACTTAGACACCATATCTGTAGTAGGCTGAGCTTTCCTCGGGGAGGCGGGTGGGAGCATGGGAATCTATGAAAGTTACCAATACTGGGGAACTAAAGTTACAGGTAAGTAACTTGTTTTCTTACCCCAGTATTGGAACTTTCATAGATTCCCATGCTTTGTATCAGAGTAGCAAGCAGTTAGCAAGATAATCACATTTTGCATCATAAATTATAGAAATAGGCAACATGTCATAAGATACAAAATGTGAAAGACGGAAGGTGGGAAAGAAAGGAAAGCTCACCATCAGTGGAAGAGGTTCCTCAGGACAGCCTGTCCTACTGCTGCATCATCTTGTTGCAGAGATTCCAAGCAGTAATGCTTGGTAAAGGTGTGAACGCTGCTCCAGGTAGCAGCTCTGCAAATGTCTTTAATCTGCACCCCCGCAAAGAGGGCTGTTAAAGAAGCCACAGATCTTGTGGAATGTGCTTGGATCTTTCCAGTTAGAGGATTTCCTGCAGCCTTGTGACAATGCAGAATGGAACTTGTGATCCATCTTGAAACACCCTGTTTGGATAGCGGAAGGCCCTTACCAGGACCTCCGAAGGCGACAAATAGCTGTGAAGATTTTCGAAAACCTTTGGTACGTTCTAAATAGAATTTCAAGCACCGTTGCACATCCAACGAATGCAATGCTCTTTCTGCTGGCGTAGTAGGTTGAGGGAAGAACGCCTTCAGAATGACTGGTTCATTCATGTGGAAATCCGAGGGAACCTTAGGCATGAACCTAGGATTAGTTCTCATGATCACAGTGTTTCTCTTGAATTGAAGGAAAGGTTCTTGGATGTTCAAAGCCTGTAATTCTCCAACACGCCTAGCCGACGTGAGAGCAAGGAGGAGAGCCAATTTACACGAAAGATATTTCATGTCAGAACGATGGATTGGTTCAAATGGACCCTTCATGATTTGAGACAGGACTAGTTTTGAATGCCATGTAGGAGGGGACAGTCTCACCGGTGGATAGACCCTGAACAAGCCCTTAAGAAATTGCTTGATAATCCTGGAAGACCACAAGGAAGGACCGTATCCTGTCCTTCTGAACCTTGACAAAGCAGCCAAATGGACCTTAATTGATGAATGGGCTAGTCCCGATTCAGCCAAAGACAGCAGATAAGGTAGGATCTGATGAGGCTTAGAATTGAAAGGATCAATGCTTTCTTTCTTACACCAGCAACAAAATCTTTTCCACTTAAGGCGGTAAGTCCTGTTTGTTGAAGGAGCCCTTGCCTGGGACAGAACCTTCTTAATTTCTCTTGATAAGGGCAGGTTCATAAACTCTCGATGCTCAGGAGCCATGCAGTCAGGTGTAACGACTGTGGATCTGGGTGCCAAATTTGTCCGTCGGACATCGTGAGAAGATCCGGCAGAATCCTCAAAGGAAAGGGAGGAGCTATCGACAACAGATGGAGCTCCGTGTAGCAGAACTGCCTAGGCCAAGCCGGGGCAATCAGGATCATCCTGCACGGCTCCACCTTGATTTTCCTGATAAGTCGTGAGATCAGAGGAATGGGAGGAAAAGCGTAGACAAATGTCCTCGACCATGCTAATGAAAGCGCACTCCCCAGTGAACCTTGATGGTGAAGCCTGCTTGCGTAAGACCGGCATTTCTTGTTGGTCGGAGTGGCAAAGAGATCGATCTCCGGTCTGCCCCACTGGTTGAAGATCTCTTCAAAACGGTCTGATTCAATTCCCACTCGTGGCTGACTGAGGATGACCTACTCAGCCTGTTGGCGTTTTCGTTTAGGATCCCTGGTAAGTGTTCTGCCTTCAGTGATATCCCCTGAAGGATCGCCCATTCCCAGATCTGTTGAGCTTCTTGGGACAAAGGACGAGATCTGGTTCCTCCTTCCTTGTTCACATAGTGCATGGCCGTGGTGCTGTCCGTCCTGATAAGCACTTGTGAACCTTCTAGGCGAGGAAGAAAAGCTTGCAGAGCCAGTCTTATCGCCCTTAGTTCTAAAAGGTTGACGTGGAGACCTTTCTCCTGGGGCGACCAATGCCCGCTGACATGTAGGTCTTGCATCACTGCTCCCCAACCCTCCAACGACGCGTCCGTTGTCACTACATGTGGGGACGGGTCGCTTACGAAGGATAGACCTTGGGACAAGTTGTTTTGATCTGTCCACCATAAGATTGTGTCTTTCATCCTCGGAGTGACCGTCACTAGGTCCTCGAACGAACCGTGGACCTGTTGCCACTGGTTGTCCAGTTCCTCCTGCAGAGGACGCATTCTGAGTCTGCAATGGGGAATCAGTGGAATGCACGATGAAATCACCCCCAGTAGGGATTTGTATCGCCGTACAGAAAGACACCTTCTTGCCCGTAAGTCCCGAGCCAAGGTCTGTAATTTTTCCCTCCTTTCCAGAGTAGGGAAGGCTCTTGAGAGGTTTGAATCCAAGAGGGCCCCCAGGAAGCGAGCCTTTTATTGACGGGACCAGAGAGGACTTCTCGTTGTTTAGAGTGAGGCCTAGATTCTGGCACAGATTCGTACAAGCATGAACAGCCTCTAGCGCTGCCTCCCTGGACGGAGCTTTCAGCAACCAGTCGTCCAGGTAGGGGAAGACTTGGAAATGGTTCCTTCGCAGGAAAGCTGCTACTGGCGCCAGCACCTTTGTAAAAATTCTCGGGGCTGAGCGGAGTCCAAAGGGTAAAACCCTGAATTGAAAATGGCTCTTGGCTACTGTGAATCGCAGAAACCTTCTGTGTGCTGGGTGGATCGGAACATGGAAATACGCATCCTCGAGATAGAGCGTGGCCATGAAATCTCCCGGATTGATGAGCTTCAAGATGTCCTGGAGAGAGACCATCCGGAAAGATAGGGAGATGAGATAGGTGTTTAGCTCCCTGAAGTCTAAAATGGGGCGCCATTTTTCTAGCGTTTTCCTCACCAGGAAGAACCTGGAATAAAATCCTTGTCCCCTTTGGTTTGAGGGAACCGGCTCTATCGCTCCCTTCCGGAGAATCTGTTGGACCTCGAGCCACAGAAGACGCTGGTGTTTTGACGGAATGGCTGCCGGGGGCTTGGGTGGAGGGACTTGCGTGAATTCCAAAGTATGCCCTTTCCGAATGATGTTGAGCACCCAACGGTCCGATGGTATTTTGGACCAGTTTTGAAGGTATTTGGTGACCCTGCCTCCAACTGATGATTTCTTGAAGTAGGGTCCAGTAGGAAGAGCCAGGAGGCCGCTATTGGCGCTTGGACGAGTCCTGTCCTCGCCCAGCCTGTTTTCCCTTATGGTAAGGCCTGAAGTAGTTTGTCGACTGGCCCTGGCGCTGTTGATAGGGCTGCCGGAATTGCTGGGAACCTGAGCCCGTGGAGGAGTAGCGCGGTTGTGTGAAGGACCCTCTATAGGTACCACCTCTGCCTCTGGCTCCTTTAAATGGAGACTTGTGGTATTGAAGGGTCCCTAAGGACCTGGCAGTCTCTGTATCCTTTTTTATTTCTTGCCGCCCCAGCCAGGGATCAAAACGCTGTGGTTGCAATATCCATTGCACAGTCAATGATTTCCATTGAAGTCGCTTCTCTCTCCTGCAGGATCTTTTTTGCTTCAGGTGTAGACTCCGGAGGCAGCTGGTCAATGTACTGGGCGATATTGCACCAAAGCTGGCAGTCATATCTCCCCAAGATCGCCAGGTCATTAGCAGCCCGTACTAGTAAACTCGCCATTGAAGAGAACCTCTTCCCCGCATTGTCCAATCTCCGCCCTTCTTTGTCCGGTGGAGCTGTTAAGGGAGCAGAGGGGTTACGGGATTTTCTCTGCGCTGCGTGCGAGATAACGGAACCTGGTCTTGGATGACCCGTCAAGGCTGCGGGACCCTCATCGGGTGCCTTGTATTTCTTGTCCAGACGCGGTGGCCCAGGGACCACCGTCGCTGGGTTCTTCATGGCCTTAAGGCCCTCCTTCCACAACTGATCCATAATAGGGATGGACCTTGTCGATTTCCTAAAAGGCTCCTTGAAATCGTATAGAAAACAATCAGTGGTAACCTTAGGCATGGCCAATTTGAATCAGCCCGCTGCTCTCTCCATCAACTGATGAAAACCCCCGATGTCCGGTGGCGGGGAATCCGCTGGATCTGGGACTGGTGAAGCGGGATCCGCAATGATATATTCGTCATATTCAGTATTCGGAATAGTGTCATGATCAGACTGCTGGTCCCCATCCGAGGAATCATCATGACCTCTTGCAGCCCGGAGGAATCTTGTTGGAAGGATGTCTGAGGCTGAGGTGAAATTTGAGCCTGTAAAGATGGAGTCACAGGTGAGGGCGAAAATACTGCAGGTGTAGCAGATGCTGCCGGGACAAGAAGTGGCCTATTCGCCCTACATTTGTAGTCTTGCAGCATGTTATGCAGATCTTGGAAAAAAGAAGATGGCACCTTCACCATATCTTGACCCGAATGATGTTGCGACTGGGCTGTTTGATGATGACCACTCTCCTCCTGGACGTATTCACCCTCAGAGTCCGTCTCCTGGCACTTGACCAGAAGTTGGGAGGGACTATTGGCATAGCTGTAAGCGTCCTGGTCCTCATCCTCTGACTCCCCTTCTTTAAAAAGCATAGTTGGTGGAAGGGGGGATACACTCCTCGAAGAAGTCATCTCCGGCGTGATTCTCGTCACAGAAATGGTAATCCTTTTCTCAGAGGATAATATCGTCGATGGTTCCGTCGTCGACGGCTGTACATGCGTCAACGAGATCGGGGTCGCCGAAGTCGTCGACGAGGAGGAAACTGTGGGCACACCAGCCGTCGTCATAGTCAGAGTCGTCGTCGTCGATGCCCTCATCGACGAGACTGTAGTCGACGTCATCGTCGACACCACTGTCGACGTCGTTGTGAGAAGTTGGCCTGATATATAGTGCTCACTATTCTATTGATCACTGTGTATCATTCCAAACGACCCTTATTGATGATTGGTTGTAAGTCAACCTTATAGACCAGCTATCCTAGTAGCATGGACAAGAGCAGTCTTTAGGCTAAACTCTAGAGGGCGTGTTAAGCCAGCTGTTTTACCATCACATGTACCCCTTGAACACCAAGTGAAAGGACACCACACAAGTTGTTATAAAAATAAAGTATATTTATTAATAACAAGTCTACCCTGAACTCTTTATGAGTCAGGGAGCTAAGCACAATACAAAACTCTTAAGAAAATACTACAAGTTGCACAATTTACACAAATGCCCGAGAGGCACGGAAAACCATATACTCTAAAAGTGGAATGCGAAATACTAGCAGGTAAGTAACACAATCCAGAGGCTTCAGGACCGCTAGGACTACCTGACTGGACCCTAAGGTTAGGAGCAGGAGGCCTAGGGAACTCGGGTGCAGAGTGTGAACTCTTACGCGGGATGCGGGACAAAGTCTATGGATGCTAGTAATTCTAAAGTTACTGTTTCCGGACGAATACGACTAGGTAGACTAAAAACGAAAAAAGATCTGGACACTTGGATAGTGAACCTGCGTTGGAGCACCGAAATGCTCGGGTTACCTAGCCCAGGGGCTGCGGCTGCATAGGGTTCAAATGACGTCGGGAATCCTCGTTGTAGTCTATGGAGCCTGAAAGCAGATGTTGCTGGCAGGCGACCAGTGAAGATGTTCGGTGTGATCCAAGGCTGGATCGGTGATGGAGACGACCTGAAAGCAGAGGGGACTCAGTTCGCAATCACTAGCCAGTGATTGTGTGGGCACCAGGATGGCACCGGATGAAGTCACAGCGATCAGGTGAGTGGGTGACGCTGGACTCTGCAGTCACACGGTCCAGGAGGCGTTGTCGGCGACCAGGCTGGAGGTGCGAGCTGTCCCACGAGGGTGTCTGCTGTCGGGGATGCTGGATCCGGGATGGTAGGAACAAGCCTTGGCAAAGGCAAGCCCACGCGGTGGAGTCAAAATGGCGTCTGGAGTGGACCAGGAGGGTCCAGGGCACTTCTTGTTGGACAAGGAGCAAGGGCCAGTCTAGAGCACCTAGACCAGCGGTGAAAACGTCGTGGTACATCGTCAGGAGGGCCACTAGCCAGCGGGCAAGTGACCGGACAACGCGGCAAGCAGCAAGGAAGCAGAAGGGCCCCACGTAGATCTCGTGGATGCTGGGGGGCTGGACTTCGGTGCTGGAGCTGCTCTGGGTTGGGGCTTCTCAAACCCCAGTGCACTCACTCGAGGATCCCTCGGCGGTCGTGCTGGTTAAGCTTCGTGCAGGTTTTGAAGATGGCCGGTCCCTCAGGTCTCGTCACACCCACGAATCTCAGCTGGGCTGATGATGCAGGTAGAGGTCAGAGATGGCAGGGAATCCGGGTCTCGTCGAGCTGGTCAGTCTTGATCCGGAGGATGGACGTGCAGCAAACCGCAACCGCTTAGGTGGTGCCTGCTGGTGCAGGGTGGCTACTCCTTAGCCACAAGGGAGAGTCTTCAGAGAATGTCAAGAGTTCCTTTTGTGGAAAGTAGTTCAAGATTCAAGATTATCTAATTTGGGAAGGGGGCCCGCTCCTACCTTTATCCTAAGAAAAGGGGCTGGCACGCGACTAGGTCCTGCCCATGGGTGGGACCAGGAGGGGGGTGGTTACACCCCTCTCCTTTGTCCGGTCTCTCCCCCGCTCAGGGGCTGGGGTGCCCCTGGAACTGGTTTGAGCCGGCATATGCACCGTGAGCACTGGGGTGCCACTTACAGTCACCTTCCTCTCAGCCCTGCCTACCTAAGATACACAAAACCCTGTCTGGGATGGTGCTAGCACCGCCCCTGACAGGAAACCCTTTGTCCGAGCCCTCCTCGCTGGAAGGACTCCCAGCAGCAGGAGGTCAGACTTGTGTCTATGGTGGCAGCATCCATTTTGTGATGCTGAGGCTCGAGTTAACTTTAACCGGGGTTCACAGTTACATACATGTCGTGTCCCTCTAGAAGGGTGGAATGCTAACCCCGTCACCAGAATTGGCGAGGGGTTAGTATTCCAATTCGTATGACACCTTACTCGACATGTTTTGATAAGGCGATACCAAAGTTAGCAAATAACCGCGAGGATTATAATGCACTTAAGAGTATATGGTACGCGTTATCATGGAACAGCTATTAGGACTTGGTTCCGCAAGCTGCAAATGGGCTCAGCTCATGCCAGAGCACCATCTCACATAATTCCAAGCACTCTGCCTTCAGGATTGATCAGGCCTGCCATAGGAGTGACTGATAGGAATATATGTGTCCATTTTAGGGTTAGATATAGGAATACTATATCTAAAGCAAAGGGTGATTACACCACCTTGCCCCAGCTGTCGTGCAGCCAGTTGTGTCAGATTTGGGTGGCCAGCCAGGGGTGGCATAATACATGCTGCAGCCCCTGGTAGGCCATGGGTACACCTATGCCCTGGATACCTAAGGTATGCTGTACAGGGACTGATAAGGTGACTCAGTATCCAATTAGATATGTACCTAAGGTACATGGAATCCATTTTACAGAGAGAGCAGTGGGCCTGGGGCCCTGAATAGCAGGGTCCCAGGTCAACTAAGTCGAAAAACCAGCAAAACACCAGGCAAAAAGTTGGGGGCAACCATAGTCAGATATCCACCTTCCTACAGTCGTCACCATCGTCGTCAGTGACATTGTAACCTTTGTCGTTGGTGCCTTCGTCGACGGCACCTTCGTCGTCGACGCCTTCATAGGCAGAGTCTTCGTCGTCGGCGCAATCTTCGTCGTCGACGTCATCTTCGTCGTCGGCGCCTTCTCCGTCGGCGCTGACGTACCTGCCGTCGACGGTACCTTCGTCGACGAAACTCCCGTCGACGCCACAGTCGACGTTATCAACTTCGAAGCCGATTTTTTTCGTCGACGGAACGTCCGCCGTCGACGTCTTCGAGGACTTAGAGCTCCTCTCAGAAGATTGAGAAGAAGGTTTTTTGAAGGCTGAGGCAGCCTTCTCACCTTTGAAGGCGTAACAGGCCCTACTTTCTCCTTTTCACTTCTATGAGGAGATTTGCTGGGACCTAGGCTCTCAGACTCACTGGGGGACTTTTTAGAGGCCTTAGAAGGTCTTTCCACAGAAGGGGAAGGAGAAGCCCTACTCCTCTTCACTGACCTTCTTGAGGAAGACATTGACGCTCATCCTCACTGTCACTAGAGACAGTATCCTTCCTGGACTTCAGCTTCTGGAGCCATGTCAAGAGTCTACCCTCACAATCCCGGAGGGTCTTGGTTGAGAAGGTGCGACAGATCTTGCAGTCAGCAGCCTGGTGGTCAGGATAGAGGCAATAGATGCAGTCTTTGTGCCTATCCTCCACAAAAAGCCTTTTCTTGCCACAGGTGGAACAAGGCTTGAAAAGGGCTTTTTTCTTCTCCATTTCACTCATCCTGGAAGGTAGTCAGTAATCCTGAAGAGAATCTAAAAGATTCTGAAGAAAATATCCAAAGTAATTCCTTAGAAAAGTAGAAGTTGAGCAGAGCTCACAGGAGACTCCCTAAGCACAACGTGCAGTAGAAAATCTGAGGCTCTGAGGTTCCTTCAGGAAGGTTCTAAGGGATGAGGCACTTCTAATTGGCTGATGCCGAAGTTTGGTCTCTTTTACACAAAGAGGGTGATATGCTACAAAAGGGAATGCGGCCTAGGCCTTTTTCCTTTGTCTTTTGTACCTACAACTATGGTATTTTTGTTACCGAGACACCCATTCCGACGACGGGAAATGATACAAAGAATGGGAATCTATGAAAATTCCAATACTGGGGTAACTCGCACTTGCTTGCTTTCTGTTCGCTGGCTTTATTTTTTTAGGCTGTCCATCATGTCTTTGTCCCTCCTGTGTAGTATAGAATGTTTAAGGTTGAGGGGAGACAGAACCTTGGATAGCATGGGCATCCAGAATGTGTCCTCCCCCAGGAGAGGGCAGAGATCAAAAATAGGATGAAGGGCTTATTAATTCAGCATTAGGAAGTAGCCGGAGTAACACCCAGCTCCTACTTCCCATGCCGGAACCCGCTCTAAGGCCCTTTAGGCAAAAAGACCTGCACTTCCTGTTGCAAAATGAACAGGTGGTCCTCGATCAGCCACCCCCATGGCAATGGAAGGTTCTGTAGGGTGGAAAGAAATGGGAGGTCGTAGCTTCAATGTACAATTTGGAAGACCCACATGTCTAAAACAATGAATTGCCATCCTTGGTGTAAATATCATATACTGCTTTCGACAAAGTGGCTGTCTGCTTGAAAGGACACACTTAAGCGGTTTCGCAACTACAGATGCTGGAAGTGAGGGGCTAAGCTGCACATTGTCCTTTATGCCCTGAGTATTGTCTTTATGTGCAGTGACCCATTAAAAGACTGGAAAGCCTGATGGGCTGGCAGAATGGTCTGGCATTGATCAAACTGAAAACCTATGCCATTGACCACAGAAGAGGCAAAATTGCAGGTGAAATTATCTGTAGGAGCAGATACTCAAGGAACATGCTGTGGCACTGCTGTCTTTAACCCGTTCCAGGGCTGAATCTGCTTTGTTGCCAAAAAGGCAACAGCCATCAAATGGCATCTCCCTCAAAAGCACCTGGGCATCTCCTGAGAAGCCCATAGATCTCACCCAGGCGTGGTGCCGCAGTGCCACACATGTACCCATTGCTTGACCTAAGCAATCGATCATGTTCAAGCCAGAACGAATGACAAATTTAGCAGTGTAGGAGCAATCCTGAACAGCTTGGGTCAGGGATTCCCAGAGGTCGTCCAGCACTGCCTGTAAAGCTTAGGCCATCATGTCCCAGAAGGAATGGGAGCAGAGGCCTAAAAGACAGCTGGCATTTACTGATCACAGAGCAAAGCTTGAGGAAGGAAAGATACACTTGCCAAATGGTCCTATTTTCTTAGGCAAGTAATCAGGTGGGGTGATAGGAAAGCGTTGGCATTTAAATACTGGTAGATGCCTGCACTACCACCCTCACTGGTGTGGGATTATCTGTGGAGAAAAGTAGAGTCACCTGGTGCTGGACTATGGCGTTGAGTGAACTAGCTTGCTTCCTTCCCAGTGAAAGAATTGGCTTGGTAGTTTGGTTTGCCCTGTTCCCATGATGCACTGGGCCAGGGACAGACTAATTTGCATATAGCCAGGTTCTGAGCTGGGATGGTGCAGTGAGCTAAAAAACGGTGTTGGATCAAGCCCTGATCTCTTGACTGGGTGAGAGTATTCTGCTTAATTCAGAAACTCTGTCCATCACCACCCCCTGTTGTTTAATTATTTTGTCCACCATAAGCGTGGAAGGGTATACTCAGGCGTGAGTCCCTTGCTCATTGCACCATCAGGATTCAAGCAAACCGGGCCGAAGACGGCTGAAATGCCAGAAACCGGTCCCCGGTAGCTTGTTTCCTTCCCAGTGAAAGAATTGGCTTGGTAGTTTGGTTTGCCCTGTTCCCATGATACACTGGGCCAGGGACAGACTAATTTGCATATAGCCAGGTTCTGAGCTGGGATGGTGCAGTGAACTAAAAAACGGTGTTGGATCAAGCCCTGATCTCTTGACTGGGTGAGAGTATTCTGCTTAATTCAGAAACTCTGTCCATCACCACCCCCTGTTTAATTATTTTGTCCACCATAAGCGTGGAAGGGTATACTCAGGCGTGAGTCCCTTGCTCATTGCACCATCAGGATTCAAGCAAACCGGGCCGAAGACGGCTGAAATGCCAGAAACCGGTCCCCGGTAGCTTGTTTCCTTCCCAGTGAAAGAATTGGCTTGGTAGTTTGGTTTGCCCTGTTCCCATGATACACTGGGCCAGGGACAGACTAATTTGCATATAGCCAGGTTCTGAGCTGGGATGGTGCAGTGAACTAAAAAACGGTGTTGGATCAAGCCCTGATCTCTTGACTGGGTGAGAGTATTCTGCTTAATTCAGAAACTCTGTCCACCACCACCCCCTGTTGTTTAATTAACTGGCGGTCCTGAACATGGTTTTGTGCAAGAGGGTATCAATAAGGGCTTCATTAAAAGGTAATAGAGGTTTTGTATGCTCTTAAACAGGCCAGATTACGTCGGGCATAAACATTAATCTTCACCTATATAGTAGGGGGCTGTAGGTCTAGTACATCTTCCAACCACCACATATCAACAGTGAAGGAGTCGCTTTCTTCAGTGGCAGGGCCGGGAGGAGAAATAAGAACAGTATCTTGAGAATTATCCATGCAGCTGCCATTTTGTAGTTCTTTGTACCAGTTGCACAAGTTACTTACCTTCAGTAACGATATATCTGTAAGAAACAGTAGTTAGTGTTAGATTCCTTACCTTAGAATATCCCCAGGCGTCAGACTGGATCCGGAAATGTTTGCGGAGTAGTACCCCTGCGCGTCAGTAGGCGTCGTCTGCTGCTCCACGTCTGTCGCCGGTGTCGTGGTCGCCCGGATGAAGTTGTCGGAGTACTTGGACGCCGCCCTCGTGCGCTGACGTCAGTTCTTGTACATAGCTTTCCACGCCAGGAACACAGAGCCATGCCAGAGACCAACACTGGTGCCATAAAACTAGGGCCCTCAAAGGGAAATACCTTAACCCTACATATCGGTCCGGAGAACGGTGAAGATGGGTGAGGCGGTAAGGAATTTAACATAACTACTGTTTCTTACAGATATATTGTTACCGAAGGTAAGTAACTTGTGCATCTGAAAGAAACAGGTTAGTTTTAGATTCCTTACCTTAGAATAGATACCCCAGCAATACCAACCCCGGTGGTGGGTCTGCGGACTAAGATCACACCAGAAAGTCCTGAAGAACGGAACGGCCGAAAAAGCCATCTCTCCGGACTTGGCTGTCCAGGCAGTAGTGTCTAGAAAACGTGTGCAGCGAGGCCCACGTTGCTGCCTGACCGATGTCCTGCAAGGGGATTCCCAGACCCAGGGCAGTAGTAGCCACCGTGGCCTGAGTGGAATGGGCCCTCAGCCCAACAGGGGGCTCCTTTTTAGCCAAGGAGTAACAGACCTTGATGCACAACACAACCCACTGAGAGATGGTCCTTTTGTGCACTGCCCGTCCCTTCTTCGTAACCAACAAAGAGCTGGTCATCCACCCGGAACGGGCATGTGCGATCAAGGTAGAAGGAAAGCGCAAGTTCTTAAAACAACCTTGTTCGGATGGACCGAAAGGAAAGGATGCTTAGAAGATAGAGCCTGGAGCTCACTCACTCTCCTGGCAGAGGTGATGGAAACCAGGAATACAGTGTTGAGAGTCAGAAGATGAAGAGGGCAATTGTGAAGTGGCTCGAAAGGAGCGCACATCAGATAGGTGAGAACAAGGGTCAAGTCCCACTGAGGCATTACGAAAGGAACAGGAGGAAACATGTGCGTGATGCCCTTCAAGGATCTATTGACAACAGGGGACTTGAAAAGAGAGGGCTGATCAGGATGCCTGAAGAAGGCAGAAATGGCAGAGAGGTAGCCCTTAAGAGTGCCCAGAGCAGAGCCCTTATGGGCAAGAGAAAGAAGGAAGAGTAGAACCTCTGAAAGGGGGGTAGAGAGAGGATCCACAGCCTTTGCTGTGCACCATGCCACAAATGTGTTCCACCTGCAGGCGGATACAGATTTCGTGGAGGGACGCCTGGCTGCCAGAATCACATCACAGACTTCAGGAGGCAAGTCAAATGGCCTCAACTGCCACCGCTCATACTCCGCGCATGGAGGTGGAGGCTGGACAGGTTTGGGTGGAGGACCGTCCCCTGCTACTGCGACAGAAGGTCCTCCTGAAGAGGCAAACAAATTGTGGGATCGACTGACATGCTGAGTAGCTCGGGATACCAGTATCTTCGTGCCCAGTCCGGAGCCACAAGGAGGACTTGGGCCCGGTCTCGCCTGATCTTCTTCAGTACTCTGGCCAGAAGTGGTATAGGCGGTAAGGCGTACAATAGACCACATCTCCACTTGCGACAAAAAGCATCACCGAGCGAGTGCCGCCTTGGAAATTCCAATGCACAGAACTGATGACATTGCGCGTTCTCTTCGGTGGCGAATAGATCTAACCAAGGCTCTCCCCACTAGTGAAAGAGACCTTGCGCCACGTCAGAGTTCAGACGCCATTCATGATCCATCATGCACCAGTGGCTGAGTTCGTCCTCCCTGGCGCTCAGGGAACCTACCAGGTGTTGAACCACCAGAGTGACGCCCTGGTGTTCCAGCCATGTCCAGAGGCGCAGAGCCTCTTGACAAAAGATCCACGACCCCACCACGCCCTGTTTGTTGCAGTACCACATGGCGGTTGTGTTGTCTGTGAACACCTGCACTACTCTTCCCCGGACAGAGGGAAGGAAAGCTTTCAGTGCAAGCCGGATCACCCGCAGCTCCAGAAGGTTAATGTGAAGCCGGGACACCGCCGGAGACCAGACTACTCTGATCTCCCTCTCTCCCATGTGGCCTCGCCATCCCAGGAGGGACGTATCGGTCACTGTAGGAAGGTGGATATCTGACTATGGTTGCCCCCAACTTTTTGTCTGGTGTTTTGCTGGTTTTTCGACTTAGTTGACCTGGGGCCCTGCTATTCAGGACCCCAGGCCTACTGCTCTCTCTGTAAAATGGATTCCATGTACCTTAGATGCATATCTAATTGGATACTGAGTCACCTTATCAGTCCCTGTACAGTGTACCTTAGGTACCCAGGGCATAGGTGCACCCAGGGCCTACCAGGGGCTGCAGCATGTATTATGACACCCCTGGCTGACCATCCAAATCTGACACAACTGGCTGCACGACAGCTGGGCCAAGGTGGTGTAATCACCCTTTGCTTTAGATATAGTTCCCTATATCTAAACCTAAAATGGACACATATATTCCTAACAGTCACTCCTATGGAAGGCCTTATCAATCCTGAAGGCAGAGTGCTTGGAATTATGTGAGATGGTGCTCTGGCATGAGCTGAGCCCGTTTGCAGCTTGCGTAACCAAGTCCTAATAGCTGTTCCATGATAACGCTATACCATATACTCTTATGTGCATTATAATCCTCGCGGTTATTTGCCAACTTTGGTATCGCTTTATCAAAACATGTCGAGTAAGGTGTCATACGAATTGGAATACTAACCCCTCGCCAATTCTGGCGACGGGGTTAGCATTCCACCCTTCTAGAGGGACACGACATGTATGTAACTGAGAACCCCGGTTAAAGCTAACTCGAGCCTCAGCATCACAAAATGGATGCTGCCACCACAGACACAAGTCTGACCTCCTGCTGCTGGGAGTCCTTCCAGCGAGGAGAGCTTGGACAAAGGGTTTCCTGTCAGGGGCGGTGCTAGCACCATCCCAGACAGGGTTTTGTGTATTCCAGGTAGGCAGGGCTGAGAGGAAGGTGACTGCAAGTGGCACCCCGGTGCTCACTGTGCATATGCCGGCTTGAACCAGTTCCAGGGGCACACCAGCCCCTGAGCTGGGGAAAGTCCGGACAAGGGAGAGGGGTGTAACCACCCCCCTCCTGGTCCCACCCATGGGCAGAACCTAGTCGCGTGCCAGCCCCTTTTTTTAGAATAAAGGTAGGAGCGGGCCCCCTTCCCAAATTAGATAATTCTGAATCTTGACGACTTTCCACGAAAGGAACTCTTGATACCTTCTGAAGACTCTCCCTTGTGGCTAAGGAGTAGCCACCCTGCACCCGCAGGCACCACCTAAGCATCGCAGTTTGCTGTAAGTCCATACTCCGGATCAAGACTGCCCAGCTCGACGAGACCCGGATTCCCTGGCATCTCTGACCTCTACCTGCATCATCAGCCACGCTGAGAGTCGTGGGTGTGACGAGACCTGAAGGGACCGGCCATCTACAAAACTGCACGACGCTTATCCAGCACGACCGCCGAGGGATCCTCGAGTGAGTGCTTTGGGATCTGAGAAGCCCTAACCCTGAGCAGCTCCAGCACCGAAGTCCAGCCCCCCAGCATCAACGAGATCTGCGTGGGGCCCTTCTGCTCTTTGCTGCTCACCGCGTTGTCCGGTCACTTGCCTGCTGGCTTGTGGCCCTCCTGACGACGAACCACGACGATTGCATCGCTGGTCTGGTTGCTCCAGATTGGCCCTAGCTCCCCTCCAACAGAGGAGCACCCCGGACCCTGCTGGTCCACTCCAGACGCCATCTTGACTCCACCGCGTGGGCTTGACTTTGCCAAGGTTTGTTGCCCCAATCCTGGGTCCATCATCGCTGACAGCAGACACCTTCGTGGGACAGCTCGCACCTCCAGCCTGGTCGCCGACAACGCCTCCTGGTCCGAGGGACAGCAGAGTCCAGCGTCGCCCACTCACCTGGTCGAGGTGACTTCATCCGGTGCCATCCTGGTGCCCACCTAATAACTGGCTAGTGATTAAGAACTGAGTCCCCTCTGCTTTCAGGTCGTCTCCATCATCGATCCAGGCTTGGATCACATCGAACATCTTCACTGGTAGCCTGCCAGCAACTTCTTATTTCAGGCTCCATAGACTTCAACGAGGATTCCCGAAGTCTTTTGAACCCTATGCAGCCGCAGCCCCTGGGCTAGGTAACCTGAGCATTTCGGTGCTCCAACGTAGGTTCACTATCTAAGTGTCCAGATCCTTTTTCGTTTTCAGTCTATCTAGTCGGATTCGTCCGATAACAGTAACTTTACGAATACTAGTATCCATAGACTTTGTCCCGCATCCCGCGTGAGAGTGCACACTCTGCACCCGATCTCCCTAGGCCTCCTGCTCCTAACCTTAGGGTTCAGTAGTGTAGTCCTAGCGATCCTGAAGCCTCTGGATCTTGTTACTTACCTGCTAGTATTTCGCATTCCACTTTTAGTGTATATGGTTTTTCGTGCCCCTCAGGCATTTGTGTAAATTGTGCAACTTAAAGTATTTTCCTAAGAGTTTTGTTGTGTGCTTAGCTCCCTGACTCAAAGAGATCAGGGTAGACTTGTTATAAATAAATATCCTTTTATTTTCATAACAACTTGTGTGGTGTCCTTTCACTTGGTGTTCAAGGGGTATATGTGATGGTATAACAGCTGTCTTAACACACCCTCTAGAGTTTAGCCTAAAGACTGCTCTTGTCCATGCTACTAGGATAGCTGGTCTATAAGGTTGACTTACAACCAATCATCAATAAGGGTCGTTTAGACTGATACATAGTGATCACTAGAATAGTGAGCACTGCATATCAGGCCAACTTCTCACATTGGTGAGCAGCGGTTGGGATTTGAGCTTGCTGTTGTTTTACCACACGTATCCTAAGAATATCATTTGAAAGATCACATAAGTACCAAGGTACATATAACTTAGCTTAGAATACTCTGAGTTCTACTGAACCAGCTGTTGTAGTTCAACAGGGCCTAGCACACCCTGACTACAACTCTTAGCAAGGGATCAGTAGGCAAACAAATAGTGTAGGTAAGTGCACCACTTACACCACACTAGAAGCATGTCAGACAAAGGAGGGAACTCTGAGGCCCCCCTTGTGTCAGTTGACCCTCCACAGGTCATATCAAGATATGCAGCTCTTAGCTTCCAGGAGATGAGACAAGTGTGTACCTCCAGGAAGCTAAAACAGGGTTCTAACCCTACCATCCCATTCCCGATTGGTCTCTTAGAGACTTATGATGCCAGGAGGGCTTCTAGCACAGGCCCTCCTAATCCAGATGGGAGCATGCCCCCCTTAGAGGGAACCCTTGGGGACCCTGACCTCCATCTCAATGGAACAGTTAGTGAAGGAGAGGAGGAGGATCAGGAAGTGTCAGGGGATGAGGCAGACAAGGGTCAGGTAGAAGTCAGTAGACTCACCAGGACCAACTTAAGCAGGCATGAGAATGGATTTGGGGGACCCCCAGGGCCACTGTCAGGCAGGCTTAACATTGGGAGTGGACGAGTTAAGTCTCTATCCAGAGGCTCTAACAGATCCATTCGACCCAATGGCTCTCAGACCTCTTCTCACAGAGGGATGACATCCCCTCAGAGAAGAGAGCATGAAGCTAAGATGAGGGAAGTCAATCGGAGGATTGAAAGGGAAGGACTTGCCCTGGCCAAAGAGAGACTTGACTTTGCAAGAGAGCAGAAATTGAGTGGGGCAGACGCCACTGGTGGCAGCATTTTACCTAGAGAAAAGGACAGGAGTTTAGACACTAGGCACATGAGTAAGATAGTGCCCCCCTTTAAACAAGGGGATGATATCCACAAATGGATAACTGCTTTGGAGAGGGCCTGCACTGTCCAGTGCGTCCCCCAGAGTCAGTGGGCAGCTGTCTTGTGGCTCTCCTTTGAAGGCAAAGGTAGAGATAAACTCATCACTACTAGAGCTGAGGATGCTAACAATTACCAAGTTCTGAAAAATACACTGATAGATGGGTTTGGCTTAACCACTGAGCAGTACAGGTTGCTGTTCAGGGATACCCAGAAATCTCAGTCTCAGGATTGTCTGACTTTGTGGATTGTGCCACTAAGGCTTTGGAGGGCTGTTTGCTGGGCAGTAAGGCTACTGATTATACAGGATTGTACAATCTGATCATGAGGGAACAGATTTTAAATAATTGTCAGAACCAGTTGTTGCATCAGCACCTTGTTGACTCAGATCTGACCTCTCCCCAAGAATTGGGAATGAAGGCAGACAGATGGGTCAGAACAAGGGTTAAGCAGAACCAGACTCAGAACCAGGGTGGTCAGAAGAAAGCAGACCAGAAGGGTAATAATAAGAATGAGCAAAATGACCAGAAGTCTTCGACAGGCCCCCAACAAACCAAAGAGGGTGGGGGTCAGGCTTCACAGCAGAAAAAGAAGACTCAAGAAGGCCAGTCTAAAAGGTGGTGCCAATACTGTAAAAGTAAAACTCACTGGTTTAGTGAGTGCACCAAGAAAGGAGGGCAAACTCCTACCACTGCAGCCCCTAAGGCACCTGCACCCCCTAGTACAGTCAGCAGTGGTAGTGCACCTCCCAAGGGAATAGTTGGGTTAACCTTGGGATCTGAGGGGTATGACAACTTAGTTGGCACACTCACTCAGGCTGTCCTTGTCTGTACAGGGGATGTGGATACATCCCCTGATGCAAGTCCCAATACTTTGGGCAAATACAGACAGACACCTTTTATTAATGGAAAGATGGCTCAGGCCTATAGGGACACTTGTGCCAGTGTCACAATGGTGACACCTAACTTTGTGGACCCTGGACAGATCATACTAGGTACAAACTACCTAGTGACCAATGCCAGCAATGTCACTACCCACCATAGTATGGCAATTGTTGATTTCTCCTGGGGAGGGGTAAGTGGCCAAAAGAAAGTTGTGGTTAGTTCAGACCTCCCAGTTGAATATTTGTTGGGCAATGATTTGGAGTCATCACTATGGTCAGAAGTGGAGCAGAGAACTCACATGGAAACGTTAGGCTTGCCAGCACATGTGCTTGCTGTGACTAGGTCACAGGCCAGAAGATGCCCCACTGAACAGGTGCTGGATCCTGGAACAATGGACCAGACACCTTCCAAGAAGAAGAGCAGTAGGGTTAAGGCATTGCCTTCCCCCTTGCCCCAGGATGTGGATCAAGTCTCAGAGGAGGCTGACCTCAAAGAGCTGAGGGAAACTGAGCCTAAAGTTAGAGTGCCCTTCTCTTGAACCCCTCAGACAGCAGGCTGCTGCTGAGGCTGCAGGGAACGCCACAGGTACCCACAAGGTATACTGAGAGGATGCACTCCTGTACTCTGAAGCAAGAGACCTCAAACCTGGTGCAACCAGGAGGCTGGTCATCCCCTTGTCAGAGAGGTTTCCTTCTTACCTTGGCCCATGAGATTCCCCTTGCAGGACACTTAGGCCAGAATAAGACTTGGGACAGGCTTGTCTCACACTTTCACTGGCCTCACATGAATGAAGATACCAAGGAGTTTTGTCGCTCCTGTGTCACTTGCCAAGCCAGTGGTAAGTCAGGTGGCACAACAAAGGCCCCCCTTATACCACTACCTGTGGTGGGGGTACCCTTTGAAAGAGTGGGGATTGACATTGTTGGTCCAATGGAACCCCAGACAGCATCAGGGCACAAGTTTATACTGGTGGTGGTGGACCATGCCACCAGGTATCCTGAAGCTATTCCCCTTAGGACCACTACAGCACCTGTTGTGGCAAGAGCCCTAGTTGGAGTGTTCTCCAGAGTGGGCTTCCCTAAGGAGGTTGTCTCTGACAGAGGTGCAAACGTCATGTCAGGATATCTGACTGCAATGTGGAAGGAATGTGGTGTCAACTGCAAGTTCACCACACCCTATCATTCACAGTGCAATGGGCTTGTTGAAAGATTCAACAGGACCCTCAAAGGGATGATTCATGGACTACCTGAAAAGCTCAGGCGTAGATGGGATGTCCGGATACCCTGCCTTTTGTTTGCTTACAGAGAGGTCCCACAGAAGGGGGTTGGCTACAGCCCTTTTGAACTTCTGTATGGACATCCTGTAAGAGGACCCCTTTGTTTGGTGAAGGAAGGATGGGAGAGACCTCTCAAAAAGCCTGCAACCAACATTGTGGACTATGTACTTGGTCTCCGCTCAGGATGGCTGAGTACATGGAGAAGGCATCTAAAAACCTTGAGGCCAGCCAAGAATTACAAAAAGCTTGGCATGACCAAAAGGCTGTCCTGACTGTGTACAAGCCTGGACAGAAGGTGTGGGTTTGGAGCCAGTGCCCCAGCAGCACTCAAAGACAAATGGTCTGGGCCCCACACAATTATTGAGCAAAAGGGAGAGGTCACCTACCTGGTGGACCTTGGAACTCCCATGAGCCCCCTCAGGGTGCTCCATGTGAACAGGCTCAAAGCATATGTCGACAGGAAGGACATGAGCTTGCTCATAGCCACAGATGAGGGGCAGGAGGAGGAGAGTGACCCTCTCCCAGACCTGCTTACTCAGAACCCTGATGATGGGTCAGTAGATGGTGTTGTCTTTTGTGGCAGCCTCTCTGAGCATCAACAAAAGGATTGCAAACAAGTTCTTCAATCCTTTAGACATATGTTCTCTCTGACACCCAGTCAAACCAATTGGTGTACCCATGAGGTTGACACTGGGGACAGTCTACCAGTTAAGAGTAAAATCTACAGACAGCCTAATCATGTCAGAGACTGCATCAAGACAGAAGTGCAGAAAATGTTGGAGCTGGGAGTCATTGAGCCCTCAGATAGCCCTTGGGCTAGCCCAGTAGTTCTAGTGCTAAAGCCTCACACCCAGGGTGGTAAGAAAGAGATGAGGTTTTGCGTAGACTACAGAGGCCTCAATGCAGTCACTAAGACTGATGCCCACCCAATACCAAGGGCAGATGAGCTTATAGATAGATTGGCTTCTGCCAACTACTTAAGTACATTTGACCTGACAGCTGGGTATTGGCAAATCAGGTTAGCTGAGGAGGCCAAGCCCAAAACAGCATTTTCTACCCCTGGTGGGCATTATCAGTTTGTGGTAATGCCCTTTGGTTTGAAAAATGCACCTGCCACCTTCCAAAGGCTGGTGAATCAAGTTCTCACTGGGTTGGATGACTTCTGTGCAGCATATCTTGATGATATAGCTGTCTTTAGCTCCACCTGGGAGGATCACCTGGTCCACCTGAGGAAAGTGTTAGAGGCACTGCAGAAGGCAGGTCTCACTATCAAGGCCACTAAGTGCCAGATAGGGCAGACACAGGTTGTATACCTGGGCCACCTTGTAGGTGGAGGCCAGGTTCAGCCATTGGAGAGCAAGATACAGGCCATCAAGGACTGGGCTCCTCCAACCACCCAGACTCAGGTTCGAGCTTTCTTGGGCCTGACTGGATATTACAGGAAATTTGTCAGAAATTATGGATCTATTGTGACTCCACTTAATGACCTGACAAGTAATACGATGCCAAAGAAAGTTCAGTGGACAGCAAGCTGTCAAAGCATTCGATGACCTAAAGCAGGCCATGTGCACAGCACCTATCCTAAAGAGTCCAGACTACTCCAAAACATTAATTGTCCAAACAGATGCTTCTGAGTTGGGTGTGGGAGCTGTTCTATCTCAGCTGAATTTTGATGGTCATGACCAGCCCATTGCTTTTATTAGCAGAAGGCTGACCCCCAGAGAGAAGAATTGGTCAGCTATTGAGAGGGAGGCCTTTGCTGTGGTTTGGGCCCTGAAGAAGCTGAGGCCATACTTGTTTGGCACTCACTTCAAGATTCAGACCGACCATAAGCCCCTCTTGTGGCTAAATCAGATGAAGGGTGAAAACCCCAAACTACTTAGGTGGTCCATTTCCCTACAGGGGATGGATTTTACAGTGGAGCATAGACCTGGCACTGATCATGGCAATGCAGATGGGCTCTCCAGGTATTTCCACTTAGAGCAAGAAGACTCACCTGGTCAAGGTTAGTTTATTGTCCCAAAGTTTGGGGGGGGGGTCATGTAGGAGAGTAGGGTCTGCAATCCTATGATCACCCCAGATTTTTGCTTTTTGCTTCACTGGTTTACGACTTTCCCTGGCTGTGGGCCTGCTAATCAGACCCACAGCCTAGCTGTTCTCTCTCTAAATTGACACGTGTACCTTAGGTGCATTTACCAATTGGTACTGGGCCACCTTATCAGTCCCTGTATCCAGGGTATAGGTGTACCCAGGGCCTACCAGGGGCTGCAGCATGTATTATGCCACCCCTGGCTGGCCATCCAAATCTGACACAACTGGCTGCACGACAGCTGGGGCAAGGTGGTGTAATCACCCTTTGCTTTAGATATAGTATACCTATATCTAACCCTAAAAATGGACACACAGATTCCTATCAGTCACTCCTATGGCAGGCCTTGACAATCCTGAAGGCAGAGTGCTTGGAATCACGTGAGATGGTGCTCTGGCATGAGCTGAGCCCGGTTGCAGCTTGCGGAACCAAGTCCTAATAGCTGTTTCATGATAACGCGCACCATATACTCTTAAGTGCATTATAATCCTCGTGGTTATTAGCCGACTTTGGTATCGCTTTATCAAAACATGTCGAGTAAGGTGTCATACGAATTGGAATACTACCCTCTCGCCAATTCTGGTGACGGGGATAGTATTCCACCCTTCTAGAGGGACATGACATGTATGTAACAGTGAACTGCGGTTAAAGTTAACTCGAGTCTCAGCATCACAAAATGGATGCTGCCACCACAGACACAAGTCTGACCTCCTGCTGCTGGGAGTCCTTCCAGCGAGGGAGGCTTGCACAAAGAGTTTCCTGCCTTGGGAGGTGCTAGCACCACCCCAGACAGGATTTTGTGTATTAGGTAGGACAGGGCTGAAAGGAATGAGACATGCCTGGGGCACACAAGGTGTCCCTGTGCACACTACGGTCTAAAACAGTTCCTGGGCCCCGCCCCCCCAGAGCTGGCGCAAGACCGGACAAAGGATAGGGGGTGTAACCACCCCCCTTCCTGGTCCCACCCAGAGGAGGGACCTAGTCGTAGTACAGCCCCCTTTAGCCGGATAAAGGTAGGAGCTGGTCCCATTCCAAATTAGATTATCCTGAACAACTTTACAAGAAGAAACTCTGGACTTCGACGTTCTGCTCCACAGAAGACTGAAGAAATCTCTCTTGTTGGGCAAGGAGTGCCCACCCTGCACAAGCAGGAACCATCAGCGTCCAGCGGCTTCCCTTTGTCGTCTTCCTTTCCGGATCCAGACTTCAGAGCCCGACGAGACTTGGATTCCCAGACCTGAACGACCTCTACCTACATCTGCAGCACAGCTGAGATCCGTGGGTGCGACGAGACACGTGGGACCGGCCATCTTGAAAGAAGCAGCACTTCGCTCCAGCACGACTTCTGAGGCATCCTCGTCCAAGTGCTTCTGGGGACTGAGAAGCCCCGGCCCCGAGCAGCTCCCGCACCGAAGACCAGCCCTCCAGCATCCACGAGATCTGCGTGGGGCCCTTCTGCCTGTTTGCTGCTCGACGCGTTGTCTGGTCACTTGCCGGCTGGCTGTAGACCTAGACGATGAAACCCGAAATCTTCACTGCTGGTCTGGTTGCTCCAGACTGGCCCTTGCTCCCTTCCAAAAGAGGAGCACCCCGGACACTCCTGGTCCACTCCAGATGCCGTTTCCACCCACCGTGTGGGTTGCCTTTGCCAAGGCCAGTTGACTCCGAATCCGAAGCCGACACCACCGTCAGCGAGAGCCTGCGTGGGACAGCTCGTGCCTCCATCCTGGTCATCGAAGACACCACCTGGTCCACGTGGCTGCAGAAACAAGCGTCCACCTTCACCTGATCGCGACGACGACATCTGGTTCCCATCCTGGTTCCACTCCAGTCACTGGCTAGTGACTTTGAACATTGTCCCCTCTGCTTTCAGGTTCTTCTCTTCACTGATCCACCCTCGGATCACACCGGACATCTTCCTCCTGACCGCCTGCAGCATCTTTTCCTCCAGGCTCCATAGACTTCAACACCGGAACCCGACACGACTTGGCACCTATGCACCCGCAGCCTGTGGGTGAGGTAACACAAGCATTTCGGTGCTCAAGGGTAGCTTGACTCTCCTAGTGTCCAGTTCCACAGTCGTTTTAGTCCTATCTAGTCAGGGACGTCTGTACTCACCTTTTTCTTAAAACTGTACTGTCCATAGACGTTTGTACGCATCTCGTGCGTGAGTTCACACTCTGCACACGCGCTCCGTGGGCCTCCTATTATTTACCTCAAGTTAGTATAGCGTGGTCCCAGCCATCCTACAGCCTCTGGACGGCTCCATACCTATTATTGACTTTCACATTCCACTTACTTAGTATATGGTTTGTCGTGCCCCTAGGGCACCATTGTAAATCGTGCAACTTAAACGTATTTTTCTTAAGAGTTTGTCATGTGCTTAGCCCTCTGACCTCATAAAGAGTTCAGAGGTGTATGTTAGTTAATAAATACTTGTTTATTTTCATAACAACCTGTGTGGTGTCCTTTCACTTGGTATTCAAGGGGTTATATGTGGTAAAACAGCTGGCTTCACATGCCAAAAGAGTTTAGCCTAAGACTGCTTTGTCCATGCTACCACTAGGATAGCTGGTCTATAAGGTTGACTTACAACCAATCACCATAAGGGTTGTTTGGACTGATACAAGGTGATCACTAGAACTAGTGAACATCATATATCAGGCCAACTTCTCACATCAGGCCAGGAGCAGAAAAGGTCAAGCAAGAGTTTAACCTCCCAAACAGATTGGTATTTAGGCCTAGGGGGTCTTTTAAGCCTAACACTTTTAAGAACTCTACAAATGATAGCGTTCTTACCTACTGTCTTACTGTTGACAAGAGAATGTCCTGCAGAGATGGCGGATCTAAAACAGTTAATTGATCTATAGGAAAGACCAGTGTCGAAAAGTTCCACCAAAAAATTGACTATATTAACGATAGGAGCCTCCACGTGATCCAAGTCCCTTTCCAAGCACCAACTAGTCCAATTTTTCCAGATGTTATTATATCTGTAGTGTGTTCCAGGTGCCCAAGATTCTCCAAGGAGAGAGAGCAGATGAGGAAAGTCCAGACAATTGGTTAGATTGCCTGACACTTTCCAGGCAAGAAGGTTCAAACTCCCTGAGAGAACCAGGTGGTGATCTTCTCCGTTTGCGTTTAGAAGGAGCTCTTGAGTTGCCTGAATCAGGAAGGGAACGTCGCAAGAAAGTTCCAGAGCTGTGGGGAACCATGTTTGAAAGGTGTTATCAGGACTAGAGAGCACTGTTCTTGTCTCACTTTCTGCAGAACCCTTTGGATCATGGCGAATGGTGGAAAGGCGTAGGGGCGGAGAGGAGCCCAAAGTTGGAGGAAAGCCTTCACAGCTAGAGCGCCCGGGTCTGGCATCCAACTGAAATACTGAGGGAGTTGGAATGTCAAACGGCTTGCGAATAGGTCCACATCGAAAGGACCCCAGAAGTGAACCAGGGAATTGAAAACGGTCGTATCGAGTTTCCAATCGCTGAAATCTAGAAGGAATCTCGAGTTCTAATCCGCTGAGAGATTGGATTTCCCTGGAAGGTATTCTGCCCTCAGTGAAATCTTGTGTTCCAAACAGAACATCCAAAGTTTCCTTGCCAGGTCTGATAGGTCAGCAGACCTCGTACCACCGAGACGGTTGATATAGGAGACTGCGGATAAGATGTCCATCTTCAGGAGAACGGATCTGCCCTGAAGAGAGTGTCTGAAACTCATCAAAGCATATAGACCGGCCATCATTTCTAGGAAATTTATATGGTGGGATGACTCTGAAGGGGCCCAGACACCACCAGTGTCCTGGTCGAGGAGACATGCTCCCCAACCGTGAAGGCTGGCGTCCGACTCTAAAACGAAGTCCGGAGTCGAACCGAAGATAGCCCTTCCATTCCAAGCGTCCAAATTGTCCAGCCACCAAGATAGTTCCAGTCTGGCTTGTTCGTCCAGAAAAACGTGGTCTCCGTACCAAAGGCTGGATCTGAGAGCATTGGCTTTCACTCTCTGAAGAGCACGGTAGTTCAGCAGACCTGGGAAGATAGCTTGGATCGAGGAAGAAAGGAGACCGAGGAGTCTGGCTAATTCTCGGAGAGAGAGAGAGTGTTGCCTCAGAACAAACTTGATCTCTTTGCGAATTTTGGCAATTTTCTTTTTTGGGAGTAAGAGGAGACAGTTGGAGGTGTCCACTGTGAAGCCTAGGAACTCCAGAGATTTGGAGGGTGAAAGAATGGATTTTTCCCTGTTTATAATGAATCCAGACCCTCTATGAGGTTCATGGAGGTTTGGAGATCTTCTAATATCTGTGCATGAGATTGGGACATAAGGATGTTGTCTAAGTAGATGATGAGACGAATACCTCTGGCTCTCAGGATGGATACGATCGTTCTCATGACCTTGGTGGAACACCAAGGGGCGGATGAAAGGCCGAAAGGGCCTGAAACTGAAAGAGGCGATTGTCCCAAATAAATTGGAGAAAGGGTTGATGTTCTATTGCCATGGGTATGGTGAAATAGGCATCTTTTAAGTCCAATTTGACCAACCACTCTTCTTGGAGGAGAAGGTCCCTGAGCAGATGGATGCACTCCATCTTGAAATGTCGATAAACAAGGTATTTGTTTACCTCCTGAAGGTTTATTACCGGACGCCAACCCTTGTCCTTCTTCTCGAGTAAGAAGAGGGTGCTTACAAAGTTTTTTTGAGACCAAGGTAACTCGATTATCCGCCCTTCTTCAACATAGAAGAAACCTCTTCTTTGACGATTTCTAGGTGTTCTAAAGGAAGAACCAGAGGTTTGCGAGTAACAGATTGATATGGGATCTCTATTTTGAAACTCTGGACTGTCTCGAGAACCCAGGGGTCTTGTGTCAAGGACTCCCAAACGTGAAAGAAATGTTTGAGCCTGCCCCCGACCTTTGCAGGGGAAGAAGAAAGAGAAGCACTTACTTTGAGTATTGTTGTTGGAAGCACCACGGGCGGGAAAGCCTCTTCCACGTGAACCTCTTCCTCTCTGTGGGTAGTATTGTCTGTTGTTGGAGGGATAGAAGCCTCTACCCTTAGAACCTCTTCCTTATGAGAAGGGCAGGAAATTTCCGCGGCCGGAAGAACGGCCCCTTCTTCCGGCCTGACCAAAAAGGTTTGTAGGAAAAACTCGTTTCATGTTATTTTGAGCTTTGTCCAAAGCGGTAAAAGTTGCAACATATTTACCAATCGTTTTTATCATATCCTCTCCAAAGAGGCCATTGGGCTTACTCGAAGGTTCTTTCTCGGCAAGATCCCAGAGTTTTGGGTTGATTCTATTAAGGACAGTCTTCCTTCTCTCAATGTTAAGCGAGAAATTAGCATTACCAAGAAGTACTATTGCTCTTTGGCTTCATCCCCTTATTAGATTGGTATCAAGGGGTGAGTTAGAAATGTGGGATTCCTCAGCTAAGTCGAGGATCCTAGTAAGGGGGCCTAATAGGTCAAGAAGACGATCCTGACAGGCTTTAAGAGCCCTTTTGAGGCCCTTCCTTGGATCCTTCCCCAATTTGAATAAGAACTTTATAAGGTCGGGGTCTAGGTTAGGTATTTGGCAAACTTTATCTTCTATGTATGGTCTAGGACACTCACACCTCAGTGTTGCGTGATATTCATTCTCTCTCTCTCTCTCTCTCTAGAGAGAGAGTTCCTCAGCCATTTAGTCACAAACTTAGCGACGTGGTCGTGTGGATACCACCTTGAGCTGTTAGGGTGGGAGATATTGTTCGGGGAGAACATTTCTCCACCTAGAGGGTCAAGGGTCGCTTCCTTTGACGAGGGGGAGGAATCTGCCTCTGAAAAAGTGTTAGGATCCAAGTCGTCTATGTCTTCCACATCGAGGTCAAGGACGAATTCATCGTCGGGGTCATTGAAGAACTCGTCTTCATCAGAGCTAGGATCAACACGTGCACGGTTGATACATTTGCCGCTGAGGGCACCCGCCAAATTTGTGCCGCTAGGGACACCCAACCTGAATGTGCTGCGAGGGGCATCCTTACCTTTTGAGGCGCTAGGGCCTCCCATACCTTGTGAGGTATCGCAACCTCCATCAGTGCTTAGGCAGTGTTTGCTTTTTTTTCTGGGGCTTAGAGTATTCGGGATCACAAGGAGTATCATCGAGTAAAAGGGATATTTTATTGGACATGACCTCTCTCAAGGTATCTAACATACAGGTCCTCATTTCCCTTTGTAGGAAGGATTTAAATGCATCACTATTATGGTTAGGCGAGCTAGCAACTGCATCGTCTGATTCCATGTCAGACATAGCAGGTAAGTAGACGGAAAAGGCTAGGGTGAATAGGTAGAGAGGCTTATTTAAATATTAGTTATGTCCTTTATATAATAATAAATATGCCCCTTTTTAAATTTTTTAAAATATTTTTTATATCTTTTATATATATATTTTTTTTACATTTTATGAGACTAGAGTGTTGGCTTTTAAATTAGGAAATGAGGATAGTGGAAGAGAGTTTATGCCTCTTTCTTGGCTTTTAGATTAAGAATTGTGGATAGGGGAAGAGAGTAAATGTCCCTTTCTTGGCTTTTAAATTATGGATTGTGGGTTTGCAGGTAAATAACCAGTAAATGTTAAGGAAAGCGCAGGAACAGCTGATCAAAAATTGAAAGTCGGTCTGTAAAAAGCCACAGAAGGCAACCGACGCGCTTGAGCATATGCATATGGCTCTGCGGGGAAGAATGAACCTCGGGAGGCACAGCGCGTAGCGTCGCCGTTGCTGAGGTTCATTCCTCACCCGAAGGATGATTAAAATGCGGAATTCGGGCGTTGGAGGGTAAGGGCGAGTCGGGAAGGCGCTGTGATTGTCCGAACTCCTAAGTAAGGAGAGGTGTCGGAGGGTGGGGAAAAGCGACAACCATAGATTGGAAGTCGTTAGGGTGGGTTAAGGGTTAAAGGAATGGGAAACATATCAAATAATTCAAATGTAAGGCATAAGAGTACATATTACAGCATATAAGTAATACACATCATATAAATAAACCAGATCAAAGAAAATAAGCAAAACATCAATGAAACAACAAATAAAGTATGATCAACAAGATCTGTTGTGAGCCGCATTTAAAAGAGGCAGCTCTACTCCTGCTCATGGCTTATATTGATGCTGTGATGTCATCTGATTCTTCTTATTGTTTCTTTATGATGTAAGCGGCTGTTGTGAGTTGCATTAAAGGATTAATGCATAATGTAGCCTCCTTGTCTTGTAATAATATCCAATTTGCGGCCCTTTTGATCAGGGGGAGTGTAGGAAGGTGGATACCTGACTATGGTTGCCCCCAACTTTTTGCCTGGTGTTTTGCTGGTTTTCCGACTTAGTTGGCCTGGGACCCTGCCAATCAGGACCCCAGGCCTACTGCTCTCTCTCTAAAATGGATTCCATGTACCTTAGGTACATTTCCAATTGGTACTGGGCCACCTTATCAGACCCTGTAACTCAGGGCATAGGTGTACCCAGGGCATACCAGGGGCTGAAGCACGTATTATGCCACCCCTGGATGGCCATCTAAAACTGACACAACTGGCTGCACGACAGCTGGGGCAAGGTGGTGTAATCACCCTTTGCTTTAGATATAGTATACCTATAGCTAACCCTAAAAATGGACACACAGATTCCTATCAGTCACTCCTATGGCAGGCCTTGACAATCCTGAAGGCAGAGTGCTTGGAATCGTGTGAAATGGTGCTCTGGCATGAGCTGAGCCCGTTTGCAGCTTGCGGAACCAAGTCCTAATAGCTATTCCATGATAACGCATACCATATACTCTTAAGTGCATTATAATCCTCGCGGTTATATGCTATCTCTGGTATTGCTTTATCAAGACATGTCGAGTAAGGTGTCATACGAATTGGAATACTAACCCCTCACCAATTCTGGCGACGGGGTTAGCATTCCACCCTTCTAGAGGGACACGACATGTATGTAACTGTGAACCCCGGTTAAAGTTAACTGAAGCCTCAGCTCCACAAAATGGATGCTGCCACCACAGACACGAGCCTGACCTCCTGCTGCTGGGAGTCCGTCCAGCGAGGAGAGCTTGGACAAAGGGTTTCCTGTCAGGGGCGGTGCTAGCACCATCCCAGACAGGGTTTTGTGTATCCTGGGTAGGCAGGGCTTTACAGGAAGGTGACTGCAAGTGGCACCCCGGTGCTCACTACGCATCTGCCGGCTAGAACCAGTTCCAGGGGCACACCAGCCCCTGGCCTGGGGAAAGTCCGGCATGGGAGAGGGGTGTAACCACCCCCCTTCCTGGTCCCACCCCTAGGGCAGGACCTAGTCGCGTACCCACCCCTTTCTTTAGGATAAAGGCAGGAGCGGGGACCCTTCCAAATTAGATCATCTTTGAATCAAGAACTACTTTCTACGAAAGGAAACTCAAGACTCTTCTCAAGATTTCTCCCTTGTGGCTAAGGAGTAGTCACCCTGCATCCGCAGGCACCATCTAAGAACTCTGCGGTTTGCTGCACGTCCTTCCTCAGGAATCCGACCGACCAGCACGACGAGACCCGGCTTCCCTGGCACCTCTGACCTCTACCTACCTCTACAGCTAAGCTGAGAACCGTAGGTGCGACGAGACCTCGAGGGACCGGTCATCATCAGAACTGCACGCCTTCTATCCAGCACGACCGCCGAGGGATCCTCTGGTGAGTGCTTTGGGGTCCGAGAAGCCCCGACCCTGAGCAGCTCCAGCACCGAAGTCCAGCCTCCCAGCATCTCCACGATCTGCGTGGGGCCCTTCTGCTTTTTGCTGCTCACCGCGTTGTTTGGCTACTAGCCCGCTGGCTTGTGGCCTTCTGAACGACGCCCGACGACATCACTGCTGCTGGTCTGGTTGCTCCAACTGGCCCTTGCTCCCTTCCAAAAGAGGAGCACCCCGGACCCTCCTGGTCCACTCCAGACGCCATTTTGAGTCCACCGCGTGGGCTTGAATTTGCCAAGACTTGTTGCCCCAATCCTGGGTCCAGCGACGTCAACAGCTTCATCCATCGTGGGACAGCTCGCACCTCCATCCTGGTCGCCGACAACGCCTCCTGGTCCGTGAGATCTGCAGAGCACAGCGTCGCCCACTCACCTAGTCGAGGTGACTACCATCCGGTGCCCTCCTGGTGCCACCTGACTACTGGCTAGTAGTCACGAACTTGGTCCCCTCTGCTTTCAGGTGTCATCCATCTTCGATCCAGGCTTGGATCAACTCGAACTATCTTCACTGGTCGCCTGCCAGCAACTTCCTTTCTTCAGGCTCCTGGTTCGTCTACGAGGATTCCCGACGTCTTTTGAGACATATGCAGCTGCAGCCCCTAGGCTAGGTAAACTCGGCCTTTCGGTGCCCCAGCATAGCCTCACTATCCAAGGGTCAGGATCCACTGTCGTTTTCGACCTACCTTATCGGGTTCGCCCGAGAACACTAACTTTGTCTTTACTAGCTCCCATAGACTTTGTCCCGCATCCCGCGTGAGAGTGCACACTCTGCACCAGAGTCCCCTAGGCCTCCTACTAGTAATCTGAAGGTTCAGTAACGTAGTCCTAGCGATTCCAAAGCCTATTAGTCCAGTACTTACCTGCTAGTAATTTCGCATTCCACTTTTAGAGTATATGGTTTTCCGTGCCCCTCGGGCATTTGTGTAAATTGTGCAACTTAAAGTATTTTCGTAAGAGTTTTGTTGTGTGCTTAGTACCCTGTCCTCATAAAGAGTACAGGGCTGTTGTGATCTAAATAAATACACTTTTTATTTTCATAACACTTGTGTGGTGTCCTTTCACTTGGTGTTCAGGGGGTATATGTGATGGTATAACAGCTGGCTTAACACACCCTCTAGAGTTTAGCCCGAAGACTGCTCGTATCCACACTACTAGGATAGCTGGTCTATAAGGTTGACTTACAACCAATCACCATAAGGGTTGTTTGGACTGATACATAGTGATCACTAGAATAGTGAGCACTGCATATCAGGCCAACTTCTCACAGGGAGATGTGAGTGGTGTTGCAGGATTGCGAGACCTTTTCTGAGCCGCCTGTGTTATGACGGAATCCGCCCTTGGCTGAGAAACGAGGCATGCTGGAGTGTTCGCAGGCGCTTTATATTTTTTATCAAGTCTAGGTAAAACGGCCGGGACCGAATTAGGCCGCTCCATTAGTTTGAGACCTTCCTTCCAAATGTGATCGATGTTCGGAATGGTGTGGGCTTGCCTCTGAGGAAGGTCTTTGAAATCATACAAAAAACAGTCTGTTGGACTTCTAAAGTGAGGTGAAACATTTTGGCAGCACGGATCAACAAGTTGTGAAAGCTGCCAATGTCCACTGGAGGCGAAGCTCTTGGCGATGTAGGCGTAGTAGAAGGTGTTTGGGCCCTGTAGTCATCCCAATCAGCGAGGACGTTGTCGTCGTCATCTTGATCAGTGTTTTGAGGGTCCTGGTCCTCATCATCAGTATCCTGCTGAAGGCGTACTGGTGATTTGGGTGTTACTGTAGGTACAGAAACTTGTGGTTGTGGAGGGGGAAGCGGAGCTAGAGAAGCAGGTCTAGATGGCGGAAACCTGCGATCATAATCATCCAGCATGTGCTGCAAATTAGACACTAAAGATAGAGGTATTTGTGTCATCTGTTCGTTATGGGTGTTTCAGAATGATCTATGGGGAAAAGATGTGCCCCATCTTCGGTTTCCTCTTCCTCCTCCTCGTCATAGTCCTGGTACTTAATGTTAAGTTCAGAGGGGCTAGACGCGGGTCGAAACACATCATCGACATATGAGCCATCCTTAGAGTCCTCCTCCGCGGACTGAAACAATTGTTCAGGAAGAGCAGAGCCACTCTTTACAGGACTTAAATGCAGTAGAGGTACCCGTCTTTTGACCATTGAAGCGGTGGCCACTGTGAAAGTGGTGGCTGTGGCCAGTGGATGGTGTGAGGTTGACGAGCTTGTCAACGAAGCGGCAGAAGATTCTGAAGGAGGCTGAATTGTCAGCGCTGGGTCTGCTGATGAAGAATCCGTAGCCGGATGTGACTTCCCTTTACTCTTCGTCGACAAAGGTTTTTTCGCCGTCGACGAAGAGGGTAGCGTCAACGCAGATGTCACAGTCGAAGAGGATGCTGTCGTCGGAATTTTACTAGTCGACGAGGATGCAACTGTCGACGGAGTTGTCACCGTCGACGAAGAGGTTCCCGTCGACGAAGGTGTAGCTTTCATTGACGAAGATGTACGCGTCGACCAAGATGGACGCGTCGACGGAGGCTTTTTCGTCGATGTGGAGGTCTTGGCAGTCGTCGACGAGATCTTAATGATGGAAGCAATAGGTCTCACCTCATGGGTCGTCGTCGACAAGGTGGACGTCGTTGACTGTTCCAGAAGACATTGAACATGTCGTCGTCGACGTAGAGACTGCATCAACTTATTTGGTCGTCGTCGATGTCGTCGACGGACGCGTCGACGAGACAGTGCCCATTTTAGAAGACGAGGGCACGGCTTTGGACTGTGACGCCAGAGAACCAGGTCCCGTAGGCGTTGGAGGCAAGTCCTGTGGGGAGACATTGTTAGAGACTTCAGCAAGACTTATATTCTTGAGGAATGGAGAGGGCATCTCCGTCTCTGACCCACGCTTCTGAGAGGTCTTGGAATGAAAAGAAGAGACACTCTCAACCTCAGAGACCAACGAGTCAGATGTCTTCAACCTCTGTTTCCACAGAAGGAGACGGGCCTCTCTGTCTCTTAAGGTCTTATTAGAAAAAGTACGGCAGTACTTACAGTTCTCGACTTCATGGTCCGGATAGAAACAGTAAATGCATTTACTGTGTGGATCTTCATGAAACAGTCAGTTTACCACAGGATGAACATTGTCTAAATAAAGATTTCTTTCAGGAATTTGTCAAGTGAAAATGAGCTATGAAGTAGAAAAAACTGAGCAGAGCTCAGGGAGACTCTCTTCACACGACGTGCGGTAGAAAATCTGAGGACTTGGGCTTCTGAGGAGAAGGTTCTAGAGGGTGCTGTAGCCTGATTGGCTGGAATGTGGACCATTAAAATGACTCTAATATGTTACTAAAGTGAATTCTCCCTTAGGCTGCTATGGGCCTATTCTGTTCTATGGTACTTTCTTAACTTTATATCTTTATATCTTATTGCTCCATATGTATATATGTATGATTATGTAATTTTTTCATCTATATATGCATATATTACTGCTATTTTATGTACCGTGGGACTCCCACTTCGACGACGGGGAATATTCAAGCATGTGAATCTATGAAAGACACCCCTAATACTGGAGAAATATATATACACAAAGTACACAGTACCAAATAATCAAAGTAATACACACACAGTGTGTGGACAATGCTGGAACGCAATATGAACAACACATTTCCTTTTACAATAAAATATATACATTAAAACAATGCTACTAATGCAAGTATAGAAGAGTGGACAACGGGGAGGCGGGTGGGCATGTGAGGAATCCACAGGCAGATACTGTATCCACCAGAAAAAGCGTTACCGAAGGTAAGTAACTTGTTCTTCTGATGGATACATCTGCCAGTGGATTCCTCACCTTGTGAATAGAATCCCAAAGCAGTCCCCACTCCCGGAGGAGGGTGTCCACTCTCCTATACCAGAAAATCCTGTAGGACAGAACGCACAAAGTGACCGTCCCTCCTCACTTTGGAATCTAAGCAGTAATGCTTCGCAAAAGTGTGGAGGGAGGCCCAAGGTGCCGCTCTACAAATGTACTCTACAGGCACACCTCTAGACAAAGCAGATGTAGCAGACCTTGCTCGAGTAGAATGAGCTCTCAAACCTTCAGGAGGTTCCTTACCCGCCAGAAAGTAGCATATCTTGATACACAAGACAATCCACCTTGATAGTGTGCGCTTGTGCACTGCTTTGCCTCTTCTGGCGCCAACAAAGCCCACAAAGAGCTGGTCATCAACTCTGAACTCTCTGGTTCTCTCCAAGTAGAAGCTCACTGCTCTCTTAGTGTCCAAACGGTGAAGTCTCTCCTCCTCCTTGAAAGGGTGAGGGGGAGGATAAAAGGGAGGGTAATAGACTGCCCCAAATGGAAAGGGGCTACTACTTTAGGCAAAAAAGCAGCCCTGGTCCTAAGTACCATTCTTTCAGCATGAATGGTCAAGAATGGGGGCTTCGAACTGAGAGCTTGAAGCTCACTCACCCTCCTTGCCAAGGTGATCGCAATCAGAAAGACCGTTTTAAAAGACAAAAGTCTCAAGGGACACCTGTGCAAAGGCTCAAAAGGTGAACCCATTAAAAAAAGTAAGCACAAGATTCAAGTCCCATTAAGGAATAATAAAAGGAGTAGGAGGAAATTTATTTGTAAGGCCCTTCAAAAACATTAAAACAATAGGGGATTTGAATAATGAGGCTGATCCGGTAGGCAAAGAAATGCCGACAATGCCGAAAGATAACCTTTGGCTGTAGCTACAGCCATCCCTTGCTGTGCCAAAGAAAGTGCAAACTGCAGAATGTCAGACAATCGAGCATTCAAAGGATCAACAGATTTCTCCCCACACCATAATAAAAATTTGGACCACCTATAAGAGCAGATAGACTTGGTGGAATGACGCCTGGCTGACAAAATGACATCCACCACGTCATGTGGGAGCGAAAAAGAATTCAGGTTGCCCCGTTCAATCTCCAGGCATGAAGGTGTAAGGTCTGGAGGTGGGGGTGTAGAATCTGCCCCTGCGACTGCGAGAGGAGGTCTGCCCTGAGAGGGAGACGGAGCGGCGGGCACGAGGAGAGGTGGAGAAGATCTGTGTACCACACCCTTCTTGGCCAATCCGGGGCTATCAATATGACTTGGGCCCGGTCTTGGCGAATCTTCCTCAGAACCCGAGGAATCAAGGGTATGCGAGGAAACGCGTAAAGGAGTTGTGAACCCCAACTCAACTGAAATGCGTCCCCCAAGGCCCCCTGCATCGGATACTGGAGAATGCAGAATGACCGGAAGTGAGCATTCTCGCGAGTGGCAAACAGGTCCACCTGAGGAGTTCCCCACATCCGACAGATGTAATGAACCACCTCCGGATGAAGCCTCCACTCGTGGTCGGCCGAAAACCTCCGACTGAGACTGTCGGAACGTACGTTCAGAACACCGGCCAGATGATTTGCCATCAGACAAATCTGATGATCCTGAACCCAGGACCAGCGACGCAGAGCCTCTCTGCAGAGACACTGCGACCCAAGTCCTCCCTGCTTGTTGACATACCACATCGCGGTAGTGTTGTCCATCAGGACTTGAACTGACTGACCGCGAAGGGAAGGGAGGAAGGCCTTGAGCGCCAGACGTATCGCCCGCAATTCTAAAAGGTAGTTGTGAAGCAACCTTTCCTCTGGAGACCAAAGACCCCTGATCTCCAGATCCCCCCAGATGAGCACCCCACCCTAGAGTGGACGCATCTGATATCACTGTGGCAACCGATGGAGGCAGATGGAAGGGCTTTCCTTGAGACAGATTGCTCTCCACGCTCCACCAAGTCAAATCCGCTGCAGCTTCTTTGGAGATACTAACAGACTCCCTGAGATCCCCATTGTGTTGATACCACTGCCTGCGGAGGCACCACTGGAGTGCCCTCATGTGCCAGCGTTGACCAACAGAATGCAGGAAGCCATCAGACCGAGCAGACAAAGGACCTTCAGGACTGGAACGACCGCTCCATTGTAAAATAAAGGAATCATTTCCTGTATGTCGAGAATCCTTTGAGGAGGAGGGAATGCCCGACACACAGCAGTATCCAGTACTGCACCTATGAACAGGTTGTGCTGGAAAGGCACCAGGTGAGATTTGGGTACGTTTATTGAAAAGCCCAATCTGAACAACAAATGAATTGTGACTTGCAGATGATGGAGCACCTTCTCAGGCGACTCTGCTTTGATCAGCCAGTCGTCCAGATAAGGGAATACTGGTATCCCTAACCTTCTGAGATGTGCTGCCACCACTGCCATGACCTAGGTGAAGACTCGAGGCGCAGTAGTAAGTCCAAACACAAGGACCGCAAACTTGTAATGTTGCGAACCCACCGTGAAACGGAGATACTTCCTGTGCGACTTCAGGATGGGAATGTGGAAATAAGCATCCTGCAAGTCGATCAACACAATCCAGTCTTCTTCCAGCCACGACTGAAGAACCTGTGCAAGGGTGAGCATCTTGAACTTCTCCTGTTTCAGATAAAAGTTCAAGATCCTGAGATCCAGGATTGGACGAAGTCTGCCATCCTTCTTGGGTATCAGGAAATGCCGGGAGTAGCATCCCTGACCCCTTTCCTGCTCCGGAACCACCTCTATTGCACCTTTTCTCAGTAACGCCAGGACTTCTTCCTGCAGGAGAAGCAGGTGGTCCTCAGAGCAGAAACCTTGGCAAGAAGGGTAATTCAAAGGGAATTCCCGAAAGGGAAGAGCATACCCATTCTCCACAAGATTGAGAACCCAAAGGTCCGATGTGACAGATTCCCAATCCCGCAGAAAATGGGTAAGCCGACCCCCTACAGGACCAACATGATCCGGAACTGGCGCCGGTGACTAAGGTATCGGCGTCAAAGACCTCGGCGGCGCCAGGAGATGCCAAGCCGGAGTCGGCATGAAAGGCATGAATGGAGCCGGAGCATACGTTTGTGGAACTCCAAGATTAAAAGCCATCTAACCCATGGGACCAACAGGTGCTCCAGAGGGGTACATGGCTCTTGAGAACACCCCATACATCGCATTTAAATAATGTGAAGGGTCTTGTCCCAGGCCCGGAAATGGAGGGTATGGACCTAGGGCTGCTTTGCTGCGGATGGAGGGGGGTGGGTGGAAGAGGAGGTGGAGGAAGAGAAGGAAACTTGACGTCATCGTGGACGAGCCCTTTGTCTTCCTCTGAATGACTTGTACAGAGGATTCTGCGATTGCTGCTGCTGTTGCAGTTTGTTGTAAGAACAAAAGGAAGACCTTCCGAATCCCCTATATCTCCTACTCGCTGAACACCCAAAGACCTAGCTGTTGCCCTGCTGTCTTTGAACCTTTCCAGCGCAGCATCCGCCTTTTTTCCAAAAAGGCCCAAGCCATCAAACGGCAGATCTACCAAGGCAGCTTGGACATACGCAGAAAATTTTGAGGACTTCAGCCAGGCTGTTCTCCTGGAAGCAATAGACGAGCCCATAACTCTCGCCACAGAGTCAGCTGTGTCCAAACCACTCTGGATGACTTGGCGAAAAGCAGCCTGAGTGTCAACAAGTACCTCATTAAAATTCTGCTTATCCGCCTCCGGAATCTTAGGGGCTAATTGCTTTACAGAGTCCATCAAAGCATGGATGTAACACCCTAAGAGACAAGTGGCATTAATTGAATTAAGAGCCATGCTGGCTGAAGAAAAGATTTTCTTTGCCAACTGATCTTGCTTTTTAGATTCCTTGTCCCCAGGCATCTGCGGAAAGGCACCTGCAGATTTCTTGGAGCATGCTGCCTGTACCACCAAGCTCTCTGGCAAAGGATGAGAAGATAAGAAGTCCGGGTCACCAGGAGCCAACCTATATCTCCTCACGACAGCTTTCGAGACCGATGGAGCTGTAACAGGCTTACGCCACACTTCCAAGATTGGCTCGGTCAACGCCTCATTGAAAGGAAGCATAGGCTCTATCACTGAAGACGGAGAGTGGAGAACTTCTGTTAAAATATTATATTTAAATTACGCAGTGGAAAGATTTAAATTCAAAAGTTCAGCTGCTTTCTTTATGACCACATGATATGGAGCCACATCGTTTGACTGGGCATCTGGAACAGAAGAGAACTCCCAATCTGGAGAAAGTTCCAAACCACTAGCTTCCCTCAGATCATCAAAGAAATCCTCCGATTCCTGCAACTCGCCTTCTACCATCTCCATCTCTCTGTATCTCCGTTCCTCCAGAAGCCGTTGCGCCTCCCTTCTCGACCTCTCCTTCGGGATCGGCGTCGGCGGATCCGCAACAGACTCAGACTGAGCCGCTGCCGGCCTCGGCATGAAAGGCATAGTGGAGCCGGAGCATACGTTTGTGGAACTCCAAGATTAAAAGCCATCGAACCCATGGGACCAACAGGTGCTCCAGAGGGGTACATGGCTCTCGAGAACACCCCATACATCGCATTTAAATAATGCGAAGGGTCTTTTCTCGCGCCCGGAAATGGAGGGTATGGACCCACCGGCTGCTCCTGAGGAGGCACCGGATTCGGCTCAACCTGTTCTTCGGCACGAGGAACCGGAGTCGACGAAACCTCAGGGGAGGGAACCTCTTCCTGCTCTCGAGCTGGAGAATGAACAGACGTCGGAGATGGATTCGATACTCGAGCTGGTGATTGCTCCGGTGAACCAACAGGCGATTGCTCACCTTCCGGATCCAGTGCAGCAGGTGAAGGAGAAACATAATCCTTCCGATGTTGACGATCTGGCGACTCCGACTCCTTCTCCGAATGACGCCGAGACCCATGTTTCTTCTTCTCATGCTTCTTTTTTGACCTAGAAGCATGCCTCGAAGACAACCTCGAAGCCAACCTCGACCGAGACCTCGAACGCCTGGAGTGAGACTTCGATCTTTTCTTCTCCTTCTTGCCTTTTACCTTCGCACCCAGAAGTTTATCCTCTCTCTCTCTCTCGCAAAGCCTTCGGGTTCATTTCTCTGCAACTTGGACAACCCTGGACGTCGTGGTCAGATGACCAGCACCACACACAATCTACATGCGGATCCGTGATCGACATTGTAGGAGAGTAGGGTCTGCAATCCTATGATCACCCCAGATTTTTGCTTTTTGCTTCACTGGTTTACAACTTCCCTGGCTGTGGGCCTGCTAATCAGACCCACAGCCTAGCTGTTCTCTCACTAAATTGACACGTGTACCTTAGGTGCATTTACCAATTGGTACTGGGCCACCTTATCAGACCCTGTAACTCAGAGCATAGGTGTACCCAGGGCCTACCAGGGGCTGCAGCATGTATTATGCCACCCCTGGCTGGCCATCTAAATCTGACACAACTGGCTGCACGACAGCTGGGGCATGGTGGTGTAATCACCCTTTGCTTTAGATATAGTATACCTATATCTAACCCTAAAATGGACACATGTATTCCTATCAGTCACTCCTATGGCAGGCCTTAACAATCCTGAAGGCAGAGTGCTTGGAATCATGTGAGATGGTGCTCTGGCATGAGCTGAGCCAGTTTGCAGCTTGCGGAACCAAGTCCTAATAGCTGTTCCATGATAACGCATACCATATACTCTTAAGTGCATTATAATCCTCGCGGTTATATGCCAACTCTGGTACCGCTTTATCAAAACATGTCATACGAATTGGAATACTAACCCCTCGCCATAACTGGCGACGGGGTTAGCATTCCACCCTTCTAGAGGGACACGACATGTATGTAACTGTGAACCCCGGTTAAAGTTAACTCGAGCCTCAGCATCACAAAATGGATGCTGCCACCACAGACACAAGTCTGACCTCCTGCTGCTGGGAGTCCTTCCAGCGAGGAGAGCTTGGACAAAGGGTTTCCTGTCAGGGGTGGTGCTAGCACCATCCCAGACAGGGTTTTGTGTATCCTGGGTAGGCAGGGCTGAATAGGAAGGTGACTGCAAGTGGCACCCCGGTGCTCACTATGCATAGGCTGGCTTGAACCAGTTCCAGGGGCACACCAGCCCCTGAGCTGGGGAAAGTCCGGCAGGGGAGAGGGGTGTAACCACCCCCCTTCCTGGTCCCACCCATGGGCAGGACCTAGTCGCGTACCAGCCCCTTTCTTTAGAATAAAGGTAGGAGCGGGGACCCTTCCAAATTAAATCTTTGAACCCTGAAACTACTTTCTACGAAAGGAACTCAAGACTTCTTCTTAAGATTTCTCCCTTGTGACTAAGGAGTAGTCACCCTGCAGCAGCAGGCACCAACTAAGTCTTTTGCGGTTTGCTACGACATCCTTCCTCCAGAACCAGACTGACCAGCACGACGAGACCCGGACTCCCTGCCCTCTCTGACCTCAACCTGCCTCTACAGCACAGCTGAGAACCGTAGGTGCGACGAGACCAGAGGACCCGGCGACCATCAGAACCAGCACAACACTGACCTAGCACGACCACCGAGGGACCCTCGAGTGGGTGCACTGGGGTAAGAGAAGCCCCAACCCCAAGCAGCACGAGCACCGAAGACCAGCCCCCCAGCATCCTCCAGATCTGCGTGGGGCCCTTTTGCTTCTGTGTCGCTTGCCACGATGTCCGGTCACTTGCCCGTTGGCTAGTGACTCTCCAGACGACGTCCTAAGTTTCTTTCACCGCTGGTCTAGCTCCTCTAGACTGGCCCTAGTCTCCTCCTGAAGGGGACCTTCCTCGGACCCTCCTGGTCCACTCAAGACGCCATTTTGTGTCACCACGTGGGCTTGCCGTAGCCAAGGCTTGTTGCCTCCTTCACCGGATCCAGCATCGCCAGCAGCAGACATCCGACGTGGGACAGCTCGCAGACCTCCAGCCTGGTCGACATCAGCGCCCCTGGTCCGTGCAGCAGCAGAATCCAGTGTCACCTCTTCGCCTGGCTGAGTGACCTCGTCCGGTGCCATCCTGGTGCCATCCTAACCACTGGCTAGTGGTTCAGAACTTGGTCCCCTCTGCTTACAGGTACTCTCTTCACTGATCCAGTCCTTGGATCAGCCCGGAACATCTTCACTGGTCGCCTGCCAGCAACTTCCACTTCAGGCTCCTGGTTCGTCAACGAGGATTCCCGACGACACTTGAACCCTATGCAGCCGCAGCCCCTGGGCTAGGTAAACCGAGTACCACGGTGCTCCAGCGTAGACCAACTCTCTAAGTGTCTAGACCCACTTTCGTTTTTGACCTACCTAGTCGGGTTCGCCCGAGAACACTAACTTTTGCATTTACTAGTATCCATAGACTTTGTCCCGCATTACGCGTGAGAGTTCCCACTCTGCACACGATGTCCCTAGGCCTCCTGCTTCTAATCTAAGGGTTCAGCATTGTAGGCCTAGCGTTTCTAAAGTCTCTGAGAGTAGTACTTACCTGCTAGTAATTTCGCATTCCACTTCCATAGTATATGGTTTTTCGTGCCCCTCGGGCATTTGTGTAAATTGTGCGACTTTCAGTATTTCTTTAAGAGTTTTGTATTGTGCTTAGCACCCTGTCCTCATAAAGAGTCCAGGGTTGTTGTGTTATAAATAAATATCCTTTTATTTTCATAACAACTTGTGTGGTGTCCTTTCACTTGGTATTCAAGGGGTATATGTGATGGTATAACAGCCGGCTTAACACGCCCTCTAGAGTTTAGCCTAAAGACTGCTCTTGTCCATGCTACTAGGATAGCTGGTCTATAAGGTTGACTTACAACCAATCATCAATAAGGGTTGTTTGGACTGATACATAGTGAGCACTAGAATAGTGAGCACTGCATATCAGGCCAACTTCTAACAGACATCATCTTACTGCACTCTCCACAGGGCTTGAAACCGGTCTTCTTCGACGACATCTTGAAAGAGTTACAAGAAAACACTGAAAACTCTCAACAGTAACAATAGAGCTACCGAGGATCCCTAAAGAAACCGTTAGCATCGACGACGCGGAAAAAAGGGAACTGATGTCATCACGCCGACGTAGGCTCTTTATGGAGTCCGTGACGTCAGCGGAGCCGCGCACGATTCTGTGTTTCTGTGACGTCGGCGTGAAGAGCTACAAAAGAATTTCCGAATGTTGCTGACGCAGGGGGATATTCATAAGGTGAGGCATCCACTGGCAGATGTATCCATCAGAAATAGTATTATGCATCATTTTAGTCCAAGAGGCCTGCACCACCAAACACTTTGAAGGAGGGTGTGATGACAAAAAGGAATCATTCACTGGTAGTGGTATGTATCTCCTAGCCACCTGACTGTAACAGCTGGCCAGGAGTAGTTTTTCTCATGCAACATGCACAGAGTCCAGGACAGCATTGTTAAAATTACATACAGTCAAGTCTACTGATCAGCTTGGCGCCTTGTGAATAGGTTACATCTAAAAAGTGGCAACATTCTAGTATCTGTTTCACTAACTAACAGATGTAAAGCTTATGAGCTTAGTTGATCTATGGTCTACTGAAATCTTAAAGTCTCCCCCAAGTGACATGTCTAGGCATTGGCAGGTGAAGTAATAAACCTGCAACAGTGTGCACAGAAAGGAGCAAATTCTCACCTTCACTCAAGGTCCTCAGTCATACATGGATAGACCTTGAGAATGTGAGGTCTTCTAAATCAGATTTGAAAAGGTAATAAAATTCTGAAAGACTTCTGTTTTTGGAAATGCATTTGATCTTCTTAAATGTTTGCCACTGGTTTCACTGCAGTTAGCAGTGTGTGTTCCTGCAGACTTGTAAACTGGGTCTATGGTCAGAATTGCAATATGGGCTAAAGTTGATCGCTTCGCAACTGAAGTTGGAACTGGCAGCATAGTTACTAAAGAAGTGGGTTAGTCTTTTATAGAATCAGGTGTCAAAATACCTGGTATAATTGACTCCTGCGGAGCACCGGAGGTCAGCTGGTCCCACAAGCTTATGCAACCATAGGAGCTGCAGAGGATCAGGTCTACCAAGAAGCGAATAAAGCCAACTTAGCCTAGAGGAAAGCAGGAACCAGCGCAGCAGACGGATCTGTTAAACCAAAGGTCACCTTGCATGTCCAAAACTGGAACAGGCTGTGGACTGTCTTCTGTATTATTCTCCAACATTGTGGTAAGACCTCTTGCTCTTTTTACATTTCTTGCGCCATCTTCTCTCTCTGTAACAAATTCTCAAAGGTACTGTTGACTTGGACTAAACTAAGAATTCTCAGCAGCTTCAGATCCCAAATCTGTGTGGCCTGAAAACAATGTTGCTACTGTTTTCCCTTGTGTCTTGTTTGGGCCCGTTCTATTATAACCCCGCAGCTGAAGCTGCAGAGTGCCATCAAGAGCTGGTGTAATGCCTTTTCTTCAGCAAAACCTCTTTATCTAGTGTGATGCTGGGCAAAATACGCAGGAAGGAGTATCAGTTACAAGAGGACTGGTCAAAGAAGGGCTTTATATAGCCAGTGGTGTAGATGAGAGCACCTTCTTCCCTTGAATAGATGGCACGTAATGGTAGTAGTATGCCCCAGCAGTAGCTTTGGGTTTTTGCTAATTTTACAGCTGGCATGCAGAATGGAACCAGGCTCAGTATTACATGGAAGGGATTTAGCACAGGGACGATCAGTTTTCCCACCAGTTTCCCACAGATCTGAGCACAGCTTAATCGCCAGGCAGGTTTGTTGATATTCCAAGGCAGAAGCATTCCTCTGAGAAGCGAAAATTACCTTATTAGGTCAAAATAGTCCATTCAGTAGTGCCCCAAGACTGGGTACTTTTCTACCAAGCAGTGCTCAAAAGTTCTTGTGCCTGGTGTACCTCCTGGGCAGACTGTTGAGAGCCAGAGAGTGGCGGTGGTAACAATCTGACATGATCTGATAAGCAGTGGCAAAGAAGGTACTTCATTCAAACCCTCATGTGTAAAGGTGCTGAGCAATATCAAGTCTCAAAGTCAATTGTTCAGGAGTACTGGATCTACCTTCAAGATTGTGAAGTCTTGTCTCTGAAAGCTCAGCTGGATTCCCACGCAGAAGGGGACATGAAATTATGGGATGAAAACGCTTCAAACTAAACATGCAAGCTTTATGGATATCAGTCATTGAGTAGAAATTGGTGTACCAAAATCACTGCATGTAGCCAATTTTTGGTGGCTGATAGAGATGAGGAGGGATGGATTGAAACAAATTCCAAACCCCAAAAAAAGATGAAGCATCAAAAAAATCCCTTCTGCGGATCCCGCTACTAATTGGAAATATTGGTGGTCTGAGCTGGGACACTTGGTAATGCACCCGCAGGAAGTTGCGGGATGTGAGGAAAACGACACTCATGTAGAGTAACCATATGAACTTTAAAAGTGACCGTGCTCTTTTTGATCAGAAGTGCAGGCAGTTCCCTCCAGTTGGGAAGTAAGTATTAGACAGCAAAATACCTGTAGAGCAAAAATAAAGAAATGAGAAAAGGTGTGCAATGAGGTATGGGGAAGACAAAAGCAACAATGTTAAAACGTAGTGTTTGATCACTTGGTCTCTTTTTATGGCCTGACTTGACAGCACAGCTGTCGCCAGACAATTAAGTGAGAATTACTAGAGGGGCTAATGCTGTGTTCAAATGTTGGGAGCCACAAGTACATGCTTCCACAAAAAAGTGTTTCCTGTCTACACAGCTGAGATCATTGTGATCTGGCTTGACAATGCAGCTATCGCAAGACAATTGTGTAAGCATCACTAGAGAGGGGACTTTGGCTCCATCCACATGTTGAGAGTCAGGAATAAGTGTTTTAATTGGGTAGACGTTGTGTCCTTGCACAAAAAAGTGCTTGCCCTCCACGCAGCGGTGATCATTTTATTTATACAGCTGCCTAAGCTTGAACTTTAAGGGGCACACACACATGACACTGGAATGATATTGAAGAGTTCTTCGAAAACTAGATAATTCATGTTTTTTTCTCTGGCAGCAGCAGAGATTTTTAGGCCATCTGAAGTTTTAACTTAAACCAATATTATTCTACAGTTCGTTGTTTCCACACAAATACATAACTATTCCCATGCTATTTACCTGTAATGCTTTACGTTCCCATACAATATTCTTTTGAAGCTAAGCCTATTGGCATTGCCAATGCTTGTTTTATTGATTTCCCTGTCCATGACACCAAGTGTTCCCAATGGTCGTGAGCTTAAGCTGCAGAGCATTAACACAACTTCAAGACCCTCAAATCCCTTCTGTTCCTTTTCTATGACACAATGCTCCCACTACGTATTAGGTAACAAAGTGCCAAACTGCAGGCTTGGCGTGACACAGAACTGCACACCTGGAAACGTACAAGCTAGAAAGGTTTTAATCAATCATATTTTTCCACAGCAGTTAAAGACAATAACCTTCTCGTTCAAGTGGTTCATTTCATAGTGGTATCAAAGAGGTAAAAACTGTATTGAAATATGGGTGAGGTCTGTTCAGCCCGGGCTCACTTTCATCATGCACAACCAGGTGGAAACTTCTCGGTGACTGACAACGCAGGCTTTTTGAATAAGGATGACAATCATTTGTGCATATAATTATTTGTAAGCACAGCCAAACAATATGTGGAAGAATTCAATAAATAACCATCGTTGACATGAAAGAGCACCACATTACAGCTGTGAAATCTTTTCTTGTGGGTGTCCTGTGGAAAGGTATAACTTGGTGATTGCTGGAGAGGGCTGTTACTTTTCTCCAGACAACAGACCGAATACGGGATCAATCACATTATGGACAGTTTTCAAAGAAATGCCAGTGCAGATTAGGTGGCCATCTACCCCCCACGTGTGTTGTCATGCTGCAAGGGGGCATTGGATTGAGGCTCCAAACAAAACAATTTGCCTGGATAGACCAGAATACTTTTTATATTACCGTCAACACTGTGGTTTCAGAGAGTGAAGGCCACAGCAATAGTGTTATTAATTAAAAAAACAAAAAACTTTGGATGAACAAATAGCAAACAGCTTTACGTGGTGATCTTTCCTCCATTCTTTCTCATCAGTGTAATGTAAATCACAATCGAGATTCATGCCAGTGTAAGGAACCTCCTCTTAATATTAATAAAGCAAGGTTTCTGTAAACATGGCGGAAGGCAGTCAACCAACCCTGTATTTCGACCCTCCCCCCATGGGCAGTTTGAAAGAATCAGTAGTCAGGGGAACTTATGCTCGCCCACATGGAAGAGACAGTTCATCATTAAGTCTTATGCTAGTAGTGCATAGCGCTTTATGATCCCAGCTCCGAGTGCAATAAAAAGATCAGCTCCACAGCTTTAGTCGCAGAACATCAGCAGCGGATACAGACGCCCCTCCGTAATGCTGCAGTTATGTTGGGATGTTCACATAAGTCTGTATTCACTGCTATGAACATTAGCTGGTGTAATTCTTCACATTTCCAGGAGAATTCATCCTTCAGAATCCGGGTTTCTCAACAAGGATCCACACTGTTCATTTTCAAAATCCTTGGACTAAGCATCTTCGGCTAAAAACACAATCTCGCCCAACTGCTGTAGATTTCCTTGGACAAGTTAAAATTCAAGTACCACTGGTTATAGGCAAAAGAAGTCCAAGAAACCTACAGCATTACAGTATAACAGTCCTTAGACAGGTGGCAGCTTTTCCCCATCAATCACCAAATGTTCTCTTGCTGATCTGGATGAGGGACAGAGGGCAAGCCAGAGGGCACACAGGTTTCTTCTACTGTGCAGTGGATCCTGGTCTAGGATTCAGAGCAGAGTCCAGCTATAAGGCTATATCCATCTGGTTCTTTGCTTTTGGTGGCCCTTGCCCATTCCGCAGAGCGCCATTCTGATTCCGGAGCAGACTGCCTTTCTCACGGTCTGGCCACGTGAAAATTGCTTCATCGCTATCGAGTTCGGATTCAGAGTGCATCAAACTGGTAGTCAGAATCTGAGCTTTCAGTTTCCCCCCTTGGAAAAAAAACAGAGAGGTTAGAAAAGTGGCACAAAGTGCAGATCTTGCATGTAAAAGTTCAGTATTTTGCACAACCCTTACTACTGATATCTAGACTGTTTCTAATTGCTCTCTCTTTTGACAAGTGAACTAAGACCTTAAGGAATAAATTCAGCTGGGCAACCAGACCATCATTAGCTCAACAGCGATTAGGTCTCAAGTCCACCGGAAGCAGCACATGATGAAGACACATTTCCATTCACAGAGTCAAACTTAGGGTTTTACTATCATATTTTTCACACACAAGTATGCAACAGACTAAGCTTTAAGTACATATAAGGAATTGTTATTTCTTCGCTGAACTAAAAAACGTAACATATTTTCCGCCTGCATGCGGTGACCCCAAAACTATTCATTTCCAAATAGAATATGCATTTATAGGAGATGAAAATCTGACATTTCCCAAAGGTGGGCATAACTGCTACAACCTATAAAGGCAATTTGTTTGCCCAATTCTTTTTTTATTATAATTAATACAGAAGACAATATTGCAGTATCTAACTTGAGATAAGTTGCAAAAGGGAGACCATACATTCAGAAGTGGAAGTAGAGCGTGAAGGAAACAATAGCCTTAAAAGATGAATGTACCCAAAACTGAAAAATGCACTGTTCTTTAAAGGAGGCAGCAGCTTCAATGTCCCAGCATGCATTTTGCTGGCAGTTGCCTCGATGGCCCAGTTAATTTTGATGAAGTATCTGATATTTAAAATAAAGGAAATATGCCCATGCCAATGAAAAAGACTAACAAGAGAAAAAGGGTTGTTTACAAATTGAATGAAGATTACTACAGAGTTGAACGAGTAATACAATAAATGCTTCTTTCTACATCGTCGAAGCTTGACTGCTAGCCATATACGTAGAACTGAATAGCAAGCACACCGCGAAAAACCCAATGTCTCTAATGTTTAACAGCAAGACAATCAATAAGGGTGACCAATACATCTAGACTATGTTTGGTTAAAGTACAAATAGGTTGATAAAGCTGCTCTAAGTGTGCCTAAAACTGGGATAATTCTCAACCAAGCAGCAGTTGCCGCTTTCTCTCTCTCGAAGAAGAAGAAGAAGAAGAAGAAGAAGAATGTGTTTTAGGTTTGAAGTTGAGGATTGATGGCTAGCTTATAGGATAAGAGGAGAGTAGAAAATACCCATCTGGAAAAGGACTGTTTAGATATAGCCAAAATTTGTATGAAGTGGCACACAGTTAACAAAAGATGCTTAGGGTTTCCTAAATCCTTTCTTCTGTCCGAGTAAAATTGTAGCACTCTTCTTACATCCAAGTAATGAAAGGACCTCAGTACTAGAGGGTTACAATTACTGGGGAAAAACACAATGATATGAACATACAATATTGTCTTTTCACATAGAAATAAAATACTATTTTTGCTAAAAAAAAAAGGAATAAGTGTTCTCCTTACGATCCTAAGAGAGCCTGAAGTCTGCTTACTCTGCGGGCCGATGTAATGGGCGCTAGAAATAATGCAATGACTCCTTCAGTATCGGCTCAATAATATGAGCCTTCAATTTAGATGGATCCAGACTGCCCCCGTGTGTAGAGAAGATTGCAGTCTAGGAAGGTAAATTTGCTTTAACTCTTCCAAAAGTAATTTATAATGGGAATTGCGAAGAAAGTCTTAAGAGAAAGGCCTTTCCTGTAATGTGTAACATGTTATAAATTAACTTTTGTGAAGAGAAGCTGTAGGTTTGAAATTGTCAGATTAAGCAGATAGACAGACTTTTTCCTCTTTTCCGGATTTCCCTTTGGTAATATTGAGAGAGTTTCGCAGGTGTAGATTGAACATCTGGGGCCGTATTACAACACGTGTCCAGGGGGTGCAACATACATGTGTTTCCTCTTTGCTGCTGGGGCACTTGGGTAATACAAAAGTGGCTGCAGGCACTTGTGATACCCCTTCTGTAATACAGATAACGCCTGTGCACATGTAGCACCAATGATAACACAAGGGTGTTTCCTCATTTGCATGGGGCCCTGGCCACATGCAAATGAGGAAATCAATTTGCCTCTGCGCCTGCCATTTTACAGATGCGAGTACAAAGACAAACATGTTCTTAATAGGCACACTGACAGTGTGCGATGAGGGTTAAAAGGAGTCACTCATATTACTCGCCTTTGGGGGGGTTATCTGTGCCATCTTTTAAGTGCAGGTGGGTTGCTGTCTGAACAGACAAAGAGCAGCTTGGAAGCTGCTGATCTGTATTTTGCTGAATGCAATGAACCAAGGCAGAGCGAGTAGATGGCGGCCCTGGGGGCAGCGCATTCATCATAATAGGATTCACTATCCCGGTCTGTACTAGACACATCTTATGAAAGGTGTGCCGAGGCGCAAACAGGGACAGTGTGGCCTAAGTATAATACAGGCCCTGGTCTGACTTGAGGATGGGGATGCCTCCTAGAAGGCTGTATTGGAACAGCCACATGGCTAGGCATATTCCTGATAGGTGACAAAGAAGTGTCTCTAAACCAGATGTTTTTAGAGGAAGGAAAATTGCTGAGGTAAATTCCTTCTCAGTCTTAAAGGACCTTTTCAGTCTTTTTCTGACAATACTCACAATTCTGTGTGGAATGCAAAGTTAATAAGCAAACCACACAATTTCTGTGGGTCAGAAATTGCCTTCATCCTTCAACAGAAGGGGCATTAAAAAAAAAAAGCGGAGGCATAACAAAAACTCCCCTTAACCCTTTCTATGCTGATGACGGAGCCGCTCCGTCATCAGCTGCAGTGGCGCTGTGCTGATGACGGAGCGGTTCCGTCATGGCCCTGCCGCCGCGCCTGCGCGGCGCGTTCTATTGAGCGGGCGGGGCCATGACGGAACCGCTCCGTCATGAGCACAGCCCAACCGCGGCTGATGACGGAGCGGTTCCCGCATCAGCATGCGGCCGCCCCGCCCACTTAGCGCTGCGGCGGAATAGCCGCCGCAGCGATGTGGTTAAAAATGGAAAAAAGATAGAAAACCTCAAACATGCTGCAGACGTAAAGCAAGAAACATGTAAATTGTAAGGGGGGGAAATGATACATTTTGGAAGTGTTGCGAGATCCTCTCAACATGAGCAGGAAAAATAGTGAGCTTGTGATGCAACTGCCAGTACAAGACATGCTGGGATAAGGAAGATGCTGGCTTTTTCAAAAAACAGTGTATGCGCATATTCATCATATGCGGCTATTTTTTCCCTTCATTTCCTTTCTTTCACCTCTAGGGTCTACCTATTGCAGTACACCTGACGTTCGAAGCTGCAATCTTCTGTTCTGCATTAATTACAAGAAATACAGAATTTTTACATTAAGTAGATTGCATGGGCTGTGGGGTCATGCCTATATTTGTAAAATAAGCTTTCCACCTACTATAAGCACAAACTATTTTTTAGAAATTAAATCTTCCGGGGTAACGACATGCAGTCAGAAATATTCCTTGTTTACAGCAATCATTGAAGAACCTAAGATGCAGAAGGAAAAGCTACATACCTGTAATCCTAGTTTTCTGTCAGGGGGATCCTCATCAAAGCCGTAAGAACTGAATTGACACACCTATGTGCAGTATTTCAGAGCACTTTCTACTTTTCATATATATACACAATCAACTACTTCTGTAAAAGATACCAATGTTGTGGAAATCTACTTCTTGGTAATTCATCTATTTTTCTGCAAATGGGTTTGTTAATGGTGCTAATAGTCTAATTCTCCAATATGGTGCCGCCTACTGATAATCATTAGTACTGGTACTTTACCCAAGTACCATTTCTTGACAATTGCCAGTTATGGGCTTATTGAATGGTGCCAGGAAAGAAGCACCTCATTAAACCTTTTACAAATGAGTTATGACCACAGATTTCCAAAAGCTGGGAGGTCGGGGAAAGTTACTGAGGACGCCCACATGTGGTAAACCACTATGTGCGTATCGCCTCCCTTTTCAAGCTGAGTAACACTGAAAGGCCAGCTAAGACCTGGGTTCGAGTGGGCAAAACATTTATGCTCCAATTCAAACTTCTTCACTAAGATGATCCATTACAAGACGTTTGACATGAACATTACGGACATATCAAGAAGGGCTCATTTTACACGTCAAACAGTATATTTTACTAGAAAGTGCTGAAGCAAAGGTGTATTCCAGGGCCATAGGGGTCTAGAGTTGTTGCAGCATACTCTGTATGAATGTTTGTTCCTTCTTGGGCGGGAGGGTGAGGAAGAGAAAGAGATTTTAAGAGGAAGAACATGGCAACAGATATTAGTCCCTGTGCAATCCACGGAAGGCATATGCGGGACTTGATGTCTGATTAATCCAAAGATTCAAACAGTGAGAACATTGAATGCGAGAGTAGGTTTCTCTCTCAGGGAGAGGCTTCAGCTGCTTTGAGGGAAACAAACATTGAAAGCATACATGAAGGCTATCAATCTTAAGTGTATCGGACTCTGGCTTTTTCCTACAATGCAATATCACAGTGAACCTTATTAGGAACGATGAATGTCAGGGGCCTGACAAGGCTTGGTAGAAAAGTAAGGCACAACCTCAAGTGTAGCCCAGATGAATGAATATACTTTGCACGAATCACACCTTAAGTAAAATGTTTTCCTCTTGCTGAAGTAAGAGGAGTTCGCAGAGTATGCATAGGGCAAATAAACTACACCATACGCTGAGAAAAAAAAGAGGATAGTGTCTACATGTTAGGAATGGAAAAGCCAAACTGCAAGCCAGTGAGCGCGCTGCAGCTGTGGTTCAGAATCTTGCATGCATTCTTGCATACACCTTGAGAAGCAGATGCTTGTGGAGCCACGTGAGAGAATATAGAAAATACTAATAACACAGTGAAGTGCGAGATCTCAACACATGGCTGTCATTAGCCTTCCTGAAGCAATAAGCAGGGACAAAGGGGCAGGCCCTTCTTAGAAACGTCCTAATCTTTAACAGGAACTGCTGTAGCACCCGTCGCCCCTACCATCTGCCAAACGGTAGTGCTCAAGCATAACTAATCAGCCACCCCATGTTATCAAGGTCCTCTTTGCCATTCTAAGGAAAGCCGGTCTCTATCGTCTCTCACGCCAGTGTTGGGGATTCCACCATCCAGCCACAGGAACACAGTTAGTCACTTTCATTGTCTGGGGAAGCTGTATTCACCTTCCATCTTGTGCCATGCAAAACTAGGAGACATCCAAAACAGATCCCTCTGGCCCCAGTACTCAGACTCTCACCACACACACACACCAACTATTCTACATGTACTACACATATACCACACCTACACCCATACTCGGCATGCAGGGGAACGTCAGCGAGTTCTCGCCTGATGTAGAAATAAAAGGCCTGGCCATACTGAAGATTCACAAAAACTCTGTGCACTGCAACTACTGTTCTATGTGGCTTATTCAGGGCATAGCCTGTAGTCCAATGCTTGCAATAATAGGCATGCTTTGCGTGCTCATCCACAGAAGAGGTTTAGGACCTCGTTTTACAATGGATGGGCCTTGGTCTCTGTGCACACGCTACTTTCACATGCGGTCAGGCACTTATGGCAGGGGCACTTGCGTACTAAGCAGGGGACATTCTTGTCCCAACAATCCTTTTCTGTATTGTTTCTGCAAAGTTTTTAGGTTTCGCCTCGTCGAAAGCTGCGTTGCGCAGCTTTTCGGCGCAATCGAAATCTAATGTTTACAGTATGTGTGTGTTGTCCCGCCCTCTCTTTCCATTGGCTAGCTCCATAAATGGAGGCTAGCCATTGGAAGAGAGATCTGCTCGTCATTCTGCGAGCAGATTCGTGGGCGTTCCCGCGATTTTTACTCATCCCGCCCCTTTGCGATCGTAATGTGGCGGTGTTATTTTTTTTTTGATGCTTTGTTTTTGCCATTTTGGAAGTGTCGTTTTCAGGGGTGGGTTGCGCGATGTCCCGCTCTCCGTTCCCGCCCCCCTCCCGCTGTCCTTGTGCCCGTTCCTGCCCCCCCTCCCTCTGTCCGTGTGCCTGTTCCCACCCCCCTTTCCCGCCGTCCGTTCCCGCCCCCCCTCCCGCTGTCCATGTGCCCGTAGGTGCTTGTTTAAATAGGGACTAGCCAACATTTGTGCCCTCTCTGAAGAGTCGCCGCCTCCCCCCCTCCCCCCCCCCCTATCGGCAGCAACTCGGGTGCTTGTTTAAATAGGGACTAGCCAACATTTGTGCCCTCTCTGAAGAGTCGCCGCCCCCCCCCCCTTCCTCCGCTCTATCGGCAGCAACTCGTCCTCCCCAGTCTCGCTCTGTGTCCCGAGATCGTCAGCCCTCCTCCCCTCCCTGTCCCGGGGTCAGTGGCTCTCCTCCCCCAGTCTGGATCGGCCGCCCTCCCTCCCCCTTCAGTCTCTCCCGGCTGCACATCCTCCTCGGCGGGCTTGGCATTCGCTGTGCCCCGGCACTGGCACACACCCGGCTCTGGCAACTGCACATTGGCCCGAATTTCTTGTTGGCTTGTTAACCAGGGCGGATGGGAGTGTGGACTGACCTCCCATATGCGTACTGACTTGTAGACCCCCCTGGCCCCTCCCCCCCCACATCCCGGTAAGGAGTCTGGGTGCTGGAGGTGGGTAGCAGCTAGGTCGCTGCCTCCGGGGTGCAGATTGTGTGCGTTTGTGTTTCTAACCGTATGTCTGAGAGTGAATATGTGACTATGTGTGAATGACAGTTGTCTAATGAATGGACGTGTGACCATGTGTGTGAGATTGATAGTTTAATGACAGGTGGGCATGAGACTGCTGGTGTTTGCTGTATGTGTATGTGTGAGAGTTAACATGCAGCAATGTGTGTGTATGGTTGCATGTGCGACGAGTGGGTGTGTAGCTTCATGTGCGTGTTTGACAGTGTTGCCACGAGTCATATTTTACTCCCGTTCCCGCTGTCCGTGAGCCCGTCCCCCCCTCCCGCTGTCTGTGAACCCGTCCCCCCTCTCGCTGTCCGTGAGCCCGCCCCCCTCCCGCTGTCCGTGAGCCCGTCCCCCCTCCCGCTGTCCGTGAGCCCGTGTGTGTGTGTGTGTGTCCATCCAACTGCCTGCAGCTTCCCCCTCCAGATCCTAAAACCTGTGGGGAGTGCTCTTGAACTCACTAGGCTGGAGCCCTGCTGCAGAACAGGACAGTGAATGCCTCAAAAGATGTGGCTGCCCCCCCCCGCCCCACCCCTCCCCCGCAGCACTCATTTCAGACCCCCCTCCACACTTAGCTCCCCATGAGTTCAAGTTCAAGTTCGGAGATTTGTATAGCGCACTACTCACCCAGAGGGTCTCAAGGCGCTTTAGGGGGGGGGGGGGGGGGGGTGGGTGCTTTACTTGTCGAATAACCACGTTTTTAGTTGCTTTCTGAAGGCGAGGTGGTTTTGTGTAAGGCGGAGGTTGGTGGGGAGAGAATTCCAGGTTTTGGCCGCTAGGTAGGAGAAGGATCTTCCCCCCATAGTAGATTTATTGATGCGTGGAATAGCGGCGAGGGCTTGATTGCGTGTTGAGGCAATCGGGTCCTTGGTCGTAGAGGGCTTTGTGTGCGTGGGTGAGGAGGCAGAACGTTATTCTCTTGTTGATGGAGAGCCAATGGAGGTCTTTGAGGTGGTTAGAAATGTGAGCTTGCCGAGGAATGTCCAATATGAGTCTGGCTGAGGCGTTTTGGATTCGTTGGAGTTTTTTCTGTAGTTTGGCTGTGGTTCCGGCGTAGAGGGTGTTTCCGTAATCCAGTCGGCTTGTGACCAGTGCGTGGGTGACCGTTTTTTTTGTTTCTGTGGGGATCCAACAGAAGATTTTTTTGAGCATGCGGAGGATGTTGAAGCAAGAGGAAGAGATGGCGTTGGCTTGTCTGGTCATCGAGAGGGAGGAGTCCAGGATGAATCCCAGGTTGCGTGCGTGATCCGTAGGTCTTGGTGCCGTTCCCAGGGCTGGTGGCCACCAAGAGTCGTCCCAGGCAGAGGGGGATGATCCTAAGATGAGGACTTCCGTTTTGTCTGAGTTCAGTTTTAGGCGGCTGTTCTTCATCCACTCGGCTACGTCTTTCATCCCTTCGTGTAGGTTGGTTTTGGCGGTGTTTGGGTCTTTAGTGAGGGATAGGATCAGCTGAGTGTTGTCTGTAGGAGATAATGTTGAGGTTGTGTTGGCGTGCTATGGATGCAAGGGGACTCATGTATACGTTGAAGAGGGTGGGGCTGAGTGATGATCCTTGTGGTACGCCGCAGATGACTTCGGTGGCCTCAGATCTAAAAGGGGGGAGGCGGACTCTCTGGGTTCTTCCGGCGAGGAACGAGATGATCCAGTCCAATGCTTTTCCTTGTATTCCGATGTTGCTGAGGCGTTGTATGAGGGTGCTATGACAGACTGTGTCGAAGGCTGCGGAGAGGTCGAGTAGGATGAGGACAACTGTTTCTCCGTTGTCCAGTAGTGTTCTAATGTCGTCTGTTGCTGCGATGAGGGCGGTTTCGGTGCTGTGTTTGGCTCGGAAGCTGGACTGTGAAGGGTCGAGGGATTTGTTGGATTCGAGGAAGGCGGCGAGTTGGTTGTTGACGGCTTTCTCAATGACTTTGGCAGGGAATGGGAGGAGCGATATGGGGCGGTAGTTCTTAAGTTCAGTGGGATCTGCTGTGGGTTTCTTTAGAAGGGCGCTGAGTTCGGCATGTTTCCAGCTTTCCGGGAAGGTGGCGGAGTTGAAGGAGCAGTTGATGACATCGCGGAGATGGGGTGCGATGATGGAATCTGCTTTGTTGAAAATGTGGTGGGGGTATGGATCAATTGGCGATCCTGAGTGGATGGAGTTCATAAGGCGGATGGTGTCTTCGGTGGTGATTGGGTTCCAGGCGCACAGGTTGTTGGAACAGTGGCTTGGTGTTTGGGCAGATATTTTTCGGGCCTGATAAAAGTCTTCCCGCCTGGGTCAGACCCGACCATTACCACCCGGCATTGGGGAAAACCTGTACTGCCCTTCCTCAAGCTTGAGAGACAAGCAAGGGTTCCCCCCGTCACCCAGGTCCTTGGCGTTTCTACCTTTGAGTTTAGTGGCCCCACTTGTAGAAGTACTTGAACTATCCATCTACAAAACAGATCCCCCTCATCTTGCGCCAGCGTTAACTTTTATTAATTGTGGTGACCGTTGTTAGGTTGTGCTTAGGGCAAACCTTCAGACCACCACTGTTGAGTAAAGCCTAAGGTCATGTGGAAGGCATGGAACACAAGACATCTGCACCGCTCACTGCGGTCAGAGCTTCCAGACTCCTGGGCCATAAAGGAGAGCAGGCACTTTCATACCCAACAGAGCTGGGAGCAGTGTGTGTGTGTGTGTGTGTATGTGTGGTGTCTGTGTCAGCATGTATGTGTGGACGAATGGCTGTGTATGTGTATGGGAAGTTTTTTATGACAAGTGGATTTGTGGTTGCTTCTATGTGTGATTGTGTGCGTTTGTGTTTCTAACAGTATGTCTGAGAGTGAATATGTGACTGTGTGTGAGGGACAGTTGTCTAATGAATGGACGTGTGACCATGTGTGTGTGATTGATAGTTTAATGACAGGTGGGCATGAGACTGCTGGTGTTTGCTGTATGTGTATGTGTGAGAGTTAACATGCAGCAATGTGTGTGAATGGTTGCATGTGCGACGAATGGGTGTGTAGCTTCATGTGTGTGTTTGACAAGTGTTGCCACGAGTCAACGTGATGTTAATTGTGTAACATTTGCAGTTTATGTTGCTTGCTGTTGGTGGACCTGAGTAGCGCTTGGAGATTAGAACTTGCCCTTGATCTGTCTTATTTATACCATCTACTTGCAGAATAATAGATCCACTTCCTTGTCTCCGTCAGGAGAATTATTCAAAATCAATAAGGGAAAATAAATATATATTTTAAATGTAAAACTCAAGTAAGTAAGCTTCATTCATCAAGGGCAAAGGCGTACCGTAGTCCTCCTGACATCCCACTCCAGCTACAAGCCTCTTCACAAATCCTCTTCCTGTCTTTCTTGTTAGATCCCTCTTTCTGCCACTCACTCCTTTGCACTTTTCCCTGCACCCTCTCGTCTGTTTATCTTCCATCACTTTTCCTATTAATCCTTTGCAACACTCCCTCTGTTCTTTATATCACTATTACATCTATTTCTTGTCTCTAATTTCCTCAAACTCATTATCTTTTGCTACTCCTAAATGTATGCTCCCCAGCACACTACCCCTTTCTTTCGCCCTCTCTCTCTTTCATCTATTTCTAAAGTCACATTTATATCACTTTGTCCTATTTACTGTTTTTCATATCCTCATATCCCTTTTTTCTATATTAACCTTTCCACAAGCTTTCTTTTTTTACTGCTCACTTTTACCTGCAATAGAGAAATATTACTGAACTAATTGTGTATATTCTGTTAATATCTCATATCAGCATGAAGGAGGGGTTAGAGAGCCTGACAGCATTTTCATTTAATGGTTTATGAGTTTACATCATCGTCTTCGTAGCCTTTCAGGAGCTAATATTCACATCTATAACAATCATCTGAGAGCCTACATAATGCATGGAACTGGCAATAATAGAAGCCATCCTTGCTGACAATTAGTGTTCAGACAAAAGAACTCAGTAGGGATTTTGTTCGCTGACATCATGATTTTTGCAGCATTTCAGGAGCTTACATTCGCATAGATTTGGACTTACGTTATTAAATATTCAGCATTTCCGGAGCTTAGATTGTCATGGATCAAAGAATTTTAAAGCATCATTTGGGATCAGTAATCAAATTACCTATTTCAGTTTCAAGTCCTGTTAGTGTCACATGAGACTAGAGGAGAGAAGCAAAGGCATTTCTGTAGAAGGTGATTCTTCAGGCACCTTATGGTGGTTGAACGAGTGGTCTAGTCTTAAAGCGAAGGTTAGGGATATTCATAACTCTGGAGCCTCACCCGAGAATCTGAATTTATAGGTAATAATTACGTATGCTTCTTCTCAACCTTATATGGCCATGTTTTGGGATTTTATCCTATGGTTAAATATTTTTATGCTTAAATATGTGGTAAAAGTACACCATGAGCATGCATGATTTGCCTTTTCAGAAGTCCATGCTACACAGAAAAAAGGAAAACATTTACTAGTGTCTTCCATTCACTATGGGCCAGCTGTACGTAAACATTTAATGGTCACAAACCTCGGCCATTTGGTAAATTCGGTGGGCGTTTACTTTTTTTTTTTTGCAGCCGCATATTTTACTTCAGTTCCTGCCCCCCCCTCCCGCTGTCCGTGAGCCCGCCCCCTCTCCCGGCTGTCTGTGTGCCCATCCCCCCCTCCCGCTGTCCGTGAACCAGTCCCCCCTCCCGCTGTCCGTGTGCCCGTCCCCCCTCCCGCTGTCCGTGAGCCCGTGTGTAATTGCATCGTAAATGCTTGTTATGATATGCGGCGGATATGATAGAGTAGGAAATTTAGAAATCATAATACGAGCCACTGTTTTTGTAAAATTGAGTTTGTTGATCCATGGTTTATGTTGTGTCTGGTATAGTGCTATGGTATAGCGCCAAGCACATGCAATCACAGAACCTAGACAGAGGTGGTGGGCAGGATACCACAGAGCAACAAACTAACCCGTACTCTTGCCAAGTTTGCTCTTCCGTGTACCACCTAAGAATAAGCTGTCCCTTAAAACTGCTGCTAAAAAAAGGCCTGTAGTAGAATAATGTGAAAAAGTGCAAATGTGTAACCAGAACAGTGGATTCACACCTGTTGCTTTCTTGCTTAATGCACCACATACATTGGGGACTTTTATCCTTTGGATATTTGCATCTATTCGTACTCTACTAGGAACCCTGTTTTTTTTTGCTTTTTTTTTTTCAGTTTTAAATAGCAGGAACTCGGTCCGAAGGTATTGGAGCGCTTAATATGAGCACCATATACACATTACACAAGAACACCATTCATGTTTGATAGACATCGGGAGGAGTGCTTAATTTGAGTCAGTGGTTTCTGGTGCTCAGCTCCGGCATTTATGACAGTTTGCCACATGGTGGTGATGTCTGTTTAAATTAGAGATGAGCACAACAAGAGTTGTTTATTAATTAAAAATACATTAATAATTATTAATACCTGCTGCCCAAGCTTTTCGTATTGCTTGATGAGCCTGGAATGTGAACTGTCACTGTTGTAGGATTGCGAGTGTGATGGTCAGAAGTTGTGTTGGTACTGTCACTGCCAGCTCTGACAGGGGCAGTGGGAGATGTAAGCTGCAGTGGCCCTCTGACGAAAGCCTTGGCACTTACTTTTATTTACAAATTAAGCACTGACCGGGAGATTAACTGATTTGCCCAGAATCGTAGGATTTTGAGCGAGACTTGAAACTGGTTTCCCAACTCCAAATGTCGGCAGCTCTGGTTTTTACACCACAAATGTGATGACCACATTGCAGATCACCATATTTAATGACATTTTTAATTTGACACAAGGCAAAGCGATTAGGCACTTTTACTACTCAAACTCTTCCTACTTCTGACTCTTTCCCTAAACATACATTTTTTCAGCCCCGGGACCGGAGGAAAGGCAGCACGGCCAGTTTAGATCGGGTAAATAACAACGGGGTAACCCAGTATCCCTCAGAACCTGGGCGGAGTTAGACTGTATAAACAATGGTTCTGTCGGGTTTAGACTGATTACTTCAAATGAATTGTATAAAACAATTTACACAATACCTCAATATTCATCAATTGAGTAAATCAACTCAATTGATGAATATTGAGGTATTGTGTAAATTGTTTTATACAATTCATTTGAAGTAATCAGTCTAAACCCGACTGAACCATTGTTTATATAGTCCAATTTAGATCGGGGGCAGATGCAACGTGCATTCACCCAGAGGCCACCAATCAAGCACGCCATCCTCCAAGCACCCCACCCCTAGAGCCATGCCACACTCACTCACTCTCCCCTAAAGGTTTTTTGGTCTCGCCTACGCAACGCGCTTGCGCTGCATAGGAGGACATTTGGCCGTCTCTCTGCTCCGCAGCGCCCCGCAACACTATCTAGTGGCGCAGTCCAAAGCAACGGATGAAGGTGAAGGGGTGAATTCAGAGTTATCCTTTGCAATTCTGCAGGACAGACGGTCAATATTTGCTATCACAGTTTCAGGAGAAATTTACACTGAGAGAAGACTCGAGGCGGAGAAAGTTACAGATACTCTATCTGTCGTCATTGTTGTTTCTGACAAGGGAGCTCGCCCCTGTCCTCCACAGCAACCTTTTTGTAAATTTGTAATTTTCACTGACACAGCGCCATCTTGTGATCAGATAGTCCTCACCCAGTTCACACAGGCAGAGAAACAGAACCTTGATAACGTCTCTGTTGTCCTGATCGCCACCTTGTCCGGTGGCTGTGTGCTGCGCCTTGTTGCCATTATATTTATGGCCGCTACCTGTAAGAGGCCGCCGCGCAATTTCAAGCAGAGCCCCAATGAGCCGAACGGACGGACGGGAGACGGCCTGCTGAACTCCTCGACTTCTGAAACAGACAGTTGCACAGACGCCGAAACGTGGTCAGACTCCTGCCAGTTGTCCCTCAGCACAGTCCGAGAGCTGCGGGGACATGTCCCACCCCGAAGAAGGCAGCAAGGCCGAAACATACTACGGAACTCCGAGGACCCCGCAGGCAGTCTCGCAGGTAAGCTGTGACTCCCGGCGTGCAGAGCCAAGAGTTAAAGCTAAACAAATAATTCTCATACTAACTTTCTTAAGTAGAGTCATTTTTTTGTATTGCCTTATTTGGTAGTTGTCCCATCGTCTTGGTACTTGCTTGGTGTTCCTGAGCCCCTGCATAACCCCACCACACAGCCCCCCCCATCTCCCACCCCTGTGAAAGTGAACTTTCTCTCTATTTCGCCTCTACATCTGTATTTCAACACCTCTGCTTTTCTCTGCCTACCTTTAACTCAGTTTCTCTTTAAATTTCTGAAGGATTTCTTGGCACCCTGTCAAGGCATTTTTCAGCTGTTTTTTCAGCGGCCAGTTTCGGAAAGTTTATTTGGAACCATACAGCCTTGAATTTGCACAAAATGGATAATAAAAGTACAAGTTGTACCGCGCAGGGATCCCAAAAGTATGTCCTGCTTAGGGCACAATATTCCTTAAGATGCCCCCAGGGAAGAGGATACAAGACTTTGACCATTCCAGCTCCAAGCAGGAGTCACAATTGTAAAGGAGCTGCGGCGTGGCTAGAGACTGCCAGGCTTTGCAAAGAGTTAACTGTGTGCAAGTGTGCTGCGGTGGGCGTTCAACTCTCTGGTGTCCACAGATGTGACTCTGGGTTCATGGGATTCACTAAGTAAAGTTTTCAGCACAGATGTGTCAGGGTAGAAGCACTGCAGTGCTCTTTCCCTTCCCCAAACCCACCTCTCTTTCTTCTACGCTCCTGGTCCTTCCCCTCACCCTCCTTTGCTCTTTTCTTTCTTCTTCCCTTTATGCCTCTTCTCTTTCTCTCTTCTCTCTTCACATATTTTTTGTCATTGCACTCCTTTCGCCCACTGCCCTCCTATAGATACACCCGTTCTCCCTTCCTCCTTCTTCGCTTCTATAACTCTTTCACCTCTCTTGTCCAACCTCTCTCCTTCCCTCTTCCACTAATACAACAGGTTAGAAGTTAGATTGTTAATGATAAGAAAAAAACTCATCTTCCTTGCACACATAAACAGTCACTACTAGACTACGTTCACGCTCTGTCAGTTCACAGTCTCTTAATTTGAAATTGAGAGCATTTGTAGCGCTTTGAAACCTGCTTACTATAAAAGCCAGCACTATAAAAGCTTCTGAATATAGAAATAAACACGTGTGAGGACTGGCAGCATCTCAAGCTGTGGACGAGCCTTCAACTCACTTACCTGAGGCTTGCAGCAACCAGGAAGGGGAACTGGCGGCGACAAGGCTACTCTGACTTCTTAAGAAGTGTGTAGGTCACGTGACCGCACTGAGGCAATACTTCATGGCTAAAGGTAAGCAATGGTTGCTTCACTTTGGGGTGTCCTTAGGGTACAGCCCCCGATGTTGCAACCAAGAGTTATAAGCTTTAGCGGGTGTTCATTGGTTTAGGAAGGCTTGAAGATGAGGCTGTGGATAGCGCTTGAAATTTGACCAACCGTAGAAATGCCTGAGAAATGCTCTTCTCCAAGGGTGCTTTAGGCGGTACAATCTATCTACTTAGGGTGTGCAGTCATGTAGAGGCCAGGCAAAGGAGCCCCCTGCAGTCCCCGCCATCTTCTATCTTTCTTTTGCATCAGGTTTATCAACATTTCAGGATGTTAAGGATAACTATCAATGTGTTACCTCTTCTTGAATGTTGCAGAGAACAATCAACACAACTTTGGGCCTATTACTGGCTCTACTACTTATTGTTGAATGTAGAACTGTTTTAGCAATCAACATAAAAAATATGGAGCATTGGTGAATACTTCAACTATGCGCAGCAAGTAATTGATAAACCATCATTTAACGAGGACGTAAAGATAAAACAACATATGTGTACAAACCAAAGGACGTTAACCACAACATGTTATTATAATTATAAAATATGAAATCAAATAAAAAACATAAAATGCAGTGAAGGTTTATAAAGCTGAAATGACACGAGGCCCATCTATTATGTTTAATCCCTGATTGACTACCAGTGTTGGAACCATTTGCCTGTTTGAGATGTATTATGGTCTGGTATATAATTAGGCGTGTGTTGTGCTCCAGTCCACAGGGCTTTCTGTTCTTTAACCTATGCACTCTCTTTACATTTGCCCCTTTTCTTCCCCCTCTCGGTCTCCCTGCCCTTGCCCCCGCTCCCTTGTCCTGCCAACTCTCTGCCTTTCTCCATCCTTGCTTTTTTCTCTTTAAATTCCTTCTCATTTTCAGGTTGAGGCCATTGTCCGCACTGCTGTAAGCAGTGGTGGGCGAAGCGGAAGATTTAATGATGTCTAGTATGGGGGCTTGAACCCGCCCCTCTTCTCCATTGGCTGGTCTTGTACATGCTGGCCAGCCATTGGAGGAGAGGGGCGTCACTCGGTCTAGCCCCGGCTTGAGCAGATTTGGGGGTGTTTCTCTCTTTTTTTAAGCCCCACCCCTTTTCTAGTGGTGGGCATTACACCCTCCCTCTCGCCAAGGTCCCAGTCTATTCCTCCTGTAATGTACCTTTTGCTAACTCGTGTATTTTGTTTGCTCACAATTGTCACTTTTGCCTCATGTAACTTAACGTCTGCTTTTGTAATTTGTTCACTCGTAATCTTCTCATGTATCATTTCTGTTCCTATTGTGAAGCGCTGGATTTAGCAGTGTCACTGTTGTGTTATAGAACTCGTCTGCAAGTAGTTGCTGTCTGCTGAGCTCGTCCAGTACTGCATCAATGATGTATGTATCGCCTATTTATATAGCGCTAACTGTCACCCAGAGGGTATCTTGGCTCTTTGACTTTCCTGAGCATGCACGATGTTACAATATAACGATGTTACTTTGTCCTAGGAAAAAGGTAAGATTTTAGTTCCTTTTTAAAGATGGTAAGTTCCTCTGCACTCCTTAGAGATAAAGGTAAGGAGTTCCAGAGCTTAGCCCCAGTCAATCTAAAGGAGCGGCCGCCCATCCGACTCCTATGAATTCTGGGAATTGCCACCAGGCATGCCAAAGAAGATCGCAAAGATCTAACTGGCGTGTACCAGAGAAACATTTCCTGCAACGGGACAGGCCCCAGGCCATGCAAGGCCCTAAAAACTATGCAGGATGCTTTAAAATAAATACGCTGGTGGATAGGCAGCCAGTGGAGGTCAGTGAGCGCTAAAAAAGAGGAGTCACAGTGCAGCCGAGATAAAGCCAGCTTGGCTGCCATGTTCTGTATTCGCTGCAGCTTACCAATCAAAGTGCTGGGTGCGCCCAGAAGTGGTGCTTTGCAGTAATCAAGCCTGCTTAAAATTATACTGCGCACTACCTCTGGTCTAGCTTGGACTGGAAGCATAGGAAGGATCTTACGCAGCGTGCGAAGCAGCATCATGCATGTGGCGACTGTTTTATTCATGAATACATCCAGCTGTAAATTCGGTCCGAACATGACGCCCAGGTTACGGGCAGAATCTGCTGCTACAACTACACCCTGGGACGAAACGGGCCAGAAGTCCGCCAGCAGGGGGCATGGGGTATGGTCCATGGCACAGTGCAGTACCGCCTCGGTCTTAGAGCTGTTAAACTGGAGAGAGTTACAGCGCAGCCATTCCGCAGTGGCTGTCATGCAACAATGAAAAATCTCCTGAGACACACCATCACTTCTTTCAAAGGAGAAGCTGAGCTGCGTGTCGTCAGCATAGTTGATGACCGAGATACCAAAAGACTTAATCAGCATAACCAGAGGACGGAGATAAAGATTAAATAAAATAGGGCTGATTGCAGACCTCTGGGGCACACCTTGCCCCACTTTTTTGATCTCTGATTTAAAAGGCGACAAGGCTACTACCTGACGTCTATCATGGAGATAGGAAACTAACCAGTCCCGGGCCAGGCCGGTTACCCCAGCTTCCTCCAGTCTGCTGATTAGAATAGCGTGACTGACCGTATCAAACGCGGCCGAAATATCGAGCAGCACTAGGAAGGCTGCCCGACCAGTCTACTCGCTAGCGAAGATCATCCAGGACGGTTACCAGTGCGGATTTGGTACTGTGCGCTGGCCTGAAGCCGAACTGGGCCATGTCCAAACAGGTATTCATTTCTAAGAAGCTGGACAGATGTTTAGTGACCAGCTTCTCCAAGATCTTAATGGGGAAAGGAAGCAGCGAGATTGGCCGGTAATTTGCCGAACAAGTGGGATCTAGCGTTGCCTTCTTCAAAAGAGGAGAGACCACTGCCAGCTTCCAACATTCGGGAACCCAGGCGGTACTAAGGGACTGGCAGCAGATGGCATAGAGAGGAGGAGAGAGTTCCTCTTGAAACACCTTCCAGAGGCAGGGGGTCCAAGGGAGAGCCCGAGGACACGCCTTTAGCCAAGAGGAAAAAGTCCTCTAAGGAGGGAGGAGGGAAGCTGTCCAGTCGTGCCTGTATCCCAGCTTCTCCACGGACCCCAGAGATGATCGAAAATGCCAAATTCAGCCGAGACTGAGGGGTAGCAGTGGCCGGGTCACCGATAATGCTCAGAATAGTGGCAATCTTGTCCTCAAAGGCTATTGCCAAAGAATCACAAAGATTGAGAGGCCGGGATGGTATTAGTAAACAAAACAAGTGATGGACAGAATGTGGATCAATGTCACACATTCACCCCAGTCCAAAGATCTGGGCCCAAATCCATCGTTTTTTTTCACTCCACACCAGCCTGGGTTAGACAATGGCGATATGCAAATCAGCTCTGACCCTGTGCCCCATGGGAACAGTCCAGTCCGAACTACAAAAGCCATGTCCTTCCCAGAACGGAATCAAGCATCCGAGGACCGGACCGGTTTCGAGGTAACACCTCTCATCAGCCCGGCTAGCTTGACTCCAGTGGTGTGGAGTGCCTGGGACCCACGTCTGAGCATCCCCAGCGCACTTATGGTGGCAATTGCAAACAAAACAAGTGATGGACAGAATGTGGATCAATGTCACACATTCACCCCAGTCCAAAGATCTGGGCCCAAATCCATCGTTTTTTTGCACTCCACACCACCCTGGGTTAGACAATGGCGATATGCAAATCAGCTCTGACCCTGTGCCCCATGGGAACAGTCCAGTCCGAACTACAAAAGCCATGTCCTTCCCGGAACGGAATCAAGCATCCGAGGACCCGACCGGTTTCGAGGTAACACCTCTCATCAGCCCGGTTAGCTTGACTCCAGTGGTGTGGAGTGCCTGGGACCCACGTCTGAGCATCCCCAGCGCACTTATGGCAGCAATTGCAAACAAAACAAGTGATGGACAGAATGTGGATCAATGTCACACATTCACCCCAGTCCAAAGATCTGGTCCCAAATCCATCGTGGTATTAGTGGCACAGCAGGATGGGAGAGATCCTTAACGAGTTTAAACAAGGTCTGAGACTTATTCACTGCCTGCATCAGCGTCTCCTCGAGAAACTTGGCTTTTGTGCACTTAATTTGCGCTTTATAGTCCAGCAATGTCTGTTTAAAGAAAACTCTATCTAGCTCCAAGTACTGTTTTCTCCAGGCCCTTTCCACCTGCTTACACCGAAGTTTTAATTGGAGGAGATCTTTTGAATACCAAGGCATGGCAGGTTTAGACCTATCCCTTGCCTTCCGCCAGGGGGCTGCTTTGTCCAGAGATTCTGTAATTTGCTGGCTGAGGCACGCATAACTCTCCTCCACATTCCCTCCTAAGGTAAAACCCCCTGATAGAAGGATTGGTAGGCTAGAGTGTTTCAGCAGCCTAGACCATTGCCTACTAAGTTTGGTGGAAGCTCCCGTGGTCCCACTCCTCAAGGTGTCAACAGGGAGGGATAGGGTGAAATGCACAAGGGCATGATCAGTCCAGCATTGGGGAGTTATGTCCCTGATCACTACCTGCCTAACATCTGCAAATACCAGATCCAAGGCATGACCCTTTAAGTGAGTCTGGGAGAGCACCACCTGCTGTAGATAAATATTACCGCACGCTTGGGTCAGATCTATATAAGCTGAATCCAAGAGCCCATTTGGCCACAAATTGAAGTCTCCTAGCACTAAAAACCTGGCGTGAGTGTTAGAAAGATCGTAGATAAGATCTACCAGTTAAGGTAGAGCTGTCAGAGTGTTGGCAGGGAGTCTGTAACACAGCAACCCAGAGTGCAGAGCCCCTCCCTGACCTTTTAAGGAAAAGCCCATCAGCCCAAAGCCCCGAACTTCCTTTATATCCAGAAGAGAGAAATCCAGTGTGTCCCTAAAAATGAGACCTAAGCCCCCCCTCTAATCCCTACACGAGGGTTATGCCGGAGGGCAGGCAAGGCCCAGTTCCACCATACTATCAGCTCTAGTCCATGTCTCCGTCAGTATTGGACGTCTAACTCATGTGATTCAATAAGAACAATTTCCACTTGATGCTTACTGAGAGATCTGATAGGGTGAAGATACCTTCAAGGGATTTTAGTAAACAAAAAAGTTTTAAAGTCACTTACAGAATGAAATCATGTGGGTTTACTGATTTGATCTCACTAATGCTGGTTATGCAACAACAGATATTTTATTGATTCAAAGCTGTCACTCACTGGTGATCAGTAGAAGGAGAGAGCAAAAATAAATAAAAAAGCGGGTGTATATAGAAAAGGTATGTATTTAATCTTTTTCAAATCAAATTAAATTATTAGCGGGTACATGATAGACAACAATGACGCAGAAGGGAAAATACATTAATCTATACAACACTTGCTGCATCAATTGCTCAAGCTTTTCTACCTATTACAAAATCAATTATACATTCAATAGTAAATAAAGCCAAAGTCACTTTGGCTTTATCATACTGAGAGATCTGACATCAAGCAAGCCGCAGGACAGTGTCTCCAAACGGCTAGCGGTGATATTTGAGCAACCGCTCGGGTTGGAGCGCTGATCAAACCGGGTAAGCTCATCTCTGGAATATACTAAGCGGGGGCAGGCAGAAGAGGCAGTATTACCGGCGCAGGTCGCGACCTGTGCGCGAACGGGCGCAAACGGGCTTACCTCTGGCGCGTCCGCTGCGCACCCTGATTGCGCGCCTGAGAATTAAGCATCTTAAATAACCGTAAGTGCGGGAGTCCTACGAGGAAAACCTCTAGCCCCACAACAAAGATGGAGCCCGTAAATCGGCACCCAACCTAGTTTCCCCCACCTAACATGGCGGCCTGAATTACCGCGACGTGGTGAGCAGCGGGACCTAGATCGCCCTAAATCCCGCAAAATGCGGGGTGAGGAACAATTATGGTGCGAGGTCAGGAACTAAAGCTCAATATCACCCCCAAAGTAGCAGAGGTAAGAGGTAGCGCTTGTATGCAAGAATCAGAAGCGCGATCATGCAGGAATTAAAATAATTAAAATCTTAGCAGTAGCAAAGTATACGCGCTGCAGTCCGCAAGTCTACCTGCCAGCAAGACGAATCCGGATTTAAAGGCTCCTCCAGCACGGGAGTCCTACGAGGAAAACCTCTAGCCCCACAACAAAGATGGTGCCTGTAAATCGGCACCCAACCTAGTTTCCCACACCTAAGATGGCGGCCTGAATCGCCGCGACGCGGTGAGCAGAGGGACCTAGATCGCCCTAAATCGCTCAAAATGCGGGGTGAGGAACAATTATGGTGCGAGGTCAGGAACTAAAGCTCAATATCGCCCCCAAAGTAGCAGAGGTAAGAGGCAGCGCTTGTATGCAAGAAGCAGCAGCGCGATCATGCAGGAATTAAAATAATTAAAATCTTAGCAGTAGCAAAGTATACGCGCTGCAGTTAGTAAGTCTACCTGCCAGCAAGACTAATCCGGATTTAAAGGCATCTCTGATGATATGTTCTGCACGGCCCCTAAGTTCAGTGATGGCACCCGGTGGGCGGGTCGGAACACGATTTGGGCTGGATTATGCTTCTGCAGGATTTGGGCTGTGCGAGAGCAGCCAGCTTGCGCAGATTCAAGATTGCGCATTGCCACGCCCCACTATACTCACACGGGTCGGCCTCACCCCACCACTGAGTGAGTCATGGTGACTGGTTTTGCTTCTGTTGTTGAGCGCCATGCGTTTACTTTCTTTTCTACTTTTTATACAAAAATTGACATGGCCAATGCTTGTCTTTTTCTTACTTCTGTTTTTGCCGTCAATGGGAGGGAGGAGGGGCCGGAGTACGGAGGTGGGAGGCGAACAGCAGGAGCTGTGGCTTCCTGGTCTTTGTTGTTGCTTCTGTTGTACACCATCTGTTTACTTTTTTTGCCACTTCGTATAAAAAAAATTGGCATAGCAAATGCTTCTTTTTTATGAGGTGCCTCTTTTTTTTCTTTTTATATACAACCAATCGGAAACCGATGTCTGTTACCCAATCCGGAGCTAGCTCGAGTCGGAGTGTAAAGCACTCGATTCTGCCTTGCATGTGTAATTTCCAGTGCTCTCTTATATTGGAGCGGAAGTATTTCGTTTCTCTTTTTCGTTTTCTCAGCCTATATCACCTCTTGTCCGCCATGCTGAAAATAGCTTCAGGTAGTACATTACAAGCTAGAGTAGCTTATCTCCTGAGTGGACGCTACGGAAAACCCGCGCTCAACTGGCGTTGGCTGATAAAGTGGTCAACAGGAAGGGGCTGCTGGGAGGCGAGTGAGTGGTTGTGCATATGTGGGGGAAATGGCCACCTGGAAACGTAGCACGTGAGCCAAAGGCAAGGGTTAAATCAAGTCACACTTGCAGGTGAGGGCGACACTGTCTGTGTTTTAAACTCACTTTTTATGAGATACAGTACCATTTTTATTATAGTCCAATTTTCATTTTTTTGAAGAATGCAGTTCTACCGCTTATATTTGTCCATCGGCCTCCCATTTAGTTGTTCCCCAAATCCTTTTTGTCTCGAGAAAGTGAGGTCATGTCGTCGTGGTTAGAGACGTAGTAAAGTGACAACTTGAAACCTGCGTTGAATGTGTGTGCGGTTCTGTCTGTGTATGTGGCGTTCTGTCTGTGTGTGTGGGGTCCTGTCTGTGTGTGTGTGTGGAGTTCTGTCTGTGTGTGTGTGTGGAGTTCTGTCTGTGTGTGTGTGTGTGTGGAGCTCTCTCTGTGTGTGTGTGTGTGGGGGTGTGTGTGTGTGGTTCTGTCTGTGTGTGTGTGTGGTTCTGACTGTGTGTGGTTCTGTCTGTGTGTGTGGTTCTGTCTGTGTGTGGGTGCATGTTGCTCTGTGTGTTGCTCTGTGTGGGTGCAAATGCAATAGTCTTGCATTTGCGAGAGATTAAGCTAATGGCATTGTAAATGACAATGCCATTTATTTATCTATTTTCAAAACCAACACAAATAAAAAGTTTGTCAATTACAATGCCAATAGCTCTTAATTTTGCAAAGGCGAGACCGTTGCATTGTAAATGCTTGTTGCTTCATCCAAGCATGCACAACATTGTATCTTCAAATGAAAAACACCTTGGCAGTGTGTGGATAGGTATTCCTTTAGGTGGTACATACTCATTGTAAGGGTAATCCTTTCTTTGGGATACCTACCCATGACTGTCTTCAAATCCTAGGGACATCTCTTCCTATGATAGAAAGAATGTGCTAATCCTTCTCCACTAGATACTATGGAGAAGAATATTAATACATAAATTAATATAACAATAATATTGGTATTGTTATATTAATTTATGTATTAATATTCTTCTACATAGTATCTAGTGGAGAAGGATTAGCAAACTCTTCCTATCATAGGAAGAGATGTCCCTAGGCCACAAACTCTGCTGGGAAGCTTGTTATGTTCCTCAAGGTCTACCATAATCTGTATAATGTATCCGGTGCAAAGTACAGGCTCAGGCATAAAGAATTCTCATCTGGTACAGATGACAGCCTGAAGTATTGTCTTCTCTTGTCCTGTATCACTATCTTTCCTTCATTTCCCTTCTTATGCCTTTGTGTTTCTTAATGACTTGATTTCCTTCTCTTTGCTTTCCCATTCTTAGAATGGTCTATTTCAGACTTTGATGCTTAAAAAACGTAATTGTTTTTCTTCCTGGTTTCATGAACTTAGAGGATGATCAAGATCTTTGACATCAATGCCATGGTCGTCACGGACATCAAAATCTCAGACAGTAGAGGGAGGTTTAGGCAGGCGATGCGACCTTTCCTGATCTTAAATGTTAAGCCCAATGTTGTGGTTCTGTGAAACATCCGAGTGGTCAACATCACAGGGTAAGAGACGGATAGTTAACAAGCAAAATATTCGCAGTCAGCAGAGCCTCTTCCTTTCTTTCTAGGTTCTCCTATGTTGAAAAACACAGAACAAGTTAGTTACCTTTGTTGACTTACATTTGAATGGATTTGACAACTACAGCAGATTCCGGATATCTGAACCTCTTCCCAAGGCGTTAAATTGGAACATATTTTTTCTTTTTGCCATATGGTGCCATTGGCACCAGGTGGCAATTTATCGCGCTGCCTCCGGCGTCACTAGACCTCCCTGGAAGGGACTCAACTACCATTTATAAATGCCACACATGACTGTGACCACAGCTATGCCCATTTTTCATACTCAACGGAGGCAAGGATGTGAAACACGGTGCCCAAAAACATTTAGAAGCATTGCAGCCCACGCTCAAATAAGAAGCAGGGAGTTATAAAGTATGTTATGCTATGTGAGTAGTTAACTATGCATGTTCAGGGTGAGAGAAATAAGACTAGGAATTGGCTGTGATCAGCCACAGTAGAATAAGTATTCAATCGAAATTAAAAGCTACAATTCAATTTATGACAAACCCATGCTGGACAGCATTGTTCCAGAGGCCATAACTGTATGAATATTATGCCAAATTTGCAACGTGTTTTAAGTATCAAGGTACCTTGGCAGGAAACAATAACACCCTGTCAACATACAGGGTCCAACGTCTCATTTACTACAAAAATCACTGTGAAACTCAAAAATGTTCACCTACAATATGTCGAGGACAAGCAGTTGTCATAAATACTTACCTTGAAATTGACATAACATATCGTTCTCCTTAAAAATTCTAATTGGTTCGATAAAAATAAAGGCATTAGAAAAAGCAGAAACCAGGACTTGAGAGCGTACGACTGTCATACATTTTTAACTCCTGGTCACAAATTCTAAGAGATCGAAGCATCTTTATTGTCCAACGAAAGCGTCCCATGAAGCCTTCACTACTCCCCTTGAGGCTTCTTCTCACACCCTGCTCCTGTTGAAGTGACTTAACGCTGGTGACTTCCTTTGGAGGCGGTTTGCTCTTGCTGCACCCCTGGGAGCTCACATTACTGTGGGCTTTAGGGACATTGAATGCGGTTCTGCACAGGACAAGGATACCTGGAAAAACGCGACTCATCTGACAGACTCACCAACATCTGCAATGCAGACACCTGTGGATCCCAAGCTCCGGAGATACGACCCTGCTGCTGGTCGGCTCTCTGTATGTTTTGGGTTGGATCTGCAGGATTTATTAGCAGATTAGGGGGTCAGGGGCAGGAGAGTGTGAGAAGTTGGCTTGGCATATGATGTCCACTATTCTAGTGGGCACCTTGCACCAGTCCAAACGACCCTTATTGATGGTAGGTTTAAGAACCTTTATAGAAAGCTATCTTAGAGGTAGCTGTAGAGAGCAGCCTTCAGGCCAAGTCTTGAAGGAATGTAAAGCAGCTTGTTTTACCAGTCTATAATCCCTTGAATATTCAAATGAAAGAAGATCCAGACCAGGTATATATCAAATATATATGTCTTTAATCTAAACACAACCCCTCTAGTCTCTTTATGAGGCTAGAAGTAAAAGTACAATACAAGAACTTACATAGCACAAAGTAAATTAGCACAGTATACGTTTTGCCCTAGGGGCCTCACAAACCATACACTAAGAAAGTGGTATAAGTACCGCTCAAAGCATAGAGACAAGGCCTAGAGCCTGTAGAACCACTGGGGCAACCAGGAACCACCCAAGGTAGGGACGCAAGCGACACACGGGGGACGCGTGCAGTGTCTAAACACAGCTGCGAATCACCATTGACTTCTATGGAGAAAGTTAAAGTTACGTGTTTAGAGTTTAAGGACACTTCGGAGTACACTACGGTAGAACCCCTAAAGTACTGGACACTTCGAGAGTCAAGACCCACGGGAGCACCAAAGTACTTGTGTTACCTCACCCAGGGTAGCCGGGTGCATAGGTGTCTTTTGGTGTCAGGTTTCGTCATCGTTTCCAATGGCGAGCTGCAAAGAAGTGCTGCAGACGACAAGGAGAAAAGCGTCCGGATAGATCCAAAGGTGGATGGGAGATCTGAAGAACTTGAAAGCAGAGGGGACAGAGTCTGCGTCACTAGCCAGTGACCAGGATGGCGACGAGAAGATGCCAGCCGATGTCGGGTGCTTTTAAGTGATGCAGGTGCAGCTTGACTCTTCAGCCAAGAGAACCAGGAGGCGTCGACGACTACCAGGAGCTGGATTCGAACTGTCCCATGAAGGTTGTTGAGGGCTGTAGTGTCGGAATCCGGATTGGACCCAACAAGCCTTGGCAACAGCAACCCACGCAAGATGACAAGATTGGCTTCGGAGAAGGCCAGCAAGGTCTGAGGGATTCACCCTTTGGAGGGGAGTCAGGGCACGTCTGGAGCAACCAGGGAAGCCCAAGAAACAAAGGATTTACCTTTGTGGGGACCCACTAGCCAATGGACTAGAGATCGTGAAGGAGCCTCGAGCAGAAATGCCAAAAGCGGGCCCACAGAACACTCGTGGAGGCCCACAATCTTCGATGCAAAAGGTGTTCAGGGCTTGGACTACAAGTAGCCCAATGCACAACTTCGGGAAAGCTCTGGAAGACGATGCACTAGCAAATGTGCAGGATGTCCAGGAGTTCCGGTCCCACGTCTCTAGTAATAGCTACAGGTCTCAGCTTTGCTGGGGACTCGTGTCATCCTCGGAGATGTCTGGAAGTTTGTGTCCTGTGTCACAGATTCTTCGGGATACGGCGGGAGCCTCGAAAATGCAGATCAGCAAGATGCTTCTTTAGTGCCTGTTTGAACAGGGGAGTCACTCATTGACCCCAAGGGAGATTTCTTCCATCTTCCAGTCGATATGGAATGTCGAAGGTCCAAGATTTCTGTATCAGGGTTTCGTCCAGGGTAATCTAAAGTCCTAGGGACTGGGTTCCTATACTTATAATAGGTTTAGGGGTTGGACTAACTCCAGGGTCCCACCTATGGGGGGACCTGGGGAGGGGTGGTTACACCCCTTCCCCTTTGTCCAGTTTTGCACCAGAGCTGGGGCTGAGTGCCCCAGCACTGGTTTGAACTGGGAAATGCACTGGGATACCTTGTGTGCCCAGGCACTGTCTGAAAAGCATTCACTAAATGCAACCCACCCTGCCCCAATACACTAAAGCCTGTCTGGGGAGGTGCTGGCACCTCCCTGGACAGGAATCTTATTGTCCAAGCCTCCCCTGCCGGAGTATCGTCCAGCAGCAGGAGGTCAGACTCGTGTCTGTGGCAGCAGTATCCATTTTGAGATGCTGGAGCTCTTTTAAACTTCTACCGGTTAGACCAGTGTGTACATGTCTTCTCCCTCTAGAAGGGTGGAATTCTACCCCCGCCACCAGAAATGGCTAGGGGTAGTATTCCAAAGTGTTTGACACCAAACACGACATGTTTTGATAAAGCCATTCCAAAGTTAGCATTAATCCGCGAGTACTATAATGCACCTAAGAGTATATGGTATGGCTATATCACAGAACAGCTATAAGGCAGGGACTCCGAAAGCTGCAGAGGGGCTCAGCTCATGCTAGGGCACCCTCCCACACAAAACCAAGCACTCTGCCTTCAGGGTTGTTAAGGCCTGCCATAGGAGTGACTGATAGGTTTACATGTGTCTGTTTTAAAAGGTAGATGTAGGTATACTATATCTAAGTAAGGGGTGCTTACACCACCTTACCCAGGCTGCAAGTGCAGACCTGTGGTGCCATTTTGGAAGGCTTCCCAGGGGTGGCATAATACATGCTTCAGCCCCTGGTAGGCCTCTGGGGTACCTATGCCCTTGGTACCTAATGTACCATATACTAGGGACTCACAAGTGTAACCCAGTAACCAATCCGGAGTGTACCTAATGTACAGGTAATCTATTTAGAGAGAACAGCTAGGCTGTGGTCCTCATTAGCAGGGCCATAGCCAGACTAAAGTCGATAAACCAGTGAAACACAGCAAAAAGTGGGGGTAACTATAGTATGCAGATCCTACTCTCCTACAGAGTGGACCTACACCACAGCAGCCACGTTGGCCTCTATAGCCTCCCAACCCCAATCCATCTATAATCGTCTACCCAGATGTCCATCAAGGCGTTTTCTGTGCCATGTAACAGCTGAAATCCAGACGGTAGAGGAGAGGGACATTTAGTGTCATCAAGACAAAAATATTGGCAGGTGCAAATCTTCTATAAGATCTTGGCAACATGCAAGTCATTGGCAGGCATACATTTTGTTAAAAATATCGGACCAAGACTAGCTTCTTTTTAGAGGGCAATGATGCTCCCTTTTGACACAATAGTGGGGACACTGCCCTCCACAGCAGAACAGTTACTAAGCAAAGAAATGAATGATGTAAACAATGGCAGGGGAGTCCCTGGGTTTCAAATCTTTGAGGATAGACACCATCTCTTAGGGGTGGTAAAGAGAAAGACAAAACCTATGACCTAAGAAAGTCAATCATACATTTAGTTACTTAAATTGAGTGATAAATTAATAATGACTACTAAAAAAACAATCTCATTCTCCTCTAAAGATGTGATATCAATGTTTCTAGTCCTTTTTGGGCAAGTATTCCACATATAGTGACAGGTAAGGTCAATGAGACAAGAGTAGGGCCCACGGTAATCTGTAGTGTAGTTGAACCATGACATGAAGAAAAATCGGTCTATCTGGATGTCAACATTCTTTGAAACAATTTCATAAGAGAGGAGTAAAATCGCAGTTGGCATTGTTGCTACTCAAGTGCTGAGAGGAGTACTTCCCTATTTTGCATAACAGCACACAAAAAGAGAGCCAGGGACTGTTTTTTTCTCAGCTGCCAACTCCACAGCTGTGTGACCCCCACTTTATTGTATAGCATTGCCGAGTACCTTGCTGAAGCCAGGATGACCTGTATCGATACAGATATGGGTGTGGCATGAGGAACATACAGCTAAGGAGTTGTGGCACTCCAGAATGACAGCAGGTAAAGGCACCCTACATTGTGTGAGCATAGGGAGAAGTGAGCAGTAAAAGACTGAGGAAAGGATACTGATAAGAGGTAAGTCTATACTTGTGATGAAGCATCTGTCATCATCAACCTCAGCCCAGGCTTTGGTGCCCAGGCATTACTAACATTTGTTTCCAGAAGGAGTCAACAGCCGTTATTCCAGTAGCAGCAGTGAAGCAAACCAAGAGTAGCAGGAGGGAGTGGATACACCAAGCGACTGGAAGAAGTTGGGGAAGCTAAAACGGCACCAAAGAGGAATCAAAGGCACAGGTCAAGACTTTATTTTTCCCTCTTCGATTACAGTTAGGCTTTTATTAGGACACTGTGGGACCTCGTCTGCCAAACCCCAGATCTTATATATCTATGCAACATAAAGGCATCCACCTGGTATGTAAATAATCTCCTCTTGCTCATTAACACCCAACATCTAGATAAGAATACTCCTATCGCCACATGGGGGAGAAGTGAGCAGTTACAGCAACTGCCTGCTCTTGAACAGCTAGTCCAAAGACCTCCTCAGATGAACAAGTTACTTATCTTTAGTAATGCCAGGTGTCAGATAGGATCAGGAAGATTTTTCGTGAGCAGTACACCTGCGTGCAAGTAGGTGGCGTCATTCGGCTCAGATTGCGTTGTGGGTGTTGTCTGTGCCAGAAATGACATCCGCAGTACCTATATAAGCACCACCTAGGCGCACTCACGTCAGTTTCTCTTCACAACTTTCCACACTGGAAGCGCAGAGCCATGAAGATAACAGGAAATTGATGTGGAAAACTAGTGCCCTGACATGGATCAGCCCTGTCCCTATAAATCCGTTTGCAGAGCAGGGAACATGGTTGGGTCAATAAGGAATCTGCAGCTAGATATAGTCTCTACCAGATAAGGCATTACCGAAGGTAAGTAACTTGTTCATCTGGTAGAGACTTCTAGCTGCAGATTCCTTACCTCTAAATAGATACCCAAGCAATACCATCCCTGGCGGTGGGTCTGCGGACCATTTTCAAACAAGGGAGTCCTGCAGGACCAAACGGGCAAAGTGCCCATCCCTACAAACCTGGCTGTCCAGACGCACAAGTTACTTACCTTCAGTAACAATATAACTGTAAGAAACATTAGTAGTGATAGATTCCTTACCTTAGAATTACCCACAGGCGTCGGGCCAAATTACTCGTGATAGATCTCAATTTGAGTTCCCCTATAAGCTGCTGTCCTTCCTCTGTATCCTTGTTCAATACTATCAATGTATTGGGTATCACAGTGTTATATTACATAATTCATACATTTTCCATTAAAAACGGGGGAATTGTTTCCTTGTTTTTAATTCAGCAATGTCTTGGGTTAGTATACTGTAAAATCCAAATATGTTCCTATTAGAATCTGTTGGAATTCCACTTCCTTCTTTCCCTCCCCTCCCTTTTTTCACCCCCCTCCTCCCCCCTCTCCCTCGGTTTAAAACTCTGACTTGTGCACCTGTTCCATTGTCAATTTATCGACAATTGATGCCTTTGCATCTTCACCTTGACCCAATTATTTCCTGCTTTTACTTTGTTTGTCCTGTTCTTTCCCGCATTAGACAGCTGCCTCTCACGAGCTGCCCTCCCTTTCAACCGCCCGCCCCTCCACCCGCCCCCCCAGCCCTTTCCACCTATCCCGGCTACTCTACCATCTGAGCCGCTCTGCGTCACCAGACCGGCTTTCTCAACCTATTACTACTTAGCTCTATCCCAATATCGAGATCGCTAAGGCAACGCTCGAACAGCGCTTCACTCGCCCGTTCTGAATTTGAGGAGAGGTAAATGCCCAGAGCCGATTTCTCACGGCATTCCACTGGACCCAATAACCTCCGGAACTTTGAGATCATTGCCCCCTTCCTCTCTTTCCCCTAGATTCACTCCCCTTCTCCTGCCGATCACACAGGGATCAGCGCAGACTTTGCCACGGACCATGCCGATTCTGGACAACCCCGTATCTCGTGGTAAGTATACCATAGGTCCTTCACCCCCGACCGTAGAGGCTTGTTATTCCCGAGACCGCCTTTCACTAGACTCGTGATCCCTTGTGATCGCTTACCCATTGCATTTTCCTTCCAGATTGTGTTTCCTTCCCCCGCCCGTCGGTCACGCTGAGACCAGCGCAGAATCATCCTTGGACCACGCGGCCCTCAATCACCCCGTGGTAAGTTCACTTCATGCCCCTTTCTTACGTTATGGCTGGCGCGTCGCGCCAGAACTTGAAACTCATAATTCCTTTACCTCTCACCCCCCAGCAGTACTGCACTTGAAAAATCGACCTTGTGAGTAATTACCACCATCCTCCCCCTCCCGTCAATCACGCTGGGATCAGCGTTGAACCATCTATGGACCACGCAGCTCTAATTCATCCTGTGGTAAGTTCACTGTGTGCCCCTTACTTCCGGTAAACTGGACACGGTGCTCTTTAACTTTATACTTACAATCCCTCTCAACCCCCAGCTCAACTACACTTGTAGTATCGACCTTGTGAGTTTGATCCCGTCCTCTGCCAAGGGACGTCCTACGAGGCACCCCGACAAATTCTTGACTCACTTATAACTCCCAACTGTTGCTAAACTGTGAGCATTTCTTCTCTTTCCTTTTTACCTCCCCTCCTACTAGACCGCCGCCCATACTGGTCATTTACTTCATGTCCCCCTCTTCCCCTTTCCAGCACTGATTCCAGTCCCCCTTGTCCTGATGATGATGATCCCAAGTCTTACGAATCGAAACGCCGTCGACTCTCCAGCGAGATTCTAGGCGCCCTTCACATAGTTTTTGCAAAAAAATGATAAATGAATAACCATCTTTTTGAAAAATTTGGAAACCACTCTGTTGATTTTATTCACTGTACATAATTGTTCACCATACACTTTGCTCTGTCCACGCTGCTCTCACTGTCACTTGTGTCGCCGTAGTGTCACTCACCTTTGCACCTGTGCAGCTTGTACAACCTTGGGCTGTCACTTTTTATTCAATAACTGCAGTGTTAATATTAACTGTTAATTACAATTATCCTATACTTTTCATAATGCTTATAAAAATGATGCCCTGAGCACATATGAAAATCATACGGAGTCTCCTTTTTCTTTCTGGATCATACTGTATAGATATCCTTAATAATTGTCTGCAAACAATACTGGTTGGGATATTGTTCCTTGTATATAATTCTCTACCCCAATCCCAACATGGTTGATGGGTCTATACTCCTGTTATCTTTCACACCATCCCAGAAGGGACGCTTTCGTCAGAACTGCAGAAGGGTCATCTTGACCGAGACCCGGACCGAGGCTAAAAGATAGGAATCATAGCCTGAATGACCCGGACTCGCTGTTTGGGGGGGATAAACCCGAAACCGCGGTGAGCCCAGAACAGCTCCGATGAAGAGGAGCTTCTGTGAGGGAATCCGGTGCAACTTCGACATATTGATGGAAAACCCCAGCAAATGCAGGAGGTCGGCCAAAGTCTGGAGGTGGGAGACAACTGCCTGGGGCGAGCCCGCCTTCAACAGCCAGTCGTCGAGATAGGGGAAGACTGAAACCCCTGATCTGCGCAGATGAGCTGCGATCACCGCCATCACTTTCGTGAACACCCGAGGGGAGCTGGTAAGGCCGAAGGGGAGCATGGTGAACTGAAAATGCTTGTGGCCTACCGTGAATCGCAGCTAGCGCCTGGGAGCAGGCAGGACGGGTATATGAAAATATGAGTCATGCAGGTCAAACGCCACCATCCAGTCTTGTGGGTCCAGGGCAGACAAGACCTGAGCAAGTGTAAGCATCTTGAACTTCTCCTTCCGGAGGAAGCGATTGACGTTCCGAAGGTCTAAGATAGGACGCAGGCCCTTGTCCTCCTTTGGAACTAGAAAGTAGTGGGAATAACAACCACAACCTACTTTTGGTGTCGGAACGTGCTCAAAGGCCCCCTTGGCCAAGAGGGCCGCAACTTCCTGCTGAGGTGCCAAGTGATCCCCTGACATGCGGTGGCACTGAGGTGGCATGGCTGGAGGGGTTGTCTCGAAAGGGAGGGAGTAGCCCCTTCAGATAATTTGCCGCACCCACATGTCCGAAGTGATGTTGCGCCAGTGGTGGAGATGATGGCGTATACGTCCACCCACTGGCGTCTGATGGGCCTGAAAGGTCGAACTAGGAAGGCTTGGAAGTGGATGCTGCGGAGGTGGCGGTGAACTGGCCCGCCTGCTGGCCCCCTTAAAAGCCTAGACGGTTCCCGCGGCCACGCTGAGGTTATTGCTGCTGCGGCCTGTGGCTCTGCGAACGCTGTGGGGCACCCCTTACGTGGCCACAAAAGGAGCAAAAAGCAGAAGGCGGAGGAGGCCAAGCGGCCCACAGGCCCAAGGACTTGGCCGTAGCCCGGGAGTCCTTGAAGCGCTCTAACGCACTGTCTGTCTTGTTGCCAAAAAGGCGAATGCCATCAAAGGGCATGTCCATCAAGGTGTTCTTGACATCCCCTGAGAAGCCAGTTGTCCTCAACCAGGCATGGCGCTAAAGCGCCACTGTCTTGGAAATCGACCTGCCCAGTGAGTCGGCGGTATCCATCCCACAACGTATGGTTAACTTCGCTACGTCTCTCCCGGCTGCAATCACCTGGGAAAGAACTGCCTGGGCCTCCTCCGGGCAGTTGTGCAGCACCTACGCAACCGTGTCCCACAGAGAGTGGGTATGACGGCCCAAGAGGCATGCAGTGTTCACCGACCGCAGCCCTGAGCTGGCAGATGAAAACAGCTTCTTGCCAAGCTGATCCAGCTTCTTGGATTCCCTATCCAGAGGTGCGGTAGGGAACGCGCTCTGGGAAGTTGAGGTTTGGACAATCAAGCTCTCAGGGGTGGGGTGTTGGGTAAGGAAGAGGGAGTTGCCCGGAGCCGGGCGATGGTGTCAGGCCACGTTCCTATCCACAGGAGCCCCTGTGTTGGGCCTGAACCAGGTGCCCAAAACCTCAGTTGCCTGAGGAAGTTTGCGCCCACTGAGGCGGGTTGGCAGACATTTGTCTTATTCACAGGACCGGGTTCCCAAAAGGACATCATTGAAGGTGTCATTGAATGGGAGTAGCTGTTCTGAAGGGAGGACTCCCAATTGCAGCACCTCTGTCAAGATATTAGTGTTGACTGCCACAGAGGGCTACTGAAGGTCGAGGATCTCAGCCGCCCTCGACACCACCACTGCATAAGAAGCTTGGTAGGGGAAGCAAATGTACTAATATCTGGAGAAGTATCTTGTCCGCTGGCTTCAGCCAGTTCCTCAAACCAGTCCATGTTAGGGTTATCTTCATTTGGCTGGTATTCCAGCGACCCCTCCCATTCCTCCACAAAGCCTAATCCAAGGGAATAAGTCTAAGGCTTGGCTCTAGGAAGCATTGCTTCTGTTGGCACCAGATACAGCATTGGACGATGCGCCTCCGTATCGGAGTCGAGGATCAGAATAGGGATGGAGCCACCATTGGGAGCGTTGGCATAGGGACCGGTGTCAGGGAAGGTCAAGATGGAACAACCAGTGCTGGTCTGGTTCCGGGAAAGGACTCCTTGGGTCCAGACTGGAGCCGGGATGGAGCAGAAACAGATGGGGTCCTGCTGGCACCTTCCCCTCAACCGATACCTTGAGTGTTGCGGTATCGCCCGGCGAACCACCATGAGCTTTGGTACCACTCCTGCAAAGCCTTAGAATTACTGGTGTGTCACCTAGAGCACAACTTCGGGTCATGGTTGCTCTCAAGAGACCATGGGCATACAAGATGCCGCTCCGTCACCGACATTGATTGATGACAGGCTTAACAAGGCTTGAAGCCAGCTTTCATGGAGGACATCCATGCCACACCAGGAGGGAAAAACTCAAGAAGAGTTGACAAAAAGTACAAAAATTCCAGTCAAACACTGACTGAAGTGCCAGCTCTTCTTTGGATCAGAGCTGACAGAAAGGAAAAGAAAAGAAGTGACATCAGCGCACCTAGGTGGCGCCTATCAAGGTGTTGCGGATGTCACTTACGGTGCAAATGGCGCACGCGGAGCCAAACACCACCTCCAACCGGCACTGCTCACAAAAAATCTTCCGGATCCAGTCTGATGCCTGGGAAATTCAAAGGTAAGGAATCTGCGGCTAGAAGTATTTACCAGATACAAACCAATTTGGGCTTTAGTGACAGTACAAAGAGGAGAAGAGAAAGAGGGACAGAATCCTCTAAGGTGAACAATATAGGAATAACCGAATGGGTGAGCAAAGCCCCCCTAAAGGACTGCACCTGGGAAGGAAATTGTACTTATTACCATGTTCTGCATTCTAGACCTATTCATTGAAGTCATCAATCTTGGAATAATTGCCCTCTGTGTAGGGGAATACCTGTACACTTAACTTATTACAGTTAACATTTTTATGAGAACATCTTGCATCATAAAATACAATCATACCATAGCCTACCTGTTTCTAAAATTTCCAGAATTTTTAGAGAAGTTCAAGATAGGCCGCACTGAAAAGCTTAAATAAAATAGTACACTATTTTATTAAGAATTCAGTAGCTTCTCAATTTCAACATGCCTTGTACTAGCAGTTGGTTCACAGAGTCACTTCTTTTTCCAGCTTGTGTAAGTAGGATCTCAGAACCCTTAAAGGGTTTCAAAACACCAACTTCCTCTAACTTCCTCTCTATTTTGGAGATTTTCCAATTTCATTTAAAATCTTTGTCATCTACAAGTATTTTGTCCTTATTTTTATCACCGTACAGGTGGATTTTTCAGAATGCCCTCACTATCAGTGAATTGCCCAATCTACAAGAGGAAAAAAGTCCCAAATGACCCACACTCAGGCTATACAGTTAGTCTTCCTTCATCCAATTCCAATAAAGAATATGAGCTTTGTAAAAAGTATGTCCAACAGAACACCTTAAGACTGACAAGGCATCAGACTCGGAGGGAATCTGGAGAATGTGGTAGAAAAGAGGTACACAAAAAGTGCAGCATGGTCCACAAACAGAACACATTTGTACATCAGACCAGCAGGAACATGCTAAGCATACAGAGTCAAGAGAAAAGCTAAGGTTTGAAAATACAGGGTTTGGATCTCTGTTTCTATTATATTTGTAGGCAGTCTAACCATGACAAAGTGCAACCTCGTTGCAAGTATGTAACAAGTAACACACCCATTTGTTGTTTGCTGAAGCACAGGTGGCAATAGGAACCTTCGTGTTTATTCAGGAATTTTGGGGTGACAAAGGACTCTCAGAGAACCCCATCATACAACTGAATGTGCAACTGCGGGCTGATGCTAACAAAACCTCACTTCTGCAGCCATTTAGTTAAAGTAATTTCTTCTGCATTCAAGGTGAAACGTATTCCACAATAGCATATCTTTGACCTTATCTTTACTGTAGATCAAACAATAAGTGAGTGTAACTGTGATCTCATGCACCATTCAGCAAGCAAATGACAGACATATTCAGCAGCAGTCTTTCAGCAACACTCACAGGAAAAGGCAGAAGTGACTAGTCCTAGGTAGAAAGCGGAGACCAAGAAGATACTTTGATGCCTAAAGGAACGAATGGAGTCACGAATAAGAAATCAGGGGAGTTTTCCCTTCCTTATGGCCCTAGTTTTTTTCCCAAGGAAGTTCACAAAATTGCACCATACATGGTTTCCTATTTCACCAGTGGGAAATTCATGTGCACTCTTATCTAAATGACAAGGGCAGAATCTCTCATGATAAAACACACTTAAAAGTGTAGCTTTCTACATGTTTCTCCATAAATTTCAAGAAGTCTGGTTCCTTCAGAGAGACCAGAGAAAATTCGGCCTCTGCATTAAACTTTTCTAGGGAGGCTTTAACCTCTGTTACAGAGTGTACGGTCAGTGAAACAGTTGCTCACTTCTCTTCAAGACCGTAGACATTGGTAAGAGTACTTTCAGAGAGTGCTGGGCATAATAGCTGACAACACCTTGTGGTTCTTCTTGCATAGCAGAAATTGAACACTATGGTTCTTAACTGACATTTTTTACTGGGCCCAATTTCATTACTGTAAGGCCAGAATAACTGTAATCTAGTGGACTGCATCTTGTGACGGCTTCAGGAAGACAAATTACCTTAAAGGTCAATCCTTTCAGTTACTCACAAGACAATGACAACTGACTCCTCAGTGCCTTTGGGGATTTGAATACCCATGGACTACAGTCAGCACAGGAAATCAACATCCATATAATTCATAAGACTACATTCCCAAGACTGATATCTATTCTCCATCTTCTGCAGTTGTACCATTGTTAAAGTCCTGTGAGACTGTATGACCAAGGAAGGAGGAACAAAGTCTCATTCCATGTGTCCACTCATTGTTGACATGCCATTCACCTATGGGAATGGGTGATTCAGTAAAACCCTTTGGCTTTTCATCAAGAACACAAACGCAATATGTAAGTGGAGGCATCAGGTAGATTTTAAATTGATGTGAATGAATTGTATATTGTGATTAGTGCTTTTTAAAATTCACTTTCCCCTGCACCACACGCCATTACACTCACTGTAGGATCCGTTTCCCTGCATCGGTTCGTTGGGACACTTCCGGTCGGCGAGCATGCAGAGCGGTTAGCGCTCTAGTGTACAACTTCCTGTGGCTATTTAGGCAGAACAGGGGCTGCAGCGCCTCGCGGAAAGGAGACAGTGGCAGTGTCCCTGACCCGCTTTGCGACCTGACCTGGGCAGTGTAAGCTAACGCGCTGCTTTAAAATAACGTTCTTCTTTTAAATTGATGTGAATGAATTGTATATTGTGATTAGTGCTTTTTAAAATTCACTTTCCCCTGCACCACACGCCATTACACTGACTGTAGGATCCGTTTCCCTGCATCGGTTCGTTGGGACACTTCCGGTCGGCCAGCATGCAGAGCGGTTAGCGCTCTAGTGTACAACTTCCTGTGGCTATTTAGCCCTCACAACTTCTCGAGCGCGCAGCGGTCGCGCGCAGCCCCGCCGAAGACCCGCCTAAGAGCTGCCCGTCTGCGCCCGTCCGCGCTAAGGCAGCGCCAGGCGCCAGGCACTCTGCTCCTCACTCTGGCATTAAGGCGGTAAGATGTGTTACTCTAAATCCGAGCTGCTGAGCCTTCAGCATTCCTCATGCTCCTGCGCCAAACGCAACCCCGCTCATATACGCCATCCCCTTGTTACTCCCTCCCAACTGTGCTCTACTTCCAAATGTAAATCCAAAACCCCCCTTGTCCATACCTTCAGGTTAGGACACCTTAATGTAAGATCTATGTATAAACATCATTCAGAAATTCATGATCTTTTAATTGACCATTCTCTAGATGCCCTGTTCATGACTGAGACGTGGCTCCTTGACGAGATGGACTCGGTCTGCACCCTGGCAACACCTACAGGCTATTCCATCTATACTGTGAACAGGGGCACGAGAGGGGGCGGGCTAGCGCTCATAATCAAATCCCACTTTGAGTGCCAACTCGATAAAGTAGACATCAGAGGTAGCGAAAGCGCTCGCTTCTCGATCAAAGTCAACCCCTAGTTCTGTGCTACTGGCCTTCTGGTCTATAGACCTCCTGGTGCTGACGTTCCCTTCACTAACTCCCTTTTACAATACCTGAACACTAATGTAATTAACTCTGCCAACTTTACGATTATTGGCGATCTTAATTTGCATCTTGACAAGAATACCTAGTCTAAAGCGGCAACTTTTTTAGCGGATCTTGCGGCTTTCGAACTCAATCAACTTGTCTGTGGCCCCACCCATAGAGCAGGACACCTCCTGGACCCCATTTTTTCCAACATCACCGGCGGGTCCTCTGGCACACCTATTCCCATGACCTGGACTGACCACTACTTAGTGATGTTAACCTTCCCCTGCAACTCGAGCCCTGTTGTAGTACCCACTCCCTCAGTTCAGAAACGGCCATGGAGAAAACTCCGCCTTGAAGACCTACATGATATCCTGGCACTAAAACCCCTACTCCCGAGTGAAGACCTGGATGCAGGATACGATCAGTTCTGCCTCTGGATTACCCAGGCTCTCGATACCCTTATCCCTGCCAGATGGACCAAGGCCCGCACCCACACGGCGAGTCCATGGTACAACTCAGAACTTGCTACCTTGAAAAAGGAATGTAAGAAGGCAGAGAGACGCTGGAGAAAAAACTATGATGACAACCTTAAACAAGAGTACGTCCTGCTCCAAAAAAATTACCACCGTAAGGTCTGCAGAATAAGAGCGGCATATTATGCCAGTGAAATCAACAATAGCTCTAACACCTCAAAATCGGTTTTTAAAATTCTGAAAGACCTCACGGCAAAAAAAAATCTGTCAACACCATCACCACCTCGCCCGACCTCTGCAACAACATGGCCAATTTCTTCACAGATAAAATCAAGAAGATATATGACACCTTCCCCAAAGGCCCACAGTCACTGGTCACCTTTGATCCTACCAGGCCTTTCCTCACTTCCCTTCCTACACTTGACCGGGAGAATTTCTCTAAAATCTGTAGAAAGATTAAATCCGGATCTCCGGCAGACCCCTTAAAGCCTGACCTTTTCTGTGAAGCTCATGTACTCATCACAGATCACGTCCGTGACATCATCAATCGGTCACTCCCCACCGCCAGTGTTCCTACCAAATGGAAGCAGGCGTGGGTGTCCCCTATTCTAAAAAAAACCACTTTAGATCCCTCACTCCCGGAGAACTTTAGGCCGATCTCCCTGCTCCCTTGGCCTGCTAAAGTGGCCGAGGCACACGTCAATAACATCTTGTCCAACTTCCTCCTCACCAATAACATCCTGGATGACTCCCAACACGGGTTTAGAGCTGGTCACAGCACCGAGACAGCCTTGCTCAGTGTTTCTGAAAACCTCCGTTCCATTCTTGACGCCGGCGGAACTGCAGCACTGGTCCTATTGGACCTCAGTGCTGCCTTCGATACGGTGTCACATGAGGTCCTCTTGACGAGATTGGAAGAAATTAGAGTCACAGGGGCAGCCTTAGGGTGGTTCAGAGACTTCCTGTCTAACAGGTCCTTCAGAGTCTCCACCCCCCCTTACATCTCGAAGGAGCATAGCATTGGACAGGGAGTGCCGCAGGGCTCGTCCCTTAGCCCCACCCTGTTCAATGTCTATGTCCGCCCGTTAGCGGAGGTGGCTAGAAGGAATGGAATGGCTTTGGTATCATATGCAGATGATACCCAGTTGGTGGTGGCTTTGAATAACAACAGTGGTCTGGAAGCCCATCACTTTAAACAGACACTCATTGACATCACCAACTGGATGACGGCGAATTTTCTCCAATTAAACGCCGGTAAAACCGAGATTCTCCTCCTGGGAAAAAATACCGCATCCTGGGGAGATAATTGGTGGCCTGACATCCTGGGCCCACCCCCCAAGCCAAAAGACTGTGTTAAAAATCTAGGTGTCTGGGTCGACTCGGCTCTAAAATATACCATCCATACCAAGAAAGTGGCTGCCACGTGCTTCGGCATTCTACGCAACATCAGGCCCATTCTGAAGTTTTTTGACTGCCGCACCCGCCAGCTCATTGTCCAGGCGACGATCCTTTCTAGACTGGACTATGCCAGTTCTCTCCTTTTGGGAGCGAATCTGGCTGAAACCACCAGACTGCAGAGAGTCCAGAACGCGGCTGCCAGGGCTTTGGTCGGCCTCCCTCGCCATTCTTCAGTCTCAGGAACCTTAAGAAAACTGCATTGGCTCCCGGTGGGGAAAAGGATCCAGTTCAAGGCTCTATGTTTAGCCTTCAAAATCCTCAAAACCGCCTCTCCTCCATTGCTGAGTCCCCTTTTGTCTGAGTATACACCCAGCAGATCGCTCCGCTCAGAGGGACAACATCTAGCGATCATTCCCCGCACCAGACTTGCCAGAGTTGGTGGTCGATCCTTCAGCTTCCTTGCTGCCAAGCTATGGAACAGCTTGCCTGAAACCATACGGGGGATGCAAGATCTCTTAGCCTTTAGAAAGGCCATCAAAACCCATCTTTTTCAATAATCTGTTTTCTCTGTGCATCTTCACTCTGCTCCCTGGTCAGCTCGCAGCGCCGGGACGCCCCTTGGCTGGGGCAGCCGTGCGCTATACAAATTCCCATAACATAACATAACATAACATTGCATTATGCTCCTTATAAATGATAGGCGAATGTGCTGTTTCTTTAGTTCAATTTTAGTATGGTGGCGATTCCCCTGATTGATCTGTGCGGTACTAACTCAATCACCAAAATCCTTTGTTTACATATCGTCAGTGAAGAAAGTAAATTTCCTATGGAAAGATGGTAAATTAGTTGGGAAAAAATACTCTCCACCATTCTACCCGCTCCCATAAGTCAAATTACTCTAAATGTGAAGAACTCTAGCAACTTTCATAATCGGAGCTCTATTTTAGTCATGTTAGATTTGGTTTTTAGCAATGCCTGGAACTTGTTGAAGTTCCCTGTTCTCATGATTCAGCAGTAGCAAATGACTCTTCATCCCTCAGTATTATTGCAGTATAAGAGACTCCAGGCCTGATTTAGATCTTGGTAGAATTGGTCCAACCATCACTTTTTTTAAAGGTTTCACCGCCCGCCAACTGTGCGGTCCGCCAGCTCGATTAGATGTTGGCGGGTACATGGGCAAAAGAACATCGGAGTGCCGCATACTCCGCCAGGAATTCCCTCCCGCTGCGATAGTGCCACAGGCAAAAGCGGCAGTCGGAGGGAGTCCAGCCAATATTACAGCTGACCTTATCACCATATGCCTCTCCATAGGGCCGGGATACCTCCATAATTGAGTTGGTGGAATCAAAAGAAATGAGGTAAAAACATTTATATTTTTTACTGTTTCCCACTTCTGTTTCTGTCTTAACCGCCTTTGTCCAGGTTAGTCCTTTGCTGCTACAACTTGACCACAATGCTTATCAACTCCGTTGATGCCGGGATCAAAAGTATGTTTAGGTCTCGGCAAGCGTAGGCTGCGCATGCGTAGTCTCGCTTGCGAGATCATATGTTTTAGGGTAGATTTCACTAGCGAGGTTAAGCTCCACCCCTCTTTTCCATTGGCTGGCGTCACCGTTTAGGGTAAATGGTGGCCAGACATTGGAAAAGAGGTAACAGTGACGTACTCTTTTCTCTTTTAGAGCCGTCCCACTTGGACTGGCTTCCTTGAATTACGTGAGTGGTAAAATGTTTCTTATCTTCTTTATTGGGCGAAACAGATGACCTCATAAAGTAGATAATAAACCTTTTACCACACACAAGTCAGGCCAAGCCTGTCCAAGTGGGACGGCAAAAAAAGGAAATTCTACATCGTGGTGGGCGTATAATTGCGGCACCTGCACTTTACTTTTAGACACTCATCAATTTTACATCGGAGTGATATTTATTCACGGATGGACGGTGCGCATATATTAATATTCTAATTTCCAAGTTTAGTTGTAATTCTGGTTTAATGGCATGATTCCGGACAATTTTCTTTGTAATATATATTTTTTAAATTATTTTGCAGATCGAGACTTATTTATTCCAACTTTGCCCTTAGTGCTCATTAGCACTACACCACACTAAGATGGTGGATATCTATAAAATTAAAATCACATCAAACTTCGGGACGCTTCCATTTGGACGTATTTCCACTTTGTGTCATTCAAACATTCTGCCTTGAGCCACGGCCGTGAGGGACACAGAGCAGGTTTGCGGGAATCTATTTACACATCCAGGTGAGCGGCACTTGTAAGGACTGGACCGATAGTTTTGGGCTGTCTGGTATACTTTAATAACTATGGGCTGGGGCACAGGCCGTTCGTGTCAGTAATACCATACCGACACTAGATTAAAATAACTGCATTTACATAGCACAGCGATAGTTAGCGAGATCGGTCTCGCATGTGGCATTCGTCTATCTTTTTCCTAGTGAGGCTGTTCCACAGGATGAGGCTGGTATTTCCTCTTTTTGCGACTCCCTGTCTCCTGTACCTCTGCCCCTGGCGTCCGCCTACCCTCTGCTGGAGAACGAGGGCGTCATGGCCCCAGAATACTTCCTGCCCAAGCTGGGGGCTCAGTACGGGTGGAGGAAACTGACCTGCCCGGTGTGTAAGGCGCTCTTCGCAGCCATCGACCTCAGCCTGCTGGTAAGTGCCATCAGCAGGGGGCTGGGGCAGTGGTGGATCCGGAGGGGCCCATAGGGCATGGGGCTGCCAAGGGACCTGAAGCTATGTCACAGTGGCAGATGATGGTAAATGGTGCAGTTTTAATAAACTGGTTATTTTAAGGAACACTATAATAAAGAAGCAGATGCTATTGCCAGTGGTACTTCTGGATCTGTTGATACTGTTTGCCATTTTTATAGTTTATTAAAAACCACCTTGCTCTGAATTGGTGTGAAACATGGGAGTTTGGATTAGATGCGCGTCTAGATTTGGAGTGTGACAGCACCTAATTACTTTGGAAATATTGAAAGCAATGCCGACAATGCACTTTTGTAAAACTGTAACAAATGGGTGCATCCATAAACATATATCACTATCTCAGCACGTACTGCCCTAAGCAGACCTATACATTTGCTTATGATCATGACGATCCGAGTTGAGTAGTGCAGTCCCACCTGCATTATGCCCATTTTAGATGTTCAATCGCTTTCTTATATTGGAACTTCCCTATAAAATTATCTGTTGTAAGAATTTGATTATTAGAAAATAAAACACACGTAAAAATAAAGCATTGCTGATAATGATTAAAATGTATTAATTGTCTTCATGGCCCTCCTGTTATGGTGAAGGGGAAAAAGCCAGTGACCTTTTTCTGTGACATCAAGCGGCAGGTTAGATTGCTTATTATTTATAATGTGGCCCGTTGCCAGGATCCTAGCTTCAAGGCACAGCAGACATCAATTATTCACTACATGACGAGAACATAGAATATATACATATCACATAATGCAAAAAGTGGTTTTGCAATACCCGATATAACAAATATCTTCAAACCAGAACAGCTGACGGAGATGGCTTAAGGCACAAGTTACTACTTGTGTAACGATATATCTGTAAGAGACATTAGTTAGTGATAAATTCCTTACCTTAGAATATCCCAGGCGTCAGACTGGATCCGGAAACTTTTGCGTAGCAGTACCCTTGCGCGTCGGTAGGCGTCGTCGTGGGCGCCGTGATGACGTCGTCGGAGTACTTAGACGCTGCCTCCGCGTGCTGACGTCAGTTCTTAGACACAGCTTTTCCGCGCCAGAAGCGCAGAGCCATGCCAAAGACCAACACTGGTGCCATGAAACTAGGGCCCTGAAAGGGGATAACCTTAACCCTAGATATCGGTTCGCAGAACGGGGAGGATGGGTGGGTCGGTAAGGAACCTATCACTAACTAACGTCTCTTACAGATATATCGTTACACAAGTAGTAACTTGTGCATCTGAAAGAGACACGTTAGTGATAGATTCCTTACCTTAGAATAGATAACCCAGCAATACCAACCCCGTGGTGGTGGGTCTGCGAACCAATAATCACACCAGAAAGTCCTGGAGGACGGAACGGCCAAAGTAGCCATCCCTCCGGACTTGACTGTCCAGGCAATAATGTCGCTCAAACGTGTGCAGCGAGGCCCACGTAGCTTCCTGGCAAATGTCCTGCAAGGGCACACCTCGGCCCAAGGCAGTTGTAGTGGCTGTGGCTCGAGTGGAATGAGCCCTCAGCCCAACAGGGGGTTCCTTCTTAGCCAAGGAGTAACACGCCTGGATGCACAAGATGATCCACCGGGAGATGGTCTGCTTGTGCACCGCTTTCCCTTTCTTAGCACCCGCGTATCCAACAAAGAGTTGATCATCCACCCGGAACTGATGTGTGCGATTCAAATAAAATGAGCGCACGTTTTGGGTCCAGACGGTGGAGCCTCTCTTCCTCTCTCGAGGGGTGCGGAGGAGGAAAGAAGGTGGGCAAGGTGATGGATTGCCCCATGTGGAAGGCCGTGACTACCTTGGGTAGGAAGGAGGGCCTCGTTCGTGACACAACCTTGTCCGGATGGACTGAAAGGAAAGGAGGCTTACAAGATAGAGCCTGGAGCTCACTCACTCTCCTGGCAGAGGTGATGGCTACCAGGAAGGCAGTCTTCAAAGAGAGAAGGCGAAGAGGACAGTTGTGAAGTGGCTCAAAGGGAGCGCACATCAGAAACGTAAGAACAAGGTTCAAGTCCCACTGAGGCATCACGAAGGGAACAGGAGGGAACGTATTATTTATTTATTTTATTTTTGCAATTTTTAAAGCGCACAAATACCCGTACGGGTGTCTCGGCGCTGGTGATCTCAGGACTCACTAGAGTATGACGTAGGAGTTAGGATGAGGAGAAGAGCCATGTTTTGAGGCTTTTTCGGAATTTAAGAAGCGTGGGAGCGGATTTAATATGGAGTGGGAGGGTGTTCCACAGTTTAGCTGTGGCTGTAGTGAAGCATCTGTCTCCCCAGGTGGCCTTTCTTGTCCGAGGGACGTTCAGCAAAAAGGCTGCGGAGGAACGTAGAGTCCTGCGTTGTTCCACTGGGCGGAGAGCTTCTTTTAGGAACTGTGGTCCTGTGTTATTCAGAGTCTTATAGGCTATACAGAGCCTTAAATTTGATTCGACTCCTGATTGGGAGCCAATGGAGCTTTTTGATGTGCTGGGAGGTGGATGTGAATTTAGGAATGGAGAGTAAGGTTCTAGCCGCCGCGTTCTGCACGGTCTGCAGTTTGTTAAGAACCCCTTCCTGAGCATTCAGAAGAAGTGAGTTGCAGTAGTCCGTTCTTGAAAAGACTAAGGTGCTGATGAGTGTTTTGCCGGCTGACTGTGGTAGGTAAGGAAGAAGTTTCTTGATTTTTTTGAGGGTGTAGAAGGCGGATGATACGACGGCATTGGCATGATGGTGGAAAGTCAGCTTATTGTCAAAGGTGACTCCTAGATTGCGGACCTTTACCACTGGTTGGGGGGGGAGCCCAACTCAGACGGCCACCACTGCGGGGACCATGCTGGCTGTAAGCTCCCGAACGTCATCACCTCCGTTTTGTCGGAGTTAAGTTTGAGACAATTTGATGACATCCAGGAGCTTATCGCCTTCATGCCCTCCTGAAAGTTGGCTGCAACGCTTGCTCCGTTCTTGTGCACCGATAGTACTAATTGCGTGTCATCGGCGTACCTGGTAAGGGCAATTCCATGTGATTTTATCACCCTCGCTAAGTCCGATACATAGATATGAGTGATGCCCTTCAGGAATCGATTAACGATAGGGGACTTGAACAAAGAAGGTTGATCAGGCAGCCTCAGAAAGGCTGAAAGAGCTGAGAGATAGCCCTTGACAGTGCCCAGAGCAGAGCCCTGCTGGGCAAGAGAGAGAAGAAAGAGGAGAACCTCAGAAAGAGGGGCATTAAGGGGATCCACAGCCTTTGCTGTGCACCATGCCACAAATCTATTCCACCTGCAGGCGTATACCGACTTTGTGGAGGGACGCCTGGCTGCCAGAATGATGTTACAGACTTCAGGAGGCAAGTCAAATGGCCTCAACTGTCGCCGCTCAATCTCCAAGCATGGAGGTGGAGACTGGACAGGTTCGGGTGGAGGACCGTCCCCTGCTGCTGCGACAGAAGGTCCAGAGGAAGAGGCAGACGAACCGGGGATCGACTGACATACTGAGTAGCTCGGGATACCAGTACCTTTGTGCCCAGTCCGGAGCCACAAGGATGACTTGTGCCCGGTCGCGCTTGATCTTCAGCGCACTGGGCAGAAGTGGTATAGGCGGAAAGGCGTCCAACAGACCGCAACTCCACTCATGACGAAAAGCGTCTCCGAGCGAGTGCCGCCTTGGAAATTCCAACGCGCAGAACTGATGACATTGCGCGTTCTCTTCGGTGGCGAATAGATCTAACCAAGGCTCTCCCCACTGCTGAAAGAGACCTTGCGCCACGTCCGAGTTCAGACGCCATTCGTTATCCATCATGCACCGGCGGCTGAGTTCGTCCGCCCTGGCTTTCAGAGAACCTGCCAGGTGTTGAACCACCAGAGTCACGCCCTGATGTTCCAGCCATTGCCAGAGGCGCAGAGCCTCCACGACCCCACCCCGCCCTGTTTGTTGCAGTACCACATGGCGGTGGTGTTGTCCGTGAACACCTGCACTACACTCCCTTGGACAGACGGGAGGAATGCCTTCAGTGCTAGACGAATCGCCCGCAGCTCCAAAAGGTTGATATGGAGCCGGGACTCCGCCGGAGACCAGAGGCCTCTGATCTCCGCCTCTCCCATGTGGCCTCCCCGTCCTGGAGGGACGCGTCCGTCACAACTACGTGCTCCGGTTGGGGAAGGGAGAGGGATCTGCCGTTGACCCAATCGCGGTCCGTGAGCCACCACTGCAGCTGTCTTGCAGTGCCCTCCAAGATCAGGACATGGTCGGACAGGTTGCCCTGATGCTGGGCCCACTGAAACTTCAGGACCCACTGCAGAGCCCGCATCCGCCACCGTGTGTGATGCACCAGAAGGATGCAGGAGGCCATCAGCCCCAGAAGCCGCAGCGTCAACCTGACCGAAACCCTGGATAAAGGCCGGAAGATTGGAATCAGAGCCTGTATATCTCGAACCCGCTGTTCGGGCGGGTAAACCCGAAACTGCGCCGAGTCGAGAACCGCTCCGATGAAAAGGAGCTTCTGAGAGGGACACAGGTGTGACTTCGACACATTGATGGAGAACCCCAGCTGGTGCAGGAGATCCGCCGTAGTCTGGAGGTGGCTGACGACTGTCTGGGGCGAGCCCGCCTTCAACAACCAGTCGTTGAGGTAGGGAAAGACTGAGACCCCCAACCTGCGCAGATGAGCTGCGACCACCGTCATCACCTTCGTGAACACCCGTGGGGCGCTGGTAAGGCCGAAGGGGAGCACGGTAAACTGAAAGTGCTCGTGGCCTACCGTGAACCGCAGGTAACGCCGATGGGCCGGCAGGACCGGGATGTGGAAATACGCGTCCTGCAAGTCCAACGCTACCATCCAGTCACCTGGGTCTAGGGCAGCTAAGACCTGAGCCAGAGTCAGCATTTTGAACTTCTCCTTCCAGAGGAAGCCGTTGACGTTCCTCAGATCCAAGATAGGGCGTAGGCCCGCTTTGCCCTTCTTGGGTACCAGAAAGTAGTGGGAGTAGCAACCACGTCCCACTTCTGGCCCAGGAACGCGCTCGATGGCCCCCTTGGCCAAGAGGGCCGAAACTTCCTCCTGCAGAAGCCGCAAGTGATCCCCCGATACGCGGTGGTGTTGAGGTGGCATGGCTTGAGGAGTCGTCTTGAAGGGGAGGGAGTAGCCCTTCCGGACGATCTGCAGCACCCACCTGTCCGAAGTGACAGTGCGCCAGTGAGAGTGGTGATGGCGAACCCTGCCTCCCACTGGCGTCACATGGGCCGAAAAGCACGGACTAGGAGGGTTTAGAGGCGGATGCTGCGGGGGAAGGTGTGGACTGACCTCGCCTGTTTCCCCGACCGCCTCCACGGCGGTTTCCACGGCCGCCGCCGCGCTGGATGGTAGTCTGCGGCGAGTGGCTGGCGGCACGTGTGGGGACAACCCTTCCTTGGCCACGAAAGGAGCGAAAGGCACCTGTTTGCTGGCGCGGGCCGAGAGGCCCAAGGACTTGGCCGTAGCCCTGGAGTCCTTAAAGCGCTCAAGCGCGTGGTCTGCCTTGTCGCCAAAGAGGCGACGGCCATCGAACGGCATGTCCATCAGAGTGTTCTGGACATCTGCCGAAAAATTGGCGGATCTCAGCCAGGCGTGGCGTCTCACCGCCACCGTCGTAGCCATCGCTCTGCCTAGCGAGTCGGTGGTATCCAGCCCACACCTGATCGAATACTTGGCTGCATCCCGGCCTTCCACAAGGGCTTGGCCGAGTTTGGCCAGTACCTCCAACGGGCACTCTGGCAGCACCTCCGCCACTGTCTCCCACAGAGAGTGGGTGTAGCGGCCCAAGAGGCATGTGGTGTTGGAAGACCGCAGTCCCAAACTAAGGGAGGAGAATATCTTTTTGCCATAATTCTCATACCTCTTGGATTCCCTGTCCGGCGGAGCAGTCGGGAATGCGGTCTGGGAATTAGAGGCCTGGATGACCAGACTCTCGGGGGTGGGGTGGGAGGACAGGAAACATGGGTCGCCCAGAGCCGGGCGGTGGCGTCTGGCCACATTCCTATCTACGGGCTAACCCGTAGCGGGCCTGGACCAAGTGGCCAAAAGAACGTTGGTCAAGGCCTCATTAAAGGGCAGCAGAGGCTCAGTCGAGCATGACTGCGGTTTAAGGACCTCTGTGAGCAGGTTAGTCCTCACGGCCGCGACGGGGAGCTCAAGGCCCAAGGCCTTGGCAGCCCTCGTCAACACCACACCATAGGTAGCCCCCTCCTCTGAAGCCACGGTAGGAGGAGAGACAAAACCAGTGTCTGGAGAGGTGTCCAGGCCACTGGCCTCCCCAAGGTCTCCTGCCCAGTCCTCATGAGACTGACACTCCTTGGTCAGAGGGTCCTCAGACCCCTCCCAATCCTCCTCTTCACCCATCTCCTGAGACTCAGGGTTGTAATTGAATGGGTTCGGTTCGTAGAAGTGGAAATCTCCAAACGGCGTCGGGTGCGGCGCCGCTCCGACGTCAGAACCTAAGCAAAGGAGGTATCAGGGGCGGCGCCGCCCGAGGACGGCGCCGGGGGTGACACCCGACGGACCGACGCCGGGGGGTCGTAAGGTCCACCGGTGACGATCCAGAGCCCGAGGAAGGCCCAGCGGCGTCCCGCGGCACCGGGCCCGAAGGTGCCGGCGGCGCCGGAGCCGCTGTTCCCTGCGGCGCAGGAGCCGCTGTTCCCTGCCGCGCCGGGCCCGAAGGCACCAGCGGTGTCGGGATTGTGGGGCCCTGTGGCGCCGGGCCCGAAGGCGTCGAAGCACCCGACGGGGTCGAAGCCCCCGACCCGCTAGGGCTCCTAGACGGGTCCGCTGGGCCCGAAGGCGCCGCGGAGCCCGTCGGAGGAGAAAGGGACCTCATGGCCATGAGGAAGCGCTCAATCTCCTCCGGCGTCGCGTCCTGCCCAGGGACCGGAGGGTGTGGGGCGGGACGAGACGCCCGCGACTCCGAAGGAGCCGCATGGGCGGTGTCACCCGAACCCCCGGCCGCATCGCGCGAGCGTCGGGGGGAGTCAGAAGAGCGATGACGTCTCTTCGACTTCTTGTGCTTCTTACCTGACGACTTGGACCCAAAGGAGTGGTGCCGACTCCCGGAGCTGTGACGGCTCAGTCTTCGCGACCTGTCCCTCAACCTCCCGTGGGACCGGGACCTCACTCGGCGCGGGGCCGACTGCCGGAGTTCGAGCCGCCTGCGGGACCACTCCCGCCTGGCTTTCCTCGAGAGGGCCCGACAGTCGGGGCAGGCCTCGTCGTCGTGGTCAACGCCTAGACAAGTTAGGCACAGGCGGTGAGGATCCGTGACCGACATGGTGCGGTCGCAATCGTCACAATGCTTGAAACCAGGCATCCCTACGGCACCGATCGGAGTCGCAAGACTTCAAGAAGTATCAAAAATGATCTCAAAAAAGTTAGTCAAAAATTCACTGGGTTACTGCTTTTTCCAGATCTGCCCTGGCTGGCGCGGAAAAAAGAAGAACTGACGTCAGCACGCGGAGGCGGCGTCTAAGTACTCCAACGATGTTATCACGGCGCCCACGACGGACGCGGAGCCGCAGACGACGCCTACCGACGCGCAAGGGTACTGCTACGCAAAAGTTTCCGGATCCAGTCTGACGCCTGGGGATATTCTAAGGTAAGGAATCTATCACTAACGTGTCTCTTTCAGATGTATATTGCGTTAATTTAGAGTAAAAGAAGCTCTTATCAGAGTGAGGCATGTGTGAGCCACTAACAGGTGCGTAGTGATTGACTAGAGGGATAATAGCCGGTATAGGAGAGTGAGGAGTCTAAACCAGACCCTATTGTAATGCATATATTGAATGATTTAAGACCATTCCAAGGCTTGGCTTGTGACATTACTAGTTTGGCCTCCAAATTTGTTTAGACATCATTTCGGGATGGATAGTTTCTGATGTGGCCACAGCAAATGAGCCTGGCCGGTTAATGGGAAAGGAAGTTATCCATTAGATACTTGGTGACTTTCCTTTTTAAACTTTTTTTTTAAAACCTAACCCTGCAGTCATGAAATATTTCTATATGTATATTGCCATTGCTTGGCATAATTGGTTGCAGTGTGCGATTGTCAGCATGGGGCAGATTATGGAAAATGGATTTAACTGAAAGTTGGCAGGTCTTACCACAGCCAGTTTCTGTGTTGTGAAGCAGTAAATCGAAAAGAATGACCGGGTACATGTCACTGTGACGGGCTGGTGACTGGCTGTGCCCAGAAGGCCAGATCAGCAAAGGGGAAGTACTGATGGAATGGCACTCCTTGAAACCTCTGTTGTTCCGATGTTTTGGCATAGTCCATAGGGTCACATCCAGCTTTTGATGGCCAAAAGGTATTCGGACAACCTGGAGTCCTCTCTAAAGTTGTTGCTGAGGTCAGTTAGAAGTTGTCCTTGGACAACGTTTTGCAATAGATTCCCCGCTCTAAATAGACAGGCAGTGCTAATGGTGGTGTCTTTGCTGATATAGCGGATTTTGCAGTCAAGTGGGGGGTGTCTGTTGTGCAGTGCTAATGGTGGCGTCTTTGCTGATATAGCTGACTCTGCACTCAAGTGGGGGGGGGGGGCGGGGTGTCTGTTGTGCAGTGCTAATGGTGGCGTCTTTGCTGATGTAGCTGACTCTGCAATCAACGGGGGGAGGTGTCTGTCAAGTCAATTGTCCCAGTCTGATCTGTTGGATGCAGTGTATGAAGAAAGGTCATAGCTATTCCCAGGCTTTGTCTGAGATACTGACCGAGTTATTCAGATGCAGGTGGATTATGTATCGGGCTTCTGTGCTGAAGTCTGCCGAGACGTTGAGTAGGACTAGTGCTAGTGGGCGTCTCTAAACACTGCAAGCCATTTCCCTAATATGTAAGATGCAGTTTCCCTACCTCTTAAAGGGCATACACCTTATTTGCTCCTGAAATTGGTAGAATGAATACCTGGGCTTCTACAATCTGAGCCACAAAATGTAGACTAGAGATGGGTCAAAAACTAGAAGTAATAGATGAGTCCAGTACATTTTTTTTAAGCAATGAGAGGACACAGCTTGTTTATTGACCTCTCTACAGTTTGCATTAATGATCCATGTAATGTGCATAGCCATAACTCTGATATACTACTTTACTAGTGAGGTGGCCCATGTTCTTTAAGGAGTCCTGATGGTCTTAAATTAGCGACAAGGATAGCCATTTACTTTCTTGATACAAATTCTACGGAGATCCCCCTTACTAGTGAAGTGACCTGGCGGGTAAGGCAGAAAGCCTATGCAGTGGTCAGATTCTACTTTGAATCTTGTCTTAATATCTTGACTTTTTGAGGGAACCGTAGTGTGCCAGGCAGTAGCAGTGAGGTTACTTTGAGGTTCACTCTGTAAACTACATCTTAGGATAACAAGCATTGAAAATGCAATAGGTCTCGCCTTTGATTAAGTTAAAGCCATTTGCTTTGCTACACAATACCATTAGCAAAGCAAATGGCTTTAACTTAATCAAAGGCGAGACCTATTGCATTTTCAATGCTTTTTTTTTAACATGTCTTACATGCAATATTATTCTTTTGTGTAATGGATTAGTGTTCATTTTACAATGATGAGTTAATGCAAGGCTCTTTTTTTGTTGTTATTGTTGTGGGTGTTGTTTGTGGTGCATGCCAGTGTACATCCTATAGAGAGTATGTTGTATGTGCGCTATGCTGTATGCACAAATAGAGGCATGACACATTACCTACATTTATTTTGAAACCAAACACAACCTATATGTGTAGTGAGACAATATAAAAATGGTACTTACCAGCCTCCACTCCACCAAGAACTCACCCCATTAGGAAACCGCTGCAAGGATAACGTCAGCACAACGGGGAAATCTAAATTTGCTCGGCGCAAACTCGCAGACGTGCGCCGCTTGTGACGGTAGACAGTCTGTTGCGGCAGACGGTGGTTCAGTCAGCAACCATCTAAATACGGCAGGCAGGACTCAGTCAGCTCTAAGGAGTACTTGTAACTGCCACCACGGAGAAAGGACGGGAGTCCGCCAAGATCTAAATCAGGCCCTCAGTTCCGAAAAAACTTAGAGTACACATTTGCATTGGCCAGACACAAACACTGCTGTCATATGTAGCCAATTAATCCTCCACTAAGCACAAGTATAGGAGTAAATGAGTTTGCTTAAGTCACACGACTTTTCAACATTGACTTTGCCCTTTAAGGTCTTCTGCAGATGATAGCTACCTAATTTACAAATCTTAGATGTCTACTGCATACATTACCCCTTTGCTATGACTATCCTAATAAGACTGGAAATCTGTTCTTCTAGAAAAGTAATGGAGTTAACCCACACTTCTACATGAACATGTTTCAGTTGCAGATTCTGTCCTCACTGGCATCTCAGCTTGCTCCTTTCTCTTTTCCTTTTATGACCACATAACGGTCATTTTCAGCAGTCACATATGAAAGAACAAAGTCATCATCGCAGTAACAACAGATCATCAATACTGAGAAAACATATTACAGATATCACTAGTTATCGATGCTAAGTGATGTTGATAACAACTAGCAGTTTTGAACAGAAAGTAAGTTGCAGCCATACCCACCTTCCACATCAGTCTGGTTGAAGCTGGAAGTCGAGAATGATGGAAATGTCAACTTCCACGGTCTTTAGAGCTCTCTCTCAAGCCCACACCACTATTGGCCCTCCACCTGACCGCTTTCTCCTGCTCTAAGCAGGTGGAAAATGTCAACAGATGTATTCAAGAATCCGGAAAAACCAACAGAATAGAATCTGGTAATGTAATTCGGGTTCAGCTGGATGTTCCCCATTCTCGAGGAAAAACTCATATGGCTGGTTGTAGGTATGGTGATACTGACCGGAATCGGATATTCTAGTCCCCCAAAATCCATACACCAAAGTTTGGAAACCTCATAAGGTCTCAGAGCAAAAATTGCTCTGTCATTTTTTGCCAGCAATGGAGAGCCAAAGCCCTAGTACACATTACAGCAACAGTCAGTCCCTTAATTGATTTGACTGCTTACTGCAAGTAGGAGACCCATACACAAAGATTTTCCTTACAAAATTAGATTTTTATTTATTTTATAATCTTATAAAGCGCACAGCTACCCAAAAGGGTTTCCTGGCGCTAAGCAGAACAAGAAACCAAATTGCCAACTTAATATAGCCATGTCTTCAAGCCACTTTGGAATGCACACAGAGAAGTACAGGCTCCGAGGGATTTGGGAAGTGAGTTCCACTGTCTCGGACCCAACACTGTAAAAGGAAGCCCTGCGATCTGAGCCAGATGGAACCTGGATACAGTGCAAAAGGCCACGTTGGAAAATCTCAGGGAAGCAAAGGGATGTAAGGAGTCACTTGGTCCTGAATATAGCGTGGACCTATTCCAGCTTTGACCTTAAAGGTGTAACAAAGATCCTTGTATTTAATCCATTTGGTGACTGTGAGCCAATGCAGCTCAAGGAAGAGGTGTGAGAATTAAGCGTGCTTGTAGGAAGGTGGATATCCGACTATGGTTAGCCCCAACTTTTTGCCTGGTGTTTTGCTGTTTTTTCGACTTAGTTGACCTGGGACCCTGCTATTCAGGGCCCCAGGCCTACTGCTCTCTCTGTAAAATGGATTCCATGTACCTTAGGTACATATCTAATTGGATAAAGTGTCACCTTATCAGTCCCTGTACAGTGTACCTTAGGTACCCAGGGCATAGGTGTACCCAGGGCCTACCAGGGGCTGCAGCATGTATTATGCCACCCCTGGCTGGCCATCCAAATCTGACACAACTGGCTGCACGACAGCTGGGGCAAGGTGGTGTAATCACCCTTTGCTTTAGATATAGTATTCCTATATCTAACCCTAAAATGGACACATGTATTCCTATCAGTCACTCCTATGGCAGGCCTTATCAATCCTGAAGGCAGAGTGTTTGGAATTATGTGAGACGGTGCTCTGGCATGAGCTGAGCCCGTTTGCAGTTTGCGGAACCAAGTCCTAATAGCTGTTCCATTAAAACGCGTACAATATACTCTTAAGTGCCTTATAATCATCGCGGTTATTTGCCAACTTTGGTATCGCTTTATCAAAACATGTCGAGTAAGGTGTCATACGAATTGGAATACTAACCCCTCGCCAATTCTGGCGACGGGGTTAGCATTCCACCCTTCTAGAGGGACACGACATGTATGTAACTGTGAACTCCGGTTAAAGTTAACTCGAGCCTCAGCATCACAAAATGGATGCTGCCACCACAGACACAAGTCTGACCTCCTGCTGCTGGGAGTCCTTCCAGCGAGGAGAGCTTGGACAAAGGGTTTCCTGTCAGGGGCGGTGCTAGCACCATCCCAGACAGGGTTTTGTGTATCCCAGGTAGGCAGGGCTGAGAGGAAGGTGACTGCAAGTGGCACCCCGGTGCTCACTGTGCATATGCCGGCTTGAACCAGTTCCAGGGGCACACCAGCCCCTGAGCTGGGGAAAGTCCAGACAGGGGAGAGGGGTGTAACCACCCCCCTTCCTGGTCCCACCTATGGGCAGGACCTAGTCGCGTGCTAGCCCCTTTCTTTAGTATAAAGGTAGGAGCGGGCCCCCTTCCCAAATTAGACAATTCTGAATCTTGATGACTTTCCATAAAAGAACTCTTGAACATTTCTGAAGACTCTCCCTTGTGGCTAAGGAGTAGCCACCCTGCACCAGCGGGCACCATCTAAGCGCATGTGGTTTGCTGTAAGTCCATCCTCCGGATCAAGACTGCCCAGCTCGACGAGACTGGGATTCCCTGCCATCTCTGACCTCTACCTACATCATCAGCCCAGCTGAGATTCGTGGGTGTGACGAGACCCGAGGGACCGGCCATCTTCAGAACCTGCACGACGCTTATCCAGCACGACCGCCGAGGGATCCTCGAGTGAGTGCTTTGGGGTTTGAGAAGCCCTAACCCTGAGCAGCACCAGTACCGAAGTCCAGCCCCCCAGCATCCACGAGATCTGCGTGGGGCCCTTCTGCTCTTTGCTGCTCACCGCGTTGTCCGGCCACTTGCCTGCTGGCTTGTAGCCCTCCTGACGACGAACCACGACACTTCCATCGCTGGTCTGGTTGCTCCAGACTGGCCCTTGCTCCCCTCCAACAGAGGAGCACCCCGGACCCTCCTGGTCCACTCCAGACGCCATCTTGAGTCCACCTCGTGGGCTTGCCTTTGCCAAGATTTGTTGCCCCAATCCTGGGTCCAGCATCGCCGACAGCAGACACCTTCGTGGGACAGCTCGCACCTCCATCCTGGTCGCCGACAACGCCTCCTGGCACGAGAAACTGCAGAGCCCAGCGTCGCCCACTCACCTGGTCGAGGTGACTTCATCCGGTGCCATCCTGGTGCCCATCTGATCACTGGCTAGTGATCAAGAACTGAGTCCCCTCTGCTTTCAGGTCCTCTTCAAGTCCGATCCAGGCTTGGATCACATCGAACTTCATCACTGGTCGCCTGCCAGCAACTTCTTCTTTCAGGCTCCATTGACTGTAACGAGGATTCCCGACGTCTTTTGAACCATATGCAGCCGCAGCCCCTGGGCTAGGTAACTCGAGCATTTCCGTGCTCCAACGTAGGTTCACTATCCAAGTGTCCAGATCCTTTTTCGTTTTCAGCCTAACTAGTCGGATTCGTCCGATAACACTAACTTTAGGAAATCTAGCATCCATAGACCTTGTCCCGCATCCCGCGTGAGAGTGCACACTCTGCACCCGATCTCCCTAGGCCTCCTGCTCCTAACCTGAAGGTTCAGTAGTGTAGTCCTAGCGATCCTAAAGCCTCTGGATCCAGTTACTTACCTGCTAGTATTTCGCATTCCACTTTTGTAGTATATGGTTTTTCGTGCCCCTCTGGCATGTGTGTAAATTGTGCAACTTAAAGTATTTTCTTAAGAGTTTTGTTGTGTGCTTAGCTCCCTGACTCATAAAGAGATCAGGGTAGACTTGTTATAAATAAATATCCTTTAATTTTCATAACAACTTGTGTGGTGTCCTTTCACTTGGTGTTCAAGGGGTATATGTGATGGTATAACAGCTGGCTTAACACGCCCTCTAGAGTTTAGCCTAAAGACTGCTCTTGTCCATGCTACTAGGATAGCTGGTCTGTAAGGTTGACTTACAACCAATCATCAATAAGGGTTGTTTGGAATGATACACAGTGATCACTAGAATAGTGATCACTACATATCAGGCCAACTTCTCACAGTGCTTACGAAGCCGAAACAACAATATGGCCGCTGAGTTCTGGACTATCTACAGACGCCTGATAAATGCCTGGTCTATTCCTAAATGTAAGATGTTGCCATAATCCAATCTGGATAAGATAAAGGCTTGAATCAAAGACCTTTGGATAGATTGAGGGATCATCCTGATGATCTTTATCTCCGTTTCAGCACAGCAAAACAAGTAGAGGTAACTTTAGACACCTGGGGTTTCATCAATAGTTTATCATCAAGAACAAAACCTAAGTTCTTAACCTTGGGGGTAAAATTGGAGAGCTGTCCTAAGGATTCTAGCCAGTGTTAGGACCCCAGAGTTGAACGTGCTTACCCAGGACCATGACATCCGTCTTATCGCCATTGAAATTGGGAGAGTCAAGACTCATTTAAGTAGCCACTCGACTCAAGCCCAAGTTGAGATCCGAAGGTCTATGATCCTGTGCAGATGACAGAGAAAAATATAATTTGGGTGTCATTTGCGTAAGAAAAAAGAGCCAAACCGCAACTCTTCACTTAGATCTTAACTGGGCCAAAGCATATCCTTCCAACCAAAAGAGGACAGTTTTTCAAGCAAGATGGAATGAGACACAAAATCAAAGGTCACGCTAAGGTCTAATAGAATAAGTGCAGTCGTAGCACCTTCATCCAGGGGTTGTCTAAAGTGCTTGGTGACTTCAAGGAGGGTGAATTTAGTGTTGTGTCTAGCCCCGAAACTCGATTGTGAGGGATGAAAAAGCCCTTTAGCCTCTACATAAGATGCAAGTATCGCATTCACATGCTTCTCTTTTATTAAGCTAGTATTAGTTTTACACAACCTCTCACATCCTCCTTTCTTTAATGCTTGTAATATGAGAGGTTGGTGTTGAAACAACTTTCCCGCCCTCCCTGTTGTCTCAATCAACAAAGATCTTGTTTTTGGTGAATTTCGTTATGTCACCTATACATTTTAGGTATTGCTTTGAGTATGCTTTTAACCGCCTTGCAAACCATGTAATAAAAAAATGAGAAAGAGGAAAAGGTTGCTACCTTGTTGTCCTGGTTCTGCATCGTAGGTATCTTCATTGAAGTCATAAACACTAGAATAATTCTGCACCACATGCGTAAATCCCAGAGCACTTCTTTGTATATAAAATCCATGTAAAAATTCCATAGAGTGTTAATGTTCATCTGATTGCATGATAAAACACTCTGAACGCCTACCAGAGGCTCAATTTCTTTTTCTGGGAGAATACAATGACTGATTACCAATTTAAAGAAGGCATTGCAGCATGGTGCTCAGAAAGGTGAAAAAGTATAAAGAATGGAAAAACAAATTGAAGACTGAAGTTACCATAAAGTTCTCAACCCACAGCGCACTCTACTGCAGTTTGACACACAGAACCAGTTCATTTTTACAGTAATATATGTACTGATTTAATAAACTGTTATTCGCCTTCCAATGCCCAATAGTAGCCCAGTAGGCAGGTGGGTTATTTATGAATTCAATGACTAATCCTATGATGTAGAACCACAACTACAAGTAAGTAACCTTTTTTTCTGCATTGAACAATCGTTATTGATAGTCAAACGGTAGAAAGGAATAGCAAGCTTATGACCGCCTTAAACTGTGTCTGCTGGCGAGCAGGAAGAGAATTAAATGTTTTACTTTTCTTTCTAAATTAGTGTATGAAATTACCTAGATAAAGTAGCTAAGGCAATATACCCGCTCACTTACTATGGCGAGTTAGATTTTGTAAAGGAGAGCTGACAATCAACAGGTTGAGATGCCAGGACCTTACAATCCGTCCAGCACCAATACCTGGGGTACCAGAAAGTTTTCAGCAGTCAAGGATTATTGGTGGTCCAGCCTGGACTCCCACACTAGGAAATCAGATTTGACTACTGGTAATGGAGGAAGAAAGAAGAAGGACCAAAGAGATTGAGAACTGAAGACCTGCACCAAAGATTGGTATAAAACCGTGTCAGGCTGCTTGCACTTTGACTTTTGCTCTGACCTACTTCGCCAAGAGCTGGACATCTTCCCCAAAACCGTTGAAGGACTGCCCAGCTCCTCAACAACCGGGAAAGATCTCCCTTGGAGTAGAGGAGCTGCTCCCCTGTGTCTGCAGGCACCACAAAGCATCTGCAGGTCCCCTGTGTTGTTAGCCGTCAGGCTCACTGAAGGAGCAGCACAACATTAGAAACATGTTCGTACTCCAGGAGGTCGGATCCATCTCCTTGCCAAGTTTGAGATGCTAGGAACCCCCAGGAGCAGCCCAGCACCAAAACCCGGAGTACAGAGCAGTTGCAGCAACCAAGGCTTGCTGGTGGTCCAGTCCAGAAAGCAAGACCTTCCGTCGAGGGATTTTAGGATCCACCAAGCCACCAATGAGATTGACCCTGCTGGCCTGTTTTCCCTCCGAGGTAGGTCTGGGTTACTTATTTCTATAACCCGACCTTTACATTTCTTCATTGTCGGAATGCATGGTTTAATACGGTGATCAGCTTTCCCTGCAGAATTCTTGGTTGGATTAGTCGGTTTCAGAACCAATGTCTCAGGTACTTTTTACCGATATCTCACTGGGATTACTTGCAATTCTGAATGCAGGGTGCATCATCATCATTTGCACGTTTCCTTATTTTTCAGTCACATTTTTGTTGTCCATTGAAACATTGTTGTTTAGATTGGGGTGTTCCACCAGTTTATTTTTGAGGTTTGGATTTTGATTGCATTTTTTTTACGCATCACATTTGACTATATCCTTGGGAACTCAAACCTTTAACTTCGTCACTTAGCACTGGTTTCTCATTTTGTATCCACTTAGAGATTAATAAAAACATTTTCATCAATGACCTTCAAACGTTCCTGACAAAAAGCTTTATATGCTTTCACCAGTTGAATGCTGGGAATTGTAGTGTAGTAACAAAGCAACGGGGTAACTCAAAATTAACCAGAAGGACCTAGGTAACTTATGACACAGACAAACAATGGTCCGATCGGAAAAAGCAACAAGAGGCTTTGGAGAACTGAATACAACAAAACATCTCCTACCACTACATGGAAAAGAAGAAAAACAGTCTCATCGATTAAATCCACAGTTACAAGTGAGGGCAGCAGACAAGATTTCAAAACCAGAAGATTAAGACACATACACTTAATGGCATTTCTGAAAGTTTAGTTACATACAAGTCAGACTCAAACAAGATTCTTATTTACACATTAAATTGAAAACTCTTAGATCCACAAATGGATAAAGATGAGTGCTCAGAGAAGGTGAGTGTATGGATAAGGAGTAGAAAAAGGAAAAGAAAAAAGGAGAGGGTGTCCTTAAGACCTTTTCACAAATCATATTATTGTACATGAAAGCCTGTCCAGTATACAATTTCTAATAACCTATATCGCATCTAGAAGTGGTTCAGTTGTTTGCACAGATATCCAAACGATCCAGGCTTAATGAAAGAGCATGGACATTTCAACCTGACACCCAGGGAGGGAAAGAGGCCACTGAATGCCTCAAATGCAGGTCTTCATCACGACTAGTAAGGTGAAGGAGCGACCAGGATGCCAAAGTCATGCAACAGAGAAAATAGACCTGGATAATTCCATGAATAAGAAGGGCCCAAAGGTTCCACTCTGATGGGTGAACAATCTCCACTTTAATATGTGGTAGTACCAGTGACCAAAATTAAGAGAACACAAGCTTTCACATTCAGCTTAGTCGCGTGGTTCAGCCTCATTTCCACTCAACTGCTATGGCCAGGAAAAGATCCACAACTGGGGTTTGGGACACACAAAATGGAGTTAATCACACGAGCACTGCAGCTGCTACAGCGAATGTATCCTCTCTCAAAGTCGGGAATTGTAGTGTGACATGAAATTTTTGGGAACCTCTTTTACAGCTAGGGTTTTCACTTGGATCGCCGGACACAGGATCTACATGACTGACGGCATGTTAGCAGCAATTCTGTAAAGCTAAAGTAGAGCAGACAGACTTCTTCTTGCATTGTGTCATGAGCGCATTCTTTCTTCTTTACGCATTGACGCCTTTTTATGTTTGAACCTATGATGTGACTTCACATGCGTAGTCATACCTGCAATCAGTGATTTTCCTTAACCCCTTCCATGCGGCCGCGATTCCCCTCGTGTGCTGTAAACAACACGAACAGGGGCGGGCCGTGACGAACCCCAGCCGTCGTCAGCACACGAGCACTGTAGTGCATGACGGCTGGGGTTCGTCATCAGCATGGAAGGGGTTAATGAACAAGTTACTTACCTTTGGAAACAATATATCTGTAAGAGACATATATTAGTTATATATACACCTTACCTTAGAATTCCCCCCCTGGCATCAGACTAGATCCGGAGAATAGTTTTCTCAGCAGTACTCCTGTGTGTCGGTAGGTGGAGCACCGGCGCCAATCCGGATCCAGGCCTGGATTCCCAGGGGCCCTGCGGTGCAGAGGCTGGAGCCACCAACATTGAAGGCTTAGAGCCCCCAGCTGAGTCCACGGGGCTCGAAGGCACGCCGGCAGAGTCGGGCTGCACAAAGATGGAATGGAGGGCTTCGTAAAATGCACGAAGCTGGGCAGGGGACGCTCTGGCTCCCGGAAAGGGACAGACGCGCAGAGCAATCTCAGCAGGCTCCGAGGGAGGAGCTTGAGAACGACAAACCTCCGTGTACCGCGTTGCGTCGGCCAACAGACGGGGAGAAGGCAAAGAGTGACAATGCTTCTTCGCATTCTTCTTGACCCTCGACTTACCCAATGACGAAGACTTCAATGACAAATGGTAGTGGTGACACCGCGACCAGTCTTGCGATCTTCCCCTCGACCGGGACCTCGAACGGCACGAAGCTGACTGCCGGGCCACCAAAAGCTTTTGGGACTGTTCCCGCAATGACTTAGGATTCAGGGCCCGGCAGTCGGAGCACGACTTCAGGTCGTGGTCGCGCTCCAGGCACCAAAGGTACATGAGGTGCGGATCGGTGACCGACATCAGCTTGTGACAGGAGTCACAAGGCTTGAAACCGGGTCGACCACTTGACATCCCTCATGCACCAGTAGTGGTAAAGACTTTAAAAAACTGGATCTGCGTTGGCTGGCGCGGAAAAATTAAGAACCGACGTCAGCCCGCAGGGGCGTTGTCTAAGTAGATAGTGCAATGTCATCGCGGCGATCACGAGGCAGACGACAAACGCGCAGTCGACCGACGCCACCTACCGACGTGTAGGGGTACTGCTGAGAAAAAAATTTATTCAGATCCAGTCTGACGCATGGGGTAATTTTAAGGTAATTAATCTATAACTAATAGTCTCTTTCAGATTTGTAGTTACCCCTGACGATGGTGATCCCCCAACCAAAATGCATTTGGTGTTTTAAGCAACTATGTTGGACATTTTCCTGTTTCAAAAGACGTTACATCTTTGTCACCTGCAGATGTGAAGTTAACATTTGCTAATTATACTTTATTCTACAAGCAACTTATAGCTTTCTGTTTCACATCACAAAAAACCATACAGGTCCGCCAGTCGCTGCCTGCAGCCTTTTTATACAGGGACAGAGAACTGCGAGAGTCTTAAACAGTGCAACCCAGTCAGAAAGCCCCACTGCACACAAGTGCCCCAGCCCGAGTTCGAGTCGACCAATGGTGTGGTGTCCCTGTGTGCCCAAGATCCTCAAGACTGGAGCCCCCTGTGGGTTCAACCGGACTGGTCCCCCACCAGTCCCCGCTTGCAGTCTCTTTTCAACAGGCCTGTCTCCCATTGACTTTAAGGGGGCACCCAATGCCAAAAATCACCTCTGCACCTGGACACCCCAGAGCCGACTGAGGTGACCTTTTGGTGATACCTTGGACCTGGCTCCATATATACCTTAGGTCCAGAAGAACAGTCCTGTAAGTCGCTGACAAGTGACTGTATGCAATATATGTTTTTCTCCATAGGATAACAGTACCGCTTTAAAGATACAAATAGAGTGCATTTTCTATTTCTTGAAAAATGACTATCTTAAAAAGTACTTAATTGATCACAATGATCTTAGTGTCTAAAATTATATAAAAATCAGTTGTTTTTTAATAAATTGGTGTTGGATTTCTTTATTGAGTGTGTGTCGCACTTACTGACTGCGTGCGAAATAAATGCTTAACACTATCCTCTGACAAGCCTAAACTGTGTGCTCACCATACCACAAAAAAGAGCATTTAGTGTTTATGCTTGCCTCTGTTAACCAGTAAGGGTAGCTCGGGCTCTCTACACAGTGTACCTCATTTTGGTGCACCATATAAAGATCAAGCTTCCTCAACATGCACCTGAAAAGTTCTCACATTATAAAGTTAAAAGGTTCAGTGATCATCATATAACTATTGCATAATAGTTTCAGCAAATATTTGTGATATTGTCTGGGTTATCCAGCAGCCAGAAAGCCTGGTCATGTAGTCAATGGCCAAGCAGGTTTCGACTTTAAAGTGTTATATAGTGCTCAGCTCTATTGTGTAGTCCTTAGTGGTGCCTTTCCAAGAAACCTAAGAATACTCCCAGTTGCTGCACACTATTTGCGGTAGCTCAAATGTGTAGCTATTCAGCCATTCTTATTTTTAACAGTGAATGCTAGTGATTTCAGTTTGAAAGTTGATCATACTTGGTTCACTTGATGAACTCTTAAATATGATCTGGTAACAGCACGAAAACGTGTCAATATATTTGATAGAATATTGGCTTCTAGGTTGGGCAATGAGAGTATCAATCATATATGAGGTAGGATACAAGTTTTACTGTTAAGTTTTTCCTGACTTGTATACATCAGATGGTGAGCAAAAGAAGATACAAAACAATGCTATATACCCTTTCTTTTCTCTTTAGCAGTGTGCTTTCCAACAGTCGTACCATGTTTAACATTTACACTTGGTAACTCATGAATGACAGGATCTTAAGCTGCTACCTACGTTTGAGGCAAGTGGTTTGTTAGGATGGAAGTCATTGAATGAACAATTTGGGACCACCAAGTGACACTATCACATGCATTCGCCCAATCCCAGTGGATCACTGCCCAGAGCAAGGAGAAAACCTGGCAAGTTATATGCCCAATTGGTCCTAAGATTCACATAATCTACTGGGTTAAAAGTAAGAGACACATCCATCAATGTGAATGCTCTGTTAGTATACACACTATCCAGTTAAACACACTATATGGTTAAATTCATTGTCTGGGAAGGAGATTCACTCTTATAAGCTTTTCATTATATTCATTTACATGCTCTATCAAATTATATACTGTATCAGTCCAATATGCGAAGCTCCCATCAGGATTATCATTCTTCCAACTGTTTTGACTACGCTACCTACTTCTCTTTATCACTGCTCCTCAAACTACCTGAAACAAAACAATGGAGACACATTAGGAAAATCTGTAATATTAAATAGGCCATTTGCTCAAATAATTGTCTGTATCAAACAAAGTAGGACCACAGTCTATAAGTACATACTGCATGGACTGAGACAGCAGCATCTGTTAATCCCTTTCCTTTAAACTAAGAATACAAATATCTTCTTATCCAGCACGGATATCTTTAATAGATTCACAGGCGTGAACATTTTCCCGGAGACTGGGATACATCAGTAGGCAATGCTATTAGAGCAGTGTATAATACAGCATTCAATTAGGTTGAAACAGCCATAGATATATGTAGCTTGTGCACATCATTTTAAGAGCCAGAATATGGCTAATCACGTGGGGACACAGTTAGCTCTGCTCCCCTCAACGATTCCAACTGCCACATTTTTCACACCCCAATTATGTAAGTGAAAGAACCTTTGAACAAGGATGAGGGAGGATCGCATGGGAATATATGAAAGATACTAAAGCTAGAAAACAGTAGTTACAGGTAAAGTAACTTTTTCTTCTCAGCATTGGATGTTTCATAGATTCACATGTTTGAATACAAAGATGTAATAGTATAAAAGTGGAAGGCAGGAACAAGACTTAGTTTACGAAAGTAGGTTTCAAAGCGCTGCCTGTGTATCTAAAGGCTCTGCTCTGAGCCGCTTCTTAAGGCCTGCGTGCTTATCGAAGGAATGTGTTCTCTTCCAAGGACTGTCCTGCAGATACCCTACAGAGGAACCCCGGGCAAAGAACTGCTGACCCTATCCGGCCTTGGGTGGAGTGAGCGCTGATGCTGCCAATTAATTGTCTAGCTGTGTGGGTAAAGATTCCCACAGGATACAATCCAATGCAAAATACACTTTGTTACACTTACCTAAAATCACTAAAAACTTGGTGTGAATGTGTAGGAAGCTGGCTTTTTATGTATTGTACCAATACCAGGTACACTATTTAGAAAGTTCAGACGACCCTTATTGGCTTACAGGGCTTAAATTAATCATCCCAAATGTTCTCTTTTGTGGTAGTGTGGGTGAGCAGTTTAGGCTTATCAGAGTCGAGTTAAGCATGTGTTGCACACACAGAGTCAATAAATGAGACAAACACTCAAGAAGAAACTCAAAACCAATTTAGAAAAAACAGGTATTTGTGTATGTTTTTAAACCTATAAGTTTGTAATTGGGTAAGTACTTTACAAGATATCAATTTTTACAGGTAAGTAAAAATTTCACACAAATGCATTTTTTACACGGTAATGCTTTGCTATAGAGAAAGAAACATATACTACATACAGGTGCTTGCAATCGTATTTCAGGAGGTCATCTTTAGGAATAAAAATCCTAGGAGGCCAAGGTCCCAAGAACCACAGCAGTTTGAGTTTACCTGCCCGGAAAGTTTGGGTGCAGAGGTGCTAGATGGGTTGGTAGCATTGTGTGCTACACCTTTGGCTAAGAGGGGGCCACCTAGAAACAAGCTGCAGATGGGGACAAGTCCAGGAGTTTCCAATAGGGTGCTCAGCACATGTGGTTCTTGGAAGCGTGGACCCAGGCCAGGGAGCTCGGGTGCAGAAGGTTTTTTGTCGGCTAGTCCTGTGGGTCAATGGCACTCCTGAATCTCGGTCAGATCTGCAAAGTGGGTAAAAACAGAACAACTTGGCCACTCCTGGTGCTGGGCTCTGCGATGCAGTCGTCCCTCATCGCCTGGTTGGTCTTTTCAGGGTTGGAGTCCGGATTAAACTTCAAACACGCTTTGGTTTCTGCAAGAGGTCTGGTATCCTGGGTATTGGTGCAGGGCAGCTCCTGGGGACTCTGGGTGTATTCACACTTGTTGGGGAGACGGATCTGACCTACTGGAGCATGGTGACCTCCTCCTGGATAGTTGCTGCATTGGTGGACCTGGTGAATAGCAGAGCTGTGAACCAGACGTTGCAGTCGGTGCAAGCAGGTTGCTGGGAAGTGGCTTCTTCACTTCAAGGGCGATGCGGACAGCTTGGTGAAGTGCTGGAGGCCCTCAGATGCTTTTGCAGGACGCACAGCTGCAGGACGAGTTGGGCTGTCCCGATTGTTGAAAAAGAAGCAGCAGGTCTGGCACCAAAGTCCACCGGTAGTCCACAGTTCTTGCTTCTTCAACTCTTCGTTGTCCTTCTTTTGTAAGGTGAATCTGAGTTCCTGGTGTAAGGGGGGAACCTAAATATTGCCTTTAGGGGCGTTAAGGGGGTTGAAGGCTAGTAGTCAATTTGCTACTTATCCTTGGGGTCGACCACTTCCTTCTGGGGAGTGGGCATATCCCCATCCCAGAGTTCCTAATTCCACAAAAATCAAGAAGGTGGAATCCTTCTTTCATGAGGCACATCAGGCAGTCCACCTTAGGGGTGTGCCAGGCCTGGCAGTGCACCTCGCCTCCAGGCATAGCTAATTTCTCACATGTCCTGGTGCCAAATGGGCCTCGGAGTGGGGTGTGGAGTTCTGGACTTTTTGGTTCCGTCCAGAGGTGTCAGGGTACAACACCCAAAGACCCCGGAGTCCCACCTGCCTTGGTGCACAAATGAACAGAAACACGGGCTTCTCGATGGTGGCGTCAAAGACCAAAGGTTTATTACTGCAGGGACACAGAAGTCACAGAATCTACACACGGGCAGAATCTAGGAGACTGTTCGATTTGTACATTGAGGGTTGCTCCTTATATACCAAAAATTGTGCTCTAGGCAAATATTTCACATGTCGGTACATTCCCAAACCTTTTGTGTCTCTAAACAATAAATATTTGGCGTTACACAGGAACTGTCGATAATATCTGATACCAAACATCACGAAGAGGGGTTCCCACCAGTCCATCACAATCCCTTGTCAATATTGCATTCAAGACCCGGACCGCCTCATCGTAAAGTTCGTTACCTCCCCCTAATAAAGGCCCAGAAGGAAAAGGAGCAGAGCCAGGTGCAGAAGATAGAAAACGGGATAAGAGATGTTTGTGGGTTGTAAATGGGCAAGGCTACCGGCTTCGGCCGCCTAATCATGATCAGGTACAATGGACAGGAAAACCAGTTCAGGTGGGCTGGCCTCGGGCAGAGGAGGCAGCCTTTGTCGAGTCATGCAGCTTCAGCGTGATCTGGTTTAAGGTGCACGTGTCATGTAAGAGGTGAATCTCCGGCTAAGGCTACGTGTCTTTAATCAAAGTGAAGTGAATGAAATGATCAGAGGCTATTGCATATGTGAGGGCAAGGAACCACAAAAATGGCGGCCATGATCTAAGATGGATGCCATGGGTAGATCAGAAATGTGTTCATAACAAGAGTGCTTTTGCTCGTAGCGTAGCGAAAACACTAGGATATACTAAATGGATCATTTGCGGTTCACTGATACCATTTTTATGTATTTCCGACAAACTTGAAAACACGGGTTCAAGTCGTCACGGAACCGTCACGGAACCTCAGACCCTCCTTTTGCCCTTACATAGGCAATTACTCAATCTATGTCTGAATCTAGTTCTATGCTCATCAGGTCAGTGACATGTTGTTGTATCATCATCCTTTCTCGTGTCTTTTCTCCAAATGCAGGTGGTTTCCTAAAACAGGTTGTAGCACAAAGACTACACAGAGCAGGACCACACTGGATAATCAGACAACATGAGAATAGTAATATTAAGATGACACCAATGACCATTAGAACCTTCCATCCCCACGCTGAGATCAGAGTCCAAACCCACTCCATAAAGGACCAGTTTCCCTCATCTACATGTATGGAGTCCGAAATCTTGTGCAACTTAGAGATCGCCTCGTAAACTGTTGGAGCATTATTAGGAATAAAGACACAGCAGCTCGATTGGATCATTCTGCATACCCCACCTCGATCTGCAAGTATAACATCTAGAACCATACGGTTCTGCAATGTCATGAGCCTATCCGCCTGAAGCTCAGCTGTCAGATTGCTAAGGGCACCAGCAGTTTCGGTAATAGTAGATTCAACTACCCGTGTTAGCTGACGTATGTTTCTACTATTGGCCATAGGCCCCCAGAACGGAAGGAAGCCTTTGAAGAAGTCTCCAGCTTCCTGACCAGCGGTATCTTCCTTACTGAAAACACCTCTAGCTACTCTTATTCTGTGGTAATCCGGTGAAGCAGTGTATGTCGGAGGCAACAATCGAGCAATATAACATGAACCTGAGAAGTCGGCAGGCAACCATGTATAAGCTCTGTCTCGACAGATGAAGTAGGTACCCCTGGCAGTAAGGAAGGCAGGGGAAGAGTTAGCCGGAAACACATAAGTCTCTACGCACTCACTCCTCCCTAGCTGAGCTCTCGGATTTCTCCCATTACCTTGCAAACAGACCTGACCTCGGTGAGGTACGACCCAGATTGGAGTTGAGCTTTTACGCTTGCTTTCTCCTAAACTAAGGCGATACTCTGAAGTATTCCAACTTAAATATACTCGCAATTCGTCTCTAGGGTAAGATGGAGTATTATTGACGTCTTTGATCATGTCAATAATTCCCTGGACTAAAGCTTTGTTGGCAGAGTTATATTTAGTGGAGCGTGGTGGGCGTGGAGGATAGGTCTCAAGAGCATAAGCAAAGATGGTTTGAAGGGCCTGAAATGATCCATTGTAGCTGAAAGGCAAAACCAGATAGGGAATACCTTTATCCATAGTGTGGGGTATCAAGCCACACACCCAACAGTCTGTCGTGTTAACTACCAGTTGGTGTTGGTGCAAGAGCTGTACAAAAGTATTATTAATGAATTCTGAGCGTCGAGCTTGCTCATGTTCCGGAAACGAGTGAAAAGAGTGTATAGAAGAAACAGTAGAAATAGCAGGATCAAGGGGAGGTACTGTAGATACTGGCACAAAAATCAAATTTATGCTAAAGACAATTCCACCCACCAGTGTTGCTAAAACAATCAAAAATGTAATGGCACATTGCATCAAGAAACATTTGCTATGAAGAATTCTATTTAGTCTGTTTCTGCGAACGTAAATCACATTTTCTCGTTGCAGCGCAGGAAGTTCCATCTTCTACAATCCGCTCGCGACCACTGATGATGTGTACGTAGATGAAAATGCCTCTGTCAGCCCTGGGAGTTCCCAGTACTAACAGAAAGATCGACCTTGTGTCAGACCCCTGCAAATTCAAACTAGGCACACAGCCACGACCCTACGGCTACCCAGACGGCAAGGCAATTTATTAAAAACAATAAACAATAGCAAACTTCCTGGCTGAAAAGCAAAAAAGTCCAATGTATATAAATATCAAAATCACAATATGCAGTTGCCTGCTTTATTAGTTCGTTTTATGGCTTCTAAGGTTGTATCTCTTCTTCACTGGTACTGTTTGATCGGAAAATAGTGTATCACTAGCAGCTGTTGTAGAGTTTAAGTTCGCAGATGGCAAAGTTTCTTTTGATGCTGGAGACAAATGTTCAATGTTCAAAGCAGTCTTTTCAGGAGGAGAGTCACGTTTCAAAGTGTCAATAATCAAATCGGCATCGCTGAAAGGGACAAATTTCGGAGTTGCTTCAGATTCGGAGGCACCAATTCCCTTCTTCACCCAGTCGTCGTAGGGCAGCGGCAGTGGAACACGCTTTACGTGAGAAGCGTGGATCCAGTGCTTGCGGCCAGCAACACGTACAGCTGTCCTCGTTGCCAGCAGGATTTGGAAGGGGCCGATGTAGCGAGGCTGAAGATTCTTTGTCCTCGCGAAGTTCCGGACCACAATGAAGTCACCCGGTTTCAGTTGATGCCCTGGACTCTCCGGAGGCTTTGGCAAAGCATCAAAAACCTGTTGATGAATAAGACTTAATTTAGCAGTCAAGTCATAAAGATAGTCTATCAACATAGGATATTCAATGGAGCAGAATTGTTTAGGCCTTGGCACACCCCAGACATTTGCCGGGCGGCCAAATACAATCTCATATGGAGAAAGCCCTATTCTAGAATGCACTGTTGCTCTCGTTGATAACAAGGCCAAAGGAAGTGCGTCTGGCCAAGCCAAACCTGTGGATGCTTGAATTTTGGCTATTTTAAGCTTGAGGGTGCCATTGTAACCCTCGACTAAACCAGCAGACTGGGGATGGTTCGCACTATGAAATTTTTGTTTCAATCCTAGACCAGCACACACACTCTGCATAACTTTCCCTATAAACTCACTTCCGTTATCTGACCATACAATCCGTGGCATTCCATACCTAGGGAAAAATTCTTTGAGAAGAATTTTGGCAGTTGATAAAGCAGTGTTGTCCTTTAGTGGGTATGCTTCTATCCACCTGGAAAAAGCACAAACTACCACCAGGACGTATTTTAAATTGTTGCAGCGTTCCATGTGAATGAAGTCTAACTGTATTACTTCAAAGGGACAGGAAGGAGGAGCAAAATGACCAGCTGGAGTTGGAGTTCCCTTGCCAGGATTATGCATCAAGCACACCATACAATTTTTCACCACTCTCTCTGCACACTTACTGATTCCCTCATTCTTCCAAACCGGAGCTAACATCTTACATATCCCTTTAGAACTTATGTGCGCCACTCCATGCGCCATCGTCACTACTGCAAGCACATACGCATCAGGCAACATCCAACGCTGCTGTTCTGTCAAATCGATCCAACATCCATTCGAGTCCAATTTGCCCGTACTTTCTCTCCATACGCGTTTCTCTTCCTCAGTCGCTTCTTTCTGAATCTCTTTCACACTTTCCATTGTGTCCTCACACATTCCAGACTCAGCAATCCATCTTGCAGACGTAGCAACATACATTCTACTCATCATGTCTCTAGCTGTCTGTTTAGCGGTTTCATCAGCAAAGGCATTTCCCCGACCAACATCATCCGTGATTGCTTTATGAGCACTGCACTTCACAATCGCAACTTCAGTCGGTAAGGTTAGAGATTCTAACAAGTCGTTAACTAGCTGACCATGTTGAATCTTAGTCCCATGGGACGTAATGAAACCCCTTTCTCTCCACAACCGGCCAAAACTATGGGCCGCGCCAAATGCGTACTGACTATCTGTAAACACATTCACTCTCTTTCCCTCAGCTAAAACACACGCTCTCGTAAGAGCTATTAACTCTGCAGCTTGGGCAGAATTCTGACTCACTCTTGCAGTCTCCACAATCGTCTTCAAAGTCGTTACCGCGTAGGCAGCAGTCACGTCACCATTCTCCAATTTAAAACATGACCCGTCCACATACAGCGTACCATCCGGGTCGGATAGAGGAGTATCCCTCAAGTCGATGCGACCTTTTGTCTCTTCTTCCGTTTTGAAATAATAGTCATGTGGCTCAGAATCACTCGACTCTTGATCAGTTGGCAACAATGTTGCTGGATTCAATACATTGCATCTTTTGATCTGAATATGACTCGCTAATAACGTCAGCTCGTAACCAGATAATCTCGCACTAGTAAGGTGTTGTGTCTTCGTTCGGTTCATGAGTGTGTCCACTGCATGAGGAACCATGACCACTAGCATATTGTTCATCACCAAACCAGCAGATTGCCGAATGGAAGCTGCAGCTGCCGCTGTAGCCCTCAAACAACTAGGCAATGCTCTAGCTACCGGATCTAATGTTGATGAGAAATACGCACAAGGGCGTTGTTTGTCACCAAATTTCTGTGTCAGAACACTCAACGCGCAACCTTCTCTTTCGTGAACGTAGAGCGTGAATGGCTTACTGTAATCAGGTGTGCCCAATACAGGAGCTGAACACAAAGCTTTTCGTAATTCAGCAAAACTCTTTTGACATTCATCAGACCATGGCACCGGACTCGGAACATTTTTCCCAGTCAAAGCTACCAATGGCTTTGCTAAAAGTGAAAAATTTGGGATCCATTGCCTACAGTAAGAGGTAATACCTAGAAAGGCACGTACTTCCCTCTGTGTGCGTGGAACACTCATCTGCGTAATTGCTTTTATTCTTTCTGGGGTCAACTTCCTTCCCTCCTTTGACAAGAGATGACCTAAGTAGGTTACTTCTTGGCAGCAATATTGCATTTTGGAAGGTGACACCTTATGATTCAAATTAGACAAATGATGCAATAGTGAAATTGTAGCTGCCTTGCAAGTTTCCTTGTCATCGGCAGCCACTAAAAGATCGTCTACGTACTGTACTAGGGCAGAACCTGGAGGAAGGACAAAAGAATCTAGCTGACTTTTTAATGCTTGACTGTAAATAGATGGACTCTCACAGTAGCCTTGTGGAGCGCGTTTAAATCTGAAACTGCGACCTCCTAAACAGAAGCCAAAAATATCTCTGCTTTCCTCGGCTATCGGAATGCTGAAAAAGGCATTCTTCAAGTCGATGACTGAGAACCAATTGGCTGTAGCGGGAATCAATGTTAGCAAGGCAGTAATGTCTGGCACTACAGGAAACTGCGGAATTACAATCTTATTAACTTCTCTAAGGTCTATGACAAACCTATAGACTGGAGGCTTTGTAGGATCTGTTCGTTTCAAAATCGGCAATACAGGACTATTACAAACATTTCCTCGCGTTTCTTCAACCACACCTTTTTTAATCAAATCTTGCACAATCAATAAGAGTGCACGCTCACCTTCATTCGATATTTTATATTGAGGAATTCTTGGAAATTTCACATTCGCTTTCAAAGTTACTACATACGGTGGAATCTCTAGTAGACCTACATCATTGGGACCAGTCGCCCAAAGAGAATCAGGGAGTGAACGTAGCTCCGGCGGGAGTTTGTCCATTGACAAGTACATCGGAGAGGTGAGTCTTTTACCCAAAGTAAGCTGTACTCCTTCCGGAGAACAGTACAATGTCGCATATAGTCGTTTTAACAAATCTAAACCAAGCAGATTTTCATTACAACCTGTCGTCAAAATTAAGGGTGCTTTCAATTGACACGGTCCAACAGAAATAGACAAAGGACCAGATATCGGGTTGTACACAGGGGCGCCTGAAAAACCTACGGAAACATTTGTTGAGCCAGACAAAGGTGCGCCAGGGAGTTTCGCATGCATGATAGAACTTTTTGCGGCACCAGTATCCAACAGAAACGGTTCGACTACACCTGATGTTGCTACTGCGACATAAGGCCCACTCTGATCCACTGGAACTGATACTACTCCCTCTCTCTGTCCATGGCTGTCCTAGTACCCATTTTGTTGGAATCCCTCATCAACTTCACAATAATCCTCAACAAGATATTGCTGAGATCTATTCTGTTGAGCTGACTGTACATTTCGCTGATCAAAGTGATTAGAAGGACGATCATTCGTTTGTGGAGGCATAGCACCTCGTCCCCGACCTCTAGAATTCTGTGCATAACCACCACGACCTCTCTGAGCTGCTGCATTATTATTTTGTGCTAAGATCGGACATTCATTTTTGTAGTGCCCCTCTTTCTTGCAGTATGCGCACTGATTCCACTGATATTGAGGCCTTGTCGAATTATAATCTGTCCTTTGATATGAGTTTTGCTGCGTATTAGTCTGATTCGTACGAGGCGGATACGCCTGCTGCAAAAGAACTTTAGTTTTTAAATCTTTCGTTTTCTTCTCTGATTTCTCCTTTTCCTCTTTATCCCTATTTTCGTAGTACTGTGCAGTCGCAAGTATTTGCGCTGTCGTAGATACAGCCCACGCACTTTCTGAGTCTTTTAATTTATTGCATAATTCGGGTAACAAATTATGCACAAATTTATCGACAAACAATCTCTGTCCTCCTTCAGTGCTCATATCCTGACCACTATGGTCTACAAAAGTCTCTTCGAACCTCGTGAAGAAGTCGGAGACACTTTCGTCTTTCTTCTGCTTGCATGCGGATAATTTATCCCAATTAACACGCAATGCTGGCATCAGAGTCTTCATTAAATCTATTATTCTGCCAGGAAGATTAGCAATTAGGGGTTCGGGTTTCGCACCACCTGTTTGTTGAGCGTCTGCTGCAGTGATAGCTGCCCAATCACCACCTAAAGCAGCCTGATGATCCTCTCTACGAATTTTAGCCCACACTGGTTGTGGAACTACATTACCAAACAACATATCAATGTCGGCTAAGTTCATTATACAAGCCTCAACTGTCTGTGTCAATTCCTTGTAATATCCGGCTGGATTCTTACGTGGATCTGGCAAGGCCTGTTTCACTGCTAACACTTCTGCTCGCTTCCACGGAATATGTATCCATACTCTTTGGAACTGTGCTGGAGCAGCTGCAATACCCGCATTATCATCACGTTGTACTGCCTCGCGCCAAATTGGAGGAACTTCCCTCATAGGATATTGGCGACTTGGCTTCATTCTACCTTTCTCTAAATCTCTCGGGGAACGAAGAGATGGATCAATCCTAAAACTCAAAATGAGTTCCATCGCTTCCTTTATATTATCGCCCACTATCATTCCAGCAGCAAACTCTTTTTGAACCTTAATTAAATCTTCCAAATCTGATTCGACATCGTCTTCTTCTATTTCCTCACGTAACAACGAGCACATCTCGTCAAAGACGTATCGCTGTGTTGGCTCTCCCCATTGCATAAATGTCTCTAACACATCTTTCGTACTATATCTTCTAACTTTTGTAATCCATCTGAGAGCCGTGGAGTCTAAAACTCCCCGTTCCTCAGTACTTGGAAGCTGACTCCGTCTCTGAACAGAGTCAGGAGTAGGAGTCTTAATCAAGGTTTTATATATAGGAGACAGCATATTAGTAACAGAATCAGTAATTCTTCGACGAACAGAAAGTGGAGTTAGTACACTCGCAGACATAGAGAACGCAGTAGAGGTAGGAATAGATGACGAAACAGTAGGAGTATCGAGGAAAATAGTTTGAGGACCAATAGGTACAGTGGTAGGTATAGGAGCTGGCAGTGCGGGAAGAGGAGGAGCTGTAGGAACATTTACATTCACCACAGGAAGTAAAGGAACTTGATTCTGAGGAACAGGAACACCAGGTTGTCCAGCAACCGGCAATTGAACATCCGGTATAAGTGGAGCCGCAGCACCTTGTGCGTACGGTGGAGGCGACCGTAACAGATAAGATAGCAGAGGATCGTTTTCGGAATCCTCCAGTATCTTAGCCATTTTCGATGGCAAGGCAGGATAGCACTTGTCAATCGCTAAGTTATGCTCTCTAATAGCTACATCTATGGCCTTTTCACACTCGTTAGCCTGCAACTGTTTAGTCGCTTGCTCTAGAGTTAACTCTTCTAGTTCTTTTTGCTCTTTTTTCAACCTTTTCATTTCTCTCTGTTTGGATTCTTTCCGCCAATAACGAAAAGAGTCAAACATTGCCGGCCGGGCTTTCTTCCTAAACAATTTCGCTTCTAAATTGTCGAGAATCTCTTGTTCAAAACTACCATGCAGTGGCCAGCTAAGGACACCATCCTTCTTACAATAACGGACCCATATCTCATTATAAGTTATAGGACCCACACCATACTTACAATATAGGTCATATAGGGGAGTCCCAATCGGAGGAACCAGACAGGAATCCTCTAATTGTGAGTCACTGTTGCAACTAAAACAAGACAACATTTTCCGACTTACCATTCTCAGTCCGGAACACAAAACAAACAAACACGGAACAAATTGTGCACTTGAACCAAGAACTTAGGCCTACCAAAAACGAACTGATGTATCGATACCCAAAACTGAACCAAATAGATTATCGTAACCAGAACAACTAGTGATAATCTTACGAAACCAAACCAAACCAAGAACCGATCAAGGATTTTTAACAATCCTCACAAAAGTAACCAGCTAGCTATCACTAAATACTTAACTGAGTCACTGAAGACGTCACCAAGGAGAAACCCGTCACGTTTCGCTGTACTAAGGACTGCACCACTTCGGGTCCAAGACAGGGCGACGGTCAAGGCAACGGCCCACTGCAGCCGTCCTGAACGGGAACCCTCGTGGAAGAGAACTTCAGGGCCACTTTTGCGATATGCCGGGATCGATGAAGTGGGGCGCCTCCCTCAGGAATCTTCACACGAAGCTTCTCGAACTCTTCAGGCTTTTGGACCGGTACCGAATGACGTCGCCCCACGTTGGGCGCCAATTGGAGTTCTGGACTTTTTGGTTCCGTCCAGAGGTGTCAGGGTACAACACCCAAAGACCCCGGAGTCCCACCTGCCTTGGTGCACAAATGAACAGAAACACGGGCTTCTCGATGGTGGCGTCAAAGACCAAAGGTTTATTACTGCAGGGACACAGAAGTCACAGAATCTACACACGGGCAGAATCTAGGAGACTGTTCGATTTGTACATTGAGGGTTGCTCCTTATATACCAAAAATTGTGCTCTAGGCAAATATTTCACATGTCGGTACATTCCCAAACCTTTTGTGTCTCTAAACAATAAATATTTGGCGTTACACAGGAACTGTCGATAATATCTGATACCAAACATCACGAAGAGGGGTTCCCACCAGTCCATCACAATCCCTTGTCAATATTGCATTCAAGACCCGGACCGCCTCATCGTAAAGTTCGTTACCTCCCCCTAATAAAGGCCCAGAAGGAAAAGGAGCAGAGCCAGGTGCAGAAGATAGAAAACGGGATAAGAGATGTTTGTGGGTTGTAAATGGGCAAGGCTACCGGCTTCGGCCGCCTAATCATGATCAGGTACAATGGACAGGAAAACCAGTTCAGGTGGGCTGGCCTCGGGCAGAGGAGGCAGCCTTTGTCGAGTCATGCAGCTTCAGCGTGATCTGGTTTAAGGTGCACGTGTCATGTAAGAGGTGAATCTCCGGCTAAGGCTACGTGTCTTTAATCAAAGTGAAGTGAATGAAATGATCAGAGGCTATTGCATATGTGAGGGCAAGGAACCACAAAAATGGCGGCCATGATCTAAGATGGATGCCATGGGTAGATCAGAAATGTGTTCATAACAAGAGTGCTTTTGCTCGTAGCGTAGCGAAAACACTAGGATATACTAAATGGATCATTTGCGGTTCACTGATACCATTTTTATGTATTTCCGACAAACTTGAAAACACGGGTTCAAGTCGTCACGGAACCGTCACGGAACCTCAGGTGGGGTGGGGAGGGTGGCATCTCCCAGGTCTAGGGGATGCTGGGGTCGCATATCACAGGGAGAGGGCTTGAAGACTCTGGCCTAAGTATGCTTATTTACTACCCATTTTGCTGGAGAGTGTGTGAACACCTTCTTCCAGAGCATGATTTGTTCCTGTCTTGAGACTCTGGACTTTCCCCTCCAAGGGGTTCAGAAATGCCTCTGTGGTGGCAGGCTGATGTATACCAGTCAGCCAGCACACTAGAGGACTGGAAGGTTTTCAGGGAGCACCTCTAAGGTGCCCTCTGGGTGCATGTCAGAATAAATCAATCACTGGCATTAGTGTGGGTTTACTAAGATGAGATGTTTGATATCAAACACAATTGTTTTACAGTGAAGCCATTATGTCACTGTGGAACTAGCAAGGACTAGTTCCCAGTACATATACTCTTTAGCGACACACTATGGCATACATGTTTGTCCCTTATTCTAAGACTGTTCAGTCACAGATGGCGTGAAATTTGAATACACCCCTAAACCTTGACGATTGGAAGATGTTAGAGGTGAAATGAGATTTTAACATTCCGCTCCCAAGATGTGGACAGTAAAACATATGTGTCTATGGGTCTTACCTCTCACGCTGATGACGCACAATTGGGGCTTGCGGTACACAATGATGGAGGGGCAGTAGCAGCCGAATTCCAGGAAGGAATGTTGGCCATCAGAACATGGATGGCCAATAACTGCCTAAAACTTAACTCTGAGAAAACGGAGGTAATGATTTTTGGCAAACTGTCGCCATGCTGGTTCCCTTCTTGGTGGCCGTCCTCATTAGGACCCCCTCCGCTTCCGGTATCTATGGCCAGAAACTTAGGTGTCATATTTGACGACAAGCTATCCATCGCACCTCATGTCAATGCTGTGGTCTCATCCTCATTCTATAAACTTAGAATGATAAAGAAGCTCTTACCTTTTTTACCACTCAATGCAGAAAAAAACCCTAGTAAGCACCTTAGTCATGTCAACCATTGACTACTGTAATGGTCTCTTCATAAATGCACAGAATAAAATACTCAAACTACAGCTGGTCCAGAATTCAGCAGCCAGAATCTTATCAGGAAACCCCAAATACAAATCCATCTCTCATATACTTCGCCATTATCACTGGCTCCCGATAAAAAACCGCATCAAGCTCAAGGCCCTTTGCATTGCATACACAGCTACTCTGCTAAGGGTCCCCTGCAGAAAGACAACCTCGTGGGGCGACAAGTGATTTACTTTCGCCACGGCCAAGCTATGGAATTCCCTTCCTATCCACATCAAAGCTAGCCCGACCCTTCTTGCCTTCAGAAAAATGACAAAAACATGGCTATTCAGCCAATAGTCTATAAGAACAATAGTTACTTACCTGTAACCTGTGGTTCTCCAGTATTGGTGTCTTTCATAGATTCACATGCCTGAATCATTCCCCGTCGTCGGAGTGGGAGCCCACGGTACATAAAAAAGCAGTAAAATATACCATTTGTACATAACAAACAACAGTATACCCAACCAGGAAGTAAAGTAGCCCCAGCTACAGTAAATAAAACTTCCACATTAGAGACTATCCAGGTCATTATGTATAGACCAAACTGCAGCCAATCAGGCCACAGCTCCCACCAGAATGCTCTCCCCAGAGACCCAGGCTCTCAGATTTTGTAGCACCGGAGTGTACCGGAGTAACGTATAGATAAAACAGCCTGAGTGAGACTCTGAGGGGAGGTGGGTGGGTGCATGTGAATCTATGAAAGACACCAATACTGGAGAACCACAGATTACAGGTAAGTAACTATTGTTCTTCTCAAGTATTAGGGGTGTCTTTCATAGATTCACATGCCTGAATCAGAGTAGTGAGCAGTAATAGTAGCAATAATATCATACATAGCTCTTGGACGCCAAGGCACATAGCAGTAATGCAAGAACATAATGAAAAGCAATAACATAATAGGCGTCAAAAGAGCAAAAGGAGGTGGGAGAGAAATAGCAGAGGCTCACCTTATTGAAAAAGATTACGCAGGACTGCTCTTCCCACCGAGGCATCAGTATCGCTTGGAGAATCCAGACAGTAATGCCTCGTGAATGTGTGCCTGCTGGACCAAGTTGCAGCTCTGCAGATTTGCAGGAGAGGCACACCAGCAAACAAAGCAGTCGAAGAAGAGACTGCTCTCGTAGAATGAGCTCTGGGTAAGGTCTGTAAGGGTTTACCTGCCTGTTGATGGCAGAGCCCTATCGCTGAAGAGACCCACCTAGCGATAGTCTGTTTTGTCACTGCACAGCATTGTCTTGGTCTGCCATGCACAACAAATAGCTGATCCGTCTTCCTGATGGCAGCTGTCCTGGAAAGATAGAACTTAAGACATCGTTTGATATCTAGCGAGTGTAAAGTTCGTTCAGCTGGTGTCTGCGGATTTGGAAAAAACGTCTTAGTATGACTGGCTCATTCAGATGGAAATCCGATGGTACTTTGGGCATGTACTTCGGGTTGGTGCGCAGCATCACCGAGTCATTCGTGAATTGAAAGAAAGGTGGTTTAGATGTAAACGCCTGCATGTCACTGACCCTTCTGGCTGATGTTAATGCCAGTAGTAATGCAACTTTCCAAGTGATGAACTTCAGATCAACTTTATGAATCGGCTCAAAAGGATGGTGCATGAGTTGAGCTAATACAATATTCAAGTGCCAGGATGGAGGTGGCCAACGTACTGGTGGAAACATACGAAATAAACCTTTAAAGAATTGCTGGATTATTCTTGAGGAGTATAGTGAATTCGTACCGTCTTGGCGGTATCTGGATATAGCCGCTAAAAACACTTTAAGTGTTGAGTGTGCCAAGCCTGATTTAGCCAGATGTAAAAAGAAAGGTAAAATCTTGTCTGGTTCAGCATGCATAGGATGTAAATCCATAGTTTTGCACCAAGCACAAAAACGCTTCCATTTAAGCCTGTAAGTTCTGTTCGTAGAAGGTGCTCTAGCATTGTTCAGGACTTCTTGACAGTCCTGTGGAATGTTCAAGTGTGCAAACTCATGGTGTTGAGGAGCCAAGCTGATAATTTTAGAGAATGAGGGTCTGGATGATATATTTTGCCGTCCTGAAGTGTCAGAAGATCCGGAATTTGAGGCAGCTGAACTGGTTCGCACTCTGAGAGGAGAAGAAGCTGTGTGAACCAATATTGCCGGGGCCACCGTGGGACGATTAGAATCATACGACACGGTTGCCTCCTCATTTTCTTGATGACCTTGGGAATTGAAGGAATCGGAGGGAAGGCGTAGGCAAAGAGCCGTTCCCAGTTCATTGAGAGAGCGTCCCCGCAAGATTCCTTGTGGGGAATCCAGCTCGCATAATGAATACATTTCTTGTTGTGGTAAGTCGCGAACAGATCTAGATCGGGGCGACCCCATCTCTGGAAAATTCTATCTAGTGCAGGTTGATGCAGCTCCCACTCGTGAGTGCTGCATTTGGATCTGCTCAGGGAATCTGCTAGTACATTGGCTACTCCTGGGACATGCACTGCTGTCAAGTTGATGTTGTGTGCCAGGGCCCAATTCCAGATTTCCTGAGCTTGCTGGGACAACTGGGCTGATCTTGTGCCCCCCTGTTTGTTCAGGTAATGCATGCTCGTCGTGTTGTCTGTTCGGATCAACACGGACGAGTTTGACAGAGTCGCTTGAAAGGATTTGAGGGCGAGGAAAATGGCCCTCAATTCCAATAAATTGATGTGCCATGTCTTTTGCTGTGTGTTCCATTTGCCACTGATTGTCAGCCCTTGAAGGTGAGCGCCCCAACCTTCTAGCGAGGCATCCGTGGTTACGATGAAACTGGGGACTTCTGCGAGAAAGGCGCAGCCTACTTGCAGGTTGCGTTCTTGAGTCCACCACAGGATTGCATTTTTCATCCGAGGTGTTAAGACGATGATATCTTCAAAGGAACCGGATATTTGCACCCATTGGTGGCTGAGTTCCTCTTGTAGTGGCCTCATCCTCAGGCGACAGTTTGGGGATAGGAGGATGCACGATGATAACATCCCTAGGAAAGACTTGAATCTCCGAACTGAAACGCACTTTTTTCTGAGGAGCGCAATCGCCATTTCCTGGATCTTTGCTTGTCTTTCGCTTGAAATGAAGACTTGAGCGTGTTTGGAATCCAGAGTTGCTCCCAGGAAAGACGTCCTTTGAGATGGTATCAGGTCCGATTTTTTGAGGTTTATTGAGAAACCTAGACTTTGAAACAGGCAAAGGCATGTCTGGATATGTTTGCTTGCGGTGGCATAGGAATTGGCCTTGATAAGGCAGTCGTCCAGATATGGGTAAATCTGAACACCCTGCAACCGTAAGTGGGCCGCCACCGGTGCCAACATTTTTGTGAATACCCTCGGGGCCGAACGTAGCCCGAAGGGAAGGACCTTGAACTGGAAGTCCCTGCCAGCCACTCTGAACCTTAGGAACTTCCTGTGCCTGGGGAAGATGGGTACGTGGAAGTAAGCATCCTGAAGGTCCAGTGTTGCCATGTGGTCGCCTTCCGTCAGAAACTGGAGGATCTCTTGGAGTGACAACATTCTGAACGTTAACTTCTTGATATATTTGTTGAGGGCACGCAAATCGAGGATGGGGCGCCATTCCCCCGATTTCTTGCGTATCAAGAAAAAACGAGAGTAAAATCCTTTTCCTCTCTGATGTTGAGGCACTTTCTCGATTGCCCCTTTCCGAATCATTGCATTGATTTGGATGAATAGCTCCCTGAGATGTGCTGGGGGCGGTCCTCTTGGGGGTGAATTTGGAGGGGTCTTTACAAATTCCAATATGTGACCTTTTGAGATTACATCCAAGACCCATCTGTCTGTTGTAATATTTGACCATTGTGAGTAATGCAGGGATATTCTTCCTCCAATTTGTTTCTGGCTGGGCCAAAGTGGTGGCAGGACGCTCTTCTCACTTCTTGTTGGCGTTGTCCCTGCCCCGATAGGTTGTTTTACCTCGGGACTGTGTATAATTACTCCGTCTTTGGCCATAAGGTTGTTGTTTATAAGGCTGGTACCTTTGGTTGCTTTGGTTGTTAGAATATGGGCGTTGCTGGTAAATATCCTCCTCTACTGGAGAAGTTACCCCTTCCTTTAGCACCATGAAAGGAAGATTTACGGTACTGCAGAGTACCTAATGATCGTGCGGTTTCCGTATCCTTCTTAATGGATTGTAAGGCTTCGTCCACATGTGTGCCAAAAAGGAACTCGCCGTCATAAGCCATATTTAAAACCTTGGCTTGTACTTCTTGTCTAAAGGACGTAGATTTTAACCATCCCTCTCTTCTAAGCACTGCAGCTCCTGCTAATTGTCTGAATCCTGTGGCCGCCACGTCCACTGCCGCATCGATAATTTCAGAAGAAGCACATTCGCCTTCTTGCAAACTTTTTGTGGCCTCAGAGCGGTCTGGCTCAGGCAGTTTCTGGATGTATGGCGATATGTCAGACCACATTTGTCTGTCATATCTACCGAGAATTGCTAACGAATTTGGAGCTCTAACTGTGGTGGCCGCAATAGTAGATACCTTTTTTCCCAATGGTATCGAGGCGTCTCCCGTCCCTGTCCGTAGGAATCGAGATCTGAGTTGAAGGGTTCCTTGCCCTCTTTTGAGCTGCCTGCGCAATAACGGAGTCCGTTTTTGCCTGACCGATGAGACAAGCAGGTGAAGAGGCGGGCGCCCTATATTTTTTGTCTACTCGCGGCAATACCGCAGGAGAAGAGTTTGGCGTGGCCATGATCTTAAGCCCTTCCTTCCAGATAAAGTCTATAATGGGAATAGACCAACTCTGCTTTTGAGATAAAGTCTTAAAATCGTACAGAAAACATTCATCTTGTTTAGCCTCCATTGAAATAAGAAATCTTTTAGTAGCCTTGTCCATAATCCTATGGAAGTTTGCTATATCCACCGGTGGTGACTCAGCCTTCGGTTGTTCATCAGGGGATGGCGTATCTGCTTGATAATCTTCATACTCCGACGAGTCCGATTTATTTAATTCCCCTTCCTCATGGGTGTCCTCATCAGAATTGTCATCCTCCTGTTGGTGGTAGGAGAGTGGTGTGGTAGGCCGGGCATGCTGTGTCTCTTCCGACATACCAGCCCTTGCATTTTGAGTCACTTGAGGCTGTGGGGAGGTAAGACGAGAATCGCCCGACTCCGAGGGCGGGAAGCGGTGATAATAATCGCTTAGCATATATTGCAAATTTTCAAAAAGTGCCATTGGCATCTGCATCCCTGGCGCTGGTGCGTTCACTAATGTAGGTGCCTGAATTTGCTGTTCCTCCTCCTCCTGATCCTTAACCTGTATAAGTAAGTCAGAAGGACTTTCAGCCGCTTGGAACATGTCATCACCAGATTCTTCCTCAGAATCTAAGAGCCTGTCAGGCATTTGGAGTGGCGACAAAGATGTGGACTGAGATGACCGTTTCTGCAACAGAGCTGCAGTTGTGGCTGGAGATGGTAGAGGTATGGCAGTGCTTTTTGCTGACCATACTTGCAGGTCTGTACAAGACGACAGCTTTGGTGTGGGTGGATTGTCTTGTAATAGTGGTAAATCCGAGCCTTGTGATGTCGTCTTCGTCGTTGAAGACAACGGTTCCTTCGACTTCAGAGGCGGTGTTATTTTCGTCGACGTGGTGGATTTCGTCGTCGACGAGGGAACCGTCGACGGAGCTATCTTCATCGTCGACGGGGCCGTCGACGAGACAATCTTCATCTTCGTCGACGACGCTTTCGTCGACGCGTCCGTCGACGGGGTCTTTTTCGTCGTCGAAGGGTCCGTTGACGGTATCTTCGTCGACGATGACGTCGACAAGGTCTTATTCGTCGACGGAAAAGCCGTCAACGACGACGAGGGTTTCTTCGACGATTGTTTCATTTTCGTCGACGTCTGATCGTCGATGAGAGGTGTGACAATCTTCGTCGACGAGATGGGACGAATTTGGACATGAACATAAGTTGGAGAGGAGACTGAGGACATCACCATAGACGTATTAGGTGAGGAGAAAGTCATAGTAGAAGTCATAGCAGAGGCAGCCTGACTGGAATTCGGCAGAGCTGTTGGTGCCTTAGTCACAGGTCTCTGAGGAGACACTAAAGACTCTGTCCTTTTTGAGTCTGGAAGCTTCACAGACTTCTCAGAGGATTTCTTACTTTTAGAAGTAGAAGGCTCACCAGCATCTGAAGCGATCTGGGTCTGCTTCGCCACTTTAGCCTTAGGAGTAGGCACAGCACTCTAAGCCCTCCTCTTCTTTGACCCTTTAGAAGACTCTGAGGCAAAACTTCCTACCTCAGAAAGTGGCGCATCTTTATCCTTTATCCGCTGAAGCCACAGCAGCAGGCGACCCGCTCTGTCCCCGAGGGTCTTAGGAGGAAATTTGCGACAGATCTTACACTCCTTAGCCTGATGGTCAGGGTACAAACAGTAGATGCAGCGAGTGTGTGGATCTTCCTTAAAGAACAAGTTACTTACCTTCGGTAACGATATATCTGTAAGAAACATTAGTTAGTGTTAGATTCCTTACCTTAGAATATCCCCAGGCGTCAGTCTGGATCCGGAAACTTTTGCGTAGCAGTACCCCTGCGCGTCGGTAGGCGTCGTCTGCAGGCGTCCCCTGCGGCTCCGCGTCCGTCGTCGGCGTCGTGATGACGTCGCTGGAGTATATAGACGCCGCCTCCGCGCGCTGACATCAGTTCTTTGCACACAGCTTTTCCGCGCCAGGAGACGCAGAGCCATGAGAGAACCAACACTGGTGCCATGTAAAACTAGGGCCCTGAAAGGGATGTCCTTAACCCTAGGTATCAGTTCGCAGAACGGGGAGGATGGGTGGGTTCGGTAAGGAATCTAACACTAACTAATGTTTCTTACAGATATATCGTTACCGAAGGTAAGTAACTTGTTCATCTGAAAGAAACACGTTAGTGTTAGATTCCTTACCTTAGAATACATACCCCAGCAATACCAACCCCGGTGGTGGGTCTGCGAACCAATACAATACTACACCAGAAAGTCCTGGAGGACAGAACGCCAAAGAAGCCATCCCTCCGGACTTGACTGTCCAGGCAGTAGTGCCTCGCAAAGGTGTGCAGCGAGGCCCACGTAGCCGCCTGGCAAATGTCCTGCAAGGGGACTCCCCGGCCCAGGGCAGTAGTAGCCGCCGTGGCCCGAGTGGAATGGGCCCTCAGCCCAACAGGAGGCTCCTTTCGAGCCAAAGAGTAGCACGCTTTGATGCAGAGAACGACCCATCGAGAGATGGTTCGTTTACAGACCGCCCGTCCCTTCTTCGCACCCACGTAGCCAACAAACAGTTGGTCATCCACCCGGAACTGGCGTGTGCGATCCATGTAATATGAAAGCGCACGTTTTGGGTCCAGACGATGGAGCCGCTCTTCATCCTTTGAAGGATGCGGAGGCGGGAAGAAGGAAGGGAGGGTGATGGACTGCCCGATGTGAAAGGCCGAAACCACCTTGGGCAGGAAAGAAGGTCTAGTCCTCAGAACCACCTTGTCAGGATGAATGGACAGGAAAGGGGGTTGGACAGAAAGAGCCTGGAGCTCACTCACTCTCCTGGCAGAGGTGATGGCAACCAGGAAAGCCGTCTTTAAAGTCAGGAGACGGAGAGGACAAGAATGAAGGGGCTCAAAGGGAGCACACATCAGAAAGGTTAGAACCAGGTTCAAATCCCACTGGGGCATCACAAACGGAACAGGTGGAAACATGTGAGTGATGCCCTTCAAGAATTGAGTTACAATCGGGGATTTGAACAAAGAAGGCTGATCAGGAAGCCTCAAAAAGGCTGAAAGGGCAGAAAGGTAGCCCTTGATAGTGCCCAGAGCAGAGCCCTGCTGGGCAAGAGAAAGAAGAAACAGAAGAACCTCCGAAAGAGGGGCAGAAAGAGGATCCTTTGCTGTGCACCATGCCACAAATCTGTTCCACTGACAGGCGTATTCCGACTTAGTGGAGGGACGCCTGGCTGCCAGAATAACATCACAGACTTCAGGAGGCAAGTCAAATGGCCTCAACTGCCGCCGCTCAATCTCCAAGCATGGAGGTGGAGACTGGACAGGTTCGGGTGGAGGACCGTCCCCTGCTGCTGCGACAGAAGGTCCTCCTGAAGGGGCAGGCGGATCGGGGGACCGACTGACATGCTGAGTAGCTCGGGATACCAGTACCTTCGAGCCCAGTCCGGAGCCACAAGGATAACTTGGGCCCGGTCCCGCCTGATCTTCTTCAGCACTCTGGGCAGAAGTGGTATAGGCAGAAAGGCGTATAACAGACCGCAACTCCACTCGCGCCGAAAGGCGTCGCCGTGCGAGTGCCGTCTTGGAAACTCCAAGGCGCAGAACTGATGACATTGCGCGTTCTCTTCTGTGGCGAATAGATCTAACCAAGGCTCTCCCCATCGCAGAAAGATGCCTTGCGCCACGTCCGAGTTCAAACGCCATTCGTGATCCATCGAGCACCGACGGCTGAGTTCGTCCGCCCTGGCGTTTAGGGAACCTGCCAGGTGTTGAACCGTCAGAGTCACGCCCTGACGTTCCAGCCATTGCCAGAGGCGTAGAGCCTCCTGGCAAAGGGTCCACGACCCCACCCCGCCCTGTTTGTTGCAGTACCACATGGCGGTGGTGTTGTCGGTGAACACCTGCACTACACTCCCGTTGACAAAGGGGAGGAATGCCTTCAGTGCCAGACGAATCGCCCGCAGCTCCAACAGGTTGATATGGAGCCGGGACTCCTCCGGAGACCAGATGCCTCTGATCTCTGCCTCTCCCAAGTGGCCACCCCAGCCCTGGAGGGACGCGTCCGTCACGACAACGTGCTCCGGTTGGGGAAGGGAGAGGGATCTGCCTCTGACCCAATCGCGGTCCGTAAGCCACCACTGCAGTTGTCTCGCAGTGCCCTCCGAGATCAAGATGTGGTCGGACAAGTTGCCCTGATGCTGGGCCCACTGAAACTTCAGGTCCCACTGCAGAGCCCGCATCCGCCACCGGGCGTGATGCACCAGAAGGATGCAGGAAGCCATCAGTCCCAGCAGCCGCAGCGTCAACCTGACCGAAACCCGGGATAGCGGCTGAAAGATGGGAATCAAAGCCTGAATATCCCGGACCCGCCGTTCCAGGGGATAAACCCAAAACTGCGCCGAGTCCAGAACCGCTCCGATGAAAAGGAGCTTTTGAGAGGGACACAGGTGTGATTTCGGCACATTGATGGAGAACCCCAGGTCGTGCAAGAGGTCTGCCGTCATCTGAAGGTGGTGGACGACTGTCTGGGGCGAACCCGCCTTCAACAACCAGTCGTCTAGGTAGGGGAAGACTGAAACCCCCAACCTGCGCAGATGGGCTGCGACCACCGCCATCACCTTTGTGAACACCCGTGGGGCGCTGGTAAGGCCGAAGGGAAGCACGACAAACTGAAAGTGCTCCTGGCCTACCGTGAACCGCAGGTAACGCCGGTGGGCCGGCAGGACGGGGATGTGAAAATAGGCATCCTGCAAGTCCAACGCTACCATCCAGTCTTGTGGGTCTAGAGCAGCCAAGACCTGAGCTAACGTCAACATCTTGAACTTCTCCTTCCGGAGGAAGCCGTTGACGTTCCTTAGATCCAAGATAGGACGTAGGCCCCCCTTGTCCTTCTTGGGCACCTGAAAGTAGTGGGAATAACAACCACGCCCTACTTCTGGCCCAGGAACGCGCTCGATGGCCCCCTTGGCCAAGAGGGCCGTAACTTCCTCCTGCAGAAGTGTCAAGTGGTCCCCCGACACACGGTGGTTCTGCGGTGGCATGGCTGGAGGAGTGGTCTCGAAGGGGAGGGAGTAGCCCCTTCGGACAATTTGCAGCACCCACCTGTCCGAAGTGATCGTGTGCCAGGGAGCGTGGTGATGGCGAACCCTGCCACCCACTGGCGTCACATGGGGCCGAAAGCACGGACTAGGAGGATTTTGAGGCAGATGCTGCGGGGGGAGGTGTGGTCTGACCCCGCCGTTGTCCCCGACCGCCACCACGGCGGTTTCCACGGCCGCCACCGCGTTGAAAGGATTGTTGCGGCGCGTGGCTGGCAGCACGTGTGGGGGCGCCCCTTCCTTGGCCACGAAAGGGACGAAACGAACCCGTTTGCTGACGCTGGGTCGAGAGACCCAAGGACTTGGCCGTGACCCTGGAGTCCTTGAAGCGTTCCAGCGCGTGGTCCGCCTTGTCACCGAACAGGTGACAGCCATCGAACGGCATGTCCATCAATGTATTCTGGACATCTGCCGAAAAGTTGGCGGATCTCAGCCAGGCGTGGCGACGAATCGCCACCGTCGTTGACATAGCTCTGCCCAGCGAGTCGGTCGTATCAAGACCACACCGTATCGAATATTTTGATGCATCTCGGCCCTCAGCCACAGCCTGACCGAGTTTTGCCCGCACCTCCATGGGGCATTCTGGCAGCAGTTCCGCGACCGTATCCCACACAGAGTGGGTGTAGCGGCCCAAGAGGCAAGCGGTGTTGCAAGACCGCAGGCCCAAACTAATGGACGAGAAGACCTTCTTGCCAAACTGGTCATACCTCTTGGATTCCCGGTCGGGCGGGGCCGACGGGAATGCGGACTGGGAGGTCGAGGCCTGGATCACCAGATCACCAGGAGTGGGGTGGGTAGACAGGAACTTGGGGTCGTCCGGACAAGGACGGTGGCGCCTGGCCACGTTCCGATCAACAGGCGCACCTGAAGCGGGCCTGGACCACGTGCCCAACAGAACGTCTGACAAGGCTTCATTAAACGGCAGCAGTGGCTCCTGTGGGCATGACTGCGGTTTGAAGACCTCAGTGAGGATGTTAGGCCTCACGGCCGCGACGGGGAGCTCAAGGTGTAAGGCCTTGGCAGCCCTCATCAGCACCACTGAATATGCAGCTCCCTCCACCGATGCCACGGATGGAGGAGAGATCAAACCAGGGTTAGGAGAGTCGTCCAGACCACTGGCATCCCCCGAGTCACCTGTCCAGTCCGGGTCATACTGGCACTCGCGTGACAGAGGGTCCTCGGTCCCCTCCTAACCTTCACCGAACTCTTCATCCTCTCCGTATTCGGAGTCAACGATGTAGACCGGCTCCTCGGGGTTCATGGGCCCCACCGGCGCCGAGCCCGGCGTCGAGCGACGCCGGTCCGACTCCGCGTCCGGCGTCGGGGAAGGTAGGGGGACGGCGCCGCCCGGAGCCGGCGTCGGAGCCCCGTTGCCGGCCGGAGCCGGCACCGGAGAACCGGCGCCGCGCGGGGACGGCATCGGGGGTAACCCCGATGGTAACGGCGCCGGAGAGGCCGGAAGACCAGCCGGCGCCGATCCCGAAGGCCCTTGCGGCGCCGGGGTCGGGGCCGTCGGCGGCGCCGGGGCCGGAGCACCCGACGGCGCCGAGGCAGGGACACCCGAACCGCCAGGGCCCCCAGACGGTGGGACTGGGCCCGAAGGCGCCGTAGGCCCCGTCGGAGAACCGAGCGCCCTCATGGCCATGAGGAACGCCTCGATCTCCTCAGGCGTCGCGCCGTGCCCAGGGACCGGAGGGTATAAGGCAGGCCGCGCCGGCGACTCTCGCGGAGCCGCGGGGTTGGGGTCACCCGAGCCCCCGGCCGCATCGCGCGAGCGTCGGGGGGAGTCGGGGGTACGATGACGACGCCCCGACTTCTTGTGCTTCTTACCTGATGAGCCTGACGAGTGGTGTCGACTTCCGGAACGCTCGGCGCGGCTCCGCGACCGCTCCCTCGAACGCTCTCTCGACCTCCGGCCGGACCGGGACCGCTCCCGGTCCCGACGTGGGGCCGACACCCGGAGCTCCAGTAGCTTGCGGGACCGCTCCCGCCTAGCCTTGTTGGTAAGGGCCCGGCAGTCGACGCAGGAGTCCACGTCGTGGTCGGGGCCCAGACACCGGAGACAGAGGCGGTGATGGTCTGTGACCGACATCGTGCGCTCACAGTCATCACAGTGCTTGAACCCAGGCATCCTATCAGGCACAAAGAGTGAAATAACTATCGAAAAACTTGGTCAAAGACCGGAGTACTGCTCTTCAGATCTGCGTCCACTGGCGCGGAAAAAAGAAGAACTGACGTCAGCGCGCGGAGGCGGCGTCTATATACTCCAGCGACGTCATCACGGCGCGCAACGCCGACGACGGACGCGGAGCCGCAGGGGACGCCTGCAGACGACGCCTACCGACGCGCAGGGGTACTGCTACGCAAAAGTTTCCGGATCCAGACTGACGCCTGGGGATATTCTAAGGTAAGGAATCTAACACTAACGTGTTTCTTTCAGATCAGCCTCGCTTTTCCACAAGAGTCACAGGCCCTGAACAGGGACTTTGAAGTAGACATTGTAAAAGAAAAGAAAACTTGACAAGTAGAGAAAGAACTGAGCAGAGCCCAGAGGGACTCCCTATCACACGACGTGCGGTAAAAAATCTGAGAGCATGGGTCTCTGGGGAGAGCATTCTGGTGGGAGCTGTGGCCTGATTGGCTGCAGTTTGGTCTATACATAATGACCTGGATAGTCTCTAATGTGGAAGTTTTATTTACTGTAGCTGGGGCTACTTTACTTCCTGGTTGGGTATACTGTTGTTTGTTATGTACAAATGGTATATTTTACTGCTTTTTTATGTACCGTGGGCTCCCACTCCGACGACGGGGAATGATTCAGGCATGTGAATCTATGAAAGACACCCCTAATACTGGAGAATCTCGGTTTCCTGCTCGCTGTCCTCAGCGCCGAGACACCCACGGGTATTTGCGCGCTTTACAAATTGTATAAAATAAATAATAAAAATAAATTCACAGGTACATTATTTTCCTGCTGTGAGTTGCTGGAAGGAGTCCACCTGGCAACCACCAAGTAACTATTGTGAAGACACTAAACAAGAGATGTGTAATAATTTGAATGTGTCAACACATGATAACTGTCTTTAATATCTGTTCTTTTTGACTCTGGCACCATCATTCTTTCTTTAATCCTTTTTTTTAATCAACCACTGCAGATCCATAGCATCAGTGAGGTGGAGATGCGTGCCCGTGCCCTGATGAATTTGCCAAACATTCTTTGGGCAATTAAACATTTAGGCCGTTCAAGTTAAAATGGTCTAAAACATTCAGTTGTTTTTAACTGAGTGAGAACACTATAAGAATAAAGAATGTGTGGGATAGTTGTTCGCAACTCATTTTAAGCAGACTATTTATTCACCTCTATTCACATTACAGGGATTAGATGTTTGATAGATGACACCATCATTTACATGTTATTGTTATTTCTTCACCACTTCACATGAGCCTAAGAGTTCGGTCACACAAATTTCTTTTCTGTCAAGAAAGGTGCTGATGATGACAGCACGAGCAAACTAGTGAGTACCAACCAGTAGCGCCATGGATGGTGTTTACGTGAGGCACTTTGACCTCTCTCACATTTTTTCTTCTTTGGGTGTGAGAATAGCTGTGGATGGTTGATCATTTTTAAATAAGGAACACTTATAGGAACACTTATATTGTAAGTTAGCAGAGCCATGCCTATGAGTAGAATATGATACCCGTTTAACAAACTTTTCAAAGACTACAATGTATTCTTTTTAACCAGATTGTTGTTGTAAGAAATGTCTCCTCACATGTAACATAATGCACCCAGCCTTAGGGATCTTAAGCCCTGCTGTAAGTGTGTATGGGTACTGCACACAGGCAGTGTGCAATGCTGTGTTTTCAGAAGGGCTGGCAGCCTTTCACACATTCTACAGTGGCAGTCTGCATGTAGTTTTCTTATATGTCCCTTAGGGTGGCATAAAACATGCTGCAGCCCTTAGAGACTCAAAAGCATGTCAAGACTAAGTTTGCTCCTTGGCTGTATGTAGATGCTATGCCACATCCCCAAAGGAACCACAGTAGCCTTCCTGAAGTGTCAGTTCAAATATTAAAATACCTTCCTATACAAAACCCCCCACTGTCCCGAAGACATCAGTTAAGAATGAACCTACCAAAAGGGCCTGCTAAGGGATTTACCTGATTGACTCTCAGCTAAGTATGGTCAGTCACTTTCCTGATTCAAAGAATCGATTCCTCAAGGTTGATGACCTCCATGCCATCCTTGATGTTACCATCTACATTCAGATTTGTCTCCCACTTCTTCAATGACTTACTCCATTTTTTCCTCAGATGTCTAGAGCGCTGGTCCTCCAGCTTCCGGTATGACTTTCATTCTTCCTCCCGTCATTTACGAAAGATGGACGATCGCATTTATCTAATTCAGGGATTTCACCTAAAATGACCTACCCATCTATAGGTAACTTTGTGAGTTCTGAGAAATACCAACTGGGTGAAACATCCTGCTCTGCTACAGAGTGACTGCTCACAAATCTTTAAAGAAGAGAAGGAATGGCAGCACTCCTCTAATTATAGTTCTATGTCAGGGGAATATCCACTTTAAATACAAAACAAGTATTTGCAATGCAATAGGTCTCGCATTAGGAAAGTGTGAGCTATTGGTATTGTAAATGACACATTTTTTTAATATGTGTTGGCTTTGAAAATATATAAATTAATAGCATTGTTATTCACAAAGCCAATACCTTACACTTTCCTAATGAGAGTCCTATTGGCTATGGCAATGCTTGTTGGTAGCAAGCAAAGACAGTGCTGTTGTGGTGCTGAGTGATGTGGTTGGGCTGAGTGATGTGGTGGTGTCCCCGAGTGATGTGGTGTCCCCGAGTGATGTGGTGGTGTCCCCGAGTGATGTGGTGGTGTCCCAGAGTGATGTGGTGGTGTCCCAGAGTGATGTGGTGGTGTCCCCGAGTGATGTGGTGGTGTCCCCGAGTGATGTGGTGGTGTCCCCGAGTGATAGAGGGTGGAGTTGGAGGGTGGGTGGAGTTGGAGGGTGGGTGGAGTTGGAGGGTGGAGTTGGAGTTGGAGGGTGGAGTTGGAGTTGGAGGGTGGAGTTGGAGTTGGAGGGTGGAGTTGGAGTTGGAGGGTGGAGTTGGAGTTGGAGTTGGAGTTGGAGGGTGGAGTTGGAGTTGGAGGGTGGAGTTGGAGGGTGGAGTTGGAGGGTGGAGTTGGAGGGTGGAGTTGGAAGGTGGAGTTGGAAGGTGGAGTTGGAAGGTGGAGTTGAAAGGTGGAGTTGGAAGGTGGAGTTGGAAGGTGGAGTTGAAAGGTGGAGTTGGAGGGTGGAGTTGGAGGGTGGAGTTGGAGGGTGGAGTTGGAGGGTGGAGTTGGAGGGTGGAGTTGGAGGGTGGAGTTGGAGGGTAGGGTGAGGGTGTGGGGGTGTGAGGGTGAGGGGGTGTGAGGTTGAGGGGGTGTGAGTGTGAGGATGAGAGAGGGTGTGTGAGGATGAGGGTGTGATGGTGAGTGATGGTGTGAGGGTGTGATGGGGAGTGATGGTGTGAGGGTGAGGGGTGAAGGTGTGAGGGTGTGTGGGTGTGTATAGCAGAGAATATAAATTAATATATATATGTTCAATTCACTTGGTTGGTATAAGAAATCTTATAAATCGGCTGCTTTTTTCCCTTTGACTTTAAAGGCTACAAATATCTGGCAGCGTATCGCACCTTTCATTTAAAAAGTAAATAGTACATGTTCTAAGTGCAAGCGGGCACATATAAATATAAAAGGGCTTGAGAATAGTGAAGGCCCAAACAAGATGCTTTACTCAAATATGGCCTGCGGCATCCCCCAGTACATGACGGGGGAGGGGGGTAAAACTATTCCAGCCCAATGAGTGTTGCACGCCTTTCTTGGCTCTCCTGTTAGAAAAAAACTCTAATCAGAAAAACGTTTGCTAAGGGCTGGATGGAATAAATTGCTTCACAGTCGCAGGGCAGCGTTTTGTACAGCATAGGTGAGAAGGGCGTAGTGAGGTGGGGTCAAAGGTCCATGGTGCAAATTCTGACAAGTTCATCAAAAGTGGCACAAAAGACAGGCTGAAACAGGGGTGGTTATTTGTTTGAAGCAGGAAACAAATGGGAGTAAAGGATAGTGTCCAAGCGTGTCAAGCTTGACGGGGAGGATACAAGATTTTTTTATTTTGGTCAGTAAAGCCACAGATGCCCTTGCAGTGTCGCTGTATGTTGAGTCTATGAAAAAAAATAAGTAAAATACATGCAAAGCTGATACAACAGGAAGTCAAGGTCTCACCAAGAGAGGCGAAAAAGGAAGTTATGTGATTGTAGACCGGAAAACAGGGCATATAACATCGACAAATTATTTATACACCGGAAGTGTGGATTAGCGCCATGAAACCCTTCAAGCTTATGAGCAATTACATAATCGCATACTTAGTAGCCTGCCGAGAAGAGCCGCCATCTTCAGGTGGCACGATTCCATCCATTTCAGAAAGTAAACATTGTGTAGCTAAAGAAATGCGAGCTGCCGCTGTTAAGATCAAGCATGGCATGCCGCTGCATAACAAAGTATAATTTAAAAAAATTATTTGTTGAGCTACACTATAAGAAAGGCACGCAGCAGACACTGTTCCAGCTGAAACGCGGCATGTCAGTGTGGTTGAAAAAGTTTAGCAAGGAGCACATAACAAAACTAAACAAGATGTGTCCATACCTGGGTGCACAGGCAACTTATTAATGCGGGCTGAAGTGCCTGAAGAAGTAAAGTATGCCCAACTCATGAGGATGCAGCCCGACATACTAACAAAATCTAGTGGGAGAGTCCCTTCTTGCATGTGTAGCTTTCTGAAGTTGCCCACGCGGCACTGGGGGGCGGAGTGGAGATGTGCAGTCGGCTCCTGCAAGCTGGCGCAGGTCCCATCAGCACAGAAAAAGATGAACGTCATACAGGGGGCTGCCATGACCTGCATTTGCCCTGCCTTCTGACTGAGACAGCTGGTGGAATTAAAACGGCCCTGTTGCTGGTCTCGTGCCCTTTCTAAGCCGCCCATACCACAGCTAGATCTCTGTCCTGCTAACCTTCGTCGTAGTTGTAGTTGTAGCCGCGCACATTCCGGTGCCGCGCCATGGCTGCGTATAGGGCCGCGCGCCACGCTCAGGTGCCCCCTCGGCCACCACGTGCCCCTAGAGATAGGTAACTTCTCTCCCCAGCATGGACGGCCGGCGACTGAGGAGCACGTTGCACGCATGCGCCATTCCCTACAACCCCACCCCGTACGCTTCAGTCGCACACTTCGGCATCACTGATTACAGATAATCAAGGACTACAGCGTGAAAAGTAAAGTGATTGCAATAACGTCCAGATCGTTAGCTCTTGTTAGCTCGCGCAATGCGCGAGGACGTCACATGCAAATGACGACACCGGAAATAATGGTATAACCTTTCTAAACTCCAGGTAGAAATGATCATGTTTAGCAGCCAATACCAAACAAGGAAGTCAGGCATCCTTGCCCGAGACATGGGCAGAGCCTGTGACGCGGCCGGAAGAGGCTGGTGTTGCGCGTTAATGCAGGGGTCCCATGAGGAAGAGAGAGCCCTGCGGTACTGGTGGAAATGCAAAGAAGTCCTGGGTCCCAGGAGGGGGCCCGGGTGAAGTGGAGAGGCAGGGTGTGTTTCGGCATCGCATAGAAGCCCGGTGAGTGGGGCCCGCTAGTGCGCTTAGGCATGGAAAGTGGGGTGTGAGGGGGGAGGGGGGATGTGTGCGTGCGTGTGTGTATGTGTGTGTGTGTGCGCGTGTGTGTGTGTGTCTGTTGCATGTGTGTGTACATGCGTGAGTGTGGCTGTGCGTGTGTGTGTGTGTGTTTGCGCACAGGGAATCTGAGGCAGGGGATGTGCACGGCGCCGGCCTGGACGTGCGCGCCCACGAGGTGCAATCGGCGCGTGCCCGACCCCTGTCTCAGATTCCCAGGAGACTGACAACAATAGTTGTCGAGCTAGATGCATGCTTTGCATGCGCACTCTAGCTCGACCTAAAAAGAAATACATTTTTCTGCCTACAAGCTGGATCCTGGAGCACTTTTATTATAGAAAATATATTTCATATTTACTTTATTAGAAAAAGTGAAATCTTCTCATTTGATATAATCTAATTATACAAAAATACATTGGCCAACTCTATTCATTTTCATTTAAAAAACAAAACGTCCAACGCCATTAAAGTATAAAAAAGTCACTATGGGAACAAGGTGAAAAAATTAAAATAAACTATTAAAAATATTTTTGTAAGGAAATGAAAGGAACAAATGGGACAATGCAGCCATGTAGGCCGCAGATATGTAAGGTGGAAAAAACTGAAACTGCAGTTTTAAGGACTACAAGTCCCATCTCGCTCCCTCACTTGTAATTTCTCCAGTTCTTTTTTCTGGCTCCTGCCAACAAGATCCTGGAGCACTGAGCCCAGTCTTTTTTTACCCAGAAATGTCAATTACTTTAGCGGCGTGCTCTAGATGAAGACATGAAAAGCAGAGAGTGATTTGAGGTCTTCTTAGCCACTGTGCAAAAATAACCAAAACATTGTTAGAAATCAGAAGATGGGTAAAACATGAGTGCACAGCACAGCCTTTCCTAAAAAAAAAAATCAGTAAGTAGTTAAGAATTTGAATAACCTGTTGAATTATGAAGCTGAGTTCTTCAGGAGTCCCTCAAACAGGCATGCGGTACACAATGTGGCAGCTGGAACCTCTGTGGGAGTGGGGCTCACGGTGTCATCAACCAGACTGGACAGAGTTCAAGTCATAAAAAAATGCGGCCAGAGTACATATAGTCAAATAGCTTTTTCAATGTTACCACATGCTTTATTGTACACTGCTACAAAATAGTGTCTACCGAGCGAATCTATGAAAGCTACAATACTGTTTAAGAAATGGTTTAAGTCCTGGTTGAGTATTGTAGGAATTTTCATTTTATGCCAGAAGCATTAGGATAATTCCACCACAGTTTAAATCCATATCGGTTTATATAGCAGTGAATACAGGGTGACCATGTTTACATGAAACACCCATCAAAAGCAAGTTATTTGTGCCAAAATGTAGAATGCAAGATGCTGAAAAGAGTTCACTTGGAACTATCATCTTAAATGGAAAAAACATGCAAAGACTGTCCATCATTGAGGTAAAAAAGGTATTCTGAAGCTACGGAGGAAGCAGCTGTACCTTTAAAAAGAATCCAGGAGCTTCCACTACCCATGTTACACCTCACTGGTAGTTGCCACTATCCGGCAGTCCCTTTTTTTTTACAGTAAGGAAACTCTGTGAGTAAAATCCCAAAGGCGCATCCAAATATAACCAAGCCAAGAAAGTGGATGGGTAATTTATGACCTCAATGAAGATTCCTATGATGCAGAAACAAGACAACAAGTAAGTAACCATTTCCTCTGCTTCATAGGATCTTCACTGATAACCATAAACATTAGAACAGAGGAACAATCAACTTTTTTATTTATTTTATTTTATTTATAAAGTTTTATATAATTGTACTATGCAGCTTCTGGGCATACAAAATAAATTTCTGAAGAGGACATTAAGGCGGCTTCTAGTGTAACTCATCCTTAACCAAACAGATTTTTTAGTATTAAATAATTTTTATTGAAGGAGTGTCACACAATAAGCATACACAAAATATCAGCGATATTACATGAAATAGCTTAACCAAAGCTAAAGAAACTAGATAGAATGCGTCCAAGCGGGCAACCGCGAACTGAAACCAGTGCAGTATCTAAGTGTGTACAACCCCCTCATTAGAGAAGTCAAGGAGAAAGGAAAGAAAAACAGAGTAAAGAAACACCCATGCCCAAACCCCCCTTCCCTTACCCTCCTGCCCTCCCCCTCCCCTCTCCTCCCCCTGGTCCTAGTCCACCGTATTTGAGCCAAGTCCTTCCTGCTATCTCTATTCTCCACCCTCCGTCTCAGAGAGTCGTAACAATCTAAGGTACCGTGGGCAGGTAACCTCACGATACTCCGAAGACAGCAGGGACAAAAAAGGCTGCCATAGTTCCGCATATTTTTGCTCCCTCCCCAGCTGCTGTTAGAAAGAGTTTTTCCATGTCAAGCACCATCCATAGACGATGGAGCCATCCGTGCAGTGTGGGGACAAGCGCTGTCCGCCAGTGAGCTACAATGTTCTGCAGCACTGAGCCCAGCGCAATCGCAATCAGGCGGCCTCAACTGGAGCGCAGCGGATACATCAGGGGGTTTGGGAGCCCCAAAAGAACATATGATGGGAGATGGGGAATCTCTGTATTAAAGTGTGCGTCCACCTCATCCAGAACCTGTTTCCGATAACCCTGAAGGTGTGTACAATCCCAGAGCAAACGCACCAAATTCCCCACTTGTCCACAGCCCCGCCAACACAATGCCTCCCTAGTAGGATCCATTTTGTGAAGACGTTCAGGGGTGCAGTACCAATATGTTACAATTTTTGTTAGAGTGTCTGTAAGCCCCATATTGTAGGCAGAATTCTTTGCGGATAAAAGTCCTGTCCAATTCCCTCTCCCAGCGAGCCCTGCTAGCACTGTAGACATATGTGTATTTATTCAGTAGCATCTTATAGAGGTCAGAGATTAATTTCTTATCTGTCTTACGTGTGATCAACCAATATTCAAAGGGAGTAAGCTGTCTGTCAGCCCCGGAGCGAACCTGCTCACTAAGAGCCCAATGTCGTGCCTGCATGTAGCAGAGTCTCTCCTCTTCCAACAGCCCAAATTCCTGGCGAAAATGAGAGAAGGGAATCACCCCATCAGCTGCATATAGGTGGAAAAGAAATCGGCATCCTGCAGTCCGCCAGCCGCGAAGGCCACAGTGTCTAACCCCGGAGTAAAGTCCGGATTATCCAAGATAGGGGTAAAGGGGGACGGGAAAGTGGTGAATTCATGGCTAATGTTAGTCTTGTCACATACCTCTAAGGACATCCTGGTGATATACGAGGCATATAAATTGGGGGGTCTGTGGTGCTTGCGGAGGAAGGGGACTTCCTGTAAAGGTCTGCCTGCCACAGCCTGGTCTTGAAAAAGCCAGTTCTTTTCAGAGTCCCATCTGCTCCACTCCACCAAGAGGGGGAGATGAGTCGCCTGAAAATACGATGACAGGTCAGGGAGGCCAATCCCTCCATGTTCCGGCTGGAGCATCGCTATTTGGAGTTTAAGGCGCAGCTTTCTCCCATTCCAAATAAATTGGGCCAATTCTGATTGCGTCTCTTTTATCCAACCCTTGGGAGGTCGTAGGGGAATAGTGCGGAATAAATATAAGACCTGCCGAAGGACAATCATTTTTATTGCTGCGACCCTACCCAACCAGGATAAAGAATAGTGCTTCCACTGCCCCAATTCCTTCCGGATCTTAGCCCGTAACTGAGCATAATTGATGTCCACCGTGTCTCTCAAGGATGGGCCCAACCTGATCCCCAAGTAGGGAACCGCCTCGGTCGCCTAATAAATGGAAAACTCCTTAACCAGAAGCTCCCGGGTGTGCTTCTACAGGGACAGATCTAGTGCTACCGATTTGCTCATGTTTACCTTAAATCAGGAAATCAGGCCGAATGAGTCCCAAGTCTGCGATACAGGCCGGTAGAGCAACCGCGGGTTGCGATAACCATATCAAGACAACGTTGTGAGAAGTTGGCCTGATAGGTAGTGTTTCCAATTCTGGAACCACTGGTTATCAGTCCAAACAAACCCCAAAGATGTCAGGTTGTAAGTCAACCTTGTAGACAAGCTATCCTAGTGGTAGCATGGACTAAGCAGCCTTAAAGGCTTAACTTAAGAGGTCGTGTTAAGCGAGCTGTTTTACCACATACAATCCTGTAATCAAATGAAAGGACACCACACAAGTATATATTATAAAAATATATGTATTTATTTCTAAATTACTCCCCAGTACTCTTTATGAGGAAAGGGGCACAAGCGTTAAATCAAAAGCACTGTTACACATATAAAGTTGCACGTTTATGGATGAGGGCGGGTGGCCACTCAGACCATATATTAAAAAAGTGGTATAAGTAACACTTTACGAACAATGGTTAGGCCTAGGGCCTAGAGATTCGCTGGGAGCAGTCAGGACAAGCAATGAAGAAGTCGGGAGTAGCCCACAGGAGACGGGTGCAGCACGGAAAGTGCAGCGCGCACCAATGCACTGTCAATGGTGCGTAAAAGTCAATTAAAGTGAATAAAAAGATACTTCCGCTGAACCTAGGAACACAAAACTTTAGACACAGACCCTAGAGGTGTGTACCAGTGTAAAGACACCGGCGTTGCAAAGTTACCTCACCCACAGGCCGTGGGTGCACAGGGTCGAAGTGGCGTCGGGTTCTGTCACGCAGGTTCTTGGTGCTTGAAGCTGTTGCAGCTGCAGGCGCTGTGAAGCAGAAGTGTCCGGTGCGATCCAAGGGTGGATCGAAGTAGAAAAGTACCTGAAAGCAGAGGGGACAGAGTCTGGGTCACTCAGCAGTGACCAGGGTGGAACCAGGACGGAACCAGGCAATGTCGGGCGCAATCAGGCGGTTGTCGATAGGCTTCTCTCCGCTGTCACGTGGGCTCTGGGGCATCTGCGACGTCCAGGAGCAGGTCACGATCTGTCCCACGTAGGCTCTCGCCGTCAGCACCGTCGGCTTGAAGATTGTAGCAAACAGCACTTGGCAAAAGCAATCCACGCGGAACCGGGAGATTGCTTATCACTCGAACCAGGAGGGTCAGAGTGGGTGCTCCTTTTCACAGGAGCTGGTGCAGATCTGGAGCAACCAGAAAAGCAAGTCGTATTTCAAAGTTCGTCGGCACAGGGGCCACAAGCCAGCTGGCAAGTGACCGGGCCAACGCGTCGAGCGCACACAAGCAGAAGGGCCCCACGCAGCACTCGTCGAGTGTGGAGGGGTGAGCTTTGGTGCAAGTGGAGCTCGGGGCTGGGGCTTCTCAAACCCCGGTGTACAGCTTCGAGGGTCACTCGTGGGCCGCACGGTCAGCGTCTCGTGGCCTTTTCAAGATGGCGTGCCCCACGCTTCCGGTCGCCTCCACGGGTCTCAGCTCTGCAGGGACTGTGGATCGGGCAGGTAGAAGGCAGGCAAGCTTGATCTCGTCGATCTCTGTCGCTCGAGTTCCGGCGGGAACTGCAACAAAGCAAGGGTCGAGGGCTGGATGGTGCCTGTTTGCACCGGGTGGTCACTCCTTGACCACAAGGGAGATTCTTCAGTCTTCTCACGTCGTGTAGAAAGTCGAAGGGTCCAGATTTCGTTTCTTATGTTTCTTCAGGATGATCTGAGGTCCGTTGGGACTGCTCCCCCTCTTATTCGAATCTAGGGGGTTGGACATCCTGCTAGGTCCCCTCCTATGGGTGGGACCCAGGAAGGGGGTGGTTACACCCCTCTCCTTTGATCCTGGCCGCGCTGGGACAGGGGCTGGGAGGCCCCAGAACCGGTTTGGCCGGATCCTGCAAGGGGCAGCCTTGTGCTCCCCAGGCAGTGTCTGGTTTCATTGAAACCTCCCTACTCCAATCCACTATCTCCTGTCTGGGGTGGTTTGACACCGCCCTGTGACAGGAAACTCTTTGTCCAGGCCTCCTCTGCCGGGTTTCGGTCAGCAGCAGGAGGTCAGACCCGTGTCTGTGGCAGGGGCATCCATTTTGTGGATCTGAGGCTCATTTTAAATCAACCGCGTTTCAGTAAAGTAACATGTCTTCTCCCTCTAGAAGGGTGGAATGCTATCCCCGTCGCCAGAACTGGCGAGGGGATAGTATTCCAATTCGTATGACACCTTACACGACATGTTTTGATAAAGCCAAACCAAAGTTGCTATATAACCGCGAGGATTATAATGCGCTTAAGAGTATATGGTATGGCATTATCCCGGATCAGCTTAGGGAGTTGTTCCCGACAGCTGCAGACAGGCTCAGCTCATGCCAGAGCACCATCTCACATAAAACCACGCACTCTGCCTCCAGGATTGATGAGGCCTTCCATAGGAGTGGCTTACAGGCTATATATGTGTCCAGATATAGGTTTAGATATAGGTATACTATATCTAAGCAAGGGGTGATTACACCCACTTGCCCCAGCTGAGTGATCAGCCAGTTGTGTCAATTTAAGAACCAACCAGGGGTGGCAAAAGCTATGCTTCAGCCCCTGGTAGGCCTTGGTGGCACCTATGCCCTGGGCACCTATAGTGCATGGTACAGGGGCTGACAAGGAGTCCATTTCCAATTGTGGTATGTACCTATAGCACATGTATTACAAATTTAGAGAGAGAACAGCAGGCTGGGGGTCTGATTAGCAGGCCCACAGCCTCAGTAAGTCGAGAACCAGTGAAGCAAAAAGCAAAAATTGGGGTGACCATAGGATAGCAGACCCTACTCTCCTACAAACGTCAGCATACAAGCTGATCGAATGTACGTAGCCCCCAAATTTGATACCTGTAATTTCTGGATTGTGCCTCAACTTCTGCGCGAGCGGCTCCATATAGAGAGCAAAAAGGAAGGGCGATAGTGGGCATCCCTGCCTTGTTCCCCTCTCTATAGCAAACCGAGGGGAGGTGAAACCGTCAACTCGCACTGTCGCTGTCGGGAATCTATAACAGTTCAGTACATGAGTACAAAACTTCGGCCCCATACCTGCCTTCTCAGGACCCTCGCCAAATAGGGCCAGTGGACCCTATCAAACACCTTCTCGGCATCGATAGCTAGCATCATATATTCCCCAGCTGTCCGTGTAGCCTTCTCAATAAGGTGCAGGGCCCTTTTTGTATTGTCCGAGGTCTGGCGTTCAGGAATAAAGCCGGCCTGATCCGGGTCAATCAGACCCCCCCAATGTGTGGTCTAAGTCGTGCCGCTAAAATCCCTGTATACAGTTTTAAATCAACGTTGAGAAGTGAAATAGGTCGGTACACCTCACATCGTGTTCGGTCCTTTCCCGGGTTTGGGATAACCGCAATTGAGGCTTCCAAGAGGTCACTTGGGATTGCTCCTGCATCCGAGAAGGAATTAAAAAGGGGCACCAGTAAGGTAACAATTTGCGCACAGAACGTTTAATAAAAACTCACGGAAAACCCGCCAGGCCCTGGTGTTTTGGCCACTTTCAAGTGGGAGATGGCCGCTATGATCTCCTCCGGCCTGATAGTGCTCTCCAGAAGGTCTACCTGATCCCGCGAAAGTGTCGGGAGGGGAATGGAGTCCAAAAAGACCTCCTCCTCCGCATCACCCGTAGGTTCACCCGTGTAAAGGTCGGCATAAAAATCTCTAAACGCTTCAGCTATGTCGTGTTCTTCAGTGACATGCCTCCCATCTCCCCTATCTCTTGCACTATCTACCGCTGTCTAGTCTCCCTCAACTTGTGCGCCAGTAATCTCCCACATCTATCTTCACCCGTGTAGAAGGCGTGGCGCAAACGCAAGGCAGCAAACTCCACTTTATCCTGGTCTAACGCCACTAATTGTTGCTGTACTGCCTTCAGCTGCCGCCAAACCCTGGGCGCCCCGTCCATTCGTGCATTTGCTCTAGTTCCTTAACCTGCTGAGTAAGGTCATCCCGCTTGCGCTGCCTTTCTACATTATCCGTAGCCGAGATAGCTATAAATTTGCTTCTAAGGACCGCCGTCAGAGCTGCCCACTGTGTCGCAAGCATGGTATCTGTGTTGCTATTATGGGAGAGATAGTCTGTGAAGGCGCGCTGTATTCGTGAGATTACATCTTTCCGGTGCAGTAATGCCTCTCTAAGGCGCCATGTCCGCCGCGCGCGCCGGAGAGGAGGTAGAGCAAGGCTAACAGTTAATGGGGCATGGTCAGATAAGGAGGTGACTCCAATCTCTACCTTTGTGGCTAAGGCTTGTGTAGGCAACGTAGCAAGCGGGTAATCTAGGCGAGCATATGTTTTGTGCGCATGTGAAAAATATGAATAGTCTCGCTCCCGTGGGTGAAGACTATGCCAAAGATCCCAAAAGCCTAACTCATGCAGCCGGGCTAGACCCTCGCCTCAAAACTCTCCTGCTTGTGTGGTACGCTGGCAGGACCTGTCCAGAACATTATCAAAAACCAGATTAAGGTCGCCCCCTAGCAGTATATGGCGGACTGATGTAGAGGTAGCCTATGTAAGCAGTGTGTGAAAAAACCTCTCTAGCCCTTCATTTGGTGCATAAACCGAGCAAATAGCAAACAAAGTAGAGCCTAAAGAAAATCTATAGATGAGCAATTGTCCCTTGATCTCCGCTAACTTATCCAGGACCTGACCCGTAAATCTCTGGGAAACAAGTATAGCCACCCCCGCTGTCTTGGTGGAACTAGAGGAGAAAAACTGTAGGGTAAACTTCCTAGACCGAAGACGCTGACAGTCTCGCTGTAAGAGATGCGTCTACTGCAGGAGGCATATGTCAGCATGGGTTTGTTCCAAACAGAGTAAGATAGCCCTACGTTTGACTGGGTTATTCAGCCCCTCACATGAAGTGTGAGTATTTTCAATTCCGATACTGGCATCTAGTCACTTTGTGTTTGGGTAGCCATTGAAGCATACCGACCAGTGAAAGGCTGTACGCCCCCTCCTGTACCAGATCCCCCCACGCGGCGGGCTCGGGTGGTCAGAACCTGCCTAGGCTCTTGGTGGACTAAGGACCGTAGAATCCTCCCCCCCCCCCATCCCTCCGAACCCCAAAAAAAGAGAAAAACAGTACTTTCGAACAGTGTGTCCATCATCCGTAGATGCTTAGCATACAGCTATATGGGTAACTCGAGCAGTCCAAACATACCCCCTCCCACCGTGGTCTCTGAAGGTAAGGGCATTCAACTGATGTGCCTTTTAAGTCTTGTACACAAACTACAATATCAGGAGGTGGAGCGGAGGCAGAGCGCGGGGGCCCACCCGGTGTGCCCCGTCAATGCTAAGCTCCGCGTCAGAGGGGCGCACCAGTATGTGATTAAACAGTTCTCAGGCAAAACTGAAGAGATCTTTAGTGTCCTCGGTCACTTTCACTACCCTGATCCTAATGTTGTGACGTCGGGAACGATTTTCTAAATCCTCCAGGTGTGTCTGAAGGTCCACTTGTTGATCGTGGATACAAATTATTTCCTGCTGTAGTGCCTCCACTTCAGCATCCCGGCCCTCACACTTGCCCTCCCTGATGGCATCCGTATCCCGTCGGACCTCCTTAATCTCCTCCTTGAGTTCCCGCTTCAAGGTGTGAATGTCATCTCGTAGGGTGTTAAATAGGGATTCCAGAAAGGATTTGGTGATAGGCTCTCATCCATCTGTCTGGCCCGTAGCGGGGGAACCAGCAGCCATCGCCAAAGGGTCAGCTTGTTGCCCCGCCGGAGCTTTAGCAAACAAGTCCTTGATGGTCTTATCCCTCCGTCCTCTGGCCAAGGACATTGCCCGTGTCAGGCCCTCCCAGGGATCCGGGTGAAGCAAGGGGCTCACCCCGGCGCAGAGCGGGCAGTGATACCCTAGCGCAACCCATCAGTCTCTTCCAACCCAAGGGGTAGCAGGAATCTGTGCCCAAGTCTTTTAAACCTCGGGGGCACCCCCCCCTCCTCCTCGCGCTCGCCTCGCTAACCGTCACCAAACAACTGGCACATCGAGTCTGCGATATGACACCGGTAGCCGCCTAAGCATGCCAGGCCAATCCCACCGTCTCTCGGGCCAATCTGCAATAAGCGTGCTAGCGAAGTCCTCTAGCCGGACCCAGGAGGGTGTTCACCAACACGCTATCCTCACCGACCTCTCCTGACCCCATGTAGACGTGTGGGCCCTCGCCAGACGAGCCCGCCGCCAGCTAGTCGTTGCGGCTCGGCGTTCCTCCATCACCTTCGCTAGTGAAACAGTCCTTGAAATTACGCCTATCTGCTTAGCGTGTTTCATGTAGTGCATCGTAATGAAGCTGTCTGTCTGGATCATGATACTTTTTGATTGTAGTGATGGCAGAAAAGCTTTGAGGGCTAGATGGACTGCCAGTAATCCTATATAACTGATGGGATATCAGCTTTCTTTCTCGGTTCATTGACAGAAAATTCCTCTAGATGAGCTCTCCAAACTACTACAGATTTATTTTTTGTTAACCATTTTATTGCATTTTCACAATAATATAATTCAAAGCAACACATGGACACAGTACATTGGCTGTACGTATATGCTTACCACCAAAACAGGGTTGATTTGACATCATAAAAAGTCAGAGGAAGTCATAGTTCTTATCATAAACTTATATAACCAACAAAATGTTTGAAAACATGCGGCAACACTACGTCTGTGGAGGACAGTTATAAACATTAGCTAAAGTCCTTTCCAGTCCGAATCAAAGACAAGTTCGTTGGGGTCTAATCAAGGTACCCACAGTGCCATCAAATGCCATTAGACTATTACTCAGTATCATCCAGGCTTGTGAAAGAAAACAAAAGAAAAACCCCAATCAGGTCCTGAGGTAGACCAGTAGTATAAACTATAACATGGAGATACAAGAAATAACATAAGCACAGGCCCCTCCAAACTACTACAGGTACAATAGGTTTTGGTTGTATATGTTGTTGAAAAGGAACACCTTGAAAAAATGTGTCCATCTGCACCACCACATAAGAGACAGTCTTGCTGTTACAGTCCGATGTAGTTTGTTGTCTCTGTTGTCTTGTTTAGGATACCCCTGATCATTTCTATAATGCATCTGGTATTTGGGACAACAGAGAAGCAGGAAACATGAAGCAATGGAGTTTAGGACTGATTATATTTGATGAGCTGTGGATTTGTCATGGTTTAGTAATTGATAGCATTTGTTATTCATTGGCAACAGTCTTTCCTCCCTTTGATGGTTTCCATTGTGGCCCTAAAATAAGCCTTGCACTAGTGACACTATTAATTTCTGCATGTTTATCTGGAGAGAGAATCTTCTCAGAAGGGAGACAGTTTTCCAAACATCTTGTATCACTTTGATGCAATTGTAAGACTTGAAAAGTCAATTATCCAAAGAGGGTAGACAACTATGCCCTTCATTCTCAAATGTACTGTCACAACCGCCATGAACTTTGAGAATATGCGAGGAGCTGAAAGAGGCAGAATGGAAGGACTGAGCATTGAAAGGTAGACCAGCTTCCACAAACTTCAAATCCTTTGTGATATTTTGCTCCTGGTCAGTGGAGGTATGCGTCTTGAAGATCTTTCGCACACATCCAATCTTTCTTTTCTAGCTGATGAAAAACTTGATGAAGTGGTTGCGTTCTGTTTTTAAATATTTGTTTACAAAAGTCAATTTTTGTGTCTAGGAAATAGAAATATCTTAAGTATATTCCCTGATTTTTGTGCTAAGATGGTACCAGTTCTACTGCAGTTTTATGGACTTTAACCCTAAGGAATAACCTTAGCTTTCTATGCTCCAGCCCAACAGTCTTAAGGGTCTCCGCTTCATTTTCCATTCAACTCATTTCTTCCTCTGCGTCATTTGCAAATAACTTGTTGCCAGAGAAAGATAGTTTGATAATTTTTTGATGCACATCTAGTCTCAAGGCGGGTAATCTTAACCAGGATGATCTGCGGAGTGATACTCCAAGGCAATAGTTTGTAGCAGCTAATTGTACCCCATCACCACCTGTCCTTATAACCTGGTTTAACATTAAGGAGCTTTCGTTTATCAGCTCTTCAAAATCTTTTTGTCTATGCTTGGAAGGTCATCTATGAAGGATCTAATTCCTTCACAGATTTTCCTGAGATACGGCCAAGGAGGTCTGTGGCGCTCACATTTTTGTGGTGCCATAGCTGTGGTGCTGCACATTTTTCTCCCTGTTAGATCTATTCTTTTGCTCTCTTTTGAGAGGTACAAAAGGGGGTGGTGATGGACGGAGCATCTGAATCAATCAAACACGCACACCCAGTCAAAAGATCTGGGTTTAATCCATCACCGTTCTTTAGCCCACTCTGCCACCCCAGTTCCCCACCCCCTTTTGTACCTCTATTGAGAGGAGCAGTGGTGCCTGACGCTTTCTGACCAAGTTGACAATAACAGTCTGGCTTAAGCTCACATTTCAGGAATTCAGGAACCTGTTGTGTTTGCCTGCATTTCTTGTGGAGCCTTGTAGTGATACCTATCACAGTGAACAGTATTAGGAATTTATCTTCAAATATTTCTAGAAGTCCTGAGGCCAAAAGGAAGCAACTGCCTTGGGAACGCTCTTGATTGAAGAGTCTCAAGACAGAAGTTTAAGGTACTTCCAGAGAAATATGGTTAGTTTATTTGCCCCTCTCACCAAAGCACTGTGAAATGCCCATCCATTTATGGGATTCTCACAGGAGAACACTGGTGTGTAGGAAGAGTATGAACTGCCAATAGAAGAGGGTGACTTAGATCTTGATGGGGACCTCCTCCTTCTAGGTTTCTCAGGAGTACAAGGACTCCTATATGGCACGATTAGTATCTCCTCTGGTTGTGGAGAAACATCAGTTATATGAGCAACAGGTCTGCTACCCAGTGGTGACATTGTCTGCTTGACACTAACTGTGGGCCAAAAATCCGTTCCACTCGCGGAATTAGCGGATTTTCAGCAATTTCGTGATCCGCAAATCTCGCGAAATTGCAGAAAAATCCGCAAATCCGCTCGCGGGCGGATTTTTATTTTGGCCCAGAGGAAGCACTTACAGTTAAGGCAGGTGCTCAAGTTGAAGCTAACTTAGTAACCATTTTAGAATGGCGCCGGCAAGCTGCCAGAGTTGAAGTTGCTTACTTGCAAGTTGCAACTTCAACTCTGGCAGCTTGCCGGCGCTATTCTAAAATGGTTACAAAGTTAACTTCAACTCGGGCACCTGCCTTAACTCTGTGTTTCCTCTGGGCCAAAAACAAATCCGCCCATGGGCCAAAAATTACACCTCAAAAGGAAGCACTTACAGATATAAATAAAGCAGGTGCCCGAGTTGAAGCTCAAATTCAGTAACCTTTTAATAAGCCCAAAACATTAGTGAGCACGGTCGAGGCTGGGCAAGTGTGCTTTATCCCCATATCTGTCGTCAAAAATTAGCTGTAATACTCAAGGGAGGTCTTTGAATCCCTGAGTTTCAAGCGCAACCCCCGTGTAGTTCCTGTGACCAGGAGGCTGCTTTCTCCTCACCTGCTGCCCTGCTCGCTCTCTGACCCTTTATACACAAGAGACATATTGACACGCATAGAAGCCCCGTTCGTTTGGCCCAGCACCACACACTAGCGGTATCAAACGTCTTCCAGCCCTTTCCAAACTATGATGGACAGCTCACTCAAGGGACCTCAGCGCCTTTTGGTGCTATGGCAAAGTTACAGGCACACATGGTCAGTGGAGACAAATCTTCTGTCCCTTTAGGCAGCTGCAGTGTAGGAAAAGCACTTTACATTTACCCAACGAGGTAGCACTTACTGCATTAGCCAGTAGAAAGTACTCCAGTTGAGTAGAGGTATTGCACAAAACGGTGGCATCTTCGTGGATAACTATGCAGAGCAGGATTCATTCTGGCACGAGGCTCCTGTCACAAAAATTAAACCTCAATAGGAAGCACTTACAGATATAGCAAGTGCCTGAGTTGAAGCTCAAATTCAGTAACGTTTTAATCAGCCCAAAACATTAGTGAGCACGGTCGAGACTGGGCAAGTGTGCTTTAACCCCATATCTGACGTTGAAAATTAGCTGTAATACTCGACGGAGGCCTTTGAATCCCTGGGTTTCTCGAGCGCAATCCCCGTGTAGTTCCTGTGACCAGGAGGCTGCTTTCTCCTCACCTGCTGCCCTGCTCGCTCTCTGACCCTTTATACACAAGAGGCATGTTGACAAGCATAGAAGCCCCGCTCGTTTGTCCCGCACCACACACTAGCGGTATCAAACGTCTTCCCGCCCTTTCCCAACTATGATGGATAGCTCACTCAAGGGCCTCAGCGCCTTTTGGCGCAGTGGCAAAGTTACAGGCACACATGGTCAGTGGAGACAAATCTTCTGGCCCTTTACGCAGCTGCAGTGTAGGAAAAGCACTATACATTTACCCAACGAGGTAGCACTTACTGATTAGCCATTAGAAAGTACTCCTGTTGAGTAGAGTGCAAATCACACAAAAATACGCAAGTTTGCGGAAAATCCGTGAATTGGTGGATTTTTTTGCGAATTCGCGGACCGCAGATCTGCAAAATTCGCCCATACTTACTTGACACCCTTTTTGGTTTTGGTATTAATGGTGGCAATTCTGGAAATGGTGTTGTGCATGGTTACTAAGGAGGTAAATCAAGAGGGGCCAACAGAGTTTGCAATGGGTCCTTAATGAAGTCAGGTAACATTAGGCTCTATTGGATGTGCAGTGTCCTCTTCAGAGAGTCTGTTTCTTTTTTGGAGTTGTCCTAAATAGAGATAAGAAAGTGCAATCTTGGTGAATGGAAAGGGATGAATTTATTAAATGGATGGTGAAGGAGAGACAAAAACAAATCATGGAGTGCCTCGAAGCAGGTAGTCTTGACGTTGACCGGGGATTTTTTTCGCCATCAGTGAACCTAATAATGCCGATCTGTGCCTCTTTGAAGTCGACAGTGATTGTCTTGAAGTTGACTAGTGCTTTGTCACCATAAATGGAGGCATTGACGGAGATCTATGCCTCTTTGGAGTCTATCTCAATGGTGATGGATCTGTCTTAGGTGATGGATCGGTCTTTGAAGCTAGGTCTATCGGCTTCAAGAGCTGTTGAAACTCTTAAAGCCGATGTTGAGCCATTTGTGTCACTAACCTGTACAGCCTCTCCGGCAATGATCCTTTCCTAGAAAGTGAACGTGTAGGTGCAAAGGTTTTTCAACATCTTTGAAGCTGTACAGGAGCAACATCTAAATGATGTGATGGTGCTTCGTGTCAGTTCTTCTCCTCAGATCTTCATTGTGGGAAGACTTTTTGAGGTGTAGGCATCTTTGGGGGTGGCTGGCTGGATGACTCCCAAACCCTGTTCTACATCTTCTCGTATTTCACTATAATTTCTTCAAAGTTTTCCCTGAGCCTAATGCCTTTTTGGTTTTTAAATGCCCTTTTGGACATTTTTAGGCAGAATTTGCATTCCTTGGTTCAATGGGTGGATGGCAGACACCACACATTCTGTGTGGATCTGAGGCTGCCTTTTCGCCAAAAAGTAAAGGCATTTTGGCAGAAAAATCTTCAGAAAAACAGGTTTAACCAGAAGATGTTATGTGAAGACATTGAGTAAAAGAGAAGAAAAAAGGGATATCTGACATCAGAAAAACAGGTGTGAAAACCCTAAGGTTTGCTAGGAACCTTCGTTCATTAGTCACTAAAAAAGAAGTGCCTGAGGAAGGGAACTTCCAGTGATGTACATCATGAGTAGTGGAAGTTCTTGGTCTCTTAAAGGCACAGCAGTACCTTTCTCCACACAGTCATAATTAAAGCCTATAAAACTCCTTTTATCCTTCAATGATACAGTCTTTGCATGTTTCGCAATGTAATTTTAAATGTACTCTTCTGAGCATCTTACAGTCTACATTTTGGAAAACACCTTGCCTTGGGTAGACTTTTGAAGGGTGCTTTCCCTAATATGAACATACAACTATCATATGAACAAATGTGCATTTTAAGTGTTCTGGGGTCCACAAACGCAGCAGGGAATTATTCTAATGTTTATGATTATCAAAGAAGATCCTATGATGCAGAACATGGTTATTATCATCTGCTGCAAAGGCATCTGCTAAAATTTGAATCTCTATCTTGCAGGCTGTACAGATATTGGTGTTACATTTTATTCTTACTACCAGTCCCACAATATAAAAAGAAGACAAAGTTCTAAAAAATTGGCTGGGGGGGATAATAAGCTCATTTTAAGATTGCAAAAATGTTGTAAGAAGCATTATGTGGTAAGCTGCAATTATATTTGTGTTTCTTCATGTTTTTCATTGCATAGCTCACATTTCAGGAGTCAAATAGACAAAGCATTGGGGTGTGTTTCCACAAAGGCGGTAGAACATCTTTAATTTCAGTTACTATTCCATCATTCAAAGGTTTGAATTACAAACGTCTACATAAAAAAGCACAGCTATCAAAATATCATCATTACAGTCAAGGGCAATTTAATGTTCATTAGAAGATGAGACGTTTGAACAAAATGTACTTGGACAATTAAAAGAGTATTTGTTTTAGCGGTTTTCTTGCCAACCCATTTCTAAGGATTGAAGTATTCACAAAAAAGCATGAGCTCAGTAAATATTTAAGTGCGGGCATTGGGTTTTGCACTCTTGATCTCAGTTTGGACAGTAACCCCAGTGGGTGCTTAACTTCCTACAACGTTTAATATTCTTCATGCTTGCTCCTCATATTCGTCAGCATGGAAGACTGTGATGAATAAGAGTCTCTGAAAAGCAGGTAGGACTCGAGTAGGCAGTTTCTGGTCAGACAGAGTCTCACTGCCTCTCAGCTTCTCCCACCTTGTGGTTTGCCTAGCTTTCCCCATGACCTATTGACACCTTACCTCCACTGTTACCTTGAACTTTGGTGGGTTTTCAGGAATGGTCAGAAGGTTAAGGGTAACCAAGCACCAATCTGCACTTTCCCTGTCACATGTACAGCAGAGCAATTACCTCCTTTGCTGTTCGGCTTCAGTTCGAGGCTTTCCTGGTCATCTGTGGCATCCAGCATTTTGTATTTGCTTTTCCTCTTCAACTTTCCTTTCCGTCTGGATAAAAAGACATATGAAACAGTGAAGGACATAGAAATACAAACTGCATTTCATATGTTAGCACAGTAGCGGTTATGGTTGACGAGCTGTTGATTCCCTCTATTTATCACGCCAAAACAGCAATGGATGTGTGAAAACTGAATAGCCTTGGGATGAACCTTTTAAGAGTTTGGATATTTTATTTAAGACGATCATAAAAACAAAACAGGGTTACAATTAGGAGCCTCTCTGGATTCATGACAGAACTGCACAATATTCAGAAAAACCCAGAAATACATAATCTGATGCAGAAACCACTCCTAAACCCTCCGAAGTTATCAGCTTCCCACGAACCAGGCCAAAGAAATCCATCATTGAACTGCATACTCTGCAACACAAATTCTACTAAGCCTGCAAAATATACCCCTTCTTGCACAATGCCCAGGATTCAATATTCAATGTGCAGCTGGTTCCCCAACAGCATTACCTGGCAGATGCATTATGTCAGATGGCAAGAGGGGATTCTCTACTTACCTCTTACAACAGCAGACCACAGCCCATGACAGTATTCCAAGAGTGACTAAAATGACGAATGAGGCAATGACGACATACAGTACACTCCATTCTAAAACAAGAACATACACATTAGCATTAGAGGTACACTGTTTAACTTTGTTTTAACCACTATTGCTGTTGAGGCAAACTCATTTATAAAATTCACAATGTATGTACCAATACAAGACAGTTAGAGGCAAGCAAGACAGAACACTATGAGGTAGCCCATTACGGATTCAACACATTTCTTGCCATCAATAATGATATAACGTGTTCACTGATTGTAAGGGACGAAATAACACAATAAAAATGAAAGAAAGACTAGATTATAAGGCAGGTCTAAATTATTTCATTACTCGTATATTAGACGCAATTAAGTGGCAAGTATATCAAGAGGTGTAAGTCAAAGTGTTAACAAGTCAGCATTTTCTGCAAATGGAAAATCAAAACAAAAGGCATGATAACTGATGTAATTGACACGATTCATTTAGAAATGTAGCTTAGAACTTGGATTCAGAAACCTAAAGAGCTGTAATTTTGTCCCGATATAGTCAAATACATAGCTTCACTATTAAAAAAAACACACACCTAATAATGGGCGGGGCTGGTCGACAGTTTAAGACCAGCAAGCTTCATTTAGGTTGCACCCACAAAAATTCATAATCACAGAAATAAAATTAAAAAAATTAAAAAACACTAATTAATGGAACTGTGATAATGACATTATTTAAAGCAGAGAGAGCACATTTCCCTTCAGTCGACACTTACCTACACAAGAATAGGCTATGTCTTAATCTCAAAACATACCGTCCATGTGAATATAACCATATACTAATCTAAAGATGAGGGCAACAAGCTGCGACACTCACACCATCCTCACCCTAAAAAAAGTAAAGGTTGTTCCAGAAGGAATTAAATTAGGTGAATTACTTATGAATTAACTCAGACATAACAAATAGCGAATGAGAATTGAAGCAATAAAAGAAGAAAAAGGTGGGACTACAATAAACACAAATCAAATGCCAAACATATTAGCACACAGTACCCTAAGAAGCTAATATGGCAGCAAAACAGCTAATCCTAGAGGAAGTGTCAGACCATTTTTAGACAACTGTAAAACCTAAAAGGTAAGAAAACCCCACAAGAATTCACTGCCTGACAACACCGTTACTTTTACAGTAAAACGGACTCCACAACTACACACTCTTTTTAAAGCTAGAAAACATGTAATGTAGGTCAAAGTTTATAACTTCTTCACAAAACAATTTGACCCGAACAATTAGTAACATAACGACAAATTATAGACTTGTTTCACTACCGAATGACTGAAAAATGTATGCAGCATTGCTCTACACAACGATAATTTCTCATCTGCAACACACAATCCATACGTGTTTGTTATAAGCAGATTAGTGACTGATAATCTTCTCTTTCGCCTTTTTATGCAGAGAGCAAACACAAATAAAAGTGATAACTGTAGCAATTATATTCGATTTTGACAAGGCAATCCAGAAGGTGGAATCAACGTAATTAGAAGTGCTGCAAAGGCATGATTTCAGCAAAAAACGTTATAGATGTGGTCAAGCCACAATAACACACAAAGCAGCATATGCACAATATAATCTTGTTTTATACCATTGATGACCAAGCCCAGAGATGGCAATGTTTATTGAGCGGCCCCCGCCTTCAGTATATCAGATGCTAGTGGCAGGATCGCAGTAGGTGGATGGTGGCACTCGTTGGTTGCACTGGCCGATGCGGCCCATTTTCTGGTTGCAAAACAGTTGCAGAATGTGGAAATTGGAGGCTGGACAGTTCTGAAGGCAGGCTATAGGGTAGCACCCATGTAGCTCAGGTGAAGATGGCAGAGCAGGTGTGCCCTACACAAAGAGAAGCCAGAAGGCCAGGTTGAGTACCTCGGTCTTACCTTGAGTACAAGAGAGACCATTACGGCACTGAGTGGAGTGGTATTGAGACATGGAAGAGGAGGAGGCATCAATAAAGGGGAGATGGCGGTGGGCGATAAGAAGGGTCAGATTGTACTGTATTGAGGCATTTATATAGGGCTAATTACCCCTAAATGGGGCACTGAAGCACTTACCTATAAGGGCAGCAAGCTACGCAATGTAGAGTATGCAGATGGAAGGGTGTTGTATTTGTTTGTGATCCTATGGGGAAGGGTTTACATGGCATGGGTGATTACTACCAAGGTGCGGTTATGAGATGTAGTCTATACCAGTATGGTTGATGATGAGATGTGAGACAGATTAGCTTTTTACGTTTTTCAACACAATGGCAACTTTGAACAGCTCTGCAGGTAACAATGATATTTCTTGTGATTATAGTCTGCTAAGCTGGTTACTACATTGGGCTGTCTAATATGAAATTTTGTTTATAGTTATTGCCCTGAGTTGGCACCAATGAGAAAAGACAAAAGTGGTGAGATCTGCTGGGATGGGCATTGTTACAATCATTCCATATCTGAGTGTCACTGTGAGATGTACTGAAGTAATCATGTTTTTTAGCAGTCATAGTATTAGCAGTCACAGTGAAATTTGAGACCAGCAGTGGTGGGTTAGATTAGAGTCCTCAGATTGACTAGCAGTGTCTGACAGATCTCTTTGGTTGTTCCAGGCCTATTCACTTGATTATGGCTGGTTCATTAGTTACACAGTACTGGTGATGGACACCCCATAGCAGATATGACTTAAGTGAATTCAAGAGATGTAAGTTAAAGTTGGCTGCCAACTGCTTAGTGTTATAGTATTAATATTAGTGTGGGCCAGAAATGTGATATATGTAATTGAATAACTAAATAATACCCCGGCGAACCACAGGTCAGCCCGTCATAGCTTACCAGCGTATCAAAAGTTGTTTGCCGGTTGGGTTGTTTCCAATCTGTTGGTTGTAAGCCAACGGCTGAGCTTCCAGGCGTGACTGTTTGTTTGTGTTCTATCACCGGGATGTGGGGTGGTGAAGTTAGCTTTGAAATAACCATGTTGTCAACTCCCTTCTGGAGTGTACATGCTCCTGGATGCTTCGAATGCAGGTTTGAAGCGATTTGCAGAGCTTGGTGTACTGAGAAAGCAGTGCCTCCTACATATTTCTTACGATAAAGTGGTATAACAAGTGGTGTAAGCCTGGAGTATAGCGCCTTGTTTTGATGGTATTGCTTGAATTTAACTTGCAGGCATATCAGACCTTTTTCTTGGGAGGTTCTGTGGACAAAGCGGAGTGCCTTGATCATTGGTGATCTAGATATTGGTAGCCAGTAAATCAAGTCTGGAGTCATTAGTTCTCTTGGGTGAAGGTGGAAAAGAAGTCTTGTGGCAGTATTTTGGAGGAGTTGCATTTTGCATAAGATGAATGTAGGTGCACCAAAGTATAGGCTGTGGCATAATTAAGTTTAGAGATTACGAGTGTGAGGATGGCTTGCAGTATCTGGTGGTATCAAAAGTATGGGAAGATGCAACGCTGTAGTCCAGCTTGGAGAGATTGAATTTGGCTTGCATGTTCTCTTGGTGTCAAAGGTATGGGAAGACGCGACACTGTGTATTCACTGTGTAGAAGGCACTCTTTGTAACACTGTTAACATAAGTTATCAAAGTTTGGTCTCAATCCATTGGCACCCCTAGGATTCAATTTTCTCTTGATGTTGTTGGGGGGCCTCAATTTCCTTAGTTTATATTGCTGAAGACTAGTCATTTTGCTACTGTCTGCAGTTAATTATGTCTTTGTGGTATTGAGCTTTAGCTAGTTAGTCATCATCCATGTGTTTATGGCACGAAGGTAGTCCTCAAGATGAATTGTAGAGTTCTTCGGGCCATTAATTTTAAAAACGATTTGAGAGTCATATGCATGGTAGTTGTATCAGGTGAGATTGAATGATTTCAGTAGGTTTGGTAAGGGGGTGGGGTTGAATAATGTTGAATAATAAGGGGTATAAAGGAGCCCTGAGTGACGCCACAGTGATGTGTGTAAGCAAGTGATGTGAAAGATGGTAGGTGCACTACACTCCATCTCAAAGATAAAAATGAATCTATTTCAGAGCATTTTCACCGACTTTGAAAATTGAGTCTTTCTAGTGGCATGTGGCGCTGGACAGTGTTAAATGCAGAGGACAAATCTTAAGCAATAGAGCAGCCACTCCATTTTGGTCTACTGTGAGTTTTAGATCTTCCTAAATAAATATGATAGCTGGCTACAAAGGGTATGCAAAGGATGTCCTTAAAGACGTTTTGAGGTGCAGGGTCTGAAGGGGATTCTGATGGTCTGGCTGCAATGATGGCCCCTTGTTGAGGGAGAGGAGGGTTCGTCCATCAATGCTACAGAGGTTGAGGCAGGGTCTCCTGCCAGTGAGCTATCCGCTGGAGGAAAGGAGGGTTTGCTTAGCATTGATGTAGAGGTTGTGGCTGAGGTAGAAGTGGAAGCTGAGGCGGGGACCCTAGCCAGTGAGCCCCTAGAGGCAACGCGGATATGCCCAGTTGGCACAATAGAGGATGCAATCGCTGAGGGTGATAGCCCGAGCATAGTGGGCTGTGGGAACTGGGTGGGGGTAGAACATGATACCATCACAATTCTTTCGTGTAATGTGGCTGGTATTAAAAATAAGCTGCCGTGCCCAGATTGGGGAGCTTTTGTGGGAATCCATGATGTTTGTTTATTCCAAGAAACATGGGCAATGGCAGTCGAACAGAGGAGTGGGTACGCAACCTTAAATATACCGGCAGTAAAGAAGAGGAGGGGCAGACCTTCGGGGGTCTTAGCATCTGGGTTGGCATCCACTTGGGGGGTGCAGGCAGTTGAGGTTCCCATCGAGTCTCTAGATGTGCAGTGTGCAGGGATAAGCTCTGGCTTATCCCCGAACCACAGATACGGGTGGTGAGAGCATGGTCCCCTTTGGTCCTACAAATACATTCTTTGACCTTGATAAACTCTTAGAGCATGTAATGGGAGGACCACCTCAGAGACCTGGCCAAATGACATTTAACAGAGAGGGCCAAAATTCCATCCTAGACTATATCCTGGTGGGAGCTAGTACCTGGGGCATGGTCTCCGATTTCAAAGTCCTCTCCAGAAAGGATAGTGATCACAATCCCCTGGTGATGCATTTGAAATTGGAGATCTTGGGTCTTCTTAATCCAGGCCCTGACCCAAACTTAGCCACCCTCCCGCTATCTCTAGCCAACAATAGGCGGAGAGTAAGGTGGCCTCATATATTGGGCTCCCCTAACAAATTGGCAGATGTTTATCAGAGGGCCTTGCCCTATCTTAGTGCTATAACGGAGGCGGAGGAAAGATCAGTAGTTAGTGAAGAGGCACTAAACACTCACCAGGGACTTGTACAGGAATTTGGTGGCGTGTTTTACCCAGAAGGGAGACCCAAGGCGAATACAGCCCCAGCACACCCCTGGTATGATGCCAATTGTAAGAAGGCCAAAAGTGATCCGGTCAGGTTACAGGGTAAAGATAAGATCAAGCTCCAAAGGCGTCAGAATAAATTGGCCATGAAGAGGGCTAAAAAGGAGTGGGAGGCAGATAACTGGAAAGATCTAAAAACAGCACTCAAGGCCAAAGATTCTAAATCCTTTTGGTCTATCGTCAGTTTTGGGAGCAAGGAAAGAAAACTGACGAATGAACCCAGTATTGCAGCTTCTGTTTGGGAGTCACACTTCAGGGGGCTCTACTCCCTCCCGTGCAAGGATGATCCTGAGGTCTCTCTCCCAGGCTCCCCCCATAAGTGTCGACTGGAGGGGGCCTGGGAGATTACACTGGCGGAGGTGGATTACGCCATTTTGAATTTGGCACCGAATAAAGCCCCTGGTTTGGACAAGATATCGGGGGATATGTATCGTTCAGAACCGGAGATATGGGCTCCCTATCTCTGTGTCCTATTTAATGGTGTTCTAGACGGCAAGGACCCGCCGGAGTCTTGGCGGGGTGCTGAAATTGTTCCCATTTACAACAAGGGTTGTACCCTGAAACCATCAAAGTATAGGCCAATTACCATTATAGATGTTACTCAAAAATTGATGTGTCGCACCATCCTGGGCAGGATGCAGTCTTGGATGGAGGAACATAAGGTTTTGTCCACCTTCCAGGCTGGTTTTAGGCGGGGAATATCATCTGTGGATCAGCTATTTAGACTGCAGGTCTTGTATTGGAAATCAGTGACTGTAGAGGGTGGCAGCCTCTACATGATCTTTGCAGACCTGCCGTCAGCGTTCGACCTGGTGCCCAGAGGTAAACTCTGGAAGGTATTACAGGAGTTGGGCTTACCAGGCTACTTACTTAATGTCTTAGTTAGGCTCCACACTGACAACTTCGCCCAGGTGAGATGCGGGAAACAGGGTGAATTGTCATCTCGCTTCCCTGTCAGGCAGGGGGTCCAACAAAGCTGTGTGTTGGCCCCCACACTTTTTAGCCTGTACATTAATGGCCTAGTGGATCATCTGCTTGGATTGGGGAACATAGATGCCCCGAGGCTAGTTACGGGACGGGTGCCCGCTCTGATGTTTGCGGACGACACTTTGTTGTTGTCCAGGACATCGACGGGCATACAGTGGGTCCTGGACGGGTTCACGGCCTTCTGTGCCTCGCGGGGCTTGGAGATCAATTTGGACAAAACCAAATTTATGATCTTCAATCCCCTGAGGCGGACACGCCCGAACCCGCTGTTAGGGGGGACCCCTCTAGAGAGAGTTAAAACCTTCGAGTATCTGGGCATTACCCTGGGCGAACATTTTCAATGGGACCAGCAGTTGGCTAAAGCCACGCTTAAATTAACAAGAGTGGTAGGGGGGATGCAGAAGCTCCACAGAGAGTCAGAGTTTAAACCAGCGGCCCTATCGAAATCCACAGTGTTCAGACTAGGACAGCGGCCCTTTATGGGGCAGAGCTCTGGGGCCACCAAAATTCGCCAACTCTGGCAAAAACTGAACATGCTTTTATCAGGAGTATAATGGGACTCCCTGTGTGTACCCCACTTGTACCACTGCGTTTAGACTTAGGGTTGCTTCCCATTGAGGAAGTTATGTCTGTACGCCCTCTAACATTTTGGAAAAGATTGTGGTCTGTCCCGGAACTCTAGGTCCTATCGAAATGAATTCAAGGACATATGGGATGCCCTGAAAGGTAAAAATATTAGGTGGTTATCTCATATAAGGTCCATTAGTTGTTAGAAAGGTTTACCAGAGCTCTAGGAGATCCCGGATGTTGCCTGCCCGGAGACCTCCAAGGCGGTAGTGGTTCGTCACTACAAGAACTACATAATCTCCAGGCTAGCTCTGGGGTGGGTAGACGGACCTCGGAATTCCTTGATGTAAAAGCCGAGTATAAAAGGGAAGACTTTTTGGATGTGGTATTCCCTGCGCAAGCAAGAAAACTCTATATCCAATTTAGATTGGGCACTTTACCACTTAGAGTTTTCGCTAGCAAATGGGATAGAGGTAATCTGAAAGAATGCCCAGCTTGCGGCCAGCCTTTGGAAGATGAACTACATGTATTTTTCTTTTGTCCGGGGTATGAGGGAGCACGTAGGTATTGGCTAATCCCTATTTGCCGTAACTTGAGATTTCGACAGTGTTTCCATGCCATGAGAGTTTTGAAGTATGATACCCACCCCCCTGTTTTTGCTGTGTCACGTTTCCTGAATGCAATGTGGCATCGGCGCAGGAAACATATTAGTGACTAGTACGCACCTTTGCCACACTAAAATGGGGTTTCGATAACGGAACAGTTTAATTCTGTATTATACATTTTATGCATTGCAAATGTATTTTAAAAGTATGCTATGTTTATTGTCTTAATATTTGTATTGTACCATTTTATGTGCATTTTATGGTCATCTGAGGCCGAAATAAAGTTATCGAACTGGCAATGATGATATTGAGGAAATCATTTTGTGAGAGGGTATTGAAAGTGTGCATTGATGGGTGATTACTTTTGCCTTTATGTTTTTTAGGTCAAGTGTTGTTGTGGCACTTTTTACATAACGTTCAATCCATTTAATTTTTTAGGTCAAATAATTGGAGATTTTGTCACCGAAGTTTTGTGATTGTGGTGTTTCAATATATTGGCACGCTGCATTTCAGAATTGTGCTAGAATTTTGTGGAGGTATTTAGACGGGAATTCAGCTTCAATTTATGTGGAGTAATAGTGCCTCTCTGTGGTTCTGATGGCTCTTCTGTAGACTCTGTTATAGTGGTGCAGCATGCATTCGTCCGTTTCATCTCTTCATTTCCTCCATTTGAGCTGTAGAATGTGGAGTTGTATTTTCATTCTTTTGATGAGGTCATTGATCGGGTGAAGTTCTTTTTGTGATCAACACCGGGTGTGCTTTTAATTGGTATGGGTGTGTCCAGTGGGGTCAGAGATTCAATTCTAATAGTGATGTATGTCCTTCGAGCACATGTTTGTTGGGGTTTTTACAAGATGGGAGTAGAGTTTGTGGATAGCTTTTTTCTTCAATTGTCTGTAGGAGCATTGGTTGTTGTTTGTTTTTAACGTCTTTGAAGTGTTCTCATTGATAGGTGTGTTGATCTTTAAGGTGATGATGATGTGGTTGTTCCAGCTTAATGGGGCAGCTGTAAGTAACTGGCTTGTTCTAAGGGTGCAAATATGACATGCAGAGTGAGTCCTGTGGATATTCTCCCAATTTGTTTTTCATAAGGACAAATCTTGAATGGAATCCTTTATTTTACTTGACCTTTGAAATTATTACTATTGCATTATTGAGGAGGAGTTTTAAGCTTACTTCCTCCAAGGCTTCTAGATATAGACGATTTTCCTTCTTTGGAGGTCAGGAAGGTAGTAATGAAGAATAAGTTACTTACCCTCAGGTTCCCTTCCGCCCTCCCACCTATTCTTAGATTCCTATTCTTGACCCCTTTCCTTTTCTGCCTCTTATGATTTGTCATTTACTTTGAAATTTCTGTGAAAAAATGTTACAATTATTATTCTTGTAACTCGCTGTTGTTCCTTATGTAAAGCGCTCTGAAACCTCCGGGTTTTGCCAGCGCTATATAAAACTCAATAAAAAAAAAAAAAAAACCTTCTGTAACTCTCTTTTTGGTGGATAATCTTCATCTATCAGCAGGTTCCTCACCTTGTGAGCATTCCCTCAGGCAGCGGTTCCCAATCTGTGCACCGCGGCACCCTAATGCATCTGCCAAACTAACCTGGGGCGCCGCAAACAGAAGCGCACCAATCCAACTGTTTGGGAACCATCGGGAGGCGTCCATGTCATGTGCTCTTTTGCATAAGATGTTTTTGAGAATTATTTGGGACACTCTCTCAAAAGGAGAAATCGCGCCTTTTAACTGTGCTAAGTCAGCTGATGGCATCATGTGAGGCACTGGCGAAGAGAATGGTCACTTGACTAGCCAGCATTTCCTTGCACTAGTGTTAACCTGTACACTTAAAAAGAACCAAAATGTCTCTGAAATGATGTGAAGTTCTCTAAAATTATGAGGATCGGGTGCAGGGGTAGGAAATTTGAATACTTTAGATGCCCTGTCCTTGGTGGTGTACAGTGGCTTATTAGAGTTTCAAGGTTTCATATAGTAATCAGTGATTGTGGATAAAAATAACATTCATTACTGACTTTCCCCATCCCAAACCTAAATAAACTCCAGTGATGGGAAGGGGTCCCTGTACTGGTGAGTACTAGTACCACTATTTCTTGGTGAGTAAGGCCCCATGCACACACCTCGACCGCAGAGAAGCTCAGTGCTATTCCTAAAGGTCCCCTTCCCATCACACCTTGGCAACTTGACCCTCACAGATCACATCTGCTATGGCACCCCAACACTGACCAGGACGTAAGTGATCCCAGAGCTGGAGAGTGCAAAGAAGAAGAAAGCAAGTTACTTACCTGCAACTGTAGTTCTCCAGTATTGGAAGCTTTCATAGATTCACATGCCTGAATCATTCCCAGTCGTTGAGACTGGAGTCTCCGGTATATAAAAAAAGCAATGCTTAGTAGTATAGCAAACTGAAAAGAGGCCTAGGCCCATTTCCCTTTTGCAACCAACAGCCTTCGTTATGTAAAAGAGACCAAACTTGTCCCTGAACCAATCAGTGCTCCTCACCCTCTAGAACACTCCTGAGAAAACCTTTTGCCCCTCAGATTTTCGTGCACTTGTGCCATAAACACCTTTTGTGCTAAATCCGAGGTGAGCCTCTCAGGGGAGGAGGGTGGGTCGCATGTGAATCTATGAAAGCTTCCAATAATGGAGAACTACAGTTACAGGTAAGTAACTTGCTTTCTTACTCCAGTATTGGAGCTTTCATAGATTCACATGCCTGAATCAGAATAGCGAGCAGTAAATCATAGCACATTTTTTGTCACCCAAGATCGCGAATTAGGCAACATATGTAATCGGATAATAGCAGTACATATATATATATATATATATATATATATATATATATATATATATATATATATATATATATATATATATATATATATATATATATATATATATATATATATATATATATATATATATATATATATATATATATATATATATATATATATATATATATATATATATATATATATATATATATATATATATATATATATATATATATATATATATATATATATATATATATATATATATATATATATATATATATATATCCCCACATACATATATATATATATATATCCAACACTCGCAGGTAAGCCAAAAGACGAAGAGAAGCCACAAGAAATTCATAGGCATTCGAATTTATTGATTCCACAGCTTTCCAGCAGACAGTCAAACCCCTGCATTCTTCAGTGGGGCACCTTGCAATACCTCACATTAAGAAAAAATTTCATCCAAGTGGAAGAAGCTGTGCACTGGATGCCGTCTGCCCTGCTTTGTAGCTGTGAAATCATGCCCAAGGCAGCACCACCTGCACTGGCGCCGTACTTGCTTTCTTTCCATTCCTGCAAGCCAGGGTACATAGCCTGCATAGACCCGCCTCCAAGCGGTGGGCTTCTCTTCCCGGCCAGGCAACAGCCGTAATAAATCCAACACTCGCAGGTAAGCCAAAAGACGAAGAGAAGCCACAAGAAATTCATAGGCATTCAAATTTATTGATTCCACAGCTTTCCAGCAGACAGTCAAACCCCTGCATTCTTCAGTAAATAAATCCGCCTGACGCGTTTCAGGAAACTCTGTCCTTTCATCAGACTCCTATAAAGAACAAGGGAACCCGCTAGGTAGGCAAGGACCTGGGGTATCAATTGCAAAAAAAACAGTGGTCCTTGACAAGCAAATTGACAGTTATAATAATTATAGGCCACAATGTGCGCTATAATAGCAAAAAGTCCAGCCGGACTTACAATTTTATTCAATAATTCCGTAAATTAATTTAGAAGGAACAATAAAACAGTGGGACACAGTCCTGTATCCACAATGCTATACAAACATTCAAGACAATACAAACATATAAGGTATTTCAGGCATGTAAGAAATGGAGCAAGAAGGAAAAACTCTACAATGCACATGCTTCACATATGTGGGGAACAAAACAAATTGAGGCACATAATAGTGAACTAGTGTTAAGCCCACATATCATGTCGACGGCGTTTCGATCCATTCAGAGATAGTGATCATCATCAGGACAACCATTGTCTGCCTGAATTAAAGCCTGCAAAAACGTGGACAAGGGGAAAATATAACAAAGAATTAACCTTCTGTGTAGCACTCGGAATATTTCTGAATTCGGATTCATACCATGCTTTTAGGGTGTTACTAGATCATTCCTGTGAGAGAGGTGTCAAGCGACCTGTGCTGAACATCCACGGCGCGATGTGTTCAATGCATGCGAAGGAAACAAGGTGTACAGTTGTGATTGGCATACTATATGGGTCTACTGCATGCCTCGGTGATTAATTCTATGTAGGCATGGGGTGAGGGAAGTGGGGGGGGAACAAAAGTGAAGGCAAAGGAATAATTACATCAACGCGAGGAGCAGTGTGAATACCACGCTGTGTCCGGTTGGACTGGTTCGGAGCAAACTGCCGCGGTTAGCCGATGCGCTTGTGCCTAAGTAGAAACAGCACTAGTTAGCAGTTGGATATACTTGGATTTGGGAAAGCAATTGAACCCAAGAAAAGGCTTACCGAGCACCCTAAGGATTCGGGTGTGCGGGTGGAACCAGGTCGGTTGGAGCAGTATGGGTGGGCACCAGGGTTGCGGATATCTGAGGAGCATAAATTAAGGCACATCACACTACTGCAACGCTCGGGGGGTCAAGGAGCAGCTACGGAACCCGGAGGCCGTTCCCAAGGGATGTATCACATGTGGGCCAGTGCAAGGCTTACCTGAATTTATGTGAATTGGATGGTGCGGCTATACGAGGATAAAGGAGGTGCTCTGGATAGGAGCAGAGTCTCGGTGGTGTTGCGATGTGGGTCTTGAGAGGACCTATCGTGAGCAAGGGGAGGATGATGAAGGGTTGTGGGAGCATACGGTGTTGGGCTGGGATTCAAGCTTATCAAAGGGAAACTTACCAGGGTTGCGACGACTTCCGGGATTGAAGCACGTTCGCTATTAATGAGGCATGGAACCGGTTGGGGGCTCCAAGATTGAGCGGGATGGAGGGACCTAAGGTCAATGGAAGCATAAGCGATTAGTTTAACCGCCGGGGGTGGTGATGCCGAATGGCGTAAGGGGTATGGAATCTTACCAATACGGGGCAGCTTCCAGATGGGCTGAATTTGGTTCCTGAAAGAGAAGCGCGAACTTATCAAAACCGAGTCTTGCCTCCGGTGTAGGTTAAGGGGAACAGTAACCCGGCTTGCTTTCGGAGTAGGTTAAGGGGAACAGTAACCCGGCTTACCTTCGTTCTCGATGGAACGACAGAAGACGTCCCGGTGCACGATCGCGCCGTGGAGCGTCAGGAAGTGGGCGGTCTGGCCGGATATAGCTGTATCGGCCATATTGGGAGAGGATAATGGCATGATCGATCCGCCATCTTGGAGGGGGCAGTGGCCACCTCTATTGCTGCGTGATGGGATTAACTGAACCCATACCAATTTATTAGAGGGAGTGAAGGCAGGGACGTGCAGGGGATTGATTAAAAATACTATTACTTGTCTGTGGTAGATAATTGGTGGTTGGACGTGAGAATTTACTTGTACTTTTGTGAAGGAACCAGACATGCAGGCGCATTGTAATTCACATTCTCTTACTATGCGCATGGTTTTTGAGAGGAAGGAAGGAACCACCATTATCATCTGCAATAGCATGGATAGTTAATCAAACATCATAGATGCAGGGAAACATTGTGCCATTAGTGCTGCAGTTGTTTGTCTGAAAAAAAAAATTGTTCATAAAAGTGAGGTCCAGTCCTCATTGCGGTTTAAGCCATTGTGGATACTGTCAAAAAGGAGAATCATTTTCAGTTCCTCTTTGTTGAGCAGAAGTCCGATATCTCCTCCGCGCGGCGGTAGCTTCACACTCCTCAGGACAGTCCATTTGAGATCATTGTCTGAGTGTCCTTTGGTACAGAAGTGGTCCACCAGAGGGGCGTTAGGAGTTTTGCATCGAATCCTGCTACGATGTTGACCAATCCTTGTCTTGACCTTCTGCCTTGTTTGGCCCACGTATACAAGTTTACATGGACATTGAATTAAGTAAATAACATCATTACTGTTGCAGTTCGTGAAATTTTTACTTTCAATGGTGACTTTATCGAACACAAAGGATTTGCCCTCAATGGTAAATTCGCAGACATTACATGAGCCACATTTTGCATGCCCTACCAGTGGAGTTTGGGTCCATAAAGAATCAATAGTACTTAGATTTGGAGGGCTGGGAAGTGCAGCGCGAACCAGATGATCTTTTAAGTTAGAGCTCTTTTTATAAGCAAACAACGGGCGATCAAATTGCAAGGTGCCCGCATTGAGAGTGGGCCAATGTCTCAGTATACTTTTTTTGAGCTCATTGGATGAAGGGGAAAAGGTGGTTACGCAGGCCAGTCTTGTGTTGGATTCTTTATCTTTAGAAGAAAGAAGTGCTTCCCTAGGACAGTACCAGGCGCGTTTGGCAGCTGTTCTTACTAGTCTGTTTGGGTACCCTCGGTGTTTGAGTTTGGCTGATAGGATAGCAGCTTCTTTGAAATAATCCTCCTTGGCATAGCAATTCCTTCTAATGCGGAGGAACGGAGAGTAGGGTAACGAATCTCTAAGGGCTCTGGGGTGATTACTGTTGTAAGCTAGCAGTGTATTCCTTTCTGTGGGTTTGCGGTGAAGTCTGGTGTGAAGATGGCCATCCAGGTGGTATATATTGAGGTCCAGAAAGGGGATGGAATCGGTTTCAATGGTGCTGGTGAATGTAAATCCACAACAGTTATTATTTAACCAGTGGATGAACTGGTTCAAGTTACCCACATCACTATTCCAAATTAGAAAAATATCATCAATAAATCGCTTCCAAATAAAGATATCTGATGAAAAGGGGTTGGAAGCTGTTAGTATGGAATTGGTCTCTATTTGATCCATGAATAATATTGCCAAGTTGGGGGCAAAAACAGCCCCCATGGAAGTTCCCTTAACCTGTTGGAAATATTGCTGGTCAAAGGAAAAGAAGTTTCTGGTTAGACAGATTTCCAATAGTTGTAGTATAAAGACAGTGGGCATGCGATGTGGTCTAGGTCTGGTGTCTCGAATATCGCGTATGACCAGAAGGGCAGCAGTCTGGGGAATATTCGTGTACAAGGACTCTACGTCCATTGTACAAAGTAACTGGTTGCCTGCACTGAAGGGTAATTCCTCTATAAAATTGACCATGGCCATGCTATCCTTGACATAACACTGAGTGTCTAGTACAAAATCTTTGATAAAGTAGTTAACAAATTTTCCCAAAGGCTCAAGAATCGGGCCACAGCCGGATACAATTGGGCGGCCTGGTGGTGCTGTGGTACTTTTATGTATTTTGGGTAAGGTGTAAAGTACTGGCATGCGTGGGGATTTAATGTTGAGGAATTGGTGCTCTTTCTGATTGATAATCCCTAGATCAAGTGCTTCGTGGTCACTTTTGAAATGATTGTTTGTAGTTCCTTGGTGGGGTTAGATGGAAGTTTCACATAGTGGTCAGTATTGGCCAGTTGTCTTAGAATTTCGGAGGTATATTCGTCCCTATTTTGTAGGACAATCCCTCCACCCTTATCTGCACTTTTGATGACAAGGTTTTCCAGGTTTTTTAGAGAGTTGATAGCTTTCTTCTCTTCCAATGGTAAATTATAAGGAATAAATCTCTTTCTAGTTTTCAAAATGTTGAGATCATTGGTAACTAGTTTCTCAAAGGTAATTACCTCTGGGGGCACCATAGAAGCCGTGGGAAGGAAGGTAGAGGGTGGTCTAAATGGAGTATTAGACACAGCCACGGGAGAGGGGTTCAGTTGGAAAAAAGCATCCAAGCGTACCTTACGATAAAATCTTAGAAGTTCCGTTTGAAGCTCTAAAAAATCAGTGCGAATAGTTGGTACAAAAGAAAGGCCTTTACTGAGCAGTGAGGATTCTACACAGGAGAGATTATGCCTGGACAAGTTAAATATGGGTATTGATTGGGAGTCAGACATTATAGAATCTACCACTTGTAAAATTTCTGTCTCGTCTGACGTTCGCCCGGAGGGTTGTGCCAGCGAGGGACCCGTTTGCCTCTCCCCCTGGCCGGAGTGTTGGATTGGCCCCCGTCTAAAAAATTGTTCCTGTTTTGGGGAGGGTTACGGTTCGAGGGACCAGAGTTGTCACTAGAGTCTGAGTTGTCGGATAAGTCAGCAGAGGAGTCAGAGAACCCTACCAATGTTTGGCGTTGGTTGAATCTACCCCAGGGTCTTGAGTTGCGGGGGTTGGAGTAGGCGCGGTCCAAGTAGAAATCTTTCTGAAGGTATGGATACGCTGGCTCAATGTGAAAAGATTTGATGTCTTTTTTGACTTTGCTCGTTTTTTTGTTCTGCTCGATTCTATGAAACTCATCAACAGTTTTCTGGATTTGGTCCAAAAGTTTCTTGGAATCAGGGACTAGACTGTCGTCTTTAATTTTTTTCTCAATGTCTTCGATCTCAACTAGTAAGGTACTTAGTGTCTCTGTGGCTATCTCTATACCCAGAACAAGCCAATGCCTAGAACAGGTTGTTCCAATATGACTGAATCCTTTAATATATTTTGGATTATCAGTGAAAATGCCAGGGACGTTTCTTACTATCAAACCTATTGGTATGATTTCTGCTTTTAAATATTGTCTAAGCATTAGGGTCATTAGTTCCAAATGGACATATTTTTTCTTTAGTTTCTCCAACTCTTCAGGGAGAGCAGATGGTGTGGTAGTGGAACTATTGTCAGTGGTGTCAGAAAATAAGGAGGGACCTTCACAGATTTTTTGAATATATTCCAGTGAGTACACAGGGGGAGGTGCAGACATGATACGGACAAGGGTGAAAATTGGGGTAAACGAGCAACGGGGTACAGTGAGGGCCCACTTCAGAAGGAAGTAGATAGGATTAGATCCCTTGCAATCCAGCGATTGCACAACATACTCCTATAAAGAACAAGGGAACCCGCTAGGTAGGCAAGGACCTGGGGTATCAATTGCAAGAAAAACAGTGGTCCTTGACAAGCAAATTGACAGTTATAATAATTATAGGCCACAATGTGCACTATAATAGCAAAAAAGTCCAGCCGGACTTACAATTTTATTCAATAATTCCGTAAATTAATTTAGAAGGAACAATAAAACAGTGGGACACAGTCCTGTATCCACAATGCTATACAAACATTCAAGACAGTACAAACATATAAGGTGTTTCAGGCATGTAAGAAATGGAGCAAGAAGGAAAAACTCTACAATGCACTTGCTTCACATATGTGGGGAACAAAACAAATTGAGGCACATAATAGTGAACTAGTGTTAAGCTCACATATCATGTCGACGGCGTTTCGATCCATTCAGAGATAGTGGATCATCATCAGGACAACCATTGTCTGCCTGAATTAAAGCCTGCAAAAACGTGGACAAGGGGAACATATAACAAAGAATTAACCTTCTGTGTAGCACTCGGAATATTTCTGAATTCGGATTCATACCATGCTTTTAGGGTGTTACTAGATCATTCCTGTGAGAGAGGTGTCAAGCGACCTGTGCTGAACATCCACGGCGCGATGTGTTCAATGCATGCGAAGGAAACAAGGTGTACAGTTGTGATTGGCATACTATATGTGTCTACTGCATGCCTCGGTGATTAATTCTATGTAGGCATGGGGTGAGGGAAGTGGGGGGGAACAAAAGTGAAGGCAAAGGAATAATTACATCAACGCGAGGAGCAGTGTGAATACCACGCTGTGTCCGGTTGGACTGGGAGGGCTGGTTCGGAGCAAACTGCTGCGGTTAGCCGATGTCCTTTCATCAGAGGCATGTTCAAAGGGATTACAAAGCAGTTTTTGGGCTCGCACTCTTTTAGGCCAACAACCCAAGTCGGGCAGGTAGCAATTTACACCATTTCTCATGCATTCCAAACCGGGTGTCCAAGATTCCACTTTTCAATTTACAATGTTTCCCCTCGGTGAGTTTTTATTGTCCCTGAAAGTAGTGCCCTCCAAGGTCCATACTCCACTACACTGCTATGAAAGGGCACTCAGTGGGTCACCCCATGTATCGTCAGCGCTCCCCCACCCCACACCGCCTTGACTCCTATCCTCATTATTCGTGTATGCTTCCCAGGGCCAAAGCGTCCTTTTTCCCAATGTGTGGTACCACTTCCCGATACATATCTACCTAACAGTCGACCACCTTATAGTCACTCGCACCTGCCTCTCCTGCGCTCACTCCCCTGTCTTCGCTCGCCTCCCCGGTGTCCCTCTGTTTAAATGTCCTGTACAATACCCAAAACGTCTTAGGTCTGCTGCGTGGTGGGAGCAATTCGCTATAATTCTCAGTCTGCGTACAGCAATATAGCATATCATTTGACCACCTTTGAATTGTTGGCACCGGGCCCTTCATCCAGCACAGACCCACCACCCTTTTTGCCATTTTGCCAGTATCAGTCCCATATCCACAAGTCTGTGTATTGCCTTGGGCAATTTCTTGGAATACCCCAGCAAAGCTATCTCAGGGTACGGGGCCAGTTCCACCTCCACTATCCTCCCCAATTCTTTAAAATCCTCCCCCCAGTATGCAAGTATCCTCGGGCAGTTCCAAGCTAGATGTATGAAGTCCGCAGTTTGTGCTCGGCATCGCTCACAAGTCGCCTCTTCCCTCAGTCCACACCTACATAGCCGTTCTGGCGTGTATTAAACTTGGTTAAGAAATTTAAAATGTATAAGCCTATGCTTCCCATGTAATGAGATTCGCTTTGTGTTCGTGCAACAATACTGCCACATCCTGTCATCTATTGTTTTTTTTTTTTTTTTTTAATTTTTGAAAACCTTTATTTGTGTAGATGGTTGCATACAAATACGGGCCTACAACCCAGAGGCCGGCCACAGAGCAAACTGGAAAACACCAATAGCAATAAAATACGGAATAGTTACGCAATACTACACAAAGCAGCGAGTCTAGGATGCTAACTGAGTGTAACCCCCCGGCACAGGATCACAGAAGGTTAATTTTATAATAAATATTAAAGAATAAGGGATCGGCTGTATAATAAGTGTCCTGGTGCACATGGCAGGGAGCAGAATCAACAACATTATAATAGGAATCTATAGATCTGTCCGCAGAATAGTCCAAAGCGTTCAAGCCATAGATGCCCTTGCAATTATTCTTCGGTAAGCATCCACCAAGTAAAATGGATAAAGTTGCAGTCACTATACAGCCCAACCGGAATAGTAAAAGAAAAGAAGAGAACTAGAAAAAGGAAACGGGGACTCCATGTTACTGTACCCGCCCAACGGCAATAGTGGCGATCCACAATCCAGACAGCAAACATTCTTAAGGGCGGGGCAGCTAAATCAGGATAGGCAGAGCCTAAAAGTATCATATTATACAGGAATACCCAATCCTCCCCCCTCAGGCACTCACCTCACGGGAATCACGCACAGTCATGGAGACCCAAGAAAAGGACACAAAAGAGCCATAGAAACAATGAACTATCTAATAGACCCCAATCCACCCGCCCCACCCTGCACCCCTGCAGAAGGCTAGGCCTACCCCCCCCAGCAGCGTGCCTGTCGCCCTAAAAATGAACCCGAAATATAGAATGAGATAATGTAGGGAAAGAAAAGATAAAAAAGGAAAAAGGAGAGCTAGGGGAGGAGGTACCCTGTAACAAGGCGCGCGGCCCCCACCCCCGCCCATACAAACAATTAGTACAGCCTAAAACGAAAGTGGCAAGTTTTCAGGTAGCCATACATAGTAAGGATTCGACAAATTATCTCAATTTAAGGCAGTCCAGAACTCTGTGCACCGAACAGAAGTCCTCCGGATTAAGAACCGGGCTCACCCCAGTCCTTTCCTAGCCATCGCCACGATCTATGTCGAAGCAGCGGGCATAAAACACCGCGGAGAGAAAAGGCAGTGGAGCAGCCGCTGAACGGCCAATGGAAGCAACCCATGTGATCGCCTCCACCGACGGTAATGCAAAAGCTGTTTACGGCAGTCAGGTACACAAGTGTCGATGATAACCAGCAAATCTTCCCGCATGCGGACCAAGTCATCGCTACCCCCACCAAAATGCGGGAAGCAAACAGCAACCACCTCGGGCCCATCCGCATCCCTGAGGGACGGCCCGGGAGCAATGGCGGCCACCACATTGTCGTGCACACAGGAGTCCCGGGCCAAGGTCTCTTGCCAAATCTTCAGCGCTCGTAGGACGTCGCCAATCGTGGGTTCGCGCTCCACAGTGCAGGCCCCAACACAATACGGGGGTACAGCATCGACATCCCGGGGCATCCCATAGCATATGGCATCAGCCGCCATTTTACGAGTTCCGCGCCTTCTTCCCGGAACCAACTCCTGGGGCGCGCTCACAAGCCTGGCCCCCGCGGGATCCCCCTCAAGCACCAGAACAGCAACCTCGGTGAAGAAATGATGGCCATCAAAAGAGGGGGACCCGCCAGGCGCCACCGCACCGCTGGAGCAACTATGGAGTTCGAAATGGCCGGGCTAGGCAACAAAGGGGGGAGCCACCAGCACGGCGTCCCCCACAGACAACTTGCCGCACCTCACCTCCTGTCATCTATTGTTATCTGCAAGTCCCTTTGCCAGGCCAGGCGAGCTGTTGTATACTCATGTGCCCTGTGCGTCATAGCTATTCTATAGATGTTAGTGACTATCTTACGAGGGGAGTTGGATTTAATGACATATGCTAATTCGGGGATTTCTGGAGGCTCCTGCATATCCTCTCCGAACTGCTCCAGCATTGCACGCCGCACCCGATAAAACTGGAATCGCTGCATCTGCGTGGCCACCTCTGCCCCCTCCTCTACCTGTTCCCAGGACTTTGCAACCCCATCTTGGAAAAGATCTCCGGTGAACTTAATATTCAGCTCACGCAGAACTTTAATGACTCCCCTATCCTTGCACGAGGCCTGCCAACGAACCCACTCTATAGGCATTATCAGCGCATACAGTAATGCCCCAGGCTGTCGCCGCAGTAAGTAGTGCCACGCATGTCTAGTTGCGTTCATTGAATCAAGGAACCCAGTCGTGCGGTCTGGCTCCTCGAAAATTGTCGCCGCTGGTGGTTGTGGAGTAGCAAACAGTGTCCCCAGGAGCAGTTATGGTATACCGGCTTCCCCGTGTATCCAGGTGTGTAAATGTGCGCACTGCGCCTCCCTGAAATAGAGATCAAAATCCAGTGCTCCTAAACCTCCCATACTATAGGGTAAAATGAGGACCCGCCATTTCACCCTCGCCTGCTTGCCCGCCCACGCCAGCTTTAGCATTAATTGGGTGAGTCTTTGGAAAAATGCTTGTGATAGCACCATTGGTATATTATTGAATAGGAACAGCATCCTGGGCAAAAGCACCATCTTCATGATGGACATTCTTCCCAGCAGGGACAGGGGAAGCTTGCACCCGGCCTCCACATCGTCCTCCAGTTTATCCATGGCCGTGCAATAGTTTACTTGTGAGACCGTTTCTGAATATGTGTGCAGTCGGATACCCAAATATCGGACTGAGTCAGTAGTCCACTGTAGTGGGTATTCCATTTTAAATTCTTCCGTCACCGGAGTCAGCGGGAAAACAATGGATTTGGCCCAGTTGACTTTTAGCCCTGATAAAGCACCAAAGTACACCACTTCCCGTAGCATCGCCGTCAGATTCTGCTCTGGATTTCGCACATTAAGCAGCGTGTCATCAGCGTAGGTGGATAGAACTATATTATACGTCGGGAAACCAATACCCTCATGACCGGGATACTCCCTGAGAGCGCACGCCAATGGCTCCGCGACTAGGGTATACAGCAATGGTGAGAGTGGGCAGCCCTGTCTCGTGCCTCAGGTGATGGCGAACCGGTCTCTGACTAAGTTACCTACGCGTACTCTAGCGGTGGGTCTGTGATATAGTGTGCCAATTAGTTGTAAAAAAAACGGTCCCAGTCCCATCCGAATCAGAACCTAGCGCAGAACACCCACTCCACAGAGTCAAATGCCTTTTCCATATCTAGGAACACTGCTACTGCTTTAACGTCCTGCTGTACATGCTGCATAGTGCCAAATACTGTGTGAATATTATATGCGAGGTTCATGTCTGGTATGAATCTCGCCTGTTCTGGTACAACCAATATCTTAGCCAGGGGGGCTAGGCGATTGGCCAGAATCTTTGCAAATAGTTTCGTGTCCACATTCAAGAGCGATAAGAAATGCGTTACTTACCTGTAACTGCAGTTATCCAGTATTGGTATCTTTCATAGATTCACATGCCTGAATCATTCCCCGTCGTCGGGGTGGGAGTCCCCGGTATATAAAGAAAGTAATGTCATAAAGACATATACATAACAATAGGCCAGAGGCCTCTCATTAGTAACATATCCATGTCCTTTTGTAAAAAGGACTAAACTTTGGCCAAGAGCAAATCAGATCTCACCACCCTCTAGAACCTTCCTGGAAGGAGCCCTAGTCCCTCAGATTTTCGTAAGCACAGTGCTAAATAGTACCTACTGAGAGAACTAAGGTGAGCCCTTCCAGGGGAGGTGGGTGGGTTGCATGTGAATCTATGAAAGATACCAATACTGGATAACTGCAGTTACAGGTAAGCAACGCATTTCTTATCCAGTATTATGGGTATCTTTCATAGATTCACATGCCTGAATCAGAGTAACAAGCAATATCCAGCACATTTCGTAAGGTACAATATGTAAAATCACACAATATAAGAATACCATTTGTGAAACAGAACAAGTACCTCCAAACAATGAAATAAAGAAATGTGCAAGAATGCAGTAGGAAGGTGGGATGAAAGAGAAGGCTCACCCCTAGTGAAATAGATGACGAAGTACTGCTTGACCCACAGCTGCATCTTTCATGAGTTCAGAATCCAAGCAGTAAAGCTTGGTGAACGATGTGGTGTCTTCCACGTCGCTGCTCTGCATATGTCGAGAATGGGCACGCCTGCAAAGAGTGCCATTGAAGTAGAGACAGCTCTGGTAGAATGAGCTCTCACTCTTGAATGCAGAGGATGATTTGCCTGTTGATGACAGAACGTTATTGCTGCTGAGATCCAACGGGAAATGCTCTGTTTTGTCAGAGGAAGGCCTTTTCTAGGCCTACTGCAAGCAACAAACAGTTGGTTGGATTTCCGAAACTGTTCTGTTCGATGAATGTAGAATTTTAGACAGCGCTTGAGGTCTAAAGAGTGGAAAGACCTCTCCGCTGCAGAAACTGGATTTGGGAAAAAAGTCCGCAAAATTACAGGCTCAGTCAAGTGAAAATTAGATGGAACCTTAGGGATGAATTTAGGATTGGTTCGTAGAATAACTCTGTCCTGTTTGAATTGCAAGAAAGGATCCTGGATGGACAGAGCTTGTAGCTCACCAACCCGCCTTGCAGATGTGAGCGCCAGCAAGAGAGCGGTTTTCCAGGACAGGTATTTGATGTCTGCTTTGTGTATTGGCTCAAATGGATGTTTCATGAGTTGAGCAAGGACGATGTTCAATTGCCAGGTGGGTGGTAAAGCTCTCGCCGGAGGAAATGTCCTGAAAAGGCCTTTTAGAAACTGTTTAACTAGTCTGTCGGACCAGAGAGTAGAGCCAGTCGATGAACGCCTGAAGCGCGAAATCGCAGCCAGGTGAACTTTAATGGAGGCATGCGCCAGTCCTGAATGCGCTAAATGGAGCAGGTAAGGAAGGATTTGTGCTGGAGTGGAAGAAAAAGGATGTATCTTATTTGCTTTACAACATACACAGAACCTTTTCCATTTAAGAGAATACGTTTTGTTTGTACTCTCTGCCCGAGCCCGGGCTAAAATGGTCCTGCATTCTTGAGAAATGTCTAGGTTCTGAAAGTCTCTGAACTCAGGAGCCAAGCCGACAAACTGAGAGATGCTGGATCCGGATGCTGGACTTGACCTTTGTTCATTGTCAGGAGAGTCGGGCCAGGTTTGAATTGGATTGGCGGTTCCTGTGATAGGAGGTGAAGTTCCGTGAACCAGTGTTGGCGCGGCCACGCTGGAGCAATTAGGATCAGGGTGCAATGTTCCGCCTTCAGTTTCCGAAGAACCCTGGGAATCAGGGGAAATGGCGGAAATGCGTAAGCAAACACGTTGCACCAACTGATCGAAAATGCATTCCCCAGGGATCCTGGTTGGGGATGCCAGCTTGCGTAATGTTGGCATTTTGCGTTGTGGCGAGTCTCAAACAAATCCACAGGTGGCTTGCCCCATCGGGCGAATACCGAGCTGAGAAGATGACGATCTAGCTCCTACTCGTGGCACATAGAACGTTGCCTGCTGAGAGAGTCCGCCAGGACATTGTCCGTCCCTGGGACGTATTCCGCCCGAAGGGAAATGTTGTGTTGTACAAGCCAAGTCCAAATTTCTTGAGATTCTTGAGACAACGACAGAGAACGTGTTCCCCCCTGTTTGTTTAGATAGTGCATTGTGGTGGTGTTGTCTGTCCTCACAAGCACTGGGGAATTCCTGATCCTGGGTAGAAACGCCTTTAGTGCCAGGTATACCGCTCTCAATTTGAGGAGATTTATGTGTAGTTGTTTCTCTGCTAGGGACCATTGCCCATTGATTTGGAGGTCCTGAAGAAACGCTCCCCATCCTTCCAAGGACGCATCCGTCGTTATTACGTGTGGCGAGGTTGGAAGTATGAAGGATAGGCCTCGTCGCAGATTTTGAGATTGACTCCACCAATCCAGAGCCTGGACTATGGCAGGAGTGATCCGGACGACGTTGTCGAAGGATCCTCTGCATTGAGTCCACTGAGCAGATAGCGCCTCCTGAAGTGGGCGCATATGAAGGCGGCAGTGAGGGATCAAGAGGATGTTCGAGGACATCATCCCTAGCAAGGACTTGTAGAGGCGCACAGTGATAGATTTTTTGGACTGAATCCGGGTGGCCAAGGTCCTTAGTTTCACTTGTCGTTCTATTGAAGGTAAGGCCTTCTTTTGAGCAGTATCGAGGACAGCTCAGAGGAACGTGATACACTGGGACGGTTGAAGGACAGATTTTTCTTCGTTGAGTGTGAGTCCCAGAGCACTGAAGAGTTGCAGACAGGCGTCGGGAGGACTTGGTCACGCCTGCGTGAGTAGGTGCCTTGACTAGCCAGTCGTCTAAGTATGGGAATACCTGGTGATGTTGTTGGCGAAGGTATGCTGCTACTGGAGACAGACACTTGGTGAAAATGCGTGGGGCTGATTTTAGACCGAAGGGTAACACTCGAAACTGGTAGTGCTTGCCCGCCACCTTGAACCTGAGAAATTTCTTGTGGTTCTTGTGGATCGGAATATGAAAATAGGCGTCTTGTAGGTCGAGAGACACCATAAAATCGTTTGCATTGAGAAGTTGTAGCACCTCCTGGATTGAAACCATGCAAAATGACTGTTTTTTTGAGGTATTGGTTGAGGTTTCGTAAGTCCAGTATAGGTCTCCATTTTTTCACCTTTTTCCGAATTAAAAAGAATCGGGAATAGAATCCTTTGTTTATCTGAGATCGGGGAACTTTTTCTATCGCTCCTTTTCTGAGCATGAGGGAGATTTCCAATTGTAGTTGTGTTAGATTTTTGTGCTTCATTGGAATCGGAGGCGAATGTAGAGGATGTTCCACAAACTCCAGAGAATGTCCGAATTTGACAAGTTGGAGGACCCACTGATCTGTCGTAATTTGTTGCCAATTGTGAAGGAAGGATGTAATTCTTCCGCCAACTTTGTAAGGTGGAAAGAAACTGGAGACCTGCGTCAGAGAAAGGTCATTGTCTTCTGCCTGTGTCCTTCTCCCCCCCCCCCGTCCACGAAAGGAAGATTTGTTGTAGGACGACTGGTTCTGCGGTTGCCTCTGTTGGTACTGGGTTTTATATTGTTGGCCTGAGCTGTAAGAGGATTTGTATCCTTGACTGTTGCCTCTGAAGGACTGACCTCTCCCTCTGGAGCCACGAAAGGAAGGGTTTTTATATTGTAGAGTACCAAGAGCCCTTGCGGTATCCGTATCTTTTTTGATACCTTGAAGCATGTCATCGATGTGTTGTCCAAACAGAAGTTTACCGTCATAAGGCATGTCTAACACCTTGGCTTGAACTTCAGGCCGAAAAGACGTCGCCTTAAGCCAACCTTGGCGTCTCAGGACTGCAGCTCCTGCCAGCTGTCGGAAACCTGTGGACGCGATATCCAGTGCCACATCAATCATCTCCGAGGCGGAGCGCTCGCCTTCGAGGAGAATCTTCCTCACTTAATCTTTTTGCTCCTCTTGAAGTGAACCCAAGTACGGAGCTACGTCTGCCCACATTTGGCGGTTATAACGCCCCAGTAGAGCCAAAGAGTTTTCTGCACGCACTTGTAAAGCTGACATGGACGAAAACTTTTTCCTATATTGTCAAGCTTCCGGCCCTCCTTATCTGGCGGCGCAGTCAAAACAGCTGAAGGATTTTTTGACTTGCGTTGTGCCGCTTGGGTTATTACCGAATCAGGCTTCGGATGGCCGATAAGGCAAGCTGGGGCAGTGTCCGGCGCTTTGTATTTTTTATCCAATCTGGGCAGCACTGGCATCAGAGATGCCGGGGTCTGCATTATCTTCTCCCCTTGGTCCCAGACGTGATCAATGATGGGAATAGATCGTACTGCCTTTTGATATGGGTCTTTAAAATCGTAAAGAAAACAATCTTGTGGTGTTGCAGTGACTTTGAGGCTGAAGCGTAACGCCGCTCTCTCTACGATGTTGTGGAAACCCCAAATGTCTTCCGGAGGAGAATCCGCTTGCGCCTGTACAGGAGATGCGGGACCTGAAATGATGTATTCATCATATTCGTCGTCCTGAAGCTCGCCTTCCTCACGTTGCTGCTCTTCCTCTTCTTCCTCCTCATCAGAGGACGGCAGAGGGCGTGAGCGAGACGGCTCCGAATGGAGAATCAAAGGAGCCAGTCGAGATTTAGGAGGCGGTGTGACCACTGTAGGTGTCGCAGGTGTTTGTGTCACCACTGGCTGAGGCGGAGCAGTGGATGGGAATCTTTGCTTATAATCTGCAATGAGAAACTGCAGGTCTGTCACAATAGACGCAGGAAGACACACCATAGGCTGTTGTGGAAGCGGGGGAGGATGGATCTCTTCCTGGTACTTTACATCCTGTTCCTGTTCCTCATAGTCTGAACTTTCGTGAAGTTTGACTTGCAGTTCAGATGGGCTTGTCACTTGCTGAAAAATAGAGCCCTCATCTGAGTCCTCAGTATCCAGGATATTAGCCGGGGGAAAAGGTTGTACCCTGCTCGGCGATGTTAATTCTGGCGTGAGTGTACGCGCAGTCATCCTGAAGTGTGAATAGATACACTTCAATGGAGGTGATTCAGTCGTCGACGGATTGGTCGTCGACGGGGAACCGTCGATAGTCGACTGAGAGTGAGTCGTCGACGGTGTCTTCTTCATCGACGACGTTGTCGACAATAGGATCGTCGACGATGTTTGTTTCGTGGTCAACTTCGTCGTCATCGGCTTCGTCGACGCTGGTGTCGCCGACGGCTTAGTCGTCGACTGCTTCATCGATGCTGGTGTCGTTGATGGCTTAGTCGTCAACGGCTTTGTCGACGCTGGTGTCGACGTCGTCTTCACTAGGCTCGCCGTCGACGGGCCCGTCGACGGCTTCGTCGGCACTGGCATAGTCGACTATGACTATCAACGATGAGCTTGCCGTCGAAGATGGTTTCGTCGGCGTCAATGATTTTGTCGACGATGACGGTTTAGGCTTCGTCGACGACGAGGTGCTCATCGACGGTGACGCTGAAGAGGTCTTTTTTAAACTAATAATAGATGGAACAGACCTACCCGTCGACGACGAGGATGTTGTAGTCGTCGACGCCGATAACAGAGGACGCCACCGTAGTGGAGATCGTGGCTGTCGACATTGCTACCGGCAGGGCTGAAGATGTCACCAAAGGTTTCTTGAAGGTAGGATTCTGTAGAGAAACCTTTACAGCAGTGGCCTTAGAACGATCCTCTGAAGACTTGGACGTCTTCTTTTGAGGGGGCTGTACAGATGGTCCTGGAGATGAAGTTCTAGGCCTTTTAGGAGTAGAGTGTACACTCCCCATGGAACACTCACTCTCACCTGAAGAGACTGGTAGATCTTTTTCCTTAAGTCTCTGGAGCCATATCAGCAGTCGGCCCTCTCTATCCTTGAGAGTTTTGGCCGAAAAAGTACGACAGATTTTACAGTCTTTAGCTGAATGGTCAGGATATAAACAGTACAGGCAGTCCTCATGCCCGTCATCCACATGAAGCCTCTTTTTGCTACAAGAAGCACAAGGTCTGAAAAGTCCTTTCTTTGGTGAATCAGTCATGACAAAAGCAGAAGATTCCTCTCGGGAATGAAGTTCTGAGTAAAATTGTGGAGATAAATCCAAGAATATAAAGAAAACTGAGCAGAGCTCAGAGGAGACTCCCTTAGCACGACGTGCGGTAGAAAATCTGAGGGACTAGGGCTCCTTCCAGGAAGGTTCTAGAGGGTGGTGAGATCTGATTGGCTCTTGGCCAAAGTTTAGTCCTTTTTAGGTCTCGCCTGGAAATCGCATCCGAAGGATGCGTCCAGGTTGGAGACTTATAGCTAGCTGACTCGGGGGAATGAAGGACAAGAAACGGTCACGAGCTTCTCTCACACACACACACACACACACACACACACACACACGCACACACGCAGACACACACACGCACACCTGCGTATATAGAACTGGGAAGCGCTGCAGGGAAAGCGCTGTACGTGATAACCTCACCGCTCCTGGCCCGAGGTTCTTATGGTGTGTGAACTTACCCCCCAACTTCACCGCCGTGTCAGAGTCCATCAACATTGCCATTAGAAGCACCGCCAGCAGCCCGGGAACCTCGGGACACCATTGCCTGCTCCACCTACGTCACCTCCGTGCCGCGCTGTGGTTGGCTCAAAGTTTCAGCCATTCCCGCCGCGTCATCAGATGGCTGCGCCGGGATTGGCTGCAGCTCTCCAGGACTTCAGTGACATCAGCCTCTCCTCCCGAGATTGATGCAGTGCAGGCGTTCTGCTTGTTCTGTTTGCACTCCGGCGGCACCTACAGATACCGTGTCAAGTTCGACTAATGCGATTTTTCTTCTCTTTTGTTTATAAACAAAGAAAGCATTGGTTAAAAGGCAAAGATTTTGTATAACTGCGCGTTATTTGTCTAAAAGCAACATACAGCTAAAAGTATATCTTTGGTAAAAGTCGAGCCACTTCATGTTCGCTAAAGACCCGATTTAATACACGCCCGTTTTCTAGAATTAAACACGGCTCGGCGAGGCGTCAGGTGCATGATTTATAGGATATTTAATAAGACTGGGAATGGTGAAAAAAACGATTGTGGATTCTCGATGACGTGACTTCTAGCCCGTGCATTTGAAGAGCAGGAAAGACGCTTTCATGGTGGTCTGTGAGTGCCCTGTGCTCGGGAGGTCTGTGGATGTGTGGTTACTAGTGAGTCGGGTAAAACAACAACCAGCGCTCTCTTAAGTGGAACAATTCTCAGAGATGAAAAACAAATGCTTTGAAAACACAAGATTCATTCTGATTAAATACGTTTATTTTAAAGCCGACAGTGATATTTAGAAATATTTCGGTACATTTCTGAATTTTGGTTCTTTTGGTAAAGCATCTAGAAAGCACCGCAGTGTGCGCAATGCACCTCTGAGAACGAAGCTATGTACAATGGGGACGTGGGCACACAGGTTCTGGTCCGTCGTCCGAACAGTGGATGTTTCCTGTGCTCTTCGGGGGGGCACGCCCCACCCCCTCAAGACTGGGAAGTTTGTGTGGTCTCTGTTTCCGACCGGACAGTTTGCAAGCTCTTGGTACCTGCCCAAAAAACGAATATCTAGGTGTGCAGTTGCGTGTGGCGTCCGCATCCGGACAGTGTGTCTGCCCTCTGTGTATAGCATTCTGACTCAGTACCAGGACAGTTTATGTGCCATACACTTGCTTGTGGCCACGGCACGCCAAAACTCGTGTGCACTTTCAGTGTGGCCTCTGTACACGGACAGTTTGTGCACACACTGTCCATGTACTGTGTGTGGCTTTCGAACCAGTGACACTGCGTGTCTCCTGTGGGTGATTTCCTACCCTGGCCAATTTGTGTGATCTGCAAGAACGATAGCGGGAACCCTGTGTGTGTGACATCCGAAACAGAGCGGTTTGTGTGTTTTGTGTTTGCCACCCGAACTAGACTCTGTGTGCTGCAGCACAATCAACGCTGTCTGTGTGTACTCCGTATGTGACATTCAAACTCAAAGCAATTCCTGCACTCTCTGTATATGGCATCTGAACTTAGATAATGTGCGTGCCCTCTGTGTGTGGCATCCCAGCTTCAGGAAGTTTGCGCGCGCTGTGTGTGGCCACTGTATTCTGTGGTGCAATATCACATTGGTAGATCGCCCCTGGATTATGCACGGACTCCTGTTGATCCGGGGGCAGGTTGTATTTTTTCCCAGGACTAGTACGGATTTGGTAACGCCTGAACGCCTCTCGATGCTTTTTTTTAGGGGCAGTTTTGTATAGTGTTCCCTCACCTCACCCCCCCGTTTTTGCTTTAATATACAGTCACCCTTCTTCCCTCATCGTCGTACCCCTCCCCCAGCTGCATGCTTCCGACAAGAAACGCAGTAGATCTTGGATTTTGGCAGCACATTAATCATGTGCATCAGATGATGGCTTAGCGCGATAAGCTGAAAAACAGGTACGTGTGTGCTTGTGTAGGGTCTGGACATTGTTGATATTTCATTTCCACTAGGGGAAGGTTGTTGACAAAGTTATTGGAATTGGAAATTGTTACTAGCCACATTATAAGTTTTCCTCAGCATCTGTCATCTAGAAATTGTTATTTCAAATGTGACGTAATCCAGCACTGCTTTTCAAGTGCTAGTGCTGTCCCGTTTAAAGCACAATAACTGTGCTAAAAAGTGCCAGGCGTTACATTAACGGACTTGTGCCATGGAAGTATAGCGAGCGAGCTTCTAACTGCTGCATTGCCAAGTTAAAGGTACAGGGCTGGCTTTAGGGGTGTGCCTGCACTGATTTTGATGTGGGCGCTGTCTTTAATAAGCATTTGCAATGCAATAGCTCTTGCATTTACGCAAGTTTAAGCTATTGGCATTGTAAATAATGTATTTTATTTATGTTTTTAAAACGGAAACAAAAATAAAAGGCATTGTCATTTGCAATGTCAGTAGCTCAAACTCACGTAAATGCGAGACCTATTGCATTGCAAATGCTTGTTACAAAAGGACATGGATATGTTACTAATGAGAGGCCTCTGGCCTATTGTTATGTATATGTCTTTATGACATTACTTTCTTTATATACCGGGGACTCCCACCCCGACGACTGGGAATGATTCAGGCATGTGAATCTATGAAAGATACCCATAATACTGGATAACAGGCGGTACGAACTACACTCCTCCGGCTATTTCCCCGGTTTAGGGATCGCTACGAGTATCGCTTCTCTCATGGATCTCGGCATGGTGCCTTCACACACAAATCGCCGAAGAGCGTGGCTAAATGGGGTAACAATATATCTATGAAAGTTTTATAAAAGTTGGCCATGAGGCCATCTGCCCCTGGAGCACTACTCAACTTCATGCCCGCCAGGGCTTGCAGTATTTAGTCTCTTTCTATCAGGAGCATTAAGAATTCTCTGTGTACACCCGAAAGGACTGGGAGTTCTATGTGTTCTAAATAGTCCTGCATTTCGTCCTCCATTTCTTCTGACCGCGATGTGTAAAGGCCTGCATAGAATTGTCGGAATCTCTCTGCATTATCTGCTTCTTCCGTGAGTAGTTCTCCCTCCTCGGATCGTATCTACGTAATCAACGTTTTTACCTCTTTTTGCTTTCAGGATCTTGGCCAATATGGATCCCGGCCTCTCCACTTCACCGTATGTGTGAGCTGTGGCATATTTGCATAAATGTTTGATTTCGCTATCTGCCGCTTCATGATGCTCTTTTAATAGGACCTTTATTTTGTCTTCCTGACCCCCTTCCCCAGTCCTCCCTTGCAGATCCTTCAATTGTTTCACCTTCTGTTCTAGATCCTTCATTCTCTGTCCGATTGTCTTCAATACCCCAGAATGCTTGGAGATAGCTATACCGCGTATATATACCTTGAAGGCTTCCCATACTGTTTGAAAACTATCAACTGAACCTATATTGGCCTAAAAAAAAAAATTCTACTGCCTCGGATAATTCTCCCCTCTTCTAGCAGTGAGAACGGCGGGAAGCGCCAGGTAAACGGGGGTATAGTTTTCTTAGGAGTAGCCACTGTCAGTAGTACCGGCAAGTGGCCCGAGAGTGTACGCGGTAGGACTTTACAGGTTCGGACATCTGCTAAAAAAGAGGCGGAGGCCAACCAATAATCTATGCGTGTATGTACATTATGGTAACCCCTGAAGTCTGGTTACGCGCACGCCACACGTTTTCTAGATCCATGCATGTCATCACCTGTTCCATCTCTCTGTATGGACTCGCTGATCTATATATACCTGGGTCCCTGACCATATTGAAGTCCCCTCCCCAAAGTTTCGTTGAACCCCGAAATCTCTTTGTGGTGTTAGCCAACTGCACGAAGAACTCGGGACTGTCATAGTTGGGTCCATACGCATTAACCACTAGTAATTCAAGCCCCCTGCCTCTACATTGCGATATAACATACCGTCCATCTGGGTCCGACTCCAGCATTTCCAGCGTGTAATACGATCTAGAGTTAACCCAGGTCATCACCCCTCTGGCATTTGTTGTGTACCCTGTGCTATTAATGTTCCCTACTAGCCCCTTGCTGCGCAGCAGCGTGCTCGTTAGTGGTAGATGTGTCTCCTGAAGAAGCGCCAAATCTATATTATGTCTGTGCAAGAAACTAATCACCTTTCGGACCTTGCAGTAATCATTAAGCCCGCTAACATTCCAAGTCATGGCATTCAGTGTATCTACCGGTGTCTGTTCTTTGCTCTCGCTAGCACTTGTCATTATATTGGATTATTCCCATGTAGTGCGCCGCCATCAGTGTGCTTGAGCCAGGCGAGTCGCATATTGCCTCAATGCCCACCAGTTCCAGTAACCATTGTGTGACCTTTTGCATGTTGTGTGCCTGTACATAACATTTGTAAACAATAACAAAACCAAACACCATTCTGCAAACCTCCCACCCCCTTTACTCCCCGGAGTCAAAAACGTTACTCCCAGCCCACCAGGTTCCCCCCCACAGCAGACCACCCCCAACCTGGCCGAGGATGATTCCAGAATACACTACCAACTCCCCGCCCCCGATCCCCCCCAGAATTTGCAACAGCTGTGCCAGACATTCTGAAGCGGAGGTAGCTCCATGGGCAAGGTGAATCACCAAATAGAAAGAATCCATCCCAGCCCTGCCTTCCCTGCGTCGACTGCACTAGTTTGCAGTGTTTCCCGCCCACCAACCCCCACCCAAAAATAACTGAATTCTCTATCCCTGGCAGAGAGTGCTTCCTCTTACATTCGATTGTGAATAATCATGCCAGCTTGCTCTATCACGGGGTCCCCGCACCCCCCACAGTCTTGTGAAGCCCCTAGCATGACCCATTACACTTAGTCCCCCATCCTGCATGTCCAGACACCCAAGGAGCACTCCAGACCGTCCGTGCATACCTCACATCCTGAGCCCTGCCCACCCCTCCCCTAACCCTAACCCCCACCCCTACCAACCCACTCATCTTGTATCCATAGGCACTCTATCTCAGTCCTGCTCGTCCAGTGGGCGGCCTCCCGCCTCATCCAAAAGTCTTTTCTCCGGGCTGCTAAGATGTTCCGAAGCCCAACGTTTGATGGCCTGCTGCAATGCCTTGGGGTCTGTGAAAAAATGCGAACGCCCTGGTCTATTCACTAAGTTTCGCAGGGTACAGCAAGGCATAGTCGGCTCCCAAGTCTCTAAGCTGCTTTTTCAGAGGGACGAAAGTGTCTACGCGCCTCTTGCACCGGAGCGGTAAAGTCCAGGTATATCGCCAGCTCAGAGCCCTCGTACCGCAAAGTTTTCTTTTCTCTGGCTATGCGGAGTGCCACATCCCGTTAGCGATAGTTAAGTAATTTAGCGATAATTCGTCTAGGTGGCGCACCCACTAACTGTTTAGGGCCCAGGGAGCTATGCACCCTCTCTACTACAAACATGGGAGAGAATACTCCCTCTCCCAGCAAAGTTACTAGAAGATTTTCCACTAATTGCTCCATGTTGCCAGTGGAAGTGGTCTTCGACAGGCCCGTAATCCTAAGCGTAAGCGTGCCTCCAAGTCCTCCGTCTTATCCTGCAGGACTTTCATCATCTTCCCCAGTTGCTTGTGGTCGGCATCCAGGGTGGTGTGTGCCTCTTCCACTTCCATTAGGCGCCTCTCCGACATGTCTAGTCTTTCCGCATGTTTATCAAGGCGCTCCGCCATCCTATCCATCCTATAGGAGAGTGCGTCCATTTTTGTGCCCAGCGATGCAATGCCACACTGTAGTGATTTCTCCATGGACCTTAGCATAGTGCGTATGTCCGCATTCGGGTCTTCAGTTACTGGAGGCAGTGATCTGGCGTCCTCTCCTGAAGCCCCATCGTGAGATTGAGCGTTTCTGCTCGAAAGACAGCTTAGATTGGGTTTTGTCCCCTCTCCCCATTCTTCTGATGGCTCTGTGCCTCCCGGCAATGTTATGCTCTTTTGTATTGACTGCACTGAGCGCTGGTTTGCCGCACGTGAACAAGCGGAGGGACTCTGCTTCACTGCAACTCCTACCACACGCCCCAAGTCAGAGGCACTTCACCGGGAACCTTCCCAGTCGTCGTCAGAGGCGCAGCAGGAGTACACCCATCCAACCTCCGGGTCGTCCTGCACCCTCAGCTCTGTACCTTCTCGAGTTTCGTTGCGTGGGGTGTAGTATATAAGCGCCCACAAATGCTCACTCCTCCCCTCCCTATGCCAGGGCACTGCTGTAAGTCCTGCACTCCTCCTCTGTGCTGAACGTACCTCCTGGCAGTGTGTCTAGTCGTTCCTACCGGGAATCACTGGTCTGCAGCGCTGTGTCTCACTCCAGTTGTGCTCCCAAGCACTGTGCCTACTATTTGCGCACCGCAACCCAGGTCCGCCGCTTTTCCACATGTACTCATCGCACTTCGTCTGGGCTCGGGTAGGTCAAGGCTCTCTGGTGTCACCCTGCTGCTTGTCCGGCCACTGAGAATGGCCCCAAGCCTCCGCTTCCACTTTGTTTCCTCCTTTGCTCTCCAATCCCCTACCGAGGCTGTGGTGTACACCCCCCAGGCTCCGTCGGCGCTCCCCACCACCACCTGGTCCTGGCCTGTGCTATTATCGTGGGAGAGTCACTTCACTGCGGGGCTTCCTCCAGAGGCTGTGCAGGCATTCAGTGCCATCAGTGTCTGCAACTTTAATGCAGCGCTGGTGCAGCGTCCCACGATGTGGGTCTTGACGGTTGGAGGCACGCAGGCTCGCGGTGCCGTCCTAGCAAGCAGCTTAGTAGGGGCTACGAGTAGCAACCTCCCCCAGATCCAGCACACACGCTTTGATGGGCCGCTCGGGAACAATCGGCCCGCCGTCACAGTTATGTGGCCCAGGACGTCCTCGCCTGCCGCACGTCTCGCCACGCAACTCCGGTTCTGCTGTAACTCCAGCCCGATGCTTCTCGGCTGGAAACCGCTTCTCTAAGCCGCAGTCTATCTTCGGGTCCAGGCTACGGATTTCGGACTGGAGCGGCGCCTAGGCAGCCGCTCACCTTCCGCCACTTGATCATCGGTTATGTGGGGTTGGTTCACAGAAACACTGCAGGATAAGGACAGGATAGTTGTTTGACGCGGCGGAGAGCCGGGCTCATGCGGCCATTTTAGTCGCGAGCTAGCTCCGCCCCTCCGGTATGGAAATACTTGGTGTCTATGCTTTCTGAGAAAAGCTGCCACTGGCGCCAGACACTTTGTAAAGATTCTTTGGGCTGATTTGAGACCAAATGGTAGTACTTTGAACTGGTAATGGTCTCCGGCTACTGCAATATACCGTTTGTGGGAAGGATGAATGGGGATGTGAAAATATGCATCCTGTAAGTCTAGAGTGGTCATATGATCCCCTGGGTTTAAGAGTAGCAGAATGTCTTCACCATCCGGAAAGTTTGCTTCTTGAGATAAGTATTCAGAGATCTCAGGTCTAGAATAGGACACCATTTGAGAGCATTCTTCTGGACTAGGAAGAAGCAGGAGTAAAACCCTTTTCCTTTTTGGGAGATCAGCACCGGTTCTATTGCTCCCTTTCTGAGCCTTGTCCGAATCTCCCGACGCATTTGAGATAGATGTTTGATCTTGTCTTGTCAGTGGTGTCCAAGGAGGGAATTGAAGAAATTCTAGAGTGTGTCTGAATTGTATTATATTGAGGACCCATTTCCGTCAATGATGCAGATGGGAAGCAACTCTTCCACCAGGGGGAACTTGTGGAGGGGAAGAACAACATGTAGCCGGATCCGGGAGGTTGTCATTGTCTTCTACCATTGTCTTTCCTTTGACAACCTCCTCGTCCTCTGGGAGCAGACTTTGTATAGCTCCCTGATTGTTTTTGACCATATTGTTGACCACATGGTTGTGATGATATAGGAATAAGAGGGGTATCCTCCCTGTTGATAACCCCTTCTGTAAGATGACTGGCCTCTCCCCCTTGCACCTCGAAAGGGCACCTTATGGTACTGTAGTGTACCCAGGGCCTTAGCAGTATCTGTATCTTTTTTGATACCTTGAAGTGCCTTCTTCACTTGGTTTCCAAATAAATCTTCCTCATCGAAAAGGAGATCCAGGATCTTATTTTGGACCTCTGGTCTAAAGGCAGTCGCCCTTAACCACCCCTGACTACTTAGTACCGCTGCTCCTCCAGGCTGTGGTTGCGATATCCATCACACAGTCAATGACTTCAGCCGAAGCCCTTTCTCCTTTCTGAAGTATCTTCTTTGCCTCCTATCTATTGTCCTCTGCTATGAGGTCCATTTATGGTGCCATATGTTAATGTTAATAATCATTTATAGAGTGCACTTACACCGGGTGGCTTCATGGCGCTAACAGGCTCAGTATGCTATCCAAGGAATGTTTAATTGTATGCTTGCTGGAAGAGCCATGTCTTAACCACATCGCTGCATGCAAGATTCCCCTCCTGTGCTGGACCACAATTAAAACGGGTGTGGTCATGACGAGCTCAGCTCGTCATGAGCACACGAGCACTGTGCTGCATGACGAGCTGAGCTCGTCATGAGCATGAAAGAGGTTAAGAAGCTTTCTGAATTGCAAAATGTCAGTGCTGGACCGTATTTCCAGTGGAAAGAAATTCCATAGTTTAGAAGCGAGGACCGCAAACCTGCAGCCTCCTTGAAGTACTCGCTTGAAAAATGGAGTAGTGAGGAGTGAGAGATGGGCAGATCAAAGATTGCGTGAAGGAGTATGCCTAAGTATCAGACTGTTAATAAATACAGGGCTATTGCCATGCAGAGCTTTAAAAACAAGGCACCCCGTTTTAAAGGCACATCACTGGGAAATAGTTTCGTCAACAGAGGTGTAGCTGGTTGCCATCTTGGTTATCGGAAGATCGACCGGGCTGCATGATTTTGAACCAGCTGCAACCTTTTAAACAAATAGAGTGGCATACCCAGATACACAGAGTTGGCATAATCCAGATGTGACAGGACGGTGGCAATTATAATCTGAATCAATGCATTGTGAGTGAAGAAGCAGTGAATCTTCCTGATCTTACGCAGCTGGAAGAAACACTTAGAAATCACTGTGCCAACCTGAGATTTCAGCGTTTGTTCATTGTTGAGGGAGACTCCCAATGTTTTGGCCAAAGGGGGCGAAGAGGGAGAGGGACCTAGCTCTGGTGGCCAATAGTGTTGGCCCCTGGACTTATGACTATCCCCGGTCAGGACAAGCTCAGTTTTTCCCGGGTTTAGCTTAAGATGGTTATGGTCCATCCACTGTTGTATATATATAACATTGTAGCGTGAAAATCCACGACAGAGCAGTGAGATCCATCAATCTTTAAGACCAACTGTAGGTCGTCAGAATAGTTGAAGACTGTCACCTTTCTTTCCTTCAGAGATTTAATCAAAGGAGCAATATAAATGTTAAACAAATGGGGGGAGAGCGCCGAGCCCTGTGGAATTCACAGGTGATTTTAGGGGGGGGGGGGGGGGGGGGGGATAGCAGAAATTGCCCTTGACGTACAGCCTGGGACAGATCATCCAGAAACGAGGTGAGCCAGCGAGCAGCCCCGCCTTGAATGCCAGCAAGTTTAACATGGTCAGCCAAGATAGCATGGCAGATAGATCCAATAGTACCAATGCCTGAAGAGAGCCTTTATCAGCATGGTCCCGAAGAGTATCCAAGACAGTAAGAATGATAGATTCGGTGGAATGTGCTGGCCGAAACCCTGCCTGATGAGGGTGAAGGTATTTAGACTCCTACAGAAAATTAGAAAGCCATTTAGCTACATAGGACTCTAATACCTTTGCTAAAAACAGGAGCAAAGAAATTGGGAGGTAGTTAGGGAATGACTGAAATAGTGAATGACTTATGCAATGATGCCAGATCCTCGCCTACCCAGACCCCTACACAGGGACTTTGTAACACCTTGAAAGATTACTTCCTCAACAATGTTTCTTCTATCAAAGCCAGTCTCCCCTGTACCTCCAACTGGGATCCTTTGGACGACATCAATGTCTGCTAGATGCTTTTCAACCAATAGGCCCCACAACATTATTAGAACTCACGACTCATGTCAAATCAGGTTCTCCATAGGACTGCTGCCCTCTGCATGTCCTGAAAGATATCCTTAGTTCTCTGCCTCAGTGTGCTGCCGCTTCTCAACGAATCGCTCGCCCAGGGCATGGTTCCCAGTGCCTTCAAGCATGCTATGGTCGTCCCCCTTATAAAAAAACTTGGGTCTGACTCTAGCAACCCAGCTGAACTACTGCCCCATCTCTCTCCTCCCCTTTTTGTCAAAACTATTAGAAGCCCACGTAGCCAGGTGTGTGTCCAGCTTTATCGAACGCTCAAATTATCTAGAGCCTAATCAGGCCGGCTTCCGCCCGGCACACTCTACGGAAGCAGTGATCCTAGCAATCCTGGACAAGCTTAGAGCAAATGCTGATAGGGATGATCATCAAGCACTTGTGCTTTTGGATCTGTCGGCCGCGCTCGACACGGTCGACCATACCATCCTGTTGAACCGTGTCGAGCAGGCGGGCCTACGGGGCCCGGCACTTGGTTGGATTGAATCCATCCTTGCCGACCGCACTCAAGCAGTAAGGCTGGGGAACTTCACCGCCCCAAAGCTCACCTCCACTTGTGGGGTCCAACAGGGTTCTTCCCTGTCCCTATTGCTGTTTAACCCATACATAAGACCTCTGATTCATTCATTAAGAGACAGAAACGTCACCCTTTTCAATTACGCTGATGACGTCCAACTTATCTTTCCACTCTGCTCCACTAATGCCGGAGCGGAGTTTGTCAACCATGCTCCATATCCAGCGCTGGATGGACATGAACCACCTCAAACTCAACCAGGGCAAAACAGAGTTGGTTCTCCCGGGGAAAAGCGAAAACAGCTGTAGCACGAACTTTTGGCCGGCGGAACTGGGGCCTCTCCCTATCCCCACTCCCTCGGTGAAAAGTTTAGGGGTCATTATCAATGCTGACCTCTCGCTCCGCGGACAGGTGGGAGCTGTGATCTCCTCTAGTGTCCACCAACTTCGGAAAGTTAGGAAAAATCGCCCACCTGCTGACCTACTCTGCTCTAATACAGGTGGTGCTAGCCCTTGTACTCTCACGGCTTGACTTTTCTAACTCCATGTATCTGGGAGTGCGAATCGGCCTACAAAAAAGACTTTAAATGGTGCAGAACCAGACAGCAAGACTGATTGGAAAACAACCCAAATGGATGTCTGCCAGATTGGTCCTGAGGAAACTCCACTGGCTCCCGATAGCCCAGCAAGTAGCCTTCAAAACGGGATGCCTAGCCTATAAGGCTCTGCGGGGCAATAGCCCCAGATTCATTAGCAGCATGATCACCAAGCACAACCCCCTGCACAACCTCCGCTCTGCCCATATCAGCCTGCTAACTACTTCTACCTTTAAACGGAAGCGATTAGGAGGTTGCAGCTTCTCTCACTTGGCCCCCAGACTCTGGAACTCTCTTCCTCACTCAGAAGTTGCGACAACCTGCTCAGCTTCAGGAAGGCCTTAAAAACATGGTTGTTAGAGCAAGTCTACGTCTAGTAACCTCACTATTGTAGCACTTGGCCCTCAGCGCCATGAAACCCAAGGGTGTACGTGCGCTATATAATCTCCTATTAACATAACATAACATAGTTAGATGGAAGCGTGGGATCAGCTCCTTTTTGTTAAAAAAGAGGTACCACTAATGCTTTCTTATAAGCCATAGGGACATGACCAGATGAGAGAGACTCATTCAAAAGAGTGACTACAGGAACTGGAAAAGCTGCAAGGCAGTCCTTAAGTATGTGGGACGGGCAACAATCAGAGGGAGCGCCTGATTTAACTTTCACTAAGAGGTTATGGAAGGATTCAATATGAATATTAGGAAAATGACATACTATTATTCTGAAACAAAGCAGATGAACTCGGGATAAGTGGATGCTTGGGTATATCAGCCTTGATAGCAATAATTTTATCAATGAAATAATCATTCAGGGAGTTGCACAGTGCTTGGGAAGGCAGAGCCTTCAGTAGAATAAATATATCTTTAGAATTCTTATTAGGGTTAAGAATACGTGTGGAAAAATGGTTAGCTTTGGCTGTGAGTATGCTTTTCTTATATTCTTTCCTGGCTACAATATAAAGAAGTTTTTATCAGAGCAGCACTTTGATCGCCACTATCTCTCCAGTTGGCGTAATGCCAATTTCTGTTCTTTGAGTTCAGAGGAAAACCATCTCTGAGCGTTATTATGACGGGCTGATTTTAACGTTTTAAGTGGAGCATGCTTATCGCACAAGTTACTTCCCTTCGGTAACGATATATCTGTAAGAAACAGTAGTTAGTGTTCGATTCCTTAGTTTAGAATATCCCCAGGCGTCAGACTGGATCCAGAAAGTTTTGCGTAGCAGTACCCCTGCGCGTCGGTAGGCGTCGTCCGTGAATCCGCGTCCGTCGTCGTTAGCGCCGGAATGACGTCGCCGGAGTACTTAGACGCCGCCCGTGCGCGCTGACGTCAGTTCTTATACACAGCTTTTCCGCGCCAGAGGGATGTGGAGGCGGAAAGAAGGTGGTCAAGGTGATGGACTGCCCGATGTGAAAGGCTGTAACCACCTTGGGCAGGAAAGAAGGACGCGTTCTTAAAACAACTTTGTCCAGATGGACAGAAAGGAAAGGAGGGTTAGAAGATAGAGCCTGGAGCTCACTCTCTCCTGGCAGAGGTGATGGCAACCAGGAATGCAGTCTTAAGAGTCAGAAGACGAAGAGGGCAATTGTGAAGTGGCTCGAAAGGAGCGCACATCAGATCGGTTAGAACAATGTTCAAGTCCCACTGAGGCATCACGAAAGGAACAGGAGGAAACATGTGCGTGATGCCCTTCAAGAATCTATTTACAGGGGACTTGAAAAGAGAAGGCTGATCAGGAGGCCTCAAGAAGGCAGAAATGGCAGAAAGGTAGCCCTTGATAGTGCCCAGAGCAGAACCCTACTGGGCAAGAGAAAGAAGGAAGAGGAGAACCTCAGAAAGAGGGGCATTGAGAGGATCCACAGCCTTTGCTGTGAACCATGCCACAAATCTGTTCCACCTGCAGGCGTATACCGACTTTGTGGAGGGATGTCTGGCTGCCAGAATGACATTACAGACTTCAGGAGGCAAGTCAAATGGCCTCAACTGTCGCAGCTCAATCTCCAAGCATGGAGGTGCAGACTGGACAGGTTCGGGTGGAGGACCGTCCCCTGCTGCAGCGACAGAAGGTCCTTCTGCAGAGGCAGACGAATCGGGGGATCGACTGACATACTGAGTAGCTCGGGATACCAGTACCTTCGCCCCCAGTCCGGAGCCACAAGGATGACTTTGGCCCGGTCGCGCTTGATTTTCCTTCAGCACTCTGGGCAAAAGTGGTATAGGCGGAAACTCGTACAACAGACCGCAACTTCACTCGCAACGAAAAGCGTCCCCGAGCGAGTACCGCCGTGGAAATTCCAACACGCAGAACTGATGACATTGCGCGTTCTCTTCGGTGGCGAATAGATCCAACCAAGGCTCTCCCCACTGCAGAAAGAGGCCTTGCGCCACGTCTGAGTTCAGACGCCATTTGTGATCCATCATGCACCTTCAACTGGGTTTGTCCGCCCTGGCATTCAGAGAACCTGCCAGGTGTTGAACAACCAGGGTCACGCCCTGATGTTCCAGCCACTGCCAGAGGCGCAGAGCCTCCTGGCAGAGGGTCCACGACCCCACCTTGCCCGGTTTGTTGCAGTACCACATGGCGGTAGTGTTGTCCGTGAACACCTGCACTACACTACCCCCGACAGAGGGGAGGAATGCCTTTAGTGCTAGACTAATCGCCTGCAGCGCCAGAAGATTGATATGGAGCCAGGACTCCGCCAGAGACCAGAGGCCTCTGATTTCCGCCTCTCCCATGTGACCGCCCCAGCCTTGGAGGGACGCGTCCGTCACAACTAAGTGCTCTGGTTGGGGAAGGGAGAGGGATCTGCCTCTGACCCAATCGCGATTCTTGAGCCACCACTGCAGCGGTCTTGCAGTGCCCTCCGAGATCATGACATGGTCGGACAGGTTGCCCTGATGCTGGGCCCACTGAAACTTCAGGTCCCACTGCAGAGCCCGCATCCACCACCTGGCGTGATGCACCAGAAGGATGCAGGAGGCCATCAGCCCCAGAATCCGCAGAGTCAACCTGACCTGAAAGAGTGGAATGAGAGCCTGAATATTCCGGACCCGCTGTTCGGGAGGATAAACCCGAAACGCGCCGAGTCGAAAACCGCTCTGATGAAGAGGAGCTTGTGAGAGGGGAACAGGAGTGACTTAGGCACATTGATGGAAAATCCCCGCTGGTGCAGGATGTCCGCCGTTGTCTGGAGGTGGCTGACAACTGTCTGGGGCGAGCCCGCCTTCAACAACCAGTCGTCGAGGTAGGGGAAGACTGAAACCCCTAACCTGCGCTAGGGGTTTCAGGTAGATGAGCTGCGACCACTGCCATCACTTTCGTGAACACCCGTGGGGCGCTGGTAAGGCCGAAGGGGAGCATGGTAAACTGAAAGTGCTCGTGGCCTACCGTGAACTGTAGGTAGCGCCGGTGGGCTGGCAGGACGGGGATGTGGAAATAAGCGTCCTGCAAGTCCAACGCTACCATCCAGTCTCCTGGGTCGAGGGCAGCTAAGACCTAAGCCAATGTCAGCATTTTGAACTTCTCCTTCCGGAGGAAGCCGTTGACGTTCCGCAGGTCCAAGATAGGGCGCAGGCCTCCTTTGCCCTTCTTGGGTACTAGAAAGTAGTGGGAGTAACAAGAACACCCTACTTCTGGCCCAGGAATGCGCTTGATGGCCCCCTTGGCCAAGAGGGCCGTAACTTCCTCTTGCAGAACTTGCAAATGATCCGCCGACACGCGGTGGTATTGCAGTGGCATGGCTGGAGGGGTCGTCTCGAAGGGGAGAAAGTAGCCCCTTCGGACGATTTGCAGCACCCACATGTCCGACGTGACAGTGCGCCAGTGGAAGTGGTGATGGTGAACCCTGCCCCCCACTGGCGTCACTTGGGCCTGAAAGCACGGGCTAGGAGGGTTTTGAGGCAGATGCTGCAGGGGAAGGTGTGGACTGGCCTCGCTGTTGTCCCCAACCGCCGCCATGGCGGTTTCCACGGCCGCCACCGCGCTGTGTATTAGTCTGCGGTGCGTGGTTGGCAGCACGTGTGGGAGCGCCCCTTCCTTGGCCACGAAAGGAGTGAAAGGCACCCGTTTGCTGGCATGGGGCAGAGAGGCCCAAGGACTTGGCCGTAGCCCTGGAGTCCTTAAAACGCTCATGCACATGGTCTACCTTGTTGCCTAAGAGGCGACGGCCATCAAACGGCATGTCCAGGACATCAGCTGAAAAGTTGGCGGACCTCAACCAGGCGTGGCGTCGAACTGCCACCGTCGTTGCCATCGCTCTGCCCAGTGAGTCCATGGTATCCAGCCCACACCGGATGGAATAGAGTGCCGCATCTCGACCCTCCGCAAGGGCTTGGGCGAGTTTAGTCCAGGCCTCCTCCGGACATTGTGGCAGCACGTCCGCGACCGTGTCCCACAGAATGTGGGTGTAGCGGCCCAAGAGGCATGCGGTATTGACTGACCGCAGTCCCAAACTCGGGGACGAGAACACCTTCTTACCGAATTGTTCGTACCTCTTGGATTCCCGATCGGGCGGAGCAGTCGGGAATGCGGTCTGGGAAGTAGAAGTAGAGGCCTGGATAACTAGGCTCGGTGGGGTGGGTGGACAAGAAGCAAGGGTCGACCGGGGCCGGGCGGTAGCGTCTGGCCACGTTCCTATCTACAGGCTGACATGTAGCGGGCTTGGACCAAGAGCCCAAAAGAACGTCCCACAAGGCCTCATTAAACGGCAGCAGAGGCTCGGCCGAGCTTGCCTGCGGTTTAAGGACCTCAGTGAGGAGGTTAGTCCTCACGGCCGCGATGGGGAGCTCCAGGCCCAAGGCCTTGGCCGCCCGCGTCAAAACTACACTGTAGGCAGCCCCCTCCTCCGTAGCCACGGTTGGAGGGGAGACAAAACCAGCGTCTGGCGAAGTGTCCAGTCCAGTGGCATCCCCAAGCTCACATGTCCAGTCCTGCTGAGACTGGCACTACTGTGCCAGAGGGTCCACAGACCCCTCCCAATCTCCCTCATCACCTATCACCTGAAATTCAGGTTAGAAGGATGGGGTCGGTTCATGGAAATAAAAGTCTCCAAACGACGTTGAGCGGCACGCCCAGCAGTGCCGCTCCAGCGCCGGACCCGATTCGAGGGCAGGATCGGGGACGGCGCCGCCCGTAGGCAGCGCCGGAGGTGACACTAGGGGCTGGCGTCGGTGAGGTCGACCGGCGACGACCCGGATGCGGATCCAGTGGGGGCCTGCGGCGCGAGACCGTCGCCGGTGGAGTCGGGGCCAAAGCACCCGGCGGCTTCGGAGCTGATGCACCCGACCCGCTAGGCCCCCCAGCCGGGACCGCTGGGCCCGAAGGCGCCACGGAACCCAGGGAGGAGGGACAGACCTCATAGCCATGAGGTACCGCTCAACCTCCTCAGGCGTCGCATCGTGCCCAGGGACCGGAAGGTGTGGGGCAGGCTGCGGCGCCTGTGATTCCGTCGGAGCCGCGTGGGTGGTGTCACCCGAATCCCCGGCCGCGTCGCATGAGCGTCGGTGGGTCGGAAGAGGATCTTGATCCCGAAGACCGATGCCGACTCTCGGAGCTAAGAGGGCTCCGACCCCGCGACCGGTCCCTCGACCTCCTGTGGGACCGGGACCTTGAATGCGCGGGCCGACTACCGGATCTCAAGTCGCTTACGGGACCGCTCCCGCCTAACCTTAGACATCAGGGCCCGGCAGTCGGAGCACATACGGTCGTCGAGGTCGAGGCCTAGACACTGAAGACACCGGCGATGGGGGTCGGTATCGGACATCATTCGGCTACACTTGGAGCAGGGTTTGCACCCAGGCATCCATACCGGCACCGTAGGAGTCGAACGACTCGAGAAAAACAAGATCAAAAGATCAAAAAAGTTTAGTCAAAAAGTGACTAAGGGGTAGAGCTTCTCCGGATCTGCGCTAGCTGGCGCGGAAAAAAGAAGAACTGAAGTCAGCGCACGAGGGCGGCATCTACGTACTCCGGCGACGTCATTCTGGCGCTAACGACGCCGACAACAGACGCGGAGCCACGGACGATGCCTACCGACGCGCAGGGATATTGCTACGCAAAAGTTTCCGGATCCAGTCTGACGCCTGGGGATATTCTAAGGTAAGGAATCTATCACTAATGTGTCTCTTTCAGATCAGAGGCGCAGAGCCTCCTGACAAAGGGTCCACGACCCCACCCAGCCTTGATTGTTGCATTACTACATGGCAGTGGTGTTGTCCGTGAACACCTGCACTACACTTCCCCGGACAGAGGGAAAGAATGCCTTCAGTGCAGGCCAGATTGCCCGCAGCTCCAGAAGGTTGATGTGGAGCCGGGACTCCGCTGGAGACCAGAGGCGTCTGATCTCCCTCTTCCCCATGTGGCCCCCATCCCAGGAGGGACGCATCAGTCACCACTGCGTTCTCTGGTGAGGGAGAGAGATCTGCCGCTGACCCAATCGCGGTTCATGAGCCACCATTGCAACTGTCTCGCAGTGCCCCCCGAGATCCAGACGTGGTCGGACAGATTGCCCTGATGCCGTGCCCACTGAAGCTTCGGGTCCCACTGCAGAGCCCGCATCCGCCACCTGGCGTGATGTACCTGAAGGATGCAGGAGGCCATCAGCCCCAGGAGCCGCAGCGTCAATCTGACCGAGACTCGGGACAAAGGCTGAAAGATCGGAATCAGAGCCTGAATATCCAGAACTCGCTGCTAGGGGGATAAACCAGAAACTGCTCCGATGAAAAAGAGCTTCTGAGAGGGGCACAGGTGTGACTTCGGCAAGTTGATGGAGAACCCCAGCGAGTGTAGGAGGTCGGCCGTAGTCTGGAGGTGGGAGCCCGCCTTCAACAACTAGTCGTCGAGATAGGGGAAGACTGAAACCCCTGATCTGCGCAGATGAGCTGCGACCACCGCCATCACTTTTGTGAACACCCGTGGGGCGCTGGTAAGGCCGAAGGGGAGCAGGGTAAACTGAAAGTGCTTGTGGCCTACCGTGAACCGCAGGTAATGCCGGTGGGCCGGAAGGACGGGGATGTGGAAATACGCGTCCTGCAAGTCCAACTACGGTGGCATGGCTGGAGGGGTCACCTTGAAGGGGAGGGAGTAGCCCCTTCTGACGATTTGCAGCACCCACCCGTCCGACGTAATGGAGTGCCAGTGAAAGAGGTGATGGCGAACCCTGCCCCCTCTGGCGTCGAATGGGCCTGAAAATTCAGACAAGGAGGATTTTGAAGCAGATGCTGCGGGGGCGGGTGTGGACTGACCTTGCCGGTGTCCCCGGCATCGCCACAGCGGTTACCATGTCCGAGTTGAGATTGTTTCTGTGGCCTGTGGCTAGCTGGACGTGAGGGGGCGCCCCTTCTTTGGCCACGAAAGGCGGAAGTTTGCAGGCGTTGACCGAGGCCCAAGGACTTGCCTGTAGCCCTGGAATCCTTGAAACGCTCCAGCGCACTGTCCGCCTTGTCGCCAAAGTGGCGACGGCCATCAAAGGGCATGTTCATAAGGGAGGCTTGGACATAGCCCGAAAAATTGGCGGACCTCAGCCAGGCGTGGCGGCGAACCGCCACCGTCGTTGCAATTGCCCTACCTAGCGAGTCCGTGGTATCCAGTCCACACCGAATGGAGTAGCGTGCTGCATCCCTTCCCTCCACGAGGGCTTGGGTAAGCTTTGCTTGGACCTCCGCCGGGCACTGCAGCAGCACTTCCGCAACCGTATCCCACAGGGAGTGGGAGTAACGGCCCAAAAGGCAGGCGGTGTTGACAGACCGCAACCCCAAACGCATTGAGGAGAACAGTTTCTTGCCGAACAGGAAACTGGGGTCGCCCAGAGCCGGCGTCGGGCCACGTTCCGATCCACAGGGAGGCCTGCAGAGGGCTTGGACCAGGTGCCCAACAGAACGTCGGTGAGGGCTTCGTTGAACGGCAGGAGAGGCTCAGAGGTGCATGCCTGCGGGTCTGAACACCTCAGTGAGCAGTTTAGTCCTCACGGCTGCGACTGGGAGCTCAAGACCCAAGGCCTTGGCTGCTCTAGTCAACACCACACTGTAAGCAGCCCCCTCCTCCGTAGCCACGGTAGGAGGGGACACAAATCCAGTGTCTGGCGAAGTGTCCATACCACTGGCCTCCCCCAGTTCGTCTGCCCAGTCCTGGCTCAACTGGCACTGCAGTGCCAGAGGATCCGCAGACCCCTCCCAGTCCTCCTCGTCATCAATCTCCTGATAGTCAGGAATAAATGATGGAGCCAGGTCGTCGGTGAAGGGCTCACTGATCGGCGTCGAAGACGGCGCCGGACAGCGCCGGATCTGGACCAGGGCTGGGGACGACGTCGTCCGGGGCGACACCCTTGGTGACGGCACCAGCGGAGGGGGTCGTAAGGTCGGCCGGCGTCGTCACGGATCCAGGCCTGGATCCTGAGGAACCCTGCGGCGTCGGGCCCGGAGTCTTCGACGGCGCCGGGGCCGGAGCCACCACCCGCTTGGGCTCCCAGACGGACCCGAAGGCGCCTCGGCGGGTTCTGACGGAGGGAAGCGCGACCTCATGGCCGTGAGGAAGGCGCTGATCTCCTCCGACATCGCGTGCAGCCCAGGGACCAGCGGTTGTGGAGCTGGACGCGGCGCTTGCTTGGGCGATGTCGCCCGAACCCCGGGCCGCGTCACGCAAGCATAGGAGGAGGGGGGTGGGGGGGAAGGGGGTCAGAAAAGCGATGTCGCTTCTTCAACTTCATGTGCCTCGAATTACCCGAGGACTTGGAGCCCGACCAGTGGCGTTGACTCGCCGAGCTGTGATGACTGTGGCCCCGCGACCGGTCCCTCTACCTCCTCCTGGACCGGGACCTTGAGCGGCACGTGGCCGACTGCCGGATCTCGAGGCGCTTACGGGACCGCTTCCGCCTAGCCTTCGACGTCGAGGCCCGGCAGCCTGGGCACGGCTTATCATCGTGGTCAGCCCAGAGGCAATAAAGACACCGACGGTGGGGGTCGGTTACAGTTGTCGCAGGGTTTGATCCCGGGCATCCCTATCGGCACCGGAGTCGAGAAGATCCAAAAGAGATCAATTTTTTACTAACTTTTTTGACTAGGAGTACTGCTCTTCCCGGATCAGCGCTTGCTGGCGCGGAAAAAAGAAGAACTGACGTCAGCGCGTGAGGGCAGCATCTAAGTACTCCGAGGACGTCATCGTCATCCCGGCGACCACAATGCCGAACGCGGAGCCGCAGACGACGCGCAGGGTTACTACTACGCAAAACTTTCCGGATCCAGTCTGACGCCTGGTGATATTCTAAGGTAAGGAATCTAACACTAACCTGTTTCTTTCAAATACTGGCGTTCGTTTAAAAGCCATTCAGAGACATTCGCTTCTGTAGTATCAATATCTGTACCACGGCGGACCGTTTCAGATAGCGTGTAGAGAAACTCTTCTTTATTCGCAGTATTCCATTTACTAGCGAGGCCACCTTTAGTTATGCTGATTTTCTCAATGGATGGAAATTTAAAAAAAATATAGATTTTTATTTTATAAACAGGCTCCATACATTTGCACAATAGTCAGCAGCAGTAGGATAATGATACAGAAAAGACAATGCTACATATTTTTACACAAACAATTCGGCTTGCATTGGAAGATCAAACCCCAGATATACATCCTCATGTTGGCAGTGAACCCGCTGGACACCCCCACTGTGAAACTTCAGTCGTCTAACATTTCGGCTGGCACAGTTACGGCACCACAACCACTTTCGCCCCACCCCCTCCACCCCGCCCACCCACCTCCCTTCCCTCTCAGGGCATGGAACATCAAGCAGACCCTTTCCCGCCGCTAATCAGACTCAGACATGTCCTGGGTATCCACCAACTCCCCTCTATATTGCCTCCATGCCGCCCACACTTTCTCCCACTTTTTGGGGCGCCCCTACTTTTATAAATGACTCTTTCGGCCCTTTGGCACCAGTCCAGGTCCCTCTCCCAGTCCTCCACTGTTGGCACCAGCTCACTCCCCCATAATCTCGCTATGTTCCGTTTTGCAACCATGCTAGCTAGTGCTAACCAGATCTTTTCTCCTTACGGCCATGTGATATCGCTCTTAACCCCTAAGATGTGCCATTGAGCTTCCAGGGGGACCTTCGACCCCACTACCTCCGCCATGATAGCAGATAATCTAGACCAATAGGCCCTGATCTTGGTACAATCCCACAATATATGGAAAAACTTTCCCTCCTCCCCACAACCCCTCAGGCAGAACTTCGAGTCCACATAGCCTATACTATACTGTGTCGTGCGTGCGGTGTATGAGCGATGTAAAATACGGAGCTGGATGAGCCGAAACCTAGCTCGAATTGCCACCTCTCGCGGGCCTTGCAGTGCCTCCCTTCCAGTCGTCGTCATCCAATAACCCTGCGTCCGATTCCCATTTCTCCCTCAGGGGACCCAGGGGATCAGTCAGGTTGTTAATAAGTTTTTTGTATGTCAGGGAGATTGCCTGGTCTACCATTCGGTCCATTAACAGTCTGTCCTCCAGAGGGGCATATTCCGGGAGTTGTTCCCCGGCCAACAGATGTTCATGAATGGCGTGTCTAAGCTGCTTATAGTGTAGGAACTCCCCGCTTCTCATTTGGAATTCCGCCTGTAGGGACGAGAAGTCCACCACGTCCCCCCTTCTCCAGAGGTCCCCTAGTCTATCAATGCCTATAAGGCTCCATGCGTGGAGGTCTTAACTTTGCCACCGCTGGAAGAAAGTTCCCGGCCCACAATGGGGTCTGAGCTGTGAGTTTCGCCCCGATCCCAACAACTTCATCGCACGTTTTAAACCCCTACCACTGCATCTGCCTCTGTTGTAAAGGGCCACCAGATAGGTGCCAGCCCCGAAGACCCTAGGTCCACCCGGTACGCCGGCTCCTCCAAAGGAGCAAACAGCCATCCATTAACATTGATCAGCTGGGTCGCCCAGTAATATAACCGGATATCTGGGACTGCGAGCCTGCCTTCGTACATTCCCCTCTGTAATTTCTTAAGAGCGATCCTCGGGCAACCCCCACTCCATAACCAAGAGCGCTGCTCTGAATCAATCGTACAGAAGAATTGCTCTGGCACGATGAACGGTGCGCTCTGTAGCCCATAGAGCAGACGGGGAGGGCCATCTTTTTAAATCGGACCGCTCGCCCCATTAGGGACAGAAGAAGAGTCCTCCAGTACTCGACGTCGCCGCGTAGGCGCTCCACCTGAGCCGAGACATTCAAACGCATGTATTCTGACTCTGTCTTCGCTATCCAGATCCCCAGGTAGCGAAAGACCTCTTTCCACACCAATCCTCCGCACTCACGTGTGAGGCACGGCGTTGGGCCCACAATGGATGGAAATTTAAGTGTAAATTTCAACAGATGAAGGTCAGACCAGATGCATTGTGCAATGATGGGGGTGGAATTGGTCAGGCCTTTGGTCCAGACTTGGTCACGAATGTGACCTTTTTGGTGGGTGGGAGATATGACCTGTTGAGTAAAATTTAAATTAGTAAGAAGGTCAGTCATTTCAGCCGATTGTGGCCCTTCATGAAGGTCTTTATGCCAATAAGTGAAATCTCCCACGAGAAGAACCTTATGATCAATTTTAAGTTTAGCCATCTGTTCGCTAGGTGCCAAGGGAAAGGAGGCATCTGATAAGGGGGCCTATAGATTAAAACACAGACAAAGGAATCGTGAGAGGATTCAAGATTTATTACAATATTCTCAGTATCCTTCATAGAAAAGCATGTCAGAGAACAAAACCTGCAATCACTGAATGATAGCTGCCACCCCCCCCGGTTTACCAGGCTGGCAGTATGCGTGAATAATATAATAGTCAGTAGGAATGGCCGCCAGCATATCAGGGGCTGAGTCAGCGGTAAGCCATGTCTCAGTCAGCAAGAGAATGCTAGGTTTGTCCATGAGCAAAAGACAGAAAATATCCAACTGATCCTTAACAAGGGAACGGGTATTAAGATAATAAACAGATAAGGACGTGGCCCCAGATTTAGCCGGGTTCTGTGGAGAGTACTTGGGCGCTATAGAAGACTGGATTTCGCAAAAAATGGTCAGTTTCATCAAGATTTCATGTTCAGAGAGAAGAGACAAAGTATCACAGGTGGGGCACAGATGAATAGAATGTACATTTTTTAACGTTTCTGTAAAAGGTAAAATGGGCATAGTGAGTAGCCCCTAGGGCCGGGCCCTGCGCTCCCGCACGGCCTGTTGCATTTACCTCTGATTCCCCGCCCTCAGCTCCGCCCTCTAACAGCGTGATTGGCTGCTACCGGGGGAGTGTCTATTAGCCACCGAGGGAGCCGGAAACAGCAGTGTTAGGCGGGTGAAGCGAGTAATTGTTTTGAAAAATCAATGAAAGTGCAATTTTCAATTTTAAAAGCAGTAGTTTTAAAAATCAGGGATAACAATTCCTAGCAATGTCCAACAACAATTCTTAGAGCAGGAAGTCTAGTGCGCGACTCCCGCACTTCGAGCTGCCTTTACCTCCGATTCCCCGCCCTCAGCTCCGCCCTCTCGCAGCGTGGATGGCTGACGAGCCCAGCCCACCCTTTAGAACGCCCGCACCACGGCGGAAAAACCGCCGCGGTTAAGGCGTTAAAGAAAACTCCTAACTATGCATTTTATTTTTCGACTCGGAGTTTGCGCTTCTCCACACTAATCACTCAAACTATACAGCCTACCAGTATGGATGACATGTGACTCCTACACTTTTAGTCCTTTGGCTTTTGTAACATTTCTCTGTGTAATGTATTATATTGTAATTGCATTTATGTAGCACTTACTACCCCTGACGAGGCGTAGAAGCGCTTTTTCTGCGAGTAGCACGCTACTCCGGGACCCTTAGAGGTTTAGTGTTGAATTAGTATAGTGAAACATGAAAGGGATTTTAAGTGGTGGATAGATTAGTCAGTTATTTGGATACGGAAGGATAGAAGAGGAAAAAAAGGTTTGAATTTATATAGCGCTTGTTACCCCTGATAGGGTGTTGGAAGCGCTTTTTTTGGGGGGCGAGTAGCATGCTATTCAATGTGTGTGTGATGCAAAGTGCTATGACACCCACCACTGGTATGAGTGACACTTTACAACTAATAAAATGCATCTGAGGGAGAGTGGTTATGGAGACTTGGTCACTGTTATAAGGGTGCTAGTGAGAGAATCCGTGGTAGAGGTGGTCATTGGGGGGGGGGCGCCAACAAACTGTCGCACAGGGCGCCAACAGTGCTAAAGCTGGCCCTGTGCTCCTTTGGTGGTCCCCGAGAGCATCACTGAGCGCCAAGTGCTCTGGCCTGGTATGCCCTGTATGAACCCCCGGTTTATATAATCTTTGGAAAATTGCTGTGTCTGGGAGGCTCTACTGTCACTGCGTTGCCTCTGGGGTGCTGCAAAACTGCCTGCATTTGGCGACGGGCCTAGCAACTACTTACCTCTAGATACGACTTTGCACTGGTGTGCATATTCACCCTACTTGTCTGTTGACCTCTGTGAGAAGTTGGCCTGATATATGATGCTCACTAGTACTAGTGATCACCTTGTATCAGTCCAAACAACCCTTATGGTTTATATGTTGTAAGTCAACCTTATAGACCAGCTATCCTAATGGTAGCATGGACAAAGTAGTCTTAGGCTAAACTCTTTTGGCATGTGAAGCCAGCTGTTTTACCACATATAACCCCTTGCATACGAAGTGAAAGGACACCACACAGGTTGTTATAAAAATAAACAAGATATTTATTAATAACAAACACCTCTGAGCTCTTTATGAGATCTGAGGGCTAAGCACATGACAAGACTTAAGAAAAATATGTTTAAGTTGCACGAATTACAATGGTGCCCTAGGGGCACGAGAAACCATATACTAAACAAGTGGTATAAGGAAATCGATAGATGAAATGAAGCTATCCAGAGGCTGTAGGATCGCTGGGACTACACTACCCTAACCTTAGGTAAGTAATAGGAGGCCCATGGAAGCGAAGTGCAGTTTCTTCAAGATGGCTGGTCCCACGTGTCTTATCGCACCCACGGATCTCAGCTGTGCTGCAGATGTGAGTTGAGGTCGGAGAGGTCTGGAAGTCCGGGTCTCGTCGGGCTCTGAAGTCTGAATCCACCAGGGAAGACGACAAAGTGAACCGCTGGAACGCTTGATGGTGCCTGCTTGTGCAGGGTTTCACTCCTTGGCCACAAGGGAGATTTCTTCAGCCTTCTGTGGAGCAGAACGTCGAAGTCCAGAGTTTTTTCTTGCAGATTCAATTCAGGATAATCTAATTTGGAATGGGACCAGCTCCTACCTTTATTCTCCTAAAGGGGATGACTAGGTCCCTCCTATGGGTGGGACCAGGAAGGGGGGTGGTTACACCCCCTATCCTGTGTCCGGTTTCGCGCCAGGGCTGGAGTGCCCCAGCAACTGGTTTGAACCAGTGTATGCACAGGGACACCTTGTGTGCCCCAGGCATGTCTCATTCCTTTCAGGCCTGTCCTACCTAATACACAAAATCCTGTCTGGGGTGGTGCTAGCACCTCCCAAGGCAGGAAACCCTTTGTCCAGTCCTCCCTCGCTGGAAGGACTCCCAGCAGCAGGAGGTCAGACTTGTGTCTGTGGTGGCAGCATCCATTTTGTGATGCGGAGGCTCGAGCTAACTTTAACCGGGGTTCACAGTTACATACATGTCGTGTCCCTCTAAAAGGGTGGAATGCTACCCCCCTCGCCAGAACTGGCGAGGTGGTAGTATTCCAATTCGTATGACACCTTACTCAACATGTTTTGATAATGCTATGCCTAAGTTAGCAATAACCGCGAGGATTATAATGCACTTAAGAGTATATGGTATAGCGTTATCATGGAAACAGCTAAAGGACTTGGTTCCGAAAGCTGCAGACAAGCTCAGCTCATGCTAGAGCACCATCTCACATCATTCCAAGCACTATGCCTCCAGGATTGTTAAGGCCTGCCATAGGAGTGACTTATAGGAGGATATGTGTCCATTTTAGGGTTACATATAGGTATACTATATCTAAAGCAAAGGGTGATTACATCACCTTGCCCCAGCTGTGTTATCAGCCAGTTGTGTCAGTTTTGGATGGCCAGCCAGGGGTGGCATAATACATGCTGCAGCCCCTGGTAGGCCTTGGGTGCACTTATGCCCTGGGTTCCTATGGTACACTGTACAAGGACTTACAAGAGTGACCTAATGCCAATTAGATATGTATCTAAGGTACATGGAGACAATTTTAACAGAGAGAGACGGAAGCCTGGGGTCCTGGATAGCAGGATCCCAGGCCAACTATGTCGAAAACCAGCAAAACACTAGGCAAAAGTCAGATATCCACCTTCCTAAAACCTCTAATCCATTCTTGCCGGTCCCAGTTTGTGGCCCCCAGCCATTTCCTTCTCGAATGGGGCAGAACGACCCCCAGCAGCCCAACTAGATGACTCCGTGTACTGGAGAGTCTGAGAGACTGACATTGAAATGCATGACTTTAAATGTACAGGGGCTGGCCAACCCCCGAAATGGAAGGGACGTCAGTTCCAGTATTACTTAACTTGGCAAGGCGTACTGATAGCATTTTTACAAGAAACTCAATGTGCTCATGTAAGATTTGGGGGTCTCTAGTTGGCACAGGTAGGTACTTGTGACAAATAGGGACCATTGCCTCTAGTCAGCGTAAAGGGGTACATAACCACTGCTCACCCCATTGGTAGCTTTGCACGAGCAGGCAGGCTTATCTCAGAGGCAGTGTGTAAAGCATTTGAGAACACATACAGTAATCAAGTGACAACACTACAGATGGACTCCACACAAGTTGTATATTAAAAATAAGTATTATTTATATAGATTTAACACAAGACCACAAACGACAAAAATCCACAATACTGTACTTAAAATGGTAGAATTATCTTAGCTCTCTTTCGATCTTAAAATGCGACAAGTGTTGCAGGGATGGTGATGCAGAAAGGATCAGGTGCAAAGAAACAAAGATGGCGCTTCCTTCATGATGCGACACGCTCCTCCGATGTTGCGAGAGGGCCCGGCTCGATGTGTCAGCTGCAGCGGCGACACCCTTGTTCCGCGATGCGACAACAGCGGCTGTGACGGCGGCACGCTTCTCCGTGGATGCGAGGCGCTTCTTGTGATGCGGTGCAATGCGACTGCTACAGCGGCGCCATCTCCATGATGCGACGGCAGCGGCTGCGACAGCGACACGCTTCTTCGATGTTAGGAGACGTTTCTTGTGATGCAGTGCAATGCGACAGCTACACCGACGATATCTCCGTGATGTGACGGCTGCGACTGGGACACACTTCTCCGGGGTTGCGAGACGTTTCTTGAGATGCGGTGCAATGCGACAGCTACGGCGGTGTCATCTCCGGGATGCGATGGCAGCGGCTGCGACAGCGACACACTTCTTCTTGAGTCACGCTTCCAGCTCCTTGCGACACGCAGTCCCAAAACAGCAGCAGGTACTTCCAAAGAACTCTTGGGGAGCTGATGGTCGAAGTCTGTTGTCCCTGAGACTTCAGCAGGAGGCAAGCTCTTTTCTCAAGCCCTTGGAGATCCTTCACAAGTTGAATAAAGCACACAAAGTGCCTTTCTCTTTTCTTTGGCAGACAGGCAACCACTTCAGGCCAATCCCCCAAGCAGTACTTTAGCTTAGGTATAATCTCTTCTAAGTTTCTCTGGTTCCCCTCCTCAGCAAAGGTTTCTTCTTGTTGTCCAAAGTGATCTAAATTCTTGGGATCAGGGTCCCAATACTTATACCCCAAATTCCTTTGTCCTCTGAGGGCAGAGGGTCCCTTGCCTAGTCCAAACTAATTCTGGTCAGTCCTGGAGCACTCTGTTTACATGACTCCTTCTTTCCTTCACAGTGCAGGGCAGAGACATCAGACACACCACAGGAGGTGGAGCCAGTATTGTGGAGGGTAGGCACAGTCCTATTCAGGTCCCAGGTGCAACTCCTCCTTCCCATCTAGATGCAGCACTCTCTATTCACCACTGGGCTGACTCACCCTGTCTCCTGGAATCCCCCAGCCCCTGTCACTCAAACTCCAGACAAGGAATACAGGGCTCAGGGGTGCTTTGCTCCATCCGCAGAGAGCAAGCAGCCACTGAGCGAGCGTTGAAGGATCTTTACACACAGACACTAGCTGATGACCCCGCATCGTCGTCAAGCTTTGCTAATGAAGGAATTCCAGGACCTTGCTACTTGTGAGGTTAACTACCTGGGCAAATATGCATGACCTCAGGTGTATGGAGAGGGTGAGAGACCTGGCCGGATTGCTCCATCCCCCATAAAATGCTTCATTGATTAAGCACCTCCAGCTTGAGGATAGCTCCTGCATCACAAGTAGCAAAGCCATCCCTAATACTTTTTCCCTTACTATACTCATTTATATGCATCGCAATGTGTCGCTGCCGAAGACGAAATACCACATAATTTTGCAGAGGTTGACATGGTTTGGCAGCAGGGGGGACAGCAGCAGTTCCTTGCCTCGCCTATCTCTGGTGACGAGATTTTGCAAGCCATTGATGATCTGAGTCGCACGAGTGCCCCGGGTCTTGATGGTTTTACTGGGACTTTATATAAGACTTATTAGACAGTACTGATTCCCCACTTACTGGAAGTCTACTCAGAATCCCTAAAGCGAGGTGACCTCCACCCGACAATGCATAAGGCAGTGATCCCCTTTGAACTTAAAAACCAGGCAAACCCCCAGACAGTTGCACCTCGTAGAGGCCACTGTCCTTGTTGAACCAAGATAATAAAATTCAAGCAAAAGTCCTAGCTACTTACCTCTCCCTCCTTATGGATAAGATAATTTCCCCATTACAATCCAGGTTTGTTCTGAGCCGCTCCACCTTGGTTAACCTTCGAACTCTATTTGCGAACTTCAATCAGATCAATCCTGAGCTCCCCACCGCAGAGATTTTACTCTAAGCCGAAAAGGCATTCCACATGCCACATTGCGAAAGCTTGGAGTGTCCAAGTGATTCCGTAATGTTGTTCGGCCAATGAATACTGCCCCAGTGGCCTGACTAAAAGTGAATAGCATCTGAAACTGACCAATTTACAATGTCCCGTGGCACTAAACAGGGGTGCCCTCTATTGCCTCTTATTGATTATCGCCATGGATCCCCATGGAGCGCCACCAGCATGTGGACTATGCTCTCACAGCGGACCCCTTTTAGCATCATTGTACGCGGATGATGTGATTCTATTCATTAGAGATCCCGATATCAACCATCCCCCTCTTCTTTGCGAGGTCGTCCGCTTCGGGACAGTCTCAGGTCTCACGACCAATTAGAGTAAATCCAAGATTTTCCCCTTGACGAATGCCACAGTCTCCTGTCCCCTTGAGTTCCCCTTAAAATAGAGTACAGATCCCCCTAAATACCTAGATATTTACCTACATCAACATAGTTCCCAAGTTGTACGCCTGAACTACTGCCCCACAATCAATATGTTGTCATCTCAAATCAATCAGTGGATTAAACTCCAATTGTCGATCACTGATAGAACTGCCATCAATTTTTTTATTATTTATTTCAGAACATCCCTATAGTTCTGACAAATGGCTTCTTTGACACCTTACATAGTATGCTCATGCGACTACTGTGGGCCAGTAGACAACCAAGAATTAGTTGGCAAACCTTAATCATGCTATATGTACGCAGGGAATTCTGGGCCCCACTAATATTTAGTAGCACAGGCACATTTGCGTAGCACTGTTTCCATCCTGATGCACGCTTACAATTTTTGAAACCAGAGTTGTCACATGGCCACCCAAACCCACTTTCCACAATTATGTCCCGAGGCCTAACCAGACTCTTTAATAAGTATAGACGTTCCAGCGAACACATTGGGCCTGGATCAGAATCACCGATATCTTGGTTTTACTCATTTGTACTCTCCCCATATCCCTCTATCTGACAACCACTGGCTTCCGATGACTAGAGAGACACTTACCATGCGGACTCTAACCACTTGGTGAATGCACAGACTGGGTGACCTTTTTGCGGATGCCGAGATACGCTGTCAACTCATTGGCAAGAGGGCACAAAGTATCCAATATGGACAGATTCATTTTATATTGACTGTATAACACAGTTTGCGCCACAATTCCGACCTTTCTGTCGGAACCTTTTGACTTTGCGGCCATTGGGCACATTTGTAACCAGCAATCACAGCGATCCATTGCAGGACAGCGGAGTTTTCACACAAAAAAAAATGTAACAAGAGACCTTTAATAGATTAGTTTATAATTGCATTATTACGAATTTCAGAAGTACCTCATTTGAAAACTAAAAAACTGCCCAGTTTCAATGGAGTACAAAAATAAAGGGTAAGAAACACATACCACAGTTGCTCTCCTCATCCCACATCTGCACCCTAAGGAAATTCTCCATCCAGAATGGGTCGCACACGCAGCGCTTGGTGAATGAATCGCAGCGACCATGATCTGAACAGTTCAACTGACAGGCTGCAGAACAGTGGAGGTAACAGAACACACATGAAAAAACATCAATTAGAAGCATATGAAGATGGAAATTATGAAACATATGTCTGATAAGCACAGCTGGCAGGCTAGATTATATATGTGGGGCACTACAGTGGAGAGAAAGATAGAAGCACATTAAATAAAAGAAAGTAAGTAAACACAAAAAGAAAATGTGGTGTGTTGTAGACGTTATGACCTGCACCCTGCTGTCATCTATTGTTGCAAGTTGTTTTAGTTCAAAGTGAAATTTCCGGTTTCGAGGTGACTTGTGATCCTTGCCTGAAACCCACAATGCACTAGGTAATAGTGTCCAACCTCAGAATGCTTTTCCCATACAGGTGCAAGCTAGTGAATCCAAAGATGTCAAACAGGACCGTCTATGTATACTTGTATACAGTGATTAACTTTATTAAAATAAAAAAAATAAAAAGTTCTAGTAGGGAACTTGATGGGTGGTTCAGGTGAGGGAGGTATTGAAGGGTTCACCGAAGAGGAACGAACTGTATGGACACTTTTAGAATGTTTAGATAGGTAACTGTGGGTGGGGGACAACAAAGAGATTTGGTTCGGACTGTAATGCACTGCAGATTGTACTTACGTTTCATTGTGAAGCCCAATATGGGGGCTAAAAATGTTAAAGCAGTTAAAATATATAAATCATTTCTGTTTGAATGATATGCAACGGATAGGCAATACTAAGAAATAATCAAGAGTTTGTTCTAAGTAAGACATGATCTTTGTGCACTTGAATTAAAGGTCCCCTATTGTTAAAGCTTTTCAATGAGGAAGGCCACCCTTCCATGAAAGATACTGTAGTGGAAAAGGGTGCAGAGGCTCAAATGGCGGTCCCAGGAGTCTGGTAAGAACAATGTTCAATTCCCACAGGGGGGACTGTTGGCACTCTATGGGGAATCGCTCTTGAAGTGTTCCATAAAAGCTCCTATTAATGGCATATATATTAAATATACACCTACTGAAGAGTACACTAAGTCTGCCTTTTTTAGTGCAATCATTAACAGACAATGTCTTGCACCAAGGACTCCAGAGACAGCTTGCTAAGAGTGTGGCAGTAGCAGACATACTTCTTTCATTTGGCTGCATAAAAGATGAGGAAGTAGGCTTGGGAGCCTCTTCCAGAATTGATGTGCACTCTTCTAAACAGGGCAAAATCTTAAGATTCAGCGCCCTGAGATTTGGGATGTTAGTGCTGAGTAAGTGTGTGAGTAAATTTCTCTTTTTCTTGTGTGGATGTACACACATCTCTAGGAGTGCTGCGTACCACAGCTGCTGTGCCCACTTGGCTGCTATAAAAATGAGCCTCATGGACACTTGTCTAATTTTCCTCAATACAGTATCAGCGGTGGTGGTGGAAGAGAGCAGGTAAATGTCCCTAATCAATTTATAGATAATGCACTGCCATTCGAATATGGGTGCGGGTACCAGGAGAACAAGCTGCGGCATTGTGCGTTCGTAAACATCAGAAACAGGTCAACCATCAGGGTCCTCCATTGATTAAAGTATTCTTGAAATATCCGACTGTTGTTCTCCCACTTAGGTGTTTGTTGATATGTTCTGCTAAGGGGGTCTGCAAAGTCACAGGAATGTGTTCCGCCTGGAGAAAGACTTGATTGTGAATGATACAAGACCGGGCTGTCTGAGCCGAGATGAACAACTGAGGTGAATGTGTGTCCCCTTGCTTTTGAATGGAATACATTGTGGTCATGTATCCTGCCCAAAAGACTACTGAGCTGTTATGAGCGAGTTTGTAAAACACACTGAGCGCTAACTGAACTGCCATCAATTCTAGGAGACAGGTGTGCAACAACTCATGCTAAGAAGACCCTTAGCCTTAAAATGGGAAGCAGCCTGAATGTGCTCCCCAACCCTTAAGGTTGGAGTCTTTGGAGATAATCACTTCTGGCTAGGCATTGAGTAAGAAATAAGTAACTTACCTGTAACTGTATTTCTCCAGTGTTGGGAGCTTTCATAGATTCACATGCTTGAATCATTCCCAGTCGTCATTGTGGGAGTCCCCGGTACATTAAATAGTAGTAATAGTGATAAACGAAGACTGATAGGAATAGACTAAAACAGGCCTAGGCCTCAGCGTTTATTAACCTATCATAGTCGTTATTAAAAAAGAGACCAAAGTTTTCCTTTTGTCAATCAGCATCTACCACCCTCTAGAACACCACTGAGAGAAGCTCAGAACCTCAGATTGTCGAGCACTAGTGCTAACTCTCATATAGAGAAATAGAGGTATGGTGGGTCGCATGTGAATCTATAAAAGCTTCTAATAATGGAGAACTACAGTTACAGGTAAGGAACTTATTTCTACTCTGCTTAGAAAGTGGGAAACCTTCTTTCGGAGCGATGTATGCTACAAATAATTGAGAAGACTTGCGAAAGGGTTTTGTTTTTTGCAGATAGAACTTTAGGCAACGCCTGACGTCTAGCAAATGGAGGGTTCTTCCCGCTGCAGTTGATGGATTTGAGAAGAAAGACTTTAGTACCAACTGCTTTTTGAAATGGAAGTCCGAAGGAACCTTTGGTATAAATTTTGGATTTGTGCGGAGGAGAAGACCATCAGCCTTGAATTGCGAAAATGGTTCTTCTATGACAAAAGCTTGCATTTCACTTACTCTCCCGGCGGACACCTATTTATTTATTTATTTTAAGACTTGTATTGCGCAACTAATCATCCTGACAGGGATCTCTCTGCGCATTTGGCAACACAGTGCTGTTGACCAGGACAGGACTTACGGCAGTTAAGAGACATGTTTTTAGGAGCTTCTTAAATTGTTCCAAACTAGGGCAAGCCCGTAACTCATCCGGCAGACGATTCCAATGGAGAGGGGCAAGATGTGAAAATGTGCGTCCTCCCGATTTGGCTTTCTTGATTTTACAGGGGAGAAGCAGATTCCGGTTGCTAGATCTTAGTGCACGGACCGGTTTGTAAGCTGTTATTTTCCTCCTTAGATAGAGCAGATCGATCCCTTGCCGTGCTCTAAACACCATCACCAGTAGTTTAAACACAGCTCTCTTTCTCACAGGTAGCCAGTGCAATTGTTGTAACAGAGGGCGGGAGGGGGTACGCCCAGGTTTATTAAGGAATTGCCGAGCCTCTGTATTTTGCACTACCTGTAGTCTTGCTGCGAGGTCATCCCTGATTCCTACTAAAAGTGCATTACCATAATCTAGTCTGCTGACTAGTAGGGCCTGTACAAAGGTCTTTCTGTCCTGCACAGGGATCCATGGAAACCTATTCCGCAACATCCGTATGATACCAAAGCAGGTTCCAGATACTGCTTTCACCTGCTCCTCCTGCAAGAGCTTGTTGTCTATCAGTATGCCCAGGTTATGAGCCTGAACCATAGGGTTAGGTGCCTACCCTAATTCCGGTGGGCACCATTCTGCAGACCAAATCTCCGTAGCCTTTCCGAACAGAAGGATCTCTGTTTTGTTGGAATTTAAGTGCAGAAAGTTCTTGCTCATCCAGTTGGCGATTTGCAGCATACAGGACCTAAATTTTACTCTAGACTTTTCTGGGTCTTTTTCGATGGGGACTATCACCAGTGTGTCATCCACATACGAGAGTCTCTCAAAGCCACAGGATCTTATGATGGCTGCAAGCGGGGCCACATAGATGTTGAATAAGGTGGGGCTTAGGATTGAGCCCTGCGGCACCCCCTTGTCCACTGCCGTGGTCTGGGAGACGAATGTGACTAATTGGACACTGAGTTCTGTTGTTAAGGAAACTCTGCATCCATGACCAGGCTCGTCCTCCGACACCCATCTCCCGCCTCTGCAGCCCCAGGTTTTAGATGGTTTTGAACCAGGTAACCTCCTCTGGTGATTAACTTGTACTCTTAGCGCCGAGACACCCCCGACGGGGGTAGCCGCGCTCTTTATAAGCTTCTTAAATAATAATAAATAATAATAACCTGTCCAATAAGACATAGTAGGAGATGGTGTCGAAGGCAGCAGATAGATCCAGGAGCACCATCATAGTAGGGGACCCTCTATCCTGTAACATCCTGATGGTGTCGACTACTCCTACCAGTGCCGCTTCTGTGCTAGGGCCTGCACGGAATCCTGATTGCGAGGGGTCGAGTAAATTATGCTGTTCTAAGTATCCCATAAGTTGCTTGTTTACCAATGTATCCATGACCTTTGAACTGCTAGGAAGGAGGGAGATTGGCCTATAATTTTGCAACTCTGTGGGGTCTGACAGCGCCTTTTTAAGTAGATGGTGTATGTGTTCCCTTTTCAAACTTCTGGGAAAGGTGGCTGTAGCCAAGGAAATGTTGTACACCTCGGTTAGTGAAAGGACAAGGATTGGGGCAAGTTCAGCCATTATAAATGGCAACACCGGATCCGTGGGAGCACCGGAGTTTGTATGCTCCAACAGGCTTTGAACTTGCTCTGTGGTGATGGTAATGAAGGAGTCAAGTCTGGGAAGTGAGAGGTCTCTCCCAACAGAGTTATCTCCCCAGAAGCTTTTCCTACCGCTATTTTGTCTATCTTGTCCTTAAAATGATTTGCCAGATCATTGCATAGCGTTTGTGTAGGAGTGATGGAGGGTGTATTTACTTTAGGGTTTGTGAACACCTTCAGAATTTTAAAAAGCTCCCTGGAGGAGTTCTTTGCCTCCCGAATTCGCAGACCTAAATGGTCTCTTCTGGCTTGGTTACAGTTTTTTTAAGTATACTTTATGTAGTACTGAAAAGGCCTCTTTATCCTCTCGCTTCTTAGTGTTACTCCATTTCCTTTCTCGACATCTGCACAGAGTCTTTTCTTTTTTTTAAAAGTCTCAGAGTACCAAGGGGCTGAACTAGCTCTTTCCTACGTGCGTGTGACTAAGTGGCGCAATAGTATTTAAAGTGTCTTCAATGGACGCCTCCCATATTTCTAAGACCTTATCACTTGCCTCAGCTGTGTCGAAAGAGGGTTGAAAACTTGGCTCAACAACCCCAGGGTAACTTTCCTCCATGCTCTCCCGGAACCAGTCTGCCTTGGGGCTTTCTACCTATCACCTTAGTAGTGAATTTGAGAGCGAAATGATCAGTCCAGGGCAGTGCCCGCAGGGATCTATTGATAGGCCCATGTTGCCAAAAATGTTGTCCAGCATGTGCCCTGCTATGTGGATGGGTTCATAGATCCTTTGTGCGAGACCTAATGACTTCATGCAAGAAGCAACGATACCTTCTACGATAGGAATTTAATCTCTGCCCTGTGAATCGGTTCGAAAGGAGGCTTCATCAGTTGTGAAAGAACCATATTTAACTGCCATGTTGGAGTTGGAAACCTTATTGGAGGGGGTAGGTATGGAACAAACCTTTGAGGAATTCCTTGATTATCCTAGAGGACCACATCGGTGGAGAGGAAATTGTCCTTCTGTAATGAGAAATGGCTGCTAGATGGACTTTTATAGAAGTGTGTGCCAAACCTGATTGCGCCAATTCTAGGAAAAAAAATGGCAAGAGTTGTTCTGGAGATGAGGAAAACAGATGTATTTCTAGTTGGCAAAACCAAGTACAGAAAAGCTTCCGCTTGAAGCGATAAGTTTTGTTGGTACTATCCACTCTTGCTCTAGCCAAGATAGCTCGACTCATCAGGAAATTCTAAATACTGGAAGCCATGCCGATAAGTGAATGTGTCGGGGATCCGGATGGAGGATCTCTCCCGGTTCATCTGAGGAGGTTGGAGAATACTGGTAGTCGGATGTGTGGGACCTGGGAGAGGAGAAGCAATTCCATGTACCAGTGTTGACGTGGCCATTCTGGAGCGATGAGAATCAGCTTGCAGGGCTCGTTCTTCATCTCCCTGGGAGCGGAGTGGGAGGGAAAGGCGTAGGCAAAGATGCCGGCCCATGCAATCGAAAAAGCATTCCCCCATGACCCCAGTTGGGGATGGCAGCTTGCATAGTACTGTCATTTGTAGTTCCGGAAGATTTGAGAGTAGATCCAACTCTGGGGTGCCCCAGCAGCTGAAGATGTTGTGCAGTCTGCTGGTGTAGTTCCTGCTCGTGGCACAATGTTGTGAGCCTGCTGAGTGTATCCATAATCGTGTTTTGTATTCCTGGAACATGCTCCCCTCGATGCAGATTTTAAGAGTTATAGCCCATTCTCATAACTTCTGCGCCATTCTTGATAGTTGATGAGATCGTGTGCTGCCCTGTTTGTTTATGTAATGCATTGTTGTAGTATTGTCCATTCGGCAAGCACCGACGAACCTTGTATTCTGGGAAGAAAAGCTTGAAGAGCCAAAGGGACTGCTTTCAATTCCAGGACAATTGTATGCGATTGACTGAGTCCGATGCCACTTGCCACTCACTTGCAGTTCTTGGAGGTAAGCTCCCCAGCCCTCCAGGATGCTTCCTTGGTGATTACAAAGGGTGTAGGTTTATGCTTGAGAGATAGCCCTACCAACAGATGATTTTTGTCTAAACACCACTCCAAGGCCTTTATGCATTCGTGGGGTTACCTTGACCATGTCATCGAACAAGCCTTTGGACTGTGCCCACTGATTGTCCAGCTACTCTTGAATAGGTCGCATTTTGAGGCGACAAAATGGGATCAGAGATATGCACTAAGACATAATTTCCAAGAGACTTTTTTTCTTTTACGGATGCCACCAGCCTGAGAAGTTGTCGCTGTTGATATTCCACAGGATATGCTTTTAAGTAATCCGTGTCTAGCGTTGCTCATAGGAATAATCAATCCATCAGGGGTTTATAAAGTGCGCAACTCACCCGTGAGGGTCTCAAGGCGCTAGGTGGGGGGTGTTGCAGCTCAAGTTCAGTTGAGGAGCCAGGTCTTGAGGCTCCTCCTGAAGATGTGCAGGGAAGGAGAGCGTCTGATGTTCACTGGGAGCTCGGTCCAGGTCTTGGCCCCAATATAGAAGAAGGCTCTTCCACCAGCTCGGTTTCTGCAGATGAGGGAGGTCTCGGCCAGGGTGAGGTCGGTGGAGCGGAGATTCCTTTTGGGTACGTGGAAGAAGACTCTCTCGTTGAAGTATTTGGGTCCGATGTTGTGGAGGGGTTTTAGGCGGTGAGAAGTTTGAAGGTTACCCTCTTTTCGATGGGGAGCCAGTGGAGGCCTTGTAGGTGTTGTCTCATGTGTTCGTGCCATGGGGTCCCGAGGACGAGACTGGCTGCAGAGTTCTGGATGGTTTGGAGCTTGTGTAGAGGAGTTCTGTTGATTCCGGCATAGAGGGCGTTGCCATAGTCCAGTCTGCTGGTTATGAGTGCGTGGGTGACGGTCCTTCTGCATTCGGGTGGTATCCGTTTGAAGGTCTTGTGGAGGATGCAAAGGCAGTTGAAACTGCTGGATGCGATGGCAATCTTTTGTGATGGGGTCTGCTTGGACTTTTCCAGATTGAGAGTGAGACCCAGTCAACGGAAAAGATCTGTGCAAACTTGTATTGATGCTCTCGCTGCTGACTCGGAAGATGCCTTTATCAGCCAGTCGTCCAAATACAGGAAGACCTGATGTTGGTTTTGCCTGAGGAATGCTACGACTAGCGCAAGGCATTTTGTGAAAATCCTAGGTGCTGACTTGAGGTCAAACAGGAGCACTTTGAACTGAAAATGGGATCTGCCAACCAAAAACCTCAGATATTTCCTGTGCTTTGGATGAATAGGGATGTGGAAATACGCATCTTGGAGGTCCAATGAAGTCATGTAATCTAATTGGTTTAGAAGACTCAGAACCTCGTGCAGAGAAATCATCCGAAAGGATTGTTTTTTCAGGTAAATATTGAGGCTTCAGAGGTTGAGAATTGGTTGCCACTGACTTAACTTCTTTCTGATTAAGAAGAAACGGGAGCAGAAACCTATGCCCCTCTGAAAGACTGGGATCTTTTTTATCGCCCCTTTTGAGAGCATTATCGGACTTCTTCTTGAAGATCTGTGAGGCATTTTCAGTGAAAAGGCTGGGGCGGGGTTGTAGGTGGTCTTCGAATAAACTCCAGTGTGTGTCCAAATTTTATCAGACGTAGGACTCACTTATCCGTTGTAATGGTTTGCCATTGGAGAAGGTGTTTGAAAATTATTCCAGTCAGTTTGAAAGTTTTTGATGGGAAAAAACGAGGAGAATGTGGTGAGGGATTTGGAGCCAGAGTCTGTGAGAGATCATTGTTTATGGCCCCCATCCCTGCCTGGTCGTGCTGCCTTTCCTCTGTTAGGTCTAACATTGGATGTCTGTGGAGGCTGTTTTTGCTGGAAGTGGGAACCGATAAGACTGGTGACTTGATGAGTACAAAGGATATCAGTATTGTGGATAGCTTCCCCTATAGGATTGTTGTCCTTTCCCACAGTAACCACGAAAAGGTGGTTTGCGAAATTGGAGTGACCCCAAAGACTTTGCGGTATCTGTGTCCTCTTTTATTCATTTGAGGGCTACTTCCATTTGACTCCCAAAAAGATCCTCTCCATCATATAGGAGGTCTCAGATTTTTTTTTTAGCCTCAGAGCGGAATGAGGTGGCTTTAAGCCAGCCATCTCTTCTGAGAACCGCAGCTCCTGCCAACTGCCTGAAACCAGTGATGGCAACATCCATGGGCGAATCTATTATTTCATTGGATGCTCTTTCACCTTCGTGTAATATCTTCTTTGCCTCTTCTTTAACATCCTCTGGTAGTTGATCAATGTAGGGAGCTATGCAAGACCACATCTGGTGATTGTAGCGCCCCAAAATCGCCAGAGAATTTGCTGTTCTCACCGTCAATGCTGACATTGATGAAAACCTCTTTCAAATTGAATCTAGACGCCTGCTGTCTTTTTTATGAAGAGCCGAAAGGGGTGCTACTAGGTTCTTTGAGCGGCGTTGAGCTGCCAGCATAACCACTGAGTCTGGTTTCAGATGTCCCGTAAGGCACGCAAGTGCATTGTCTGTAGCTTTGTAGTTTTTTGTCGAGGTGCGGAAGCACAGCCGGTATGGATGCAGGAGTCTTCATAATCCATATCCCCTCTTCCCAGATGTAATCGATAGTCGGTATGGCTCGAATGGATGTGCAATATGGTTCTTTAAAATCGTAGAGGAAACAGGCAGATTGCTTCGAAGGAAGAGGTAAAGTGAATCTCTGTGCTGCTCACTGAAAAAGATTATGAAATCCTCCTATATCGTCTGGGGAGAGAGTCTACCAGAGGAGGTGTAGGTGAAGCAGGCAGAGAGATCGAATAATTATCCCATTCTGCGCCTGTGTCGCAAAGTTCTCCTTATTCACACTCTTCATCCGAAGAAACGGTTTCCTGGAGAGGAACAGACTGCAGAGTGTTTGGGAGTGACTGTCTGGTAGGCGAAGAACTTTGCACCAGTGTCCCCGCTAGAGGCAGAGAGACAGCAACCGGAACTTCAGGTGGGAAACGGTGGCAGTAATCTTCAAGCATTGACCAAAGATCTGAAATTAAAGCAGAAGGCACTGTCACCATCTCTTGATGATAGTACTGCCGGCCTGGCTCAGGCTGTGCATAGTAAACTTGACCGTATCCGTCTTGCTCCTGGTCCTCATCGTCCTCTGGCTGATACTTGACATGCAATTCTGATGGACTATATGCAGGTCTAAAGGGGCCATCCTCTTCCAAATCTTCTTCTTTCAGAAGATGAGTGGGTAAAAAAGGTGTCATTTTACTTGGTGATGTATGTTCTGGGGTAATATCGGTCTCCCTCGGTGAGGCGATAGACATTTGCAATGGTGATTTATACCTTGGTCCTGATGCTGGTGATCTAGGAGCCCTAATCGACGAGATAGGCTGCGTCGACAGTGACCACGATGGGCTCAGCAATGTGATCTCCTCTTGCAGCATTTTCTTCCTTATCGAATTAGTCGGTGCTGGTACCATCGACGGTGACCTCGTTTACAACCTCATCGATGGCGACGTCTTTATCGATAGCGGTAATGTCTTTGCCGATGATGACCGTCTCGTCAACTGCAACTTCTCAGTCAGCAGCTTTAACTTTAGTGACGGAGAGGAGATTCTCGTTGACGATGCCAGAGGGTTAGTTGACAAAATCGGGATCTTGATAGACGACAGATGTCGTTGATGCAGACAAGGCTGAGAGAATGATATCGACGCCCCTGAGGAACATCCCCTTGTTGTCGACGGCAAATCCCCTCTTGAGTGGCAGAGAACTTGTAGATGGTTCTGAAGAAGGCTTTTCAAAAGTCAATGTAAGGTCTGGAGGTGGAGCTTTTGGCTCAGATACAGATTTATAAGGCTGAACTTTCTGAGAGACCCTTTACTGTGCTCTAAGGAGACATCCTGAGAGAACTTTTTGGTACATTTTGAGTGGGGTTCCTTGAGAGAGTGTGATGAATACCTTTCTCTTTTGAGGGAAATCTTTGATGACGTAGACTGCTGGCTCTATGAGTCTGACACAAGATCAGACCTGGTTTTCATTTTTTGGATCCAATTAAGAAGCCTTCCTTCCTGGTTTCTGAGAGTCTTATTCGAGAAGGCGCTATATATCTTGCAGTCGGACGCCTTATGAGAAGGATGTAAGCAATAAACGCACTCTATGTGAGGGTCTTACACATACAGTTTCTTTTTCAGACAAGTGACACACACTCTGAAAGAGCCTTTTTAGCCTTTTCTGACATGATTCAGTCTTATTTGTGGCAAACAACAGATATAAGTGGCAGAAATATATCAGTTTTGAGAGAATATAGCAAATAAAATCACTTCTCTGTGAGTTTAAGTCCAGAAAATCTTCTTGAAGATTGGAGAAAACGGAGTAGAGCTCAGAGGAGACTTCCTAGCACGTGCGGTAGAAAATCTGAGGTTCTGAGCTTCTCTCAGGGGTGTTGTAGAGGGTACTCAATGCTGATTGGCTAAAGAAAAACTGTGTTTTTTTTTAATAATGACTATGATAGGTTAATAAACTATGAGGCCTAGGCCTGTTCTAGTCTATTCCTATCAGTATTCCTTCATCACTATTACAAATATTTAAAGTACCGGGGAATCCCATCATGACGAAAGGGAATGAATCATGTATGTCGGTGTCTGTTGTACTGGGGGTTTAGAAAGTAGTCACAGTATCGTGATAGTGGTTCTAAGAGCGAGTTAATGCCCGACACTATGGGTCTCCCTGGTGGTGGTGGAGTACCTTTGTGTACCTTGGATACGGTGTAAAAGTAGGGCACTTTTACTTTCTTGGGGCAGAAGAATTCCGCCTCCTGTTTGGAAATGTATTCCATATGACTGACTCTTTTGACCAACTTCTGGATAGTTATTCGTAGTGTTGGTGTTGGGTCTTGGCGGAGTTTTTTGTAGTTGCGAGTGTCGCTCAGTAATCTGCCACATTCTTTGTCGTAATCCATCTTGTTCAAGAGAACAATGCCGCCCCCTTTGTCAGCTGGTTTAATGGCTAGGGTAGGATTATTACAGAGACGTTGGATGATGTCTGTCTTCCTTTGACAGGTTGTTGAAGTACCCTCTGGGGTTCAATTTCTCAATGTCTGTGTACACCCCTTGTTCAAAGGTGGTGATTTCAGGGGGTACTGTGGCAGGAGGTGGAGTGAAGGTTGATTTTGGTCTCAGGCCGGTGAGGTTAGGGTGATCGTTGGTGTTGTTATCATCCGGAGTGGTTTTCTCAAAAAACGATTTGAGTTTGAGTTTACGGAAAAATTCTGCTAGTTCTGCGTGTAGTTTGAACTTGTCTAGTCTAGACGTTGGTACAAATGATAGTCCTTTTTCTAGGACACTCCGTTCTTTGTTGCTTAGTTGGGTGTCAGATAAATATAATACCAATGAGGTCATGGTTTGCTGGTGCTCGGAAGGTCCCTGGCTTTCTGGCGTGTGTTGGCGCTCACTGGGTTCTCCTCCTCGGCCCAGTGTACTTGCTGTTGTGGGGTTTGCTTTCTTCTGCCTCTTGATCTGCGGCCATGTCCTAAAAAAGGATATTGTGGTCTGGGGTTGCTCGCAAAGAGCGACATGGGTCCTGGAGGGTACATGGGTGGGTATCCATAGTAGGGAGGTTGTATCTGTCCAAATAGTGATGGTGCCCCGTAGAATTGCCCGCGTTGGGCTCCCTGCCACGTCTGTGGCCATTGTCGTCCGCGGCGTCCTCTGCCGCTTTGTCTGTGGGACCCGGAGCTTGAGTCACTAGAGGCTGAGCTGTTGTCGCCTGAGGAGTCATTGTCCGTGTCCGCCTTGGAGGGTGGGACGTAGTCTCATCGGAGTAGGGGTATGTCTTGGAATCGCTGAATCTTTTCAAGTCTTTGTTGAATTTGTTGATTTTGGCCTGGGTTAGGTAGTCTTTGTACTCATTCATCTCCTTGTTCTGATCATCATGTTTTTTCTTAAACGATGTTATGGTTGTCTTGAAGTGGCTTTCGGTTCCTTGAATGTCTATTATGATGGTATCCGATAATCTTTTGGCAGTTTTTAGGTTTCGCCTAAGTGAAAGCTGCGCACTGCGCAGCTTTTCGCGCAGGCGAAAACCTAATGAGAATACTATGTGGCTTGGGAATCCGCCCTCTGTTCCATTGGCTAGCTCCATAAATGGAGGCTAGCCATTGGAACAGAGATCTGTCCGTCATGGCCGGACCAGATTCGTGGGCGTTCCCGCGATTTCTTCCCTCTCCACCCTTTTCTGATCGTCATCGCGGCGGTGGGCGTGTGGCAATGATACTTAAAGAATCACAGTTCGAGAGGCTTCTCTTAATGTGTAAACTCAGCGGCCATGTTGAAATTGCGAAATCTGTCCACATTTTGTCAATTATCTAACAACTAGATAGTGTAAAATACTTAAATAAGCAGGTCAAAAATTACATTTGCCTTACGTTGTGGAATATTAGCTTGCTGGATTTGACAGGTGTGGCAATATTTTTAAGTATCGAGTATTACGAATTGTTTTTAACCCTTTCGATGCTCATGACGAGCTCAGCTCGTCATGATGCACAGTTGAGCTGTGCTGATGACGAGCTGAGCTTGTCATGACACCATCAAAATGGCAATTTCCAGCACAGGAGGGGGAAAACGCCTAGCAGCCAAGGTGTTAATAATGTTTAAGTGTTAAATTTTCAACAGGTAGTGTAAAACTCTTCGCTTTTAAGGTTTGTTGTACTTGACTCTATTTTCCTCGCTTCAAATCTCTTCACCCAGGGCCCATTGTATCCCTTCCTAAAATGGTAGTTTCGGCTATTGTGTACAGGTTTGAACAGTGCGGCGCTAGTCCACTCTCTGTGTCCATGGCGCCGGTGCCTGCTGAGGGGAAGATGGCTGCCTCTGGGGTAGCGGTGAGCGGACTGCTCCTGGAGGATGCTTGGACATTAGCTTGGCTGCTCTGCGTAGACATGATCCCTATATTCGGGGAATTCTGGACGTAGCCAGCCAAGTAGCGCTCTACACTTTCAGCCACACAGCGAGCGAATGGGTAAGAGCAGAAGGAAAGGCTCAGCGAGTACAATAAAAAGCAACTGGAGAAATTGTATTTATTTATTTATGCAATTTTATATAGCGCGGACTTTACCCAAAGGTGTCGGAGCGCTTCACGATAGAACCAAGTACATGAGTAAATTTACATACTTACACGTTACAGATACAAACGAGGAGAATACCTGGATGGTAGGGGGGAGAAAGTGGTATCCAAGAGTCGGTGAGTGAGGGGACCATCAGAAAGTGAATGGGCCAAGAAGTGAGGCCAGTCAGGAGACTGAAGTGAAGATAGAATCGAAGAGGAGACCGAGAAGCGAGATTCACATGTAGTCTGAGTAAAGTGGTGGGAGCGAAACAGGGTTTTAAGACTGCGCAGTAGAAAGCGGTATGTTGGAGAAACAAGTGGGTGATAAAGAAACACAATTAAGCATTGGCGAAAGAGCGCGTATGGCAATAGAAAGTACTCTATGAAAGTGGGAAGCATAGAAGTGTTGGCAATCGAGGGTCTGTTTAAAAGGGGAGCCGAAATAAGCCTGGAAGATAAATCAACAGTGGAGGGAAAGACATGAAATGGATGGTAGCTGAGCTGCGGGATGCTGTTAACAGGTGAGGAGCGATGGTGAACAAGAATCCGAGGGCGAAGCAATGAGGAAAATATGACCGAGGATGTGGACAGTAGACCATATAAATATTGACACTTAAATATACATATGGGGTTTTATATAGAGGGTTTTAATCAATCGAACGTAATTTTCCCAAGCATCATGTCAGTATATATGTATGCAGAAATGATTTATATTTTGCTTATGTCTTATTTGTTAACTAAGTTGCCTGTTCCGAACATCCTGTAGAATCTGCGTTCAGGAACTGGACACTGTAAGCATGACCAATAGGACACAGACGTGTAATATCGCCTATAATAACCATCGCATATTAATGATTAGCACATATTATCAATTGCGGACCACAACACAGTCTTGGGAAGTGCTCACAAGTTTTTGTAAAGGGAACATTTATGCCATTCAGGCACCTGACATGCCTCAAACCCACACAAGGCTGTAGAAAGTGACTTTGTGTCAAACAGAGCACCCACACAGAAGTAGCACTTGCAACTAGTGGTGGGAGAGCAACAGATTGATCGTCTCATGGAGGCAAGGGTGGTTTCCTTGGCTCATTACCTGTTGGAGTTGCTGGATTTAAGTACCAAAGGCACTAAACGAGTACTAGGGAGACATTTTTACTATTATTTCAGACAATGCAGAGGCCAAAGTTGCTGCTTTGCCATCTGATCTCACCCCGGGCCCTCACTCACTTCTTACCCCTGTACTCTCAGCTCTTACCCCTCTGCCCTCAGCTCTTCCTAGGCCCTCACTTCTGGCGCCTGTGCCCTCTGACCTCAACCCAGGCCTCCAGCCCTCACCACGCTGCCCACACCTGTGCCCTCACTGACTCCTGTGCCCTCCGCTCTTACCCGTGTGCCCTCCGCTCTTACCCCTCTGCCCTCCGCTCTTACCCCTCTGCCCTCCGCTCTTACCCCTCTGCCCACAGCTCTTACCCCTCCGCACTCAGCTCTTACCCCTCTGTCCTCAGCTCTTACCCCTGTGCCCTCAGCTCTTACCCTGCCCTGTGCCCTCAGCTCTTCCTAAGCCCTCAGCTCTCACCCCTCTGCCCTCAGCTCTCACCCCTCTGCCCTCAGCTCTCACCCCTCTGCCCTCAGCTCTGTAACCTGTGCCCTGTGACCCTCGCCGGTGACCATGGCCAGCATGGCGGGGTAGATCGTGGCCTTCCTGCTGGCCCTGTCAGGCTGGGTGCTGGTCTGCTCCACGCTGCCCATCGACTACTGGAAGTGTGCGGCTCTGTGTGTGTGTGTGGCTCTCCGTGTGGCTCTGTAGGTATGTATGTGTGTGGGACTCTGTGTGGGTCTGTGTGTTTGTGTGTGGCATTTGCGAGAGATTAAGCTATTGGCATTGTAAATGACAGTGCCATTTATTTATCTATTTTCAAAACCAACACATATAAAAATGTTGTCATTTACAATGCCAATAGCTCTAACTTTTTCAAAGGCGAGACTGTTGCATTGTAAATGCTTGTTGTGATAAGTACCATCCAGTCCCTGGTGCAGTGCCATGCGATCTGGGCCCAGGCTTTTCTAAAGACGGGGTCATCTAGTAAAATCCTGGGGGCATTAGTCACTAGGAGGCCCTTGGGTGCTGTGTTAGTTCTAAGGTATTGGGCCAGGATAACTCCATGTAGTATAGTTCTGATTCTGTTGCGTTTCTTTTCAGTCAGTGTCTCCCAGTCGGTAGTATGTGCTATAGAGGTTGAGATGTTGAAATCAGCAAGGAAGGCGGGGTCAGCGAGGATTTCACTGATGTCGTCTTCGCTAAAGGTTAGTCCATGGTTTTCTGCCATAGTGTTTGAGAAAAACTCTTGCAGCTGTGCGCTGCCTAAGTATTAGCGTGTCAAGAGGGAGAGAGAGGACTAGAAAGCTAGTCCGAATCCCCTGGGATTTATATGTAGTATCAACAGGGACTAGCCTGGTGTGACCGTTGAAGGACTCTGAACTGTATTTTCAGCAGGCACCTAGTAGGTGTGTTCATGAAGCCCTCACCCACCAACCTAGTTGGTGGCATGCTTCATCATCGGGCCCACCCAGTGACATCTAAAAGTCCCGGGTGTGCTTCGACGCCTGATTACAGCGGAGCAGGTATATTTACTGAGTGTGCAGTGAGGTGAGTGATAGATTGAGAATTAAAACGGCTTCTTGGTGGTCCCAGTACCCGAGGGTAAATTAAAGTTTAATAACTGGGCCTCCAAGGGCGGTTAAAAACAAGGCAAAGGGATGTGTGGTGGTTAAGTTAAGACCACCTACATCCAGTGTAGGTCGACATGTTTCAGCCAGTGCCTTTATTATTGCTGGCTTTCCTCAGGACCAAAGAGTGGTGAAAGATAAAATGTATTTTAAGTGAGTGTTAAGGTTTTGGGAGCGTTCAGTGATGAGGTGTTCTCTTTTTTGCACATTATGTGACGATTATGAGGTACCTTCGTATTCTTCCCTTGGGGTTTGGGTTTCTGCTGATTTGGACATTAGGAGCCATAACAAAATTCTACTGTCACGATCTTGAAGGGTTTTTGAAGAAAAAATGTGGTATACCTTGAAATTCTTAGCCTTGTTGTCAATATATAAGAAATAAATCTGGTCTTCGTGAGGGGCTTCAGAATTAAGTCATTCCGACAACATAGTCTAAAAATTCCTTTAAAAAAAATATATTTTTACGTGAATTCAACCATATAAGGATTAAGAAAGGTGGAGTTCTTCTCAGAAGTACAGAAAAAAAATCAAAAAATGTCCCACGTATATGATTGAGCAGAGCTCAACCGGTTCCATTCACACAAGACCTTGGTAGGGAAAGGTGAAGAGTACTGTGTGCTGATTAGCTGAGCTTCAGATCTTTTCTAAAATTATGTGAAAATGCTACTTCTACAACTATGTCACAGCTTTCTATGTTTACCATTGCACTGCTCTCTATTTGTGCAATGAAACCCCCAGCTCGACAACAAGGATGATTCAAGCATGTGAAACTATGAAAGATCCAATATCAGAGAAAAAAATAGAAACAAAAAAGAAGACAGCACGGGACGAAAAAAGGCAAAGAGGCAGCAAGAGGAGAATTAAGAAAAGGACATAAGAGAAGTAAAGAGGAAGAGATCGGGGTGGGAAAAAAGGAAGACAGTAAAGAAACAAAGGAGAGGGTCAAAGTAAGGAGAAGAGGAGAGACAGAAGGCAAGGAGAAAGGTGCAACGAAAAGAGAATAACGATACAGAAGATTGATGTGAAGATTGATACAGAAGATGGCGAATTGATGGATCAACACACACAGAAGACGGGACATCAGTGTAAAGTTAAAAAATAATGATGAAAGGGATAATGAAATGTGAGAAAGAAGCAAAAGAGGTGAAAACATTGTATTTTGTCTGTAAAGGACAAAAAGAGATACAGATCATAGACAATACAATAAAGTCGGAAAAAGGATGAAAAAAGAGCAAGTCAAGATTAGGAAAGAAAGAAGACTTCAGCGGAAAAAATGTTATGCTCATAAGAGGAGGATGGGAGAGTTGGAATCATCTGTCATTGGTGTCAGTTATCTAATGACTGACCTTTAATACGATAACTTGCATACATTACTTTATCAACACCATGAAACAGTTCTATTGTATAGACCTTGTATTTATGCACTGCCACTTACTGACTGTATTGATTTCCAGAGTGTGAAAGATGAGAAAGTCAGACTGCTGTTTTCGCAATTCGTTACGGAGCATCCAAGCTACTTCATGCCCTTTAGATATCTGATGGGGTGGCTGGTTCTGCACGAAAAAAATCATCTTGGTACTGCCAAGGAAAATACCATAAAGAGGTGTTAGTGTGTTCACTGTCCTGCCTTTTGCTGATGTACTTCATCTAACAAACTCTCAAACAAACAATATGCTTTGTGCACGGGTGACCAACGTGCCTGCTTCCAGGGAGAATCAGCTTTCAGTGCCTAGCCATGCTGTATGAAAATGCCAGCTGGTATTTCCATTAACACAGGTTTAGAGCATCTGTACACCACAGCATGTGCAAGTATTCTCTGTGACCATATAGCTCCCTTCTCAGCTTTGAGACCCATGGCTTGAAGCAGATACCAGGCAAAGTATTCCAGTATTACCTTAAGAAACCATAGCCCCCTGAACCGTTTTGTAATTAAATTGCAACGGTGTGCATCAAGGTCCAGCACTTCCTCCCGGTTGCAAAATGCCCATACGCTGAGAGGGTAGTCCACTTGTTGAGGTTTGGACCTACTTAACCACTGAATTGGAATATTTATGGAAAGTTTTGAGTTCATCTACCCTTAAATAAAAATGGCTCAGAGTCCTTGTTGTCTCTTTGAAACTGTTGTTGCACTTTACCTCCAGCATAAGTTTTTGCACATGTATATTGTTGGTAAGCTGTGAGCAGCCGACGTGTTTCGCCTGATCAATCGTTTTCTCAGGATTTACCCATAACCGAATTGTACCAAGAACTATAAGGACTGTGAATGTGAAGTAAAATTAATAGCTAAAACACAAACTTTATCCAATGAGCCTTGAGATGGCCCAAGGCTATAGAGTCATTTGGGGGGGCGAAACATGAGTCAGACTCTTCGCCTTTTTATTTAAGAGTGGATACACTCAATCCTTTCCACAAATGAAATCGTGCCAATCTCTGTGTGTGTAGTGCCTTTTTTAAAAGTCCCAAAGGGATTGTGCAGCAGAAGCTTCTGGGGTTCTTTGATGTAGTGATGTCAGTCTTTGTAGCTTTACAAAATTGCTCACATTGATGCACTATCGATATACAAAGCTTGAGGAATATAAGCCTGCTTCAAAAGGGGTGATAACGTTCATGATCTCTAACATAAAATAGTGTTTTTCTCTAAACATCCCATTTCAATCCAAAAACAAAAATATATCCCTCTCCACTTCCCAGCATCAACATTTCAAGGTTTTGCTGGGTTAAGAACCAACAGGTCCCTTTACAGAACATGCTGAGATTTGGCATTTCCATATTTTCTTCCAAGACATGTATGACTAAGTGATTCCCAGACAACAGTCCTCTCTGACAAAAAACCTGTTGCTTTTTGATGGATGGTCACTAAGTGACACTACTCAACCTGTATCCGTCGGAGACATTCTTGGGGTTTGGGGTTCAAGAATACTGACGAGTATAAGTGGTAATTTCAAACTTGTATTCCATAAAAGCTAAGGGTAGTCTACCAGGCAGGAACATGGTCACTTGCTTGAACCATTGTGTGATGTTGGAGGACATTTGAGCAAGAGTACCGTGTAAGGTAAATTAGGAACCTTTCAAAACCGTGTTCTATTGACCTATGTGCACATAACAATTACTTGACTAATGTTATACAGAGAATTGAATTTAAAATGCAATGCAACAAAATGGAGACTAAGCGCATGGATGGCTCAGGCATGAGGTCAGCACCACAGGTGTTTTAAAGCATAGATTCAGGTCAGGCGATGGGGCAAAATGCCCCAGACCATCATTCCAGCAGTAAAGCTCCACTGTTTTCTTATCAGTAGCCATAGACAAGACTCAGTAGAGCCGTTAACAGTCCGGGCGGAGGTCCTGGTGCCATGTACAGAGCCCCAGGATAAAGTGATAGAAGAGGAAAATACTGCAAGGCCACATTGCCTGCTGATGTACAAAACCCCCTCTGCTAGACAACGAGAAAAGTCCCTATTCAAGACAAAGATTGTCTAGAGCAAGATATTCTATATATAGGGAAATATCTTGGTATGGATCATGTGCTATGTTGATTTCCTAATATGGAGCATAACGATATGGTGAACTGACTAGACAATATAATCAGGTTGAGAACAATTTTTGGATTAGAGGTATGCAAGAAAAGATTACAATTTAAATGAAAATATTTATTTAATAAAAATTCAAGTTTAAAATTACAATATGCACAAGATTAAAAACATTTTTTCTTCTCATGGAGAAGTATACAATCTATTATATATAAAGTACACAATACAATTTGTTTCTTCAACAGTTTGAAGAAATTCTGATGATTTGAAGACAAATGAGTAAAAAGTCGACGCAGCGTTTCAGTGTCAACTGATTTCTTCATCTACTTCAGGACAAGGTTTTTCCAACAATCTGAACAGAAGACGTTTATTGAAATATGAAAAACCTCAAAAACATACCTCTACACAAAATTCAATTAGGATTACTATAAAATTATAATTTTCAGCAGACTGTACTGAGATTACACAGTCATATTTTAATCTACAACTATAAATAATTATAACCGATAACGGTAACACATGATCCATAATGAAAGCCAATTTTGGGACCCACCTATTGTGCTTCAGTTAGACTTTAAAGTCTTGTATTCGTTCAAATGTAAAAGATACGATTTCTTAATACTAGGAGGAAACACTCATCCAACCCAGATCATGACCTACAATGAAAGGATCGTAATGTTACATAAAGTGTCTATATAGCGGCATTGGTTAAACATTTTAGAGAGGGCTACCACATACCTTAAAATGGGTACAATTACTTTGCTGTTTTGTTCGACTGGAGCCACTATTAAGTTTAAGGACAGGGTTATTCCTTTGGTATGAAAGCCACAGAACTATAGAAAGAGATTTTTTCTAAATCAAAAACATGTCACTCAGATGTTTAATTATTAGGTCGCTACAGTGCAGTAACTTGCCAAGATTATTTCTTTATACTCCCATCCAGTCCACAATCGCACAGTATATATAAAATCTGTCTAAATGCATGATAGAAAGAAAATCCGGGACGGCTGGTCCTGCCATTAGCATAATAAAGATAAATGGTCGATTCATAAAATTCAATCCTATGTCTGAATCGACTTTTTGGCCACAAGCACAATAAATACGAAGTGCTTTTAAAACCGGATACTCTTTGTCCTTAATGAACTAGCTTATGTAACAACCAAGTTAATATGGAAAATTGTGAGAGTCTAATTTTACGACATTTGTAGAAGAGAAATCTGGGTACAAAAAAATAACCAGTAACCTGTTTATTATCATAGATTTGAAACTGTCGAAATCATCAATTTTGAAAAAGTCGATAAATCTTGAATATTAAGTCAAATTATTCAGTGAGGAGTAGGAGGCAGTCTTTGTTTTTAACTTGGTAAGTTACTGCACAGTAGCGACCTAACATTCAAGCAATGTTTCGATTTAGAAAAATTCTCTTTCTATAGTTAAGTGGCTTTCATACTAAAGGAATAACCCTGTCCTTAAACTTGATGGTGGCTCCAGTCGAACAAAGCAGCAAAGTAATTGTACCCATTTTAAGGTATGTGGAAGCCCTCTCTAAAATGTTTAGCCAATACAGCTATATAGACACTTTATGTAATACTAGGATCCTTTCATTGTAGTTCCTGATCTGACGTGGATGAGTGTTTCCTCTTAGTATTAGCTAGACTGGACAAGATAGCCGACATGGTAGGAGCATCGGAGATGAGCTACTGAGGAACTGGATCGCCAAAATGGTGAATATCCTAATATACTCACAGACATCCACGCTACTTGCCCCCTGGAACTGAATAAGGAACCAATACTATCCTCAGAAGATACCCGCTACATCGTAAGAGAAACGGCCGAGGCGATCGTGCGGCCCACTACCATCGGAGGAAGAACAATTGGAGCAAACAGCAGCATAGGAGGAGCACACTGCTCGTGATCGCATGAGGCTGGAGAGTGGAGCAGCGGCTTGAGCTAAGCACACTGCCTGTTAGGCGGTCGGGGCACAATACTGTTTGGGCAGACAGCGGCTTGGGAAAAAGGATACTTTGATTTGGCAGCAGTGTTATTGGTGTGGAGCACGCTGCCTATGATTTCGTGAGGCCAAGAAAGAGCGGGGCTGCAGTGTGAAACGAGCATACTGCCTGTGAAATGGTCAGTGCACAACAACAAGTAAGATCAAATTTACCCCAAATATGCGCTAGCAAGCGTTATCTCGCACATAGATCTCTCTGGCTGTCCTGACCTTTATGCTTGTCCTCAACATGGCAGCTATTTAATGGATACCGCGAGAATTAAAAGCAATTCAATCATGCGCCGCCCATATCAATACGCAAGCCTCGTTTCAAGAATAAGGCAGACACAACCAGTAGGGAAACGATTGTTCGATATTGCGAATTTTTTGCTGCACTCCATCTGCTGCTTGTTTCTGACTGCTGCCTGACCTTAAGATGTCGAATGTGAACAATCATTGCCCGGTGAGGTAATATGACTCAGAAGGCTGCCTGACCCTAAGATGGCAAAGGTGAATAATCAATGGTAATATGACAAGGGTTAGTGATAAAATTTGCACAACTACCCAAGGACCACCAAATCGCCAACTGAAGTAAAAAAAATGCGAACATGGAATAATCAATGTTCGGTGAGTTAACAAGACAGGAAAACTGATAAATTGCACAACCATGAAACACACATGAAACACACTAAGGTGGCCACCGACAGAGGAGCTAGCCTAGGAAGCTGCAGGCTGAAGATAATCTTCCGTTTTAAAATCCCCACCTAACCGAGCCATCCTCCACCATCGCCTATTGATTTGCCTTGGTCTTACCGTCATTACCGGCAACCAGTTCACATACAGAGAGTGATGAGGGTTGGCCTAGAGACCGCATGATGAGCTTCTGTGCATCCTTCGAAGAGCCCGAGATGGCCTAGGCTCAAGTTAGCTCAGCAACAAGAGATAGTTTCCTACTACCATATCACAGGTCGCTCCCTCTGATGAAACATGCTGTGTACTCCCGCCTTCCACGAGCCCATAAAGTTGTTGCGCTGCTATTCCTGCGATCATTATCACTAAACACCTGGTAGTACATCAGTTTCAGTTATGATACTGCATTGTAAACTAGGTAAATGACTTCTCGGCCTTCGCTACTCACTATACCCCGCACCCTTTTCTTAGGTCTCTACTTCCAGGACCACCTACTAATTGGGCTACCTCTCCACCCTGATTCTTTTGGGCTCCTTTATTCGCTGCCTACTACGCTACTTCAGTGAACATGACACAAAATACTTACCAGGCCTCTTACCCCATTGTCCAATCTGGCGTAAACTCCATTAAGATCTACCCACCCAACTTATCTCTAAAGGCTAAGAAAACGTTTAAGCACAATACCCTCAAGAGATGGCCGAAACACGGACATCGAACACATATACCTCAAATAAGGGCAAACAGAAGAGCGCAGTGGAGAAAGGCACTCACCTCTATGCTGCGCTCAAAACAGACCAAAACTCGACATGGTTTCCGTATAACCATGCTTCCATCCCGACCCTTTTGGGGAGCGGATTATCTCACTTTACAATAATGGCAATGTCCTTATCCAAGCATCGGACCTGAACCTCAAGCGTTTCAATTCTACCTTTTTGAGGTTCAAGAACTCTCTAACTTTAACACCTCCACTCAAAATGTGCCACTCAATGGCTCCGATACAGAAGCGATTGACGGCCCTTCCTCCCCACTGCCCTCGCTCAAGTGAACAGATGCCATCCCCAACCCCCCACACCACGAACTTGGAAAACCAATGTCTATCTCGTGCAGAAGAAGGTTTATCTGACCAGAGTACCTCGCACCTTGTTGATAGCTGTACCAATGCTCCTCCTCTACCTTGCCTCACTTACTATCCTCAATCCCTGGTATCACACACTACTCGTTCCAATAACAGGAATGATGACCACCCTACCAATCCTAACTATCAGACAGGATTGGATACTCACCCCTTAGGCCCTGGATCTTCCAATCGCATGGCTAGGAACCTTGCTGATGTTTCCTACACATTGAACAATAACAGATACTCACCCTCACGATCACTACACGCTTCGCCACCCTCTACTCCTCCTAACACCACTCCGCCTCTCCCTATTCCCACTCCAAAGTCTGATCCGTATCTCGAGTATGACCATATCTACCTATGTAACTGTGCCAATGGTCCTACCCAACTCTCTACTAACCCTACCACAGCAGAACCTATCCTACCTCCACGAGCTACTCCTGCAAATAAGTGCTTAAACAATCAAAGCCTTGAGAAGAAGATTGATGACCTCAAACATGATATATCGGTAGTCAAAGAGCTTCTGCAGTTCTCCTAGAAGATGGAGAAACGTAGGGTTTCACCCCCCGCTCAGAGGTATGATATCTTCAATCCACAGAAGCTGTACTCTACCAAAGACATTACCTCATTCTGCTCCTATCGACGCTCCAGCTGGAGCTCGAGGCCTCTGCCTAACCACCTCTCTCAGCCCTGCAGACCACTACCTATCTGATGAAGACATTCTCGCCCTGCCTGGGACCTACACTGAATCAAAGATGGTCTCCCAACCCAACTTTAGTCTCAACATCCCCTCAATCCATGCTAACCCTGACAGGGAACTAAGACAATCTCAGAAAGTTGAACTTAGAGAAGCTACTTCACAAACACCTCGACTCAAGAAGTGGTCACTTCCAACCGGCACATCAAAGCGATGCTACTCAATTGTAGATCAGCTTTGAAACATGCAGCTGATATTTCGGATGTCATAATTGTGTATAATGTGGACCTTCTGATCATCACTGAAACCTGGCTCAGTAATATTTCCTCCCCAATTCTTGATATCTTAATCCCTCCCCAGTACTATATTTTCAGAAGTGATCGCCTGGATAAAACAGGAGGGGGCATTGCCTGCATTGATCGCTCCAATCTCACAATAAAACAATCCTCTTGTACGGTCTTATCCACGTGTGAACAGCTAGTCTCTGAAATCTGGAACCAAGGCAAGAAGATTTGTGTGCTGCACTCAATATATCACCTTCCTAGTGACAATCTAGTCTTCACAGAGCAAATCATGGAGGTCATCAGCTCGAGCCCGGACCAACTCTGCCACATATTCCTCAGAGACTTTATACTTCATTGGAATGACACAAATGATCCAATTGTCCATTACTTTATGACCTTCCTCTCTGACATCAATTTCTCACAGCTGTGTAAAGGCCCTACTCACAATAAAGGCGCAACTCTAGACCTCATCATTGCCAAAGACAACTTCATACAAATAGGAGAAATTCTACCCTGTGACTGGTCTGATCACTTTCAAATTCCCTTCCTCATCTTAGACAAGGGATTGGATCGACAGGGGCAACCCCTTAGAGCGAAACATGTGATTCGCAATATGAGTGACCTCAACATTAACATGATAACCTCAATCACGAAAAATGGACTACAGCCCCCCCTCTAATTTGACCAACCTTGATGATCTTTCTGAGCATTACTTTAACACTTTTTCTAGCATTCTTGACTCTGTTGCTCCGAAACAGCTCAAAAAGAGGCTGAGGAGAAACTCGCCTTCCACCACAGTGCTCTCTCAATTGAGAAAGGTGAGAAGAGTTTACAACAAACACATACGCTTGGCAAAAATCGAACACTTCAGATCTCTACTGGATGGTGCTAAAAATAGACCAAAAAAACTCTTCGAACTCATTAAGGAACAATCTAACCAATCTTCTAACCAGAGCTCTGCTTGGTTATCCTTGCTCCTTAGTGGTGATGACTTTACAGCTCACTTCGCTGAAAAACCAACGAAAATAGAGCTGGAGCTATTACCCACTGCCTCAACTTTGTTATCCAAAATACCACCCCGCAGAATCAGGGGAGGGGGCTGACTCCATGACAATTTACCACCAGCCTTTGGGCAGCTCTCTCAAAAACAACGCTTCTTGGAGCAGTATTCTCCTACCATACTACACCGAGATACTTTGCAACATGTCATCCATCAAACCCTGCAAGCACTTTGGTGATTCTCTACCTGCCAAGCTCTATTAAGATTTCATCTCAGCCGTTCTCCCTCTTTGGCCCAAGATCATTCATGAATCCCTCTTACAGGGAAAGATTCCATACTGCCTAAAAGTTGGGCGAGTTACTCCCAAGAAGCCCAATGCAGACCTATCAGAGCCTAACAACTTCTGACCCATCACCAGCAGCATGACTCTAGCAAAAGTGCTTGAAAAATGTGTTCATTCGCAGCTCTGCAAATATATGGAGAAAAATCAATTCCTGGATCCTCACCAGTCAGGATTCAGAGCAGGACACAGCACTGAAACGGCACTAACTCACATTGTTGATGACGCTGTGAGAGCACTTGACCAAAATGTCCCTTGTCTCCTGATCCTTCTAGACCTGTCCTCAGCCTTCGATACTATCAAACATGAAAACTTTATTGATCACCTAGAAAATAGGATGGGATTGTCGGGCCCGGTCCTAAATTGGTTTGCCTCCTTCCTTCACAACCGCACGCAAAGGACCAAAGTTAATCATACCCCAGCTTTCAGTACCCCAGTCCTGATTGGAGTCCCCCAAGGTTCTACGCTCTCGCCCACTCTCTTCAATCTATTTATGGAGCCTCTTGCAGTCATTCTGAACAGAGCCATCATTCAATACCACATGTATGCGGATGACATGCAATTGTACCTGAAGCTCCCATCACAGGAGGACATAAAACTTTAAATGCTGCACTTGCACAAACTCAACAATGACTAGCCCAGAACAATCTCTTACTAAATACTCTCAAAATGGAATTTCTTTTGATCACCCCACCTAATCACTCAGCTCCTACCCTTGACTGGATTAAACAACTAACTGCTCTGAACTGCACCCCTCTTGTTGTAGACTCTGCTAAATCTTTAGGTGTTACCTTGGATAAACATCTAAATATGCAAGCACATATCAGCGCTACTACTAGGGGAGCCAATTTCCAACTCAACACACTGAAGAAAATCAAACCATTCCTCCCCCCCCGAAGACCTGAGGCCGGCGGTACAATCCTTGATTATCCCTAGATTGGAATATGAATTGGTGACCCTCGCACGACTCCCCAAAGCCAGCTTTGCCCCACTCAGAGCCACCTTGAATGCTTCAGCCAGGCTTTTAACAGGATCTAGGAAATTTGATCACATTTCACCCGACCTGTTGCAGCTAAACTGGTAATCTATTGAAGCTAGAATCTGACTCAAGATCGCTTGTCGACTCAAAGCCATACACCACAATGCCCCATATTATCTAGCAAATAAACTTGAGCTATCGGGCTCTAGCAGGAACCTCAGAAGTACGTCCACCCTTCTCTTGAAACCGCCAAGATTAAAAAAGAAAAGATTGTACAAACATGCGTTCACCGGTCTTGCTCCGAGAATCTGGAACTCCTTGCCATCCGAGATCAGATCAAATCCTTTCGCTACTTCCTTTAAAAAACTGGTCAAAAGACTACTAATGAACAAAAGTAAATCGCCCTGATCATGTTCGTGTGTTTTGTTAATACCCAAATTCTTGACGTATTCTCACTGATGTACTATATGTTTTACCTTCTTTTTGTCCCAGTCCTCGATAGCTCCTTTAACTGCATCATTTGTTGATTTTTACTTGATCCCTTTTTTGTTAATATTCCCTGATGCTCATCGCACATCTTGGTTCTTTCTATTGTATGATGTTTTACTCTGAACGCTCTATGGCGCCTCTGAAACACCCTACTCGTTAATCTTGAATGTTTTCCCACAGGTTGTACTTTCACTTACCTCCTTTATGATTTGTATAATGGCTGAAGACAACTCTATACAGCGCTCCGATACCCATTCGGGTCTTGTTCGCGCTCTATTAAACTTTTAAAATTAATAAATAAAATAAATAAATTAAAAATTAGTTTTTTTTCCATTTGAAAGAATACAAGTCTATAAAGTCTAACTGAAGCACAAAGGTGGGTCCCACAATTGGCTTTCGTTATGGATCATGTGTTACTGTTATCAGTTATAATTATATTCAGACATTTATAGTTTTTATATTAATATGATCTTGTAATCACAGTACAGTATGCTGAAAATTATAATTTTATAGTGTTCTTATTTGTGTAGCGGTATGTTTCTGAGGTTTTCCATATGTTAATAAACGTCTTCGATTATTCAGATTGTTGAAAAAAAAAAACTGGTCCTGAAGAAGGTGGAGAAATCAGTTGTCACCGAAACGCTGCGTCAACTTTTTACTCATTTGTCTTCAAATTATCTGAATTTCTTCAAACTGTTCAAGAAACAAATTGTATTGTGTATTTTATATATAATAGATTGTATACTTCTCCATTAGAATTTTTTGTTTTAATCTTGTGCATATTATAATTTTAAACTTGAATTTGTATTAAATAAAAAATATTTCCATCTAAATTGTAATAATCTTTTCTAGCATACCTCTAATCCAAAAAATGTTTTCAACCGGATTATATTGTCTAATCAGTTCACCATATCGTTATGCTCCAGATTAGGTAATTAACATAGCACATGATCCATAATAAGATATTCCCCTATGTGTAGAAAATATTGCTCTAGACAATCTTTGTCTTTAATAGGGACTTTTCTCGTTGTCTAACTTTACTACCCTGTCCCTATTTTTAAATTTAGGGTAACTCCATTTCTTGTTTCAAAGCCCCCTCTGCAGCATTAGCAATATCTTCTTTGACACAGCCACAAGCAACAAAACACAAGCAAGGTGACAGTGTCCAAGGCCGTGTCAAGCTACCAAAAGTGCTCATCATCATGGAGAAATATGAATGGTCACTAGTGACATGTGTTACTTGCAACCAACATGTAATTTTCTTTTACTCTGGACATCGGAGAATACTGCCCACTACAGAGGCAGCTGGAGCATTTCCTGCAGTTTAGGAGTAGTTATTTTAGTTAGATAATTACAGCAGGGATGCTTTTCTGTGTCCTTATTTTTCATGGAAGAAGTAAAAATACGAACAGTCGCTCTTCGGTTTTAAAAAGGAGCTGTCTTTAGTCCATCTATTTTACTCTCAAATGTCATTTATGACAACATATTTAAAGATTTCTTAGATTTTTGAATGTTTAAGTAGTAAAAACGCACAACAGATGTAATTACATAAACATAAACTATCTGCTTGCTGTATAGAATAGTTAGTAGGGTCTGACTAAATGTACAACTGCACCACCAAGATGTATAGGTAGTGTTCCATTACCAATATGATAACCCTGCTAAGAGGTCCACTGTAATGATAAAAGTATGACAGACGTGTTGAGATCTGCCAATACTAATGTAGTGGTGAAATGGCAGGTTTTTGAAATTCATTATCTGTTAGAGACCAATGGACTAGTACAACTTTTTGATCCCACCCCCTTCTGGAACAGCGAATTCCTACAGTGATTCTTTGGCCCATTTCAAGCATTGCATGCATTCAGCTCTCATACCTCTGCTCCGTGTAAGGTTGGATCTTCTGCACTATAATGTCCGAATCCAGGACACCAAGTAAAACACCAATCTGCCGTATGAACATTCCTTTCTGCCGCTCCGTCAGCATGCTGACATTAACGTCCAGGACCATCTCCACAAGATTGTCTTTCCTAGGATCTAAGAACAGCATGTCAAAAAAACTTAAAGGCTTTACTAAGGCTATCTCCTTTTATAAATATTCCCAAGGCAGTAATCATAAGGTCTATGTAGTATTCAGGACCATGCACTTTTTAAACCATTATTTAGAAATTGAGTGAGTTTGCCACCAAAAGTAGGAATGTTCTAAAAAACCTGCAAAAAGCCCTGCACTCTTAAGAGCCTCTGTTTTTGCTGCTCAAATGTAGTAGAATGAGAGCACAGTTTTATATTCTGTCAAATAGGTGAATCAGACTCCTGGGAAAAGTTTGAAGGGAACAGATACTTACTTGTAATTCTAGTTCTCCTACAAAGAATGTCAATTGAAACCATAAGCATTAAATCATGGAGCACATTTTACAAAATACATAATTTGAAAATTAGAAAATAATTTTTGAAAAGAATAACAGTTTTGGCTGCTGATGTGTAGGCTATGTTGCCAAAATGTGATTTACTTTCTTGAAGAAATGATGCCAATTGTACTTCAAAAATGTCACTAATTTACCAAGAGTGAAAAGAAAGAATCTTCATAAACCTTTTTTTAAAGGACAAATAACATTAGGCTACAAGCTACAAAGCTACAAAGGATGGGAAACGGACACTGCTCCTTTAAGCAAGCACACACCACTAGTATACACTCATTTATTTGGAACACAAAATACAGAAGCACAGTTATCCCTCAAAGGTGCAGAGGAGGAAAGGGAACTTATCAGACTCTACCCAAACAGATTCCTTAGATAAACCTCACCTACATGAGCACCAGCCTTAGAGTCAGTTCAACAGAGTGTCTTGTAAATGTGTGAACTTAACTCGCATAGCCGCTTTGCAGATGTCTGCTATTGGGATAGTTCTCAATGAAGTAGTAGCTGTAGATCTACCCCTAATAGAATGTTCATGGAGACTACCAGTTAAGAATGTGTTTGCTTACTGATGACGTAAGATGCAAGAGACTATCCATGTAGAAATAGACTGCTTTGAAGTGGTAAACAGTTCAAATTTGCTTGCAATTCACAAAAAGGCCTGGTCTTATAAATGTATTTTGTATTGTAAAGGTACATTTTAGCACTTTCCTAACGTTGAGAGTTTGTAAGAAAAAGTTACTTACTGTGTTAAAGATCTTCTTGGTGGATAATCTATCTACCAGCAAATTCCTTACCTGTAAAACTTCCTCAGGTGCCATACTGGATCAGAAAATGTCAAAGCTATCAGGTATCTGATAGGGGGTGCTGGCTTCAAATGGAAGCCGGAAGTGACATCGGGAGGCATCACCAAAGCTATATAGCGCCCACCTCAGCACGTCGATGTCAATTTCCTATCATTGTTTGCCAAGCCTTTGAGGCAAGAAGGAAAATAAAACAGATTCATATTGTAGCACATCCATCAAACGGGCGAGTCGATGAGGAATCTGCAGGTGGACAAGAGAATCCATCAGAAAATGTGTAACCACAGGTAAGTACGTTTTTCTTCTAATGGATAAACTACCTGCAGATTCCTTGCTTGTAGAACAGCTTACAAAGCACTGATCTGCCAAAGGAGGAGGACTGATCGATAGTTCGGATAGGAAATCCTGCAGAACTTACTGGGCTAAGTGGACCATAAACATTTCTGAACACAGTCCGTCGTGCTGGGAAAAAGTGTGCAGAGATATCCACGTCACCACCTTGCAGATCTCTGCTATGGGAATGCCTCTGGCAAGGGAAGAAGTGGGGGACTTTGCCCTGGTGGAGTGGGACCAGATTTCTTCTTCAGGGTCTTTCTTGGCTAAAGCATAGAAGGTCTTGATCCAGAGAAAGCTCGATCTTGAGAGCGTCCTCTTCTACGCTTCTTTCCTTTTTTGGCATTACAGTAGCCAGCGAAGAGCTGATCATACCGTCTCAAGTCGTTGGTGTAATCTATATAGTAATTTACCTGCCTGCCTGGGATCCAAACAATGTAAGCGCTCTTCCTCCTTAGTGGGATGAAGCAGGGGAGGGGTTGAAAGTTAAGAGAGTGATGGGCAGACCCAGAAGGAATGGAATTACCACCTTTGGTAGAAAAGCAGTCTTGGTACTCAACACCAACTTACTCGGGTAGAAACAGGTAAAAGGAGGTCAAGAACTGAGAGCCTGGAACTCGTTCACTTATCTGGCAGAGGTGATGGCCACTGAAGACTGTATTTTAAGGGTCAATATCCTTAAGAAAAAACTGTACAGGCCATCAAACAGTGTCCCTAAAAGAAAAGTGAATCCTAAATAAAGTTCCCATTGGGGCACAATAATAGGGGTTGGAGGAGAGCGCCATCCTTCATGGGTACTAGGAAGCAATAGGAATGACATCCTTGTTCCTTTCTCCTGTTCTAGCATATAAACTCCACTGCTCCTTTTAATGGAAGTGCTGTCACCTCCTGCTGCAGAATTTCCTAAGGTCCAGAGGGGGAGTGGAAGATGGAGGGCGTAACCCTTTCCCACAATTTAAAGGACCTACTGGTCTGAAGTTATGGCATTCCAAGCCTTCAGATCTGGCTTCGATGACATCACCTGACACTATTTTGTACATCCTTCCAAAGCCAGCCTCCCTCTACTGGCGACGTGAAGCCTTTGGAATTTATGAATCCAATCTGATGCCTGGGGATTCTGTACAGGTGAGGAATCTGCAAGTAAAAGTATTCATCAGCAATATCATTCTGCTGGAGAGAAAGGATGTTTGAGAATTAAGATATGGGAGTATAGCTTCTGCTTCACATTTGGCTTGGCCGATGTTCTTCTGTATTCACCAAATACAAATCTATTCTACCTGATTGAATATGATGTCCCAGTGAACCAACACTAGGTTTCTTCCTTCAGTATGTCCATATACTTTTGATGGATGTTTAAGTGAGTATGATGTAGGGGGTCAGGAACAAAGCTGGTAGGTTCCACAATGGTGGCTGAAATGCACAGGAGCCATTTGTGTTGTCTCTCCAACTTGGGAAAGAGGTCTATGAGCCACCATTGTTGTGGTCACTCTAGGTCTATGAGAATCATTATAGCTTTAGATTTCCACCGATCTGGACATAGGAGGAAATGTATACTTCCATGATCATTCAAATCAAAAGGGTATTATCCTGTGTTCCTGGTAAGTAATACAGGCAAAGTCAGTTGTGTTTTGTTTTCCGTGTCTTCCTAAAAGGTCCCCTACAGGAAAGCCACATTTGCAGAATTGTTCCAGCAGCACTTAATTATTTAGAACCCCATTTGCAATTTTCTGACTAGTTCTGCTGAATGAGTTCACTTCTGCATTTTCACTCCTCAGAAAATGCAGAAGTGAACTATGATCTGAAGTTCTTTGGATAGGAGAGGTTTCCAGTTTGTTTGTGCTTTAAGAGAGAGACGTCTGTACCTCGTTCTTTTCTGGTAGTACAAATAATAAACTGTTGTCTATACTGCCTTTCCAAACAAGCTGAGAATTTCTCTCATCTGCTGGAGGTAATGGGCTGAAAGTTAGAAAGACCACTCACATTTTTAACACGCTGAGGTCATATCCTTTTTTTTTTCTGAGACCACGTCCCTTACACTTGGAGGTGATCCTTCTGCGCAGCCCAACTAACAACAATGGGCTTTGTCACTATTCTTGCAATTGATTGCCTTGGTGGTAAGGAACTCTTTTAAAAAAAATAATCTAATGTGCACCACCATGGGAAAAACTGGATATAGCTAGTGTGGTTGAGAGAGAAGTTGAAGCAATGTACGTTCCCAGAATCCAATGAAATTGGCACAAGAGTAGTAGGGATCTGCAGAGAAGAACGTCACGGAGCTACAGACCCGCTTGGAGATTACAAAGAGACAGAGCTTTTATGAGTGAAAGAATACCATGGAATACAAAGAGTCAGAGGTGTCTAGGAGGCTTCGATTCTTCAATTGCTGATCCAATCAACTGAAAAATGTAAAGAGTTGCCTAGCACCATGTTTTTAATCGCATGATGTATTGATGTATTTCTAGTCATTTTACATTGTGGAGATACCTCCCAAATGTAATTTGCAGTGAAACAAATGACACAGAGCGTGTCGATCAATGTATTTGGTTTCTTCTTACTACAGGAAGGGTATTTTACAAAATAGACCAGTTTGTTTTCTGTTTTCAGGAGCTGAAAATAAGTGCAACAACTGAAAGGGCATGATGGGATACGAATGAAGGATGCTTCATTAAAGGAGACGTTCGGTGCTTGATTGTATATAACAAACAAAAAGTGGCGTGGCCCTCGTCTGGCGGTCACTTCTGCTTGCACCACCCACTGTTGCAGTCAGTGCTGCTAATCACAGTAACAACATATCTACTAACCATTGCACTCTTACAAGTGTGACAGTTAAGATTATTCCAGGCCCCCAATGCTATACGAATGGCTTTGGTGGCAAGTATTCGTAACTTTCAATTTATATTGAATTAATAAACAACTGCTGTACTCGTCTCTAAATTCAGTGGCAGCTCGCATAGGGCGTGCTGCAGGGCAGGCCTGCCCCTCCCCCGCCCCGCAGCACGCCCTATGCGAGACGCCACTGAATAAATTAGGCAATCAGCGTCTGAATATGTCAGACTTTCATAAGTGCTGGTGCGGAGCACCGGATACCACAGGCTCAAATTACGCACTGCAGTAGTATCAACCTTCTGTATGCTGCAGCTTGGTAAGCTCACCACTCTTTCTCCCTCTTTTAGAAAAAGAAAATTGTGATATATAGTTTGATTTTTTTTTTTACTTGTCACATTTTTAAAGTACAATTTTTTTAACAAAGTAAAAAGGTTGGCCAAAACGGCCTGTAGAGAGGCTACTAAAATGCATTTAGAAAAAACAAAACTGGATATTCTTAAGGAGAGAGGGAGTGGGAACATACATGTATACACGCACTATTGGATCCCACCTGTAGGTATGACAATTCAATGATTGTGATAAACAACATCAATGGAGAGCTCATGAAGGTGAACCATTTATCTGGGGCATCCATTCTCCCATATTAGATGACAATATGGAAAAAAAGGTAAATCGGAATAAAAGTGCAGAAAAAATTAACTCGGATTCCCCAGAACAGCAAGGCTGGTGGATAAAAGCCCCCCCCCCCCCCCTCCCCAAATCCATGCTTCAATCAATATATGAAATGTAAATAGAATTTCCAGACATCAAGCAAGGGCATGTGACACTTCTGACGTAGCTGAGAAAGTGAATGAAGTATAAACGCACTAATTGTGATTCACAAGTGTTTTGAAGGTTACATTTTTTTATTCATCTTTAAATATGTGGCAGAACAAGAAGGGGAAACAGATGGCAAAGACCTTTCTACCCAGGTTTCAATATGCCCTTCTACCCTCCCTTTGTGCCACAATATGGAGGATGGATGGATCCATACAACCGAGGCATACAACAGATGCCACAAATGGACGAACAACAAATGACATCCAATTCCAACCCACATCAACAAGAGCCTTTTTTAGCCAGAGGCCAAAACCAAACAAGAGGCCGGAAAAAGACAATAAGATGGCAGGACCAACAAAGAAACGTCCAGACCAGGAGCATGGCTGCAACACAACCGTCAACCAGCAAGACCAGACCCTCGTAGTAAATTTATCCGATTTACAACTGACCCAAGACCAAATGAGCGTCCTAAATAAAGGCTTAAGCTTTGTGCCAACACCTCGATTGGACACCTTCAAACTAAAAAGCGAGTTAGCTGAGTTCTGCAGAACCCTCAAATTAAAAGCCTTCTTCCATAACATCCCCAATAACCAAATAGAAGGCGACACTTCCTTACGCAAGAAATCAACTTTCAATCCTCCTCATGCCAGTGTCCCGCCGGAATTCCATACATTTGAACAATCTCTAATGAAGGGCGTGGACCTGCTAGACAGGAATAAGAAAACATTCCAAAATCTAACCAAAAAAGAACGTGAAGCCCTGGACTCATTAAAGCAGAATGAGAACATAGTGGTTAAACCCGCTGATAAAGGGGGAGGCATTGTAATCTTAAACAAAGAGGGCTACAATGACCAATGCCTTGCCCTCTTGGCAGATACAAGATTCTACAGGAAATTAACCAGCGATCCAACAATGAGATTACAAAATGTAATATCCAGCATGGTCCATGAAGCAGAGATCAAAAATTGGGTGACCAAAAAGGAAGCTGAATATCTCATCACCTCAGACCCAAAAATCCCCTATTTTTACTCACTTCCAAAAATACACAAAAACAGGTCACCCCCTCCAGGGAGGCCTATAGTGTCCGGAATTGGATCAGTCCTCGAGCCACTCTCAAAGTTTGCGGACGAGTTCCTGAAACCTATTGTACAGAGAACACCATCATATCTAAAAGATACTCGAGATTTGCTAGTACAGATCCAAGCAAAAACCTTTGACCCAGACACTATGACCCTAGTAGGTCTGGATGTGGAATCTTTATTTACCAGCCTGCCACAAGATGACACACTACAAGTATTAGAAGATATACTCTACTTAGAAGAATGGCAATACACCACACCGAGGCACTTTATTCTTGAGTGCTGCAAGTTAGCCCTAAAAGAAAATTTCTTTGCCTATGAGGAAGATCTTTATCTTCAGACCCATGGAACATCAATGGGCAGTGCCTTCGCTCCATCGGTAGCCGGGCTGTATGTGAGTAATTTTGAGAATAAGTTCATCCACAATGCAGCCAATGAGTTCTCTCCCAACATCCTCTATTGGAGGAGATATATAGATGATGTGATCCTAATTTGGGACACATCAGCTGACTTGGAACAATTCATCCATTGGCTCAACCATCTTGACCCTTGGCTCAAGTTCACTTACACTTCCAGTAACAACAGTTTGGATTTTTTGGATCTGACAATCTTTGTGGAAGATAACATTCTACAAACAAAAACTTATACAAAGCCTACGGCTAAAAATAGTTTGCTCTCTTACCAGAGCTACCACCCTAAACCTCTAAAAGACAATCTGCCTTTCAGCCAATTTCTCAGATTAAAAAGAAATTGTAGCAAGAAAGAAGACTATCTGATCCAAGCCCAAGAGCTCAGCCTGAAACTGTCCAAAAGAAACTACAAAGAAAAAACAATAAAATATTGCAAAAAGAGAGCAAACAATCAACCTAGGGAGTGCCTTTTACAAAGCTACCCCAAGACACAAACACAAGATCTGACGACCTGTGTCACCACCTTCTGCCCATCAACATACGAAGTGAATAAATTGATAAATAAAAACTGGCATATTCTGAACACTGGAGTCTTCAACTGGCCAAAGCCAAGGTTTGCCAACCGCAGAACAAAGAACATCAAAGATGTTTTGGTCCATACCCGTCCCCAGAAAAAACAACAACTAACCATCACGAGGGACGCGAGTATGAATCCAGTGACAGGCCACTATCCCTGTGGCTCATGTGTAGCCTGCAGAACCACCACCATGTCTAAAACACTGCAGCTAACCGAAAAATTGGTATGGACACAACGCCAACATACGAACTGCAATTCGTCACATGTCATATACATGATTACCTGCAAATGCAACAAGAGATATATTGGCATGACATGTCGCAAGATTAAATTGAGGATCGGCGAACATAAAAGTAATATCCGCCTTAAGAAAAACACCACAAAATTGTGTGCCCATTTCATTGAAATGGGCCACTCATGTGAAGAGCTCCAATGGACAGTGCTTGAGATGCTCACCGATAAAAACACAAACTGTGAGCGCCGTTTGTTTGAAAAAGAGCAAAGGTGGGTGGATCGCCTTAAAACCTGTGAACACGGGCTGAACGATGCCATCCCCTGGCACCGTTTTGCCAACTGACAACGATCACTGATAAGCTACAGAACTGCACTTTATGATGAAACCGCTCGATAACAACTCTGTTTCATTAGATCAATAAAGCTATCACCTGAACGATAAAAAAAACACCAATGAAACCAGCACGCCTATCTGACCCGTCTTGCGCCTTTAAATCATAGTGCTCTCGATCCTAACCACACCCCGGGGCAGAGTCAGCACAAGGCGGAAGCATCTACACACGCGGGTAATGGCGGCGATCACCCAGAGATACCGGTAAGATGAATAATCCTCTCTAAATACTAACGGAACGCTCTCTACGACAGCTCTGAGCTTCAAGCGGCTTCAAAATAATGAGACCCCGGTGAGGCAGAATACTTATTGTCTTTCAGGTAGGAAAACATTGTACAATCTTTATGCGATGAAATAACGTTATGTATACAGCCTGACTTCCCGCTTTGCTCTATACCGAGTGCTCTGATAACACTCTATCCCCTACCAGACTGCAAGGTCAAAGAATTGTTTGTACCATGAGTACAGCTCTAACGCGCACTTTAGACTAAGTATGCACAGCAAAGATAACAACCAGTATTTCGTTTTTAACATAAGAGAACCTAGCATCTCCACTCTCCACTTACTTGCCATTGTTTAAAGTCTAGAAGTTTTGCCGAAAATGTCACAAAACTCTGATAATGAAATTCACTATCATTAGGTGTAAGGTGTATGCGTGTATGCAAAACCTGTATTTTTGTCTATCTCATTGCAGATTATGAAGGGAAATTCCCCAACAATACACAATCTGAACAAGAGTGTTTGTACACAAAAATGACTGCACTAATTGTGTGAGTACAATACCTTTATGTTTGTGAGTCCTGACGAAAGCTCCGCAGACCCTTCCAGGCCCCAGGAGCTGAAACATGTCGACGTATTTTATTAACCATACTATCAGACCTAGTAACTCGGTCTAAGATCGTACCATCTATTTTTAATTGTGGTGAGGAACAACCCCCATTAAAGAATTTTGGGGCTGTTTACCCCCTATTTTTAATATTTGTTCCTTTTTTGCACAGTTTTCTTTACACCTTTTTTCACGTAAAATCTCTGGACACTGCACCCTAGACCAGAGGCGCCTCGGGCGAGGCTGGCAAACCCACTACTTCAGAGCAGCCAATGATAACTGCCACAACTCTAGTGTGGGGCGGACGAAACACATATACCGCACCTCTCTCCAACCATAACACAGAGTTTTTGAGGCTACTCTGATCTTTATCCCTTATGCCAAAGGTCATAAGGTGTAACTAGTGTCCGTTATTCTATTTTTGATAATTGCAGAACAATTTTATGTTCAGATTACCTGCAGAGTGCTCACTCAAATGTTTGCTAGCAAAGACCTACTGAACCGGGAGCCGAATGCTACACAGTGAGCAACCAATTGAAAATGGAAGAAAGGATGCGTCATATGTTTCCACCTGTTGTCACACAAGCAGTGGCTATGAACTCAGTCAGAACTAGAAGACTAGTATTACAGTGATCCCAGTGGTAGTGCACATATTACACTATGGCCAGTCATCACAGTTTTGAATTAAACCGTTTCAACATTAACCACATTCTAGCCAATTAATTTCGAAAATGCTGCAAGTGGTGAATTGAACTTTCTGGCACTTTGTTACCTTCACCATCCACATTCACCTACATTGCAGGGTCTTTTTTGCACGTGTTCAGTAGAAATGCACACACAGCAATTTGGTACAGGAAAATAAGCACTTAACAATGGATATCTATTGGTTGCTTGTTTTTGATGCTCACCAGCTTTCACTTCCACCGTGGCTCTGTCAGCGTCACTTTCCCCTTTCGCATCGGTCACCTTCAGATGAAAGGTATAGGTTCCTTCCACCAGGTTTGCCAGGAAAAGCACAGGATGGTGATCAGAGTTGTTCAACACCTCCTGTTGGTTTGAAAACAAGGTACTAAGACTGAAACTGCTTGTCTCTACTCTTATACACCCGAATAATTAGTACATAGTAACATGCAATCCAGTACAGTATAACTTTCTCTAATGTGTTATATTCAGCTGAATCACTAAGTGCACATCACTGAACTGGAATGCAGTGACGGCCGGCACAGGTAAGAGTGGTGTGGTGGGAGCGGTGGGAGTCAAATTACATTGAAAAATAAATAAAACCACTTGCATTGCGAGTGATGCAGCGACCGCAAGGTAAGTGGTTTTATTAATTGTTCTATTTAATTGTATCTATCCCGTCGTCTGTCGACTCCCCCCTCCCCCCCCCCCCACCCCTCTTACCTGTGCAGCCACTGTTGGAATGCGTAAAAAAAAAACTGTAGTGAAATGTGAATACAGCGTCAATAGTGGGTGTTCCCAGTATATGCACAACCTTACTATCATTTATGTCATTTTAGATGTTGTACTGATAATATCAGTGCTATCAGAAATCATGTCATGAGTGATGTAACGTGGAATAATTAGCAGTGCATGGCGAGGGCACACATTATTGTTACTTTAGGGCATGAGTTACAGTAACTTGAGATACATTCAGTATTTTTTGTAGTGTAAAACGTTACATTGTCACGGGAACTTTCACCTAAAATTAGTTTAACCTTTGATTTTTTTCATTACATTTTTCCGTTTTTGTTTTTAATGTAAAATAAAATATAATTACAATTCCTAAGTGTAACGCCACTTAAACATTTGTTTTTTTCAGTGAATTTCTAATTTTTGTTTTTTATGTAAAGTTATATTTTATTACCATATGTAACACCAGCCACATGCCACACACAGCCTTTGAGTGTGTGCGGCGTGGAGTTAGCCAGGGGGCTTGGTCTGCAGCCAGGCCCTGCACCCAACGCCTTGCGGGTAACCAACCTCACGCCACGCAAGGCCAAAGGGTTAGGTGCAGGACCTGGCAAAGTTTGTGGCTGCATTCTTCTCCTTGATCAAGGCCAACGTGTTAAGAGTATTTTCGCCCCCAAAGTTTTCACCGGGGACAGGTGTGGCAAGGGGCGCTTGAACGGTCGCTGTCCTTCTCAAACGCTTCCAGAGGCTACGGCTCCAGGCAAGGACAATGGCAGGACTCTTCCAAGTTCAGCATTTGTCGCAGGTGGATGGGAAGGGTGTTCTGTCTTGGTGGCGAGGTGGGAGAATGATCTGCCTCCGGTGGTTCATCCGTGGATGCGTGGAACAGTGGCGAGGTCAGCGAAGCGAAGCTGCGGTTCGGGGTGTAGAAGGTGAGTCGTTTGTTGAGTTATGCTGGTCCGGCGTTGTGGAGTGCTTTGTGAGCGTGGGTGAGGAGCTTGAAGGTGCTCCTCTTGTTGACGGGGAGCCAATGCAGGTCTCTCAGGTGGGCAGTGATGTGGCTGTGGAAGTCGAGGATGAGGTGTGCAGAGGCGTTCTGTATGCGTTGAAGTCTTTTCTGGAGTTTTGCCCTGGTTCCCACGTGGAGGGTGTTGCCGTAGTCCAGCCTGCTGCTGACGAGGGCCTGGGTGCCCGTCCTTCTGGTTCCGGTGGGGATCCATCTGTAGATCTTGCGAAGCATGCAGAGGGTTTTGAAGCAGGAGAGGGTGTTGACTTGCTGGTTCATTGAGAGTCATGAGTTCAGGATGAACCCCAGGTAGCGTGCGTGAGTGGTGCAGCTCCCAGCGCTGCCGGCCACCAGGAGTCGTCCCAGGCGGATGGGGTGGAGCCAAGGATGAGGACCTCCGTCTTGTCTGAGTTCAGTTTCAGCCGACAGTTCTTGATCCTCTCGGCGACTGCCTTCATTCCTTCGTGGAGGTTGGTTTTGGCGGTGGCATGGTCCCTGGTGAGGGAGAAGATCAGCTGGGTGTCGTTGGTGTATGAGACTATGTTGAAGTCGTGCGTTCGGACGGTGTCGGCGTGCGGTGCCATGTAGACGTTAAAGAGGGTCGGGCTGAGGGATGATCCTTGGGGTACGCCGCAGGTGATCTTAGTGGCTTCGGATTAGAATGGAGGGAGGCGGACTCTCTGGGTTCTGCCGGTGAGGAAGGAGGTGATCCAGTCCAGGGCTTGTCGCGAATCCCCACGTCGTGAAGGTGTGTTTTAGGGTGTGGTGGTAGACGATGTCGAAGGCGGCTGAGAGGTCCAGGAGGATGAGGACAGCGGTTTCGCTGTTGTCCAGCAGGGTTCTGATGTTGTCGGTGGCAGAGATGAGGGCGGTTTTGGTTCTGCGGTGATGCGGAATCTGGATTGGGACGAGTTCAGGGTGTTGGACTGTCATAGGACTCCCAGCTGGACGGGGAAGGGGGACTAAATGTCCATTTAAATATGACAGGAGAAACATCCCTAACACCTTTTTTCTCAATACTTGAGATAGTATCGTTTTCCAAAAGCATCATCCCATGTATAATACTAGATCACTCACCCCAGCTGCTGGGCTGCCTTCATCCCGTACCCATAAATAGCTGACAATGCCCTTGTCGTCTGATGACTTGGAACCATCCAACTCCGCTGTGCTCGTCGGAAGAGTGATGACCACATTCCCAATAATCTTGGCCACAGGTGGTTTGTTTATTTCTACAGTGAAATAGGCAAAAAGGGAGAATTGTATAAATAACCTTCAACTGACATGCGGCTCCCAAAAACTGCAAAAGAATGCTCCTAGCTTATTCGTAGGCCTGATCCTGACATTAGCCACACCCATGATACTTGTTTGAACCATGCCTCAAGCCTTCCCTGGGTCCCACCCCTACTTCTCAACTGGGTTCCACACCCTTAAGTCTTTGCTCACTGTATGCATTCCAGAGAAACAAGTATGCCAGCTTTCAACAAATGTCCTACCTTCTCTGACAATGACATTCACAGAGCTTTGACTCTGCAGGTTCCGCTCATCCTTCACAGTCAACGTGAATGCATAAGTCCCCACCTGAAGGCCCGTCACTGTTGCCACACTGCTGTTGGAGTTTTCAATTTTGACGCCATCTGGGCCCCTTGAAACCAAAAGCAATAATTCAGCACCAGTTTTATGTAACTTTAACAATATAAGCGCGAAACATTAGGTAGTGAAAGTCTGTGCAAGGCGATAAACTTGCAACCCAATAGCACAGCAGAAAGATACACGAAGAAGACATATCACTATGTATGACTGAGAAGTCTATGACCCTTTAAGAACTGGGAAAACATGATTCAGGGTAAGTAAGGCTGCACATCCACAGAACTCAGCGTGGTGTAAGTGAGTGCTGGACCCATGATGTAATACTGACTAATTCTATCTGATGTCAGTTAGTGTGGTGCTCATGAGACTGTTCTACTGGGAATGCTCATCTGGGAGTCTGGCAGGGCAGGGCCAATGAAGCTGTCGTCAAGAGATATCAGACTTCATGCACTTGGATACAGCATTTCATTTAGACGTTTTAGCACACATTTTCAATTATACCAGACTGGGATAATGTAAAAATCCCAAGGATCAACATGAGGGTTCTCTGGCAATTCACTTTCTTCAACTTCCTCATCAGAGGATGTGCCTTGACCCTGATGAGGGTCTGAGGGCTGATGTTTCTGAGGAGGTTCTGTAAATTGAGGTGACCGGAGCCTCAAGTGGAGGTAAAGGATCCAGAATCGTCACAGGAGGAGGTGGGGTTTGTGGAATAACCTGCTGCGGGGTAAACCGCAGTCTATAATCTGCAAGCATGGCTTGCATGTGCTGAATAAGATTTGGAGGCAGATGGCTGGTCTCAGACTGGCGAGATTGCCTTTGATATACTATATGATGCCGGACGACAATGTCCTCTTGATAATACTGTTCGTTGTAATCCTCCTGACATTTGATGTGCAGCTCAGAAGGATGATGAGCTATACCAAATGGGCCTTCTTCTTCCTCATCATCATAATCATCATCCTCTTCCTGTGCATATGTTTCCAGGAGATGCGACGGAGTAAGAGGTGAAATTTTGCAATACTCATGTCTTTGAAATGTTTTGAGTTTAAAGTTCCTAGAAGGAACAGGCGTCGAATGAGATGGAACCACAACCAAAGCAGTAGATGGAACAGGTAAAACCATTATTGATGGTATGGTCTTCGACGGGCTCTCCGTCGATGGTCTTGTCGTCGACGGGCTCTTTGCTAGTGTCGTCAAAGGGCTCGACGTCCTCAACGGGTTCATCGTCGATGGACTTGAGATCTTCGTCGATGGGACAGCCGTCGACGGTGTACTAGGCAACTGCGTCTTCGTTGACGATACATCTCTCGTCGACGTGGAGGCTTAGTTGACGGTACTTTTGTCGATGACTTAGTCGAAGAAGACTTCGTCGACGATGGTCTTTTTTGACAAGATAGTAATCCTGGTCGACAGAATAGAAGATGTGATAGAAGTAGTTGAGATAGTCTCGGTCGAAGAAGGAGCAGAAGAAGTGACAGAAATCGTCGACGGAGGGAAAGTCAGAGATTTTCAGCAGCTTTTACTCACTGTTTTAGTAGATGGTTTCTTAGAGTCCTGAGAGCAGAAGTCTGAGGAGACTGCGCAGACCCAGAGGAGGTTAAGGGAGACCTCTGAGAAGGGCCAGAAGTAGAGTGGGAGGTTTTAACCCCTTCCACGCTCATGACGGAATAGTTCCGTCATGAGCATCGGTGCTCCTGTGCTGATGACGGAACCAATCAGTCATGAGGCCAGGGGCACGAAATCCCTCTGCTGCAGACAGCAGACGGATTTCCTTTTCACCCCTCTGACCTTGGGAGCTGGGGAAGAGCTTCCCCAGCTCCCGAGGCCCCCTCCCTGGTTTCTGTTCAATGACGATCAGCGCGCACGTCGCACTGTCGTCATTGAACACAAACCAAAACTATAATGAGCCTTTAGGCTCATTTCAGTTTCACTTTCTACATGCTCAGTGGGCTATCTCAGCCCCCTGAGCACGTAGAAAGACGGTAGAGGTATCATTGGAAAGGGGGGGGGAGGAGGCAGAAAACCCACTATACATCAGGGAATTTTTTGGGGGCACTTTTTAGGTCTCGCAGAGAGACCTATTGCCACCCATCCACAAAGCTGACTTTTACGATGAGGATTTTCAACAGTTCACGTGAATCACGTGAAAACAAGCTCCTCGTGCACAAGCTTGCATTCGATCATCAAAGGCAGCCCAGTCTCCCTCACACAAGCTTCTCCCAGCAGGCAGCCCACCCCCCTCCCTCTCCATATGGCCGCTCGAGTTGCAGGCAGCCCACCCCCTCCCTCTAATCTGACATCTGCCCGAGCCTTCTGCCTATCAGCCTCCCTCCCACCTCCCCCCTAATTGCTTTAATTTTCACGGCCTCAAAGCCGTGAGCTACTTCAAAGAGATCCGCTCCGCAGCTAATCAGCCTGCCCACCCCCTCCCGGTCTGTGCCTTTAAACAATGTGCCTGCATAATACAGTACTGCATCATTTGCCTTTTCTTGCCACACACATTACACTTTTAACCTTGTTTCCGGAGTGTCTGAAAGTAGGAACACCAACGCTGCAAAACATCCACACGCTCTAGGCAAACAGTGACTATTGCGAGCGAAGCGAGTTAGTGAATACTTCTTGGCACTAGGCTCCTAAGACTTCCTCAAGTTCGCTCATCTGGGAAGCCATGTGTGGCCAACCACGGCACTCACTTCCTCATTCGATTTAACTGCAACAGAGCCTGATATTCAGTAAAATGCCATTGAGCTCCAACCCTAACAAACACGATGTAAATTTCGCTAGGCGTCACGAGACGCCCAGTGGGTAGCGGGTGAGGTTGGCGCCTCTGGGAGATCACCTGAGGGGAGAGGTCGGTTCCTGTCGCTATGAGACGCACTTGACAGAAGGGAGGAGTTCTATTCGAGACAACGTAGAAAGCTGTAGTAAACATGCTTGATCTTGAAGCTACCATATTACGCTGTATCAATGCATGTAGTCAGTGTTTAACAGCCTAATGCATTCTGGTAGTTGTAGTTTTAATGAACGCAGCTGGGACAATCAAACCAGATAAAATGGTTTGTAAGTCAAGTCAAGTCAAGTCAGATCATTTATATAGCGCACTACATACCCAGAGGGTCTCAAGGCGCTAAGGAAGGGGAGGAGGATTACTTGTCAAATATCCACGTTTTAAGTTGCTTTCTGAATGCTAGGTGGTTCTGGGTAAGGCGAAGGTAAGCAAGGAGTGAGTTCCATGTTTTAGCAGCCAGGTATGAGAAGGATCTGCCTCCCATGGTGGTCTTGTTGATGCGAGGTACAGTGGCGAGGGCTTGGCTGGAAGAACGTAGTTGGCGGGAGGGGGTGTAGAAGGACAGTCGTGAGTTTAGGCATTCTGGTCCGATGTCGTAGAGTGATTTGTGTGCGTGGGTTAGCAGCCGGAAAGTGATTCTCTTATTGACAGGTAGCCAGTGGAGGTCTTTCAGGTGACCAGAGATGTGTTCGTTGCGCGGGATGTCTAATATGATCCTGGCTGAGGCGTTTTGGATTCGTTGGAGTTTCTTCTGGAGTTTAGCGGTAGTACCTGCGTTGAGGGTGTTTCCGTAGTCCAGTCGGCTCGTGACCAGAGCATGAGTGACTGTTTTTCTGGTTTCGGTGGGGATCCAGCAAAATGTTTTTTTGAGCATGCGAAGAATGTTGAAGCAGGATGAGGATACGGCGCTGACTTGTCTGTTCATTGAGAGTGAAGAGTCCAGGATGACGCCTAGGTTCCGTGCGTGGTCTGTCGGGATGGGTGCTTTTCCAAGGGCTTCCGGCCACCAAGAGTCGTCCCATGCAGAGGGGGATGTACCTAAGATGAGGACTTCTGTTTTGTCTGAGTTCAGTTTCAGGCGGCTTTGTTTCATCCATTCGGCAACTTCTTTCATTCCTTCGTGTAGGTTAGTTTTGGCAGTGCTGGGGTCATTGGTGAGAGAAAGGATTAGTTGAGTGTCATCCGCGTAAGAGATGATGTTGAGGTTGTGTTGGCGGGCGATGGCCGCGAGGGGGCTCATGTATACGTTGAAGAGGGTGGGGCTGAGTGAGGATCCTTGTGGTACGCCACAGATGACTTCAGTGGCCTAGGACTTGAATGGTGGAAGGCGGACTCTCTGGGTTCTTCCTTTGAGGAACGAGGTGATCCATTCAAGTGCTTTTCCTTGTATTCCGATGTTATTGAGGCGTTGTAGAAGGGTGCTGTGGCAGACTGTGTCGAATGCTGCAGAGAGGTCGAGGAGGATGAGGGCGACTGTGTTTCCATTGTCCAGTAGAGTTCGAATGTCGTCTGTTGCTGCGATGAGGGCGGTCTCAGTGCTGTGTTTAGCTCGGAAGCCGGACTGTGAGGAGTCGAGGGATTTGTTGGCTTCGAGGAAAGCGGCGAGCTGGTTGTTGACAGCTTTCTCGATGACTTTGGCCGGGAATGGAAGGAGCGAAATGGGGCGGTAATTTTTGAGTTCGGTGGGGTCCGCTGTGGGTTTTTTCAGAAGGGCGGTGAGTTCAGCGTGTTTCCAGTCTTCCGGGAAGGTGGCGGAGTTGAAGGAGCAGTTGATGACGTCTCGGAGGTGCGGTGCTATGACGGAGTCTGCTTTGTTGAAGATGTGGTGAGGACAAGGGTCTGTGGGGGATCCTGAGTGGATGGAATTCATCAGGCGGATGGTGTCCTCAGTGGAGATTGGGTTCCAGTTGTTAAGGGTGTTCACGGGGGGAGAATGTTCAGCAAATGGTTGGGTGGGATGGTCTCCGGGTTGGTTGTCGAAGCTGTTGTGGATGTCTGCAATCTTGTTGTCGAAGAATGAGGCTAGGGAGTCGCAGAGGGCTTGAGAGGGGGTGATGTCGTTGGAGTTGGCCGAGGGATTGGAAAATTCCTTGATGATGTTGAAAAGTTCCTTGCTGTTGTGGGCGTTGTTGTCAAGTCGATCCTTGAATGCTGTTTTCTTGGCCTTTCGGATTAGTTGGTGGTGAGTGCGGGTGGCGTTTTTGAAGGCGTCCTTGGTGCTGGTGGTTGGGTCTTTTTTCCAGGCCTTTTCAAGGGAGCGGCAGAGTTTCTTGGACTTCTTAAGGTCATCGTTGAACCATGAGGCCTTCTTGCTGCCAGGTTTGCGTTGACGTTTTTTCAGAGGTGCTAAGGTGTCTGCGGTGTTGGATAACCATAGGGTGAGGTTGGCGGCGGCTTGGTTTGGGTTAGAAGAGTGGGCTGGGGTGTTTAGAAGGAGCGATGCGGAGATCTGGTCGGTGGTGATTTTGTTCCAGTTTCTTTGCAGAGTTGGTTGGAGGTGGTTGGTGGGTTTTGGCTTGTTGTAGGTGAAGTGAACGCAGCTGTGGTCAGTCCAGAGGAGATCCGTAGTGTGGCTGAAGGAGACATGATTGCTGGAGGTGAAGATGGGGTTGAGTGTGTGACCTGCGATGTGGGTGGGGGAAGTGACTGGTTGTTTAAGTCCGAGGTTGGCGAGGTTGTCCAAGAGGGTGGTGGTGTTGCGGTCGTTGTTCTTTTCAAGGTGGAAGTTGAGGTCTCCCAGAAACTATCGGTTCCGACAGAGGGAACCGAAACACATCCGAACCCAATGGCGGAAAAAAACAATCTGGGGGTGGAGGCGATGCCCATGCGCACTGTAGTCCAGGGGAGGAGCCACCTATCTCGTGATACTTCGAAGACTCTTCCAGGACAACAATGTGCAATCATCCGGACCCAACACTAGGTGGCGGACTATGCACAGATATGAATTCAGCAGCCCACATGCCTCGAACGGATGTAATCTTTGGAGGGGAGCGCGTGTGGAGTGATGAAGTCCGTGATGTCTACACTGAATTTTGCGCGGGGTCCTGGTGGTCTGTAGAGGAGGGTGCCTCTGAGTGTGGTCTTGGGGTCGATGTGGATCTGGAAGTGAAGGTGTTCAGAGTTGGCGAGGTTGGTGTCAGAGCTGGTTGAGATGCGGATTGATTTCTTATGGACGATAGCGATTCCTCCTCCTGTGTGGCCGGTACGGTCCTTGCGTGTGATCTTGTAGTCTTCAGGGATGGCAATGGTGATGTCTGGGGCGGAGGAAGCGTTCATCCATGTTTCTGTAAGGAAGGCGACGTCTGGAGAGATGGTGTCTAGTAGATTCCATAGGTCAATGGCGTGCCTGTGGACCGATTGGGTGTTGAGCAAGATGCATTGTAGGTGGTTGGGGTCGGGAATCTGTGGTGTGGTCGTAGCGGCGATGTTGTCGGTGCCGCTGAATTTGCAGGAGTAGCATGAGAAAGGTCCATGGGTGTGTCCAGGAGCGGCTTGGACGCAGTTGGGGGCGCGACCGGGATTAAGGGCTAGGAGGGTGGCGGCATCGTAGGTAATGCGGGAGGGCTGGGCAGCGCGAGGGGCAGGGGGTCTGGCGCTGGGCGCGGTCCAGGCGCGGCCGGGCGTAGACGGGACGGCGCGGACGGGCGTAGAGGAAATCCAAGGCCTGAAGCACGGTGTCCTTAATGACATGGAATCCATTGAGATGGCCGTTCACTCAGTTATCAATCCTGTTTCTTTTCACTGACACCAAAACATCAACCACATAGTTGACAGCCCAGTCTCTCTGTATCTAATTCTAATTATTGGCGTCCCTTAGGCCACAGAGTGTCCTGCTTTTTTGCAGCAATGAGCTCGCGTAGTTTGGTCTCGCGCGCGTTAGTTCATGGCTGTAGTGTGGTAGCATATGGTGCATTCCTTTCTTTTTCTTGCAGTATTTTGAAACCTTGTCACCATGGTAACGCCCAAGCGTTGTGCTTGTGCGTGCATCACGTGATTAGGTTTTTGCCGCAGTTTTTCAGAAACCGCGTCATGTTAGTAACTGGTGTGCATTTTTTACAGGATGTGTACCTCGCTTCGCATTTCCACGCGAGTGCCGCAAAAAACAATTATACTAATGTAAAAAACAAACTTGAATACCAAAGTCCCCATACTCATTCACTCAGAAGTGCTCCTCACTGCGAACTACGGATCCTACACGTGTGTTTTGCAGCTTTTGCATGCATTATGTATGTTCTGTGTGGGGAACGTATGCGACCACGATGCTTTTACACACATTAGACACACTCTGAGGACAGAGGGGTGGACTAGTGGTAAAGCAAGAAAAACAAACACAGTTCGTTCCCTGCATGCCTTGCTGACCCAAGTGCAGAAAGAAGCTGCTTCCGCATTGGCAGGTGGATATGGATCTGCTCCAGGGTTTCCATTCACATTTTAGGCAAGACACCTTAAACGTTTGGAGGACGTTTTATTTTTTTGCTTGGAAGTCTACATACTTTATGCTGAAAAAATTGTGGGCTGCAGTCAGGGGCGGACTGGGGTGTATAGTGCAATCCGTCAGTATTCTTCTTAATCTCTAAGCATAGAGCTTCATTTTAAATGGCACGCGTAACTGGGTCCTTCTTTTCACAGTTCTTCTGTTTAAAGTTGTGTACTGTAAAATGACTGATGTAAATAATAAGAATGTAGGTCTTATAGCATATAAGGAAGGATTCGAAATGCAGTGCGCACAAGAGAGCCACAGTGTTTTTGAATCACGTTTTTTTCTCCCTTTTCTTTCCCTGAAATCGGTTTACTTATTTGCATTACCACCCCCAGTGCCCCCTCCCTTCTTGGCCCTGCCCCGGGACCGTCAAAACCAGTTTGCCCAGTTTGGAAAGCTTCACTTCAGTGCTTCTCTCCTCTACTTGCATATCAACACGGTGGTGTGAGGGTGTCTGGTGGGGGGGGAGGGGGGGGGGGGGGGGGAGAGGGGTAGGCTGGGGGGAGGAGAGGTGTGTGTGTGTGTGACAACTACCACGGCTGTCCACAAATGCCAAACAATAACACGCCACTCCACCCCCGAAGATCTCATGACAGATAAATTAAAAAAAAAAAGATTATTTGAAAAATGTACTTTGAAATCCGGTGGAAGACGGTGGATTGACAAACCCCACAAATGGTTTAAAAAAAACCCACAAGTGGATTGCAACCCCCCCCACAAAGGTGTCCCTTCTCCGGCGGGATGGTTTTGTGGCGCTAATGCCTCCCTCCAGGATTATGTGGCAGACAGACCACCACCCACTTCACTAAACTGCACACCCCAGAGCAGGAGACTCCGATGAAGTGAGCGCCTTGACTCTTGCGTCCTGGTGCTCTGCTGTTCTTTAGGTCTATTCCCCGAATTCATCCTTTTCTGTTGACAATGAAGGATCATCATACAAGATTCTTCCTTGTGGGGTTTCGTTTAAACATGTTTCATCATATCCTTTCATGCCCGAAACGAAACGATTGGGCCAGCACTCTATGCCCATGTCCTTGTGACACCATTACTACTCGCACTATCCTGCACTTAACGTTCTTCTGCCCTTTTTATGCGTATGGAAGGAGCCAATTTATCAAGCCCATCTTGCATAAATCTAGTTTTTGGCCACAGCGCAGAAGCACTGTCGTTTTTACAGCAGCTTGAAAGTGAAGTTATCTTTTTGGTTTCACTCTTTTCAATTGGGGGTTAATGCTCAGGTTGCAACTTGACTTCTAGTCAGGGTTAACATAGTTTGAATGTAATTTGGAATTTTGTATTTTTTACCCTGTTAAGGAGTAATAGTGCGTCATCCTGGTTCATTGCACTTCGGAAGTTATAGTGATTAGGTTTAATGGATGCTTAGTCGCATATCGGACCTCTGAGGATCCCCTCCCCCTCAAACCATTATGAGCATAAGTGCCTGGGACGTATTTATTGGTGTTTTTCTAGCGGTTATTTTAATTGCTCTTAATTATTTTAATATAGCTTGTTTTATTTTATCTTTGATCAAGCTGAAGCCTCTTACTCGTATACGAAAGCTATTATTTGCTGTAGTTGTTTTACACATATGTGCCATTAGCATATCACAACTGTATCGTTGTCATTTTGCTTTTTTGGCTTTTAGTTTATATGCCGAATAAAGATTTTATTGCTCGAATGACACTTTTTTTCTCACTCCTTTCTTGCTCATTCCTATTTCTTTTGTTTCTTGGTTTGTTTGTAAATAGTTCATCAGGAGCACTGGTTCTTCAAAGATAATAGATTTGTGATTTTAAGTGACTTCAGATCTACATGGGTTGTAGTATGCCATGTCTTATATTACATTTCATGATGTCCACTTTGAGATTCAGAAATGTATCCTTTTTTAAATTTTGTTTATTGCATTATACAGAGCATATTCAGCATATTCAGGTATAAATGAAATAAAGGAACCTACAAAAACAAACAAGGCAAGACATCCCCATCATATATTGTCTGGACACTTTACAACATCTTCCGTTCAATCATTGATTATGGCATGCATTTTAGGCATATTGAACACTGTATTGGTCTGGAGTCAATCTGAATGCTAGAAGAACAAGCAGTACGGTTGGGGGCAGTACCGTGAGACTTGAGTTAAGGACCTCAATCATGAAAAGCAGTTGGCACAGTGTATCAGGTACTTTGCCTTAGTGGTCTGACTCAGTTGTTCCCACCTTCCGGTTCTCCTGTCTCTTCCCCAATTAGGTATTGCTGATGTAGTCCCCAAATACCCTTGACACGGCACTGTATCGCCCTAACTCTATCTATCGCCCTCACTCTATCTGTCTATCGCCCTGACTATCTGTCTATCGCCCTGACTATCTGTCTATCGCCCTCACTCTATCTATCGCCCTCACTCCATCTGTCTATCGCCCTCACTCCATCTGTCTATCGCCCTCACTCCATCTGTCTATCGCCCTCACTCCATCTGTCTATCGCCCTCACTCCATCTGTCTATCGCCCTCACTCCATCTGTCTATCGCCCTCACTCCATCTATCTATTGCCCTCACTCCATCTATCTATTGCCCTCACTCCATCTATCTAATGCCCTCACTCCATCTATCTATAGCCCTCACTCCATCTATCTATAGCCCTCACTCCATCTATCTATAGCCCTCACTCCATCTATCTATTGCCCTCACTCCGTTAGTTCATGGCTGTAGTGTGGTATCATATGGTGCAAGTGCATTCCTTTCTTTTTCTTGCAGTATTTTGAAACCTTGTCACCATGGTAACGCCCAATCTATCTATCTATCTATCTATCTATCTATCTATCTATCTATCTATCTATCTATCTATCTATCTATCTATCTATCTATCTATCTATCACCCTCACTCTATCTTTCTATCACTATCTATCTATCTATCTATCTATCTATTTATTGCCCTCACTCTATCGCCCTCACTCTATCGCCCTCACTCTATCGCCCTCACTCTATCGCCCTCACTCTATCGCCCTCACTCTATCGCCCTCACTCTATCGCCCTCACTCTATCGCCCTCACTCTATCGCCCTCACTCTATCGCCCTCACTCTATCGCCCTCACTCTATCGCCCTCACTCTATCGCCCTCACTCTATCTATCTATTCACCCTCACTCTATCTATCTATCTATCACTATCTATCTATCTTTTGCCCTCACTCTATCTATTGCCCTAACTCTATCTATCGCCTTCACTCTATCTATCGCCTTCACTCTATCTATCTATCGCCTTCACTCTATCTATCTATCGCCTTCACTCTATCTATCTATCGCCTTCACTCTATCTATCTATCGCCTTCACTCTATCTATCTATCGCCTTCACTCTATCTATCTATCGCCTTCACTCTATCTATCTATCGCCTTCACTCTATCTATCTATCGCCCTCACTCTATCTATCGCCCTCACTCTATCTATCGCCCTCACTCTATCTATCGCCCTCACTCTATCTATCGCCCTCACTCTATCTATCGCCCTCACTCTATCTATCGCCCTCACTCTATCTATCGCCCTCACTCTATCTATCGCCCTCACTCTATCTATCGCCCTCACTCTATCTATCGCCCTCACTCTATCTATCTATCGCCCTCACTCTATCTATCTATCTATCTATCTATCAATCTATCAATCTATCAATCTATCAATCTATCTATCTATCTATCAATCTATCTATCTATCTATCTATCTATCACTATCTATCTATTGCCCTCACTCTATCTATTGCCCTCACTCTATCTATCGCCCTCACTATCTATCGCCCTCACTATCTATCGCCCTCACTATCTATCGCCCTCACTATCTATCGCCCTCACTATCTATCGCCCTCACTATCTATCACCCACACTCTATCTATCGCCCTCACTCTATCTATCGCCCTCACTCTACCTATCGCCCTCACTCTATCTATCGCCCTCACTCTATCTATCTATCTATCGCCCTCACTCTATCTATCTATTGCCCTCACTCTATATCTATCTATTGCCCTCACTCTATATCTATCTATCGCTCTCACTCTGTCTATCTATCTATCTATCGCCCTCACTCTATCTATCGCACTCACTATCTATCGCACTCACTCTATTGCCATCACTATCTATATATCTATCGATCGCCCTCACTCTATCTATCTATCTATCGCCCTCACTCTATCTATCTATCTATCGCATCACCACAGCATCACTCAGCACCACCACAGCATCACTCAGGGGCACCACAACATCACTATACGCTACCACAGCATCACTGAGCATCACTCATCGCCACCACAACATCACTCAGCGCCACCACAGCATCAATCTGTGCAACCATTCAACAACAACCGGTTCAAATATGTTCTCTCAATGTTTCAAGCTTTATTACAAATGTCACAAAAATATGTTAATATTTCACTTCTGTTCTTGGATTTTAGTCACAATAAAATAGACTGAACATAATCTTCACAAAAGTTATTTACAAAAGTTTAAGCTATTGCCATTATAAATTACAATAACTTTATTTAGGTAATTATTATAAAAATTAAAAGCCATTGTTATTTGTAATATCAATACATCTAAGTCACATAAATACAATACATATTGCATTACAAATGCTATAGGTGTCACATTTGCGAAAGTTAAAACTATTGGCATTGTAAATGACAAAGGTATTAATTTCGCTATTTTCAAAACAGACACATAAATAACAAATTTGTCATTTACAATACCAATAGCTCAAACTTTCCTAATGCAAGACCTATTGCATTGCAAATGCTTGTTTTAAGGTGGGGGCTGCCCGAAATGGGTGCGCCAATGCCCCCACCCCCCTGGCACCATTACAGCCTTTCTGCCCCCCCGGGGGGCAAATGGGAGCAGTAGCCCCCAATTTGCCCCCCCGGGGGGCAGAAAGCCCACTATGCACCAGGGATTTTTTTGTGTGCACTTTTTTTAGGGTGGAGGCTGCCCGAAACGGGCAAGCCAATGCCCCCCATCCCCTCCCCGCAACAATTACAGCCTTCCTGCCCCCCTGGGGGGCAGATGGGGCATTAGCCCCCAATCTGCCCCGCCAGGGGAGCAAAAAGCCCACTAGACACCAGGGATTTTTTGAGGGGGCAAATATGAAATAGTGTGTGGCTGCCCAAAACGGGCATGCCCATGCCCCCACCCCCTCCCCACAACAATTACAGCCTTCCTGCCCCCCCTGGGGGGCAGATGGGGCAGTAGACCCCAATCTGCACCCCCAGGGGGGCAAAAAGCCCACTAGACACCAGGGATTTTATTTGGCAAATTTTTATTAAGTTGGGGGCATTGGCAAGCCCGTTTTAGGCAGACTCCACCCGAATTAAAATTTGCCCAAAAAACTCCCTGGCGTCTAGTGGACTTTCTGACTCCCCTGGGGGGCATATGGGGGCATTACCTCCCAATCTGCCCCGCCGGGGGGGGGGGGCAAAAAGCTCACTAGACGCCAGGGATTTTTTTGCGGGCGAATTTGAATTTGGATGGGCTGCCCAAAATGGGCATGCCTAGGCCCCCACCCCCTCCCCCACAAAAATAACAGCCTTCCTGCCCCAACTGGGGGCTGATGGGGCAGTAGCCTCCAATCTGCCCCCCCCTGGAGGGGCAAAAAGCCCACTAGACACCAGGGATTTTGTTAGGCAAATTTTTATTAGGGTGGGGGCATTGGCATGCCCGTCTTGGGCAGACCCCACACTAATCAAAATTTGCCCTAAAATCTCCCTTGCGTCTAGTGGACTTTCTGCCCGCCCTGGGGGGCAGTTGGGGGCATTAGCCCCCAATCTGCCCCGCCAGGGGGGGCAAAAATCCCACTAGACGCCAGGGATTTTTTCAGGGGGCAAATATGAAATAGTGTGTGGCTGCCCAAAACGGGCATGCCCATGCCCCCACCCCCTCCCCGCAACAATTACAGCCTTCCTGCCCCCCCCTAGGGGGCAGATGGGGCAGGAGCCCCCAATCTGCACCCCCAGGGGGGCAAAAAGCCCACTAGACACCAGGGATTTTTTTGGGCGAATTTTTATTAAGTTGGGGGCATTGGCATGCCCGTTTTGGGCAGACTCCACCCTAATTAAAATTTGCCCAAAAAAATTCTCTGGCGTCTAGTGGACTTTCTGATCCCCCTGGGGGCATAACCCCCCAATCTGCCCCGCAGTGGAGGGGTAAAAAGCCACCCATCCCCCACAAAAATAACAGCCTTCCTGCCCCCCCTGGGGGCTGATGGGGCAGTAGCCTCCAATCTGCCCCCCCTGGGGGGGCAAAAAGCCCACTAGACACCAGGGATTTTGTTAGGCAAATTTTTATTAGGGTGGGGGCATTGGCATGCCCGTCTTGGGCAGACCCCACAATCAAAATTTGCCCCAAAATCTCCCTGGTGTCTAGTGGACTTTATGACCCCCCTGGGGGTAGATGGGGGCATTACCCCCCAATTTGACATAGGCTTGCCTATGTGAAAACCACCAGGCTTTTGCAAGGGGGGTTACCTGGGTTTTTTGGCCCCGTGCTAGACGGCCATCTAGGGAAACCTACCAAACCCAAACATTTCTACAAAGTAGACACCCGGGGGCTTTTTAAGGAGCTATGGCTTGCGTGGATCCCCCAACGTTCTCTTACCCAGAATCCCTTGCAAACCTCTTTTTTCTGAAAAAAATCTTTTTTTCACACATTTTTGTGTGGGAATGCGTGGCACCACTGGGCTCACACAAATTTCCTCCCACCCAGTGTTCCCCCAGGTCTCCCGATAAAAATGGTACCTCACTTGCGTGGGTGGCTCAAGGACCCGTGACAGGCAAGGGCCCCAAACCTAAGGAGGCGACATCAAAATAACCAAACACTAACCAACCTGTTTTTGAAAGGGGGTTCCCATGTGTTTTTGGCCCGGGGCTCGGTGGTCATCTAGGGAAACTTACCTAACCCACACATTTCTTGAAACTACACACCTAGGGGAGTCCAGCGAGGTATGGCATGCGTGGGTCCCCCAAGGTTATCCTACCCAGAATTCCCTGCAAACCTTAAAATTTGGTTAAAAAAACACTTTCATACATTTTTGCATGGGATCTCTGTGCCGGCACAAATGTCCTACCGCCCAGCGTTCCCCTTGATCTCCCGAGTAAAATGATACCTCATTTGTGTGGGTATAGGCGGAAAGGCGTACAACAGACCGCAAATCCACTCGCGACGAAAAGCATCTCCGAGCGCGTGCCGCCTTGGAAATTCCAACGCGCAGAACTGATGACATTGCGCGTTCTCTACGGTGGCGAATAGATCTAACCAAGGCTCTCCCCACTGCAGAAAGAGACCTTGCGCCACGTCCGAGTTCAGACGTCATTCGTGATCCATCATGCACCGGCGGCTGAGTTCGTCCGCCCTGGCGTTCAGAGAACCTGCCAGGTGTTGAACCACCAAAGTCAGGCCCTGATGTTCCAGCCATTGCCAGAGGCGCAGAGCCTCCTGGCAGAGGGTCCGCGACCCCACCCCGCCCTGTTTGTTGCAGTACCACATGGCGGTGGTGTTGTCCGTGAACACCTGCACTACACTCCCCCGGACAGAGGGGAGGAATGCCTTCAGTGCTAGACGAATCGCCCGCAGCTCCAAAAGGTTGATATGGAGCCGGGACTCCGCCGGAGACCAGAGGCCTCTGATCTCCGCTTCTCCCATGTGGCCTCCCCAGCCCTGGAGGGACGCGTCCGTCACAACTACGTGCTCCGGTTGGGGAAGGGAGAGGGATCTGCTGCTGACCCAATCGCGGTCCGTGAGCCACCACTGTAGCGGTCTCGCAGTGCCCTCCGAGATCAGGACATGGTCAGACAGGTTGCCCTGATGCTGGGCCCACTGAAACTTCAGGTCCCACTGCAGAGCCCGCATCCGCCACCGGGCGTGATGCACCAGAAGGATGCAGGAAGCCATCAGCCCCAGAAGCCGCAGCGTCAACCTGACCGTAACTCGGGATAAAGGCTGGAGGATTGGAATCAGAGCCTGTATATCCCGAACCCGCTGTTCGGGGGGTAAACCCGAAACTGCGCCCAGTCGAGAATCGCTCCGATGAAAAGGAGCTTCTGGGAGGGGCACAGGTGTGACTTCGGCACATTGATGGAGAACCCCAGCTGGTGCAAGAGGTCTGCCGTGTTCTGGAGGTGGTTGATGACTGTCTGGGGCAAGCCCGCCTTCAACAACCAGTCGTTGAGGTAGGAGAAGACTGAAACCCCTAACCTGCGCAGATGAGCCGGGACCACCGCCATCACCTTTGTGAACACCCGTGGGGCGCTGGTAAGGCCGAAGGGGAGCACGGTAAACTGAAAGTGCTCGTGGCCTACCGTGAACCGCAGGTAACGCCGGTGGGCCGGCAGGGCGGGTGTGAGAAGTTGGCCTGATCTATGATGCTCACTAGTTCTAGTGATCACCTTGTATCAGTCCAAACAACCCTTATGGTGATTGATTGTAAGTCAACCTTTTAGACCAGCTATCCTAATGGTAGCATGGACAAAGCAGTCTTAGGCTAAACTCTTTTGGCATGTGAAGCCAGCTGTTTTACCACATATAACCCCTTGAATACCAAGTGAAAGGACACCACACAGGTTGTTATGAAAATAAACAAGTATTTATTAACTAACATACACCTCTGAACTCTTTATGAGGTCAGAGGGCTAAGCACATGACAATACTAAGAAAGAAATACGTTTAAGTGGCACGATTTACAATGGTGCCCTAGGGGCACGACAAACCATATACTTGAAACAATGGAATGCGAGGAAAGGAAATACTGTAAAGAGATCCAGAGGCTGGAGGATCGCTGGGACTACGCTACCAACTAGGTAAGTAAGGAGCAGGAGGCCCACAGGACTCACGTGCAGAGTGGAAACTCTCACGCGAGATGCGTACCAACGTCTATGGATGCTACAATTTAAAGAGTTACGGATTCCGGACGAACCCGGCTGGTTGGAGGAAAAACAACAGTGGACCTGGACACTAGGATAGTGAACACTGACTTCAGCACCTAGAAGCTTTAGTTACCTAACCCACAGGCTGCTGGTGCATAGGGCTGAAGTGGTGTCGGGTTTGCTGCGTTGATCCTGATGAAGCCTGAAACAAGTAGTTGCTGGCAGGCGGCCAGATGGAGGAGTCCGGTGGTTCCAAGGATGGAACTAGGAAGAAGAAGTCCTGAAAGGGAAGGGGACAGAGTCTCGGTCACTAGCCAGTGACGGTGCTGGAACCAGGAGGGAACCAGATACTGTCGCCGCGATCAGGTGGAAGAAGGGACGCTTCTCTCTGTAGCTGCGCGGACCAGGAGCTGTTCTTTACGACCAGGCTGGAGGCACGAGCTGTCCCACGTAGTCTGCTGCTGCTGGCGGTGTTGGATCGTCGATCTGGTCAACAGGTCTTGGCAAGTGCAAGCCACGCGGTGGAACAAAGATGGCGTCTGGTGCGGACCAGGAGGGTCCGGGGTGCTTCTCTTTTACAAGGAAGCAAGGGCCAGTCTGGGGGACCAGACTAGCAGAGGTGAAATCTTCGGGTCGTCGTCTCAGAGGTCACTAGCCAGCCGGCAAGTGACCAGACAACAGGAAAAGCAGCAACCAGGCAAAAGGGCCCCACGCAGGTCACGTGGATGCTGGGGGGCTGGTCTTTGATGCAGGTGCTGCGTCGGTGTGGGGCTTCTCAGACCCCAGTGCACTCACTCGAGGATCCCTCGGCGGTCGTGCTGGAAGCGCTGTGCAGGTTTCTTCAAGATGGCCGTCTCCAAGTTGCTCGTCGCACCCACGGGTCCCAGCAGTGCTGTGGATGTAGGTAGAGGTCAGAGGAGTCTGGAGGTCCGGGTCTCTTCGAGCTGGGTCGTCTGGTTCCAGGAAGGAAGGACTTGCAGCAAACCGCACAGGAGCTTGATGGTGCCTGCGAAGCAGGATGGTCACTCCCTGACCATAGGGGAGATTCTTCAGTCTTCTGATATTCAGGAGGGCGAAGGTCAAGAGTCCTTCGTGGAAGTTGTCAAGATTAATCTGATTTGGAATGGGACCAGCTCCTACCTTTATTCAGCTAAAGGGGACTGCACTACGACTAGGTCCCTCCCCTGGGTGGGACCAGGAAGGGGGGTGGTTACACCCCCTATCCTTTGTCCGGTCTTGCGCCAGCTCTGGGGCTGGAGTGCCCCAGGAACTGGTTTAGACCGGAGTATGCACAGGGACACCTTGTGTGCCCCAGGCATGTCTCATTCCTTTCAGCCCTGTCCTACCTAATACACAAAATCCTGTCTGGGGTGGTGCTAGCACCTCCCAAGGCAGGAAAGGCTTTGTCCAAGCCTCCCTCGCTGGAAGGACTCCAAGCAGCAGGAGGTCAGACTTGTGTCTGTGGTGGCAGCATCCATTTTGTGATGCTGAGGCTCGAGTTAACTTTAACCGGGGTTCACAGTTACATACATGTCGTGTCCCTCTAGAAGGGTGGAATGCTACCCCCGTCGCCAGAATTGGTGAGGGGGTAGTACTCCAATTCGTATGACACCTTACTTATTTTGATAATGCTATGCCAAAGTTAGCATTTGACCGCAAGGTTCATAATGCACTTAAGAGTATATGGTATAGCGTTATCATGGAACAGCTATTAGGACTTGGTTCCGCAAGCTGCAAACGGGCTCAGCTCATGCCAAAGCACCATCTCACATAATTCCAAGCACTCTGCCTTCAGGATTGATAAGGCCTGCCATAGGAGTGACTGATAGGAATATATGTGTCCATTTTAGGTTTAGATATAGGGAACTATATCTAAAGCAAAGGGTGATTACACCACCTTGCCCCAGCTGTCGTGCAGCCAGTTGTGTCTGTTTAGATGGCCAGCCAGGGGTGGCATAATACATGCTTCGGCCCCTGGTAGGCCCTGGGTACACCTATGCCCTGGGTACATATAGTACACTGTACAAGAACTGATAAGGTGGCCCAGTACCAATTGGTAAATGCACCTAAGGTACATGCTTGTCAATTTAGAGAGAGAACAGCTAGGCTGTGGGTCTGATTAGCAGGCCCACAGCCAGGGAAAGTCGTAAACCAGTGAAGCACAAAGCAAAAATCGGGGGTGACCATAGGATTGCAGACCCTACTCTCCTACAACGGTGATGCGGAAATAAGCGTCCTGCAAGTCCAACGCTACCATCCAGTCTCCTGGGTCCAGGGCAGCTAAGACCTGAGCCAGAGTCAGCATCTTGAAATTCTCCTTCCGGAGGAAGCCGTTGACGTTCCGTAGGTCCAAGATAGGGCTTAGGCCCCATTTGCCCTTCTTGGGTACCAGAAAGTAGTGGGAGTAGAAACCACGTCCTACTTCTGGCCCAGGAACGCGCTTGATGGCCCCCTTGGCCAAGAGGGCCGAAACTTCCTCCTGCAGAAGCCACAAGTGATCCCCCGATACGCGGTGGTGTTGCGGTGGCATGGCTTGAGGGGTCGTCTCGAAGGGGAGTGAGTAGCCCCTCCGGACGATCTGCAGCACCCACCTGTCCGAAGTGACAGTGCGCCAGTGAGAGTGGTGATGGCGAACCCTGCCCCCCACTGGCGTCACATGGGCCGAGAAGCACGGACTAGGAGGGTTTAGAGGCGGATGCTGCGGGGGAAGGTGTGGACTGGCCTCGTTGTTGTCCCCGACCGCCTCCACGGCGATTTCCACGGCCGCCACCGTGCTGGATGTTAGTTTGCGGCGTGTGGCTTGCGGCACGTGTGGGGGCGCCCCTTCCTTGGCCACGAAAGGAGTGAAAGGCACCTGTTTGCTGACGCGGGGCCGAGAGGCCCAAGGACTTGGCCGTAGCCCTGGAGTGCTTAAAGCGCTCAAGCGCGTCGTCTGCCTTGTCGCCAAAAAGGCGACGGCCATCGAATGGCATGTCCCTCAGAGTGTTTTGGACATCTGCCGAAAAGTTGGCGGACCTCAACCAGGCGTGGGAGTTTAACCGCCACCGTCGTTGCCATCGCTCGACCTAGTGAGTCGGTGGTATCCAGCCCACACCGGATGGAATATTTGGCTGCATCCCGACCCTCCACAAGGGCTTGGCTGAGTTTGGCCCGTACCTCCAACGGACACTCTGGCAGCACTTCCGCAACCGTCTCCCACAGAGAGTGGGTGTAGCGGCCCAAGAGGCATGCGGTGTTGGAAGACCGCAGTCCCAGACTAAGGGAGGAGAAGATCTTTTTTCCGTACTGCTCGTACCTCTTGTATTCCCAGTCCGGCGGAGCCGACGGGAATGCGGTCTGGGAATTGGAGGCCTGAATGACCAGACTCTCGGGGGTGGGGTGGGTGGACAGGAAACATGGGTCGCCACAGGGCCGGGCGGTGGTTTCTGGCCACGTTCCTATCTACGGGCGAACCCGTAGCGAGCCTGGACCAAGTGCCCAAAAGAACGTCGGTCAAGGTCTCATTAAAGGGCAGCAGAGGCTCGGCCGAGCTTGACTGCGGTTTAAGGACCTCAGTGAGGAGGTTAGTCCTCACGGCCGCGACTGGGAACTCAAGGCCCAAGGCCTTGGCAGCCCTCATCAACACCACACTATAGGTTGCCCCCTCCACCGAAGCCACGGTAGAAGGGGAGACAAAACCAGTGTCTAGAGGGGTGTCCAGGCCACTGGCCTCCCCAAGTTCCCCTGCCCAGTCCTCTTGAGACTGACACTCCTTGGTCAGAGGGTCCTCAGACCCCTCCCAATCCTCCTCATCACCCATCTCCTGATACTCAGGGTTTTCAATCAATGGGGCCGGTTCATAGAAGTGAAAATCTCCAAACAACGTCGAAAGCGGCGCCCAGCGGCTCCGTTCCGACGTCTGAACCGGAGCGAAGGAGACATCGGGGCGGCGCCGCCCGAGGACTGCGCCGGAGGCGACACCTGACGGACCGACGCCGGGGAAGAAGGCCCAGTGGGGTCCCGCGGCACCGGGCCCGAAGGCGCCGGCGGTGTCGGGACCGCTTGACCTTGCAGCGCCGGGCCCGAAGGCGCCGGCGGTGTCAGGACTGTGGGGCCCCGCGGCGCCGGGCCCTAAGGCGCCGGCGGCGTCGGGGCCAAACCACCCGACTGCGTCGGGGCCGAAGCCCCTGACCGGTCCGCCGGGCCCGAAGGCGCCGTGGAGCCCGTCGGAGGAGAGAGGGACCTCATGGCCATGAGGAAGCGCTCGATCTCCTCCGGCATCGCGTCTCGCCCATGGGCCGGAGGGTGTGGGGCGGGACGCGACGCCCGCGTGGGCGGTGTCACCCGAACCCCCAGCCGCATCGCGCGAGCGTCGGGAGGAGTCAGAAGAGCGATGACGCCTCTTCGACTTCTTGTGCTTCTTACCTGATGACGACTTCGACCCGGAGGAGTGGTGCCGACTCCCGGAGCTGTGGTGGCTCCGCCCCCGCGACCTGTCCCTCGACTTCCCGTGGGACCGGGACCTCTCGCGGCGCGGGGCCGACTGCCGGAGTTCGAGTCGCCTGCGGGACCGCTCCCGCCTGGCTTTCGAAGAGAGGGCCCGGCAGTCGGAGCAGGCCTTGTCGTCGTGGTCGACGCCTAGACAAGTTAGGCACAGGTCGTGAGGATCCGTGACCGACATCGTGCGGTCGCAATCCTCGCAGTGCTTGAAATCAGGCATCCCTACAGCACCGATCGGAGTCGTAAGACTTCGAGAAACGATCAAAAATTATTCCAAAAAGTTAGTCAAAAATTGACTAGGGTTACTGCTTTTTCCAGATCTGCGCTTGCTGGCGCGGAAAAAAGAAGAACTGACATCAGCACGCGGAGGCGGCGTCTAAGTACTCCGACGACGTCATCACGGCGCCCACAACGCTGACGCCGGACGCGGAGTCGCAGACTACGCCTACCGACGCGCAAGGGTACTGCTACACAAAAGTTTCTAAATCCAGTCTGATGCCTGGGGATATTCTAAGGTAAGGAATCTATCACTAACGTGTCTCTTTCAGATTACCAAGTTAGGTGCTACATGACTGTCGTGTGGTTTTCTCCAAAAAATAGCCTCATGTATTATGCATGAGAATTCTCAGTATCACAGCAGGATTACCATCTTCTGCATAATAACTCTGTTTAAGGGTCGCCTCTATCGTCACCCTTGCCCGACATGCCCATAGTACACTTCTAGGTAGAATCCCTGAGGGTACCTTTCGGGTATATAAGCACTACATCTTCGCTGGACAAACGAGAGGAGAAAAAGACAAGCGCTGAAACAAGACGCTAAGGCATGCAGATACTCCAGCAAGCAGTGGTCTGGCATCCATCGTGGGGTGTCCTTCTTGGGACCAAGACAGGGTCCTTTGCTCTTCCACAACAGGTAATGGGTTGGCTTTATCGTAAGGGGATTCTTGGCTTTATTATTATTATTATTATTATTATATAAAATTTATAATGCGCTCAGTTACCCAGGGGCATCCCGGCGCAGTACAGAACAAGAAAGAAGCGCCGGTTGATCACTACACTGGAAACAGATGGGTCTTCAGGAGTTTCCTAAAGAGTAGGATCTTAGGCTCTGAACGGGTCTTAAAGGGAAGGGAGTTCCACAGTGCCGCCACTTGCACTGAGAAACGCCTCCCCCCAGACGAGCTCTCTTTACTCTAGTTGACTGCAAGAGGTGTCTTTGGTCCGAACGCAGTAAGCGTGTGGGCTTATAGGGGCGTACCATGGGGGCAAGGATCGGTGGGCCCTTACCATACAAAATTTTATGGGCCGTACACAACGCTTTGAATTTCACCCGTTCCCTGACGGGGAGCCAGTGAAGCATTTTCAGGGCCGGGGCAGCTGAATGTCTTCTGGGAACATCCATCAACACTCTAGCCGCTGCATTTTGTACCTGTTGGAGGGTCTTCAAGGTCGCTTCGGGGGCGCCAAGAAACACAGCGTTCCCGTAATCAAGCCTCGACAAGATTAGGCCACGGATCAGGAGGTTCCTCGCTGGATCAGGGAGCAGTGGTAAGACCTTGCGGGCTGACCGAAGCAAACCGAAGCACACCCCTGCGGTCTTCCTGGCGTGGGTCCTAAGGGACAGATCTTCCTCCAACCATACTCCCAAGGTCTTGATCTCCTTCTTGGGAGATGGAGGATCACCCAGAGACCGAGGCCAGCAGCTAGCAATAATAGAGGGACTGGATTTACCCAGGAGCATAAGCTCAGTTTTCTCCCCATTCAGCTTGAGGGCAGAGTGAGACATCCAACGATGGACATTGGCAAGGCAGTCATGAAGGACTTCAGGTTGTTCCGCCAACTGGGTGAGCCTTACCACCAGCTGTGTATCATCAGCATAGCTGATGATCTTAACTCCTGAAGGGGCGACCACTCTTTCAAGCGGAGTCATATAAATATTAAATAAGGTAGGGCTCAAAGATGAGCCCTGCGGGACTCCACATTGAAGAGGGAACAAGGCCGACTGCTCTACCCCTTCCCAGACTTGATAACAGCGATTAGAGAGGAAGGATTCGAGCCATTTTAAGGCCAGCCCTGTCTCACCCACCTCTGACAGGCGTTGGAGGAGCACCTGATGACTTACGGTGTCAAAGGCAGCACTCAAGTCCAGGAGGATCACTGCCACTGACCCTCCTGAATCAAAAATGCTCCTAGCTTCCTCCACTACAGCCAATAAAGCTGTGTCCGTTCCCTGACCAGGGCGGAAGCCCGTCTGGGAGTCGCCCAGCAAATGCTGGGACTCAAGATGGTAAGAAAGCTGACTATTGACCAACTTTTCAGCGACTTTAGAAAAGCCGGGCAGAAGTGAAATCGGCCTAAAGTTGGCCAAGTTAGAAGAATCTGAACCTGGTTTCTTCAATAGTGCTTTTACCACCGCCTTTTTCCATCTCTGAGGCACTGTGCCCTGAGAGAGTGAAAGATTAATGAGGTTCGACAGCGGAGAGGACAAAGAGTCTGCCACTAACTTAAGATATTTCATGGGCACTGGGTCACTAGGAGACCCACTCTTCATGCCCTTCAAGACATTTGTGACCTCTTCCTCTGAAAAGGGGCCAAAGGAGGATAACTCAACGGGGCATATTACCGGGCTAAGGTCCAGCTCAGGGAGCTGAGAGGTCGTCGGCAACGAGAGTAGAATCTTCTCTATTTTCGAATGGAAGAAGCCCGCAAGTTCTTCACATTTTTCCTGAGGGTTGTTATGAACAACTGGGGGGACTGGGGCTTTCAGGAGTTCCTTAAATTTTTTAAAGGATTCCCCTGGAGAGTTACTTGCTCTCTCGATCCTATCACTGAAGAAGCTCCTTTTGGCATCCTTCAGCGTGTTTTTATATTTCCTCATCGCTCTCTTATAGTCTAACCGACAATCTTCCGTCCGCTTTCTCCTCCATGCACGTTCTAATCTCTTGCATGCTTTACACCCACATACATGCTAAGTACACGTGGGTACATCTAGTTAGGGTTTGCATCGTAGGAGTACGCATGTTTACGGTCATGTATCCACATGCTTGCATATATTAATTATTTTAGCACTATGGTAGAATTCTAAATCTGCTGGTGCTCATAATCGTATATATATGTTTCTGTCTCATAGTTGTTGCAGCAAATGTATTTTATACTAGAATGACGCTGTTTCAATAAATCGTTATTGAAAACATCCCACTGTTTATTCTGTGTGTCTCTCTGAGACAAAGTGAGCATGAGTGACTGAGCGAAAAGTACTGTACTGTTTCCACAATCCCTGGGGGGGGGTCAGGGTTGTCATGTTCAATAATTGCCAGAAAATGTTCACTCCTTGGTAAGAGGGTTTTATATATAGTGGCACTGTGAGCTAGCCGTTCTACAGACTTCATCCTTTGGGGGTGTCTGAAATCAGTCTGAGCACCAATCCCTTAATTTATATAGTCTAAACAAGCAGATCCTATATAGATTTGTACGAACTACACAACGGTGCATCATGTTATGCTATTATACATGTTTTATGAAATTATACATATTTTATGATATTTTACGTATATTAATTTTTAGGTTTATGAATTTCTAGTTTAATTTTAGACCTGAAGTTTTAGGTCTCCCTTACGAGAGCATGGACTTTACTTAGTATTCTTGTGAACAGAGGGCCATATGTATCAAGCAAAATGGCATTCACAAACGCCGAAATTCGCAGAATTTCAGCGTTTGCGAATGCAATTTTGCCAAATGGTATGTATTAAGGCAAAATAAGGAATCGCAAAATTTGTTGTTTCCTTATTTTGCGATTGCATTTAAGGAATCGCAAATTTTGCGATTCCTTAAATGCAATGTAAGAAGCACCAAAAAAGTGCGATTTGGCCTTATGGAATCTCAAATTACCACCAACTTCAAGTTGGTGGTCATTTGAGATTTCTTTGAAAAATGCAAAAAATTGCACTTTTCAAAGTGCATTGTGAAGCACATACATGCCCTTAGGGCATGTATGTGCGCCACATGTGCACCCATGCTTATTTCAGGGGTGCAACAGGGTGTCCTTTTGACACTGCTGCACCCTTGAAATTGCATTCTCAATTTGCGATTCGCTAATTGCTAATCGCAAATTGAGAATGTCTTCTCAGTCATTCCTATGGGCCTATAGGCCCATAGGAATGAATGGGGAGGTATTCCTTAATTGCAAATCGCAATTCGCAATGAAGGAATATGTAGGATTCACAAAATTTATTGCAAATCCTACATACATAGCATTTTGCGATTCTCAAATAGCGATTCGCGAAAAATCGCTATTTGAGAATCGCAAAATGGCTTCTTGATACATATGGCCCAGAGTCCCTAAAATAATGTCACACACATGTATTCAACTTAGTTACGTCATATTCAGGGGTGTCTTAAAGTCCCCAAGGCAAGTCTCTGTTTTGAGCTTGTTAAGTTAGCCTGCTACCTTCGACCCATATGCTGCATGTCTTTATCTTTCATGGAACTTGTTAAAGTGGCAAATCATCTAAACAATTACCTTAATAAATACCTAAGGTGACATAGGTCCGATGACCGTTCCATGATATCTATGTTTCAATTCAATTCAATAAACTTTATTCGGAACATGTAAATCATGTCCATAAAAGTACATACATACAAAACGTGTTAAAAAGAAATATTCATGACAATAGCAATCCACCAGACGAATACAGTATGATACATATGAAAAAAAAAAAAAAAAAAAAAAAAAATCAAATAACACACTTTAAAAGATATGGAATAAATAAGTTATTATAAAAATTTTGTAATTTTTTTTTTTTTTTTTTTTTTAAAAATCATGCCTTTCCTATAGCTGATGGCCTTAAGTAAATAACTAGCCGTATAAAAACAGATGTCAGGATGATGCAAATTAAAAAGTAATTTCATTGCCTCTTTAACAGTTCTAGTTCCAAATTTAATAAATAAAGGTTTTAAAAAGAATTTACGACATTCGCTATACAGGTTACACATAAGTAGAAAGTGCTCTGTGCTTTGTTCTGAAATATTGTCGCACCGGCATGGACCTGAGGGGCGCTTTTTAATCTCAGGAAATGCAACCAATAAGTGGGCCGTACCCATCCTCATCCTTGTGAGAACAAACCGATGTTGTCCTTTAGTTACCTGAAGGAGATAAGGATGTAAGCCCACAAAATCGTTCAAAAGGTTATAACGCACACAGGAGGAAAGTTTAAGATCATCTGTAGCTCGTCTTTCTGCACAATGATTTAGATAAATTGATTTCATACTATCTTTGGAGAGATCCGAAGCAGAACAGTGATCTAGAGTTACGTTAAACCCGAACACATTTGAAAAGGATGCAATTATATATTTAATCCATGGGATTTTAAGAAAATAGTCTAGACGTAGACAATCCTCAATTATGGCCCTATTAAATGAGGTTTCGTCTTTCATCCAGACCGAGCGCCATAACATCAAAGGTCTCAGTGATAATAGATCGTTTAGATGACAAAGTCCTAGTTCTTTATGGACCAAACTATTAGCAGTAGAAGTCGGGAGACATAATAACTTTTTCAGAAATATATTCTCTTCTACCTGTAGGGATTCTGCCCTGGAAACCCCCCATACCCCTGCTCCGTAGAGGGCCACAGAAAGACACCTAGCTTCAAAAATTTTGAGCATTGCTTTAGGTTTTCTACTACCTAATTTACTTGCAAAAGCAAATATTCCATTGGCACTCCTGGCCATTTTGTCGCGCACCGCCTTGTGCTCGATATCCCAGCGGCCATTTTTGGAAAAGTTGACCCCCAGGTAGCAAAAATTATCCACACATTGTACCACATGTCCATCAATGAGATATCTGTAGGGCTTTTTAATTTTGACTTTACTAGCTCCGCACTCCATCACATATGTCTTACTCTTATTAATGACCAGCTTTCTGCTTTCAATAAAAGCCGAAAATTTATCCATCAAAAGCTGGAGACCTCGAGGAGTCCTAGAGAGCAACACAGCGTCGTCCGCATAGAGTAATACAGGGATGGTATTTGTGTTTACTCTAGGGGCGTCAGCTGGTGCCCTCTTTAAGATCGAGTCTATTTCATTAATAAATAGAGTGAAGAGCAAGGGTGCCAAGACACACCCTTGTCTAATACCTCTCCCAACCCTAAATTTCTCTGTGCATTCGCCCGACGGCCCATAACGGACACACGAGCTAAGCCTCTCATATAAACGGGCCAGAAAATATATGATTTCCCTAGGTGCTCCCATTTCTAGCAGGGTAGTCCATAGTATGGCGTGATCCACCAGGTCGAAAGCGCTGCTCAAATCAGCGAAACAGAGGTAAAGTGAGCCATTTTTTGCTCGGGTATATTTCCCTATCAGGAGTTCCAGATTTAAGCATTGTTCAATGCAACCTCTACCTTTCCTGAATCCATATTGGCAGTCAGTCATTATCTGATTAGACTCTGCCCATTCTTCTAATCGGACGAGGAGTACACGGCTCATAATCTTAACCGATGAATCCAGCAGTGAGATTGGCCGGTAATTTTTAACGTTTCCTCGGTCCCCTTTCTTGTGTATCGGGACTATTATGGATTCAGACCAGGTACATGGAAAAGTATAGCGAACAGCGGCGTTAAAAACTTTGACTAGTACTGGCCCCCAAGTCTCGGGTGCAAATTTGTACAAATCGACTGGGACACCGTCGGGTCCCTGAGCCTTACCACCCTTACTTGCCCTGATACTACTTAGGACCTCCTGTAAGGTGATATCTAGGTTAAGTACTGGCCAGGAACAACTTGTCGGCAACGTTACCATGTCGGGGTTAAAAATACCAGAGAAGTGCTGTACCCATGAGTCCTTACCCACGTTTGAGGTTAACACGGGAAGTTTGTCATCTTTTAAAAGGGGGCTATTTACTACTGCCCAAAAAAGGGTACAATTATTCGATACGGCCGCTAGATCCAATCGCTCCCAAGCTTCCTCACGTAATTCAGCTTTCCTTTGCTTGAGAGCTAAATTATAGTCGGATCTTAGCTTGGCTACAACTGTTTTATCTCTGGGTTTTACGGATAATGCATTTTTTAGTGTCTTCAGTGCCACAGTGCATGCATTGTTAAACCATCCCTTTGCTTTGTTATTAAAATGTCCAGCCAACCTAGTAAACCTACCACTAATAAAAACATTGATTTTCATAAAGTGAGGGATACAAGCCTCAAGGTTTGGTTTCTCATCAATAATTGATGTGATCTCATTTGAGCAGCATGAGACAATGCAATTCGAGGTTACTTCTGCTTTATCCCCTGCCCACCTTATTCTGAAACCATTTGATCTATGAACCTCAATGTTTGTAATAGGGCCACTATCTGGGATTGTACAGGCTTTCCAGAACCTAGTTTCAATAACAAGACAGTTGTGGTCACTGACCAAGTAATCGACAATCCTGACATCGGAGCTAAAATGAGCTAAATCGGAAGACATGCAAATAAAATCAATTACAGTGTTTGCCCCTCTCCCCACAAAGGTTGGCAAACTATCACCCTTCCCATCCTGCTCAATCTCTAAGATCTCCAAGTCATAATCTAATAGGAAGGAGTTCAGAGTTTCTCCGTATATATTGTGCTGGAAATGTGTAGCTGGCTCTCCAACACGGTTCAAAATGCCACACAACTTATGGTTAGAGAGAGGGCAAACAGAAATGTTAAAATCTCCAACACATATGTATTCAAAAACTGTATTAGAACTTTTCATCAATTGTTTGATTGCGTTGTCTAATTCTAAAATGACCGTGTATCTGCTAGCATCAAAAACATTATTATACATGTTAATCATCAAAGTGTTTTTGTCTGCCTCATCAACTAGCCACAGCAGTTGAGAATTGTTGCCCACAATGATGTGCTCCTTCACCCTGATTTGCATTTTCACAGAGATCAGGATTAGCAAACCACCTTTGGCCCTCCCTGAGGTAGTTGCCGTTGCTGGTAACTCATACGCTACAAAACCATCAAGACCCTTGAAATTTAGGCACCAGGTCTCTTGTAAACATAAGATGTCAAATGTTCTAATAAGTTCTAACCACCCTAGTACTTCTAGTTTTGAGACTAGTCCTGCGATATTCCAGCTAGCAATAGTGCAAGTTGTTGGTGACCCCTCTGGGGTATTGCAAGATGAACCCTCATTGTTAATCTGTATACTACCAGTAGTGTTTGGGAGCTGATGTAGAATTAATCCCACACCCACTTCAGCAAGCTCATGTCTGACCTCTTGTCAATCGCAGTTATTAAGTCCTGACAAGGCATCAAATCTATTATGTAATAACATACTTGGTACTAGGGGGGATGCCCAACGGTTATGCATATTCAGATTGTTATCCCAACCTAATGCTGGCGTTTTTGGTAGAGTAACATTTTGCTGTTCCCCATAAAAGAATTTTAGTGTTAGGGGTACTACCGTTCCTTTTCTTACTCTGAGGTGGGAGGATATGTGTTAGGACATTAGGGAGTACATCGGGGTGGGCAAATGTTACCGCCACACAGTCCCCTTTAAATCTTTTAGGGCGATTCCCTATCCAGGGGACACGTTTAGCTGCTTTAATATCTTGAGCCAGTTGCTGTGATCCACCAGGCGCTAACCTCATATTACCAGAGAGCCAGTGAAGGGCCTTACTACACAAAGAGCTGGATGACTCGGTTATACCATCATCCAGCAGAGGTACATTGGCTAACACCAGGACAACAGGTGAGGCTTCCTCTATAAACTGCAGTGGGTCTGTTCCGTGGACTAATGCTTGGGGTAGATTTTCTGTCAACGGACGCCCTTCTGCAGTTACTATGTTCTGATTAGTTTTTGGGGCCGGCATACGGACTAAATTAGTCGGCACTCCAGATAGCCCTTCCTCGGCCTGTATAACCCTTTCGGGAGTATCTCTTGTTGTTAGTAAAGTGTTAAGGCTACTTATTTCCTCCGTCAACTTTGTTTGCACCCCTCCAAGTCTCTTCACTTCCGCCTGTAATTTATCTAATTTAGAAATCAGAGGTTTTACAATATCAAAAAGTTTACCCTCCACAACCTCAAGCAGTTTAGTGAGCATATCATCATCTCCTCTATTTGATAAAATCCCTTCCCCTGCAGTCCTTTGTGGAACTCTAGAGGGACCTGGGGATAATATTCTTTTCCTTTTTACTCTTGGCCTTTGACCGCCTTGTTTGCGCTGGTTCTTCACACAGGCGCGCACAGGCCGTGGTGTGTTCTCAATCAGTGGCAGATCATCGTCCACAGGACCAGATACTGTTTCTGGATCGGAGTCATTAACAATATCAGAGTCTACATCCAGAGTAACAGGAGATGCTAGCGTGATCAGTGGCTGGTTGTCGGTCTCAATCATAAGTGATGTATTTGGTGAGACCCTATTATCCACCAGCACAAAGGGGCTATCCTCAGCTGACAGAGGTAAAGTAGGACTTGACCTACGCAAATCCGGTGACTGGCTTAGCCCAAGTGATTCCCTCCTTTGTTCGTTAATTTTTTTAACAGTTTGCACAACGTAGTTGTCCATGGTATTTGCGGGCAGAGCAGCAAGTTTCTTTTTAGTCGCCATTTATATATCACACGGTTCACAGACAAGACACAGCGACAGATTCTTACTTGTAAGCGAGTCTCTGTTGGGCCAGGGGGTGGGGCCCTGCTCCTGCCTCTTCCTGCCGATGAGGGCCGTAGAGGGCCCGCCCTTTGCCCGGGCTTCTCCCGGTCGCTCCCGCGCGCGACTCGCGGGGCGAGTGGGGGTGTCAGCGTTTATTCGTTGCCTCCGGCGCTCACTGCGCGTCACGGGCGCGCCGGCCGCCGAGGAATGCTGGGAAGTGTGGTCCGGTTTGCGTGGGACGCCTCCCCGCTCCGCTGCTCTCGGCCGTTCCCCTCACGGCAATGCCCGATGGCTGAAAGCGTCAGGTAAGTGAGCCTGTTGTTCCCCCACTGGGCTCCCGGGGGGTCAGCGTTTATTCGTTGCCTCCGGCGCTCACTGCGCGTCACGGGCGCGCCGGCCGCCGAGGAATGCTGGGAAGTGTGGTCCGGTTTGCGTGGGACGCCTCCCCGCTCCGCTGCTCTCGGCCGTTCCCCTCACGGCAATGCCCGATGGCTGAAAGCGTCAGGTAAGTGAGCCTGTTGTTCCCCCACTGGGCTCCCGGGGGGTCAGCGTTTATTCGTTGCCTCCGGCGCTCACTGCGCGTCACGGGCGCGCCGGCCGCCGAGGAATGCTGGGAAGTGTGGTCCGGTTTGCGTGGGACGCCTCCCCGCTCCGCTGCTCTCGGCCGTTCCCCTCACGGCAATGCCCGATGGCTGAAAGCGTCAGGTAAGTGAGCCTGTTGTTCCCCCACTGGGCTCCCGGGGGGTCAGCGTTTATTCGTTGCCTCCGGCGCTCACTGCGCGTCACGGGCGCGCCGGCCGCCGAGGAATGCTGGGAAGTGTGGTCCGGTTTGCGTGGGACGCCTCCCCGCTCCGCTGCTCTCGGCCGTTCCCCTCACGGCAATGCCCGATGGCTGAAAGCGTCAGGTAAGTGAGCCTGTTGTTCCCCCACTGGGCTCCCGGGGGGTCAGCGTTTATTCGTTGCCTCCGGCGCTCACTGCGCGTCACGGGCGCGCCGGCCGCCGAGGAATGCTGGGAAGTGTGTTCCGGTTTGCGTGGGACGCCTCCCCGCTCCGCTGCTCTCGGCCGTTCCCCTCACGGCAATGCCCGATGGCTGAAAGCGTCAGGTAAGTGAGCCTGTTGTTCCCCCACTGGGCTCCCGGGGGGTCAGCGTTTATTCGTTGCCTCCGGCGCTCACTGCGCGTCACGGGCGCGCCGGCCGCCGAGGAATGCTGGGAAGTGTGGTCCGGTTTGCGTGGGACGCCTCCCCGCTCCGCTGCTCTCGGCCGTTCCCCTCACGGCAATGCCCGATGGCTGAAAGCGTCAGGTAAGTGAGCCTGTTGTTCCCCCACTGGGCTCCCGGGGGGTCAGCGTTTATTCGTTGCCTCCGGCGCTCACTGCGCGTCACGGGCGCGCCGGCCGCCGAGGAATGCTGGGAAGTGTGGTCCGGTTTGCGTGGGACGCCTCCCCGCTCCGCTGCTCTCGGCCGTTCCCCTCACGGCAATGCCCGATGGCTGAAAGCGTCAGGTAAGTGAGCCTGTTGTTCCCCCACTGGGCTCCCGGGGGGTCAGCGTTTATTCGTTGCCTCCGGCGCTCACTGCGCGTCACGGGCGCGCCGGCCGCCGAGGAATGCTGGGAAGTGTGGTCCGGTTTGCGTGGGACGCCTCCCCGCTCCGCTGCTCTCGGCCGTTCCCCTCACGGCAATGCCCGATGGCTGAAAGCGTCAGGTAAGTGAGCCTGTTGTTCCCCCACTGGGCTCCCGGGGGGTCAGCGTTTATTCGTTGCCTCCGGCGCTCACTGCGCGTCACGGGCGCGCCGGCCGCCGAGGAATGCTGGGAAGTGTGGTCCGGTTTGCGTGGGACGCCTCCCCGCTCCGCTGCTCTCGGCCGTTCCCCTCACGGCAATGCCCGATGGCTGAAAGCGTCAGGTAAGTGAGCCTGTTGTTCCCCCACTGGGCTCCCGGGGGGTCAGCGTTTATTCGTTGCCTCCGGCGCTCACTGCGCGTCACGGGCGCGCCGGCCGCCGAGGAATGCTGGGAAGTGTGGTCCGGTTTGCGTGGGACGCCTCCCCGCTCCGCTGCTCTCGGCCGTTCCCCTCACGGCAATGCCCGATGGCTGAAAGCGTCAGGTAAGTGAGCCTGTTGTTTCAAGGTCAGACAGCGAATGCACAAAGGAAACGTAGTATGAATAGACATACTTTTGTCATAATGGTTTATACTAAGTATGTCTTGAACAGTCAAACTAGTTCAAACTGGTTATGTCTGGAACTAGGTGGAAAGTCCCCAATGTAGGTGATGGTCAACCCTCTAAAAACCCCATGGAGTGACTGCCGATTTTCACCCCAAAGGTCTTGCCAGACTGCCGTACTGCTGCAGCATCCATTCCTATGTTGAGAGCGGACACCAAGCCAGTACTGAGATGAGAGAAGCTGATGGGTGTTTTATTTCAAGGGAAAACTCGCTCACAGGATGAAGCTTGATAACAGCTTATCTGGTGTGAACAGGTATGGAGTGCACTGAATTCCGAAAAACTCTAGATGCAAATTAGTTACTCCATGCTCTCCTAACGTAGCACATAGAATTAGTCTTTAGGGTGCTAGGTCGCCTAGGACATTCCACCTAGGTTAGAAATGTTCATATTATGCGCACAGTGACATGCAATGTTTTTATTATATTTTGTGTGGTTTTTACTCATGTACTAAGCAACTAAATTAGACTTTTGAAATAAGCACTTTTAAATAAGTAGTGTTTTTCTTTGTGCATTACTTGTGTGCAATATTCTAAAGAAGGAAATTGGGTTTAAATGTCCACTGCATCTCTGACCCCTTTATGGGACAGTTGGTAACCTGAAAGAATTTACACTACACTGACAAGTGGGTTGTGTGGGGTTATAGTAACATGGACTTTCATGCTCAAGCGTTGGTGTGCTGAACCAAGTTCAGGCACCTGTGGGCGGGAAAGTCAAACCTTGTACAACTGGGCCAGAGCCCTAGTTTACGCATCACCTACTGACAGCCAATGAAGTGAATGTCTGGTGGAGGTAACATGATACCTCAGTCCAAGGCCCCAGGAAAAAACAGCTTACCCAATCCATAGCCCCCCTGAAGCAGGAAATGTCTGACATTAGAAATCCCAAGAAGTTGGCCATACCAAGAGAACATCCAGGATTCACATGCAAATGGAGGACATAGCATATGGCATCAGTGATGAGACTTGGGGTCTTCCAGTGGCATGAGTAGAGCTTACCACATAGTTAAATTGGATTTGCATTAATTAAGCATCACCCAGGCTGTTGACTTTGATCATAATGATGGGCGAGTGGTCCGAAAATATATGGGAGAGTTTGCATGCAATGTAAATGTACTTCCAATGTAGAAGTCGGTTGTAATAGCACTCCTGATGTAGAAACCACAATATATTGACTCCTGCTGGAATGGTCAACTGACAATGCAATATGAGTGAACATGGCTCCCAAGTACAGTTAGTACTGGTGAGATATTAGCTCAGGTCTGTAAGCAGCACTCAGTTAGGTAGCAGTGCTGGGATGCTGGTCGTTATGCAGCAGAACCCAGATCACTGTTTGTGCCTGTGAGTGTGCGGGTGACCGAGCTGCAGTAATGAGGAGCCAGCAGTGCAATGCTGGAGAAGTGGAAACTTTAAGTTGCCCTGATTATCTCTGTACATACTGTGTTTTTTCCCAGAGGTATGATGCAATTTTCTGGTCGTCAGTGCTCTTGCTGCCATCAAGTGTCGTGCTGTCTACAGGAAGGGTCAGCTCCTTGTCTGGGCCAGCATCTGCCTGGGGAGGTTTGTTGTTCTCTAAAGGAAACCAGTATGACATGTTAGGACAAAGATGTTCTTTACACATAAACCTCATATTGCCTTGTGGGAAATTGTTCCCTCCCTCTTGCCCAGTCACTTCATTGATTCCCAATGCGGGCAGGATATTACCACAATAAGAGGCTTCCTGAAACATGTAACTGGGGCATGTAGGCGAATCTGAAAATCAAACGTGCCAAAGGGAAAACAAAATATTGTGTGTTTTTAAGTTTAGTAGAAAGCAATATGCAGTTGACAGTCAGATGGAAACTCTACAAAAGCAGTGCATTACTGGTGCTGTAGCATGATCCCCAGTCTCCTTACTGCCCTTCCTACAAGCACCAGGTACTAGTCATGCATTGATCCCAATAAGATGCAGTAGACTAGAAGGGGATTAAGATTCCTACCTGGCAATTGTGATTTGCCAGTAAGTGCAACCCTTCTAGACTCAGAATTTGTGAATGTTCTCCACAGTCTTGCAAAGAACAGTCACAGTATGAAAATCCAAGAAAGAACACATCCTAGAAAAACCTTCCATCATAACCAGCTAGATTGGTCACTTGAGAAACGCTTGCCAGGTTGCATAGTCACCTTCGCAAGAACCTACATGCTATAGCAGATGCTGCTGGTGGACAATTCTTGTAGTAACTGGTTTTACCAGTTAACACACACTCACCTACAAACAATCTGACCTACATGTGTTCAGAAACAACTTAAAAATTAACACTTCAACATCAAAAAGCGGTCAAGACCCCCACCAGGGATAAAGCACTTATTTGCATTTGTGTAAGTTTAGTTGTATGTGTGCTCTTAACAAATCATTACCTGGTTGCACTATCACTGTCACCTCTGTTGTTGCTTGGTTTCCTGCAGAGTCTGTCACCGTTAACTGGAAAGTGTAATCCCCTTCTTGCATCGCTGACAGCTGCAATGTCGAAGTTCGAACACCCTAAATGGAATGGTTTTTAAACCCCAAAAAAAAAAAGAGTGGGTCTGTGATTTCAAATACATACAGTCTAACTTCTTCATCGAGGCCAATAAGATGTACTTTATAATGTGTAAACTCTAAGGCCAAACATGAAACAACAGGAATAAACAGACTTATAGTAACTGTTACTGAAGTACGAGTTACTTACCTTCGGTAACGATGTATCCGGTAGAGACGATTCTAGCCGCAGATTCCTTCACGTAGAATTACTCCCAGGCTCAGACTGGATCCGGAAACTTTTTTGCCACAGCATCCCTGTGCGCCGGGGGCGGAACGACATCACACAACTCCGCCCAGGCGTCGTCCGCACATGTGACGTCAGCGAGGTCACATAAGGCCCGCCCCGGCGCGTCTACGTCAGTTTTGTTCGGAGAGCTTTTCCGCACCACAACGCGGAACCACCAGATAAAAAACTGTGGAAGCCTGGGAACAGTGTGCGAAAAGCAGAAAAGTTGGAAAGAAACGTTGACTAACAACACCACCACAGTAGTGTCACACCGCAGAACCCAAGGCAGGGAAGAAGAAGAAGAAGAAGAGCAGAGCCCTGCGCAACCACCCTGCTAGCACATAGACAGCCTCCCATCTCTGTGCCCCGGAGTCAAGGAATGTACGCAAGTCATGGTACATGGAAACCGACCACCCCCATCCTGAGCAAGGGAGGGGACCAGTTCCAACACAGACATGGACAACAACCTCCAAGCCACCCCAACATAAAGGGCAACCACCCACAAGGGCAAGACATGACCAGATGGCCCTTAATCAGGGAATAGCAAGGGGAGGGAGGGGATGGAGGACAGGGATAGAAAGCAATCCCCCAAACCTAGAGTAGCCAGAGCAGCAGGGCACCAAAACATTGGGACCCTATCCTCCAAGAACCAAGGAGGAATGAACTGGCCCCAGACGGAGCCACCCTTCAAGAACAAAGAAGGCACTCACAGGAGTTACAGCCCCCCACGGGAGGCGAGTACCAAAGACCACCCTAAGGGTCCCCGCAGTATAGGGGAGGAAGGGCGGGCCGTGAAGGAATCTGCGGCTAGAATCGTCTCTACCAGATACATCGTTACCGAAGGTAAGTAACTCGTACATCTGATAGAGACTACTAGCCGCAGATTCCTTCATGTAGAATAGATACTCTGGCAATACCCCCTGGGAAGGAGGGTCTGCCAAAGGACTCCACCAATACAGAACAGAGGGCCAGCAAGGTACCAGATCTGTGGACCAGGCAGAACCTCATCCCTGCCAGGCAAGGGGAAGCCCCTCCCCCCAGCAGGCCCCCTCCGACCCCAAAAGGATGAAGGAGGAAGAAGAAGAAGAATGCAGAAGAAGAACCAAGGGTAAGGTCGGAGAGACAAAGCACCCCGCCGCCCCACAAGGCAACACAGCTTCCGCCCAGTGCCAAGACAGGAAGGGAGGACGAAGAAGAATAAGCCTAGAAGACCCAAGGAGGCAAGGGAAAGAAGGCGAACCCCACTCCAGGTGGGGAACGACCTGCCAGTCCGAATAGCGCTGACAGGCAGAAGCCACAAGAAGAACAGCCCGAGGTCCCAGGAAGCCCGGGTAGGCGGCTCCTGGTGAGGGAGAACGTATGATCACCCCAGACCGGAAGGCTGGAGCAGGAAGAGGAGGAGATGCCCGGGCACACCACTACGAGTGGCAGCACGCATGACCTCAGGGAGCAAAGCAACCTACACAAACGCCATGAAGAACAGGCACCCGCTAAGAAGGCCCAGAATCAACCCGACTCAGGAGTCACTGAGGAGGGGACGGAGGAGGAGAAGAGTAATACAGGCTGCCATCAAACGGAAGGTCAATGAGTCGCTCCCGAATATAAAAGGAAGCCAAGCATGGCGACGGAGAGCGCCCAAGGAAACCATGGCCCGGCCCAGCAACTCCGAGATGTCCAGAGCGGAGCGGAGAATAAACACCGCAAGCTCCCGGCCATCCAACGCATGATGCCTTAAATCCACCTGACTACCCCTCCTGGGACGCTGCGGATCAGAGAGACTCAGCCGAGTCCCACAAACAGGAGGAGGCCTGAGCCACACACAAGGTGTTCTGGGCCCGCAGGGCAGCACAGGTCGAGGCAAACATGTTGCGCCCCCAAGAGTCCAGCCAGCGGGCTTCTCGGGATGGCAGAATCAACAGCAGCGGCAGGGAGGGAAAAGCAGTCCGCAGAAGAGGACTGGAGGCAGAGGGGTGGAGGGAAAGGCACGCCAGGCCACGCGGCGCCGGGTGGTGCCGATGCAGAAGATGCTGAGGCACCGGGTCCCCTGAGGCAGGACACCTCCAAGCCTCAGTCAAGGAAGAAAGGAGGGAACGTTCAAAGGGAAGCAAGATTTCCCTCCCACCAGAGCCCTGGTGGAGAGCCTCCAACAGAAGGTTCGCCGGAAAGTGAGTCACCGGGTCACCCATACGCAGGATGCCCACAGCGGACACTGCGTGAGCGAAGGCCACACCCGCCTCCGTAGGTCCCCGCGGTTGGGAAAGCAGCTCCTCCGTGGGCGACGGCTGCAAAATAAGGTGGCCGTCCCAGATGCCAAGCGGAATGGAAGTCAGAAGGAGCCGAAGAATGAGGGACCTGCCGCTCTTCCAATGAACACCTCTGCCTCGGGAAGGGCGCAGAGCTGCCCTTTGACGCTGGTGAGAAAGACACCACACGGCGACCAGTCTCTGGGGAGGACAACACCAATATACAGCCTGCCTCCGGAGACGGAGTGTCCGAAAACGAATCCCCGGTACGACCCCTATGTGGAGCCATAGAGTCCGCCGCCTGAGGCAGGTTGTCGGCACCATCTGGCGTCGCCAGTCAAGGGTCCTCCAAGTCACCCAGACAGTAGACCAGAGTGGAGCTGGAGTCGGCCCGACCCCCGCCGAGGTAGCCACTTGCGTGGGGGGAACAAGATGGGTGACACGAAGCCCTCCGCCAGCTGCGGCCCAGAACGAGGGGGAGATCGCTCAGCAACCCACGTGGCGGTGCCAGGGAAGATCCAACCTCCGACTCGCCCTCCGTCGAGGCAGCCGCCTGTAGGGAGGGACGAGAGGGGTCCGCAGAGGGACAAGGGGTCCTCACCCTGCTTCGACACGGAGCGGGACGAGTAGGGTCCACCGACCCCTGTGGTTCCGCGCGGTCCGGCCAGCGGCGCGCCGTAACCTCGGCCTTAGACAGGACCACCTTGTCAAAGGACCGAGAGGCTTGGGAATGCGACCCGAGCCCCGGCGACACCACAGGGACTCCCGCAGGAGTTTGTGGCGAGGCAGAAACGCCGTGGCCTAAGGAGGTGCCCCGGAGGAGCCGTACCCAAATAGCACCACATGCTCCAAGCCTGGATCCGAACCAGGCGGCGCCGCGGAGGGCCTGCGCAAGGCGAGGGGTCCGCCGACGCCCCAGGAGGGAAAGGAGGAGGAGACGCCAGCGAGGCCTGCAAAGCCGCCGCATATGTCTCCATTTGGACTCGCGACGCCCCAACACCGGGAAACGGTGGATTGGATGACACGCGGGGCTGCATCACCCGCAGAGAGTCCACGCCTCCGGCAGGCCAGAAACCAGCCCCGGGGACAAACTGCGACACTTACCCACCGGGGAGTGACGTTCAAGTGACATCCGAGAAGGGTGAGGACGACTACCACAGCTGAAACTGAAGCCGTCCGCCGAAGCAGACCGAGGGGAGGACGTCGACCAGGAGAGACACGTTAAGAGGAGTTTCATGCGGCGCTCCCGCCGTGGCTTCGGCTTCAACTGTTGACAGGCCTCAAAGTTGTTGGTGCCGTGATCCTCCCCCAGACACCACATACAAATGAGGTGCGGGTCCGTCGTCGACATAAGACGCCTACAAAATGTACAAGTTTTGAAGCCCGAAGGCATTCGCACACTGTTCCACCAAAAGAAACAGAGAAAAACGGGGCCCGAAACAGGCCCGTAGCAAGGACCGGATCCACGTTGCACACGGAAAAAAACTGACGGAGGCGCGCCAGGCGGGTCTTATGTGATCTCGCTGACATCACGTGCGCGGACGACGCCTGGGCGGAGCCACTTGAGGTCATCCCGCCCACCCCCTGCACGCAGGGATGCTGTGGCAAAAAAGTTTCCAGGTCCAGTCTCACGCCTGGGAGTAATTCTACGTGAAGGAATCTGCGGCTAGTAGTCTATCAGATGACACAATTCCCCAAGTACTAGAAAGTTCTTGGTTTATTTTTGACATTAGAATCAATTGGCCTTCCACTCAATTTAATAAATATGGACAACTTTGAAGGAAAATGTTATTTACCCTGTAAGCTTCTGTGGCATTTAGTGCTGTAGGATTCACATAATGTGTATACTCTATCCATCTAGTGTTAGGCCCGGGTGTGCAAGTTGTATTTCTTCAAAGAAGTCTTTCTGGTCATGAGGTCCTCTTTGATATTAGAAAACACTGCACATGCCACCTGCCTCCGTGGAGGATTCATGTGAATCTGCAGGGCTACATGCCATGAACAGATGATTACTGTGAGAAGGTGGCCTGATATGCAGTGCTCACTATTCTAGTGAACACTATGTATCAGTCCAGCAACCCTTATTGATGATTGGTCGTAAGTCAACCTTATAGACCAGCTATCCTAGTAGCGTGGATACGAGCAGTCTAAGGCTAAAGACTCGAGAGGGCGCGTTAAGCCAGCCGTTTACCACACATATACCCCTTGAATACCAAGTGAAAGGACACCACACAAGTGTTATGAAAATAAACAGTTATTTATTTAAAGATCACAACAGCCCTGTACTCTTTATGAGGACAGGGTACTAAGCACAAACCAAAACTCTTACAAAAATACTTAAGTTAGCACAGTATATACAAATGCCCGAGGGGCACGGAAAACCATATACTCTGAAAGTGGAATGCGAAATTCCTAGCAGGTAAGTACAATACTAATAGCTTTTGGAATCGCTAGGACTTGACTAGGGAATCGTTAGATTACGTCTAGGAGGCCTAGGGGACTCGGGTGCAGTGTGTGCACTCTCACGCGAGATGCGGAACAAAAGTCTATGGTAGCTAGGAAATAGAAAGTTAGTGTTCTCGGGTGAACCCGACCTGGTAGGGAGAAAACGAAAGTAGATTCTGACCCTTGGATAGTGAGGCTATGCTGGGGCACCGAAATGCCGAAGTTACCTAGCCCAGGGGCTGCAGCTGCATAGGTCTGAAAAGACGTCGGGAATCCTCGTAGACGGACCAGGAGCCGGAAGAAAAGATGCTGGCCGGTGACCAGTGAAGAAAGTTCAGTCGGATCCAAGCCTGGATCTTGAAGATAGATGACACCTGAAAGCAGAGGGGACCAAGTTCGAGACTACTAGCCAGTAGTCAGTGGGCACCAGGAGGGCACCGGATGGTAGCCACCTCGACAAGGTGAGTGGGTGACGCTTGACTCGAAGATCTCACGGACCAGGAGGCGTTGTCGGCGACCAGGATGGAGGATCGAGCTGTCCCACGAAGATAGAAGCTGTCGGCGTCGCTGGACCCAGGATTGGGCAACAAAGCCTTGGCAAATTCAAGCCCACGCGGTGGACCTAAAATGGCGTCTGGAGTGGACCAGGAGGGTCCGGGGTGCCTCTCTTGAAGAAGGAAGCAAGGGCCAGCCTGGAGCAACCAGACCAGCAGTCGTGAAGTCGTTGGGCGTCGTTCAGAAGGCCACAAGCCAGCCGGCTAGTAGCCAAACAACGCGGTGCACAGCAAACAGCAGAAGGGCCCCACGCAGATCGTGGAGATGCAGGGGGGCTGATCTTGGGTGCTGGAGCTGCGCAGGGTCGGGGCTTCTCGGACCCCAAAGCACTCACCAGTGGAGGACACGGCGGGCTTGCAGTAAAGATGTCGTGCAGTCTTGGCGATCGTCGGTCCCTTGAGGTCTCGTCGCACTCACGGTTCTCAGCTTGGCTGTAGAGGTGAGTAGAGGTCAGAGGTGCCAGGGAAGCCGGGTCTCGTCGAGCTGGGTCGTCGGATTCGTGATGAAGGACTTGCAGCAGACCGCAGTGTTCTTTAGGATGGTGCCTGCGGATGCAGGGTGACTACTCCTTAGCCACAAGGGAGAATCTTGGAGAAGAAATCGTGAAGTCCTTTCGAAGAAAGTGGTATCTTGATTCCAAAGATGATCTAATTTTAACAGGGGGCCCGCTCCTATCTTTATACTAAAAAAGGGGGCTGACCCGGTGACTAGGTCCTGCCTATGGGTGGGACTAGGTGGGGGGTGGTTACACCCCTCAGCCATGCCGGACTTCCCCAGGCCAGGGGCTGGTGTGCCCCTGGAACTGGTTCAGACCGGCCTATGCGTAGTGAGCACCGGGGTGCCACTCAGCAGTCACCTTCCTGTAAAGCCCTGCCTACCCAGGATACACAAAACCATGTCTGGGACGGTGCTAGCACCGCCCCTGACAGGAAACCCTTTGTCCAGGCTCCCCTCGCTGGAAGGACTCCCAGCTGCAGGGGGTCAGACTCGTGTCTGTGGTGGCAGCATCCATTTTGTGGAGCTGAGGCTTCAGTTAACTTTAACCGGGATTCACAGTTACATACATGTCGTGTCCCTCTAGAAGGGTGGAATGCTAACCCCGTCGCCAGAATTGGCGAGGGGTTAGTATTCCAATTCGTATGACACCTTACTCGACATGTTTTGATAAAGCAATACCAAAGATAGCATTTAACCGCGAGGATTATAATGCACTTAAGAGTATATGGTATGCGATATCATGGAACAGCTATTAGGACTTGATTCCGTAAGCTGCAGACAGGCTCAGCTCATGCCAGAGCACCATCTCACATGATTCCAAGCACTCTGCCTTCAGGATTGTCAAGGCCTGCCATAGGAGTGACTGATAGGAATCTGTGTGTCCATTTTAGGGTTAGGTATAGGTATACTACACCTACAGCAAAGGGTGATTACACGACTTTGCCCCAGCTGTCATGCAGCCAGTTGTGTCAAATTTAGGAGGCCAGCCAGGGGTGGCATAATACATGCTGCAGCCCCTGGCAGCCCTGGGTACACCCATGCCCTGAGTTACAGGGTCTGATAGGGTGGCCCAGTACCAATTGGAAATGTACCTAGGGTACATGGAATCCATTTTAAAGAGAGAGCAGTAGGCCTGGGGTCCTGATTGGCAGGGTCCCAGGTCGACTATGTCCAAAACCAGCTAAAACACAGGGCAAAAAGTTGGGGGCAACCATAGTCAGGATGTACCTTCCTACACAACCCCCCCCCAAACGAAAGGAGATAAGGCTATCCTTGTCCAGGTAAGCCTCTATTACCTAAGTGGCCATATAAGGAAGTACCAGCTCTGGCTTGGTTTCCCCCTGTGTCATGGTCCACTAGGCAACCCCTCACCCTAAGGGTATCTGAGGGTCTCCACCATAGGGAATCTCTGTCTCTGGTGTGTCTTGGGAAAGAAGAAGGCTGATGCTGGGATGGAGTGCTGAAGTGAGGCTCCTCTACCTTTGGGCTCAACTTCCTCCAATCACCACTCACCATGTGTGCCTTTCTTTCTTTAGCTGAGATGCACTGAGCTCTCAGGGTCAGCCTCTGGCTACCTAAAGCTGGAGGCTGAGTCCCTCTGTTTGGCTTACTGGAGGGACAGGACAGGTCTGGGGTTTTTAGGCCCCATGTTTGGCTGTGCCCAACAGTGTCCAGCTGTGGGAGTTCCCTAACTACTTTTAAGGGGGATCCCTCAGGAGTCTGTTCTATTTTCACTTGGCTAGGTCTACCAGCTTCAGTGATCCTAATCTGCTGATTAGGGGGTTCTTTTGGACAGGGGGCCCTTTGGGGTCCACCACTGGCCTCCCTGGTCTCTTCAGCCCTGGGCTGACTGAGGCAGGGTAGAGAGGTGCAGGTTACCTGCTCCAGACTGGGTCCCACCTGGGAAGGGTCCACTGCCATCAGGGGCTTTGCCAGGCTAGGCCTGACTACCTCTGGGGCAGTTCCTTCAACAGGGGTAGAGTCAGTTCCCTGAGGAGGCTGGCTCTCACCTAGTGTCTGGGAGGGGGAAGACTTTTCTTCCTCCTCAATGCTCTCTGTTTGAGTGGAGTGATCCATTGTTTCAGGCTTCACAACCTCACTATCTGTCTGAGTAGAGGCTGAGACCATTTCAACCTTGCCAACCTTTTCAGGGAGGAATGGTGCTTGGACTGGGGCTGTAGCTGTTACTGCCCCACTAACCTGTCTGGATAGGCCTATCATTCTGGAGTGAGTTTCTTGCTCCACTTCAGCCCATGCTGAGAGTTCCAGGTCATTCCCCAGTAAGCAATCTACAGGTAGGTTATCTGTCACTGCCACTCTCATGGGCCCTGTGACATTACCCCAGCTGAGCTTGATTACTGCCATGGGATGCCTTCTCTTCACTCCATGAATGTCTGTCACCTGATAAGTAAAACCAGGGGTCAGTTGAGCAGAGGGGACCAGATGGTCACTCACCATGGTGAGGCTGGCCCCTGTGTCTCTGAATGCCTCAACTTTCTGACCATTCACTAAAACTTCTTGTCTATACTTGCCCAAAATGTGGGGTCCAGTAGTGAAGTTGGCAAACCCCATGCCAGTCTCACAGACAAGAGTGTGGTCAGGGAACCTGGCTAAGCCATAGTCCTCCTGTTGGCCCAGAGTAATGCCCACCACATTCTTGGGGGCACTCCCACCACCTGGGGGATTACCACTAGTGGTAACAGGAGGTTTAGGAGTATTACCTGGGGGTGTATTTCCCTTATTACCATTTTTAGGGCAACTGGCATCACTTTTGTAATGACCCACCTGTTTACAGGTATGGCAATAAGGTTTCTTCTGTTCTGAAGGAGTGTTCTGGGACCCACCACCCTTGTTGGAATTTTGGGGCCCTTGGGAAGTCTTCTCTGTGGATTTATCCCCACCCTTCTCTTGAGGCTTGGTTGATTCCTTTTTCTGGTCACCACCCTGGTTTTTAGGCCTAACCCTGGTTCTGACCCATTTGTCTGCCCTCTTACCCAATTCCTGTGGAGAGGTCAACTCAGAGTCTACCAGGTGCTGATGTAATAGCTGGTTCTGACAATTATTTAAGATTTGCTCCCTCATAATTAGATTATACAATCCTTTAAAATCAGTAACCTTACTACCCAGTAGCCAGCCTTCAAAAGCCTTAGTGGCACAATCAACAAAGTCAGTCCAATCTTGAGACTGAGTTTTCTGGGTGTCTCTGAACAGCATCCTGTATTGTTCAGTGGTTAAACCAAACCCATCAACCAGTACATTTTTCAAGACTTGGTAATTGTTAGCATCCTCCACCCTTGTGGTGAGGAGCTTATCTCTACCTTTACCATCAAAGGAGAGCCACAAGATAGCTGCCCACTTACTTTGGGGAACACCCTGCACAGTGCAGGCTCTCTCCAAAGCAGTAATCCATTTGTGGATGTCATCCCCTTCTTTAAAGGGGGGCACTATCTTATTCAGGTGCTTTGTATCAAAACTCCTTTCCCTATTGCTAGGTTTATTGCTGCCACCAGTGGGAACTAGCCCACATAATTCTTGCTCTCTAGCAAGGGCAAGTCTCTCTTTGGCCAGGGCAAGTTCTTCCCTTTCAATCCTCAGTTTGACTGCCCTTTCTTCAGCTTCATACACTCTCCTCTTAGGGGAAGACATTCCTCTGTGAGAAGAGTTGAGAGAGCCATTGGTTCGAAAGGATCTGTTAGAGCCTCTGGATAGAGACCTAACTCGTCCATTCCCAATGTTAAGCTGACCTGAGAGTGGGCCCAGGAGTCCCCCAGTACCAAGCTCATGTCTGCTTAAGTTGGACCTGCTTAGTCTACTGACTTCTAGCTGTCCCTTATCTGCCTCATCCCCAGACAACTCATCCTCCTCCTCAGCATCATCTGCCTCATGGAGGGGATGGATATCAAAGGGACCCTGTAAGGAGGGCATACTTCCTTCTGGATTAGAAGGGTCTGGGTTACCAGCCCTACTGGCATCATAAGCCTCTAGGAGACCAATCAGAAAGGAAGTGGTGGGGTTAGACCCCTGTTTTAGTTTCCTGAGAGTACACACTTGTCTCATCTCATGGAAGCTAAGAGCAGTATATTTTGAAGGGATGACCTGTGGAGGGTCAACTGACACAAGGGGAGACTCAGTGTTTCCTCCTGTGACCGACATACTGCTTCTAGTGTGGTGTAAGTGATGCGCCTACCTACACTATGTGTTACCTACTGGTCCCTTGCTAGAGTTGCAGCCAAGGTGTGCTAAGCCTTGAGGAGCTACAACAGCTGGTTCAGTAGAACTCAGAGTATTCTAAGCTTTAGTTATATGTACCTAACAGTACTTATGTGATCTTTCAACAAGATATTCTTAGGATACGTGTGGTAAAACAACAGCAAGCTCAAATCCCAACCGCTGCTCACCAATGTGAGAAGGTGGCCTGATATGCAGTGCTCACTATTCTAGTGAACACTATGTATCAGTCCAGCAACCCTTATTGATGATTGGTCGTAAGTCAACCTTATAGACCAGCTATCCTAGTAGCGTGGATACGAGCAGTCTAAGGCTAAAGACTCGAGAGGGCGCGTTAAGCCAGCCGTTTACCACACATATACCCCTTGAATACCAAGTGAAAGGACACCACACAAGTGTTATGAAAATAAACAGTTATTTATTTAAAGATCACAACAGCCCTGTACTCTTTATGAGGACAGGGTACTAAGCACAAACCAAAACTCTTACAAAAATACTTAAGTTAGCACAGTATATACAAATGCCCGAGGGGCACGGAAAACCATATACTCTGAAAGTGGAATGCGAAATTCCTAGCAGGTAAGTACAATACTAATAGCTTTTGGAATCGCTAGGACTTGACTAGGGAATCGTTAGATTACGTCTAGGAGGCCTAGGGGACTCGGGTGCAGTGTGTGCACTCTCACGCGAGATGCGGAACAAAAGTCTATGGTAGCTAGGAAATAGAAAGTTAGTGTTCTCGGGTGAACCCGACCTGGTAGGGAGAAAACGAAAGTAGATTCTGACCCTTGGATAGTGAGGCTATGCTGGGGCACCGAAATGCCGAAGTTACCTAGCCCAGGGGCTGCAGCTGCATAGGTCTGAAAAGACGTCGGGAATCCTCGTAGACGGACCAGGAGCCGGAAGAAAAGATGCTGGCCGGTGACCAGTGAAGAAAGTTCAGTCGGATCCAAGCCTGGATCTTGAAGATAGATGACACCTGAAAGCAGAGGGGACCAAGTTCGAGACTACTAGCCAGTAGTCAGTGGGCACCAGGAGGGCACCGGATGGTAGCCACCTCGACAAGGTGAGTGGGTGACGCTTGACTCGAAGATCTCACGGACCAGGAGGCGTTGTCGGCGACCAGGATGGAGGATCGAGCTGTCCCACGAAGATAGAAGCTGTCGGCGTCGCTGGACCCAGGATTGGGCAACAAAGCCTTGGCAAATTCAAGCCCACGCGGTGGACCTAAAATGGCGTCTGGAGTGGACCAGGAGGGTCCGGGGTGCCTCTCTTGAAGAAGGAAGCAAGGGCCAGCCTGGAGCAACCAGACCAGCAGTCGTGAAGTCGTTGGGCGTCGTTCAGAAGGCCACAAGCCAGCCGGCTAGTAGCCAAACAACGCGGTGCACAGCAAACAGCAGAAGGGCCCCACGCAGATCGTGGAGATGCAGGGGGGCTGATCTTGGGTGCTGGAGCTGCGCAGGGTCGGGGCTTCTCGGACCCCAAAGCACTCACCAGTGGAGGACACGGCGGGCTTGCAGTAAAGATGTCGTGCAGTCTTGGCGATCGTCGGTCCCTTGAGGTCTCGTCGCACTCACGGTTCTCAGCTTGGCTGTAGAGGTGAGTAGAGGTCAGAGGTGCCAGGGAAGCCGGGTCTCGTCGAGCTGGGTCGTCGGATTCGTGATGAAGGACTTGCAGCAGACCGCAGTGTTCTTTAGGATGGTGCCTGCGGATGCAGGGTGACTACTCCTTAGCCACAAGGGAGAATCTTGGAGAAGAAATCGTGAAGTCCTTTCGAAGAAAGTGGTATCTTGATTCCAAAGATGATCTAATTTTAACAGGGGGCCCGCTCCTATCTTTATACTAAAAAAGGGGGCTGACCCGGTGACTAGGTCCTGCCTATGGGTGGGACTAGGTGGGGGGTGGTTACACCCCTCAGCCATGCCGGACTTCCCCAGGCCAGGGGCTGGTGTGCCCCTGGAACTGGTTCAGACCGGCCTATGCGTAGTGAGCACCGGGGTGCCACTCAGCAGTCACCTTCCTGTAAAGCCCTGCCTACCCAGGATACACAAAACCATGTCTGGGACGGTGCTAGCACCGCCCCTGACAGGAAACCCTTTGTCCAGGCTCCCCTCGCTGGAAGGACTCCCAGCTGCAGGGGGTCAGACTCGTGTCTGTGGTGGCAGCATCCATTTTGTGGAGCTGAGGCTTCAGTTAACTTTAACCGGGATTCACAGTTACATACATGTCGTGTCCCTCTAGAAGGGTGGAATGCTAACCCCGTCGCCAGAATTGGCGAGGGGTTAGTATTCCAATTCGTATGACACCTTACTCGACATGTTTTGATAAAGCAATACCAAAGATAGCATTTAACCGCGAGGATTATAATGCACTTAAGAGTATATGGTATGCGATATCATGGAACAGCTATTAGGACTTGATTCCGTAAGCTGCAGACAGGCTCAGCTCATGCCAGAGCACCATCTCACATGATTCCAAGCACTCTGCCTTCAGGATTGTCAAGGCCTGCCATAGGAGTGACTGATAGGAATCTGTGTGTCCATTTTAGGGTTAGGTATAGGTATACTACACCTACAGCAAAGGGTGATTACACGACTTTGCCCCAGCTGTCATGCAGCCAGTTGTGTCAAATTTAGGAGGCCAGCCAGGGGTGGCATAATACATGCTGCAGCCCCTGGCAGCCCTGGGTACACCCATGCCCTGAGTTACAGGGTCTGATAGGGTGGCCCAGTACCAATTGGAAATGTACCTAGGGTACATGGAATCCATTTTAAAGAGAGAGCAGTAGGCCTGGGGTCCTGATTGGCAGGGTCCCAGGTCGACTATGTCCAAAACCAGCTAAAACACAGGGCAAAAAGTTGGGGGCAACCATAGTCAGGATGTACCTTCCTACAATTACAGGGTACATAACACTGTCTGTTTGAGACAGGTATGGCTGCAGATACAAATGCTGTGCATAGACTTTAAAACAGTCCTCCCCAAAAGTGATGGCTAGCATGTGTGTGTTGCAGTGGCTTGGAAAAGTATACGAATAACTGCATGATCAACATTAGCTTTTTGGCGGGCTAGAACATCCACACAGTAGTGAGTGGTGTATTTATTTATTTATTTATTTAATGGCATTTGTAGAGCGCGTGCAATTACCCGTAGGCGTCTCGGCGCTGGAATACAATGCTGTCTATCCCTGATCAGAAGGTTGGTGGCTGGGTTTACTGGTTGAATAACCACGTCTTCAGTTTCTTTCTGAATTGGAGGAGTGTGGAACTTATTTTAATGTGGTTCGGTAAGGCGTTCCAGATTTTGGGGGCTGCGATAGAAAAGCGGCGGTCACCCCATGAGACTGTTCTGCTTCGTTGAACCACCAGTTGGTTAAGCGAGGAGGAACGAAGTGTTCTGGACGGATTGTAAGGAATTAGTAGCTTTTTGAGGAAGCGCGGTCCTTGATCCTGCAGGGTCTTATAGACTATGCATAGTGCTTTGAATTTAGCCCTATTTTGGATGGTTAGCCAGTGGTAATCTTTCAGGGTGTCAGAGATGGGAGCAAACTTGGGTTTTTTGGATAGCACGCGTGCCGCTGCATTCTGCACAGTCTGAAGCTTTTTCGTGACTCTGCTTTGTGCATTGAGCAATAGACCGTTGCAGTAATCCAACGATGTCAGGACCAGGGAGGTGACTAGCGTCTTGGCTGCTGAATCTGGTAAATAAGGGATGATCTTTTTTATTATTTTGAGCTTAAAATGGGCGTTAGCTGCCACCTTATTTGCATGGGCCATAAAACTGAGCTTGTCATCAAATGTCACTCCTAGGTTTCTGACCTTAGCGGTGGGGGTAGGAGGGACACCAAGAGCCGATGGCCACCAAGCTGCCGACCAGGCTGGCAGAAGGTTGCCAAAGATGACCACCTCAGTTTTATCGGAATTGAGCTTCAGGCAATTTCTTGCCATCCACTCACCGATAGCAATCATCCCCCTTTGGAATCTTTCTGCCACCTCCTGTCCATCGCCCTTTATGGCCAAAACCAGCTGGGTGTCGTCAGCGTATGAGGTGAGGCTCATCCCGTGTGCTTTGATGACACTAGCAAGGTCCGACACATAGATATTAAATAGTGTCGGACTAAGGGATGAGCCTTGGGGAACCCCACACGGCAACGACAGATCCGCTGATTGGAAAAGACCCATGGTGACCGCCTGGGTTCTATTGGCCAGGAAAGAGGCAAGAAGATCCTTGGCCGTAAGCTGAATACCCATCCTTTCGACACGGTCGACCAAGATCTTGTGGTCGACCGTGTCGAAGGCCGCTGAGAGATCAAGAAGGACGAGCAGTGCTGTTCCTCCCTGATCACAGATGACTCTTATGTCATCAGCTGCCTTGATGAGAGCGGTTTCCGTTCCATGGTGTTTACGGAAACCGAACTGTGTATCATCCAGCAGGTTATGACTCTCAAAGAATTCCGAGAGTTGCTGGTTCATGGCCTTTTCGGTGACTTTTGCTAGAAAAGGGAGGCTCGCGATAGGGCGATAGTTTTTTAATTCACCTTTATCTAGACCAGGCTTTTTTAGCAGGGGTTTAATCAGCGTGTTTTTTAATGAATCAGGGTAAATTCCAGATGTCAGTATAGTGTTACAGACATGTGTGATAATGGGAATGACTGTATCTGGTACGGTTGCGATCACCGAGGTTGGGCAGGGATCCAGAGCTGACCCGGCTTTGATCGATTTTAGTATGCCGTTAATTTGATCCGTGGTGAGGGGTTTAAAATTGGTCATGGTGTTTTTCGGTGTGATCATTGAGGACGTAGCAGGACTGCTAGCAGGGTCAGAGTTAAACGCTTGGTAGATGTCATTGACCTTCGTGAAAAAGAACTTGGATAAGGCATCACATAGTGCTTGTTGTGGGGGGAAGGGGGGGGGGGGGGGGTTAAGGTCCGGTGTATTTCCAGAAAGGGTTTTAGCAATGTTATATAGCTGTCTGCTAGAATTTTTTGCGGTCTCTATATTGGTGGTGAAATAGTGTTTTTTTGCTGCTACTATCATAGCTTTATAAGAAGCAAGAGCTTGTTTATATTTTTCCTTATTTTCGCTGTCATAAGTTCTTCGCCAGTGCCGTTCTCTGTTCCTAGTTAGTTGTTTTTGAATTTTCAGTTCTTTTGTATACCACTGAGCTTTAGGCAAATTTCTGTTCTTTGACAGAGATTTGGTAGGTGCCAACTGAGTGGTGGCTTCGGCCAGCCATTTCTGAAATTGGTTGGTGGCGGTATTGGGGTCAGTGGATAGATCCGGGATGGTGTTGTTTAACAGCATTGTAAGGTCATTGGAATTGATGTCCTTCCATGCTTTAAAAGTGCCACTGTTCGTGTGAGCAGCCTTTTTTCTCGGCGAGCCTTTGATAGTGAGGCTGCTAAGAATGACTGAGTGGTCAGTCCATGTCATGGGGAGAACTGAGGCTATGCACAGACCTTCCACATTTGAAAAAATTCCATCTAGCGTATGACCTGCTTGATGGGTGGAGGTCGTGACCAGTTGACTAAGGCCCATTATTTCTAGGTCGGATGTGAGGGAGATAGTGTCCTTATCGCTGCTTTGCTCCAGGTAGAAGTTGAAGTCGCCCATAATTGTGGTAGATTCTTCTGTAACTATAGACTCAGTGATGTTACTAAGGTTATCAAGGAACGCAGATCTGTTCCCAGGGGGTCTATAGAGGAGCACTCCCTTGAAGTTGTAAGTAGGGGATAGCTTTTTATTAAAATGCATAGCTTCGCATGAGGTAATGGGTATAGGCGAGGAGCGGACTTCCAAATGGTCTCGCGCTATAATGGCTAGCCCGCCACCTTTCCCTTTGGACCTGTCCTGCCGATAGGCACTGAAGCCTGAGGGAACTGCCGTAACATAATCTGGGGCAGATGCCTCATCAGACCAGGTCTCTGTGATGTAGAGAACATCTAAGTTGAGATCGCTGATGAGATCGGCTATTTCCTGGCAGTGCTTGCTCAGGGAACGTGCGTTAATTAGCGCCATGGTCACGTGAGTGTCTTTCTCAGATCCTCGGTTTTGAACTAGGCTGGTTGGGTTCGTGAACGCGAGTGTAGTATTACAATGTTGGCATTGTGTTTGTATCTCTGGTAACATTGTGGAGAAATCGTATTTAGTACAGAGAGGGGCGTAGGAGGGACCGATCTCCAGCAGTGTGCTCCGGTTATATGAGAGAGGAGGGCCAGGGGTTGTGGCCCTAGGCCCGGTCCCAGCGCGGACGGGCGCAGACGGGCTTGCCTCTGGCGCGCCTCCGGCGCACCCGCTGCGCCCGCCCGCCGAGCGGACGGGCGATGTTGTTGTTTTTGTACATACTTTGGGCGGGGCGGTAGGATGGTGGGAAGGGCGTCGAGCTCTCCGGCGAGCCTGCCCAATCTAAGATGGCTGCCAAAGTTGTGTTGAGATGTTCCCTGCGCCTCAGTGGATCGACGCTGTGGAAAGGGGGTGCCCAGCGAAGTGATCTCGCTGTAGGGGTGTCAGGGAGGAATTAAAAGCGCTCCAATTAAAATATCATACAATTTTAAAAAACAATTATCAGTCGATCGTTTTTATGGTAGAAAGGTGCAAGAGAGCACAGTAAACCTCCGGCTTCCGCCTCAGAGGGAAACAGCAAGAGTTCTCGCGGAACCGAATTACGCCCTGTTAAATACCCAGGGAGGGCGGGAGGGGCGTCGAGCTCTCCGGCGAGCCTGCCCAATCTAAGATGGCTGCCAAAGTTGTGTTGAGATGTTCCCTGCGCCTCAGTGGATCGACGCTGTGGAAAGGGGGTGCCCAGCGAAGTGATCTCGCTGTAGGGGTGTCAGGGAGGAATTAAAAGCGCTCCAATTAAAATATCATACAATTTTAAAAAAAAATTATCAGTCGATCGTTTTTATGGTACAAAGATGCAAGAGAGCACAGTAAACCTGTAGCTGCTTTGCATATATCAGCTATTTGGATGTTCACTAGGAAAGCCATAGAGGCTACTTTATTTCAAGAAAAGAGTGATCAAGGATTGGATAGAATTCTTCTGGCTTTAGCATAACAGGTCTGAATACATGTAACTATCCATCTGGCAATGCCCGACTTGTATATAGCCTTTCCATTATGAGATTAGGAGAAAGCCACAGAAAGTTCTTGTGTCTGTCTAAAAGTCTTAGTCCTATCAATGTAGTAAATAATGGCCCACTTTACATCCAACGTATGGAGCGCCCGTTCCGCAATGGAGTCTGGTTGTGAGAAAAAACATAATACAGGTAGGTCGATTGACTGGTTAAGATAGAACTGAGACACTACCTTAGGTAGCAGTTTGGGGATGGTGTGGAGGACAACCCTGTCTCTATCTATTTGGAAGAAAGGTTGTTCCAGGGTTAATGCTTGAAGGCAGCTCACTGTCATGGCTGGGTGAATCACTAGCAATTAGAAATGCCACCTGCCAAAATAAGATTTGAAGTGGGCAAGTGTGAAGGGTCTGAAAGTCGTGTCAGTACAATGTTAAGATTCCATGAGGGTGCTGGCAGAACCGGGGGAGGAATCACTCTTTTGAGACCTTCCATGAAGGTTTTAATAACTGGTATTTTGAAGCAAGAGATGTGTTGTCCATTCTGAAGATAGGATGCTTCTACAGCTAGAAGTAAGCAAATGATGATAAGGCTAACCCAGATACTTGTCAATGAAGTATCAAACAATGTCAAGTACTGCAGCTGTGAAAGGGTCAATTTGCTTGGAGTGACAAAGGCAGATAGACCTTTTCCGTTTGACTGCGAAAGCAGGCACAGGTGTTAAGTCTGTGGGCTTCCTTGAATGCTCATGCACTCAGGTGAAAGTTTAAGGTATCCAAATTCTATGACTTCAGGAGCCACATCACAAGATTAAGGGACCGAGGATCTGGGTGCCCGATTTCTCCATGGTTCTGCGTGAGTAGGTCCGGCCTGTTGGGAAGCCTCTTATGTGGAACCAGAGAGAGGTTGAGCAGGGTTGTGAATTATGGCTGGCGAGCCCATGTGGGGGCTACCAAGATGAGCATGAGGGAAGTCTGCTGAAGCCTCTGAACTCCAAATGGAAGGAAAGGGAGAGGAGGAAAATCATAGACAAATATCCTTGACCAATTCATCCATAGCACATTGCCTCTGGACTGGGGATGAGGAACCTGGAGGCAAAGTTTGGGCATTTGACATTGTCTGCGGTTACGAACAGTTCTATTTGAGGGAACCGCCATTTGTGAAAGTAACAGAGAAGGACTTGCAGGTGGAGTTCCCACTCATGAACTTCTTGCCGCATCCTGCATCCTGCTGAGGAGGTCAGCAAAATTGTTGTCCATCCCCCAGAGGATATTTGCCTAAAAAATGATTGATGTGGAGGTGAGCTCAACTCCAAATGGTCTGAGATAACGGAGACAGCTGTGGAGAGGGTGTCCCCCCCCCGTTTCTGAAGGTAGTACATGGCTGCCATATTGTCTGCCTGGCCCACCAGGCGAGGCAGGAAGGGTTTCAAGGCTAGGTGAACAGCTAGAAGCTCCAGGTAGTGGATGAGGAGACCCTAGCATTTGGTCTCCCACAAATACTGTACAGTCAGATCCTGCAAGTGTGCCCCCCAAACATAGAGTGAGGCGTCCATTGTAACTACGGTCTGCGGAACAGGTTCGAGGATAGGCGGACCCTGCAATAGGTTGTTGGTGTTCCACCACTACAGAGAGCAATGGGTACAGCGACAGATCAACACTAGATGGACTCAATGATCCTCTGTCTGAGACCACTGTTTGCACTAAACATTCCTGTAAAAACGCATGTGAAGCCTTGCATGTGGCACTATGGACATGCAAGGCGCCATTATGCCCAACAGATGCATGATGTCCTGACTGTGTGTTGCTAATCCGGTTGGAACATGGGAATTAGTGCTTGAAAAGACTGGTTCCTTGAGGAATTGGTAAACCCCAATCGATTAAGTATATCTTTGATGCGCCATTCTCACTGTTTGCGGAGTTGGACAACTACCACTGCAAGGCATTTGGTAAATTCTCAAGGTGAAGTAGTGACCCCAAAGGGAAGGACTTTAACTGTTATGGTCTTCTGTCAACCATAAACATTAGATAATGGCTTTAACCCAGATGCATTAGAATATGGAAGAAGGCATCCTTTAGGTCTAATGCAGTCAAAGTCACCCTGCTGGAGAAGCTGGGTGATATGATGAAAGGTTACCATGTGAAGGTGCTCTGACAAGATTAATTTGTTTAGGGGCCTGAGGTCCAAAATGGGACCAAGGGACCCGTCCTTTTTGGGTATTGTGAAGTACAGGGAGTAGACTCCTATACCTTGCTGATGGTCGCGGACAGATTCTATAGTGCCTTCGAGAAGTAGGGCTTTGACCTTCTCTTTGAGTAGTGTTTGATGTTCTGCTGATAGTTTGTGTCTGCGAGGTGGAATGTTTGGATGTGTGGAAGTGAGCTCCAGACATTCTGGATAATGTCCAACACCCATTGGTCTGAGGTGATAGTTTACCATGTAGGAAAGAACCGTTGTTGATGTTCCAAGATAGGTGTTATGTAGTTTGCGGGGAAGAAGTAAGTAAGAGTTTGGTGCTGGGCGTAGCTCCTTTTGGGGAGCTACCTCTGGCTACCCTCTAAAATCCCTTGTTAATGATTGCTGGCCTTGGTTGGGCTGGTAGGAGATGGAGGTCTCAGACCAAGTGGTATTTGAACCTCTACAGTAAAATGGGCGGCGAAAGGAACTACAAAGAGCTGGTGTTTGACTCTGTATCCTTTATTTTTTTCAAGAGTTCGGTCCATACCTGCCAAAAAGGTGTTACCCAACAAAAGGCATGTTCAGCAGCTTTTGCAGACCATACATCAAGCTATGCCAGATATATGCAGCCATGAATGCCTGAGGAGGGGAATGCTGGTTTTCACGCCCCTAGCAGCGGTGTCAGAAGAGTCAAGGGTGCAGCGAATGAAGCATTGAAAATTAGCTTGTCCACGGATACGATCTCTTGCCCACATTTTTTATGCTCCTCAGGGAGGTACTAGAGAAGCTCCTTAATTTCATCCCAGTGTGCAGGTCATATCTTGCAAGGAGGCCCTAAGAATTTGCAAATACGCCAATGGTTAGCTGATTGCACTGCTACCCTTTTCCCCACCGCATTTATCTGTTTGTTCTCTTCATCTGGAGGCGAGGCATTTCTGCTGGCCTGGGAGATTGCAAGTTTACAGACAGTGGTGATGACTAGTGAGTCAGTGGGAGCTAACCACAAATGTATATAGGGTCAGATGGAGGGGCTGTAGGAGAGTGGGGTCTGCAATCCTATGGTCACCCCCGATTTTTGCTTTTTGCTTCACTGGTTTACGACTTTCCCTGGCTGTGGGCCTGCTAATCAGACCCACAGCCTAGCTGTTCTCTCTCTAAATTGACAAGCATGTACCTTAGGTGCATTTACCAATTGGTACTGGGCCACCTTATCAGTCCCTGTACAGCATACCTTAGGTATCCAGGGCATAGGTGTACCCAGGGCCTACCAGGGGCTGCAGCATGTATTATGCCACCCCTGGGTGGCCACCCAAATCTGACACAACTGGCTGCACGACAGCTGGGGCAAGGTGGTGTAATCACCCCTTGCTTTAGATATAGTATTCCTATATCTAACCCTAAAATGGACACACATATTCCTATCAGTCACTCCTATGGCAGGCCTCATCAATCCTGAAGGCAGAGTGCTTGGAATTATGTGAGATGGTGCTCTGGCATGAGCTGAGCCCAGTTGCAGCTTGCGGCACCAAGTCCTAATAGCTGTTCCATGATAACGCTATACCATATACTCTCAAGTGCATTATGTACCTCGCGGTCAAATGCTAACTTTGGCATAGCATTATCAAAACATGTCGAGTAAGGTGTCATACGAATTGGAATACTAACCCCTCGCCAATTCTGGCGACGGGGTTAGCATTCCACCCTTCTAGAGGGACACAACATGTATGTAACTGTGAACCCCGGTTAAAGTGAACTCGAGCCTCAGCATCACAAAATGGATGCTGCCACCACAGACACAAGTCTGACCTCCTGCTGCTGGGAGTCCTTCCAGCGAGGAGGGCTCGGACAAAGGGTTTCCTGTCAGGGGCGGTGCCAGCACCATCCCAGACAGGATTTGTGTATCCCAGGTAGGCAGGGCTGAGAGGAAGGTGACTGCAAGTGGCACCCCAGTGCTCACTGTGCATATGCCGGCTCAAACCAGTTCCAGGGGCACCCCAGCCCCTGAGCTGGGGAGAGACCGGACAAAGGAGAGGGGTGTAACCACCCCCCTCCTGGTCCCACCCATGGGCAGGACCTAGTCGCGTGCCAGCCCCTTTTCTCAGGATAAAGGTAGGAGAGGGCCCCCTTCCCAAATTAGATAATCTTGAATCTTGAACTACTTTCCACGAAAGGAACTCTTGACATTCTCTGAAGACTCTCCCTTGTGGCTAAGGAGTAGCCACCCTGCACCAGCAGGCATCACATAAGCGGTTGCGGTTTGCTGCACGTCCATCCTCCGGATCAAGACTGACCAGCTCGACGAGACCCGGATTCCCTGCCATCTCTGACCTCTACCTACATCATCAGCCCAGCTGAGATTCGTGGGTGGGACGAGACCTGTGGGACCGGCCATCTTCAAGAACTGCACAACGCTTAACCAGCACGACCACCGAGGGATCCTCGAGTGAGTGCACTGGGGTTTGAGAAGCCCTAACCCTGAGCAGCTCCAGCACCAAAGTCCAGCCCCCCAGCATCCACGAGATCTGCGTGGGGCCCTTCTGCTTCTTTGCTGCTTGCCACGTTGTCCGGTCACTGGCCCGTTACCTAGTGGCCCTCCTGACGACGTACCAGGACGTTTTCACCGCTGGTCTAGGTCCTCTAGACTGGCCCTTGCTCCTTGTTCAACAAGAAGTGCCCTGGACCCTCCTGGTCTCCTCCAGACGCCATTTTGTCTCCACCACGTGGGCTTGCCTTTGCCAAGGCTTGTTGCTCCAATCTCGGACAGCAGACACCATCGTGGGACAGCTCGCACCTCCAGCCTGGACGCAGACAACGCCTCCTGGCCCGTGTGACTGCAGAGTCCAGCGTCACCCACTCACCTGATCGCGGTGACTTCATCCGGTGCCATCCTGGTGCCCACACAATCACTGGCTAGTGATTTAGAACTAAGTCCCCTCTGCTTTCAGGTCGTCTTCATCACTGATCCAGCCTTGGATCACACCGAACATCTTCACTGGTCGCCTGCCAGCAACATCTTCTTTCAGGCTCCATAGACTACAACGAGGATTCCCGACGTCATTTGAACCCTATGCAGCCGCAGCCCCTGGGCTAGGTAACCCGAGCATTTCGGTGCTCCAGCACAGGTTCACTATCCTAGTGTCCAGATCCTTTTTCGTTTTTAGTCGACCTGGTCGGATTCGTCCGGAAACAGTAACTTTAGAATTACTAGCATCCATAGACTTTGTCCCGCATCCCGCGTAAGAGTTCACACTCTGCACCAGAGTTCCCTAGGCCTCCTGCTCCTAACCTTAGGGTTCAGTAAGGTAGTCCTAGCGGTCCTGAAGCCTCTGGATCGTGTTACTTACCTGCTAGTATTTCGCATTCCACTTTTAGAGTATATGGTTTTTCGTGCCCCTCGGGCATTTGTGCAACTTGCAGTATTTTCTTAAGAGTTTTGTATTGTGCTTAGCTCCCTGACTCAAAGAGTTCAGGGTAGACTTGTTATTAATAAATATACTTTATTTTTATAACAACTTGTGTGGTGTCCTTTCACTTGGTGTTCAAGGGATATATGTGATGGTAAAACAGCTGGCTTAACACGCCCTCTAGAGTTTAGCCTAAAGACTGCTTTTGTCCACGCTACTAGGATAGCTGGTCTATAAGGTTGACTTACAACCAATCATCAATAAGGGTTGTTTGGAATGATACAAAGTGATCACTAGAATAGTGAGCACTATATATCAGGCCAACTTCTCACAGGGGCCTTACATTTTTGACAGGATCTTTAAAAATGTCAGGGGTGCGATGCAGCATGCCCTTGAGAACTGAGAGATACAAGGTGGAGCGGTGAGCAGAGGAAAGGGTTTTAAAAAGATAATCCTCTTCCAAGAGCTCCCTGTGAAGTTCTCCGGTAGTGGGTATTCTTTTTGGAGTGTAAGGGTGGCAGGCATCACAGTCAGCTTCATTGTTTTCCGGCAACAGACAAAAATTACAGACCTGATCAGACCAAGGACATTTTGTGTGGCAGCTAGAGCAATAGTGAAATGGTGTCCTTGCTGTCAAGGCAAGGTGAAGAGACAATGAAGATCTGAGTAGGAAAATCAGGCGAGGCCCACGAGGGGGGTACGGTTGATACGAACGGTGACTCGATAGACGTTTCGAACATCGACACGGAGAGGAAGAAGATAAATGTGATCAAAGTACAATACCAACGGAGGGAAGTTAATGTGTGTATTTACAGTCACATATGCGTCAAACACATATTTCACTTTAATATTTTTTGGACTACCACAGTTTCTTAATCAATACTTCTAGTTAAATAGCCATGCACACTTTCCAGCCCTCAACAATGTCTAATCGCTATTCACAGTTTATGGAGCTTTTACTGGGTAAGATCGCCAGTCAGAACACAAATCATTCCGTGTTCTTGCAGCAAATACAGAGCAACTAGTACCACAAGAGATAAAAGCATTCTCAAACAAAAGCCAAAGATCAACGTTAGACTCTATGAAATCACTAAGTAGTGGCCAAAGACACTGCTCTAAAACAGAGCAGGATATGGATACTCCGTGTTGAAAGATTACTCTCCTCATACTAAATAACTTTTGGACTCTTGGGTCCCAGACTTTGTCAGGACTCAAGCAGCTACCATAGGTGTTACATACATCCCTACTAGTAATCTGGTGAAGTGCCAGTAAGCTACTAGCCAATTTTTCTGTACGAAATTAAGAGTGAAAGCTCCTTGCTATTGTTTCTGTAAGAAATCAATAGTAAATAATAATTTACCGGGGAGTGAAGGGGTGTAGTTATAATGATTACAGATATAAAAAGGCAAATTATTTTCCTCGTGATTGTTACTAACCATTTTTCAAAGCTGGCTGGGGATGCCTGTATGCAGGCAGGAAAAGAAAAAGCTTCTTCAAAAGATTATAGTGCGTCAACAATTTCACAAAGGGATCTATAGTGAAGATTATGTCCTCTCACATTGACACCAGAACCCATACCATGTCACCAATGGAACCTGCACAAGAGCCCCATGTTTTTGTCTATATAGCTAGAACATGGCTTAAGCTTAATTAGTGGATGAATGGATGGGAGTTGGTAAGAAAAGAGATTTGGAACTAAGAGCACCAGAACCCCAATGAAGGTAGTCATTTTTCTTTCACCCCATCATGTTCGAGTCATCCTCCTTCCCAAGCTCTCCTGCACCCATAGCTGGCTCCAGTTTCAGCACCAGAAGCAGTGTTGGCATGACGTCATTGGAGCAATATCGTGCCACCCTGACGCCAATTACCTTTTTTCAACATCCAACTAAAGTGGATTTGAAAATTTCACAATGTTTTTTGACTTTGTGTAGAGGTTAGATGTATCTGCCTGAGAAATAAGGGCTCAAGCCCTGCTACTCCTGTCATGGACAAATGTACATATTTAACATCAACGAGGTAAGACTGTGGTACCTTGGGTCAAATCACACCTCAAAGGAGGGTGTAAAGGGGAACAACCTTTATAACGCAACTTTTAGCACGCAGTGCTATTACAACGCAGACTTCAAAACGAAAACCATTACAACGCATTACACTGGGGGCGCTCTAGGATAGGGAATAGTTTTAATTTGCTATCCAACACCTTCCCTAGTGTCCACGGGGACTGGTGTTGGAATAGTAAATTAAACTATTCACTATCCAGCACCCCCCGGTGTAATGGGTTGCAATGGAATGAGTTTTAATACTTGCGTTGTTACAGCATGCTTGGTAAAAGCATGCTTTGTAACAACGTACATCCGGGTGAAAAGGTAGCTTCATGTATGCTAAGGCTAACAGAGAGAGAGGAAGTAGTTTGTTATGCGTGCAACAAGCCAGTGGCAAGTCATAGACTAGGTTGGCTCAACGTGTTGCACTTCTCCATCCTCCAAGACATCAAAGGAGAAGAGAAGGAAATACAAAAAGCAGGAAAAATGGACAACAGCTCACCTCTACATCGATCACGGTAAGGAGGTAGGTTACATCGACTGACTCCTCCACCAACATTGCCCTCCTCAGAGATGTAGTTAATTAACATCACTGTCTGAAAATGCACCTCCAGCTGCACCATAGCCTCCTCTGGTGCCTGCTTTAGGGCCTATATTTGTTTCTGTGTCAGACTCTGCCAGTTCCCCTACTGTTACAGGCTCCAATACCATTCCTGGCTTCATCGCCCTCTTTGACCTCCCAAAGCTTTTGGCACAGTTCCAACATGTCATGGGCCGATTTTTAGGGATGCAGCAGTCCCCTCTGTGAGCCTCTGTGCCTCATAGGACCATTTTGTGTTCCTTTTGGGATCTGCCGGTGGCTTCACTTTTGTTGCATGTGATCACAGGGGTCTTCACCAAGGTAAAGAACCGGTGGCAGCAGGAGCCACATCAGAGACAATGGTTCCTGAAAATGTTCTGATACAGGTGTCAGTCCTTCCACAGCAACAGCCAACTAAAACCAAGGCCATCCTGATGAGATATAGGAAGGAGGCTCAGAGACTCGCCTAAGAAGCCAGGTACAGGGAAAAATGCCAATCTGGACACACACCACACCAACAACATTGGCAAACACTATATGAAATCTTTGATTTAGATTCAGACCACAGCCAAATGCCTGAGGTGATAACACATGACCGCGACCGCAAAGAGGCTGCCAACTTACTGCCTGATGCATCCTCAGCTACAGCTGACTATTTGGAATTACAGAAGGCCAGGGGACTGAACACATTCCCAGAAATGGAGATTAAGTTTTCCTCAGAGCCAGATTCCCCAAAGTAATCTCTTTCTAAGATGTTCTGAAAAAGGTAGCAAAAGTATTGGTAGTACACTTGCCTATAGTGGAGGCCTGCTTCACCCATGTTAGCACCTCTACTTCCATTCATCAAGGTCTTGCTTGATCCCTTCAAGGTGATTTGAGACAAACCAAGTAATGACAAAATTGTGATTAGACTCACTACCCGTCAGTAGATTTCCAAAATAATATGTAATATTTTAACTACAGTAAAACCTCTTCCACTCCCTTGCTGACAAGTTAAGAAAACAAATCTGTACTTTTTCAGACAGTTTATCATAATAATCTTCTGGTTAAATAATTTAGACCATTTCTATAATGAACAATTTATTTGAAATTAGCTCAATGCTTCTTTGGGGAAGGTCTTTGCCTCCAATGGAGAGATGCAAACATATTACTTCTCAATGGCTTCTCAAGCATCAGATTGTTGTTTCAGATAATTTCAGGACTGATAGTCTTCTGTTTTCATTTGGTTGTGCAACTCCATCTGTCCCTTTCTTGGGAACTATGTAAAAGGGCACAGTCAAAGCAATTTCACAATTCAAACAAACCTGTGGATTCTCGTTGTGGCCTCACGAACGAGCTATCTTAAAAGGTCCATCCTTTCAGTAAGAATATCAACAATGGCAATGGGTCCTGTGGACTGCACTTCAAACACCCATACACTCCTAGATTGTGGTCAACATAAGAAATTAAACTCTACCTAAATCACCTGAAGTTAACAAGCATTAGAAATGCAATAGGTCTCGCAGCATTAGAGTTAGTGCTTTTAGAATTGTTAATGGGTTTTTTTGTAAATCTTTAGCATGAGGGTGAGGGTGAGTGAGGGTGAGTGAGGGTGAGGGTGAGTGAGGGTGGGTGAGTGTGAGTGAGGGTGAGTGGGGGTGAGTGTGAGTGTGGGTGAGTGTGGGTGAGTGTGAGGGGTTGAGGGTGAGGGGTTGAGGGTGAGGGGTTGAGGGTGAGGGGTTGAGGGGTTGAGGGTGAGTGAGGGTGAGGGGTTGAGGGTGAGTGAGGGTGAGGGGTTGAGGGTGAATGAGGGTGAGGGAGGGTGAGGGGTTGAGGGGTTGAGGGTGAGTGGGGGTGAGTGAGGGTGAGGGGTTGAAGGTGAGTGAGGGTGAAGGTGAGTGAGGGTGAGTGTGGGTGAGTGTGGGTGAGTGTGGGTGAGTGTGGGTGAGTGTGGGTGAGTGTGGGTGAGGGGTTGAGGGTGAGGGGTTGAGGGTGGGTGAGGGGTTGAGGGTGGGTGAGGGTGAGTGAGGGTGAGGGGTTGAGGGTGAGGGGTTGAGGGTGAGTGGGGGTGAGTGAGGGGTTGAGGGTGAGTGGGGGTGAGTGAGGGGTTGAGGGTGAGTGAGGATGAGGGGTTGAGGGTGGGTGAGGGTGAGTGTGAGTGAGGGTGAGTGAGGGTGAGTGAGGGTGAGTGAAGGTGGGTGAGGGTGAGGGGTTGAGGGTGAGTGAGGATGAGTGAGAGTGAGGGTGAGTGAGGGGTTGAGGGTGAGGGGTTGAGGGTGAGTGAGGGTGAGGGGTTGAGGGTGAGTGAGGGTGAGGTGTTGAGGGTGAGTGAGGGTGAGGGTGGGTGAGGATGAGGGGTTGAGGGTGAGGGTAGGTGAGGGGTTGAGGGTGAGTGAGGGTGAGTGAGGGGTTGAGGGTGAGTGAGGGTGAGGGTGAGTGAGGGTGAGGGTGAGTGAGGGTGAGTGTGGGTGAGGGTGAGTGTGGGTGAGGGTGAGTGTGGGTGAGGGTGAGTGTGGGGTTGAGGGTGAGTGAGGGTGAGTGAGGGTGAGGGATTGAGGGTGAGGGGTTGAGGGTGGGTGAGGGGTTGAGGGTGAGTGAGGGTGAGGGTGAGTGAGGGTGAGGGGTTGAGGGTGAGGGGGTAGGTATTTTGGGATGCGAGGTGACACCGCCACGAGACCTTGTCATAAATGCATAAAAACATATCCCTATAAAAAGAAAACAAAACACGAGATAAACAACATCCCTTAAGGAAAGTTACGTGCTGTGAGCCGCGGGGAGGGCTGTCGGAAACACCTACGGAACTGACATTTTAGAAACGCGTGGGCTGCAGGAAGGTCCCCCGGCACCAGGTGGTCAACTCATGCTCATTTTAAGAACATTGCCTGGTCCTGGCCCTTCCTACCACATATAAATGTGGTCATTGCCTGACACAATAATGCATCCTGGTGCTGAATTTTGTCATGTTTGAAACTGGGCCTGGTACTAAATTATGGCATGCTCGTGCCTTTTATGTTCTCACAGAGTGGCCATGTCAACAGAATGAACATGCCTATTTCTGCACACAGGATGACCAGGTGACAGTCCTGGGTCCTGCTATTGCATGAATGTGGTGTCAACAATCCCACAGCAAAAACATGGAACGACCTGCCACATGAGCCTCCTCCTCACTGCTAGAATCCTGCAAAATGCTGAAGCCCTGGCTTGGATTACTCCCACTAAGCCCAAGGTGTGTCTAGACTCGCACCTACTCAGTGCAAGGATAGCCACACGAGTGATTGTGAGCTCTACAAATCTGCAGAACATTAATAGTCTTGACCGCAACTGAAAGGGGCCTGATCACCTTGACCTTGCTCCCAGTATTAACGTGGCCTCGTGTTGAAACCTTCCTAAAGCATAAATGCGACCTTGCCCAGCCCATAGTCTGCAGTGGTTAGGACCATTAGGCCAAAACCGGTCTGGGGATGCTTGTGTTCTCGTCTGGAGCGGACCTGGTGTGGCAATTCACACTGGACTGTTCCTACTGGGGCAGAACCAGGACTTATTTGCAAACGGCTGATCGTTTACCATGGCCTTATGGGCAAAACACAGGATGAACTGGAATACCGCCCCAAGTAATTTACCCGTTGCTTCGATTATTTCAAGCACTCCAACAACAATTATGGCCAGACATGGGTCCTGTGCTCACTGTGTCAGTGGACTCGAGCTGCATCTCACTGATGAGGCCCACTCGGCTGAACCCAGTATGTGGTTGCTTGTGTTGCCTTCTGGAGGGGACCTTGCCAGGGAGTTTGGGTTTAACCACTCCTACTGGAGTAAAAACGAGACTGATTTGCACATGGCTGGTCCTGGTTAAGAATGGCATGGTGGGCAAAACATCAATGGCCTAGAGTGCAACACAGACTAATTACCAGCAGTTCAGATTAATTTAAGCAATATATATATTTATTTAAGTCAGATGCCCTAATTATGGTGGGCCCTAGAAAAGAAGACCTGGCAATTTGTAATGGGCTGTCCCTATTGGAGTATGACCAAACCTGTATATGGCAGGCCTGTTTGCACTCGCAGGGTGGGCAAAATAAAAGAATATAAAACATGTTGCTGCTGTCCTCAGACTCCGATCGAACGTGGTCAGGGTTGCTGGTGTTCTCATCTGGAGGGGACCTGGCCTGGCAGTTTGGTCAGGACCACGACTGATGTGCACGACTCGCCTCAGACTACATTGGCATTGTGGGCAAAAACACAAAAGATGGACTAGAATGCACTCGAAGAACAACGCTCAGATGAACTCGAGCACTTCACCCATCTATTTTCCCCATAAAGTGCTAGTGGCACAGCCTGGCCACAGTACGAAAGCCTTCGTCTGTTCTGACGTGGCCTGCTCCGGAATCCTGGCTCTCGAAGGGAGTGCAGTTTGCTCTGATCTGTGATTCTACAAACAGCCTGAACTCTCGCTGGCTGAAAGTATGCTGGTAAATATTAATAAAGTGTACTTACGAGGCCGTGGGAGCTCCAGGGTGGTAAGTGCACCAGATGCTGTGGGAGCTCCAGGGTGGTAAGTGCACCAGAGGCCGAGGGAGCTCCAGTTTCGCCGGCTGCTGGGGCTGCTTCGATGTAGCTCATACTCCAGAGTGAAAAGGTGCTCCAGGGTGCACTGCTGCTTCAAGGGGTGAGAATTCTGGGATCTGTAGTTCCTTCAAGGTAGGCTGGTGATGGTGGCGGGGGGGGGGGGCAAAAACGTGTTAGGGTATATAGAGTGGGTGCATACAGAGGGACACACAGATATGCCAGGGGAACAGAGACAGGCCGGAGGATAGACATAAAAGAGGCATAAGCGGGACAAACGTAGGACGGAAATCAAGACGGGGAAAGAAACAAGAGTAAACTGGGAGACAGAGACAGTCGTAGGGAGGGAGGCCGCAAAATCAAGACAGAAGGAAAGAGACAGACTGCGTGACAGAGTCCGATTAAGGCATAAAGAGAAGCAGTTAAAGGGTCAGACACATGTAAAAGGAAAGAGGTCAACAGAACCACGGGGTTAAAAACAAGCCTTTCACCGTAACACGGCGGGCAGGGGAGGGGGCGGGCAGGGGAGGGGGCGGAGAGGGGAGAGGTGCGACACGGCAGGAAGAGAGGGGAGGGGGAGGAGAAATGCGACACGGCGGGAGGGGGCGGAGCGGGTAAACAAAGACGGACGTGCACGCGCACGCGCTTTTAAGGTCAATGCGCATGCGCATAAGCTCAATGCGCATGCGCATTGACCTTAAAAGTCACGGGCACTGCAAGGAATCGCCACGATTCCTTGCAGTGTAGATAAAGAGTGGATAAGTCGCAATAGTCTCGCTTGCTCGATGCGCATGCGCATCGACAGGCGAGACCTAAAAACGGTGTTCCTAGACCCAAAGCTATTTCTAACCTTTTGCAGAGAAAAGCACTGGTGTACTTTGGGAAGCTGGTTAATGAAGGACATTTAGGTGTCTTACCGGTATACCTCTTGACGAATGTGTGACATCAGAGGATGCCATCTCCTTCCAGACCATGAAGCTCTTGTTCCCAAGTGTTAGAGGAGTATGGTTACCTGGGTTATCAGGATAGGATTCACGTTCTGACAACTCTGTTCCCTTTTAATGTAAGGAATAGAGATAGGGGTCTCCGTTGGCACTGACGAATGCCCCTTCACAGTATTGGCATGCATGTGGGCATGCATGTGGGCATGCATGTGGGCAGAAACATGTAGGCTTAACTCAGATGGGTGGGTCACTGTACCTACTTACCATCCCATCCCTAGCTGTACCCAAGTTCCCCATTATTAAAGGGATTACACTCGGTTTACCCTAAAGTATTTTTAGATTATCTGGATCCCGACTTGTCCAGTTAGTTTTTTATCAAGAACTTCCTCTTGATGAGGTTGAGTCTGCCCTAGTCATCTTACCTGGGTAAGATGAGGCCGCCGATGATGAAGCATGTCACAAATAGTGGGTGAGGTTCTCTTCATCCAATTTAATTGCCACTCTAGGACCAAGGTAGATCCCCTTGTGACCCCAAGAGACCATCCTCCGGTACTGGGAGGTAGACGGTATTAATAAGTAACTGCAGGTAGATAGAGTACCTATTAGAAATATTGATAGCAAAGGTAAGTAACTTTTTATACTTATTAATGCTTTTACCTGCGGATTCCTCACCTGTTGACTATATTCCAAAGCAGTACCACATGGAGGATGGGAGTCTGAAGGCGTGATCATACTAGAAAATACGGAACAGGTAAAATGGCCATTCCTTCTCACCTCTGAGTCAAAGGGAAGCCTATTTCTTCCCCTGACAAATCTCAGCCACAGGATTAGCCCTGGAAAGTGAGATTGGATTCCCTCTGGCAGTTGCTTTTTGGCAAAGGCATAGCACATTTTTCTATAACGTATTATCCAGTGGGAAAAATTCCTTTCTGGGTTACCTTGGTTTTCATGTCACCTATACACCTGGCCGTCAGGCCCGATCTTCTACGTGTGATAACAATAAAAACTGACCGCACTCCTGGAGTCTCATTGTAATTTCTCCCCCTCCTTGGCGGGGTGAGGTGGAGAGCAAAATGTAGGGAGAGGGTGATGGGGTATCCCAGATGAAAAAGGGTCACCACCTATGGGAGGAAATGCGATGTTGTCCAGAGGACCAATGAGTTCAGGGGTGTGTGGTGGAGGGGGGACAAGAGTGAGTATGGCACGTGGACGAGCTCAGTCTCAGCAACTCCTTGAGGTAAAGGCCACAAGAAAAACTGTCTTAAAGGTTAAGAGCCGTAACTGACAACTGTGAAGCAACTTCAAAGTAGCAGCTGTCACAGAAAGTCAAAACCAGGTTTAAGTCCCATTGTTGCATAACAAATGGAGCTGGGGGAAACAAACTAGTCCCTTCAAGAACCCTATCATGATCTACAGTTTGAATTCGGAAAGCAGAGAAATGGTGACAAGAACACAATGCACATTTTGATGGTCAAAACTGCACAGCCCTGTTAAGGCAACTATTGTGCGGCTAAGACCGAGCGATACTGAAGATCACAGAGAGGTTCACCTTTAAGGGGGCTACACTCTGCACTCCAAACAACAAATCTATTAAACCTTTCAGAGTAGACAGATTTTGTGGGGGGGGGGCGATAGGAGGCTAGAATACCATTGGCCCACCTCTGGAAGCAGTTGTAAAGAGTTCAAGTTAAAGTTCAATCTCCAGGGGCGTCGCCAAGCAGCATGGCCGACAGGACGTGAGCTCCTTCGGCTCCCGACCGGCCAGCCACATAAATCCTGAAAATATCCTTTTTGCGGTGCTCGGACCGGACCCGAGGATGTGCCCGGGTCCCTACAGGCGCGGGCGGGGGGAGGAAACACCCGGTAGAGAAGCAGGACTGGTCAGCGACCTGGAAATAGCCATCGCAGCACTGGGCCCATGAGACTGGCGGGCCGGAACTACGCAAGGCCGGGGATGCGGCGTATACCAGAGTGAAAGAGACCCAGCGATGGTGGCTACCGTGTACCCGGCGGACTGAACTGGGCACCTGGCTGTTGCGGGGAAGGCACCCACTGTCATCAGGGGCCTCCCGCAGGTGGCTGAACGTCCGCATCGCTTCTGGCCCCCACGGGTGTATGGTGGACTGCATAGGGTGCCGCGAGGAGCCCGGAAGGCAAGCAAAAGAGCATCTACCGACTGGAGCAGGCAATCCGCTCCTCGATTGCTCCTGGGACCCTTCCTGAGGTGCGGCAGAGTTCGAGTGGTGGCGGCGACCTGTCTGAAGGCGGGCTGACTGGCAGCCAGGAACCCGGGGTCGTACCTACACAAGGGGATGCGGACTGCATCGGCGCGGGTGAGATCCGGTGATTGAGACAGTTGCACACTCGGCAGACTGACCTGGGCATCTTGCTGTTGCAGGGGGGCGGGGCACCCAGTGTCATCAGGGGCCTCACGCAGGGGGCTGAGCATCTACATTGCCTCTGCCTCCACGAGTGGACGGTGGATTGCGCAGGGGGCCGCGAGGTGCACAGGGGTCAGCAAACAGGCATCTGCAGGCCGGTGCAGGAGATCCTTCCTCGAGTGCTCCTGGGGCCCTTCTGGGGGTACGGCGGAGTGTGAGTGGTGGCGACGCCCTGTCTGGAGGTGGGCCGGATGGCAGACCGAAACCCGGGGCCATAACTACGCAAGGCCGGGGAGGTGGCCTGCATAACAGGGGGCGAGACGTGTAGACCAGGGCTGGCGCTCGCCCGGGGGCAGCTCCTGCGAACTTGGTTGATGGGGGTAGGGAGTGCCCACTGTTGTCGGGGGCTTCCCTGGGGGGTGTTGTCTCCTGCTGACTTCTGCTTTGCCCTGAGGCTCCGGGAACTGTGGAATGATACTGGGGGCACGGTGGAGGCGCACCTGAAGATCGGGATCTGCGATACTGCCCCCGGGGGAAGGCTACGCCCGTGATTAGGGGTTTCCTAGTGGGAGCGCCACTTGTGCCAGGGAGACGGTGGCCTGCGGCGAAGGCCCCACAGAGACTGTGTTCTCCCATATTCTGTGGTGAATGAGACGGTGCGGAGTGAAGGCAGTGTACCGTGGTCGGGCCCGGGCTCTTCCCCGTGGGACTCCTGCAGTGCTTCCTCTGGCTCGCCGGCGGAACGGACATATTGTGATAAGTAGACCTGAGACGCTTCTGAACCTTGTGGGCCCCAGAGTGACCTCCACACGCCAACACGATGGGTAAGGACAGGCTGCCACGCGCCTCCCAACCCAACACCATAACACAATATACCACACAACGCCTCCCCTAGCAGCGGATCACGCGTCAGACGGGTCTGGATGGGGAAAGTGATGCGGTCGACGAGCCCTCTCGGGCAGAGCTCCTGCAGGCGATACAGGGGTCCCGCACCGCCCTGAAGAAGCAAATAGAGATGGTCTCCATTGATGTAAACCTGTTGCGGGCGGATCTGAGGAAAGTAGTGGATAAAGTCTCCACTGCGGAGGGGTATATCGTGCAGCTGCAGGGAGAAGTAGCTTCCCTGAAGAAAACAGTCTCGCAGCTCACCTCCGCGACCGGAGAACTGGAGCACAGAGCGGCTATGGGGGGGGGCACGCCGCAGCAACATCAGGGTCCTGGGTTTTCCAGAACGCTCGGAAGAAGGAAACGATTCTTGGAGAACTGGATACGCACAGGTTTGTCTTAGGTCTTCGTGATAGAGCGAGCCCACAGGGCGCTGGTCCCGCCGCCGTGGCCGGGCTCTCCCCTGAGGGCCCTTATTGCTAAAATCCTGAATTATTGGGATAGAGACTGTATCCTGAAAGTGACTAGAGAAACGGTGAACCTCACCTTTGACAATGCTAAAGTATCTATCTACCCGAACTATACCCGCCAGGTACAAGAGCAGAGGAAATCCTTCCTTGCTGTCAAGTAGAAACTCAGGGACCTTAACATGCAGTACATGTTACTTTATCCTGCCAAGCTCAATGTCATATCCTAAGGGAAGGCGCATTTCTTCGATGCCCCGGAGGTGGTGTGGGAGTGGCTAGAGATTAGGGGAGATGCCCTCCCGCAGGGTGAACGTGGGGGAGCCTGGAGTAGATGGGGGTCCAGACCGCTGAGGAGGCAAGGTAACAGGCGCAGGAATCGATCAATGGATGCCACCCAGGGGGAGAGATAGTGAATCATGGTGGGAGACGATGGCGCCCTCTGCCTGGAGTCTTCGGAAACTGATGACCCCCCCCCCGTGCTCTCTGTGGTGGCGCTTCGGGACGGGGAACTGGTACCGGAAACTTCATCCAACCACTGATACGGTTCCTGAAACTGTCAGGGGCTCACTTACAACCTCCTTGGTCCTGCCTTGAGGATGATATCCGTCTATTTTTTCCTTACTCATACTGCTGTGGTAGGGGGGAGGTCTGACATTTAAGGGCTGGCGGTTGCTACCCGGGGGGGCTCCGGCTATTCAAACCGCCACAGATAGCCAGCGGGGGGAATTAAAAACACAGGGGGGGAGGGGGGTGCTGTAGTCCCAAGTCGGGGATGGATAACCCTCAATGCAATGCCCCGAGGGCTTTAGGTGCATACCCCTGGGCTACTCGAGACAGTGCGATACCCCTTGAGGCGACTGAATTGAGTTGGGCTCTAGTCCTGGGGGAGAGCCTGGAAGTTCCCCAGACACCTACTCAGATGGCTCGAGACTCTGCATATTGACTTGGGGCGGCTGGCATGTGTCGGGAGTTGGACTAGGGGGAAGGGGGTTCTCTTCTCCACTTGTTGGGTAGTTTGGCCCGGTTGGGCTCAAGGGTTGGCTGTGCACGTCCTGGCACCAGCATGGGAAGGGCATTTCTGCATGTTTTGTTGTTGTCAGTAAATTGCTCGTGGGAGGGTGTTCTTATAATGGGGGAAGGGGGAAGGTTGATTTTTTCCAGGCATCGTATGTATTGCATTTTGGGCACGGGATTGGGGTGGCTACATGGGATGTGGACTACGGCAAGATTGGTTACTTCACCTTACATGCGGCATACATTTCTGAGCTGGAACGCGAGAGGGCTGGGTATGTGCACCAAGAGATATAGGATCCTGTCCTCCCTTCGCAGGCATAAGGTCTCAATAGCATGCCTCCAAGAAACTCACCTCACGGACGAAGGGGCTCAAAAACGGGAAAAAATGGCGGGGACAGGTTTTCCACTCTTCGTTTTCTACATATGCCAGGTGGGTCTTAGTCTGGGTGGCCCCCGAAGTCCCGTTTGCTGTCCAGTATGTGGAAGCTGACATTCATGGGAGGTACCTGCTCCTTAGAGCTAAACTAGATGGCAGGGATGTCACCATACTGAACACCTATACTGAAAGTCTGGTACATCTGTATTCAGATGACCCAGACTTTTTTCAGTCCCTGCAGGAGGTACTGGTCCCGGAACTGGAGGTACCGCTGCTTTGGTTTGGGGACTTTAATTGTGTCCTAAACCCCATTCTTGACAGTTTCCCACCCCGTGCTGGCACGAAGCCACGGATGACAGCGATACTCCGGGTGGTCATGGGGAATATAGGAGCTCAGGATATCTGGTGCCAGAGACACCTGACGCAGAAGGTATACACCTGTTTTTCCTCCACTCACAATACACACAGTCGCTTGGACAGGGTCTTAATCGCAAACCCAGAGGTCGCCATGTCCCTTGAGGTAACCCATCAGGCACAATTCCTTTCTGATCACTTCCCTGTGGCGTGTGTGGTGAATTGGGGGGCCAGTTATGTCGCCCCCAGACCTGGAGTTTATCAACGGAGATTCTTGTTGACCAGGTGGGGAAGCACCGCATAGAAACTGCCATAGCTGACTAAGTGGACCTTAAATGGGGGGGGGGGGGGCAGGGATCGCTCACTGGCCACGAAATGGGACGCCCTAAAAGCGGTGGTGAGGGGGGCGTGCATGAGCCTAACCTACGGGGTTCGGAAGCAGCTCCAACAAGAGCTACAGGAGGCGGAAAGCAGCCTCTTAGAACTACAGACCTCTGAGGACCACGCCACTAGGGCACGAGAGAAGGAACATAACACTCAAACACGCATCCACGATATCCTGGATAGACTTGATAAATATACCCTCACACAATACAGGTAGCATCTCCATAGGGAGGGAGATAAATCGGGTCGACTTTTGGCCTGGATTCTTCTACGACAGAGGGCCCTGGAAAGGATTGTGGCCCTACGGGGGCCTACAGGGGGCTTGGTCCACTCTTAAGTGGGACTGCTGCGGGTCCTTCGTCTCACCTCCAGCGGGTGTACACTACGGACCCTGCAGTTTCCGAGGTGTCTTATCTCCCTTACCTTCGGGAATAGACCCTGCAGTCTATCCCCAAGTCGGCACAGGAGGACCTTGACATAGCTATAACACTGGGTGAGGTGTGCACCGCCCTGCAGCGTCTGCCGAGAGCCAAGTCCCCGAGAAGTGATGGATTCCCTCCTGAGTTATCAGGCATTCGAGGGTACACTCCCCAGACTCCTATTGCAGGTTTATCTTGAGGCGTTTGAGAGCGGGATTCTCCCGCCGAGTATGATGCTGGGGGAAATATGCATGATCCTGAAGCCGGGGGGGGGGACGGGGACGCCCATGAGCCTTCATCCTATTGACCGATCATGATGATCGATCCGGACGTTAAGATCTTGTGCAAGCTCCTGGCCTCAAGCTTAGCGCTGTACATGACTCACTTCGTCCACGAGGACCAGTGCGGCTTCATACCGGGGCGCAATACGGCTATGAATTTGCAGCGGTTGAATCACATTCTACATGAGTTGCATGGTCGGGAGGAGCAGATGGTGTTAGTGTCTATCGACCTCGCCAAGGCGTTCAACACAGTCGATTGGGGTTATCTCCTCGAGGTCCTCGGTGCTATGGAGCTAGGTCCCAATTTTTGTCGCTGAATTCGCATCTCGTATACGGCCCCTAGTGCCAGGGGGAAACTTGGGGGAGCACGGTCCGAGGAATGGCGGCTGGGACGGGGTACATGCCAAGGGTGTCCCCTCTCGCCGCTACTATTTGCCCTAGCAATAGAGCCCCTCGCTGTTCGGGTCCGAACAGATATGGAGCAGTGGGGTATCAGGGTAGGGGACACTTGCAAAGTTATTTCCCTGAATGCGGACAATGCCTTGTTCTATTTGACAGCTCCCCGGGACGCATTGCTGATACTGCTGCAACGCTTAGACCGGTTTGGGGAGGTGTCGGGGTTACGACTTAACCGCAGTAAGTCCCTGCTCTTTCCAGTGGCGGGTTGAATTCGGTGCCTTTGGGCAACTTACCAAATCTCGGGCTGCGCTGGGAACGGGAGGGGTTCCGTTACTTTGGAATACAGGTGGCTCCGACAGATACGCAGGCGCTAGCCCAGAATGTGGATCTAATAATTGCGTCCTTACAGCAGTCAGTGTCTTTTTAGAACTCTTCACCACTCTCGTTGAGTCGCCAGTCTCCAAGAATGTAATGCTTCCTAGGACGTTATATGTCCTCCACAACTCACTGTGTCCGCCCCCACCACGAGTTTTCAGCACTCTCAATACGCTACTCGCGTCCCTGCTGTGGGAGGGCCGACGCAGTAGGGTAGCTCTTCACACCGTTGTCAGCAGCTACGAGGAGGGGGGCCTTGAAGCTCCACGCTTCGATTATATTATTATGCGGCTCAGTTGCAACATGCGGCCCGCTGGTTTACAGATGCCGATAATTGGGAGACAAGCCTCCTCTCTGGTAGGGTGTATATTCGGACGCTACAGGTCACCCTGATGCAGGGTAGGGGGCGGACACGTCCCTTCCTTATGTTGTGCGACACACGGCCGGTATATGGCAGCGGTTTGTTGAGAGAGTGTGGTAAATAAAATAATTACTCTGTCGGAGTTTCTATACATTAACAAGGATCAGGTATATAATGAGAGGCAGAGTCCGTGGTGTCCGATTCAGGAGGGCTTTATTCAATAACTCGAGTTACTGGAGAATCGGGTTCCATCTCCACTAGGGATCAGGAAGGATCGTCCTCTGAACTTTATTCACAGAGTTCATTATATATAGTTAAAACATACATCGACTTTGATAGAGAAGGCGGAGCGCTCCAGGTGGGGCAAGTGAAAGAGAGAGAAATAAGAGCACATGGGCTTGAAAGAGGGCGTGTAAGAAGGCGTACACGTGGGTGTTCACTTGATGAGTCATAGGTGTGTCATGGGTGGGTGGATACAAAAAGGGGGTCTGCATGAACCTTTACCCTACTTGTTCGCGCAAACTGGTCATGACGTGGAATTGACGTGTAACTGGGGGAAAACTGGGGGGAGCTGACTTTCGTGCTAGTAGAGGAGTCTTGGATGTCAGGACGACCTGCACCTCTGGTACTATCTGATATCTTGAGCTTGGAGGATGTATTGTCTGAAGTGAAAGGTCGCTGGAGCAAAGGCTGCTCATCACTAAATGCTAGTGTGTGCCTATATTTCTTCGTGTATTGCGTGGGGCCATGGGCCTTATATGGATTCGGGTTCTGTAAATCATTTGAATGGAGACAGGAAGGCTAGGCCCTAATCTTCTGCTGGCGGAATATGTTTAACCTTTTCATTAAGCAGGAATGTGTTTCTGTGGAGCAGAGCAGATAACTGTAGGCAAAATACTGTCTTGGCAGGCCAGGCTGGGCACCTCTCAGCTGAGCAGGAAGTATGTGAGAGGTCAGGGATACATAGCTAAACTGCAGCTTTTAGAGTATCAGGAGGCTTGGAGCCTGAATTCGGGTCCTGGCTCGGCTGAGCCATGAAAACGATATTAAAAACGTGTACCACGGAAAGACATTGGCAACATAGGCCTCAGTACAGAATTAATGTTTCTTTCATGTGGGACTGGATAACTGACATGCTAACGTTGGACGCAAATGCAAAAGCGTCATTGCGGCGGCCATAGAGGGAAAATGCATGGATGTCATACACTACACGTTGGGGTACACGCAGGGGACATATTGGCCATATAAAATTTCATTTTCCTCATTCCCTCCTTGTCCCCTACGTTCCCTTCATGAAACATCTATTTGCATAAGACCTTGTATATGCTCATACAGCATCATTTGTTCTTCTTTTCTCTTCTGGATACGTGGATGGGGAATACAGGCAGTGGCACACAAGCCGCAAATCGCTGGGCCACATTGTAGACAAAGACAGCAACTGAACATAATAAGCAGTATTATTCCTAGGAACGTTAATACCATCCAGCCCCATCCTGATATTACACTCCAGAGCCAACTGGACCAGGTCCATGGGTCTTGATGCATCTCATGCGCTATCTTGTGGAGTCTTGTTATTGCTGCATACACGGATGGCGCGTTATTAGGAATAAACACGCAACAACTGGAGCCGATCACTCTACAAGCCCCGCCCCTATCTGCCAAGATGACGTCAAGAACAAGGCGATTCTGAAGAACAACAAGTCTCATCGCAGACTGCTCCTCTGTCAAGTTCGCTAGAGCAGAAGTAGTCTCATTCACTACTGCTTCCAAAGTTCTTGTTAACCTGCGTATAAGTTTACTGTTTTGGACGGGACCTATGAACCAGAAGTACCCTTTAATGAAATCTGTATATTGCTCTCAAGCTGTCTCAGTCTGATCGACAACTGGGGAATCGATCTCCCTCTTGTGTCTAACATGTACTAGTCGGGAATCTCGATGATAGTGGGATGGAGCTAGAAAAACAGGTGGTAGTAGGAACGCTATATAACACGTCCCACCCCAGTCTAAGGGCAGACGCACATAGGCTGTCTGACCGCAAATGAAATAGGAATGGCGGGAAGCTTTGAAATTAGACTTTCCTTTATCATTGAACTCGACTACAGTATTACAATCACTGTGTCCTAAATGCACTGATCCTTTCTTTCTAACGCATAATTCACCTTTCACTGGTAAGACTTATGAACGGTGGACCTGTATTTTTCTCGGACTGGACATTCAGAATCATAAAGTTAAGGGAAACATTTCCTTGGTCGTACACTTTATTTTCTAGATCTGTTCCTTTCCTTTGGGGAAAACCATCTTTGTCTGGGTAACATGCCTTATTCATTACTATATTTAAGTCTCCCCAGGTCCATTCACTCTGGGAATCTGTGAACTTTCTGTCTTGTGACATTAAAGCAAACCATGCTCTGCACGAACCATTGTGCGAGAACGGGAAAGGAAAGAGAGGCAAAACTCCCTTCGTTTTCTGATAAGGTGGGAGTCGGCCACATACCCAGCAATTTGTTACATTGCTGGTCTGATGGGAATAGTGCAACATGCGAATAAAAGTATTGTTGCGCAGTGCTAGTCGGTGTGATAGTTCATGAGGTGGCAGATCACTGAATGTGTGCTCTACAGTATCATTGAAGGAAGAATGTATATTTGAACCAAGAGGAGGAAAAAAAACATGTAGCGTCAAGCTGATACATATGATAGATATACTCAGAAGAAACATAATGATCAGAGTTACTATACATCTGCTGCGTAAGGTCTTGCAGTATTTCTCTTTCTTATCTCTCTGTCTACTACTCGGGTCTACGATCTTATACATGTCAGGAACCTGTCTAACCGATTCACCACAGGGTGGACTTAAACAATTAAACGCTGTCTGACTTACTAGACCGTAATTTTGACCTATACTCCTGTTGCGGAGTTTTTTCTAGCAAAGGGGGTTTTGAGTCACTAGTTTCAGGGCAGTCCTTAGTTTCGATTACAGTTCCGTGTCCATGGAATCTTTTAACGTGCTGGGCATGGATCCAGCCCTTCCTTCCCTCGACCTTGACGGCGGTTCTCGTTGTGAGCAGTACCAACTTCGGTGCTCGCCAGCGGGGCTTGAGAGGACTTGAACGATCAAAGTTCCGCACCAACACGGTATCCCCAGGAACGATAGAGTGTTCCTTAACTTCGGTGTTGTCGGGGAAGGCGGCTGCAACCTGTGAACGACAAGAAAGGAGTGCAGACATCAAGGAAGCCAGGTAATCTGTCAGCATATTACTGTCAACATCGGTAATTCTTTTTGGCATAGGCGTACCCCACATATTCGGCGGTCTACCAAAAACCACCTCGTAAGGGGACAGTCTTGTCCTGGAATGAGCTACCATACGCATGTAAAAGAGGGCAACCGGAAAGGCTACCATCCAATCCACGCCTTTTTCTGCACAGACTTTCGCTAATTTTGTCTTAAGTGTCTGGTTATGTCTCTCAACGAGTCCAGCTGCCTCTGGGTGTCGTACACAATGGAACTTCCACTGGTACCCTAACAGAAGAGATACTTGTTTCATTAATTCAGAGGAGAATGGCTGACCGTTATCTGGGTTCACGACACAGGGCAATCCATAACGTGGAAAAAACTCTCGAACCAACTGCCTGGCAGTGGTTACAGCAGTGTAATCTGGGACTGGGTACGCTTCTGTCTATCTAGATAGTGCACATACAACTAGGACATATTTGTATCCTCGACATCTGTCCATCTGGATATAATCCATCTGGAGGACTTCAAAAGGGTGGTCAGGAGGATGGAATCCACCTTGTTCCACTGGAATGCCTTTGCCTGGATTGAACTGGCAACAGATCATGCAGGTACGTACTTTCTGTTTTGCTGCTGCTCGCAGGTGCTTGTTGAACCAAATATTCTGTAAACTGTCTAGCATAGCCTTCTCTCCTAAGTGTGCGGGACTATGTGCTGTATTTATGATGACTTGAACCATCGAATCAGGAAGAAACCATGTAGCTTTGCCTTTTGTCATCCAGCCCTGGTCAGTCTGGACCCCTCCTTGTTCAGTCCATTTCTTTATCTCGTCTGGAGTGGCATGTGTCTGTATGTCAAGTACATCTTGTGAGGGATCCCTGACTGTCATGCAATTTGTCAGTGATGGCACATCTGTCTTTGTCATGTCCGTTGGAGTCTGGGCTGTATGTTTAGCTGTTCGATCTGCCAGGTCGTTACCCTGGGAAATGGTGTCTGTAACTTTTGAGTGTGCTTTGCATTTCATGATGGCTATGGCTGTGGGCAAATGTATTGCTTCTAATAGAGCCTGAATGAGGGGACCATGCTGGATTCTGGCCCCATGAGGGGTCAGGAAACCTCTCTCTTGCCATAAAACTCCGAAGTCATGAACGACTCCGAAAGCGTACTGTGAATCTGTATATATGTTTACTTTCAAGTTCTTGGCTCGTATGCATGCTTGTGTCAGAGCGATGAGCTCTGCTGCTTGTGCTGACAATGTGTCAATTCGTTGTGTCTATGACTTCAGTATCAGTGGTCACTGCATATGCGGCCACTAACTCTCCTGTGCTTGTTCTCATACATGAACCATCCACATAAAGTGTCAGGTCGGGGTCTGGTAATGCAATGTCTGTCAAGTCTTGTCTTGGCTTCGTCACTGTATTAATTACTTCCACACAGTCATGTGGTGTAGTGTCTGGTGTGCTTGAGGGCAAGAGTGTCGCAGGGTTCAGTATATTCCATCGTCTGATCTCTGTGTGTGGCTGGAATAATGTCAGTTCATATCCTGTCAGTCTCGCTATAGTCAGATGTTGTGTCTGTGTTCTGTTCAAGAGAACTTCCACTGAATGTGGAACCTGTACTGTCAGGGGATGTCCTAACACTATGGAATCACTCTGTCTTATTGCTAGGGCTGTTGCTGCAACTGATTTCAGGCACGCAGGCAGAGCCTGGGCCACTGGATCCAATGTACTAGAAAAATAAGCACACGGCCTGTGTTTCCCTGCTTGATCTTGTGTAAGGACAGATAATGCTGTACCTTCTCGTTCAGTGACAAAAAGCGTAAAAGGCTTGCTGTAACAAGGAGTCGCTAAAACTGGTGCTTGACATAGAGCTTTTTTCAATTCTTCGAATGCAAGTGTATGTTCTTGTGTCCAAGGGAGGACAGTCGAAGACGCTGCCTCCTGTGTTGTTAACTGTATGAGTGGTTTGGCTAGATATGCATACTGGGGAATCCATTGTCTGCAGTAAGAAGTGAGACCAATGAAAGCCGGTACTTCCTTTTGTGTCTTGGGCTGTGAAAGGTTTGCAATTAACTGAATACGGTCTTGTGTCAGCTGTCTACCCCTCTTGGACAGCAAGTGTCCAAGGTACACCACTTGCTGTGCACAGAATTGTAACTTCGAAGGGGACACTTTGTGCCCCTTGTCTGCCAGAAAGTATAAGACTGTCAGTGATGCACGTTCGCAGTCTCGTTATGTTCGTGCTGCGATCAGGATATCGTCCACGTATTGGAGCAGTGCGGTGTTGGCAGGTATGTGAATACTGTCTAGTTGTCTCTTTAATGCTTGACTGTAAATACTAGGACTTTCTGTGAATCCTTGAGGAGCTCTCGTAAATTTGAAGCTGCGTCCATTTAAACAGAATCCGAAAAGGTATTGGCTCTCTGGATGGATTGGGACACTGAAGAAGGCGTTCTTTAGATCAATTACAGTAAAGAACGTTGCCTCGGAATCGATTGCAGTCAATAACGAAGAAATGTCTGGGACCACTGGGTACTGGGGTATTATACATTTGTTCAGTTCTCGAAGGTCAATCACTAGTCTGTAGACTGGTGGTGCATTAGGGTCTGTTCGTTTAAGAATAGGGATGACAGGTGAATTACATACATTTGAGTCAGTTTCTACTACCACTCCTTGTGCAATGAGTTTGTCAACAATTTTCAACAATGCTACTACGGCATCAGGTGGTAACTTGTATTGTCGGATTCGTGGCAGTACTACTCCTGGTTTGAGAGTGACACGGTGTGGTGTAATGTGCATGTAACCTACATCAGTCGGACCTCGTGCCCATAAATACTGTGGTACATTCTGGAGTCTGGGATCAAAATCTTTCAGCACATAATGTCATTTAAAATCACGTAAAAACAATCGCACTCCTTCCGGAGAACAACAAATTACTGCTCCTAGTTCTTTCAATGTCTTTATACCAAGCAAATTCTCTGGACATGACTTAGTAAGTAACAAGTCTGTGGTACGGGACAATGGACAGACTCCTAGGGAAACTGGCTTGGACACTTCGTTAACAATAGGCTTGCCTGAAAATCCCAGGGAAATATTCTGTGAGCCTGAGAAGGGTGCCCCTGGAACCTCGTCATGACTGATGGTAGTTCTGCTCGCCCCCGTGTCAATCAGAAATTTTCTGTCTTGTCCCAATACACGACTATGTACATATGGACCTTCTTGATCTACAGGAACTTCAATAAGGGGCAAGCCAACCTCCCTCTCTAGGCTATTTCATGAGTGCTGTTGATATTCTGGATAGTCTGACTGTGCATACTGGTACATTTGTTGCGTGACATGTTGTGCGGCAGCTATTGGTTGTGGTAAAGCTACTGTCTGTTGTGTGTTCTGTATCGTTTGCGTGTTCGGTGGGGTGCTATTCTGTCTGGGAAGACGCAGCCTTTCTTTTGTTTTGCCTGTAGCTATATTGTGTTTCAGAACAGCACATTCATTTACATAGTGACCTGGTTGCTTGCAATAATTACAGTTCCCTTTAACAGGTGCCGTGCCCTTTTTATGGCCATCAGCTGGTACGGATTGTGCGACTAGCACTTTCATTTTTGTATCTTTCATGCGTCTCTTTTCATGTTCCTGTTCCTCTCTAATTCTGTTCTGATGGTTTTGTAACATTTGCAACATTTGAGAAGGACTGTTTGCTTGCCAAGTACTCTCAACCTTCAGTACTCTATTCTTGATCGGGGTAAATAATTCTCTACTAATTTGCTCACAAAAAGATGTGGATACGATTCACTATTTGGCTTAAGGCCACTATTAATAGTAAAACATTTTTCGAATCTGGAATAAAAATCACTGGTATCCTCGTCTTGTTTCTGTTTACATGCTGAAATAGCATCCCAATCTTCCCTTTTAGTAACCAATAATCTCGGCAGGACCTGTATCAAGAGTTCAGGTAGTTCCTTAGCTTTGTCCCCAAGACCAACACCAGGGAGCCGTGTTCTATCCTCATCTTCCAATTCTGTCCAATTTATCTTTTTCTCTCCCACCTCCCACTCTTTCTCTTTAAGCTTTTTCATAAATGCCAGCAGGCAACAGTACTTTTAATAACTTAATAATGTCAGCGTACGTGTAATCCCCTATGCGGAGAATGTCTTTTAATTCACGTTGGAGCCCCCCTGGATCTTTGTCATGGCAAGGCAGCAACTTTGTCATTTCCAGTATTTCTAATTTTGTCAAGGGTGTGTAAACATATACTCGTTGAAGTTAGGTATTTGTATTTTTGACGGGATGTACCTCCCGTAGGGGGTTCTGTCTGTCTATGTGCAAACTCTTTCTGTCGTGGTGTGGGGCAGGAATCATGTGCGTGGTCAGAAATGTCAAGTACTTATGTCGTTGGTCTAGAATGACATTAATTAATTCGGTACCTAGGCCTAACCATCTCTCTAGGAGGATATCATCCAGTAGTTTATACAAGGGACCGGGATCAGAACGTTGACTCTCGTACAACGTGATCAGATGTTGAACCATGTAGATACCAGCCAAACGCTGTTCTACCGGGGGAAGGCTCAAAAAGGTCTGAGCCACTACGTCACTATTATATATGTTAGAATTGGTCACCCATTGGACGGCTGACCGGGCTAGTTCCTGTTCGTGTATAGTGTGGTGTCTACTGCCCCCTACTCGTCTTTTCAATGCATTCTTGGTAGCTTGGAATAGGTGTTCGAGAGAATATCTTTCTGGTATGGGAGGTCCATGTTTGCTGTAGTCGATGCACTTGGGTCTGTCAAACTGTCTTGCTCTACCTACGTAATTCATTTTATCCATTTCTTCTGTTTCGGTCTCAGCATCATCAGATGCTAAGTCGTCCTCTTTCTCGTCTGACTCTTTCCTGTGTAAGTTTAGAATTTCTTTTCGTATTTTCCTATACATGCATTCTATCTTTGACATTGTATCATGTTTACAGGCAGTTATGTTGTCACTCCAATCAATCATACCTCTAGTTACTGTTTTACCTGGCTGGTCTTGTTCCCTGATCAGACAATTAATCAAAAAACGTAAAAGTGCGCGTTGAACCTCCACCTTTTGTTGTGACATGGCCTCATGTATACTCTCGGGTCCCTCCCCCGTTCTAATGAAATGGTAGATTCTATCTAAATTGTCTTTCATGCCTGGTAATGTGATCAAATACTCTACAACACGTCTTAATCGTAGTGAATACATGAGCGTTGGACCCACACCTGGGACTGGATCGTATATACAGTGTGAAATCGTTACATTATGCTTATAGGGTGATGCCGTCATCTGCGGCGTTCGTTGCAATGCTAGTTCTTGGAGTGCTCGTGTTGGTGGTGGTGTTTGCGGCGTGTTTGTCGTCCCCCCTCCTCCTGCCCCTTGTCCTAAATCGTCTTTCACCGTCGTTGGCGGAAGCAGTTGTGCATGCTGATCCTGTGACGTGATCGGAGGGAGAAAAGGATTGTGAGGATTGTTGCCAGGGGGAGGGGGAAAACCTCCATTAACATACTCTGGAGCGGGCTCCTCTAAATAGGAGGAAAGGAAAATCTCCGCGGCTGTCTGTTTATGACTACGTACTTTAGTCGGGATCAGTGGTGGCGGCAAATTACTAGGTACTTCCGGGGTCTCTTTAGCTAGTCCTTCAGCGAGTACGGGATACATGCCTCTAATAAGGGCATTTCTTTCTCTATCTGCTTGTTCTGCCTTGACCCGTTTCCCTTCTTCCTTTAGTTCTTTTTCTCTAGCTTTATCTGCTGCTTCTTTACTTCTCTCTGCTTTGTGAAATTCTTTCTCTGTTCTCCTATGTGCTTCTTTACGCCATAACTCAATGGCATCTTTTTGGGACTGTCTAGCTTTCTTTTTCCATAGTGCTTCCTCTACTCTCATAATACAATCAGCATCCCATGTCCCTGAGGCAGGCCATCTATATTTCTCTTCCAGATCCTTCGTGTAATCTACCCATAAGTCTAAGAACAGTATGGCATCTAGCCCATGCTTTTGGTACATGAAATGGCCAGGGGTGTCTCTAGGCGGGACAGGGACTGCCTCTTCGAGTATCCCTTTCCTGGTCCCTATCTGACGTAATTTCGAAAACAGTGGCATGTTGGAACTAACTCTTATAAAAACACAATATACACAAGAATAGACTGGAAACAACCATTCACACAACAACACTAAAACATTAAAAACAGATACGTTCTAACTGGTACATAGAAAAAGAAACATGATCCTGAAAAACTGTTTACTTTATGTACTGCAAAACAGCACAACCATACCGGTCTCGTAAAGAGACACGTCTTTACCGTGTCTGTGTACCCAGACACGTCTTTACCGGGCTCAAATAAATGAAACCCGTCTCTATGCGTTCCCAATAACGGTACTCACCGGGAAGCAGAACTGAAGGCCTCGGAAACTCGATACTGCTACTGGTACTGCTGCTGCGCATGCGCCTCGGAACAGGTGGGCTTCGGGATACCTCGGACCTTGCTCTCTCGGCTTGGGCTCTGGTTGGGATGGTCCGCGAACCTCACCGCCTCGTGTGGATGCCTGGTCGCAGTCTCCGTATCCTCCGTGGGCCTGAGGGAGTAGGCAGGAAGTCCCGCTGTTGTGTACACTTGAAGTCCGTCACGGCTGTAGAAGGGGACTGGTCCCTATTCGGGCGCCAGATTAATGTGGTAAATAAAATAATTACCCTGTCGGAGTTTCTATACATTAACAAGGATCAGGTATATAATGAGAGGCAGAGTCCGTGGTGTCCGATTCAGGAGGGCTTTATTCAATAACTCGAGTTACTGGAGAATCGGGTTCCATCTCCACTAGGGATCAGGAAGGATCGTCATCTGAACTTTATTCACAGAGTTCATTATATATAGTTAAAACATACATTGACTTTGATAGAGAAGGCGGAGCGCTCCAGGTGGAGCAAGTGAAAGAGAGAGATAAGAGCACATGGGCGTGAAAGAGGGCGTGTAAGAAGGCGTACACGTGGGTGTTCACTTGATGAGTCATAGGTGTGTCATGGGTGGGTGGATACAAAAAGGGGGTCTGCATGAACCTTTACCCTACTTGTTCGCGCAAACTGGTCATGACGTGGAATTGACGTGTAACTGGGGGAAAACTGGGGGGAGCTGACTTTCGTGCTAGTAGAGGAGTCTTGGATGTCAGGACGACCTGCACCTCTGGTACTATCTGATATCTTGAGCTTGGAGGATGTATTGTCTGAAGTGAAAGGTCGCTGGAGCAAAGGCTGCTCATCACTAAATGCTAGTGTGTGCCTATATTTCTTCGTGTATTGCGTGGGGCCATGGGCCTTCTATGAATTTGTGTTCTGTAAATCACTTGAATGGAGACAGGAAGGCTAGGCCCTAATCTTCTGCTGGCGGAATATGTTTAACCTTTTCATTAAGCAGGAATGTGTTTCTGTGGAGCAGAGCAGATAACTGTAGGCAAAATACTGTCTTGGCAGGCCAGGCTGGGCACCTCTCGGCTGAGCAGGAAGTATGTGAGAGGTCAGGGATACATAGCTAAACTGCAGCTTTCAGAGTATCAGGAGGCTTGGAGCCTGAATTCGGGTCCTGGCTCGACTGAGCCATGAAAACGACATTAAAAACGTGTACCATGGAAAGACATTGGCAACATAGGCCTCAGTACAGAATTAACGTTTCTTTCATGTGGGACTGGATAACTGACATGCTAACGTTGGACGCAAATGCAAAAGCGTCATTGTGGCGGCCATAGAGGGAAAATGCATGGATGTCATGCACATACACTACACGTCGGGGTACACGCAGGGGACATATTGGCCATATAAAATTTCATTTTCCTCAAGAGTCTTTCGGAGGGCACCCTTTCAAAGGGAGCTCCCGATCTGGATACTGGCCCCTTCATCAACATGGGGCAGTACATGTCCTTTCACTCCTGGAGGGAAGATGGTTGCGAAGTTCTGGCTGACCTTTGCCCTAACGAGAACTTCCTTACTTACAAGCAGGCAGAAGAGGCCTTTGGCCTTGGACGGGGACAATATCTACACTCCCAGGGACTCCATAATGTGGTGAAGGTGACCTGGCCCCAGTACCCAGACGCTCCACCACTGACCCACACCTTAGACATCCTCCTTTCCTGTGGCAAGGGGCGTAAAATGATTTCTCTCCTCTATAAGGCCATGAAACAGGATTCAACCCCACCGGTGCCACCGTCCCGGGCTGCCTGGGAGGCGGATCTCGGCACTCCACTGGAACAGAGACAATGGATGTGCATAGGTTCCCTCACGTGCAAGGTCTCATGCAACTCAAGGTTTAAACTGATGCACTTCAATTTTTTACACCGCACCTACCTAACCCCAGTATCTCTGAGGCTTATCTCTGGGGATAGAGGTGACAGATGCCCTAGATGTAACGCTGAGAAAGCGGGCTTCCTCCTCTTAGCCTGGGACTGCCCTTTGGTTAGGCAATTCTGAGTGGGGGTGGTGGAGCGAATAGTTGCAACTACAGGCCTTCGGATGGCACTCGAACCCCTGCATTGTCTGCTTACGCTAGTCCGGAAACCCAAGAAAAAGAAACTTTCAGATAAATTCCTACAATTAATGTTGGTACTAGGCAGGTGCAGGGTGACGATAAATTGGATGGGGCAGAGGGTCCTGGAGGTGCCCACTTGGTTAAGAGATGGATGGGAGTGGTCCCTGGCTGAGGAAACTCGCATGCAACTCACTCGGAGGGATGAGACGCTGCAGGATGATGTAAGGGCCTGGCGCATTATGTGTGCGTCGGGGCTGGCAGAGGAGGAGCTCTCCTCACACGGCACAACTGACAGTGGGTTGGACACGCCCGTTGGATCTGGGTCTGACAGGGAGAGAGGGGGTGGACCCCAGTGATGTTTTACCACCTGCATCAGCGCCATGCCTGGTTCCTTCTTCAAGGTGCTTTAATTGTATGCTATTGTATCCCTTCCCCATGAGTCCGTTCCCTCCCTGATGCCGCCTGTAGTCATAAGTGCCACTAATGAGGTCGAAGCTCTGCTTGCATACACTGATTTGATGCCAGTTGTGTGTTATTGTTTATGATGTATAAACTGAAAAATAAATAATTTTTTAAAAAGTTCAATCACAAGGCATGAAGTCATGAGATTCGGCGGCAGTACACGCCCCTCCAACTGGCAGACGAAGTCCAGCTTAAGAGGAAGACAGTGGAGAACAGAATAAGGATCTTAGGAGGTTTACAAACCACAAGGTTCTTGATCATACGCAGTGATGACAATGGTTTGGGTCTGGTCCTAGAGAATCTTTCCCAGAACCCAATGAATCAAGGGTATAGGAGGAAACACTTTGTGACATGGAAAATTCGACCACAAGCCAAACCCATCCTCCACGGCTCCCCGTAAGGTACCCTGGAGGACACAGAACTCTGGGTAATGAGTGTTCACAAAATTTGCAAAGATATTCTGCACCATCTCTGGGTGAAGACGCCACTCGTGAACGGTAACATGACACCAACTAAGAGGGATGTAAAGACAGCAAGCCATATGGATGAGAACGAGCTAGATACCATTCCCTGAGCCTCAGCGTCTCTTAACGAAGACGGTGAGACACCCACTTCTCAGTTCAGGTACCAAACTGTGGTTGTATTGTCCATCAAGATGTGAATGGACTTACTGCAAAGGGAAGGGAATAATTGAATTGCCCACAATTCAAGCAGGTTGATTTGAAGAACTAGCTATTCTAAAGACCAAACTCCGCTGATCTACAGTTCCTCCAGATACGTGCTCCACCTCACGATGGAAGCATCCACCCATGTGGTCACCTTCAGAGGGTGATGGAGGAGTAGTTTCTGTCCTGTAACTCCAGTTCTGTAGTAGGGGTATCTCTGTTATAGTCATAATCTAGTGAATAGTCCCGCCCATGTGCGCGGACCCCGGAGCAATCAAAAATAATCTCTTAAACTGTCAAAACATGCAGACCTGCATAGACACTTAAGAGAGAATTTAAAGACAGATAATGCAGCCTATATCCACAGGCTACACTGTCCAATACTTCAACTGGAAATTCCACCAAAAACCACAACAGCACAGCCTGTCCAGGGTTTTCCACAGAGAAAAACCTTGCTTTTAACAGCAAAACCCTCTGGAATGATAGAGAGGAAGGAGTGGACAGACAAGCCCCATAGGCTGCCATTATGTGGCTCAAAACAGGATACTGTGCCTTTAAGAGAACTTTCCAGAAGCCTCACAGTATCCCAGAATGCAGTGCAGGTCCCTTTCACCTTCAGTTCTTTTTGAAGGCGTAACACGCCAGACCTGTAGCATTCCTTACATGAATATCTCTCTCCACCGGGGAGGAGGGCGGGCGCTTATGACTATAACAGATACCCCTACTACAGAACTGGAGTTACAGGACAGAAACTACTCCTTCTGTAGTAGGGGATCTCTGTGTATAGTCATAATCTAGTGAATAGAATGGCAAGCCCATCCCCACACCAAAGCGGCGGTGGAGAAACGAGAAATAACACCACTATTGTGCGAACAAATTTCGCAGCAAAGCCTGCCCAACCTGAGCATCTGCCCTGGTATCAGTGTCCAGACAGTAATGCCTAGCCAAGGTATGGACCGACTTCCAAGTGGCGGCCTTGCAGATTACTGCAATCGGAACATTAAGTAGCAAAGCAGTCGTGGCAGCTTTGCCCCTGGTGGAATGAGCCTTAGGTTTACCTCCTAAGGTCGTATTAGTCTTTTGGTAACACAATTGTGTACAGGACACAATCCACCTAGAGATGGACTGTTTTGAGGTAGCAAGACCGGTCCAGACTGATCCATAATTGACAAACAATTGATCTGAACCACGAATATCTCTGGTTTAAGCCAGATAAAATTCCAACACCCTCCTAACATCCAGGGAATGGAGAGACCTTTCCGCTGGAGACGAAGGATTCTGAACAAACGTAGGCAAAGTTATTGTCTGGTGGACATGAAAACCAGAAATAACCTTTGGAAGAAATTTAGGGTGAGTATGCGTAACAACCTTAGCAGCATGAAATACAGTACAAGGTTCTTGGCAACACAACGCCTAAATATCACTCCCCCTGCGGGCCGATGTGATGGCCACGAGGAACGCTGCCTTCCAGGACAGATGCTGCAACAAAGCCCTATGAAAACGTTCAAAAGGCTCCTACATCAATCTGGACAGCACCACATTCAATTCCCATGAAGGCGAAGGAAGCCAGACAGGCGGGAATGCTTTCTTCCAGCCTTCCAAAAAATCTTTGATCACAGGGATCCGGAAGAAGGAAGTCTGAATGGCATTTCCTGTAGGCAGTCAGCGCAGCAAGATGAACCGTACTGGATTAGACATTAAGGGCCGACTGCGCCAGGCGTAGAACATACGGAAGGATGACATCTTCCTTACACGTCGTCAGGTCATGGTCCTTGTACTTGCACCAGATGCAAAAACCTCTTCCACTTGTAAGCAGAAGAAGTCCTAGTGGAAGGATGCTTAGCCTCCTTCAGTATGTCCATACAAACTTCTGGTAGATTCAAATGGCCATATTACACTATCTCAGGAGCCATGCAGCCAAACTCAAAGACGAGAGCTTGGGGTGCAACATCCGCCCCCTGAACTTTGTGAGAAGGACCGGCCTGCAAGGCCTCCGTATGAGAGGACGGAGAGACCGGTGAAGCAGGTCCGTGAACCACCACTGTCTGGGCCATTCCGGGGCAATCAGGATCATCCGTGCCCTGGACTGGGACCGCTTGATGAACACCGCCGGAATCAAGGGAAAGGGTGGAAAAGCGTACAGAAAGCTGCTCGACCAGTTAATCCAGAACGCATTCCCCAGCTTCCCCACAGGCAGTACCTGGAGGAGAAGTCTCGGCATTTGCCGAAGACTTCTCCTAGTACTTCGTGGTTTTCCTGAATCAGTCTGCTCAGCACGTCTGCCTGAACATTCTGCACACCTGGCAGATGGGTAGCCGTCAGTCAGTCCTCTGGATACAAACCAGCGCCAGATCGCCCGCGCCTCCTGCGACAGAGTGCGCGATCTCGAACCCCCCTGCATGTTGAGGTAATACATTGTGGTCATATTGTCCGTCTGTACAAGCAGCGAGTTGGTCTGGAAGGACGCAAGAAACGCCTTCAGTGCCAAGTGAACAGCTCTGATTTCCCGGAAAATGATGTGATACGTGGACTCTATCGGGGACCACGTTCCTTGTATCTGCAAGTCTCCGGAAAGCGCCACCCCAGCCGTGGGGAGACGCCTCCGCCACGACAGTCTGTGTGGAAATGTCCTTGTGAAAGGGAACCCCTCTTAGGAGATTCTCCGCTGAACACTACCCCTTCAGAGACTGAAGAGCACGCAGAGACAGTCGTATCTTGTCGCCCAAAGATCCTTTCCTCTAATCCCACTGATCCTCCAAGCACTCCTGCAAAGGTCTCATGAGCAGCCGTGCGTGTGGCGTGAGGAATATACAAGAGGCCATCGACTACAGTAGAGAAGACACCGTCTCCACTGCCGTAGATGGGGCGGTCACATGAGCCTGAGCCTTCCTAAGGGGAGATAATCGACTCTCCTCCGAAGGAGACACGCTTGCTGACAGCGTATTGACGAAGGCTCCCAAGTACTGTATGCACTGGACCGGAATGGGGACAGACTTGGACATGTTGATGTGCAACCCCAGCTCGTTCAAGAGAACGCACGTCCTCTGGAAGTGCGTCTGAGTTTCCGAGAAGGAGGAGGCCTTGATCAACCAATCGTCCAGGCACGGTTAGAGAAGCCACCTCATTTTTCCTCAGGCGTGCAGCCACCACTGCCATGCACTTCGAGAATGGTCTGGGCGCAGACTTCAGCCCGACTGGCAGTACAGTGTACTGATGATGATGGGCGCCGACTTGGAATCGCAGGAACTTCCTGTGTGCAATGAGCACATGGGAGTATGCATCCTGTAGAACTATGGCACCAAGCCAATCTCCCTGTTGTAGCTGAGTATAAACCTGATGCAACGACAGCATGCAAAATTCCTCTACTGCGAATCCACTTGTTTGCTTGTCGCAAATCCAGAATGGGCCTGAACTCGTTCCTGCCCTTCTTGCGAACCAGAAAGAACCGGGAGTACAGACCTCTCCCCCTTTGAGACAGAGGTACGTCCTCTATCGCCCTTGTCCTAAACAGGATAACGGCCTCTGCTCAGAGCTCGTGCAGCTGAAACCGCGAGCCGACCGGAGGAAGTGCTGGAGGAGGGCCGATGAACCGAAGACTGACTTAGACCCAGCCGGCCTTTGTTCGCCGAGGAGCAACAAGCTCTCCCGCGTATGCGCACAATATACTTGTAAAGCATTAAATTGCGGCCCCGGGACCACCGGCAAATCCTGCGAGGACAAACGCCGCTAGAAAAGGCAGAAGGCCTCAGGCCGTTCTCCATGCCCCAAACCTACAGCCGTCCAAAATTCTCCGATTCAGACTTCATGCGAGCCACTCACTACTCTCATGGCAGCCCAAGGGTTGCCAAAAGAACGGGAGAGTAGAAGCGCACTGCTGAGCCGCAGGCTGCAGAGACGTCAGGCGAATAAAAATATGGCAACGTAGGACAAACCCACAATACCTGGCGGTCGGCAGGAGAGAAAAACTCCGCTTCGACACCGATGCCTAGATCCCAAACTATCAGGCCCATTAGACCACCTCTTGTAAGGCTTCCCTCCTGTCTCTCGGCAGAGGAACCACAAATCGGTGAAGAAAACCCCCCCACAGAGGGATCTCACAACAACGGTCCAACAACAGCGGGCCACAGCGCAAGGTCTACATGCCGCCACCCCTGCGACCAAGTCAGGAGCACGGTCGGAGCCAGAACCTCCTGTCAGGCGGTAGTGGACGAAAGGTAAGTCCCGCCAACCAGTAAAGAGTCGGGGAGGGACTCCCCGTACTCATGGCAGACGCATCCCTGGCATCAAGGCACGGAGGTTCGCAGACTGAGAGGCAAAAGGCCCCTGGGGTGGTGGGCGGAAGAGGGAACCGAGAGGATTCTGAAACATCCCCGGAGGTCTCACCAGTAGTGGTTGAGCAGGAGGCGACCTAGCAGATGTGCAGGCATGCAAGTACTCAAAACTAAGCAAAAGGACAAACGTCCCTCGCTTACACGTGGTGAGTAACCACAAACTTCCCATCAGAAGGGTTCCTCGACGCTGATCAACTGCCCTGCGTCGTGAGTGGAAGGTGCCGGGAACACAAAGTCCCCTCCTACGACGGGAGGCTCACCAAGGAGCGAGGCCTGGAACAAGACCCAGGCGTCAAGAGCCGGCAGTACTCTGCAGCTGTAACCCATGACGCCGACCTCACTACGACGTCACCATCACTAAGACAGTGACTGTCTCTACGACAACCAACACTCAGACGTCAAAATCCAAGTGTCAAACACGGAGATGCCGAGCCATCCCCAACGGTGACGTCCGGACCCAAAGGAAGAGAGCAGAGCAAGTGACCAATGCCCCAAAAGGAGCATCACTGCTCCATGACGTCGAGCCTCACCGCTCCATGACGTCTAGCCTCACTGTCCCATGACGTCGAGCATCCCTGCCCCATGACGTCGAGCATCACCGCTCCATGACGTCGAGCATCACCGCTCCATGACGTCGAGCATCACCGCTCCATGACGTCGAGCATCACCGCTCCATGACGTCGAGCATCACCGCTCCATGACGTCGGGGAACCCCATCCATGACGTCGAGACACTCCATGACGTCGAGACACTCCATGACGTCGAGGCACTCCATGACGTCGAGGCACTCCATGACGTCGAGGCACTCCATGACGTCGAGGCACTCCATGACGTCGAGGCACTCCATGACGCCGAGGCACTCCATGACGCCGAGGCACTCCATGACGTCGACGCCGAGGCACTCCATGACGTCGACGCCGAGGCACTCCATGACGTCGACGTCGAGGCACTCCATGACGTCGACGTCGAGGCACTCCATGACGTCGCAATCGAGGCACTCCATGACGTCGACGTCAAGGCCCTTCATGACGTCGAGGCACTTCATGACGTCGACGTCGAGGCACTCCATGGAGTCGAGGCACTCCATGACGTCAAGGCCCTTCATGACGTCGACGTCAAGGCCCTTCATGACGTCGAAGACACTCCATGACGTCGACGTCGAGGCACTCCATGACGTCGACGTCGAGGCGCTCCATGACGTCGACGTCGAGGCGCTCCATGACGTCGAGGCACTCCATGACGTCGAGGCCCTTCATGACGTCGACGTCAAGGCCCTTCATGACGTCGAAGACACTTCCTGACGTCGATGTCGAGGCACTTCATGACGTCGACGTCGAGGCACTTCATGACGTCGACGTCGAGGCACTCCACGGAGTCGAGGCACTCCATGACGTCAAGGCCCTTCATGACGTCGACGTCAAGGCCCTTCATGACGTCGAAGACCCTTCATGACGTCGAAGACACTTCATGACGTCGACGTCGAGGCACTCCATGACGTCGACGTTGAGGCACTCCATGACGTCCAGGCACTCCACGACGGCCCCGACGCCGACTGGAACCGCGTCATAGCTCAGACGTGCCCTTACTTGGGATAACCCCAGAGATTACAGCATGGGACTCGGTAGAGGACCTATCCTCACCTCAGCCAGAGGCTGAAGATGCCTTCAAACTCCTCTGTTTGAAACCTGGAAGCCGAAGCCCCCTAGAAAAGAAGGTACAGAGAAGACAGGTGTCCAAAGACACAGGCAAGCACAGAGTACAAACCCTGTGAGCTTCAGCTTCGGCCTTCAGTTCAGCTGCAGACAAGCACATGTCAGACTAGAAATAGTCTAAAGACAAGAAGACTGCAGAAATTCTGTCAAAAAAACACAGCAGAATGCAGATAAAGGCCAAAGAAGTCGAGTGAAGCTACAAAAATCCAAAAATATCACAAAAATAGAATAGAAAAAGCTCAGAAAAGAAGAGCTAATGCTCCAGGGTCCTGCAGGCAGGAGCCGGAAAAAAGAACTGAAGGGGAAAGGGACCTGCACTGCATTCTGGGATACTGTGAGGCTTCTGGAAAGTTCTCTTAAAGGCACAGTATCCTGTTTTGAGCCACATAATGGCAGCCTATGGGGCTTGTCTGTCCACTCCTTCCTCTCTATCATTCCAGAGGGTTTTGCTGTTAAAAGCAAGGTTTTTCTCTGTGGAAAACCCTGGACAGGCTGTGCTGTTGTGGTTTTTGGTGGAATTTCCAGTTGAAGTATTGGACAGTGTAGCCTGTGGATATAGGCTGCATTATCTGTCTTTAAATTCTCTCTTAAGTGTCTATGCAGGTCTGCATGTTTTGACAGCTTAAGAGATTATTTTTGATTGCTCCGGGGTCTGCGCACATGGGCGGGACTATTCACTAGATTATGACTATACACAGAGATCCCCTACTACAGAAAGGACGTTCACTGAGAAATATGCTCCTCCACCAACAATAACTAGCAGAGAGAAACCAAAAAGGCAGCTCCAATGAATCTAATCTTAATAGAACAGAAGCTAGACTAATTGAGAGATATAGCATAGTAACACAGGCCTCAATGATGCCGAAGAAATGTGGTCACTGGTTTAATTTTCCAGAACAAGTAGGCTTAGACACCCCCCTCCCCCCATACCACCCCACCCCACCCAACCCCACCCGCCCCCATTTCAACTCTGGGGTCGGTAAACAGCAAATACTTCTGCTCATGTGTCTCTTGATTTACCCATTTACAGGTAGATTCATCAAGCCAAATTTTTTTTTTTAGCCACAGCGTGTAGCGCTGGTGGAATTTAAATTGATAGTATGGTCAGAGGCCTGCCTTCCCACTGCCCATGCACCGCCGCAAAGCGGCCTTGATCATCTGTTTTAGTGTGTTTAAGTTTAAATGGGGATGATTTCCGTAAAAGTATACCAGTTCCGCGAGATCCAGAAGTGAAGTCTGAGTGTACCACCATGTAATAGCCTCGTCTATCTAAAGTCTGACATGCCGCGCCCACCAGGTGCGTCTCCTGCAGGAGAACCAACGCTGGACCTAGTTTCTTTATGCTCTGTATAACCAGTCCCCTCTTAATTTTGTCACCCAGGTCCCTCACATTCCATGACATGATCTGTAAAGGTGCTACTTGTGTATCCTGGATGCCTGCACCTAATGTTTTATCCTGAGTAACGTGAGTCATATTCATTCAGAATACTAGTACATGAGAGTGATTCGGACGATAGGGCGCTTGGCCTACCCCTCAGCCACACCACCAGCGTGTTACCGCCGCCAATTCCCTCTGCCACACATTGAGTAAACAATTCAATAAACAATTCCCTTATTCGAGGAAATAACGAAATAGAAACATGCCCCCCCTGTAACTTCCCCCTGCCTGCCTCCCTGCTATACGGACATTGAACCGCCCGCCTCCCCAACTTAGCAGAGTGCCTAACCCATCCCACACACACAATATTTGCTTGTTGGGGTGAGGAACCCCCCCGAAGTCGGCGGCCTCTCATACCCTCATCGGAGTCCCCAAGCCCAGAGTCCTGTGGCAGTCTCCTCCGCAGATACCATGCCCATCAAAGAGCAGTTAAGTACTGGGTAATCATTGTCCTGCTCCAGTGTCGTCGGTTAGATCGTCTCTCGTCGGTGAGCGCTCCTCTTCTGCATGCCCTGACATCTGTGAACTCGAGCTGCCGCCGGGTCGCTGATCCCGCTGTCCTCTATTCGAGCGGCGAGGCGGATTGTCTTGAGTCCATCTCTCCAACCAGTCTCGGGCCATGTCCGTTGTATCAAAAAAACAGGTTTTATTGTCTGCTACTACCCGCAACCTAGCTGGGAATAATATTGAATATGGAAGTTCTCTCGCCCTTAACTCTTTCTTTATGTGTAGAAAAGTTCTCCGGCGACGGGCAACTTCTGCTGTATAATCCGGGAAGGCGGCCAGCGTAGAGCTCTGAATTTTGAAGGGAGGGGACACCCTCGCTGCCTGGAGGATTGCGTCCCTATCACGGAAGTTGAAGAGCCTCGCTAATATGGGTCTTGGCGCTGCGCCCGGTTTTGGCCGTCCTCCCGGAACTCTGTGTGCCCTTTCGACTAAGAAAAAGGTGGACAGGCCCTTGGGCTGGAGTTTTGTTTTGATGAGATCTTCCACGTACAGTTCTGTCGCTCTGGTTGTTTCAGACTCCGGAACTCCAAGAATTCGAACGTTGTTCCTCCTCGAGCGTCCTTCCTGGTCGTCCAATTTGTCTCTCGGGGATTTGTTCTCAGCCGTCACCCGCTCCATTGCTGTCTGCAACTCCGACACGTCTTCCACTAACGATTTTGCCACCACCTCAAGTGATTTTACGCGTTCGGACATTTTGTGGAAGTCGGCTCGTATCAAGGTGACTTCAGTGGATATCGAACCCACAGTGGCCTGTACTTGTGTCAGCGCTTCCATAACGTCTTCTAAAGTTACTTTTTTACCCCCATGTCCGTCTGCCTGTTTTCCTGTGGATGTCCTCGATTTGGCATGAGGCGAGCCAGTCTTATCGTAAGCGAATTTGTCGAGGCGATTCTGCGTCGCGTTGCCCCTCGTGCCTTTGCCCGCCATGTTACCTTGTACGGAGTCTCTCTACCACGGGAGTGGTCGGTCGGTCTCAGGGAGGGGGCAGGGGGGGGGGCGATTAAGAGACGAGGGGTAGGGATCTCTCCAATCTTATGTGGGCACTGGTTAGATTGTCCCACTCTTGTGTGCGCATTTATACGTGTAGCCGGTGGTGATCGCCACACAACGTACTTTACAGTGCACAGGTGTACTGTCTTTTCTCACTCATGAAGCCCCTCGCTTTCTTGCTGCTCTGGGCGTTCCAGACGGATTGTCCCACCTATGGCAGTCTTTACACCACTGGCAATCTCCTCTCACTTACTTAGGGAGACCCTGTTCCTTCTGGTGTCACAGCCGTATCTCGCCGTCGATTTAGTGCTGCGCTTTATGCCGCCGTGGCCTCCCGCTGCTCCATCGCCATGAGGGCACCCCTGAAGTGCAAGGATGTATGCGTACGGGCCAGAATTATTGTGCTTTAATGACCCGTCACTGGCCCGCTATGCTGACCTCGCCCCGTCTGGATTATCGGGCTCCACGCTGTATTATTTCTGGGGCTGCCAGTGATGTCGGCCGTGGCATCGGTGCTGGTACGTTTCTCCCGGTGCCTGTAGCGTCACTTACGCGCTGTCCATTGTTCGCGCTCTAGGTACCTGCTGCCTGGTGTCGCCTCGCTCTCTCCCCTCGCCGTCTGCTCCGCCTCTTTCGTTTATGCAGCGCTGAAATCTTTTGTGGCTGCAGCACCTGATTCTGCCGACCCTCTCCTCCGTTGCAGCCTCCGTGAGGCGCGGTCAGGGAACTTCAGGTGGACTCCTGTGTGAACTTCCGCCCGTCCGCACTGGGCACTACAGTTCGGGGCTCACCGATGCAGTGTAGGCCACAATTAGACGCTCCTCGTATTGCTCGTTCCCGGTCACGGATTAGTACCGGGTCTTCTGCAATTGGTTCCGCCCGGCTCCGGGGACCACCCTCCGAGGATCGAAAATGAACGGATTACTGTTCGGATTGTCGGAGAAAGCCGCCTTACTCGCGGAGCTCTCCCTCTACGCTGCCGCCATGTTCGGCTGCAAGCCACGCCCCGCGAGCGCTATTTTTGCATTTGGGATTCATCATCGCAAATGCAAAAATCGCAATTCTAGAAATCACTAAATTGCGATTAATTGCATTTAAGGAATCTCAATTTGAGTTTCCTTAAATGCAATTCATGAACCATTTAAAAATTGCGAATTCGCAATCTGGGGCCGCTATTTACCGCGAAGTCTAACAACGTGGTAAATAGCAAAAACTTAGAAAAATGCACTTGAGTGCATTTTTCTAAGTTGTATGTTACACACACACACATGTCCTTTGGACATGTGTGTGCGCAACACTAGTGTACATTACCATTTCAGGGGTGCTACAGGGTGTCCTTTGGACACCCTGGCACCCTTGAAATTGCTTCCTTATTTGCGATTCGCTAATTTCTAATCGCAAATAACTCCCCATTCATTCCCATGGGCCATTCCTATGGGAATAGCCCACAGAGAATTCTTCCTTTTCGGCTTATACCCCGGTCTTCTGGGCCGGCCTTTCGGCAGCATCCCGCGACACTCTGGGCACCTTTCGATCTCCCTGAGAGTTCTTAGTTTCCCGTTACTTATACGGCAACTCTGTTTTTTAACATATCTCGTGCTCTGGAACGCCCCAGGTGATCGTTCCTTAATTAGCTCAGGATCTCCAGCATTCTTTATAGTCATATAGCAAAACCTTTACATAACATATCATGCCCTGAAACGCTTCAGGTGTGTTTTCCTTTATTAATTCAGGACCTTCAGCATCCCTCTCTCTCTCTCTCCTTCTACAGGACTTCCTGAGTCTGACTTGGGACCCACACAGCATCCAGGCAGTCCACAAACCGACTCCATTACGACCTCCCCTGGGCCAGGTGAGGCGCCCTAACTTTTGCTTCAACTATGCCCAGACTTACCCTGCTACTGCACCTACATTAGAGGCTACTTCCTAATCCAGCTCACCTATCTGCATGCGGACGCTGTATGAGTCGCTCGAGAGGTGACTTAACATTTTTACTGTCCACATCAGTCTCGCTTTAATTTTTGCGCTGCATGCATAAGCTCCCCTCTAGCATGCTGCAGGAGATAACCACAATTTTTTACCTAGGCACAAGTATTAAGTCATTTGCACAAAAGTATACATGGCACAATGGAACGCATGGTGCATTTCAGGGGCAGACAACGATCACCTTCAAGTACATATGGTTTTAAAGCTCTTCAAACTCTATAACAAATTGGGGTTGCGCAGCTTCAAGAAGTTCACTGAATCAATGAGAGTAGGAAAATAACTTATTTATTATAATCTCATAAAAGGTAAATTGGTTTTCACACAGTCCAGACAACGCATTTCATCCACATAGCGGGAACTTCTTCGGGGCAAGCAAAAAGTGTCCCACATCTGAGTACACTTATGGTGCAAATATGTCCGTAACCATAGATACAGTATGCAGCTGTCGAAATCAGTGAACCTTCAAAATAACCAGTAAGCTCCTGTCTAAACCTGAATGGAAAAGAAGCAACGTCCATTAATTATATGTGAAGAGGAAGTCTGTTAATGGTGGAAAGACCCCGCCTCAACAAATCAGCGTCTGAGTATAGGACCTAAATGTGGTTGTCACCAACTTCAAATCCAATTCTGGTTGCAAAGGAAGGACGGGATCCAGCCGTAATATGGTGGTCCCACCCAAGGATAAGTCCATAATTGCTACAGAGCTGTCTTGATTGCCCAACACCATCAACGGAGGAAAGGCTATGTAAATCTTCACTTAATATGGCGAGGGCCTGTACTGGTCAGCAATCAGCTGCCTTTTCAAGGGATTCATTTTGAAATAATCCGTTGATGGTCTTGGGCACCGCCACAGCACACATGTCCTTCACAACATGGGTTCATCTCCCCAGCAGGCAGATGGCCCTGAGAGAACAGAGGGCTAGGCAATCAGCTGAAAAGACCTTTATCCTGACTGCCTCCAATTGCTTAAATTCGTTGTCATGCGGTGCTGCTGGGAAGGCGCAAGGGTTCTGCTTAGTGCAGGAGGTCGCCAGCACCACTATACTTTTAGAAGAGGGGTGCACAGAAAGAAAAATCACATCCCTGGACGTCGACTTGTACCATCTGGCAATCAGACAAAGTAGGAGTCTCCCAAATTGCCATTACCTGAGCACCTCGGGGGCCCGATGATGAAGCACTGGCCGCAAAACTTCAATCTAGATGTGATTCAGCTTCGGATCCAACGGCACAACGGTAAGAGCGCTCACCTGCAGATTCACTTCACCCCCTGCCAGACCGCCTCTAAGTTTCCTCACTCCCGTATTTTCTCCCTTTTAGTGCATCGCCACCTAATACATTACTTATCCTAAAACGCCAGCAGATCCTCGCCAGTTATTGTTACGGTGAGCAGTCCCGTGCACATGCAACCAGCGCATTATTCTAACTGAAGTAACTTTAGCCACTCACCCTGGGTACCCATTCCTTTTAGATCTGACAATTGTGCAGTTCTTTCAGCTCGTTCCGAGCCACCATGCGCTTAATGTGTTCCCGCACGTAAATCCAAGGTTAGCAACCACTACTCAAGCTCCGATTTACTGTCACAATATGTTTCGTTTACCGCAGCTTTGCACAACTATCACAGCGCTATTCACTGTTACAATCATTTTTGTTTAGCGCAGCCTTGCGGAACTGCCACACCGCGCCTCACAACCCTTTGTGGTAAATAAAATTACCTGGTACTTAATTTCTATGCAGTAAAGTTCAATAAAATAGCTTAATCAAAATAAGAGACACAGAGTCCGTGGCATCTGAGTTTTAAGGGGTTTTATTCCATAAAATGGAATTGTATGGTCCGGACCAGGATATCATGTTCCTTTCACCACTGGGGTTCAGGAAGGGACAGAGCAATGCTTTATTAACAAGGTACAATATTTATAGTTCATTCATGCAGAAGGCGTAACAGCTGAGAGAAGCGAGATAGGAAACATGTGCGTAGCAATACGTAATCAGAAGGCGTGCACTAGGGCGTACACGGAGGTGGGTGCCAGACAACGTCACATGAAATGTCATAAGTGGGTGGATACATAATGAAATCTTGCAGTGTCAGCAGGAATCTGTAGCAAGGATGCGTGCGCAGCAGCATGACGTGTGACTGACGTAAACAGGAGGGTGCAGGGGACTTGACATTTAGCCTTAGAGGGGAGAGACAGAAGTCTGGTGGGTCAGATCAACTTGTTCCTAAATCATATCTGGTATCTTGTGTTTGGAGTACATGTTGCTGGAAACTAAAGGCTATCGGGACAGAGGTTACTTGTCACTAAGGCTAGGAGATGCATATATTTCTTTAAGTAACTGGAGTTTTCTATGGAAATTGGTACAGTAATACACTTGCATGGAGACGGAAAGACTGGACTGTATCTATTGCAGGCAGGATATGTTTATCCTACTCGTTAGCTAGGAATGTGGATTCACGGAGCAGAACTGATAACATAAAGGCAAAATACCATCTTGGCAGGCAGGCCGGACTGAGCCAGGCCCCGCGCTGCTTGGCAGGAAGGAAGGCAGAGTTCAGAGATGCAGGTGGGGGCTGCCGTTTTCAGAGGCAGAAAACAGAAATGAGCTTGATGGCAGAAATCAGGAAAAGGCTCGATGGCAGGCCTTCGCCAGAGCCATGAAAACATGAAAGTGCACCATGTAAAGACGGTGGCACGGCATACTTAGGAACTGAATTAGTGATCCATTCATGGCGGATCTGAAAGAGGACATGTTAATGTTGGACGCAAATGTATTTGCGTCTTCATAGCTGGCACAGGAGGGAAGTTACATGCACTTTAACTCGTACATGGAGACGTTGGGGTACGTAGTAGGGGACACAATTGAGCATAAAAATTTATATTTCCTCATTCCCTCCTTGTTCCCTACGGGACCCTTCATGATATATCAATCTTCATTAATCCATCTATTTGTTTGTGTAACATCATTTGTTCTTCTTTCTTTAACCGGGAACTAGAACGTGAACTTGGACTAGAACGTGGAATACAGGATGTGGCGCACAATCCGCAAATCGATGGCCCACATTGTAAACATAGGCAACTACTGAATACTATGAGCAATATGATACCTAGAAATGACAGTACTTTCCATCCCCATGCAGAGATTACATTCTGTAAACCGATGTTTTGTAAACCGATGGTGCGTTGTCTGGAATGAAAACGCAACAGCTCGAGTGGATGACGGTACAAGCCCCGCCCCTATCGGCCAGGATGACGTCAAGAACAAGACGATTTTGAAGAACTACGAGTCTCATAGCAGACTGTTCCTCTGTTAAGTTACCTAGGGTGGAAGTAGTTTCATTCACTACAGCTTCAAGAGTTCTGGTCAATCTACGTATCAGTTTACTATTCGAGACAGTACCTATGAAGAAGAAGAATCCTCTATTAAAGTCTGTGTATTGCTCCCATGCTGTTTCAGTATAATCGGGAGTACTCTCTTGTGTCTAGTATATACTAGGTGGGAGTTCCTATTATAATCAGGTGGGGCTAGAAAAACAGGTGGCAGAAGGAATGCAATGTAACAGGTGCCATCCCAATCTAGAGGTAAGCGTATATATGCGGTATGACCACAAACGAAGTAGGAATGACGTGAAGCTTTGAATGTAGACTTGCCTTTATCACTAAATTCAACTACAGTAGTACATTCGCTATGACCTAGGTGTACTGAACCATTCTTTCTGACACATAATTCACCCTTAACTGGTAATACTGACATAAAGGGCAGGACTGATTCGGCTTCGGACTGAACATTCAGAATCATGAGGTTAAGTGTAAAGTTACCTAATCCTTATACTTCGTTTTCTAGATCGGTCCCTGTCCTTTTGGGAAGACCCTCCTTGTCAGGGAAACATACTTTGTGCAGAACAGTGTTCATATTTCCCCATACCCAATTGCCTTGGTAAACTATGGAATCAGAATCTACGGAATTAATTAGACTAAACCATGCACCACAGGTGCCATTGTGTGTGAACGGGTACAGAAAGAGGGGCAGAACTCCCTTGTACTTCTGATAGGGAGGGAGTCGGCCACATATCCAGCAGTTTGTAGCATTATTAGTCTGATGGGAATGATGAAGCATACTAATGAAAGTGTTGTTGCGCAGCGCAAGTCTGTATGAGAGTTCATGTGGAGGTAACTCGCTAAAAGTGTGTTCAGCAGAAACATTGTAAGCAGATTGTTCACGCTTGAAAATAGGGTAATATATAGGGAGAAGTACACTTGCAACTATTATCAGAAGACTTAGGAAAAACATTATTAACAATGTCACTATACAGTGACTACGCAGTGATTTGCAGTATGTACGTTTCTTGAACTCTTTCTTTCTATCTCTCTCTCTATTGGGGTCTAACGGGTACATGTCAGAATCAGGTTTAACCGATTCACCTAGGGGAGGACTTAAACAATTAAACTGTCTGACTTGCTAGACCGTAATTTGTATTAATACTCCTGATGCAGAGTTTTTCTCGAAAAGGGGGTTTTGAGTCACTAGTTTCAAGGCAGTCTTTTGGGTGTTATCAAAGATTTGGGCAAAGAGAAAGTTCCAAATTGTCCATAGAATTTCCTTTTCGTCCTTCGAGCCGGATAGCAGTCCTTGTGGTGTGTAGCACAGGCTTCGGCGTCCTCCAATGCGGCTTAAGGGGGCTTGATCGGTCCAAAGTTCCGCTCATAGATAACATCTCCAGGGACTATGGCAGGCTCCTGGACTTGGGTGTTGTCAGGGAGGGTGGAGGCAACCTGTGAATGAAGAGAGAGTAGTGCAGATATCAAGGAAGCTAGGTAATCTGTCAGCATGTTATTGTCAACATCAGATATTCTATTTTAGGCATAGGCGTACCCCTAATTTCGTTTTAAGTGTCTGATTATGGCTTTCTACAAGGCTTGCTGTAGTATAATCTGGGACTGGGTACGCTTCTGTCCATCTGGTTAGTGCACACACTACTAAAACATACTTATAACCTTTACATCTGTCCATTTGGATATAATCCATCTGGAGGACTTCAAAATGATGGTCAGGAGGATGAAATCCACCTTGCTCTACGGGAATGCCTTTACCTGGGTTGAACTGACAACAGATCATGCAAGTACGCACTTTCTGTTTTGCTGCTGCTCGTAAATGTTTATTGAACCAAAGGTTTTGAATACTGTCTAACATGTCTTTTCTCTTGAATGTGCAGGACTATGTGCTGTGGTAATAATAACTTGAACCATAGAGTCGGGGAGAAACCATGTGGCTTTTCCCTTCGTCATCCATCCCTATTCTGTCTGGATCCCTCCTAGTTCAGTCCATTTCTTTATTTCGTCTGGTGTAGTATGTGTCTGTATGTCAATTACATCTAGGGCGGGATCCTTAACTGTCATGCAATGAGTTGGCGTCGGGACTATTGTCTTTGTCAAGTCAGGTGTGTGAGTCTGTGCTGTAAGCTTGGCTGTGCGGTCTGCCAGGTAGTTGCCCTGGGAAATGTTGTCAGTGACTTTAATATGTGCTTTACACTTCATAATGGCTATTGCTGTAGGCAAATGTATTGCTTCTAACAGAGCTAAAATACAGGCTTGGGTCAGAGCAATGAGCTCTGCTGCTTGGGCTGACAGGGTGTCAATATGATGTGTTTCTATGACATCAGTTTCTGTTGTTACTGCATATGCAGCCACTAACTCTCCTGTACTTGTTCTCATACATGAACCATCCACATAAAGTGTCAGGTCTGGATCTGGTAACGCGGTGTCTGTCAAGTCTTGTCTGGGTTTCGTCGTGATGGTAATGACTTCAACACAATCATGTGCCAAAGGGTCTGTCATATTTAATGGCAAAAGTGTAGCTGGATTTAATGTGTTACAGCGTCTGATTTCTATGTGTGGCTGAAATAATGTCAATTCATAACCTGTCAATCGTGCTATAGTCAAGTGTTGTGTCTGGGTTCTGTTTAAAAGAACCTCTACAGAATGTGGAACTTGTACTGGTAATGGATGTCCTAATACAATTGAATCGCTCTGTCTGATTGCTAAGGCTGTCGCTGCAACTGACTTCAAGCACGCAGGGAGTGCCTGGGCTACTGAATCCAATGTACTTGAAAAATAAGCGCAAGGCTTATGTGAACCTGCTTGGTCTTGAGTGAGGACAGACAATGCTGTACCATCACATTCTGTAACAAAAAGTGTAAAAGGTTTGCTGTAACATGGTGTCGCTAAAACTGGTCCTTGACATAAAGCTTTCCTTAATTCGTCAAAAGCCTGTGTATGTTCCTGAGTCCAAGGGAGGACAGTCGATGACGCTGCCTCCTGTGTTGTCAACTGTAAAAGTGGCTTGGCTAGAAATGCATACTGACGGATCCATTGTCTGCAGTAAGAAGTGAGGCCTATAAAAGCTTGTACCTCCTTCTGTGTTCTGGGCTGTGACAGGCTAGTAATGAGCTGTATGATTCTTGTGTTAGCTGTCTACCCTCCTTGGAAAGCAAGTGTTGTACACCACTTGCTTTACACAGAAAGTGCAAGACTGTCAGAGATGCAATGTCACAGTCTGGTTCTGATCCTGCTGTAATTAGAATGACGTTTATGTTGGTAGGCATGTAAACACCGTCTAGCTGTCTGTAGTGTCTGACTGTAAATGCTAGGGATCACCGTCATAAATCCAGCAAAAATAATTATGTTAACATAAATAAATAAATAAAAATGACTTCTCAATTCAAAAGCACTATTTTATATTGGGGAACCTCTTTCCAAAACCTCTGCAAATTTACAATAAATCCTACTCTAGATCTTGGGTAATGTATTTGAATAAACCCAAACTAAACTTGTCATAGACAGAAGGCTGGAGCCTCGATACTCCTTTGAGAAACAGCCCCTCCCTCTAGAATTATGTTCGCGCTCGGAGCTTGAATCTGATCCAAGCATAATCAAGTAGCAGCCGAGCTTCATTGCGATCTAAAATTGAATGACTGCCAAATGTTGATCTCATGGCAGGAGCAAAGCTTCCTGCCAATCCTGTTTACACTACTGAGGGAAAATCTATTCATTTGCAAGCATGCTCTTATCTGAAGTCAATGAAGCTTTTAGTACTGACTGTGAGGGAGAGCAACTTGACCCCTCCCTTATATAAACATAGAGAAAGAATGCTGCCTGGCTCAGCTGGAGAACAGCCAATAATTGTCCGCGGAAAAGAATTGGAGGATGGCCAAGACAGGCACTGCTAGCTTCAAGAGGGAGTAGCCCTCCCTTTATATAAACATCATTCACTGGGAACGAGGCCAAAGGCCTCGGACGGACTGTCTCAAGGTTAAAAACACATTCCTTGTACGTCATAACATATCTCTTCCCAGGCCAGAGCTTTTCTAACTTTAACTGAAGCAAATCTTTAAAACGTGTTAAAAAGTAAATTAATAAAGACATATATTTTTCTGTAACTGAGTGACATGCTAGCATTTTAAAAATAATTCTGTACTGCTACTAGCTGCAAGGGAAACAAAACATTCATGGCATGGAAACACACCATATTTTACTCTCTTTTTTTTTTTTGTTGAAAATAACATGTCGAACTCCTTAATTCTGCATTGCATAACCAATATTTTCATAAGTAAGTGTGCAAACTTATCTATTCTACCTATTAAGAGGGCCAGGATTCATACTTTTTCAAAAGGCCATGTTTTCTAATTTTAGTGGGGACTGTTCTCTGCACACATCAATTGAAGCAGCCTGTCAAAGTACATAGGTCAGTCTTAAAACTAAATGCAAATTAAACTAATGTAGGGGAGACATTGGGAAAAAAAATATTCTGTAGAAACATTCCTATTTAACACACTGTTCATTTACACTAATAAAAACGCATTCTATGAAGGGTCTGATTTATATTATCCTGTAAACCCTGAAAACATCTAAGCACCCTCTGTGCAAAACCCTTATCTCAATTCGACTGGTCTATTTACAACTTTACCGTCTTCTGAGCTAAAACACATTATATCAAGTATTCCAAGACAAAACCCTTCACAAAAACACTCCTTTACCCTCCATGCAACATTTTACCATTCAATCTGCAAACTGAATACGCCCATTGGATAACATGGCAAATCGCACCCCCGCACAAAACATGCTTTTTCCACCACTTCCACAGCTCGGATCCTTTTCAAACTTTGCATCACAGTAGTTCAAGCTATTCCCTAAATCCTCACCAAAAAGCAACCAAATCCCTCCACTGGAACGGGTACGAATTTCCGCTCAAAAACACGCCCCCCCCCCAAAAAAAAAACGCTAAAATTCCTCAACACCTTGTCAAAACAAATACTGCCTTCTCAATCCAAGAAATTAACCCGTATTCAAAACATTTTCTCCAAGCACTTGAAAGAGATCCAGCTCTCTCCTGACTGACGTAATGATAACATGCTCTGTACAAGCCATATCCACATGGCGCTATTCACAAGCCATATTTACAAGAAAGTCAACAAGTCCAAAAATGACATGCTCTTCACAAGGCATATTTACAAGGCGAAATGCACAAGGAACACAACAAGTCTAAATGACATGCTCCTCACAAGCCATATTTACAAGGAGCTATTTACAAGAAATTACACAAATCTTCCTAGTCTTAGTGAAATCACGAGCATTGAACCCTTTCCTGGTTCTGGATCGTATATACAGTGGGGAATTGCTTCTTTCTACATACTCTAAAGGGTACAGGTGGTGGCGCTCGTGACCTACGGGGTGTTTCTGAGGGGGTCACTTTAGCTAGTTCTTCTGAGAGGACCAGTAACAACGGCATTTCTTTCTATCAGCCTGTTCTGCCTTGACCTTGTCTAGTTCTCTCTGTTTGATGAATTTCTTTCTCTGTTCTCCTATGTGACTCTTTGCGCCATAACTCAATGGCATCTTTCTGTGAGGGTCTTGATTTCTTTTTCCATAGAGCTTCTTCTACTCTCATGATGCACTCGGCATCCCATGTTCCTGAAACAGGCCATCTATATTTCTCTTCTAACTCCTTGGTGTAGTCCACCCACAAGTCTAAGTACAGTATGGCATCTAAGCCATGTTTGTGGTACATAAAGTGCCCTGGAGTGTCCCTAGGTGGAACAGGCACTGCTTCTTCTAGAATCCCTTTTCTAGTTCCTATCTGTCTTAATTTACTGAACAGTGGCATCGTAATATTTTTGACTAGGCTTTTACTTGAATTTTGAACACAATTATTACATAAAAGAACACAGTAACATATATCAAACAGTCTCTCATACCACGACATTAATCACAAAAATCCTATACATATATTGACTATACTTGATTTCTATAACGAAAATACTCACTAAAATACTTCTTGATATACTGCTAAACAGTACAGATACACCGCTAAACAGTGCAGATACACTGCTAAAACAGTGCAGACTGGAATTCTTGATGCACTGCTAAACAGTGCAGACTGGATCTGTGTACCCAAACCCATCTTTACCGGATGCATAGTAATACACCCGTCTAGATACTCCCCCAGCAACGGTACTCACCGGGAAGCACAGAAAACGGAAGGCCTCAGAAACTGGACTGGACTGGACTGAACCCTGGACTGGACTGGACTCGCGACGTAGATACTTCGGAACTTCGGAACTGGTGGGCCTCAAGACACCTCGGACCTTGCACTCTCGGCTGGACTCGGGTTGGGATCCTCCGCACTCCTCACCGCCTCGTCTGGGTGTCGATCGCAGTCTCAGTCACCTCCGTTGGCCTGAGGGAGATACAGGAAATCCTGCAGATGCGCATGAGTGTCCGTCCGGCTGTGGCAGGGGACTAGGCCTGCAACGCACCGCCGGCGCGTAAGGTGGGGGAGGGTCCCATCTGGGGTGCCAATTTATGTGGTAAATAAAATTACCTGGTACTTAATTTCTATGCAGTAAAGTTCAATAAAATAGCTTAATCAAAATAAGAGACACAGAGTCCGTGGCATCTGAGTTTTAAGGGGTTTTATTCCATAAAATGGAATTGTATGGTCCGGACCAGGATATCATGTTCCTTTCACCACTGGGGTTCAGGAAGGGACAGAGCAATGCTTTATTAACAAGGTACAATATTTATAGTTCATTCATGCAGAAGGCGTAACAGCTGAGAGAAGCGAGATAGGAAACATGTGCGTAGCAATACGTAATCAGAAGGCGTGCACTAGGGCGTACACGGAGGTGGGTGCCAGACAACGTCACATGAAATGTCATAAGTGGGTGGATACATAATGAAATCTTGCAGTGTCAGCAGGAATCTGTAGCAAGGATGCGTGCGCAGCAGCATGACGTGTGACTGACGTAAACAGGAGGGTGCAGGGGACTTGACATTTAGCCTTAGAGGGGAGAGACAGAAGTCTGGTGGGTCAGATCAACTTGTTCCTAAATCATATCTGGTATCTTGTGTTTGGAGTACATGTTGCTGGAAACTAAAGGCTATCGGGACAGAGGTTACTTGTCACTAAGGCTAGGAGATGCATATATTTCTTTAAGTAACTGGAGTTTTCTATGGAAATTGGTACAGTAATACACTTGCATGGAGACGGAAAGACTGGACTGTATCTATTGCAGGCAGGATATGTTTATCCTACTCGTTAGCTAGGAATGTGGATTCACGGAGCAGAACTGATAACATAAAGGCAAAATACCATCTTGGCAGGCAGGCCGGACTGAGCCAGGCCCCGCGCTGCTTGGCAGGAAGGAAGGCAGAGTTCAGAGATGCAGGTGGGGGCTGCCGTTTTCAGAGGCAGAAAACAGAAATGAGCTTGATGGCAGAAATCAGGAAAAGGCTCGATGGCAGGCCTTCGCCAGAGCCATGAAAACATGAAAGTGCACCATGTAAAGACGGTGGCACGGCATACTTAGGAACTGAATTAGTGATCCATTCATGGCGGATCTGAAAGAGGACATGTTAATGTTGGACGCAAATGTATTTGCGTCTTCATAGCTGGCACAGGAGGGAAGTTACATGCACTTTAACTCGTACATGGAGACGTTGGGGTACGTAGTAGGGGACACAATTGAGCATAAAAATTTATATTTCCTCACCTTCACGGCACCATTAGACCTTGCCGCGCACGACCTTGCCTGCTCTTTGTGTAGGGCCTATGAGACTTCGGATTGCACCATAACACCTGTGGTCTGCTAATAACGGCTTCAACCGCCGCCTTGCATCAATTCGGCACTTTCAATAAACAAATTCGCTGGCCGCACACTGTACAGTCTGTTCTTTTAGTTCGTCACAGCGGACACCCTCAGTGGTCCACACGGAAGTAACTACTTCCTTGTTGTCCGGTTAAGGTCCTTTCCTGCCGTTTTGTAATATTTCATTGTGCGACTTATTCGTTGCACTGGATAAATCTGTAGCTACATTTTATGCAACGTCACGATCACAGGGAATTCCATCCACCTTCACAGTGCACTTGCCTGACACTAGGGCTGATCTCAGTTTGCCCTGCAGTCTGTACTAGGTTCAACACTCCATATTAGTCGCCTTCTAATCTCCTTCCCCTCTTCCTATTTTCCACAGGCACTTTTATGATTCAGGCTTGTAACTTAACTGTCCAGATGATGATCCTACAATTGTTCTAAAAGGATTGAAACGTCGTTGACTAATGTAAATACTATGCACATTAATCCAATGTGATAAAATAAGTACATTCACAGTTTTTTTTCGAAGCTTGCTACAATTATTCTTAATATTCCACAAGCTACCTTTGTCATGCCTGAAATGTTTGTCTAAATGTACTTGTCATGTATTCGTGTAGGATGCAGGTCTGTGTCCCACTATATTGATGTGCTCTTATTTGAGTTTTTGACTTTATTGATTCATTAAATTGAATGTCAGGCTGGACATTCGCAATATAGCACTGATTCTTGTCTATATTTATCCTATCCACTTTGTTTTGTTTAAGGACCATTGTTCTCATAAAAAAACAAGCATTTGCAATGCAATAGGTCTCGCAGCATTAAAGTTTGAGTTATTAGCATTGTAAATGACAATGCTTTGCATACATTTTTTTTTAATTTGCAATTGGTATATAAACATTGTTTGTGAATGGCAGTGGGAGGCAGAGACAACTGCACACGAGAGAGGCTGAGAGGGTCAACACGATGGAGGGGGCAGATTGGTACACAGAGGGACGGAGACAGGGGGGTGTAGAGGAGCACACAGGAGGGCATAGGGAGGCACAGAGGTCACACGGCGGAGGGAGAGAGGAACGCACACAAGCAAGGCTGAGAGGTGCAACACGAGGGATGGGGCAGATTGGGGCAGACAGAGGGACTTAGACGGGGGTGTATAGGTGCACACAGGAGGATACAGGAGAGTCCAGGAGGAGTGCATAGGGAGGCACAGAGGTCACACAACCGGAGGCACAGAAGAATGCACACAAGAGAGGCTGAGAGGTGTCACACAGGCACAGGGAGCAAATTGGCACACACAGAGGGAAGGAGAGAGAGAGATTGAGAACATGGGGACAACCCAAGACAGGGGACGGCCCGTCGCGGGAGGGGAACCTGGGTGCACAAAATCCAACCAACGAGGAACAGAGAGGCAAGGCGGCAGTGGAACTCCCCTGCCCCCAGGGGGAGTGACTGCTCCCGCTGGAACATATTTTGGGGGTAGTGACGCAGCACTGCGGAGGGCTAGGGGCCCACCTTGACTGGGCGGGGAAGAAACCGGCCGCCAGATTCTTATGGCAGCACTGCTCCACCAGCCTAATACGTAGCTACCTTTTTAGCCAGAACTCCCCTTGTAGGAAACAGTGAATCGCTGAGGACACTGAGCGGACTGTAGCTGCATATCTGACTTTGTGTTGAACTTGATGCCCCATCGTGCTGGGAGCCGCGCAGCAGGAGCAGAAAGAGTGTAAACACTGTAGCTTCGGCAAGCGGTCATTACAACCAATCTCTTAAGTCAGTGGTTCCCAAACTTTTTTGACCCGAGGCTCCCTTGACCTAATCGGCAGTTGGCCGTGGCTCCACACCATTTCTTTTTTTACCAGTGGGCGGGATGTAAGCCCGACCTCGGGAGTACTTCCTGTTGTCTTCCGTAAAGTAATTGGGATGCAATGAAGGTATTATAATGATATTAGTAACAAAATAAGAAGATAACAGTTGTTTAATAAAAAATTGTTAAGTGATAAACAATACAAGACTTTTTTGGACCACACAACAATAGTTTAAAAACTTCTGTATAATAAAATATCTTTTTCAATGAACAGGAAAAACAACGGAATCCGAATTTACCTTACAAACTCTAGTGAGATGGATGTGCTTGTTTTTCCTTACATAGCTCCTGACACAAACGTTTGAATGCAGGCGCCTGTGTGCCTGTGGAGAGGTACTGTGACCTGTGAAGACTTGGGCACCATTTCAGCAACCCCCGATGACTTTTCTGCCCCTTAATATTTTTTGCTCTCTACTGATGACGGGTTAAACCACCCTCCCTCTCACTCCTGGAAGGGGCTTGAGCCATCTGCAACATCCTGGTGGGCCTTACTACTGGTCGAGAGGGCCGTGCCTCCCCCACTAAAATTGAGTGAAGAGATGTGTGGGATAGATAGACTGCAAAGGAACGGCATTTGGTAAAACCACGTGCTTACCACACAGCAGTCAGCACCGAAGCAGGGCATCAAGGACCAAGTACAGAATGCTTGCATTAGTACAAAAACTAAATAACATCCTTAATAAAGAGCCTTCAGGCACTGTGCGTGGCACCTGCCATAAAGCAAGAATGGGAGCGCAGCAGAACAGCATTGAGCCGCAGATAGACTGGAGTCATGAACACAGAGAATGCTCATCAATTGCAGTATTATACCTCTGCTTGTAGTTTCTACGTTTTTGTAACTTGCACAAGTCACTTTTTCCAACTGTAATGTACCTTTTGCTACTTCTTGTATTTTGTTTGCTCACGTTACTGCCTCATGTAACTTAACGTTTGCTTTTGTAATTTGGTCACTTGTAATTTTCTCCTCATGTATCATTACTGTTCCTATTGTGAAGTGCTCTGACACCTTCGGGTAAAGTCTGCACTATATAAAAATGCATAAAATCAATCAATAAATAAATAAATATGATGCAGAAGTGGAGACCCATTCATTGGAGCATGCAGGACTATTTCTACCAGGTGAGTCCCACCCACCTCTCTCTGTGCCATTCCAGAGAGCTCCACTGCCAATAACCTATTCTTATTTAGAAAATGTTCCCACAGAGTTTTCCATTTCTGATGCCACAGCTGTGACCCCCATATTATGATTTGGTCCTCTGCTCCTTACTGTAGCATCCAGAGTCGTGCATACAATTTTCTTGACCGAGGTAACGATGTCACCGCTGGAGAAAACCACACGCATCATTTGAACGAGGAAAGATGTCCTTTAACCCCTTCACTGCAGCGGCTATTCCGCCGCAGTGCTAAGGGGGCGGGGCGGCCGCATGTTGGTGACGGAACCGCTCCGTCACCAGCGTCTGTGGCGCTGAGCTTACGACGGAGCGGTTCCGTCATGGCCCGCCGGCTCAATAGAATGCTCAGCGCAGGCGCGGAATTCGCACCACGCATGAGCAGCGAGCGGGCCATGACGGAACCGCTCCGTCATCAGCACAGCGCCACCGCAGCTGATGACGGAGCGGTTCCGTCATCAGCAGACAAGGGGTTAAAACGGAGACGACATTTGAAAGGGGAAAACACGGTTTCCCATCACCTTAACAAAGCTTATTGTGCAGTCAGATTGAAGCCTGTGAATCGTAGCATGCACCGAGCATTTAAGAGCTGCTCAGGCCCGAGGAGATTGGCAAACCATGATATTAATTAGATTTTAATTGGACATATTAGTAGAAATTATGGATACCATATGCCCCTTCTTTCACGAAGACACTTATTCCTTCCAAAAAATGTAAATATTACTTCTGCCCCATGTCGCATTCATTCAGCCGGATGCGTGGGTGCTTTGGTCAAGTTTCACTTCTCATCATAAATGAACCGCAGATGATCTTATTATGCCAGTAAAATTGAACATTGGAGGCGCGCCACTACACTTGCTACCGTTTCAAATACTTGTATAAGTGTAAACTACAGCATTAGTCATTGCTGCATTAGTTTACAACTAGCTTACTTACCGATTTTTGTTCCACAGGGTCCTACGAGACGAGGCGAGGCACGGCAGGGCAAAACACGGGGGTCAAGAGCAACATTCCTCCGACGTTACACAGGGTCCCACAAGACTAAGCGAGGCAAGGTGGGGCGGGAGGGGCAGGGCAAAACACGGGGGTCAAGGCAACGTTCCTCCTACTCTCCAAGCTTGCTAAGGCACTAATGCTGAGCCTACGCAGCTTAAGAAGGATGCATGCGTGCGTACGTACGCATGGATGCGTATGCTGGGCCAAACCATTCCGAGGGTGCCGTTTTAAACCCCCACCCCGCATGTTGGGCTTCAATGTAGGATCACCCACATCCTGCCTGGCGTGCCGCGGCGCCCCTGGCTGCTCATCAAGGCGCACCAGGGCGCCGCGGCGCACAGTTTGGGAACCACAGTCTTAAGTGCTCCGATAGTGATATCCCCAGCATAACGAGCCGAGACATGTGGAGAGGCCCGCTGCTAACCCGCCTCCCTCCCCCGGTGCTTGTACTGTAAGGGCGGTTTGAAGGTGGGCACAAACCGCATCCAGGGGGGCCCATTTCCTAACTTGCTCCAGGGCCCAGGACACACTGGCTACGCTGCTGACAATGCATGCAGTGAACCTTACACAGACAGTGTGAAGCTGGTTGAAGCTATAGTGGTTGGCACTCCTTTCATGTCATGTCATGTCATGTCACCTCCAAGCGCCTTATGGATAAGGCAGTGGAAAGGAGGGCACAGTGGGAGAACACGAGGAAGCAACACAGGGAACTAAATGATGTAGCAGGGAGGGATTGGTAGTAGGTTGCTGACCAAAGGGGTCTGGTTGATAGGACGAAGAAGAAACGAGCCACAAATAAGACCAGTCCCAAAACGCAAAAGGGGGAAAAAAGGTGAAATGGAGTTAAGCAGACTGTCACACCTGGACCAGGAAAACGTCATGGCAGCTGCACAAGCACGAAAAGAGGAACCTCGGGAAAGGTGTTGGAGGGAACAGACATCTAAGCATCATGAAACAGAAAGGTTGCTGAGAGATGGGGGCATACTGGATGCTGACTGCAACCCTTACAACATGACTTGAAAGTTGTAGCTGAAGGGAAATATGCAAGTTAAGGGGCACAGACCTTCTATTTTAATGACATTGTTTTATACACATTCAGTAATGTTGAAATTGCACATTTCTCGTTATTTTTAGCATCAATCTAACAATCATTAATATTTGTCATGATAGTTTTAGACAATTTTATCTCATTGTCATCAAGAAAATATTTCCACAGACTTTACCATTGATTTGGACTGCCTTCAGTGACAGCTAACTCCTCCCTCCAGGTCTTCGTTTTAGCTAATACCAAATTGCATTGTGGAACCTGAATTTTCCCTTATCCCAACGTCCAACTGGCTTAGAAAAGTCCTAGCATTGACAAATTAAATAAATATACTATTCCCCAACAGAGGAAATTCGAAAGAGAAGCCACATGTGGCCAGGTTAAAATAAAGGCCAACGCTTCCTGCGGCGATGCACCTCTAAAATCATGTTTCAAAACTAGAGAAGGTGCAACTTCGTTTGAGAGCATGTGACTAGAATAAACAAGCGAAAGTAAACACAGAGACTGTCGTAATTCATATTGCACTTATTATGAGTGGTAATATGAAGTGAATCAGACTGACAGTCCGAAAAAGAAACTGAACATGTTTAAAGACGACTAATGCACTACTTGATGAAAATTAAGTTATCAGTAGCTTCCATGTAGTTCGAAATGGAGCCCAGATCACGATTTATTAACTATTAATAGAACAAAGTGCTTTTTAAGATCGTGTTACGCCAACAATTGGGTGGAGCACAATAGCATAGGCATAAAGCTATACGATGACTTAACACTACCACACACGTTTCCATTTTAAAGCACAAGAAATAAGATGCTCTACCAACACATTTTCATGATACCATTTTTATAGCCAGCAAATGAATGGCATGCAATGTCTGTCCTGCTGGGATACAAACGTACACGTTAATGACAGATATCAAAAACTTAGGTTTCTGAGCTATCTTACCAGCAGAACATATATGCTAATCAAAGATATTTAAAAAAAAAAAGAGTGGTGTTATTTTACATTTGGTATGTCCACACACTGCTTTTGTGGCACAGACCCAGGTGGCTGAGGCTGACCCGGAACTTGAGGAGCTGGCGGACCGCATAGAGGTGAAGTGGATTTATTCTCCTGTGAGCCCCTCCCCCTTGCCATACATAGACACGTCTAGCACATTCTGAATCAAATTCAGGGTGGCCCCTCCTCCTCTAGCTCAACTAATCAGACTCTTCCTTGTGTGACTTTACATCTTGTACATTTGCAAATTTTTGTGTTTGTATCTTTTATGTAACGCATATAATCCTAAATCCTTATGTTTTGCAATTGGTTCTTATGTAAAGCGCTCAGCCTCTGACACCTTTGGGTAAAGTTCGCGCTATATAAAATCTCATTAAATAAAATAAAAATAGCCCGATGCTGTTCCTAGAGGGGCTGGGTCTCTTTATCCGCATTCAACTGCTATACTGCAGTCTATTCAGTTCATCCAGGATCCAGATATTACTATTAACTGATGTAATGGTACGTAATCGATTGACCTCGGCAGGATGGATGGCTGAATAGGCTTTGCCGGATTTCAGACTTTGACCTGCGAGAGCATAATATAAACAACCACTTCTTTTAGAAAACATGTCTGGGGTGAGGGTGTCAATCACTGTCACACCTAGAAAGATTTTTTCAATTATGATATTGGCTGTATGTAACAGGCTGTCCACAGATGCGCGTTGTATGAACACGTGCATTTTTGTTAAACCAGATCGAGGATGTCTGTGATTACCACGGTCCTCACCTGACCTTAGACTTTGGCAGAGGAAGGTCTGCTCTCACGTTCTCTTTTGGTGCCAGAGTCGACGGGGTTCTAACATATTTCCACTCTGCCTTGCTGTAGTTCAGATTCATGTAATATAAAAAATATTGCATTAATTGGGTCTTCAGTTTTTTCTGCTCAGCTACCACAACAGTATTTCTTAGGTGGCTAGCATGTCTTGGAGTTAAAGGTATGCACCTTTTATTGCGGCAGTCTGTATCGGTTTGTATGACTGTCTGCAAGCGAACGTTTTTTAGGGCTCGCCTGCTGTGCGCATGCGCATAGCTGGCGAAGCTCTATAGGGGCTTAAATAAGCTTTACCTAGACTGGCCATTGACTGGCGATTTGATGCTGTGCCCGTGGCTTTTAGGTCAATGCGCAAGCGCATTGACCTAAAATGCGCGTGCACATCATCAAATTGCTAGTCAATCGCCAGCAGCACTCCTCCCCTGCTGCTTCACACCCTCATGCTTCTCTCCCCGCTCCGCCCCCTCCCTTGCCCGCCGTGTCGCATTTCTCATCCCCCCTCCCCACAGCAATGCCCTCAGCCGGCCGTACTTTCACTTTGACGGCCGCTGGCCGTCTCTCGTGTTTCTCCTTGTTTCGCTCTGTCCCTCATAGATATTACGCGGCTAGGAGGGGAAGGGGTCATGTATAGCTTTCTGCTTTAAGATTAGTTGTTGTGGCTGGCAGCGGCCACTTAAAGCAATCCTTCCTCATCCTCGCTTGTAATCAAAATAATGCATGCATGTGCGCATACTTAGAGGGGCTCGGAGTCAGTAACTGTCGTCCATTGATCTTTTTAACTGTCAATCTCACTAACATCACACAATATGGGGCAGTGAGTCACCGTACTTGAACAAATCGGCTCGTATTCTCTTATAGCATTTTGTCTCCTCACGTCATCTGCCTCAAGTGTGCTTCACTGCCAGTGCTGCAGGGACAATATCGTTTTCTTCAATTTTTAAATATTTTTGGGGGGTTTAAACGATCTTTTCGGGTTACAATAAGTACCTTTTTTAGCTGTGCCAATAAGTATCCTGTTTTCCTCTGCAAATTAAAACTAGAAAGGGGTTATCTTTTCCGAGTACCGTGTCTGCTAGGAAGCACCCGTGGTGTTATGGTAAACTCCTATGCAGAGCTTGCTTTTATTTTTAAATTAACATGTTTATTGCCAGCATATAGTTAACATTTGTTTCTGGTAGTGTATGCTTGCAATACAAAAAAATGACATGGCACCAGCTTCCCCTCTGCCAGTGCTTTCTTTTTATATGTTTATATTTTGGATGTCTTTTCTCTGACGGGCTCAACATCGAAGTCCACAACACCAGTTCTATCCCATGCAGTTACCTCCTAATGCTTTTTTAGGTCTCGCCCACAGACCTAATGTGGACAGTCCCAATATGTACACTGTTTTTTACTCAGGGGCGCCGTAGTATTATGGGTCTTATATCGTCCACAAAAAGCACCGGCCAAGCACAAGTTGAGACCTGTTGGTTGGCTTTGCTTGTTTTATGTAGCTCTTCTGCCTGGAGCTGTGATAGCCGACGTTGCCAGGGCACAGATTAGTGGCAGTGGGCGGCTGACTGTCCTGCGAAGCATGTTGTGACTGTAGGTGTCACGGGTCACGGAGAGGCAGCATAAACCGCTAGACTGTCACCTGCCTTGGCTTCTCGAGCGTTCCTGTCTGCGCGTTGATATAGAAATTTTCATACCCCCTTGCGAAACCTACCTACTGTTCTTGGTCCGCCAGGTTCCTTGAAGCTGGATGTTTAGAGAGCGATATGTCTCTTTTGTTTTTGGCAGTTTGCAGTTCGGCTGACTAGAAAAATTGCTTTTTTCTGTGTGTTCCAGAGTTCATTTGTATGCTTTACTTAATTTTTTTTAAACTTGATTAACCCCTTCACTAATTAGACTTTTTCTTCCTTACGTGTACCCGAGTTTTGAACTCCTCAGTGATGGTGTCCTGTGAAGTCTTTGTGTGGCTCTACCTCATTAAAACCAATGAATGCTTTGGAGCACGGCTGCACATTTAGGGGCGAGGTTTATTGTTCATCTCCTCCCCGCCCCCTCCCCTGGAGGGTTTGAATGCGCATTGTTTGTGTTGAGGAAGATCACGTGAGCACTCTCTGCAACAGCCCACCCCCAAAAGGCATGTGCTCATCTCCCAGCTGGCTGCTGCTTTGACACAGGCCGACACTTCCTGCCGTGCGTTCCTTGCCCCCACCCCGAAAGAATTTGAGATGGCATGTTTGACCTCCGACCCTGCTTATCCATCCCAGTCCTCTTCTGTTCTTAATTTCAGCTTCTATACCCCTGCACACCAACTGTTTGAAAACCACGTAGGGTATACTTATACTGGGTTAGACTTTGGCACGTCAGTAATGGGTTTATGTGGTCAGCGGAATCTTTTTGGGGGTGGAAATAGGGGAAGAGGGTGTTATGCCAGGCACCCTTTGAGGCCTTATTGCCTCCTTGTGCTTTCACCAACACATCCACCATCACCTCCACATCCACCATGACATCCACCACCACATCCACCACCACCACCACATCCACCACCACCGCATCCACCACCACCACCACACCCACCACCACTACATCCACCACCACATCCACTACAACCACCACCCCATCCGCCACTACCACCACCACCCCATCCGCCACTACCACCACCACCCCATCCGCCACTACCACCACCACCACCGCATCCACCACCACCACCACCACCACCGCCGCATCCACCACATCCACCACCACCACATCCACCGCATCCACCACCACATCCACCATCACCACCACATCCACCATCACATCCACCATGACATCCACCGCCACATCCACCACCACATCCACCACCACTTCACCACTGCATCCACCACCGCATCCACCACCACCACCACATCCACATCCACCGCATCCACCACCACATCCACCACCACATCCACCACCACCACATCCACCACCACCACATCCACCACCACCACATCCACCACCACCACATCCACCACTGCATCCACCACCACCACATCCACCACCACATCCACCACCTCATCCACCACCTCATCCACCACCGCATCCACCACCGCATCCACCACCACCGCATCCACCACCACCGCATCCACCACCACCGCATCCACCACCACCACCACCACCACATCCACTACAACCACCACCCCATCCACCACCGCATCCACCACCACCGCATCCACCACCACCGCATCCACCACATCCACCATCAACACCACATCCACCATCAACACCACATCCACCATCAACACCACATCCACCATCAACACCACATCCACCATCAACACCACATCCACCACCAGCACCACCACATCCACCACCACCACCACATCCACCACCACATCCACCATCACCTCCACATCCACCATCACCTCCACATCCACCATGACATCCACCACCGCATCCACCACCACCGCATCCACCACCACCGCATCCACTACAACCACCACCCCATCCACCACTACAACCACCACCCCATCCACCACTACCACCACCACCTCATCCACCACCACATCCACCATCACCACCACATCCACCATCACATCCACCATCAAATCCACCACCACCACATCCACCATCACATCCACCATGACATCTACCACCACCAAATCCACCACCACATCCACCACCACCACATCCACCACCACATCCACCACCACTGCATCCACCACCACTGCATCCACCACCACCTCATCCACCACCACATCCACCATCACATCCACCATGACATCCACCACCACCAAATCCACCACCACATCCACCACCACATCCACCACCACCACATCCACCACCACCACATCCACCACCACCACATCCACCACCACCGCATCCACCACCACCGCATCCACCACCACTGCATCCACCACCACTGCATCCACCACCACCTCATCCACCACCTCATCCACCACCTCATCCACCACCTCATCCACCACCTCATCCACCACCTCATCCACCAACACATCCACCAACACATCCACCAACGCATCCACCAACGCATCCACCAACGCATCCACCACAACCACAACCACCACATCCACAACCACCACATCCACAACCACCACATCCACCACCACAACACCACCACATCCACCATCACCACAACACCACCACATCCACCATCACCACCACATCCACCATCACATCCACCACCACATCCACCTTCACATCCATCACCTTCACATCCACCATGACATCCACCACATCCACCACTTCCACCGCATCCACCACCACATCCACCACCACATACACCACCACCACATCCACCACCACCACCACAACCACTACCACCACCACCACATCCATCACCGCATCCACCACCACCACCTCATCCACCACCGCATCCACCACACCCACCACCATCACTTCCACCACCACATCCATCACCACTTTCTCCACATCCACAACCACCACATCCACCACCACCACATCCACCACATCAACACCACATCGACCACCTCCACTACATCCACCACCACCACCACCTCCACCACATCCACCACCACCCCCACATCCACCCCCATCACCACCACATCCACCACCACCACCACATCCACCACCACCACCACATCCACCACCACATCCACCACCACCACATCCACCACCACATCCACCACCATCATATCCCCCAGATCCACCACCACCACATCTACACGTGTGTCGCTCTGTGTGTGTAGGTGCAAATGCAATGTTCTTGGATTGTCGTCACAATAAAATACACTGAACATAATCTTCACAAAAGTTATTTACAAACGTTTAAGCTATTGCCATTATAAATTACAATAACTTTTATTTAAGTATTAATTATTTACAAAATTAAAAGCCATTGTTATTTGTAATATCAATACATCTAAGTCACGTAAATACAACACACATTGCATTACAAATGCTATAGGTGTCACATTTGCAAAAGTTAAAACTATTGACATTGTAACTGACAAAGCTATTAATTTTGCTACTTTCAAAACCAACACATAAATAAAAAAAAGTGTCATTTACAATACCAATAGCTCAAACTTTCCTAATGCGAGACCTATTGCATTTCCAATGCTTGTTTACATATATAAGCATGTTTACATGTGTTTTTAGATTTGTAGCATATTTTCGGAAATAGGCAAAATGTGTCGCAGTAATTTACGCTCGATTGCTTTTTATAAAGTGGTTTGTGTTCTTTTCCGAGGTAACTTAAAGATTATACCTTCTATCAATATAGAAACATTTACATGCACACACATAATAGTTTTTTTTTATAGTATGAAACATGCGTGTACCTCTTATTGTGAATGATTCATTGTAAATAAAATGCATTTAAACTGGTTTCACCGTTCCTCCCACGTCCCTGTTGGAGGGGTAACATCTTTTATGCTTGGATTGTACATGTAGTGAAGAGGCAGGAGAAGGCCTGGGCGTCTCCCCATGTTTGAGGGAATGCTGACAACTCTAGACAGTGACAGGCGAAGGCCCGAGAGGACTTGTGGAAGCGCCTCTAGTCCCGCCTTTCCAGAGTGCCCTGCCAGGACGGACGGCAGCCAGGTGATGGTGCTGCTCGTGATAAGCCCGCTTTACAGAAACCCGTGTCTGGCTGAGCGGGTGTTCAGCTCATTAAACGAGGGTGTCGAGGGGGCACCCGAGCCGCCCGCTCTCCCTGGGGGCTCGCAAAGGATGCCCCGGAGCTCTGGTTACTGCGCCCTGGAGGACATGCCGCCGGGGACCGGAGGGTCACCTTTCATAGAAGATGGGGTAGGGGGGAGGGATCGGGAGATGCAGGTGCGTTGCGTAAACTTCCCAAACTCCGTGATGCCAAACGCTTTTCTCAAGCAGGTTTACCCCCATGAGCAAAGCGCCTCTACCACTCTATGGATATCACATACAACTTTTAAACAAGGAAGTAGCGAAGACGAAACTTACCAGCCGTGCGGCTGTCTACAGACAAGCTCGCGCGCGCGACCCAATCTGGCACTTAGCCTGTTCGAGCATGTAACGAAAAGAAATGACACCCGCTGCTCGCATTTCACCGGTTCCTGCAGAGCTCAGACACCTCCGCCGATGGGGTGCAGCGAGCCACCAAATCTGGTTAAATATGGACTCAACAGACATTTGAGAGCCCCCGGGGCAGGGGCACTCACTCACAGCGTCCGTCCCGCCTGCCTGCCTTCCTCGGCTGTTTCTCGCTCACGCACACGACAAGAGATAATAACTAGAAGAAATGAGAGTCGGTAACCACGGGGAAGAATGCCCAAACACAGAAGAGGGTCTTTGAAGTACGTCTGGAGCAACATCAGCGAGTACTAAACTGATGTGGTTGATGTGGGCCAGGGGCAGAGTGTTTTAACAGCTAGGAATGAGGGAAAGAACATAACCGAAAGCGAAAGCGCTCGCACACATTCACAGCAAACAGCAAACAGCCAACAGCAAAAGCGCGCTCACAAGGACAAATCCGAGACGGAAAATGCGCGCGTCCGACTCGTGTCCACATATTCAGTAAGCAAATAGGTATACTAAAGTATACAAGAGGTCCTTCGCTACGCTCGACCTAACAAATAGGTATACTTAAGTATACAAGAGGTCCTTCGCTACGCTCGACCTAAAAAGGCATTCCACTGTAAGCAGGGGCAATTCGAGTAAGCTGCCTTCCTTAAAGAAGCTTTCAGTAGCTGGTCCTGGAGGACACTCCTACACATTTTTTATCTGCCGCGTATGAGTTTTGCAGGTAAAGATAGCTTGCTCTATTAGAGGGCAGAATGGCAGCAAATATGCTGCTTCACTGCTGTCATGTGGTGTACTGCTTGAGGTCTAGTCTCCACCTGGCCTCTTCGGTTATGTACTGGGCCTCTCTCTTAGACCTCGTCATGATGGTCTTTGACTTTGAGGTAGCTGGCTTTCCAGGTGGTGCTGGCGCCACTGCTATTGGGGAAAAGGAGGCACCACCAGTGAGGTTCTCTGCATCAGACATGTTTCTAGAATAATGACAAGATTAAGGGCAATGCTGGTGGGAACTCAAACACAGCCCTGAAAGGTTCCATGTGGCACTGATGCGCACCAGAGGGGACCAAAGCTTTACGGACCATCTCCTTCATGTTGAGGAGGAATGGATGAGCAAGATGGCGGAAGGGTTTTAACACCGCTCCGCAGTACACCCAACTTATCCATAAATTAAACCACAAGTGAGATGCCATCCAGCAGATCAGGGTACACCTACTGAATCCCAGAGACCCAGGCCATGCTGACGCCGCGGGTGGGCCGTCGGGTCTGTTTTGGAGCTCTGTGCCGGCTGCGGACCAGAACCAGCTGATGTGTGGCCCGCGGCTCCCATCAGATGCTAGGGTGAACAACCGTCCGTAAATTTCACGGACCGACCTCACATCCGTTGTCCGTGAGGATCCCTTTTACAGACGCCTTTTGTCCGTGATTTTGGGCCTGGAAGGGAGCAGAGCTGTTACCCTGAGAGAGGTCTGAGCTCCCTTCTAGGGCGCCTCGGACTCCTCCTCTTAGAATGACAGCTATCCCACACGTCCATTGTCATTCTAAATGCGCAGGGCAGTAGGTAATAAAAGGACCAGGCGGGGGTGCACACAAACCACTCCAGCCTGGCTGGTGCCACCTGTATCGCTCCAGCTTCATCCAAACGTACTTTTCCAAGAGCATGGGACAATGTCAGCTTTGTAATCAGATGCGCGAGAGGCATTAGTTGAACACCAGGTATGTAAAATGACTATATCACGTTTCCATTTCAGGGAGTAAAGCATACAGATCTGTTGTTTATTTTGTGTTTTTTATATAATGACATTTTGTCTTCACTATACTTCAAAGCACTAGAAGGGCATTTTAATACTTGTTTTAGTATCCCCATTGTAAAACTCATGATCCTGAGTACTACCATGCAAATGCATAAAAAAAAATACAAATAAAAACATCAACAGAAAACTGAAAGAAGTATGAAAAGGTAGGACAAAAAGCCACGTAGATACTATTTTTTTATGTTTGAAGGTTTTACACAGCAGGCGTTCGATCCAAGGACATCGGAGCGCTTAACATGTGCACCACATTGCAAAAGATCAGGTCATGGTTTTTTTGAGTCATGGAGATTCCGTGTCTGAACCCCAATACAATTACGTAGCAAAATACTGATGAATTGTTGAATGTCGGTGTCTATTCAGCAATTCATCAATAACCATATAAATATATTATTAGCATGTGAAATACCACAAAAAGACCTGCACAGTTGCTTAAAGCTGCGCGCATACTGAAAAACTTTGAAGTGCACGATTGTCTCAACCTAACAAACTTATTTTGACTTGCACTTAAGTGGTTGTCTATTTACTTACTTGCATAATATCCCGCAACCTCCTTTGATAGGTCTGTAAACTTATCTTTTGTCCCAAAGGTTTATCCTGAATGTTGAGCCTTTGTCCTGAATTTTTACACTCACCGTCCTGAATTTGCACACATGCCAGTTGGTCACCCTATGACGGGTGCTGGTCGGCGTCGAGGTGTACCCGATCAGCCCTGCTGTAGACTACGGCGGAGCGCTGCACCCCTGGATGCCTAATCACGGTGAAGGGGGCTGCTGCGCTCAGCTTTGATCTCGCCGGTGGCCGGTGACCAGGAGGAGCCGGAGTGAGCAGGCCGGGCCACGCAGGGGGAGCTGATGGTCGCTGTGGGGTCTGGCGAACGTAGCTATGAGCCACGACGCGGCACTGCGCCCTGTAAGCACACAAATGAAGCAAGGCGCCAGAGTCCCAGAGCCCAATTGAGTGCCGCCTCCTAGAGATGTGAGACAGGCGGTGGAGTGGTGAAGTAGCCCGTGGAAGAGTCCCACTGGATATGCGACTGCCCCCTAGACTTGGTACTCGATCCCGCTGCGCCTGGACACAGGGACCTGTGCTGTCCCTTGATATTCTTGGCCTGCTCCTGGCCTAGTGCGCTTCTTGCAACGCTGGATGCCGATAACTGGCGGTAGGAGTGGATGACTGAAAGCTTATGAATATGCAGTGGAGGTGGAAAAGAAATGAGGACAGTGTTCTAGCTGGTGGGTCTTGAGGCCCGAGAGACAGAGAGAGAGATAGATACTTTTATTTGATTTCATAAAAAAATCATAAAGGGTGGAGAATCCAACATACATAAAAATTTACATTTTAAAAACTTATATAGATGACAGCACACAAAGGTACGTTCTACAGCGATTAAGTTAAAAAGTGTTAAACATACGATTAATACCATAAGGGTTTCAAGACTGGTTGTACTAAAACGTGATAAATCAGTTAGCACTTTCTTTTTTTCAGTTTTATTGCCACAATATTCAGAAAGTTTATAGCTCTACGTGACAATTGGATTGATGGACCTCCGAGGCACTGGATTACAGCTACTCTGCATGACCTTATTTGTTCCTTCCTAAAGGCTTCCCGAAGGTCCGCTCTTCGGGTTTCTGCCAGGAGGGGGCAGATGCATAAAAAGTGCAAACAAGCATTTGCAATGCAATAGGTCTCGCATTAGGAAAGTTTGAGCTATTGGTATTGTAAATTACAATTTTTTTATTGATGTGTTGGTTTTGAAAATAGCAAAATTAATAGTTTTGTCATTTACGATGGCAATAGTTATAACTTTCGCAAATGTGACACCTATAGCATTTGTAATCCTATATGTGTTGTATTTACGTGACTTAGATGTATTGATATTACAAATAACAATGGCTTTTAATTTTTTAAAATAATTAATACTTAAATAAAAGTTATTGTAATTTAGAATGGCAATAGCTTAAACTTTTGTAAATAACTTTGGTGAAGATTATGTTCAGTGTATTTAATTGTGACGAAAATCCAAGAACAGAAGTGAAATATTAATATCTTTTGTGGCATTTGTAATAAAGCTTGAAACATTGAGAGAACATATTTGAACCAGTTGTTGTTGAATGGTTGCACAGATTGATACTGTGGTGGCGACGAGTGATGCTGTGGCGTTCAGTGATGCTGTGGTAGCGCATAGTGATGTTGTGGTGCCCCTGAGTGATGCTGTGGTGGTGCTGAGTGATGCTGTGGTGATGCGATAGATAGAGTGAGGGCGATATATAGATAGATCGATAGATAGATAGATAGATAGATAGATAGATAGATAGATAGATAGATAGAGTGGTTGTGTGGGTGGTTGTGTGTGTTGTGTTTGGGGTTGTGTGTGTGTGGTTGTGTGTGTTGTGTTTGGGGTTGTCTGTGTGATTGTGTGGGTGAGTGGTTGTGTGTGGTTGTGTGGGTGAGTGGTTGTGTGTTGTGTGTGTGCTTGTGGTTGTGTGGTTGTGTGGTTGTGTGTGTCGTTGTGTGTGTCGTTGTGTGGGGGGTTGTGTGTGTGTGGGGTTGTATGTGTCTGTGGGATTGTGTGTGTGGGGTTGTGTGTGTGGGGTTGTGTATGTGTGTGGGGTTGTGTATGTGTGTGGGGTTGTGTGTGTGGGGTTGTGTGTGTGTGTGGAGTTGTGTGTGTGTAGGGTTGTGTGTGTGTAGGGTTGTGTGTGGGGGGGTTGAGTGTGGGGGGGTTGAGTGTGGGGGGGGTTGAGTGTGTGGGGGGGTTGAGTGTGTGGGGGGGGTTGAGTGTGTGGGGGGGGGTTGAGTGTGTGTGGGGGGTTGAGTGTGTGTGGGGGGTTGAGTGTGTGTGGGGGGTTGAGTGTGTGTGTGGGGGGTTGAGTGTGTGTGTGGGGGGTTGATTGTGTGTGTGGGGGTTGAGTGTGTGTGGGGGTTGGGTGTGTGTAGGGGGTTGTGTGTGTGTAGGGGGTTGTGTGTGTAGGGGGTTGTGTGTGTGGGGTTGTGTGTGTGTGTGGGGGGGGGGGTTGTGTGTCCATCCGAGTGAATCTGGACATAGAAATGATTTTCAGTAAAGCAAGAGCGTTTGGTTCATAGACCCACTCGCCAGCAGAGAGCCAAATGAAGACCTCAGAGAAAAGATGTTCACATTCAGGTCAAAGAGCACAAATTGCAATGTATTTATATGGCTTGGTTTTGGTATTTTTACAGTCTGTGTCCGATCTACTGAAATATTGTTCCTTATCTCTGTTGCCGATACTAGATTACAATCAGTGCTTTATACGAGGGTTTGCATATAGAAATAATGAATGATTAATGCAGAAACCGGCGGAGATGGTATTTGGTAAAGACTCTCTAATTCGGAAATTTATGATCAATTGGGAAGAAAATTATACTTCGGAGCCTCACTGGCTAAATGTACTTCGTTATACATGCAAAGTCATGTTACACCGGAGACACGTAATAAGGTACTTCAAGAGGGTGCTCAGAGTACAGCAAGATGCCAAACATTTGACTTCTCTTTTTAAGGTCTGATGCCTTGATGTGAGAGCGCCTTCTAGGAAGGCGCTGACATTGTACCTAGTAATGTACAACACTGTTCTATTGACCTCCTAATAGAAAGTGGTGCTTCTAAAGCCGTAGTGTGAACACAAACGAAACCCAAAACTGAAAAAATCTTAAGGAAAACTGGTACATGAGGAGGCTCTCTTTTATTTATAGAAGTGTGCATGGGTAGGCTTGTTTTCAGAAAACACACTATTTTACTCTTGGGGTCAGAAGCGATGGTTGTGCTTCGAGGAAAGACAAAAATATTCCTTGTTGGTTAATAACAGTTAAATAGGGCCTGAGGAATGCGTATATTTTTCTTTTCTAAAAAGCGGTAGCATTCTCCAAGCTGTGTGGAATCTTTATTTTTCCTATCTACATGTGTTAAAATGACAAAATAGTGGAAAAACACTGCTAAACAAGGTAGCACTTAATTTGCCATCTCTTGGCGTATAATTTAGTCAACCCTACTGCAGAGTATGTCCCTTCCCAGCCGCATTATCCCAGTGGTTCTGCCTATAATCCCACCCAGATGGGCCCTGGCAGGGGGTGATTTTCCACAGGTCTGTCTTACCTTGAATCCGCCGTCGCCCTTCTTGCAGCACAGGCAGGCCAACATGGGGAAGATGACGGCTAGGGCGCTCGACCTCCGACCTGGGGAATTGGGTTTGAGTCTCGGTAATGACAATAAACCTCCTGTGATTCTGGGCAAATCAGTTATTCTCCCCGTGCCTAACAGCCTAACAAAAATGAAGGTGCTATGTGAAGCGCTCTGATACCCGATTCGGGTCAAGTTCGCACTACATAAAACTCTGCAAAAAAAAAAAGGTGAAGAGGCCAGAGAAGGAAACCACCAGCACGGCTAAGGAGGAGGACCAAGAGAGCTCACTCAGAGGGGCGCCATCTGCAGGGCAGAGAGAGAAGAGCAGCAGGGGTCAGAGATAGGAGGCATTGACTAGAAGAGAAGCAGAGGACAGACGAGGCAAAAAGGAACAGCTCTGCAAGCCCCGGGAGAGGAACCCCGCTGTCACCTGCTGAACGTGTGGGGCGCTGACCCCGGGCCCGGGGTGGGCACTGACTTAGTAGTGTCAGGCTCCTGAATGCCCACACTAAACACATGTCACTTGAAAGTGCCCCTGGAACTCCCTGGTGCAGTGCACCTAAGCAAGTCTCGCAATGTGCCTTGTGCCCACTTAACCCCCCCCACACACACACATTTTCCACACACTTTCATGCGGTTGGAGGCCCAGTTTCGTGCCCTCTGCCTTTCGTCCGACTGAGGCCAGGGGTATCAGGTGCAGTGCAGGGTCGGTCGTGGTGCCTGCGGGAGCTTGGGTGGGCAGGGTTGGGTGGGTTGGGGATGGTCTAGGCTGGTCAGGCGTGGCCATGCAGGAGTGCTAGGAGATGGCGTCTTAGGCGCCATTGAAAGATGATGGAGGTGGTTGTGGGGTGCTGCCTATTTGCAGGTGGTTGATGGAGGCGTGGCGGAGGGCTTGGAGTGCCTGGGCTTGAGCCGGACGTGGGGGTCAGGCATGACGTTATTGGGGGTGGTCGAGGTGATAGGGGGGGTTGGGGATGTGCGGGCAGCTGCAGGGCTCATGGTTGGTCCGGGCGCACGGGGAGGACACACCTTGGGTCGCCGTGCAGTCGGAGGTGCAGGGGGTCTTGGCCGCACACGGGCAAGGACCGGGGACCAGGGATAAGAGCTGTTGGGCATCATGAAATGCGCAATGGTGCTCGGCCCACAGCTTCCCCCCGTTTGCCATTGGGGGGCCTCGCAGTGGATGGTGACAAAGGTTTTCGTAAAAGAGTGACTGGTGCAGGCGGCGTCTTGCAGGATGGATCAGGGGTGCCAGGGTGCTTAGCGCAGCAAATAGCGGCGGAGGGGATGAGAGCGATAACAGGGAGGGTGGGTGCGAAGTTTTGGATCGGTGGATACACGGGACGGCTTGGACGCGCGGAAGGGCACTCAAGAAGGGGGGCCGGTTTCGAGTGGTTGGTGGGCTAGTGGAGGGTTACGGATGGGGGGCTCGGGAACACAGGGTGTGGCCCGGCAGTTCAGTGGTGGTGGGGGGGGGGGGGGTGGGGAGGGCTACGCGGGTAGCTCCCGACGCGGTTGGGAGGCGGCGATGTGCAGGAGCAGTGGTTGCGGGAGGGGGCCTGTGTAGGTTTTGGGTGGGTGGCAGGCATGGGCCTTTCATCCTTCTGGGGCCGGTCGTGACAGGGTTTTAGTTCTGCAGGCGCTGGGGAGACATGGCGGGGGTCGGGCACTGTTTGGAAGGGGGATTGCAGTGGTGGATGCGGGGATGGGTCCAGGGGTGCCGCACGGAGAAGTGCCCTCGGGAGAGGCACAGAGGGAGGGTGGCCAGATGACCTGAAGTGGAGGGTGGGGATTGTCATTTATGGCAATAGAGGCCGCTTGGGAAACCGGTTCGGCATTGCACAGCGGGCTTGTGGATAGCCGCCTTTGGGTGAGACAGGCCAGGACTGGAAGCGATGGGCGGCAGTCGCGCAGCATGTCTGGTTCTAGGACGGCTATTAGGCATGGCCGATGAGAGGGTCAGCTGGGGATCCACGGGCACCCAGCTTCATTGCGTGGGATGGCCTGATCTGTGTTGCACGGTACCCTACTAGATGCGCTGCAATATGCCAGAGTGCGGGCAGGGGCTGGTTGTGTGAGTGGTGGGATTTAATTTGTTTAATCATTTATTTATGCGTGTTTATGTAAAGCAGACTTTACCCGAAGGTTTCAGAGCGCTTCGCAATAGGAACAGTAATGATACACAGGAGACAATTACAAGTGAACAAATTACAAAAGCAAAATGTTAAGTTACAGGAGGCAAAAGTGACAATGGTGAGCAACAAAATACAAAAGGTAGCAAACGGTGCATTACATGAAGAACAAGACGAGCTGTCAGCAATTTAACCTATCCCTGTTTCATGTAAACCGTAATCGAAAGAGCTCTTGTCGTCCCCTTTAACTGAGTCAGTCACATTTACAGTAGTTATTCCCAATAACCTGGGGAAGTAGGATGTGCTTTTAACATACTGTTTGTTAAAGAGATTGCAGCAGAAACAAAACCGCATTTCAAAAGACTGACGGCATTGTTGGCACTTGGCAGCTGATGATATTGCAACAAAAGCGCCCATGTCGCTATATATGTGAAAGCGCCGCAGGGGTACTAGTAAGCACAATAAACGAGACACATGGGGAGCAGCAGCCTTCGATGTGCCGGCCAGCCATGCAGTGAATAATTAGGGGAGAGAGAGGGGAGGTGCTGGGGAACAGATGGCCGTGAAGCAGGGGGCGGGGCAGCGGAAACCTTTGAAGTGGCCTGGCGGCTGTGAAAGGATAAATGCTGCTGCCAGGGGGGAAGGCTCGTGCATGAGAGCAGGTCACGTGATTGTGATTCACGTGAACTGTTCAAAATCCTCTGGGGCCTGAAGTTTGGTTTAGCTGCATTAGGGCTCTTTTCATATTCCTGCGGAATAGGAAAGGCGAGCCCTAAAAAAAGACTCGTCCCCTCCTCCACATAGGAGGCCCGAGAGACTGGAAGGTGTGCTCCTCCTCTTTACTGGGAGTGCATTGTGAAATACCCCCTGGGTGTCTCCCCTCCACCCCCGCCCAGCCCCTCACCCCTCCTGTGCAGCTGCATGTCCATGAACCACTTGACACCTGGTGAAGAGACGCGATTTGTAAACTACCTATCCTGCCGACAGACACTTGCGTAATTGGCGCTCACTATACGGGACCGAGCTGTGACGCTTTTCTGGGGTGAACCAGCTGAGTACAACTCATGTGGACCTGGCACGTCACCTGAGGTGCACCGATCCGACAATACTGCTATAAACCATGGAAAAGGCAGCGGCAGGTGTGGGGACAGTGTCACCGTTCTGAAAGTAAGCTGCTATATCGCACGCCCCCTTCTTTCACACATCAGGCTCCTGGTCACTATGGGTGAGAAACCGCAGACAGTTGCTGCATGAACATGCGACCCTTGCTGGCTGTCAGAGAACGGGCTCCTTGCACTGCAAGTCCCTACCGCACAGCGCAGGCACATAAGCAAGACCACGTGCAGCCAATTTCAGCCAGAGGCAGCTTAATTATCACAAGATTCCGAAATGGGATGTAAAAGAGGAGTTGGCTCCAGAACCTCAACACAGTCATCCTCAGAGATGTAATCAGACCAGCAGGATTCCCAACCTCAGTAGAACCCAGTGCCAGAGGACAGATATGATGCGATATTTCAAGCCATTGAGCGCTCCAGAATTTCCCTGGAATCAAAAATAGACAATGTGGCAGCAGAACTCACGCTCCTTCATGCGGACCACAGAAAACTGTCTGACCACATCACCAATGTAGAGTAAACCTTAGCGGAGGTGCAGCCTACCAAGGACATTAAGGAAACACAAATGAGGAATATGAAGTAAGACTCTGCCACCTGGAAAATAGGGTGGAAGATGCGAAGGATGCTCAAGACAACACAACGTCCACAAATAGGAGGGAACGGAGGCTCAAGATGCATGGGGTACCCTGAAAAATGGCAGAGGGAACCGATAGACACAGCGTCATCGTCTCTCTACTTCTCAGTTGAATGAGCACACCGCTTCTCTCTTCGGAGGTCTGTATCGGGCTTGAATCTCTGTCCATTTCTCTTCAAAGTGCACCACTACCGTGACAGAGATGTCGGACAGACTCATCATATATATAAATATCCATTATTTAGCAATTAACTTATCACTGTGTTCTTATATTCATCGACATGTACCATTAGGCATTGCAAGATTGATCTTGCATGGGGTGGTGCCGGTGTTTGGGGGGATGGCGAGGGGAGGGAGAGCGTTGACCCCCCCTGGATGAAGAGATGGCCTGGACACTTGTTTTCCTAACATACAGTTGGGGAATCACTGGTGGAACTTTATTTCCTTGCTACTATGTGGATATGCTGAACCTGATTGCACCAGGAAGTCACGTGCCCTAACACATACATTTTGAGGTGTTATTTTGTTCAAGTACAATACAACTCTAGGTTTGGGCAGTTCCTCACAGTTGTAGGGTCCGCTCTTTTGATGTTACATGTCCGCCATGTTGGAGTTACGTCTTAAGAAAAGTTCACTCAGGCATAGTTGTACCACATTACTGCTGGCTCCAAAGGCTCCCCTCAAATATGACCACATATATGCACTTTATCCTTCCCAATTCATGTACACGAACACACTCCAATCATGACATCACAATGCATTATAACATGGAATGTGCAAAGGCCTACGCAGTCCCTCCTGCAAATACGGGGTTTACACATATCTTAAAACCACATAACATACAGATAGCTCTTCTGCAAGAGTATCACCAAACACACTCTGAGACAAACAAGTTTCAGGGCAGGGGGGGGGGGCGGGACGACACACATTTTCGCTATGAATTACTCAGCTTTTGCCAGAGGAGTGCTGATCTAGGTTCGCCCTGGTAAACCCCCTTCTATTAGACGAGGTGGAAGGGAGAATGGCTTCCTTAAAGGTAGACTGGATGGAAGATATCTTCTGCTGGGTAACATATATGCGCCTAACACAGACCATGGGTCCTTCTGGAGTATTTTGTAAACCGTGCTCTCCACCAAATGATGTGATCGACCCTGGGTGATAGGAGGGGATTTTAACAATGTGTTGGACATGAACCTGGATCGTTCATTCCCAGAGTTAAGAGGCAGAATGACATCTACCAGTACCTCACTACTGAGGAGCCAGCCCTGTGGATGGAGGCAGGTAGATATTTGGAGACATTGTAACCCTACCACTAACGTATAGTATTTATGCTCCACACCAAACACTCTGCATGTTTGCATTGACAGGTTCCTGTGCACATCTAACCTGCTACCATATGTGACACAAGCAGATTATCTGGGCCGTACACACTCAGATCACAATCCTCAATAGGTATCATTAGCATGGGATACAAAGCCCTATTTAATTCCAACATGGTGCCTGCAATGTACCATGTTGGAAGATCCCCCCCCTTTCGAGAATCCCTTTGCATTGTTGCGGAGGACTAATTTGCACGTAACGCAGAAACGGCGGCATCTGTCCTGTCAGAATGGGATTCATTTAAGGTGACACGGTGAGGCAGCTACCTGGGGTTGGGCTGCGTAATGAGGAGGCAGGTGGAGCGTGAGCTCCAATAGATGGAGTGTGAATTACTGACACTAGAGACACGGATGTCCTCTGACCGCACCTGCTCTCTGGAACCGTTGACAGCGAGGACAGCACACAACACTAATCGAAAGGGTAAGGTACCTAAATTATGCAGCACATTCTGCCAAGACGCATGCACAGGCAGATCGCTGTGGAACCCTGCTCATGTGGCTAATACGGCAAGAGCTGCAGAGAAGTCCCATTATGCTCTGCTATCTCCCAATGAGTTGATGAGGTATATTCAACACGAAATACATAAGGAGCTGGTTCTCCACTTTACCTCGCTATACCAATCGACCGTGGAAGCCACTGACTCAGAACTAAATAGTTTCCTGGATGGCCTCTCATTCCCTACGCTGACTCCTGTCCAACGTATGAGCTGAATGCACCTATTTGATTTTTTTTAAAACATACTTTATTGATTTTACAGAGGGCCACATCTGGTGTGGGCGTGAAAATAGTGGAGGGAGGCATAGCCAGAGCAACAAACCTTGAATAAGCAAAAAATTTCCCAATTCCTGATAAGATACATTCACGAAATAAGCAGTTACCAATGAAAGACATCAGTATTGTAACATCCACATGGGGCTGAGGATTTATTGGAGATTAATTGTCATTCAATGACAGTATTTAAACATTAACATTTGAAAGACATTCCTAAATAACCCACCTCTTCTCTCTCATCTGGCTCACCCAGTTATTCTTTAGCATATTCGGAGCACGGCTTGGCTCTAAGGTTCCCCTCGCTGGGGGTTTCATTCGGTCAGCAGGGCGTTTTCATAACGGCCAGGTCGTACGGCGACCGTGGTGGGGGGCAGGATATGGCTGTATGTCAGGGGTAGGGGGAGACGGGATTTTATTTACGTTGTGGAATAGGGGATAGATTGCCTTAAGTGACTCAAGTATTAGATCTCCTTCCATGGAGATCAGTAATTGCCTTAGGCCCCTATATTCTTCCCTTCTGATGGCTAGCTTTCTGCACTGCACCATCAGACTGCCTCCCCGCGCCACAAGTGTAATGCTGGGAGAAGGACCGACTTCCACCTCATAGTGATGGAACACTTCACTATACGTAGGGCCAAATCAGCAAACCGGAGCTGTACTTTCTGTGACTTGGGTCAGCGATAAAGCCCCAATAGACATTGTTCTGCTGGGTCCCCGCTAGGGATACCGGTGATGTCTTCCAAAGCGTGGGTGATCTCGGACCAGAATCCCCCAAGACGTAAGCATGTCCACAACATGTGAATTATGTCTGGATCCCCTGTTTGGCATATAGGGCAGAACACCTAGGTGGTGGGGTACATGTGGTTAAGGCGGTGTGGCGTGAGGTAGGCCCTGTGAAGGATTATATATTGCATTAGCTTGAATTTGGCGTTAAGGGAAATCCACTTTTAGGGTATTCTAGAAGAGAGGTCCAGTACTTGTCTGTCAAGTTCCTACCCAGGTCATTCTCCCATTTTTCTTTAAGTGTAGTGAGGGGGTATCCGCATGTGCCCTGGTGCCCCTGTTGAGCCATCTAATCAGGTGACACTCATTACCCATAGGTAATATCCAGTATGTCAGACCATTTCTTCACATAACTAACCAGAGCTGCATAGAAGGCTAAGTTTATGTTGTGTTGAGTATTTACCGTAATACCGTCTGGAAGGTGTATCCCACTGCAGTCGTGCAAGAAGCGGTCCCGAATTGTCTGCTTCTGTATGCTTTATTTAAGTATATGACTGGTAATCAATTGTTCGGAGGCGCTCCAGCAGTGCAGCACGTTGAATGCATGCTTCTATTAGCTCCTCCTTTTTGGTAGGGCTGCTAATTGACTCTTGTTCTACCTTATTCAGAGTGTCTTCCACCGACTTAAGGGATTTATGAATTTCCTGCCAGTCCCCTACTGTGGCGCTAATGGCGGCACCTCTTATGACGGTCTTGAAAGTGGGCCACTCGATTAGGCGTGAGGACGCAGTGTTGTCATTTTCATCAAAGTAATTGGTAATGGCCGATGCCATTGTGAATCGAAAGACCGTGTCTTCTAGCATTTGTGGCCACAACTTCCAGGTAGAAACGGTTGTACGAATTCTCCCCCCATGCCAGCATAACCTCTAGGGGGTTATGGTCAGAGAAGGTCTTCTCTAGTTAAGTGGCATCAACCACCTGGGTGGTGTTGGTGAGGGAGCAAAATATTCTGTCCAGTCGGATATGAAGCTGGTGTGGTGGTGAATAAAAGGAGTATTCCCGGCTGTTTGGATTCTTGAGACGCCAGACGTCCATCTGCGACCAACCCCAGAGTGCGTCTGCCTGTTTTACTGAGACCGCGCCTTGGAAGGGGTAGGTGATGAGAGGACCGCATTATAAGGAGCTAAATATAACTATAATGGCTGAAATTCAGGAAACTATTCGATCCTTAGCCTCGGGGAAAGTGCCGGGCCCAAACGGCTTTCCCTCTGAGGTGTACAAAAGCTTACTTTGACCTATTATGCAACCACACTAAAGAAGGTTTATGACGAGGCACTACATATGTCTTGCATACCGAGTTTTATGTACAAAGCCACATTAGTAATCCTGCTTAAGCCAGATAGAGACCCCATGCAGCTCAGCTCATACCGCCCAATGGCCTGCTGAACGTGGATAATAAGGTATTGGCTAGCATACATTGTGGGCGGCTGGCACCACTAGTACCCTATTTAATCCATGAGAATCAAAATGGGTTCATCCAGGACCGCTCCACTACCCTTAACTTGTACCGGCTGTTTTGAGTCATGCGATATGCTCCTCAGGTTTGGCCCCGCTCTGGATGTATGGTGCTTGATCTGGAGAAGGCATTTGATATGGTGGAGTGGCCTTTTATCTTTAGTATTTTTTACCGATATGGGCTGGAACTCTACTTCACTATGCTGGTAAAGTTATTGTACAATAATCCGGTTGTAAGGGTCAGAACTGGTCGCATGGTTGTCACAGCCTATATTAGTAAAAAGAGGCCCTAGAAAAGGCTGCCCCCTTCTCTTTTCACTAGCCATCCAGCCCCTGGCCCTGGCCATGCGAGTCTCTGTGGGTACTCCTCTGGAAGGAGACTTGCATGCGATTTCTGTATATACAGATGACCTGCTACTATATATAAAAGATGTTAGTCCTGAATGTCATACCCAGTAGGCTAGCTCTTTTGCTTGTCTCTCAGGACTGAGTTAGCTGGGAAAAATCACGTTTGTTCCCTTTTGACCCTAATACGTCTGACCCTTTGCTTACTATTAGTGGAACCCCGGTCACCTGGCAGTCAAACATGTTTCGCTACCTGGGCATCAGGGTGTACCACAATGATCAGGACTTCCTTGATGGAACCCTCAATAGGGCACTCACCTCTCATCTCAGGTGACTTTCTGGAAAACGCTCGCTCTCTCAGTGGCAGGAAGGGAGTCACTCATTAAGATGGCGGTGCTACCCGGACTCCTATATCATTTCACCAACATGCTGTTATATCTCCCGCCATCCTTCTTCCGGCCCATCAAGCGTATCTCCATGACCTAATATGGAACACATCGCGATGCAGAGTAATGCTCGTGAAGTTATATTTACCGTAGGACCGAGGGGGCCTAGCAGTACCTAATCTAGAGCAATACTTTTTAGCATCTCATCTACAATTGGTGGGCCGACGCCTACTGGAGACAGGGAGTAACGATCGCCCTGCACACGGTTTATATTATCCTCTTTGTTTAGCCATGCAGCAAAAAGTCTGGCCTTCCCCTACTGTTGTTGCAAGTGGCCTACCTTTGCTTTCATAGATCATTGATCCTCACCAGGAAACTCAGACAAGATGCTCCAGCGATTCCACTACTTGGGACACCCAGAGGTAACAGGATAACATCACTGACTGATCTTGCTATTTGGCATACAGCGGGTTTACATACATTGGGCGCCTTCGATCTCGACAGCCGTATTGTGACCTCACACAGGAGGAAGGAATACCTCCAGGACATTTCCTCAGCATGCCTCGTGGATCAGTCTGTTAAGACGAAGATGTGGGGACATAACACAAGAATTACAGACAAACCTGGTACTTCAGTATATTCATGGTATGGGAGAAGAGAGACACCTCACTCGGAGGTTTGCGGACCGATTCCACCTCCATACAGCAACGGATCTGACCCAGTTACATACAAAATGGGAATCTGAACTTGGCCGCCCATGCACGGACACAGAATGGAACATAATCCTGGCGAGCCCCACACATGTCCTTCGTAACATCCGGTTCAGACTGATTTAGTAATACATAATACACAGAGCATACCTAACCCCGCAGAAAATCAACCGCTGCCTTCAAAGACATGATATGAAATGTCACTAATGTTCTCACCTAGAGGCTGGTCTCATACATATGTTATGGTCATGTCCTAAACCACAACAGTACTGGGTGGGTGTGACCACACCTATCCAACTGCACAGATAGACAAATATCGACCACAGGGGAAACAGGCATACTGGGGTTATTCACAAGAGAGAAAAAAATACAGAGCCACAAATCGATTTCTGGATTTGGGTCTGGTAGTGGTCAAACGGCTTATAATGAGATGCTGGAAATCCGATGATCCACCACCCTTACTGGCTTGGTTCCACTCTATCCTCAACTGGGCCAAAGCTGAGGGTGTGGCCCTTCGTAGTGTGGATACCTTGGAGTTGCGCCTATTTTCTATTTCAGTTAGCTGGAACTCGATCCTCGTGGCTCTTCAAATGTCTATATATCCTGACCCAGAAACAGATATCCCATAGAATAGGGAACCATGCCCAGTTGAGAAGGGAGCATGGGTATCCACTTTTACAGGACAAATGAGGTGATATGATCCATGTAAAGACCTATGAATAGGAGTATGTAATATTTGGAAAATACTGGGCTTTTTAGCCGATTAGATGAATTCACCACTCGTCTTGGGAAGGACGCTTTAACTACAGGTTTGCCTGAGGTTAGTTTCTTTTATGGTTTAAAAACTCATTGATCCCCTAAAATTTGCTTGATGTCAGCAATACTTATATTCTGATTTCGTAGGACTATATTATATTATGTGATATGGACTTGCAATCTACATTAGTACTCGTCAGGACAATACACGTCTATTTAAAATGTGATTTTTTTTTGCCTTGAGTTTATTGAAAGATGTGGAACCGTTGGAGCATAGACGGACAAGGGTATAGGTCATTTGGGCAAATAGACATGTTACTAAGACATAGTATCAGCCTCTCACCGATCCGATTCACATGTACCTTTTGCAATATAGTTATCTTCTGAAATTATACCTTTTGTCGCACCTGTGTAAATGCGTTAATCATACAAGTGCTGTACTCATGTATTTTTTTGTAATGCAAAAAATCAATAATATATTTTAAAAAATCATGTTGATGAGGAAGAAGGCTGATCAGCCCTTTGCCTGGAAATGGGCAAATATAAGAGTCAGTGCAGCATAAGGAAGGAGTGTTGGGGCTGGAAAGGGCCCTGGAAATGGTACCGGAGTTGGTGGACAGGGTTAAATACCAGTTTTGGCTCAGAGTCCGACTTAGAGCCAAAACTGCATAGAACTCTGTACATATGCGATTGATATTGAACGACACTGAGGTGATTCTTCAGTGCGCCTCTTATTTTTCAAGTGTTTCCTTTGTTTCTCCTTGGAGGGCTTTGATCAAGGTGATAAACATGATCGCGATAGAGGCCTTGACCAGGATTGTGAGTGTTGACCGCCCCCATGTTCGTCGCTGGTTCAGCTATAAAGAGTTTTGACTTGTACTTTTTATTGCCTGGAGTGTACAAGACTTCACATGTCGCACAACCTGGAATTATATTTGACTCCAGAAATTATTGGCAGACCTCAAGTAGGTCTGATATTAGCATTTGTCCATAACAAGCGCAACAGGGCTTAAAGGAAAATGCTACTTACCAGTATGCATCTGTTCTTTGCATGTAGAGCTGCAGAGTTGCACACTGTGCATAGATGGCCACCTAGTGTTGGGCCTATAGGTTTTCAGTTTGTTGTTGTACTGAAAAGTTCTTTGGAAGTCACGAGATAGGCGACTCCTCCTTTGGACCACATTGCGCATGGGCATCAGCTCCATCCCCAGATTGTTTTTCGCCATAGGGAAATGGTGGAGCTTTGCAAGAAAAAGGGAGGATGCCCATATAATTTGTATCGAATTAAGATAATACTGGAACAGACAAGGGTAGCCAGGGAGGTGGGAGGGCGTGTGCATCTCTGCAGCTCTACATGCCAAGAACAGATGCATACTGGTAAGTAGCATTTTCCGTTTGAAGCATATGAGCTGCAGATTGCACACTTTGCATAGATTGTATAGCAGTACCCACTCTTAGCGGCGACCACCCCTATCTGTTGCAGTAGTTTGGAATAATGTTTTGAGAACAGCCTGGCCCACAGCTTGTTGTTTGGTTTGCACATCTACACAATAGTGTTTTGTGAATGTGTGCGGTGTAGACCAGGTAGCTGCTTTGCAGATGTCATCTAGGGGAATGTTCCCTAAAAATGCCATTGAAGCCTCTATTTTTCTTGTAGAGTAGGCTTTAGGAGGAACAGATAACGTACGTTTAGCTTTGTGGTAACAAATCTGCATGCATTTGACAATCCATCTAGCTATCCCAGATTTTGAAATGGGATTACCTTTGTGTGGTGGTGAGAAAGACACAAAAAGTTGTTTTGTCTTAAGAAAGGGTAGTGTCCTCTCTATGTAGTATAGCAATGCTCTTTTGACATCTAGGGTATGAAGAGCTCTTTCTGCTACTGTCTGTGGCTGCGAGCAGAAAACGGGCAGTTCCACAGATTGATTGAGATGGAAGGGAGAAATTACTTTGGGCAAGAACTTTGGATTAGTACGCAGAACTACCTTATTGTGATGCATTTGCAAGAAGGGTTCTTGAATGGTTAGTGCTTGTAGTTCACTAACTCTCCGCAGAGAAGTAATATCTACTAGGGACGCAACCTCCCACGTTAAAAATTGTAGTTCACATTTGTGTAAGGGTTCGAAGGGAGGTCCCATTAACCGTGTGAGAGCAATATTTAAATTCCACACAGGTGAAGGTGGTACTCTGGGAGGAATTATTCTTTTAAGGCCTTCCATAAAGGCTTTAATGGCAGGCACTCTGAATAGAGGTACATGTTGTCTGTTTTGCAGATATGCTGCTATTGCAGCAATATGTAGTCTAATAGAGGTATAGGCTAAGTTACATCTTTGGAGATGCAGTAAGTATCCTAGGATGTGTTAAATAGACACATCTAGAGGATCAATATTGTTGTTGTGACAATATATTACAAATCGTTTCCATTTGGCTGCATAACATGCCCTAGTGGTTGGACGTCTAGCTTCTTTTATGACATTCATGCAGTCTGGAGGAAGGTTCAGATATCCAAATTCTAGGATCTCTGGAGCCAGATCGCATGGTTGAGCTGAGCTGTGTCCAGGTGTCTGATCTCTCCACGGTTCTGTGTTAAGAGGTGTGGAGACAGGTGCAATTTTTGGTGCAGTACTACAGACAGTTGTAGCAGTGTGGTGTACCACAGCTGTCTGGCCCACGTTGGAGCAACTAGGGTGAGAGAATGCTGCTGTAGTTTGCGTACTACTAGTGGCATGAGTGGTAGAGGTGGAAAAGCGTACGCAAATCTGTTTGACCAGTTCATCCATATCGCATTGCCTTTGGACAGTGGGTGTGGATATCTGGCGGCGAAGCTTGGGCATTTGGCATTTTCGTGGGTGGAAAATAGGTCTATGTGAGGTTGTCCCCACATCTGAAAGAATGGACGAACTTGTACATGACGTTTCCACTTGTGGGTCTGTTGTGTTTGACGACTTAACAGATCCGCTTTGGTATTTTGTACTCCTGGAACATGCTAGGCTAGAAGGAATATGTTTTGAGGTATAGCCCACCGCCATATGTCCTGTGCTAGTTGAGAGAGCTGCAGGGAGTGTGTTCCTCCCTGCTTCTGTATGTAATACATGGCTGTCATGTTGTCTGTGCGGACTAACACAGCTTTGTTTGATACTTGCTTTTGGAAATCTTTTAGTGCTAGGAATATTGCTAGTAACACCAGATGATTGATGTGGAGTAACTTTTGTTGCGGTGTCCACCTGCCTTGCATGGTGTGTTGCAGTAGGTGGGCTCCGCAGCCGGCGAGCGATGATTCCGCAGTTAAGATTATCTGAGGAACTGGCTCTAGGAACGGTCGTCCCTTGTAAAGGTTTTTGGTGTTTCACCACTGCAGAGAGCGAGGAGTCCAACAATCTACCAACACTAGGTTTGTTAATTGACCTTGAGCCTGGTTCATTGACGCGATAAGCATTCTTGCAGCGGAAGCATTTGAAGTCTTGCATAGGGCACTATGAAAATGCAAGAGGCCATCATCCCTATGAGTTGCAAGAACACTTGTGCTGGAAGGGAGTGTTGTAGCTGAAACTTTGCTAAAAGAGTTTGCATGCTGGCTATCCTTGCTGGAGTGGGATAAGCGAGCGCTGTTGAGGTGTTTATTGTGGCACAGAGGTACTGTTGTACTTTGGATGGTTGTCGAAGGGACTTGGCGTGGTTTATTGTGAACCCCAATTTGTGGAGCAGCTGTATCGTGGTATGAGTGTGTTCCACGCATCGGTTGTATGAGCTGGCTTTTATGAGCCAGTCGTCAAGGTACGGGAAGACATGTATGTGCTGGCTTCGTAAATGCGCTGCCACTACTGCTAAGCACTTGGTGAATACTCTTGGTGCTGTTGTGACTCCGAATGAGAGTACTTTGAATTGATAGTGCTGTCCATCTATCACAAATCTGAGATACTTCCTGTGAGCCTTGTGAATGGGAATGTGGAAGTATGCGTCCTTGAGATCTAAAGTAGCAAGGAAGTCGTTTTGTGACAGGAGCGGAAGGACTTGTTGGAGTGTGACCATGTGAAAATGGTCTGACTGTATGCATATGTTTAGCGGTCAGAGGTCTAGAATAGGCCTTAGAGAGTCGTCCTTTTTTTGGATTAAAAAATATAGAGAGTAAACCCCCTTGTTCTGTTGGTGCAGAGGAAGTGGTGCTATTGCACTTTTTTGTAGCAGAGATACTACTTTTTGCTTTAACAGTGAAAGGTGTTCTTGTGACATTGGACGCTGTTTGGGTGGTATGTTTGGGGGGGGTAGATGTTAGTTCTAAACAGTAACCTGACTGAATAATTTGTCGCACCCAGCTGCCTGATGTGATGTTGGTCCAGGCAGGAAGGAATTGTTGCAGTCTTCCCCCCCACAGGAGTGGAATGTTGGGGGGTGGGGAGGGGAGGAAAGCCATTGGGTAGGGGTAGAGGCAGAGCAGGAGTTGTTGGTTTTGCCTCTGCCTTTGTTGTTGTTACCCCAGTAACCCCCCTCTCTGGTAGCCCTTAGTGAATGTGGATTGGCTAGGGGTTTTGTAAGAAGTGGAGGGTCTTTCCGAGGAGTAGCCTCTAGTGCTGCCTCTGTATGATGAGCGATGAAAAGATAGTCTGGGAGCTTGCTGCTGCAAGGCTTCTATAGATTTTGCTGTATCAGTGTCTTTTTTCATTTTTTCTAAAGACACGTCAACATTTGGGCCAAATAAATGTGTCTCATCAAATGGCTGATTAAGGATGGAGTTTTGTACCTCAGGTTTAAAACCTGAAATACGTAGCCAAGCAGGTCTACGTAGTAGGGTGCTGGTATTGATTGCCCTTGAGGCGGTATCTGCAACATCTAGGGCACAACGAATGGAAGTATTAGTAATATTTTACCTTCTTGTATAAGTTCATTGGCCCTATTTTTGTATTTGTCTGGTAGATGCTGCATTATGGACTCTAGTTCATCATAATGTGCCCTGTCATATCTGGCCAGCAATGCATGGGTGTTGGCAATGCGCCAGATATTAACTGCTTGTGACACTGTTCTTTTGCCGGAGGCGTCAAGTAGCTTAGATTCTTTGTCTGGTGGTGAGGCCTCAACTGATGTCTGAGAATTCGCACGTTTACGTGCATTAGACACTACTAAAGAGTCTAATGGTGCTGGACCTTTAATATAGAATGGATCTGTAGGGGCAGCTTTATATTTTTTCTTAATGAGAGGATTGAGGACCCGAACCCTGACAGGATCCTTAAAAATCTCTGTTGCGTGCTTGATGACACCCTTAACCCCTTTGCTGCGTCGAACGTTCAGCACCCAGTGCTGAACGTTCGAATAACGAGCGCTGGCCCGTCGGCCAACGGTCGTGCGCAGCACTGGCAAGGTAGTGCTCGCGACGAGCGTTGGCCGACGGCAGCGCTTAAGGGGTTAAGCATTGGCAAAATGGCAGTAGACCTTTGTGTGATATCAAAAGTGTTTAGTAGGAAATCTTCCTCCACCGCATCGGTGTGTAAGTCCACCCCCATGATATTGGGCAGCTCTTTGGACTAGTAGGTTAAAACCTATAGTGTCCTCTGGTGGGGAAGGTCTAGAAGAGTATGTATCGTCTTGTGGGACATAAGGCACATCAGGGGTGTTGTAATGATCCCATGGATTAGGTGACTGAAGGGAACTTTTGGTCCCTGCTGGGTCATGTGCACCCCCACCTGTGTCATCAGAGTCTATGTCTGCATCATCGTCTGGATTAGGGGATGGTGTAGGTGAATGGTGAGGTGGAGGAGGTGTAGGAGGAGGAACAGTATGGGGATGTCGTGGAGAAGGGACCCTAATGGAGAGGGTGCAAAGTCTCTCTTCTTTGGCGGAGGAGGAGGTGTTGGCGCCTCAAGTGGTCTCTTCTTGGAGCGGAGAGTCAATTGTCCAGTCTTAGGATCCTTTACAAGAGTTTTTTGGTTAGGATCAGGTGTGAAAAGTTCCTCTGAATAGGGCAAATCCTTCGGCGTCGAGGATTTTGGCTCCGCAGGTTTTTTCGGTAGCTGGTTTTGGATCTTTTGGTTTAGAAGTGTGCCCTTTTGAAATGTTCTTTACCGGAACATGTTTCTTCGGTTCCGGGTGTTTTTTGTGTTCCGAAGCGTGTTCTTGAGCTTTAGGCGTTTTTTTAGTTGGCTCAGAGTGCGGTTTCGGCATCGATGAGCCGCTGCCGGTCTTCGGCGCCGTGTCCTTAGGTGTCGGAGCAACGGTCGGCGTGGTTGAGGAAGATGGCTTTTTCTTCGGTGTCGGTATAGGATCGGCACCGGGGATAGGCTGGCTCGAGCCCGAGCTGCCTGAAGGCTTAGTAAGCTTCTTAGCCGGGCCCGAAGGCAGGGCGTGGGAAGCAGTCTCTCGGTGTGCACCCGGGCCCGAAGGTGAGGGTGTGCCCGAAGCCTTTTTGAAGGGTGTCATGGAAGGGTTGGGGTCGACGATCTTACTTACGACTCGTTGAGCTGGAGTGACTTCCTCGACGTCGGAGTCTTCGGCATCTGAGGAGCTGGTACTCTCTTCGGCATGCTGGTGTTCTGGCACGTCAACGCCCTCTTCGAAGATGTTGTCGGGGATGGAAGCAGACGAGCGAGCCATAGTTCTTCGAGCTCGTAGGTCCCGGATCGTTTTCTTGGAGCAGAATGAGGCACACGCGGAACAGTCTTTGGCCTCGTGCTCCAGTGAGAGGCAAAGGTTGCACACTTCATCCAGGTCGGTGTGGGGAAACCGACCCACATTGAGGACACTTTTTGAATGGCGTCCTTTCCATGAGCCAGGAAGTAAGGCCTAGGTAGGCCTGAAGGCGTTCGTCGACGACCGGAATCGAAGACTTCGGAGTGGTGAAGAATCGCGTCGATGGAGAGCGATCGAAACAATACTGTTGAACTGGGTGAGGATTGCGAGCCGAAGGAAATTCGGTTCCAAACAGGAGCGCAGGAAACACAACCGAGCCAGATGGCGGGAAAAAACAATCTGGGGATGGAGCCCATGCCCATGCGCAATGTGGTCCAAAGGAGGAGTCACTTATCGTGTGACTTCCAAAGAACTTTTCAGGACAACAACAAACTGCAAACATCCAAGCCCAACACTAGGTGGCGATCTATGCACAGTGTGCAATCTGCAGCTCATATGCCTCGAACACCTAATTTCCTAGGGGCTTACATCCCTTCGGACTGCACGTTTATTTGGAAACTTTCTAAAGATTCTTGGAAGAAAATCTCAAAGCACTGAAGAGCAGTTCCTGGTACATGTCAAAGTATGGCAAAAAAGGGAACCGATATTGGTGCTCCAGAGTGGATGTTATATTGCTCTTGTGACGTCACCTTGATGTTCGTCCAGTGTTGAAATGGAGTCAGCACCCCCTACTGGCACAGGAGAGCTGTGGCAAAGTTTACAGAGGCAGTCTGCCATTGGGGAATATTCAAGAGGAGAGGAATCTACAAGTAAAAGTATCCATCCCAATCATATTTCCAGTGGAGTTTCATTTGGAGGTAAAAATGCTTTCCAAGCACACATGTTAAACAGGTTATACTACGTTTTTCACAAGGCCAGTCGGGCCCTAGTATATGGTACTAAGGTACCAAGGTCATAGGTACACCAGGGGTCTACCATGGGCTGCACCATGTATATTAACACATATGAGGGGACACGTAAACTGTGACTACAGGCCTGCCATTGCAGCCTGTGTGAGTTTGTGCTTGCACTTCTCACGACATATATACGTTTTCTTATATCGGAGGTCACTACACTTAAAGTCTATAAGCCACCCCTATGGCAGGCCTTTTAGTCCTGAAGGTGGGGTGCTTGGTTATAAGTGTGAAAGTGCACCTTCATTAACAGGACAACCCTACAAACCCCGGACCCAATTCTCCAGGCTTTGTAAGTGTGGCCAGACATTTTGATGTGTATAATGGCCATCCGTCACTACGTGATGGCTAACTATGTAGTGGCTGTGCCAAACCTGGGCATGTTTGGTATCAAACATGATGGAATCTTACCTCAACACTGTTACCGGTGATTGAGGTATAATTCCATGCACTGATGGGTTCCTTCAGGAAGCCACCAATACTCCTGGCAACAGCCTTTCAGGGTCTGCCAGCAAGCTAGTGCTGCTGCCCACACCAGACAATTCTGCCCTCCTGCTGCTGAGCTTGAGCAGGGGAAGGTAGAACAATCGGTATCTTGTCACAGGGAGGACTTAGTGTATTGGCCTGGGGTGGGGGCACTTGCCAGTGCCACCAGAATACTTTGAAGGGCACATTTGGTGCTCTCCTTACATACTCCAGTTTGCACCAGTTCAGAGGGCACTCAGCTCCCGCTCTGGCGCGAAACATTCACAAAGAACATAGGCGTATCTTCCTACTCTGTCGAGCCCCTCCACTGGGAGGGACTCCTGAGTCGTCCTAACCACCCCTTCCTAGAGTATTTAAGGGCTTACCTGTGGGTCAGTCCTCAGATTCGTCGTGGGACAAGACTCAAGCCTAAACCCACATCACTCTTTGACCATGTGGACACTTGGACTTTGCCTGGAACCGAGACTCCATCATGGAAGATTCCTGATGCTCCTAGTCTTGCTGTTCTGCAGTCTGTTTCTGTGCTTTTCCAAGATCTTCAAAAGAACTGTGGGCATCAAGGATACCAGAAGAAATCTCCCTTGGAGTGAAGGAGTCACACCCCTGCATCACAACGAAACTGACTAGTCAGCTGCTCCAGATGTTCCACAGACTTCAATAGGTTCAGGCTCAGGTGGTAGTTCTGCAACTCCCTTGGGCCTGGCCTGTCTTCGCTGCAATTTTGAGGCCAGTATCCCTCATCGGAACTGTTGGGACCAAACCCTCAGCACCGCGTCGACTTGCCATTTCCAAAGCTTGTTGGTTCAGCATTCCAGAGAACTCTTGCGACTCCTGTGGTTTCTCTAAGGGGTCATCTCATGCTCGTTCGGGGCCTACTCTGACTCTCCTGCTTATGCTGAGTCCCATGGACATTGCTGGTCCCAACATTGCTCCTTCTTCGCTTTCCACACATCTTGCAGCTTCCAAGGCTTCCTGGGGCTACAGCCGAACACGGACTCCCTGGTTCTCGACTTCCAACGTGGGACAGCTCATGCACTGCTCCTGGTCTTCCTCAGAGTCACCTGGTCCTCCAGCTACAGCAACCAGGTCACCGTCAACTCTTCTAAACTGTCTGACATCGGTGGGCTTTGCCCTTCCATGCCTCCTAGTCACCTCCAAGTGGCCTAGACTCTGTGCCCTCTGTTTACAGGTTCTCCTCTTTATGAATCCACCCTTGGATTCCACCTGACTCTTCACAGTCTTCTTCAGCAGCATCTTTCCTGAAGTACTCCATCATGGTCTACGGCGGTTTCGGATGTCACTCCTCACCTATGCACTTGGCTTCCCTGGTGTGGTTTCCTAGGGTACACACGGGTGGAGTGACTCTCCAACCTTCTGTCTTCCACAGGGTTTCTTCAAGGTCCACTGGTCTCCAAAACTGCAACAGTGACTTCCCCGTTCACCTCTATTCGACATGTTGATGTGTGTCTACTCTGCACAGAGCCTCCGTGAGATTCCTCGGTACTTACCTTGGGTGTTTCTGTGAGTCCTCTTCTCCTCCTCTTCTCCTGGTCCAAGTCCCGACTTCAGTCGCAGTTCACATTCCACTGTATTTTGTGCTACTTACCGTATTGCAACTGAAGTATTGTTATGTATTTGAGTTTATATCTCCGGGTAGGAGACCTACAAATGTGTTAAGTGAGTTTAGAGTAATAAACAGACTTATTTTTATATATACACTGTGTGGTTCAATTTAATTAAACCTACACTGTAGGAAAGTGGGTTTCGGTTGCAGTAACCCCCCACTTTTTGCCAGATTTCTGATGCACGTTAACTTGATGTGCCCTGGGTCCCTGCCAATCAGGTTCTCAGGGCCTGTTTTCATTCCCAAAACTGTACCATTACCCCCAATGTGCACCTCTCTGGCCACATGCAAGTCCCTTGTAAAAGCTGCGATGGGTATCAAGGGCACTGTGGCCAGGGAAGGCCTCTAAGGGCTGCAGCACATATTGTCCCAACCTTTAGATGCCCTGTAACTTAAGACACACACCCATGGCCATTGCAAGCTGCGTGTTTTGGTGCAGAGAAAAGCGAAGAGTCAACATGGCACACATGTGCCATGCCTGCAACCCACTGCCTATGGTATAGATAAGACACCCCTCTAGCTGGGTGCACAAACCACTGGTAAGAGTACAGTTGCATGAGCACTGCACCCTGCAGTGTCTAAGTCCATTCTTAGATATTGTTAGTGCAGTAAAGCCATAAAAGAGTACATGGTATGGGAGTTTGTCATTATGAACTCCATGGCACCATAATGGCTTTACTGAATTCCAGAAAGTTTGGCAGCAAACTTCTCAGCATAATAAACCCACACTGACACCAGTGTGGGATTTATTATACAATGCACTTAGAGAGCATCTTTGAGATGCCCCCTGAAAAAACAACCAACCTCTGGTGGGTTCCCTGACTGGTAGACACCAGCCTGCCACCACAAGACAAGTTTCTGGACCCAGCGGGTGGTAGCCTTCGCTCCCTGCACCTGTCGCCTACGGCACGAGTCTGAGTGGGCCACCGCCCCCAGCAAGGTCCCCCAGCGCTCCAGAGTCTGAGACCACCATGGGCTGCACCCTGGAGGAGAGGACCGGAGGTGCACCTACGCCACAAGCCCTCCAACTTACATGCACAGCTGTTGGTTCCTTTCAGAAGACTTCCTGGATGGAGCCTGCAGCCAAAACACCAAGCGGCAATTCTCATTGAAAACAAAAGGGCACCCAACGCCAAAACAGCACCCTGTACCAACTGCCCCTCTGCCGCTATAGGTGCACCTTACCTGTGTGCTAACTTGGACCCCCCCTTTTCCCTGAACTAACCCCTAGGAGCTTTGTTCTCACATCCAAGTGGCATGCCCATGAGCAGCCACCAATCAGTCGGCCCCTATCCCCTATTGGATAACATTGACCCTCAGCACTCTGCACCCAGCCGCCCTAGTGCCGCTGAGGGTGGTCTTTGAGTGCATACATGACCCTGGAGGACCCCTGGTTCTAACCCCAGAAACCCAACTCCCAATACCAATTTCTCACCTTTAAACCGATAACCTGATTTTCTCCCATAGAACTGCACTGGAAAAAGTTTTAAGTGTGGAGCCGAAAAGTGTATGAAAATCTAAGAAACTGTGTGTTGATAAAAACTGACTTACTTAACTTTTAATCAGGAAATGTCCCAGTGTTATATCTAGGCATATTACATTGAGTAGAAAAAGTAATCCTGAAAAAGCAATCAAAAAGTAATTACAACTGTTTTGCACATTTTTACGAACTTGTAAAAAAAGTCATTATTCATCCAGCTTGCTTTTTAACAATCCATCGTGAAAAGTACAATCATATGTTACCTGTACCAAGTCCTGCTTTGTTATAGAAATAATAATACAACACAACTATTTTCGATACTAACAATTGGTCTGAGTTCAGTTTTTGAGTGTGCGACATCTTTTCTTGCCCGAGTGTGCACAATAAATGCTTAACACTACCCTCTGAAAAAGCCTTACAGCTAGCCAACAGTTCGTAAAATAGAGAGTAAGGTATTGTCTACTTTTACGTCTGTAAGCTTTTGGTACACACTATACCTTACTTCGGTACAGTATATCGAAAAAGCTTCCTATATACGCTACATGATTAACCTGGTAAAACATGCTGCTTAACACTCATTCATGATGAGCTTGAAGGCTGCTGTCCACAGCTACCCCTTTGAGAACTTTCAAAAGGTTGCCTGGATTAGTGAAAGGTGCTTCACTTAAATAAGCATGCACCATACATTAAGCCAGCCTCCTACAGGATGGGTACCCCGGTGGAGGACTGCGCCACTTGGGTTACAGTCTATGCTGCAGCATATAACAGAACAAAGGGTACACCCTCATTAGCTGTTCTGCCAGAGGTGTTTAAACAAATCCAGAATAAGTACGAGGCAGCCCTTGCCCTGGATTTGGGGATGAAACTGTATCCACCATTACGTTAAGTAACATTAAAGGGGAACCAGTAGACTTCGCTGTACACCAGCACCTTAGGAGATTTGGCTCCCCGAGAATAGGAGTGTTAATTACCTAAAATTATCGAAGAAACCTACACAACAATGGGTAGAGATAATTTAGGAGCCAGACGCAGTAAACTACAGATTAAGAGTAATTCCGATAAGGATAACTCAAAGCAAGCGCACAAATATTCCAAGATGAAGTGAGATAATAAGAATCATAAAGAAAAGACTAAGTCACAGGCGGATCTCCTCAGCAGGAGGCCACTGAAAAGCACTATAATCTGTGTAACTGCAATAATATTAAAAGTCCTGACAGGTATCATGATACGGATACATGTTCATTTCGTTCCTTTCAGGATTGAGCTGAAAAAAGGAGAGAGGTGGATGGTCAGAGGGCATACCAGAGGAGTATGTGAAACCAAGAACCAAACCCAATGCTCTTCTGACTACATAATAAACAAGCATTGGCATAGCCAATAGGTCTCACCTTTGGGACCTTGCGTGTTTAGCCAGAACTTTTGGCTATGCTGTAGAGCATTGTGGCTGCTGTGCATCATGCTGAAAAGTTATAATAAAAAAGTGTTAAGCATTTTTGTTACTTTTATACAAACCAAGACAACATTATATACAACTGAACAACCTGATTAAAAAATGATTTTAACGAAAAAAAGTCTTCTAGTTGTTTTGTAGTTGCACTGCTGGCAACTTCTTTCTGCCTGTTTTCATGCTTGTTTGTTATATATTTTTTTTGTTATGGGGGAGCGGGACATAAATAACGGGGGAGTCTAGGTTGGAAAACAGTAATTTAATTAGAACACGAGCAGAGGACGGACACTCTGGGAGAATCAACAGATGCCAGATTACGAGGGGAGACTGACGCGATGCTTAGGTGATGCTTAGGTGTGTGGAATTATGTGGCACTGAGTGGTAATATGTGGATTGTATTTATGTTGCATTGAATATAGTAATTGTTACGTGTGATAATGTGTTACTGAGTGGTATTATGTGGAGTGAATTCATGTTGCGGTGGTGTGTAACTATGTCGCAATGAGTGGTATTTTGTGGAGTGTATTTTTGTTGCATTGAGTAGAGTGTAATTATGTGGCGTGTAATTATGTGTCACAGTAGTATTATGTGGAGTGTATTTATGTTGCATTGACTACAGTAATTATGTGACGTGTATTTATGTGGTACTGAGTGGCATTATGTTGATTGTATTTATGTTGCATTGAGTAGAGGCTATATATGTGGCATGTAATTATGTGGCACTGAGTGGTATTAAATGGGAGTGTATTTGTGTTGCATTGAGTAGAGTAATTATGTGGCTTGTAAATATGTGGTACTTAGTGGTATGTGGGGTGTATTTATGTTCCATTGAATTGAGTGTAATTATGCAACGAGTAATTATGTGGTACTGGCTGGTATGTTGAGTGTATTTATGTTGCATTGAGTAGAGTGTAATTATGTGGTGTGAAATTATGTGGCACTAAGATGCAGTGGTCATGATGAGTGATGCTGTGGTGGGGCTACGTGATGCTGTGGTGGGGCTGCGTGATGCTGTGGTGGGTCTGCGTGATGCTGTGGTGGGGCTGCGTGATGCTGTGGTGGGGCTGCGTGATGCTGTGGTGGGGCTGCGTGATGCTGTGGTGGGGCTGCGTGATGCTGTGGTGGGGCTGCGTGATGCTGTGGTGGGGCTGCCTGATGCTGTGGTGGGGCTGCCTGATGCTGTGCCGGCGCAGAGTGATGCTGTGGTGGCGCAGAGTGATGCTGTGGTGGTGTAGAGTGATGCTGTGGTGGCGCAGAGTGATGCTGTGGTGGCGCAGAGTGATGCTGTGGTGGCGCAGAGTGATGCTGTGGTGGCGCAGAGTGATGCTGTGGTGGCGCTGAGTGATGCTGTGGTGGCGCTGAGTGATGCTGTGGTGGCGCTGAGTGATGCTGTGGTGGCGCTGAGTGATGCTGTGGTGGCGCTGAGTGATGCTGTGGTGGCGCTGAGTGATGCTGTGGTGGCGCTGAGTGATGCTGTGGTGGCGCTGAGTGATGCTGTGGTGGCGCTGAGTGATGCTGTGGTGGCGCTGAGTGATGCTGTGGTGGCGATGAGTGATGCTGTGGTGGCGCTGAGTGATGCGGTGGTGGCGCGGAGTGATGCGGTGGTGGCGCGGAGTGATGCTGTGGTGGCGCGGAGTGATGCTGTGGTGGCGCGGAGTGATGCTGTGGTGGCGCGGAGTGATGCTGTGGTGGCGCGGAGTGATGCTGTGGTGGCGCGGAGTGATGCTGTGGTGGCGCGTAGTGATGCTGTGGTGGCGCTGAGTGATGCTGTGGTGGCGCGGAGTTATGCTGCGGTGGCGCTGGGTGATGCGGAGGGATGCTGTGGTCGCGCTGAGTGATGCTGTGGTGGCACTGAGTGATGCTGTGGTGGCGCTGAGGGATGCTGTGGTGGCGCTGAGGGATGCTGTAGTGGCGCTGAGTGATGCTGTGGTGGGGCTGCGTGATGCTGTGCCGGCGCTGAGTGATGCTGTGGTGGCGCTGAGGGATGCTGTGGTGGCGCGGAGGGATGCTGTGGTGGCGCGGAGGGATGCTGTGGTGGCGCGGAGGGATGCTGTGGTGGCGCGGAGGGATGCTGTGGTGGCGCGGAGGGATGCTGTGGTGGCGCGGAGGGATGCTGTGGTTACGCTTGTTGCTTCACGATGACACACCCGCAGCAACCCAGACATTTCTACATCTAAAAACACACGCTAATGTCTTGTTCATGTAGTGCTCGCCGCCCATCTTTGTACAAAACTGCAGCGTGAATCCATCACTGAAACTGTAGTGAATGTCAGTCAGTGCGCACTGTTCTGGCTGTGAATGGTGGGTTCTCACACCCTAACCCTTCTCTGTGTGCTCTGCTTCCCCTTCATTGCAGATATTAGTGAACATCGGAGGCAACTTCGACTCTGAGCTAAACACTTTTATATCACCCAGGAAGGGAATTTACAGCTTTAATTTCCACCTGGTGAAAGTGTACAACAGGCAGACAATTACACTGAAAGAATGCACACTATATAACAGGCCTAACATCACAACATATGCTGCACACACCAGTATTTAATGAGGTGCGATTTAAAAAGGTTATGTAATGCGAACTTGTAAAATGTACATAAACCTATAGGGTTTTCGGGTGCTAGTGAGGAGACTGAAAGTGACAGCAGTAACAGGGAAAACAAGCGCAGAGTTTAACAAGAAAAAAACATGAGCACCATCTGTTTGCAATTACCACAAACGCGATAATTGGAAACAGATGAGGTTAAAGCTCGCTCCCGCGAAACCTAGGCCATCGACCGAACAAGGTGGGATAATCACCCGCCCTGCACCATTTGCGTGCTGTGTTTTAAAAAAAAGACACATGCACAGGCCAATTGCAGGCTAAGAAAAAAAAACACGCACGAGCGTGTGTTCAGAGCTCAAAAGCCCTTGCTTAATGCCTCGCAGAGCAACGCATGGGCGCTGGCTCAGGTGAGACCTAAAAAGGAAGATAAAAGTAAACAGTCAAAATCTCAAGTCGAAAAGAAGAAGGTAAATGGACTGAAAGTAAAGCATGCCACAAATATTGAGAATGCTGCTTTTGAGCAGAGAATTGGGTCTGCTATGCCGGACAGAGACGCAGAAGTCACAATAGTTAGCCGGAACCTGAAGGATTGTCTGGTGGTAGAAGCGCTGAGTAACTATAACCAGGTGGAAACACCAGATACGAGGGTGAGAGCCCTGCATCGTTTATACAAGATGCAACTTCAATTGGAGGGAGACATACCGAGATACGTTAATTTTCTCTTTTAGGAGAACTTGTCATTTGGCTACTTTATTCTCTTGGTTGAAAAGTACTGGCCACCTGAATTTGTGATTGATTGCCCATAGGGAGAAACTGTAATTTTACCTGCCTTCTCCGACCTCGTTCTAAACTCAATAAAACACTCATACACCAAGGAGTGGGCATTAGCGCTAGCTCCTGCTTTATACCGCAACCATGTGGGGTAGGATGATGGTGCCACTTATCACTTTAATCCAGTGAGGCCAGCCCCATAACCTCAAAGACAATTCACCATTAAAAATAAGACTAAAAACAAGTTTGTGAGATACTCACACAACTTGAATACTTGAAAGTTGCACCGCCCCTATGAATTATCTTTTGTTTCCAGTAATGAAGCCGACTATTCATATCATCTAGTATTAGATTACAGACACCTGAACACAGCTACACATACAATCGCTGTATGAAAAATGTGCATAACGCAGCACTCATGTACACTGTGCAAAAGAAATACAAAACAGCACTAGATATCTCAAATGGATTTTTCTGCCATAAATATATAGCACCTGAAAGCAGGTATTTGACAGCATTCTCGGTTCTCAAAATCAGTTCTGTTGCCTCCAGGGTATAAAAATAGCCTGGGATTGTTTCAGCCTGGATTTTCAGAACTTTTGCAAGAATTTGACGAACAGAAATGTCCGATGTTGATGGCACATTTTATGGATGATGGCCTTTTTAAACACTTGACAAGAGTAGAATGCCTAATTCTGGTATTTGCTCACATGGGCTACAAATTAAATAAAAAAATAGCCCACCTCAATGTCCTATTCCTGGGATCTGAACTGTCAAGTGAAGTCAAAAGCCGTGCAACACACTTCTTACAGAAATGTACACTCTTACAACCACCAAAAACACTGAAGAAACTTCAATCCATTTTAAGATTCCTAAAATTGGTAGAACTTACATTCACTCCAGATTAAGTGGAACAGGTTAAACCAGTCTATGAATTAATTCATCCAGACATTTCAAGCACACACTGGACAATTGATCACACAGATTTTACATTCAGTACAAGCGGACATGCTAGCTTCAAAACACTTACACACACGTGTAAACAAAAAAAACCTGGCGATTAGTATAATTTCAGGTGCATAAGGATATACCCATGGTACATTCAATGAAGATGATATTGTACCAACTGCATATAAATTGCATTTATACATCAACTGCATATAAATTGCATTTATACACCAATGCTGAGATGCATTTAGCACGAACAGAAAACGTTCAGTTGGTGGTACAGACTGCTGTGGTGACACAGAGAGCATTGGCTTAAGGTGAAACAAGTTATTGTCTTGACCCTTGTGCCAGCCTTAGAGGGTGTCATAAAGGTCAGTGTTCCAAATGCTAAAGATTTACACTACACAATGGATACATTGGGCCAATACTCTCACCGCAACAGATGTAGACTACAGATATGACTCACAAGCATACCTGCATTTTGAAAATGAATACCCTTTGTCTATTGAAATCATGCCTCATGATCAGTAGTACCAAATCATCTATACTGACAGTTCTGTACAGCCTGCCATTGTGACAAAACAGCAATACTACGCAGCCTGCATCGCAGTTTTTGTTGTTGTTTAAAATGGGTTTGAGGGTTTTCATAAGAAAATTCATACATCTCGACACATTCGCTATACACATTATTACAATTGTATTAAGGTGTGGATCTGGGGCAGGTTAAAAATTATTTGTTCCATCAACATTCATCCATTGAAATCGCCTGACAGTGCGGAGTGTCGTATGGAGAGTGGGCTCATCCACTGTTACGCATCAGTGAACATTATAGTATTGATTTCGGGTGTGTTTGCTATCGATGGACCTATGATACCCCACTGCTTGTGTGTGCCTGCTCTCAGTGCGTAATGCGTCCGTTCTTGATTGAGTACGTTCCCAACAAACTAACATTAGAACTATAACTGCTAGTGCAGAACTTCGAACCTGTAACTGTTGGGGTGAGATATGGGTGGGGGTGGCAGAGTCACCAAATTTCGGTTGGGAATGATCTACGGTGTGGGTGGCGGTATTGTCTCCTTACAGTGTGATTGTACAATGACATATGTTCCTTCATGCAGGGGTGTCGGAGTGAGAAACAGTTCTGATTGGGTATTGTTACAACGACCGGGGGACATGCAGGCATGACTCCAATGTTGGTGGGAACCTAATAAAGCTGCTCTGACCCCAAAGTTTCTACATTGGATCCCATAGGGGATGTAGGCGAGGCCTGGAGTTGGGAGTTTGATGGTTCTTCCTCAGGGGTGTTTTTGTGTGTATAGGTGTGCAATAGTTGTGCCCACTCGAGAGAGATGGGATGTTTGCGGATACCTTTTACCTCCTCGTCCCGCAACACCCTCATTCCGCCTTCCCCCATTTTGTTAAGGCTCCTATTCAGGCAGCTATCAGGGGGCCTGTCGGGCCCGCCAGTGCATTGCTATTCCCCTTTTCGCTAAAAGGATGGCGTACAACATAAAGCAACACTGCACTTTGTGTCTTCCGTCTACAGAATACTCCAAGGGCGCACGCCTCCCAGGTGGAAATGGTTGTGATGTTTGTCGTTGCTCTAAGTGTCTGGTGGACCCGGTCCCAATATTCCTGAAGGTTAGGGCAATCTCAAAACATGTGCTTCGCGTCTGGCACTTGACATCGGGGGCAAGCAAAATTTGTGTCAGGGTAAAACCTATGGAGCCGGTGGGGTGTGAGGTATGCTCTGTGAGGGATATTGAATTGTATATTTCGAAAACGTGCATTCCTTGATACCTTTTTAGGATATTACAGGGCCAGTTCCCATTCTTTGTCATTCAACACCCCTATTGCCGCTTCCCACTTCTGACGTTACGGCTGCAGTGAGGGGAGAATGAATGTCTGTATAGCTTTATATAGCCATGTAACTAGGTGGCACCCTATCCCCATATGTAGAATAGTATGAATCACTGGGTGTGTCGGAGGCTCCCCTACTGTCGGGTCTCAATATCGACGGCTGCTGTCAATCAGTTGCCTGTGTGTTAAGAATTGCTCTGTTGGGAGGTCGTACTGTTCAGTGATTTGGGCATACGTTTTAAGTTTGCCACCCTCAAATAGGGATTCTATCTCCGTGACAGCGGGTCAGTCCAGACTTGAAGGGTGCCAGGGGTGTAGTATGTATCTTCCCTGGGTAAGCCCACCAATGGAAGCAGGGATGAGTATGGGGGCCATTCCTTGGACATGCGGTGGATGAGCAACATACAGGTGCGGGCTATGGACATCTGTAAGGGCCGTGTACGCATGGGTTTGGTGCCGGGTAATAGCATCAGGTGAATTACTGGCAATGGCGTGCGGCCCTCCATGGTGACGGTTTCCCCTGTGTGACGCTCCGCCGTCCAATACAACAGCCATTGCAGATGGGCTGTGAGGAAGTATGCCTCGAAGGAAGGCGCTCCCAACCCCCCTTCCGTTGTGGTAATGTGTAGTGTAGACAGGGCTACCCTGTGACGACCCTCCCCCCCCAGATCAGCTTGTAGGGAGTCCAGCTCCTTAAAGAAAGGCTGCAGTGGTATAACTGGGAGGTTGGCAAAGTGATATAGCATGTGTGGGACCATGATCATCTTGGCCAGCGCCACTCGTCCTATGGGGGCTAGGGGTAGTGTTTTCCAGAACCCCACCACCGACCATAGTCCTGCCAAGGCCCTGCGGGGATTCCATTCGTACAGGCCCTTAGGGGAGTGATATAGTCTCCCTCCCAGATATCTGGGCGCCTCGGCATTCCACGCGAGTGTGTGTTCCTACCTGTATTTCAAATGGGGCTATGTGAGAGCTGAGCGGATAAATAGTGGATTTTCCCCAGTTAACCTCGAGACCTGAAGGTTCCGTGAAGTCTTGCAATGTCTGCCATATGGGTGTCAGGTCTGGAGTAGCCTCGCGGACATATATCAAAAGGTCATCCGCGTAAAGTGATACACGGTGTGTCGTGCCTGCCAATGGGATACCCCATTCCTCACCCTCCTGCCGCAGACGTATTGCCAGAGGTTCCACCGCCAGGGCGAAGAGGAGGGGGGACAAGGGGCATCCCTGCCTTGTTCCCCTTTCCACGGCAAACGCTGAGGGGATATACTTGCCTAACCTAACTCTTGAAGTGAGGCTGGTGTAAAGGAGTTTAGTATCGGCCATTAATGTGGGACCTATGTGTATCCTGCCGAGGACCTCAAATAATTAGGTCCATAGTAGCGTGTCTAAGGCCTTTTCAAGGCTGCTTTCGGGAATTGCGTACATGTCTCATCCTGCATATGGAACTGTACGTAGGTTTTGCGAGTTAGTGCGCCGTGGGATAAATCCGCATTGGTCTGGGTAAGTTAATGGTGTCAGAATTTGGGTGTATCGTTCCACTAAGATTTTCCCCAGTATCTTACAATCTGTATTGAGGAGAGTTATTGGTCGATAGGAAGAGGGCAGGGTTGGGTCTCTATGCGGTTTGGGGAATGTGACTATGACCGATTCCCTGAGGGAGCCTGGAAGTTCCCCTCTGTCCAGTGCATCATTGTACATTATTGCCATGCGTGAGGTCAACCGGGCTGCATAGGTGCTGTAGTATTCTACTGGGAAGCCGTCCATTCCTGGAGCCTTATTACGCGCCAGCGCTCTAATCGCTTGGGACACATCCGCAGTCTTGATCCTCACCTCTAACTGTTTTTATCCTTCGGTGGAATCTGGGGCTGGGGCAATGGGTCTAGGAAGTTGGCGCTAGTTTGATGACCATCCCGCTCTGGGGCCCTGTAAATGCCGAGTAATAGTCATGAAAGACACTCAGGATACCCAGTTGCGAATGCCGAAGAACCCCAGAGTTATCTACTATCTCAAGGATTGGCTTGACATCCGTATCATGTTCGGCTAGCCAGGCTAGAAGCACTCCCCCTCTGTTTCCCTCCCGGTGGACCTTCGCTGCATACATTCGAAAATTGTATTTACGGAGATTGGTAAGCGTCTCCGCATAAAACGCTTTTGCCACTTCCATTTGCTCCTGGGTGGCCTCATCCTTATCCGCACATTTCGAGAGGTTTGACAGGGTGTGTTCTGCTTTTTGCAACGTTTGCTCTAAAGTTTTACGTATCCCCACTATTTGCTGAATACAATGTCCCCTTGCCACCACCTTGTATGTGTCCCACTCTATCAGACGAGACGTCGCTGTACCGGCTTTTAATGTGAAGTAATCCTGGCTATGTTCCCCATGGTCATGTTTAAACACTTGATCTGTGAGGCAGTCTCTCTGTAACTTCCATGTGGGTATGGGGGGGTGAGGCGGCCTCCATCTTAGGGTTAGTGTGTGTGCGTCATGGTCAGAAAGCACCCTCCCTAAATAATCTGTATGTTGTACTCTTGGTAGTAGTGGGGCAGAACAAAGAAATCTGTCCAAAAGCACCCATAGGCCATGGGGAACTGAATGGAAGGAGTATATTCTGGTGGCTGGGTTGCGCATTCGCCAAACGTCAGTCAATGTCCAGTGTTTTTCCCATGTGTCAAAACGTTTCCGCCTCTTTGAATGCTGGTGAGTGTGCGGGGGTTGGAAGGAGGGGGGGGCGGGGGGTGGGGGGGGGGTTGCTGAAGTGCCCAAGGATGTGTCTAGGGTGCAATTGTAATTGCCACCGAGTATCCACCGGACGTGCATGTGCTTTATTAGCATTCCTGTGAGGCGATTCCAAAAGGGGGGCTGTTCTACATTCGGGGCATAAATACTACCTATTAGTACAGGTTGTCCCTCTAAGAGGCCTTCCACCACAGTGTATCGCCCTTCCTTGTCTATCTCTTTCGTCATTTCCTTAAATGGAGGACTATCGCCTCCCTTACTGCGCCAACTTTTGCGCCCTTATATCCCGGGCCGCACTTTGCGCTCGCTGGACCAAGAATTAGCGGTAGCCCCTCGGTTCAAACTCAGTCGGGTGGGGGGTCGCTCTTTTAAGGTGCGGGCAGCCGCACTCTGGAACGCTCTCCCTTTGAAACTCCGGACCCTTGGTGACCTGCTTTCCTTCCGCAAGGCCGCTAAAACCCATTTATTTTCTGAGCTTTGTTAAATTCTTCACTCCCCCATTTTTTTATAATATTTTCTGTTCCCCTGTTGTGTTGTGTTCGCCACCTTGTCGGTGCGCCGGGACGCTCCTTCGCTGGAGCAGCCGTGCGCAATACAAATAGCACTAACATAACATAACAAATGGGGTACCTGGGCAGATCCAGATTAGGGCCCCCCTGGCAAATGCAGAGTACGCTGTAGCGCATATGGTACCTCGCCATTTCTTAAGCAAGAGCTCTACTTCAGTCGCCGTCAGGTGTGTTTCCTGCAAAAGGGCTACCTGCGCCTGCTGCCTCTTTATGCAAGGGTACACGGCGTAGCGCTTGCTCGCGGTGTGCATTCCCCGGACATTTAACGTGATGAATTTGATGTCTGTGTTAGGAATGCGTGTGTAATGGCAAATGTCTTTTAAATGGGGGTTGTTTGTGTGTCATCATACTGAGTTTTCGGGACCCCCCTCTTATCTGCGTGACCACCCTCTGCGGAACTGACAAACTGACACCCTGCCATCCATGTGCTCCTATAAGGGTTCTTAGGGACTGCTCGGAGGAGAAGGGGGGGGGGGGGAGGACTGGAACCACCAGAACTCTGAGAAACATTCCCAACTAGAGGGAATTATCACACTAGGTAATTTTCTGTGGTCGTCTCGCAGCAAATTAAGATCTGTGGCTAGTTCCCCAAATGTATTCTCCATGGTCACACTAGAGTGTTCGATTGCGGCTAGGACTTGGTCCAATTTGACTGACGTGGCATCCATGTCGGGAAGGTCCCCTGCTGATTGCGAGGACATTGGGCCTGGGGAGGGTCCGGTGTTCGCTTGCAGTCGTCCCATTGCACTCCGGAATCCCTGTATATTACAGGGGGTACCTTCTGGGTTCGTTTCTGGCTGGCACTGTGGCCCCCACTCGCGGTACGGTTCCCATGCAGGCGCCTCGGCTGAAGGCAATAAAGTCGCCGGTCCCAGTCGTGGTCACTCTACTTTGTGCTGCGGAGAGGTCCCCAGGGTCGGCGAGCATCGGTCGCGACTGGTCCGGCCGTCATGGCAAGAAAGGGCTGGGGTGGGGAGGGGTCCCTTGCTCGCTGTCCCACTCAGTCAGGGACGGCGTAGCTGATTCTCACTACAAAGGATTGATTCACCAGTAGTCCGCTGGTACGCCTTGTTGTCTGGATACGTGTTTTGACTGTTTTGTTTTATCTTTTTCCCCGATATCCTCCAGGTGTGGGGTAACTGCGTGGAGTAGCAGCAGATCCAGGACAGGCCCTCGACTCCTGAGGAATCCACCTCCCCGAGATCCATCCACGCAGATCTTCGTGATGGGTTGGTAACCCAGCGGGGTGCAGTGTGGGCATTGCTATCACCCTTCAGGCTTGATCTTCTTGAGGGTCCTATATCAGGGGAGGGCCAGCAGCAAGTCACCCACCGCGAATGTCCTGCGCTCACCCCGTCCCGCCACAGGGCACTCCCTCCATTCCTCACCTCATCAGACCCTGGTCTGGGCCTCTAGGGCCGGGGGCCTCCGGGCCACTCTCACCGGTCCCGAGTAGCGAACCAGGGTTGGGGGGGATTCTCCCTCCTCCAGTAGGTGTTATGGCACTCTCTTGGGGCAGAGAGCCCCCCGGTGCGGCAGAATGCCTCGTAAGGCCTCTACGAGCTGGGCCTCCTCTGGAAAGGATCTCACTTTCTGCTAGGCAGGCGGTACCCTCCTGTCAACAACCCCGCCAATGTCCCGGAGAGGTCTGCGGTGTCTCCGGAGGCGTTTTGCTAGTATTCCCATGGCATTCTGGCTATACAGTAGTCATTTTTGTCACGGGCGGCCATGCGGTTGTCACGGGCGGCCATGCGGAGCTCTAGAGGAGTGCGTCCGCCATCTTGGTTGGCTCAAACTGTGAACAAAAGAAGGTATTGGATCCTACAACTGACCAGCCTGGACCTCAACAATTGCTAAACAGAACAAGATGGCTAGTCAGGTTTGTTTTATGATGAGTTAGGACACACACAGCCAATTTGTGCTGCGTGAACCACACGTTTTGTATTACAAAAGGTTTATTTTCATTTTTTATTGAGTTTCATAAATTCATCCATATGTCTTCAAAGGAAAATCCTGTCAAAACAGTCGAATCAACAACATACAATTGTGTGCGCAATATATATAAGTGTAAAGAAGTTCACAGTGGATACTCAAAATTCACGACACCAAAATACAACTTATTACATAATTGTTACATACAAAACAAATGATACATGAGACATTTAAACAAGGAAAAGTATTACGCAAAAAGAACCAGTCCTTGAACTTGAATACCAGTGGACAGGCGGAACTAAGGATGCAATTAAACTGCCTGCCTGTCTCACAAAACCTGTGATAAAGTGTTTTTAGGATTGCCAGCATGGGCCCACTACAGTGGTATTGATTATTCCCTGGCTGCACCCTTCTTTCTCGTCACAGGCTGGGGGTCAGCGTGTTTCGAACCGTAGATATTGAAAGGTTCTCCTCAGGACGGGGACTGGGTGAGATCTTCACTGTAAGAAAATTAAGGGGTAGTGTCAGACTAGTAGTGCAACAATGTAAGTGCCCTCTCTGACTATAAAAGAGAAAATGAGTGCAATTTACCTGCACAACGCGCACAAGGGCTGCAGGCGTGGTGATTAACTGCACATCAAGAGAATTTTTCTGGAAAAACAAGTGAGGTGGCAGTCAGGGCTATTAAGTTCAAAAAGGTCACCATTAATGCATAGACACGGGTTCGAAATTTACAAAGGAACTGTCCCTGGTCATACCTGTACTTAAATATAAATGCAGGGTAAGGAGGACTTGTGAATCAGGGCGCCCGTTGATCGGTGCAAAGTCGATGGGTGCAACTGCTCCCCTTCTCTCAATTGCTGGATAGAAAGAAGCAGACAGCGCTGTAGTGCATGGTGCTCCCACGGCTACACAAAGTCAAAAACACGAGGTGTTGCAAGGATTGTTGTATCATGTCCTACCTGCGCTCAATTGCAAATGCAGGTAGACAGAGAAGTCCGGAGGTTGCAGGGGTAGAGACTCTCCTACGCTGAACCGCTAGAAAGAGCGGAAAGCGTTAGCAGGCATGCAATGGCCAGGGTTGGTGTATATCAGAGTAGGGACTAGATTGAAAACAGGCGGAAAGCAGACTTACTCGGGCGGTAGCTGGATTCAATCCATTCCGCTGCCAGAGTCATCAGGCGTGTGATTGCGCGGGCCAGCTCCGGTATGTTTTACAGGAAGCACGACTAGGAACATTGAAAGCGAGGGTGGACACTGAGCAAACGCTAAGGTTGCTGGTACTTGTGGTTCCGCGAAACAAAGCGGAAAAGAGTGTTCATACTAATGGAGAAGATTACTACAACAAGAGTGTTTTATATTAATAAAAAGTAAATATAAATGACTGAAAGGCATCACAGTCAAAACCCGGGATGCAGGAATGTCTCAGAATGCGGGAGATGAAGTGTGTTATATAGTGACTGGAAACTTGCCTGACGCCACCGTTGTACACAGAAACAAAGAAAATTATTGTATGAAGGTAATGACAAAAGGAATTGAAAGAGGGTTTACAAGCAGTATAGGCAGCACGGCTCAAATCAGCTCAGCGTGGGAGTGGGCACATGGCGTGCAGGTGAGAAGAGGGGTTGTGTTACAGATTCCCAAGTTCGGACAGTTCATTAAGACCAGAGTTAGATGTGTCAAACTTCAGGATGAGGTACGCCTCTTTCTGTGAAAGGCGTATATCTGGGTCCCCGCTACCGCCTCTGAAGACAGCAAGCACTGTCCATCTGATGTCATTTACGGAGTGTTTGTGTTGTAGGAAATGGGAGACCAGCGGTGCCGTTAGGTTCTTGTTGTTTATCCTTGAACGGTGTTGGATGATTCTTTGTTGAACCTCCTGCGTGGTCTTCCCAATGTACACCTTGTTGCAGGGACATTGAATGGCGTAGACAGTATATTTCGTTTTACAGTTTGTATGTTCATCATGACGCCAAAATTTGGTGCCGTCTGTGAAGAGGGAGCCCTCCATTGTGAGGTCACAGATGGTGCAGGTCCCGCATTTGCGATGTCCCTTGACAGGACTGGCCCCAAAGATAGTACTTTGAGTATCTCTTTTGGCGGGGGGCCGTGTAGATGTTATCATCTGGCCAATGCTCTGTTTTTTTTTCAGGGCAAACAGGGGTGCGTCCACGTCTGGTAAGATTTCCTCAACCAAATGCCAACACTTTCGGAGCAGATTTTGGAGCAGATTGGTGTGAGGACCGAAAGTTGATACACATACAATCCTTTGTGTCGCAGGTCTTGATCTTTTCTCTAGGAGATGCTCCATAGGCGTCCATCTAGCTCTTTTCAATGAATGCTTCAACAGCTTTCGGGGATATCCTCCTTCCTGTAGTTTGATAGTCAACGCCTGCCCATGTAGGTCAAACTGCTGTAGTGAAAAGCATTTCCGCCGCACACGGAGGAACTGTCCGTAGGGGAGGTTGTCCCTAAGACTCCTGGGGCGATAGCTCCTGTAGTGTAATGCATTATTTTTGTTAGTCTTCTTTTGATATAAGGAACAAGATAGTCCATCAGTTGTTGCAGACACCTCCACATCCAAGAATGGTAGAGATTTTGAATCCTAACTCAAGCTGAATTTGATGTCAGGGCTTCTGTTGTTGAGAAAGACATGGAATTCCTCAAGCAAGAGTGGTGGCCCGTTCCAGACACACCACACGTCGTCTATATATCGGAGCCATTGCTCTATATGGTCTCTGTAGGGGTTGTTGTTTAACACATACTTCTCTTCGTATTGGCCCATGTAGAGAATAGCCATTTCAGGCGCAAAAGGGCAGCCCATCGCTGAGCCTTTCACTTGTAAGAACATTTCATCCTCAAATGTCAAAAAGTTTTTTTTCAGGGCCAGGGATGCAAATGAAACAATGAGATCAGTAGAAACCCTATGCGGGCGAGGTCTGGTTTCCAAGTATATTTCAATGACGTCAAGGCCATCTTGCTGAGGTATCTGTGTATACAATGAAGACACATCCATGGTAGCCAACAGTTGGGAGGTAGAATCAAACTTGAGACCTTCAACTTTGTTAATAAAGTCCATGGTGTCCCTCAAGTACAATGGAACTTGGACGACTAGAGGTTTTAAGAATATGTCCACGAATTGGGAAATCGGCTCAAAGACCTAATCACATCTGGACACTATGGGGCGCCCCGGGGGTGTTTTGGAGTCCTTATGCACTTTCGGGAGAAAGTATAGATGCGGTGTTCGAGGATGTCTCTTCACCAGATATTCCGATTCTTTGGGTCCGAGTATACCCATTTCTCTGGCGCCCTTCACAAGTTTGGTGACTTCTTCCAGTATCTATTTAAGTACAGGTATGACCAGGGACAGTTCCTTTGTAAATTTCGAACCCGTGTCTATGCATTAATGGTGACCTTTTTTAACTTAATAGCCTTGACTGCCACCTCACTTGTTTTTCCAGAAAAATTCACTTGATGTGCAGTTAATCACTGTAGGAGAGTAGGGTCTGCAATCCTATGATCACCCCCGATTTTTGCTTTTTGCTTCACTGGTTTACGACTTCTCTGGCTGTGGGCCTGCTAATCAGACCCACAGCCTTGCTGTTCTCTCACTAAATTGACACGTGTACCTTAGGTATATTTACCAATTGGTACTGGGTCACCTTATCAGACCCTGTAACTCAGGGCATAGGTGTACCCAGGGCCTACCAGGGGCTGCAGCATGTATTATGCCACCCCTGGCTGGCCATCTAAATCTGACACAACTGGCTGCACGACAGCTGGGGCAAGGTGGTGTAATCACCCTTTGCTGTAGATATAGTATACCTATATCTAACCCTAAAATGGACACATAGATTCCTATCAGTCACTCCTATGGCAGGCCTTGACAATCCTGAAGGCAGAGTGCTTGGAATCATGTGAGATGGTGCTCTGGCATGAGCTGAGCCCGTTTGCAGCTTGCGGAACCAAGTCCTAATAGCTGTTCCATGATAACGTATACCATATACTCTTAAGTGCATTATAATCCTCGCGGTTATATGCCAACTCTGGTATCGCTTTATCAAAACATGTCGAGTAAGGTGTCATACGAATTGGAATACTAACCCCTCGCCAATTCTGGCGACGGGGTTAGCATTCCACCCTTCTAGAGGGACACGACATGCATGTAACTGTGAACCCCAGTTAAAGTTAACTCAAGCCTCAGCATCACAAAATAGATGCTGCCACCACAGACACAAGTCTGACCTCCTGCTGCTGGGAGTCCTTCCAGCGAGGGAGGCTTGGACAAAGGGTTTCCTGTCAGGGGCGGTGCTAGCACCATCCCAGACAGGTTTTTGTGTATCCTGGGTAGGCAGGGCTTTAGAGGACTGCAAGTGGCACCCCGGTGCTCACTATGCATCTGCCGGCTAGAACCAGTTCCAGGGGCACACCAGCCCCTGAGCTGGGAAAAGTCCGGCATGGGAGAGGGGTGTAACCACCCCCCTTCCTGGTCCCACCCATGGGCAGGACCTAGTCGCGTGCCAGCCCCTTTTCCTAGTATAAAGATAGGAGCGGGCCCCCTTCCAAATTAGATCATCTTTGAATCCTGAAACTACTTTCTACGAAAGGAACTCTCGACTTCTTCTCAAGATTTCTCCCTTGTGACTAAGGAGTAGTCACCCTGCACCCTCAGGCACCATCTAAGAACACTGTGGTTTGCTGCACGTCCTTCCTCCGGAATCCGACCGACCAGCACGACGAGACCCGGCTTCCCTGGCACCTCTGACCTCTACCCACATCGTTAGCTCAGCTGAGATCCGTGGGTGCGACGAGACCTCGAGGGACCGGCCATCTTCAGAACTGCACAACGCTTATCCAGCACGACCGCCGAGGGATCCTCGAGTGAGTGCTTTGGGGTTCGAGAAGCCCTAACCCTGAGCAGCTCCAGCACCAAAGACCAGCCCCCCAGCATCTTCCAGCTCTGCGTGGGGCCCTTCTGCTCCTTGCTGCTCACCGCGTTGTCCGGCTACTTGCCTGCTGGCTTGTGGCCCTCCTGACGACGCTCCACGACGACAACACCGCTGGTCTGGTTGCTCCAGACTGGCCCTTGCTCCCCTCCAACAGAGGAGCACCCCGGACCCTCCTGGTCCACTCCAGACGCCATTTTAAGTCCACCGCGTGGGCTTGCATTTGCCAAGACTTGTTGTCCCAATCCTGGGTCCAGCGACGTCGACAGCAGATACCATCGTGGGACAGCTCGCACCTCCATCCTGGTCGCCGACAACGCCTCCTGGTCCGTGAGACTGCAGAGCCCAGCGTCACCCACTCACCTGGTCGAGGTGACTCCATCCGGTGCCATCCTGGTGCCCATCTAATCACTGGCTAGTGATTCAGAACTTGGTCCCCTCTGCTTACAGGTGTCTTCCATCTTCGATCCAGGCTTGGATCCCTCCGAATCTCTTCACTGGTCGCCTGCCAGCAACAACTTCTTTCAGGCTCTATAGACTGCAACGAGGATTCCCGACGTCTTTCCAGACCTATGCAGCCGCAGCCCCTGGGCTAGGTAACCTCAGCATTTCGATGCTCCAGCATAGCCTCACTATCCAAGGGTCCAGATCCTTTTTCGTTTCAGCTCTACCTAGTCGGATTCGTCCGATAACACTAACTTTACGAAATCTAGCATCCAAAGACTTTGTCCCGCATCCCGCGTGAGAGTGCACACCCTGCACCCGATCCCCGTAGGCCTCCTGCTAGTAATCTGAAGGTTCAGTAGTCCAGTCCTAGCGATCCTAAAGTCTATTAGAGTAATACTTACCTGCTAGTAATTTCGCATTCCACTTTTGTAGTATATGGTTTTCCGTGCCCCTCGGGCATTTGCGTAACTTGTGCGATTTTGAGTATTTTCATAAGAGTTTTGTATTGTGCTTAGCACCCTGTCCTCATAAAGAGTCCAGGGTTGTTGTGTTGTAAATAAATACACTTTATTTTCATAACAACTTGTGTGGTGTCCTTTCACTTGGTGTTCAAGGGGTACATGTGATGGTATAACAGCTGGCTTAACACGCCCTCTAGAGTTTAGCCCGAAGACTGCTCGTATCCACGCTACTAGGATAGCTGGTCTATAAGGTTGACTTACAACCAATCACCATAAGGGTTGTTTGGACTGATACATAGTGATCACTAGAATAGTGAGCACTGCATATCAGGCCAACTTCTCACAATCACCACTCCTGCAGCCCTTGTGCGCGTTGTGCAGGTAAATTGCACTCATTTTCTCTTTTATAGTCAGAGAGGGCACTTACATTGTTGCACTACTAGTCTGACACTACCCCTTAATTTTCTTACAGTGAAGATCTCACCCAGTCCCCGTCCTGAGGAGAACCTTTCAATATCTACGGTTCGAAACGCGTTGACCCCCAGCCTGTGACAAGAAAGAAGGGTGCAGCCAGGGAATAATCAATACCACTGTAGTGGGCCCTTGCTGGCAATCCTAAAAACACTTTATCACAGGTTTTGTGAGACAGGCAACCAGTTTCATTGCATCCTTAGTTCCGCCTGTCCACTGGTATTCAAGTTCAAGGACTGGTTCTTTTTGGGTAATACTTTTCCTTGTTTAAATGTCTTTCATGTTGCAATTTGTATCGTATGTAACAATTATGTAATAAGTTGTATTTTGGTGTCGTGAATTTTGAGTATCCACTGTGAACTTCTTTACACTTGTATAAATTGCGCACACAATTGTATGTTGGTGATTCGACTGTTTTGACAGGATTTTCTTTTGAAGACATATGGATGAATTTATGAAACTCAATTAAAAATTAAAATAAACCTTTTGTAATACAAAACGTGTGGTTCACGCAGCACAAATTGGCTGTGTGTGTCCTAACTCATCATAAAACAAACCTGACTAGCCATCTTGTTCTGTTTAGCATCTTGGTTGGCTCAGCCACGCCCCCCCCAGCCTACACCGCTGTTAAGGGTAGAATGCAGGATGGGGAATTCCACTCTGAGAAGACCTACACGCAGTCACTAGGTATTGCACGGAGCAATCGGCAGAATTCAGAGCTCTTAATTCTGGCACTAGAGAATAGGGATACCGGATTCCACACACTCAGTGCATTATTCATACTATTGTGTCTAGTGTTACAATGAGTATCTACACTACTGGAGCCAGAATGAATTCAGAGATTCAAAAGGGTATACCATAAGCACAAATCACTCTGGAGACAAGTGGCTAAGCTCAAAGAGTGCTTGCTACAAAATCATGTGATTCACACCTTGAGACACTAATGTGTAGGAATACACATTGCAGGGAATCCCGTGGCTGGTGAAGGCACAAAAGCAACAGTGTAAGCTGCTGCTGTTGCTAGGATTACTCGTTCCAATACGAGGATAGATGGAGACATTATGATGGCTATCAACACAGCATGTGATGACACTTACTCGCCGAAAGGCTTTCTGCCAAGTACAACCAGTTAAGTGTGCAAAACATACCAATTGCTCTAATTCCCCTTGTAGAAAATACAGTAATATCAAATTCAGATTGCAGGTTAAGTTTAATACTGGCAGCACATGAGGGCCTAGCATCTGCACACGCAGGGGTGGCAGATACAATTTCACTATTGCAGCAACACTATTGGTGGCCAGGTCTATATTAACAGACTAGAGAGATGGTCCTGAAGTGCGACATCTGCCAGCAGATGAAGGGATACGCCGTAGCACATTCACCACAGACTCTTCTATTGATCTCCAACAAGCTACTTGCTTGGGTTTATCTGGACCACTGTGGCCCCTTACAATTAAATGAGGCTTACAAATACATCTCGGTTGTAGTGGACTCCTGCATTCGTTTCGTATGGATTTTGCCCAGTGATCGGCTGATGCTCGAACTGTTGTAGAAGATCTGCAAGTCTTCATCAAGACGTATGCAGTTGGCACATTCCATTCGGACCATGATCTGGGGTTTCGCATCTAAGGCTTACAAAGGCACAATGGGAACATTGGGTGAGACTGTGCGGTACTCCTCCCCCCTATCATCATGCTTGGATGTTTTACAGGAACTGAACATCTTCTGGGACGCACAAAATAATGTCCAAGTAAAATGTACCGCCACTGGTGAAGTGAAGGAAGCACCAGCAACTCCTTGCTGGATCCCCAAGATTGGAGACCTAGCCCAAAAGAAGATTGTGGACAAGAAACCATCTCAATCAATCTCATAGAGCCGCATGTACCTGTCATGGCTGCTGAAGGTACCAGAACTGTACTTTTGCCTCCCCTTGCTGGCTGCAAAAACAATAGATTTGTGTCAATAGATCTCATCAAACTACATTATGTGGCTGGTTCTGCATAGTAGGATGTGTGGGATCCGAAGTAGTTACCTGTCTCCACTCACTGTCCTAAAGGACGTCCCACTGGAAGCTTTGAGCAGCGATTAGGCTTTTTGTCCCTGCTGGGGATAGCTCATAAATGAAGTGTCACTTCTAACCGCTACATCTACAACTACCTTACAATCAACTTGTATGGAAGCACAGATTTCAATTCTGAAACCTAACACGGATGGTGTTTACCAATCAAACAGAGAAGAGGGCCCCCTAAACAGTAAACAAATAGGCGGGGAAAGCAGAGGTAACAAGCACCACAGTAATTAATTTTTTTGGGCCTATTTGAATTGTGGGGCGGAGTATCTCGCTTATATGTAGAGTGCAAGCACATCAACCATTGAGCCCAGCACCACAATTTGAGTCAACTCTCAAAAATAGATCAAACAGCCTTAGGCTACTTTGTCGACTTTACTTCGGATTCGTCAGACCCATCTCTGCTTCCACCCCTACGAGGTAGATTGCATGTATTTTACTTTTGCCATTATGGCTATACCTGTGGATTACAATTTAGTTACTTTTCCTAGTTCCTTGGATTGGTTAGGTTTAAAACTTTTTCCTGCTCCTGAATGGGCAATATCTCCCAGAACGCTCTTCGTTGCAACTGGTGAACTTGGTTATAACACCAAAATCTTCATTGTAGTGAGAAGAGACCTTTCCCTGATGAACATTTTTGCTGCTCCAGTTCCTGATGGAATTGTTTGGGATAGCGTATCATATGATATATTTGGTCCAACTGAATTTGAGCAAATACTGTATGTATTTCGCAATTCACTGAATTACATTATCACCCCTCGTACTATCTCCAATGATTGGGACATTGATACAGTGCATGAAATGCTAGACAATTTAGACAAATCCACTGTTTTTAACTCTGATATTATATATGATGGCACAGCTAATTGTTATGAAATGTTCTGTTTCCAACACTATGGTCACCAGTTCTTGCATAAAGGAAGCACTCCACATTCAGTATTTAATTACACACTGCCTTAACCTCCATGGGATCGTTCAAAAACATTTGGACAGAGGTTTGTGTATTTTTCTTGTCATAATACAGCAGACCCAGGGTCTTATTATAGGTAGGCTCACACCATCACAGCAAATAAAAATATGCTTGCTGATACAAAGCTGATGTTATAATCCATATAGATACCCCAATATAGGCTGAGATAACATTGTAACCTTTCACCTATACTCTCCCCTATGTTACACACATAACGGTTCTTGGGGACTGACCTTTTACCTAGATATGACACTGCACACAGAACACAGGATTTTCCCTGGTAAAAGCCTCATACATATGCATGAGGATTCTTGGAAACTCAGCAGGACTACCATCTCCTATATAATAACTATGTTTAAAGTTAATTACGGACGTCATCCTACATCCGACAAGTGGCACAGCAAGGCAGAACACCCGGGGAGACCTTTGGGTATATAAACATCACATCTTGCTGAGACCGAGAGAGGAGAACAGGACTTCTCTGGCGAGACGCTGAGGCTCTTGCACACTGATATTCCAGATAGCAGTGGTCTAACATCCCTTGCGGGGGTGTCCGAATCGAGACCAAGACAGGGTCCCACAGTCTCTCACTTCTGGTAATGAGATTGACTTTATCCTAGAGGGATTCAAGGCTCAAAACCTACATACATGCTAGGTACACTTAGGTACATCAAGTTAGGGTAGCATCGTAGGAGTACACATTTTATTGTCATGTATTTTATATACTGGTCTATATTCATGGTTATAGCAAAATGGTAGAAATCTACAATCCTTTTACTTTCTTAGTGCTTCTAAATAATCATATCTGTTACTGTCTAGTGGTTGTTTCAACCCACCTAGTTTACAAAAGAAGAACAACTGTTAAATAAATGCTCATTGAAAACCGTCCATACCGTTTATTCTGTGTATCTCTCAAAGATTAAGTGAGCACGAGCGACTGAGCGAATAGTAGTATGCGGTTTCCACAATCCTGAGGGACCAGGGTTGTCATGTTCGATAGTTGCCAAGAACTTTTCTCTCCTTGGTAAGATGAGTTTCTAGTAGCACTATGAGCTAGCTGGCACACAGGCCACCATACCCGATGGGGGTGTCTAGAATCAGTCTGACACCAATCCTACAGGGTATGCTGTCTAAACGCGTAGATCTTATATAGGAACTACAGGACACTGATATATTATACATATAGATAATTGGGATATAAAACATTTTACTTTAACCTCAACCACATAGGGCCACATGATACCTTTAGGATCCATTTTTGTGGGAGCATAATATATCCTCAAATCTATTTTTGAGAATTTTCATTTGGACACTCATGTTTAGATGTAGGCATTTTTTATGAAATTGTGTTGAAATATTTGTGTGGCTAAACTATATTATGTCTGTACTGTATAAAAGTTATATGATTAAATGTTGCCTTAAATGCACAATGGTTCATGTAAGGTTTACGCGTCTACCAAAGTGATATACCAATCTATGGTATAGGGGGCGGTTTTTCTGTATACTTGATCCTGCCCATCAGCCGAACAGGATCACCCCCCTGTATGTTAGATAGTAGCATAAAAACCAGGCACTGCCTACCAGGTAACTGCTTCTGCAGTCGAGACTTGTATACAAGTACTGTTTCCATCTGCCTGCACAGTTACGGAGACAAAGTTATGGCCTTCCATAAAGCTTTCCAAAGTGTACTTTGATTCCTTGAGGAGACTGAAAGCCTTATTGTTCCAGAGGGATGTAGCCCTAACATTTGAAAAGGAGTCGTTTGAGCTCCAAGGTGCAGGGTATTCTTCTGAGATACAGTATCTACTCCATACTAATTTCCCACTGCATTTTGGGGATCTTGTACATTGCCTTTTTAACATGTCTAGTACCACAGGAATAGCACTTTTTTCAAATCAATTGGCTCTGGGTTGGTCAGCACCTTCCAGACAGTTTTCGAAGTTTCCACATCATTTATCCACTTCTGTGCTTAGAAGCGTTTTTAGAGGTCTTCCGCTGGCCCTGTTCCAGATTGTCAGGGCAGTGCTGTTATTTTTTCTGCTGCGCAAATGGATGTCCCTTCAAGAGGCCAAGTGGAACTGGCACTACCACGCGTGCTCCTGCGTCGTGATTGCATGATACAGTTTTTTGGTGCACCCTTGCTTCATGAACTCAATAAGCATTGGTTCTTGTCTTATCAGCCTGAATGGCTCACTGCTTGCAGCCCATAATCCGTTATCTGCTGTGCACTTTAGAGTGTGCCCTCGCCATATGCCTGGGAATGCAACAGGTTCAACCCTTTGACATGGAACAGCTGGTGAGCCTCCTAACTGCTCCTTTATACCAGTGTCTTTCGGGATTTGTGTTGTTTCTGAATGCATTTTACGAGCCTTCCTGGGATGCTTCCTGGTGATCTAGATGTTGGATCGGCTACTGCAAACTGGCTCCTCCTCCTTCGGCTACTAAGGGCGAATGATTGGAACACATTTGCTCTTTGGATCTGCTCAAAGTAGTGCCTCTGGGAACACCGTCTCCGGTTGCTAGGAACAACAATATTCTATCTACATCTCCGAACACAACCATTCTGACAGTTTCGAGTCGTGGACACCTATTAATTATTTTTTTGTTTTCAGCTAAATTGCTCTTAAATGATCATTTTTTCCAATGGTTGCTTGATTTTAATATTTTAAGACTGTGGCTTTTGCTATGCTCTTGGTTTAAACCAGCACATTGCTCGTTAAGAATTTAGTTTATGGATATTTTACCTTATCTTTTATCATGTCTTGTCCAAGGAGTGGGTGTCACGTTGTTAGGATACGCCTGGTTAGAGACACCATCATTCCACATACTCATGTTTCTTAAATTGCCTTATTTTCTACAAAGTGACTTTTGACAAACATTTGCTTGTTTGTCTGTGCAGGATAATATTCTGTTAAACTGCACTGCTTACATTTCCACTTCGTAGGCACCATATCAAGAGACCTTGAACATTCAGTACAAGGTATAAAGTTCACTTGCGCAAATGCTGTTGCATATTGATGTCCTGTAGGTGATGAAGCTATCCCAATAGAATAAACAATAGCGACCTGACTGGGGCTTCGGCATTGCAGCATGGGTGTTATCATATATACAGCATTGCTTCCCTGTTTAAGAAAGAGGACATTTCGCTGACACTGCAAGCTTGCTGTATGATGGAATTCCAACACAGCTGATACCGGTTTACCCTGCGAGAGGGCTATCCAGCTTACAAACAAGAAGGGCATCCTGATGATACTTGTCGGACCACCTGAATTTGGCAGATCACCCACCCTAGGGTAATTAGGTTTGGAAGTGCTAAGTAGGACTACTCTATAATACAGTTTTATATGCCAGCATATATTCACTACTATAGAACAATGGTGGAAATGTTCATCTTTTTCACTTTTCTCATACTGCTAATTACGCTAGTCTTTTATTCTACTGATTTTCACTGCACTTGCATTTCATAAACGAATCACAATGCTTTAATAAGTACTGAAAGGCCTGGATGAGTATTTCTTGTGTCTTGCTTTGGGTATGCATGAGTAACCAACAAAAGGGTCCTAGAATTGTTATCATGATTTTGTTGGGGATCAGGGTTATCATGTTCAGAGGTTGAACACACATTTTTTACTGTGTAAGGTTAAGGGTGCAGATGGTGTACTGTGAGCTAGCTAGGATACAGACCAACATATCCTGTGGGTGTGCACAGAATCAGTCTGGCACAATTCTGACGTTTATTTTGTTCACCAAACACACCGTTTTTAGCAGAGAGGTACAAGCTTCATGACAGCCATTGCCAGAAACTCGGACTGTAAAAGCACCTTTGCCGAGGGCTCTAGGGGTCACTCTGGAGCAGAGTCCAGTTGAGGAGCCGCTGGGGTCAAGTCAAATTACTCCAGCTTAGAGGACTTAGGTCCTGTGGGAAACAGAGCGACAGGGAAATTTACCATTAGCGTTTCGCGTTTCTTCTACTTCCTGGGCAGCTTCATTTTTAGGTCTCGCCTGAGCTAGCGCATGCGCTGCTCAGGTGAGACATTTTGTGTGTGGGCCTTGAAAAGTGCTACCACAGCTTTCTGGCTGGCATTGAGTGTGTGGTTCCGCGCACAATGACAAGCAGAGGCGCCATCTGGCTTTCCTCTCTTGTCATGGGGCGCGCACATCTCACACCACTCACCAGCAGACGTGCCTCCTTTTTTTTTTTTTTTTTTGTTTACAGTTATGAGCCGTCATGGCTCATAACTGTAAACGCAGCGCACACAACTCCCTCCGCCTCTCTCGTGCTGTGTGTGACTTCCCTTTTTTAGGTCTCGCCTACGGATGCAGCGCATGTGCTGCTCGCGTAAGCGAGACTTTTAGTCGCCGGGTAGCTAGCGAAGTGGGACAGGAGAGGTGCACAAGCTTGCCAAACACATAGGAAACAATGGCTGCTCGCTCGCTTTAGGAGACACGCGCTGTGAGAAGTTGGCCTGATATGCAGTGCTCACTATTCTAGTGATCACTATGCATCAGTCCAAACGACCCTTATGGTGATTGGTTGTAAGTCAACCCTAGACCAGCTATCCTAGTAGCGTGGATACGAGCAGTCTTCGGGCTAAACTCTAGAGGGCGTGTTAAGCCAGCTGTTATACCATCACATACCCCTTGAACACCAAGTGAAAGGACACCACACAAGTGTTATGAAAATAAACAGTGTATTTATTAGAATCACAACAGCCCTGTACTCTTTATGAGGACAGGGTACTAAGCACACAACGAAACTCTTAAGAAAATACTTCAAGTGCACAATCAATACAAGTGCCCAAAGGCACGGAAAGTTTAGTGGTCTCGGGCGGACCCGATAAGGCAAGTCGGAAGCGGTAGGGACTCAGGACCCTTAAATAAGGAGGCTATGCGGGCACCGAAATGCCGAAGTTACCTAGCCCAAGGGCTGCGGCTGCACAAGTCTTTACAGACGTCGGGAGTCCTCGCTGACGAGCCAGGAGCCGGAAGGAAGGAGTTGCTGGCCGGCGACCAGTGGAGATAGTTCGTAGAGATCCAAGCCTGGATCAGAGATGGATGACACCTGAAAGCAGAGGGGACCAAGTTCGTAACTACTAGCCAGTAGTCAGAGGGTACCAGGAGGGCACCGGATGATCGTCACCTCGACTAGGTGAGTGGGCGACGCTAGGCTCTGCAGTCTCACGGACCAGGAGGCGTTGTCGGCGACCAGGATGGAGGTGCGAGCTGTCCCACGAAGGTTGATGCTGTCGGCGTCGCTAGGCCCAGGATTGGGGCAACAAGCCTTGGCATGTTTCAGGGCCACGTGGTGGGCCTAAAATGGCGTCTTGAGTGGACCAGGAGGGTCCGGGGTGCTCCTCTCTCAGAAGGGAGCAAAGGCCAGTCTGGAGCGACCAGACCAGCAGCGTTGGTTGTCGGGTGTCGTCAAGAAGGTCACAAGCCAGCGGCTAGTAACCAGACAACGTGATGAGCGGCAAAAGCAGAAGGGCCCCACGCAGATCGTGGAGATGCTGGGAGGCTGCGCTTCGGTGCTGGAGCTGCTCAGGGTCGGGGCTTCTCGGACCCCAAAGCACTCACCAGAGGATCCCTCGGCGGTCGTGCTGGTTTAAGAAATCGTGCAGGTTCTGATGATGGCCGGTCCCTCGAGGTCTCGTCGCACCCACGGATCTCAGCTGAGCTGACGATGTGGGTAGAGGTCAGAGGTGCCAGGGAAGCCGGTTCTCTTCGAGCTGGGCAGTCGGATTCCTGAGGAAGGACTTGCAGCAAACCGGAGAGTTCTTAGAATGGTGCCTGCGGATGCAGGGTGACTACTCCTTAGCCACAAGGGAGAAATCTTGAGAGAAGTCGAGAGTTCCTTTCGTAGAAAGTAGTTTCTTGATTCAAAGATGATCTAATTTGGAAGGGTCCCCGCTCCTGCCTTTATCCTAAAGAAAGGGGTGGGTAGTGATAGGTCCTGCCCTAGGGGTGGGACCAGGAAGGGGGTTGGTTACATCCCTCTCCCATGTCGGACTTTCCCCAGGCCATGGGCTGGTGTGCCCCTGGAACGGGTTCTAGCCGGCCGATGCGTAGTGAGCACCGGGGTGCCACTCCGCAGTCACCTTCCTGTAAAGCCCTGCCAACCCAGGATACACAAAACCCTCTCTGGGATGGTGCGAGCACCGCCCCGGACAGGAAACCCTTTGTCCAAGCTCTCCTCGCTGGAAGGACTCCCAGCAGCAGGAGGTCAGACTTGTGTCTGTGGTGGCAGCATCCATTTTGTGGAGCTGAGGCTTCAGTTAACTTTAACCGGGGTTCACAGTTACGTACATGTCGTGTCCCTCTAGAAGGGTGGAATGCTAACCCCGTCGCCAGAATTGGTGAGGGGTCAGTATCCCGATTCGTATTACACCTTACTCGACATGTCTTGATAACTTGATACCGAAGTTAGCGATATGGGATGCGTTATCATGGAACAGCCATTGGGTCTTGGTTCCGCAAGCTGCAACCGGGCTCGGCTCGTGCCAGAGCCCAATTCACACGATTCCATGCACTCTGCCTTCAGGATTGTCAAGGCCTGCCATAGGAGTGACTGATAGGAACTCGGGTGTCCATTTGAGGGTTAGATATAGGTATACTATATCTAAAGCAAAGGGCGAGTACGCCACCTTGCCCCAGCTGTCGTGCAGCCAGTTGTGTCAGATTTAGATGGCCGTCCAGGGGTGGCATAATACATGCTTCAGCCCCTGGTAGGCCCTGGGTACACCGATGCCCTGAGTGACAGGGTCTGACAAGGTGGCCCAGTTCCAATTGGGTAATGCACCTAAGGTACACATGTCAATTTAGTGAGAGAACAGCTAGGCTGTGGGTCTGATTGGCAGGCCCACAGCCAGAGAAAGTCGTAAACCAGTGAAACAAAAGCAAAAAATCTGGGTGATCATAGGATTGCAGACCCTACTCTCCTACACGCGCTGTGAATGCGCGCGTCTCTTCGCGCGCTCCACCATGCTTTCACATTCGCTCGCGCTCACGGCTTGCTTTATTCAGCTGGGGCTTTGCGGCGAGGGCCAGGCTGAAAACCACTAATCTGCGAGGAAGGTAAGTGTGAAAGTTTTTCACTGCCAACTTTAGAGGTTCCTGGCAGGGGGCGCCTTCCCATGTGCCACCTCAGCAGCAGGTCTAACAGCGAGCGATGCTTTGCTGCACAAGTAAAGTGACATTTGTGAAAAGCACACTGCTGTAAGCCACTCTTTCTGAGCTGCCACGGCAGCAACGCTCTAGCAGGGCGAGACGTCTCATCTTCAAGTTCAGCTGGGCTGCGTTATCTGTGACGTACCACTGTGGGCTCGCCATAACGGGAACGCAATGTGTTTTCCAGGTGCGACGCATGCAATCTGAGGCTGGGTGCCTGACTTGGACATCGTGGGCTATGCATTCCTGCAGTAGTGTTTCCAGGTGTCTGACAGGCTCTATTGATGTGATGTCATGTGCCTGACTGTAGATTGTGGCTGTACAATGTCACATGATGCGGGTTACGGATGTCTGGCTGTAGATTGTGGTTTATCGAAGAGGGTGTACAGAGTCTGGAGTACATTGTGGGTGGGGATAACTCACAGCGCACCGCCCCCCCCCCCCTCCATACAAACTTAGCTACACAAAAACCAATGTTTCTTCCTGCGCCACACGTCACACCCACCCAGGTTTATGTTTCGGGACCAAAGGTGTGAATATTTTTAACACCTGTCTCTGTGCTTTTCACAGCCCTCCAATGTCTGTCGAGTCAGTAATATTTGGGTGAGAGCAGACATACAACAAAAAGCCACAGTGTGTGTGTGTGTGATGTATGCATTGGCGCTCTTATTGATATATCCTTTAAAAAACAAGAAATGTGGTAGTATTATTATACTTATGGATCGTTTAAAGAGCTATTTTCAGTATCTGAAAATGCAAAACACCACATCGGCCCCACCCCACGCACACAGAATCGACACCAAGGTGAAGTGGGGTCTGTTCCAACGACAGAGACACGAACCCAACAGGCTGAAGGCACACTCGTTTGTACATTTCACCACAACCACGAATGACTATTTCAGGGTTTTTACATTTTAGACAGTTATGTAATATGTTTATTTGGGCGCCGATAGTATGAAAGTTGCTTGTTTTTCCAAACAAGAATTTGTTATTTTTTTTTTTAACAGAAAGTGAAACCCTGCAAAGACTGATCTGCTGTCTGTATACACAGCACATACGATATTTCAGTGTGTACTTTCAGTAATCATGCCAGGCACTACAAATAGCATATTTCGACTACAGAGGTCGAGAGTTTTTAACTGCTGTCTGCAGGGTTCAGGGGCCCCAGCTGTCCCTGGGGGTCAGACCTTCTTTACATGTCATGCACAAGACACTTCAAAGGGCGTGACGAAGAGCCGCCATCATGTATGACGTCTGTGATTCAGCACAATTACCTCACACGCTCAATAACATGAAACCGTGGAATTTGGGTTTTGAGACAGTTGCTTTTATGAGAAAAAAAATCTACCCACGCGTCGCACCCCCTCTCTCTATAAATAAGCACGGGTGTGTACTTACAGGTATGTGCATTACATGATTATAAACATTCCTTCTTAGGCACGGGCACACATCTGCACGAGTACTGAGGTGCGCCATTGAGGCAGTAGCTAGGTGGATAAAGATGAAGAGTTGCCGGGCCATAGGGCAAATAGGATGATTGATAATGGGATAAGGCAATGGGGATATTGGTGTAAGCTTGAGGGCCAGCTTGAGTGACATTGAGAGATGAGATGAGCACACAGCAAAATGTACACTGTTATGCACCATGCATGCTTTGAGGCAAAGGCATTAACACTACACATTCACAATAATACTGGTCAGTCTTATTAATCCATAACGTCTCAATCCTAACAGGATCCTATACTTTATTCTTCCTATGACAACAAGATCATGTGTGGTTCAGTGTGTGTGTGTAGCTGTGTGTATGTGTGGCTCTGTGTATGTGTGGCTCTGTGGGGGTGTGTGGCTCTGTGGGTGTGTGTGGCTCTGTGGCTCTGTGGGTGTGTGTGACTCTGTGGGTGTGTGTGGCTCTGTGGGTGTGTGTGGCTCTGTGGGTGTGTGTGGCTCTGTGGGTGTGTGTGGCTCTGTGGGTGTGTGTGGCTCTGTTGGTGTGTGTGTGTGGCTCTGTGGGTGTGTGTGTGGCTCTGTGGGTGTGTGTGTGGCTCTGTGGGTGTGTGTGTGGCTCTGTGGGTGTGTGTGTGTGGCTCTGTGGGTGTATGGGTGTGTGTGGCTCTGTGTGTATGTGTGGCTCTGTGTATATGTGTGGCTCTGTGGGTGTGTGTGGCTCTGTGGGTGTGTGTGGCTCTGTGGGTGTGTGTGGCTCTGTGGGTGTGTGTGGCTCTGTGGGTGTGTGCGGCTGTGTGTGCGGCTGTGTGTATGTCTGTGTGTGTGTGTGTGTGTGTGCGTGTGTGTGTGTGTGTGCGTGTCTCTGTGTGTTTTTGAAACATAAGTAAAATGCGTTGTTATTCGCTATGTCAATAGCTCAAACTCCCGTAAATACGCGACCATTGCATTGCGAATCCAATAGGTCTCGCATTTGCGAGAGATAAAGCTATTGGCATTGTAAATGACAATGCCATTTATTTATCTGTTTTCAAAACCAACACATAAATAAAAATGTTATTTACAGTGCCAATAGCTCTAACTTTTGCAAAGGTGAGACCGTTGCATTGTAAATGCTTGTTTTTTTACAGTTACGAGCAGTCATGGCTCATTAAGTGCTTTCGAGGCGCACCTTGATTTCTTCCGCCGCCACACCAAGTTAGCAACAACAACCCCCACCCCACCCCACCAAGGTTGGGGTCACGACGCGAGGGGCAGACATGCCCTGCAGCCATCTGTGAGCAGAATGGCCCCCAATTGCAGGTGCCCACGAATCTACCAAGACATACCTACGTGATAAGATGCATACCATCAATACCGTAGGAGGTTTACAGTTTGACTCCGATAAACAGATCCTGGCCACCTGTGATGTTGTCTCCCTCTACACTTGCACCTCCCAGGAGGAAGCCCTAGCGGTAATAACTCGATCCTTGGACCAACGCCCTGCACCGGTGGCGGTGCCCACCAAGTTTTTCCTCCAAATTCAAGGCGTGCCATGGGGGCTACATTTGCTCCTGATGTAGCAATTATATACATGTCTGTATTCGAAGAAAACGTCGTGTTGAATACCATCAACCCGTTCAGAGACCAATTGGGTCTGTGGATGAGGTATATTGACGATATACTACACACCTGGAATGGCACCCAGACTGAACTTACAGCTTTCTACATGTGGCTTAATAAACAATCACCTCACCTTAAGTTCACCATCCACTCAGACAGTAAGAAAATTGACTTTCTGAATATCACCATCTTTGAGAATGAAGGGATTTTGCAGACCACACGATACCGGAAGCCGGCAGAAAGAAACTCATTATTACAATATAATAGCCACCACCCTAGAGCTTTGTGTGACAATCTCCCCTTTGGGCAGTTCCTACGTATCCGTAGGAACTGTTCCAACAAGGAGGACTACATGGAAGAGTCTGCTGACCTCTCCAGCCGTCTCCAACAGCGTGGCTATCCTAGAAGGATAATCAAAAGGGCAAGCAAGCGGGCTTGGTTTAACCCGCGTGAAAATCTCCTGACTCCAAAAGAAAGAAATGATCAACAAGAACAAAGACTTGTGTTCGTCACAACATTTTCAACGAAAAGCAACAAAATCAAACGGGCCATCAATAAACACTGGAAATTGATTGCGGATGATGTTGGACAAGAAAACACCATTGCATGCTTTCAAAAAAGCAAAAAGTGTAAGAGATCATGTCGTAAGATCCTTTCTACAGCCTGACGATGAACAATCTATAACGACTATGTGGAATCTGCCACCGATTGTGGGTCATTACAAGTATGGACATTGCAAGGCTTGTGCCAACACAGTCCAAACCAAAGAATTTCATTATAATCAACACAAAGTCCAGCTTAAATCGGACACCAATTGCAATACTTCCAATATCATCTATTCAATAGTATGCCCCTGCAATCAGATTTACATTGGTCAGACGCAACAAAAGGCCAAAGTCAGAATTCTACAGCACATCAGCAGAATACGGTGTGAAGTACACAGTGCACCTCTAGTGGAACATTTCAAATCTGCCCAGCATCCCCCTGACAGTTTCAAATGGGTAATCCTTGAGAAAGCGTTGTTGGGACCCCGTGGTGGCAACATCAGCAACATTTTAAATGTTCGAGAATCGAAATGGATGTTCTTTTTTGATTCGATCAACAATGGCCTTAATGAAAACGACAGGTCTTTTACCCAATTGGCCACACTTAACTAAACTACACTACAGGCCACGTAAAAAGATAACATTCTATGACTCTGATCTGGTTCTCTTTGACCAATAATAATCAACTGTTCTCCCTTTGCCGTCTTAGCTTAACCATCATGTGCTAGCTATTTGACGAAATTGGAATTCTATTGAACTAGGTCATGGTCATATCAAGACCTTCTATTCTTTATCATTTCTTTAGTAATGTCACAATGACTCCCTTTTTCTGATTGTCCTATGATGTGATTACCATGAATTGTGTTTCACAGTCTTAGTTGTCCTAATGTCACAATGACTCCGTATCACTGCCGTTTTTTCTATTTGCCCTATGATGTGACTAATATGAATTATGTCTCACAGTCTTAGTTGCCTGATGCTCGAACTAGGCACAATATGGACCTTTATGCAGTATAAATTGAGTGTCATTGACCGGTTGTGATAATTATTTTGCACGATGCTGAAATGTATGTTTACTACCATCTTATTTTATCAATTTTTGCATAAACTACAAATCGATTCTTTCTCAGTCACGGAGTAGTTCCACCCACCCCCTGAGTCTTTTCTCGCTTTCTGTCTTTACAACAAGGAGATCCCGGTCACGTGCTGCGATCTCCATGGTTACTTACAAACCAGGAAGCATCGGGTCTCCATTGCTGACCGCGCTTTGTTTGCAGACAGACTCATTCCTGTTAGTTCCCGGTAGGTTTAGCTCGCATGGTTTATCTGTTCCAAATATCTGGGTCCCTCCTTAAGTTATACTTACGACCCCGATCTTTTTCACAGAAGTTATATTGAATTGACGACGGCTTTCATAGCAGCGGTTTTTTCTCCGCTGTATGCCCCACCTACGGGCGGACTCTGAGCTTCCCTAAAATCAATATTCAAGTAAGCCCCACGTCCTTTGTCCTTTCTTGGATTGGAATGTTTTTAACAGTTGTTGATCCATAACGGAGCATACACATGAGTAATGGCATGTTGTTTTGCTCCTTTCCAGATTCGAGGATTCATGCATCTTTATCCACTCATGTGAGTTTTTAATTGATTCACTCCAATATCCTCGATGAATATGATTTCAGTTTGGTTCTGTACTCCCATATTACACCTTCTTCTACAGGTATTGAAGTTCTACATTTGGGCATAATACCCCTTTCTTCATCCTCTCCCTAGACAAGCAACCATTTGGTATGTCTTGTCTTATATAAGCATGTGCTCATTAATTAGATTATACTTGATTTATGCAATATATGGTAATATACAATTATTACTTACAAACAGGTATTTTGCCCCGCCCTCCCCGTCCTGATGAAGACCCCACTGCAAGGAGATAATTAGTACCTGCTACTGTAAAGGGGTCGAAAAGTCGACAGCTTTGTGTACTTTTCAGCTCTACCCCATGGTTAAGACAATTTGTGTATTATGTGGAGCATGATATTTCTTTAAGGATTTTCTGCATTGATGATATATATGTATGTATGACTTAAAATACATAGTACAGTGAGGCCGCTTGGCCGGTTTTATGTCACTATCCTTTACCTTCACCACCCTTCACCTTACCACTTCCCTCCCTCCCAGGGGCACTTTGAATACTTTCTGAATTATATTTACAAAAGTGTATGGCAATTTAAACATGACAACATTGTGAATAAATAACAATGTTTGTGAATTAATTGTATAACTTTTTTGTTACTTATGATATATAGTCGTCCATTCTTTGCTGGGACCCCTCTTCTCAGTGCCACGAATGCAAGGCAGTTGCGACTTGCAGAAGGTACTTGCTTGGTCCAGGCCAGGACTCTTACCGGTCCTGCTACACGCAGAGCTCTCCCCGCTGTCTCGGGCGGGAAGGGAGGTGCTGCTTCTTTCTATGGTGCGAGCGAGGCCCGTCTATTTCCTGGCAGTGACGTCAGGACTCTGGGCGGCCGAGTTGGTCGCCAGGCCTCGTCCAACACTAACCGTTTGCGCAACCCCATTTGTTTGTTCCTCTGCGACATCAGAGGGAGGCTTAGAAATACCACTGCTGCCTGTTTGTGCCTGCCCATCTGTCTATGCCTCCCCAAAAGCACTGCAGCTGCCTGCCTACGCCTCACTGTTATTGAAGCTTGAAGAGGTACAGAAATACTGTTTTAGGAATTAATGAATTTAAAATTAATTTAAATGTATTTTTGTAGTATAACATATGCAGATGAGAACGGAAAATGTTTGTTTTCACAAATTCTTTGAATTTTAAGTATTATTTAAATTTGGACACGAAAAGATTTTTTTAAAAATAATAACACACACACATATATATGCGTATATGTGTGTGTTTTATATAAAAAAACTTTGTGTCCAAATTTAAATAAGGTTTTAAACTCAAAGAATTCGAGAAAACAAACATTTTCCTTTCACTTCTGCATACGACAAAAATACATTTAAATTAATTCTAAATGTATTAATTACTTAAATATATATATATATATATATATATATATATATATATATATATATATATATATATATATTTGTTATATAATATATAATAAATCTATTTTGATAATTTGAACAATGAGAAAGATGTATGGCAAATTCAAACCCTGCAATCAGCAATCCATTTTTCAAAGGTTGATAAACAGTACCATTAATTTGAGCTATAGAAACTACTTTCCAAAAGCACTTTATAAGTGTAGTATGAAGCACTAAGTAAAGATCCGAGCAGTTGAATTTTAAGGGCCAAAGTCCTTACTTTGTAATCTTGGAACAAAGTTTCAACTAACTTAATCTCTATGAACCCAAAAACTCTAATAAAAAGCATTTGCATAGCCAATAGGTCTCGCCTGTGGGGCCTTATAACTGTTTAGCCATGCAACAGTTGATGTTGTTGCACAAAGGATATTGTGCTGCATAACTAAATGCTTATAAGGTCCCAAAAGCGAGACCTATTGGCTATGACAATGCTTGTTTTGCCTGTTGTGGAGAAGGATGAACTTCTAGAGAAATGTCTCAAACTTTTGCAGCATCAATGGTCCTCCATGGTCAGCTTAGTTTAATGCTCTTTTATGTAATTAGGATGCATGCTGGGGCAAGAAGAGCAGGTTAGGTAATAATCTGATCCCAGACACCAAAGGCAAACTGAGCGGGGAGGCGGGAGGAGGGGTTTGTAATGTTTTTTTCCCTCATAATCCCTGCAGGTTTTGAACCCTGAATTCTTGGTAGGAGACCTATTAAAACTATTTACAATTTTCTGTGCAGAAACTCCTCAAAGAGAGCGAAGATTCGAGTCCGCATTGAAGACGCAGAAAAAAAGGAACTGATATTATTGCGCTGCTGCAGGTGCCTTATAGCCTCAGTGGTGCTGTTTGATGCCACTTCCAGGATTAGCCAAGACCGGAGACCTCTGCCGGTGAATTAAGAGTGTTGAAGTTTTCTGGATCTATCCATAAGAATGAATTTTGCAATGCACTATTTGGCTTTGGGGCCTTGCTGGGCATGCAAAGGTACAGGTTGGTATGTCTAAAGTGTTCTGTTGGTGCATGGTGAAGTATACTAATACTGATACGCATGTATCTAGAATTGAAAATCCTAACCCAACTATATGGCTGAGTGCAGTGGTGACAGTATTATATGGTAACACTAACATTGCTTCCAGGTTGATGGAGGTATAGCAACATCATACATCATTGTGTTTTTTTACCCTAACCTAATATTGCATTGTGATAGAGAGGCTATTACTGTTTATTATGTTTGCAATGCACACTATACACTCATCTAAGAAGCACATACCTGCATTTCAACCACTTTTCCCTTGCTTTTTGGGCTGAGGGACCACTCATAGCTGGCAATGCCATGGTCATCCGTGCTCTCGTTTCCATACAGAGTAATGGAGTTCTTGGGCAGGGTGATCACTTGAATAGCGCCGGCATTCGCCACTGGAGGATAATCCACAGCTTTGCTCACAGTCAGGTTTGCTGTTGTGGAGTTGCTGGCACCATCAGAGTCCACAACAGTTAGACTTTAGGAGTAAGAAGTGAGAGAACAATAAAGATGAGTGGCAACTGCAGAAGAACTTAATGAATAAACCGACGGGGAGAGGTTCTGGTGTGCCTAGAGGTTTAGGCTTATTGCTCACCTGAATGTGTAATTCCCAGGGACCAGGTTTGTAAGCTTCAGAATGGCAGTATCAGCAGACACTTTTTCTTCACGTAAGGGTCCTTTCAGTTCTTCCCAGCGGTAGCTGACAATTTTGTCATCGTCTTTACTTTCTATATGAAAGAGAAATATATATTTTTTTAAATGATTATGGCTCCAACATACTGGAAACTGCAAACTTCAAAGGCATAACCCATGTATTTCTCGATGAGCTGTGGCACTGGCTGTCAATCCTATGCAGGAAGTTTTGTTGTCTCAGAGTGACCCACACTTTAGGGATAGGGCATTTCACCTCACAACATCCTCAAAATTAGGGGGCAGTAGTTGGCCATAAGTAGTTACTTTTGATCTATCACTGCATATTTGGCGTGACACCACAATGAAACGCACTTCTACCCACAGTCAACGCCGAAACAAACAAAACACAGTATTTGCTTAGCATTCAGGTATTATCTTATGCTTGAGAGAAGAACAATTCTGTTGGCTACACATCGATAAATATTGCATGCAATCTGTGCTGCAAGTCACCTTCTCCAACCAAAGGCAGATCTCAATGCCACTGTTAAAGGAAGAAGTGTCACTTGCCAGGTTCGGATTGGTAAAGCAGGCACTTGGGCTGCTTTTTGGACAGCATGGTTGCCAATTTGGGCAGTTTGCGCAGTTCAGAAGACACCAGTGGCTCAGTGGGAGCCCGAGCGGCCTTTCCGGAGGCAGATGGGCATCTAGTGACTCTCTTTTACTAATGGGGTGGCGATGCCATTCCCAGTCTCTGCTGGAACGGCCCATTAATGAATGAAGATAGGGCAGGGACCTGAGCAGAAGTCACCTCACTTATATTCAGGTGTGGTTCACTATTGTTAGCTAATTGGTACACAATTTGGCCTGGCAGCATTTGCATTTTTTCATCTCAGTAAAGTTAAGAAAAAATGCCTCTTTTCATTTATACTTAAAACAGTGAAGCAGTGTTTTATGAAAAGGAACAATCTGCAAATGTGGGCCATTTTATTTTAGGGTGCCAGGGCCTATTTTTGATCCCATTCATTCATTTCATTTATAATCTTTATTTCGGCATAATAGAGCCATAAAAGATACATAAAAACAATCATGCGTAATACAAAATCTACTTTGAAGAATAAAAGATTTTACGGATGGCGCGGATATAGTTAGGAAATCGATATAATAAAATCTTTATAAATTAATTAAAAAGGCATCACTTTTTTTTTTTAAAAGCACTTAAAATTATTCTAATCAGTTCCAATATTACAAATAACTATAAGATTTGTAGGTATGTACAGTCATGTTGATAAACACAGGATAGCAACAGCGTCAACCTCAAGTATAAAAAATCTGTATACATCACAGTTTCATTTTTCGGTTCAAGCTCATCTTTTTGCGTACAAAACTTATTGCTAATAGGAATCTTCTAACACCAAAAACGATCACCTGTCTAGTATCAGTTTTGGTTATCCTATTTGCCTCCTTATATGAACGCATTCCTAAGGTAATAGAGAGGCTTAATCCATTTTTTCCTAGCCTTCTCATAGGCTGAACAAAAGAAGAGGATGTGTGACTCGTCTTCTTTTGTATTACATTGACACAAGGTACATAGCTCACTGATCTTTGTTACAGGTGCTTGACCATCTAGCTAGAGTTGTATTAGTTTTCAGCATTCCATACCTAAATTTCATGTATAGGCTTTTGGCTAGAGGTGATTGTACCTTGTCTAGAAATTCTTTGAAACAAGTAATATCCTTGAAAACAAGAAAGTTACTAGTCAAGGTTCCACCTGGGTGGTCAGTGAACAAGCTGTGTGTTATATGCACCCAAAAGGTAATTTTCAGCAATTTTTTCGAGTTTTGCGTCAGGCTAAAAGGATCTTCCCAAAACTGTGACAACGCAATTCTGTTTAGCCATGTGCACTCGTGTTTTAATCAAACATTGGAGTTATTCGGGTCCAATCTCATTATTTCTTGTAGACCAATTCTATAATCTACTAACTCTGGTGTACACCAGAGTCTCACCCATAATGATAATGGTTGCAAGATGGCATAATGATCCGTGTGCTTCATGTTTAGATCTAACATTAGAGGTATTAATGGAGTACTTTTTGGCAGCTTCAGGAGAGTCCTATAAAATTTGTTTTCACTATTCGTGAAAACATCCCTAGACATACGTCCCCATATTTTTGCCCCATATAACGCAGTAGACTAGGCCTTAAACTTGAAGACTTCAAGTGCCTGGGAAACTGCCTTGCTAAGACTCGCCCCATGTTTTTTTTTACAATAGGCAAAGTATTCTGCGTAAATATCATTTTGTTCTTTTCTACTTGGGTTTTCCATGAAAGTTTTGAGTCTAGCGAGACTCCCAAGTAAGTAAAGTTCTGTACAGATTCTAGTTTTTCATTATTTAAAAACAAATTCCCCCTAAAAAATGTATGCGGATTTATGGCCATGTATTTAGTTTTATTAGTATTAATTTCTAGGCCTTTTTTGTTACAATATGCTTGAAATGAATTTAAAAGGGTTTGCAGACCTCTGGGTGTTTGAGAAATCAATATGGTGTCATCTGCGAATAAGAGGGCTGGGACCCTTTCTCCATTCAATTTAGGTGAATCATTATTACAATCCTCTAAGTAGGATGGGATATCATTCACGAACATTGAAAACAAAGTGGGAGCCAACACACATCCTTGGTGGAATCATTGCTTAATTGGGATGGCTTTTGTTAGTTCGCCATTTGAACCCCATCTTACTCGAGCATAGTTTTTTTCGTGTAACCTTATGATCTGTTGGAGAAGACAGGCCAGAAGCCCTTGTAAATATAAGGACTCCCATAATAGATCACGTGGCACTAGATCGAAAGCAGCCCTGAGGTCTACAAATGCAACATAAAGGTGCCCTCTTCTTATGTGAACATATTTCCAGCATAAACAACGGAATCTGAAAACTTGGGTCAATAGTACTTATTCTAGGACTAAAGCTGGATTGGAACTTGGTAAGTACAGAGCTTTCCTCCATCCATGTATTCATACGAGTTAAAATATGCCGTGCATAGATTTTCTGTAAAATGTCCATTAAACTGATGGGGCGATAATTGGATGGCACATTCTTGACACCCTTTTTAAAAAAGGAAAACGATTTCCGCACCCCTCCAGCTTTCCGGAAAATCTGCACCTGCTGCTAAAGTATTACACAATAAGTTAATATAAGGCGCCCAGACGTTGATTTCATGTTTATATAAATCGCCCAGAACTTCATCCAATCCTGGTGCTTTGCCATTTTCAACTGCACTGATTGCTAGCAGAGTTTCTTCTAATCCAAACTAATTTATTTACGCTGGGGCTAGACCATGATGTATCATTTTCCAGTACTCCGATATTATCTGGGGCCCTATATAACTGCTGGAAGTGTTCAACCCAAGTCATTTCATCAAGGAAAACTTCTTTAACCACTCCTCCTGTGTGATTTCCATTCGCCACCAATCTCCAGAACCCCCCTTGATCCTTACTTTTAGCTGCCATTAACAATTCTGACCAGCCTTCCTCATCCCAGTTTATTCTGGCCTTCTCTTGGATCTTCTTATAATCTTTTCTAGCAGCCTTAATCTCCTCTGGGTGCTTACTTTTTATCGCCGCTAGAAGTCTGGCCTTGCCATTGCAGCAATCCTTGCCGTACCACGGTTTCCTATTTGATATGTTGGTCATAGTTTTATTGTTTTTTTTTGGGCATTTTAGTTAGCAATGGTATTAATAAATTAAAAAACCCAATATGTAGGTCGACAAAGGTATTGCCCCCTAATGGTGCACTTAAATAACTGGCAAACGTGTCAGCTAATAGGCTATAGATTTCTGCTAGGACTTCACCATGCTCCAATATATGGGCCCATTTTAGTGATCGTCGGTTATTGCTAACTAGTATAACATCATTGGTAGTTTCTGTCAAATGGGGAGTCTCGTTCCTTGGGGATACACCAAGGAACAGGCTAGAGGAGAATGTCAATTGGAGTGGACAATGGTCACTCTCAATCCTAGGCATAATCTCTAGGTCAGTTAAATATGGCCAAATATCAAGAGAGACAAACAATTATTTTGCTTTGGGAATTATTCCTTACAAAGGTCGGGGCCTTTAGCATGTCTGATGAAAGTCGGCCATTACACGCTCTCAGTTCGTGCGTGGCTATCAGCCTCATGATTTGGACTGCCAATACAGTACACTGAACCGACTCAATGTTATGTAACAGAGGGAAAATTACAATTCAAATCGCATCCTAATATTATGCTTGGTTTCTCTTCTATGCTATTTAAAAAGCAGTCCAACTTTTCCAATATCACGGACTCTTGGGATGAACGGCAGGGTCTATTACAAAAATTAAGTAAAAGGAACACCCTACTTTCCTTCGTAGTTACTTTCGGACCAAGTATATCCCTTGAGTCAATATTTATTATTGTTATTCGGACCTCAAGCGTTACTTTTACCCATATTAGTAATCCTCCCGAGGGCCTGCCTCTAACAGAGGGAACTGCATTGACATTATATGTTCTTTAGCCTACTCTATGCGGCGTGGTTAGCGGCCAAGTTTCGTGCAGGAGACAAATATCACTTGTATCAATATAGCTACACCAGTCTTGGTCATTAACATTTTTCGTAAGCCCCGCTATATTCCATGATATAAATTTTAGGTTTGAGTGATTACAGTCACTCCTATCTAAAGGAAGACCATCTAATGTCTCATCACTTATACCGATATTAGCTCCTGCCAATGCTATTTCTCCACCCGGAGTCAATAGGGGTCTTTGGTTCACAAGGGCCCCTTCTCCCATGTCAACATTTTCCAGCATCGGATCGTATTTCAGTGGTAAAGTAACGAATGGGTCAGTTATCTTTTTTTTCTAGATTTCTATAGGAACGACCCTCATTCCTTCTCCTTGGTCTATTACTAGAGGCAGTTAATCGACCATCTCCAAGGAGGATAAATCTTGGAATCTATTGGAAGCGTGAAGAGGAAAAAAGGTCTCGGGTCTTACATATTTCATCCCTTTTCGGTCGGTAAAAGTATCCCAGTGGAAGGGCGTGGATACTGGTATTATCTGTCTGGATATCCTCACATAATCCCATTCTAACTCTGTCACCTGCATATTTACTTCACAAGTCAAAGAAGACCACGCATCTGCTTTCAATCAACCCACACCACAACAAAAAATGTTGACCTGCACAGAAAGAGTCTGATCTTAAACATTTCCCAGAAAGGCATGAATCTGCCCTCCCTAGTCTACAATGATCAACCTTGAGCAAGGAAATCACCTATACTCCACAACTAATTGATAAAATCTCAGACCTGCAGTCGCTCAATAGTCTAACATTCCTTATTCAGTTTCGGGACTCACTACCAAAAAGATGGCGTTCTTTAGCTAATTAAGTACTTACGGCTTCCGTCAATGACGGTGGAGGTGGTGGGCAGATTGATCACTTGGGAAGGAGGCGACACAACGGCCACTGGAGGCTGGTTCACTCTGGGCTCTGTGAAAAAAATGTATACCTTTAACAAACATAAAAATAATTGGAAATTTAAATTGGAGCAAGGTTCTCTAAGTGCACCTAAACAACTAATGCTACATGAAAGGTGCTCATGAAGACCACACATAAGGTTCTTTGAAGCATAGACTATATGTGGAAATCTGAATTATGTCACTAATGTACCCTATTCTACTACTTTATGGAGAGCAGCATTCTCTCTCAAATCTATGAATTAAGTCTTTAAACTTGTTTGGGTCATATTAGAGAACAAGCATGACTAGTATATTCTCAACACCTTGTCAATGGGTCACTGTGTTATAAATACTTTGATAAGTTAGTATTTCTTTTGTCACATTATTTCCATTGTTTCTGAAAGACAATGTTTTCCTTGAAGTTCCTTACTTTGCAAATAAAATGACATCATAAACGGTCTGATCCTGCAATCTGTGTGGCATAGACTAAGGAAATGCTCAACCGAAAGCATTGATATCTGCTATTCAGTTTGTTTTATTGGAGTACTTTGTGCCATTATTTTTGTACAAGGTTAAATAAGTTGGTGCCAAGTAGTTCAAGTTCTTTGCAAAGTGTTACACAAACGTTGCCATCAAAATCTTTCATTTAATTGGGCACAAGGGAGGAAATACCGGAGTACAGATATGCCATGCTAGTAGCACTTATAAAAAATGTATTATGAACGTTTTAAGGTTTCTGGGTGTATAAAAAGAGCCACACGTGTGCAAGTCTGGTAGTGCCTGGTGAGATCCCCAACTCCACATATTATACCCATGTGAAATTCATGTTAATATGTACCACTGAAGTAAGTGATCAGTTATAAATGGAAACCCTTTTACTGGTATGTGATTTTTTGGAGTAGGATAGATATGAATAATAACAAGCATTTGTAATGCAATAGGTCTGGCATTACTTAAAGTTTGAGCTATTGGCATTGCATTATTATTTACAACTACAATAGGTCAAACTTCAGTAATGCTAGACTTATTGCATTGCAAATGCTTGTTTATCACTGTAAGCATGTGGTATCACGCAATTCAAAATAAATACATATGTAAAGTTAAGGGCAAGCTACAGTAGGTACCACACTATAAAGCACTATTTAATATTTGAGTTGCTCTTCAATCAGTAATATTAATACTTGGTAGAAAAATGCAATACCATTCTTGTGGAAAACTGCAAAAGAGAGGTGTCAAAACATACAAGTTGTGTATTTTGGATAATTATTGGTATAATTCTGCCTAAAATAGTTACTTGCCAGCAGGTAATAATTGTGAACCACTGACTGAGGCCAAGTGAAGTATAGCCAGAGTCACTGGAATTATGCGGCAGCAAAGAGACAATTTATGCAGCAGGGTTGACTGAATTACGCTGCAAGATAAAGCAAATTATGCAGCATTTGGTACATTCTGTGGTAGTATTTATTACTTTCACATGTTTACACCCGTTAACAGTGCATGGGCATAGGTTGCACATCATTAGTGTTGGTTTATCTCCCAAATATAGTAATAAGCAACAGAAAGGTAACCATTGAGCCTATGCAACAGGCCTTCCACTATGCAGCAACATATGCAACTGCTTTTTAGTAACTTTTGGACCGTTTAAGCTAAACTTTTTTCTGCTAAAATCTGCAGATTATACAGTAGATGATAGATTATGTGGCAAATACAGCAAATTTGTAATTATGCGGAACAACTCTGCGACAGCAAAAACATATAATTCCATTGGCTTTGAGTATAGCTGATTTACGGCACTGCAGGACAAACACCAGTGCTATGCACACTGCCACTGAGTATTGTTATTAAAGTACTGGTGGCACCATAGAGAGGGGTTGGGGGTATGGGTATGCTGAGGAATGGAGAGAGGGAGGATGGATTAGGTTTCTCAGTAGCTATGAAACTGCTGCCCCTCTGCACCCTAGTGGAGTGATCTGCACAAGTACTATTTAAGTGGCTTACTTAATTTAAATGGTGAAACGTTAGGTTGGCAGCAGTGCCTTTAGTTTGTTCTGCTCTTCACGGGGCCACTGTTACAGGTATGCTTGCAGCCCCTAGTTCAATGTCTTCGGCTTGAGCACAGTGGATGCTGTTTTCCATAGGTGAGCTTTCTCTCAGACCGGAAGGAAGGTCCGCTCTCGGCGAGGGGCAGGAAGCTTGCTAAAGGCACCTGAAGCTTGCTCCAGATAGTGGCAAGGGAAGGCCGCTGGACACAGAGTACATCAGGAACGCACCAGAGTCACATTACATATATAAATGAGTCACACTTAAAGCTCAAAAAATGACACTGCCTTTTACTTATGTGTTTTGAAATCCTGCAAGTGGTGCGCGTTAACACACACTTTGTAGGTTTTCTTAACACATACATAAAAGGCATTGTCATTTACAATGCCATATTGCATTGTAAATGCTTTGGGCACGTTCACGCTACATAAAACTGCTATAAATATAAACAAATACTATAACATTGCTGTGCCCCTTACCGTGGCTGCAGGGTATGCAGTGCTGTGAGCGGACTCTAAATAGCTCGGAGTGTAATTAATACACATCCATGTGCGCGCGAGGAGTTTGTTTTCTGGAGATCACGGAACGCGGGCAGTCTAAGCAGCAACAGTCATGCCCTATGTTTAAAGACAAACCTGCTTTTGCGTTGGAAAGTGTACTATGGTGAAAGAAGCGCAGTACCCGGAATGTGTGTAGCTGCCAGTGAAGCAGGCATGGCGAGAAGCACGTTTTGTTCTTCCTTTTTACGCATGACTCCGGAAACAAGCATTTACAATGCAATGGTCTCGGCTTTATTAAAGTTAGAGCTATTGGCATTGCAAATGGCATTTTTTTCATTTTTCATTTTTTTAAAACATAAATAAATGGTATTGTCATTTACAATGGCAATAGGTGAGCATCAGAGAGTAGTAGAGAGTATTAGCGGACACAGAGCCACACACACACACACACACACACACACACACAGAGCCACACACACACACACACAGAGCCACACACACACACACAGAGCCACACACACACACAGACAGAGCCACACACACACACAGACAGAGCCACACACACACACACAGACAGAGCCACACACACACACAGACAGAGCCACACACACACACAGACAGAGCCACACACACACACACAGACAGAGCCACACACACACAGAGCTACACACACACACAGACAGAGCTACACACACACAGACAGAGCTACACACACACAGACAGAGCTACACACACACACACACACAGACAGTCACACACAGACACAGACAGAGCCACACACAGACACAGCGCCACACACAGACACAGACAGACAGAGCCACACACAGACACAGACAGAGCCAGACACAGACAGAGCCACACACAGACACAGACAGAGCCAGACACAGACAGAGCCACACACAGACAGAGCCACACACACACACAGAGCCACACACACACACACACAGAGCCACACACACACACACACACAGAGCCACACACACACACAGGGCCACACACACACACAGAGCCACACAGAGCCACACACACACAGACAGAGCCAGCCACACAGAGCCACACACACAGAGCCACACACACAGAGCCACACACACACACACACAGAGCCACACACAGAGCCACACACACACACACTGACACACACACACAGCTCTCTGCCCAGTAACACCCTTGGCAACAAAGGTACGAAAAACCGGATCACAAGCAGGGAACAGAGGCACAAGCAGGGAACAGAGGCACAAGCAGGGAAAAGAGGCACAAAAACCGGATCACAAGCAGGGAACAGAGGCACGAAAAACCGAGTCACAAGCAGGGAACAGAGGCACAAGCAGGGAACAGAGGCACAAAAACCGGATCACAAGCGGCAACAATGGTAAGTTATTGTATTTGCACAGTTAATTAAAACCAATGCAATACGATACAAAATATAAATTAAAATAAAACACAATATAAAATCACATATGTTTAAAACCTTCATAGTATGAACATTGATGTTCTGTTCTTCATAGTTATAAAATCATATTAGCCTTTCAATTATCACACAGTATTTGAAAGTAAACATAATTTGTGTTGCAAGACAGGTTGGGATCAGGTCGATTCAAAATTCTAGTCCTGGCATTTTTTCCTCCACAGCCTTTAACAATTTTACAAGGCCGCAACTCAGTTGAGGGTCCCGAGATGAAAACCAGGTAAGTACTGCACTCCTTCGTGTACGTAACCCAAACCGAATAAAATGTTGTTTCAAAAGAAGTTCCATCTCCTCTTGCATTTTCTCGCAAGAGCATAGTAGGTGAATCATATCTTCTTGTATATGACCGCATAGCGGGCATGGCAATTCTGCTTTCTTTTTTAATCAGTGCGGGAAATGCTGAGTACAGGGCAGCAGCCCTAGTCTGTATCTTAAGAAGCACATTTTTGTCTTTTTGGCATAGCCCAAGCCCAAATAGTTCTGAGGAGCTTTTACCGAGTATGAATTCAAAGTCATCCAAGCATGCGTTCTTTTTGAAAAAACTGTTTTATCTTGTACCCACGACTGGTGTTTGATAGATTTCTTTACCAGTTTATTGAAAGTTTTGTGATCTAAGGAGGATGCCCAAAGCTGTTCCAGCCCAGTGTTTACAAGACTTTTTGCAAGATATTTGGCTGCAGGCGAGGTCGAAGACTGCTCTATCTCCCTCCACAGATATTCATTCAATGTTCCCTGTGCAGATTTCCTCACTTTGTCCCATACACAGATGTAGGCCCCCTGACGTGCCAGGAGCTGCTGTTGGATGCCAAACTCCAGCTTGATCTGTGATGGGGAGGTCCGCTTAGGAAGACTAAAGATGATTCTGTATGCGGCTATGATTGTGCTGTCGAGTATTGGTGCATCTCTGCCTCGTAGGACCTCACTACCATAAGTGATTGTAGGCAGTAATTTGGCTCGGATAACTTGTACCAATGGTGTTAATGATGGACCAGATAGCTTATTATTCAAGGTTTTTAAAGCAATTGCCAGAGCTATCCCTTTGCCTTTGATGCAAGACATTTGTACACTGAATCGGCCGCCGTTGTCAATTTTCACACCTAAATATTTATATATTGACGTGTCTTTAATGCGAGATTTGTTCCAGAACCACGTGTAGGTTTTTCTTTTTCTTTTGCTGATGGTCATAGTTTCACAAGCAGGGAACAGAGGCACAAAAACCGGGAACAGAGGCACAAAAACCGAGAACAGAGGCACAAAAACCGAGAACAGAGGCACAAAAACCGAGAACAGAGGCACAAAAACCGAGAACAGAGGCACAAAAACCGAGAACAGAGGCACAAAAACCGGGAACAGAGGCACAAAAACCATGACCAGAGTTTTATTTTCAGGTCTGGGATTCTTTGAAAGACACATTTATTCTCACAGATTTCTGAGCAGAGATGCCTACACGCAGCAGCGGCAGCAGGAGTCTCCCCCCGCTGCATGCTGGTCCTTCATCAATATTCATGTGCACAAGATGAAACAATTCGGCCAAGCGGAGAAGCCGCTGTTACACCACGGTTCTACTGTACACGCACTCTGTATGCTTGACGGGCTCATCGCCCGCATAGTTTACGGAGTGGGCCCTCCACGTTCCCGACTCAGGAGCAGTAAGGCCCCCAGCGCAAGTGCAGTGTTGGAGGGGGCCCTTGGATCCCACCACCTCCTTGGGCTATTGTTCGACCGGCCTGCGGGACCCACCGAACATTGATTATTGCTGTTATCCCAAGTGAAACAGCAGCCCAGAAGCCAATTTCCTTCCCTACACTACGGCCCGTGACGTACTGGCTAAGACACTGGCACCAAGGGGGTATCCCTCCAAAAGAGGTAAGTTCTTGACGCGGATCAGCTTTAAAAAAACTCTCACATTTTGCCACGCACATGGAAATGGCCCCTCATGTGCACAAGATCAAACAATTCGGCCAAGCGGAGTAGCCGCTGTCACATCATGGTTTTGCCCAATATCTCACAGTTTGGCACATGGGGACAGGATATAGCTTACCGACCAGAGCTGCTTATTTTGGGATCAGAGTTCTAATCTCGGTGCCGGCTCCACATGTGTGAATCCGGGCAAACCACTTAATCTCCCTGTGCCTACACAAAAAACAAACTAGAGCACGCTTTTGTTTTGAGGTGTTAGTCCAAAAACACCAGAGTTTTATTTTTAGGTCTGGGATCCTTTGAAAGACATTTATTCTCCCAGACTTCCGTGCAGAGATGCCTCCATGCAGCAGCGGCAGCAGGAGTCTCCCCCCGCTGAATGCTGGTCCTTCATCACCATTTATGTGCACCAGATCAAACAATTCGGCCAAGCTGAGAAGCCCCTCATGTGCACCAGATCAACCAATTCGGCCAAGCTGAGAAGCCGCTGTTATACCACGGTTCGGCCAAATATCTCACAGTTTGGCACATGGGTACAGGATATAGCGTACCGAACAGAGCTGCCTATTTGGGAACAGAGTTCGAATCTAGGCGCCGGCTCCACATGTGTGAATCTGGCCAAACCACTTAATCTCTCTGTGCCTACACAAAACAAGCCTCTGATGACTGGGTCGGCTGAAACGGGGGCGGGCACAGGAAGGGGCTGAAGCACCACTGTCTTTCTCCGAGGCGAGGCAGAAATGCCTCAGAGAAAGCAGTGGCATTTTCTGATTCGGGGGCGTGGTTTTCTTTCTCTCCTCTTCTTATTGGCTGGAAGGTAACATTTTCAGCCAATGGGATGAGGAGAGAAAGAAAACAAGAAAGTAGCGAAAAAAGACTCCCCCGAATCGGAAAAAGACGGGGCTTAAACGGAGTGACGCCCCTCTCCTCCAATGGCTGGCCTCCGTTTAGGAAGCCAGCCAATGGAGAAGAGGGGTGGGTTGAACCCCATTCTAAGAAACATTAAATCGCCTTCTTGTGTGCTGTGCATTTTCTGCCTCTTTTAGATAAGAAGAACTATTAAAAGAACTATTAAAAAAGCTGGAAAAGAAGTAGGAGGTGCAGTGAATGATAAGGTGACTGTCCTCACCGCACTGTTTCTAAATGCAGCAACTTAAAATACAGTACATGTTAAAAGGGATTTCTAACTTCAAGACTGTGCAATGTACTGCTTGCAACTTCAAATACCACCAACGCAAATGTGTTTACGTTAATTGACCAATACTTTCTACAGTTTTCTATACAGTTTACCACAAAATTGTTTACGTGGTCAAGTAAACAACCCATAAAATGAACACTGTAGGAGAGCCCATGTTTAAAGAAATTAAGGGGCCAAAACTCAAGTGACAAATAAACACATTTAAAAACCCTACATATCTGTAGAACATTCATCTTAAACATAAACATAAATTATTTGCAGCACAAAACAGAATAAAATGAATTCATTATTTATTAATAAAATACTTTATCATGTTATATGTTTTTTAATCAGCAAAACGGTGAACGTCCACCCACAAATGTACAAATATAAAAGTTAAAAACATTAACCCCTTCGATGCTCATGACGAGCTGAGCTCGTCATGAGGCACAGTGGAGCTGTGCTGATGACGAGCTGAGCTCGTCATGAACAATGGCAGTGATGAAATATCAGCACAGGAGGAAAATATCAATAGCAGCGAAGGTGTTAATATTACTGTTACATCCCTAATCCAGCATCCAAAATTAAACCATTGTGTCTTACAGAGTAATGCTCAGTTTTCCAAAAACACATTGCCGCAGGTTTCGGTTGACTAAAAGTCATGTTGTAGTCAACCTTCTTCAGGACATAAAAATATTTTCATAGATACTTTTTCATAGATTAAGGGTCTGTAAGGCTACTGTGTTCTGGTAAAACCGATCAGAATCTACCTGGACTTTAGAGGGACTAAGGACTTCCCATAATATCCCTAAGGAAGTAGTTGTGAAGTAGTGTGGCTCACTGGTTAGAGGCGGCAGACCCGAGAGCAGAGGACGGCCCGGGACCAGGGTTCGATTCCCGACGCGGCAGGTTTCTGGACCAGGGTCAGCGGACTCGATATTTCTCTCGCCTCGGTGCCCACTCTGATCAGCGATCACACTCGGCAACTCTGGGCATAAGCTTGCCTCATCTTCACTAACGGCCCCACCAGACCGCCGGGGATGCCTGGTCTCACCCTGGAGATACCCATTAAGGGTCCATCTCTCAGGGAAGCCAGGAAGGGTTTCCCAGCGGTCGAAGCGCGGAGATACTCCTCCGGGAGTCGATCCTAGCGCTATATAAACCTGCAATTAATATAAACCTGCAATTAAGGAAGCACAATGTTATTGTACATGCTTCATAGTGCCCCTTGTAGCTTTCAAATTTGAAACTGAACTAATGAGGAGAGACAGGTAAAATGTGCCCCATCTAATGAAGTCACTGTGATGTACTCAAGGTATATGAAAGCGATAGTCCAAATTACAAAATGTCAGAGAGCCTGTCTGTGATGTGTCCAACCTAAACCTTCTATACAGCCTGAAAGTGCCTATGGGTGTTTTTGTGGGAAGTGGAGCGCTATATGTCTCTGTATGGTGTACAAATCTCCCCGTGTAGATCTACCAGTAACAAACTGTTTCCAGAAACACCGTTCACTATATGTGCCTCTTTGGACATTACACTATATGTTCAACAAGTAAAAAAAACATAAGGGAATGTCTACAAGGGACATAAAAATGCAGACTGAAAACAATAAATATGTGTATCTTGTCAACTGGATTTTTTACCACAGCATTTGGCGAAGGGCTTTAAGGTGCTGCTTAGAAATTGTGCACTACACTACATGTTGGTGACCTCAAAAAGCAGAGGCGCTGCAGTGAAGGTATTAACATTTTACCTGCTCCGACTGTACCATTACAAGAGCTAGGATAGCTGCGCGTCTCCTCGATTAATCAAAAGGCTTTTAATATGAAAGTGTCCCCCGAGCTCCCAGCCTGCTCTTGGAATCGCGCCTCGTTCCAGACAGTGAGCCTACAAAGAGTGCCTACCAGCCTTGGCTTCCGGGCGCGTCCTCGCCTCTGCACCTGCGGTGGTCCAGGGACAGGGGACTGAAACACGACGCAGGCAGACTCGTGTGGAAAACACGCATCAGTAAAGTTGCTGAAGGGTGCCTCGACTATCCCCAGATTGTCACTGCTGTGTGTGTGTGTGTGTGAGGGAAGCTAAGTCTTTTTAGGAGCGGTTAAGAATTCACTACCACCACTCCCTGAACCGAAAGAATTTGGCAGCGGGCCCGCTTGTCCACCTGTACAATTGAGGGCTGAGCACTAGGCAGTGGATGTACAGGGTCCACCAGAAGTGTCCCAGGCCTGCCCTTCCTGGCGCACAAGTTACTACTTGTGTAACACTATATCTGTAAGAGACATTACTTAGTGATAGATTCCTTACCTTAGAATATCCCCAGGCGTCAGACTGAATCCGGAAACTTTTGCGTGACAATACCCCTACGTGTCGGTAGGCGTCGTCCGTGGCTCCGCATCCGTCATTGTTAGCGCCGGAATGATGTCGCTGGAGTACTTAGACGCCAACCTCGCGCGCTGACGTCAGTTCTTATACACAGCTTTTCCGCGCCAGATACGCAGAGCCATGATAGAACAAACACTGGTGCCATGAAACTGGGGCCCTGAAAGGGAGTGACCTTAACGCTAGATATCGGTTCGCAGAACGGGGAGGATGGGTGGGTAAGGAATCTATCACTAACTAATGTCTCTTACATATATATCGTTACACAAGTAGTAACTTGTGCATCTGAAAGAGACACGTTAGTGATAGATTCCTTACCTTAGAATAGATACCCCAGCAATACCAACCCCGGTAGTGGGTCTGCGAACCAATAATCACACCAGAAAGTCCTGGAGGACGGAACGGCCAAAGAAGTCATCCCTCCGGACTTGGCTGTCCAGGCAGTAGTGTCTTGCGAACGTGTGCAGCGAGGCCCACGTAGCTGCCTGACAAATGTCCTGCAAGGGGACTCCTCGGCCCAGGGCAGTAGTAGTCGCCGTGGCTCGAGTGGAGTGGGCCCTCAGCCCAACAGGAGGTTCCTTCTTAGCCAAAGAGTAACACGCTTGAATGCACAACACGATCCACCGAGAGATGGTCCGCTTGTGCACCGCCCGTCCTTTCTTAGAGTTGGTCATCCACCCGGAACTGGCGTGTGCGATCCAGATAGTAAGAGAACGCACGTTTTGGGTCCAGACGGTGGAGCCTCTTTTCCTCTTTCGAGGGATGCGGAGGCGGAAAGAAGGTGGGCAAGGTGATGGACTGCCCGATATGGAAGGCTGTGACTACCTTGGGCAAGAAAGAGGGTTTTGTCCGCAACACAACCTTGTCCGGATGAACAGAAAGGAAAGGAGGTTTAGAGGAAAGAGCCTGGAGCTCACTCACTCTCCTGGCAGAGGTGATGGCACATCAAGTAAGTTAGAACCAGGTTCAAGTCCCACTGGGGCATCACGAAAGGAACAGGAGGGAACATATGAGTGATGCCCTTTAAGAATCTGTTTACAATGGGGGACTTGAGCAAAGAAGGCTGATCAGGTAGCCTTAGTAAGGCTGAAAGGGCAGAAAGGTAGCCCATGATAGTGCCCAGATCAGAGAGAAGGAAGAGGAGAACCTCAGAAAGGGGCATTGAGAGGATCCACAGCCTTTGCTGTGCACCATGCCACAAATCTGTTCCACCTGCAGGCGTATACCGACTTTGTGGAAGGACGCCTAGCTGCCAGAATGACATTACAGACTTCAGGAGGCAAGTCAAATGGTCTCAACTGTCGCCGCTCAATCTCCAAGCATGGAGGTGCAGACTGGACAAGTTCGGGTGGAGGACCGTCCCCTGCTGCTGCGACAGAAGGTCCACCTGAAGAGGCAGACGAATCGGGGGATTCGACTGACATACTGAGTAGCTCGGGATACCAGTACCTTCGTGCCGAGTCTGGAGCCACAAAGATGACTTGGGCCCAGTCGCGCTTGATTTTCTTCAGCACTCTGGGCAGAAGTGGTATAGGCGGAAAGGCGTACAACAGACCGCAACTCCACTCGCGACGAAAAGCATCCCCGAGCGAGTGCCGCCTTGGAAATTCCAACACGCAGAACTGATGACATTGCACGTTCTCTTCAGTGGCGAATAGATCTAACCAAGGCTCTCCCCACTGCAGAAAGAGACGTTTCGCCATGTCCGAGTTCAGACGCCATTCGTGATCCATCATGCACCTTCGGCTGAGCTTGTCCGCCCTGGCGTTCAGAGAACCTGCCAGGTGTTGAACCACCAGGGTCATGTCCTGATGTTCCAGCCACTGCCAGAGGCACAGAGCCTCCTGGCAGAGGGTCCACGACCCCACGCCGCCCTGTTTGTTGCAGTACCAATGGCGGTATTGTTGTCCTTGAAAACCTACACTACAATCCCCTGGACAGAGGGGAGGAATGCCTTCAGTGCTAGACTAATCGCCCGCAGCTCCAGAAGTTTGATATGGAGCCGGGACTCTGCCGGAGACCAGAGGCCTCTGATCTCTGCCTCTCCCATGTGGCCTCCCCAGCCTTGGAGGGACGCGTCCGTCACAACTACGTGCTCCGGTTGGGGAAGGGAGAGGGATCTGCCGCTGACCCAATCACGATCCGTGACCCACCACTGCAGCTGTCTCGCAGTGCCCTCCGAGATCATGACATGGTCGGACAGGTTGCCCACTGAAACTTCAGGTCCCACTTCAGAGCCTGCATCCCCCACCTGGTGTGATGCACCAGAAGGATGCAGGAGGCCATCATCCCCAGAAGCCGCAGTGTCAACTTGACCTGAAAGAGTGGAATCAGAGCCTGAATATCCCGGACCCGCTGTTCGGGAGGATAAACCCGAAACTGCGCCGAGTCGAGAACCACTCCGATGAAGAGGAGCTTCTGAGAGGGGCACAGGTGTGACTTCAGCACATTGATAGAAAACCCCAGATGGTGCAGGAGGTCCGCCGTTGTCTGGAGGTGGCTGACAACTGTCTGGAGCGAGCCCGCCTTCAACAACCAGTCGTCGAGGTAGGGGAAGACTGAAACCCCTAACCTGCACAGATGAGCTGTGACCACCGCCATCACTTTCGTTAACACCCGTGGGGCGCTGGTAAGGCCGAAGGGGAGCACAGTAAACTGAAAGTGCTCATGGCCTACCGTGAACCGCAGGTAGCGTCGGGGGGCCGGCAGGACGGGGATGTGGAAATAAGCGTCCTGCAAGTCCAACGCTACCATCCAGTCTCCTGGGTCCAGGGCAGCTAAGACCTGAGCCAATGTCAGCATTTTGAACTTCTCCTTCCGGAGGAAGCCATTGACGTTCCGCAGGTCCAAGATAGGGAGCAGGCCCCCTTTGCCCTTCTTGGGTACCAGAAAGTAGTGGGAGTGACAACCACACCCTACTTCTGGCCTAGGAACGCGCTTGATGGCCCCCTTGGCCAAGAGGGCCGTAACTTCCTCTTGCAGAAGTTGCAAATGATCCCCCGACTCGCGGTGGCATGGGTGGAGGGGTCGTCTCGAAGGGGAGGGAGTAGCCCCTTCGGACGATTTGCAGCACCCACATGTCTGACGTGGCAGTGCGCCAGTAGAAGTGGTGATGGCGAACCCTGCCCCCCACTGACATAACATGGGCCTGAAACCACGGACTAGGAGGGTTTTGAGGCGGATGCTGCAGGGAAAGTTGTGGACTGGCCTCGCCGTTGTCCCCGACCGCCGCCACGGCGGTTCCCATGGCCGCCACCGAGCTGTGTATTAGTCAGCGGTGCATGGCTGGCAGCACAAGTGGGAGCGCCTCTTCCTTGACCACGAAAGGAGCGATAGGCACCCGTTGGCTGGCGTGGGGCCGAGAGGCCCAAGGACTTGGCCGTAGACCTGGAGTCCTTAAAACGCTCAAGCGCATGGTCTGCCTTGGAGCCAAAGAAGCAACGGCCATCAAACGGCATGTCCAGAAGGGTGGCCTGGACATCAGCTGAAAAGTTGGCGGACCTCAACCAGGCGTGGCGTCGAACTGCCACCGTCGTTGCCATTGCTCTGCCCAGTGAGTCCGTGGTTTCCAGCCCATACTGGATGGAATAGCGTGCCGCATCTCGACCCTCCGCAAAGGCTTGGGCGAGTTTAGTATGGGCCTCCTCTGGACATTGTGACTGCACGTCCGCGACCGTGTCCCACAGAGTGTGGGTGTAGCGGCCCAAGAGGTATGCGGTATTGACTGACCGCAGTCCCAAACTCAGGGACGAGAACATCTTACTGAATTGTTCGTACCTCTTGGATTCCCGATCGGGTGGAGCCGTCGGGAATGCGGTCTGGGAAGTAGAAGTAGAGGCCTGGATAACCAGGCTCTCGGGGTGGGGTGGGTGGACAAGAAGCAAGGGTCGCCCGGGGCCGGGCGGTAGCGTCTGGCCACGTTCCTATCTACAGGCTGACCTGTAGCGGGCTTGGACCAAGTGCCCAAAAGAACGTCACACAAGGCCTCATTAAACGGCAGGAGAGGCTCGGCCGAGCTTGCCAGCGGTTTAAGGACCTCAGTGAGGAGGTTAGTCCTCACCGCCGCGACGGGGAGGTCCAGGCCCAAGTTGGCCGCCCGCGTCAACACTACACTGTAGACAGCCCCCTCCTCCGTAGCCACGGTTGGAGGGGAGACAAAACCAGTGTCTGGCGAAGTGTCCAGTCCACTGGCATCCCCAAGCCCACATGTCCAGTCCTGCTGAGACTGGCACTCCTGTGCCAGAGGGTCCACAGACCCCTCCCAATCTCCCTCGTCACCCATCACCTAAAATTCAGGTTCAAAGGATGGGGCCGGTTCGTGGAAATAAAAGTCTCCAAACTACGTCTAAAGCGGCGCCCAGCGGCGCCTCTCCGGCACCGAATCGAGGGCAGGATCGGGGACGGCGTCGCCGGAGGTGACACTCTAGGGGCCGGCGTCTGTGAGGCGTGAGGTCGACCGGCGACGACCCGGATCCGGAAGCGGATCCATTGGGGGCCTGCGGCTCCGGGACCAAAGTTGTCGACGTCGTCGGGGCCGAAGCACCCGGCGGCGTCGGAGCCGAAGCACCAGACCCGCTAGGCCCCCCAGCCGGGACCGTTGGGCCCAAAGGCGCCACGGAACCCGGCGGAGGAGGGAGAGACCTCATGGCCATGAGGTACCGCTCAACCTCCTCAGTCGTCGCATCGTGCCCAGGGACCGGAAGGTGTGGGCCAGGCTGCGGTGCCCGCGACTCCATCGGAGCCGCGTGGGTGGTGTCACCTGAATCCCCGGCCGTGTCGCACGAGCGTTGGGGTGGGTCGGAAGAGCGATGACGCCTTTCCGACCTCTCATGCCTCTTACCTGAGGATCTTGATCCCGAAGACCGATGCCGACTCTCGGAGCTACAAGGGCTCCAACCCCGCGACCGGTCCCTCGACCTCCTGTGGGACCGGGACCTTGAATGGCGCGGGCCGACTACCGGATCTCAAGTCGCTTGTGGTAACGCTCCCGCCTAGCCTTAGATGTCAGGGCCCGGCAGTCGGAGCAGGTACGGTCGTCGTGGTCAAGACCTAGACACTAAAGACACCGGCGATGGGGGTCGGTAACCGACATCATTCGGCTACACTTGGAGCAGGGTTTGAACCCGGGCATCACTACCGGCACCGTAGGAGTCGAACGACTCGAGAAAAACCAGATCAAAAGATCAAAAAAGTTTTGTCAAAAAGTGACTAAGGGGTTGAGCTTCAACGGATCTGTGCTAGCTGGCGCGAAAAAAAAGAACTGACGTCAGCGCGCGAGGGCGGCATCTAAGTACTCCGGCGACGTCATTCCGGTGCTAAGGACGTCGACGACGGACGGAGAACCGCGGATGACGCCTACCGACGCGCAGGAGTATTGCTACGCAAAAGTTTCCGGATCCAGTCTGACGCCTGGGGATATTCTAAGGTAAGGAATCTATCACTAACGTGTCTCTTTCAGATGAGCACGCACACCTCCTCCTGGAGGGGAGGGAGTAAACCGCACCCTACACGACTCGCGGCGCTCTGAAATGACCTCAGCCATTCAGAAATAGCACATATTCCTCTGTGGTAGTAATTTATACACCAGAAATGTAACCCCTCTCACTAAATCCGTGCGGTACCTAGCTCACTGAAGCCGAGATTTAGGAACGTGATGTGATGTGCAAATGCCTATCCTGCAGCTGGGCGCACGGCCTCGCTTGAAATCACGGATAAGCATTGCGGACCTACTACATACCCTGTCCTTGTGAAGGGACCGGCGGCCAGCTGCTGCAGCTCTATCATGATTCATCTCATCACCGTGCGCTTCACTGCACAGCGAGCGCCCGGGCGAGGGAGCGTGGCAGCGAGGCAAACGTGCCCTGCTGCAGTATTAAAAATTGATGGGAATGGGAGGAGCAAAGGCGGGACATGCGCCCCTTTTGCCCAATTGTGTGCTGTATTTTTTTTAAAAAGCACGCTAAAGCCAATTGCATCCGGCGAAAGCAAAACCACACGTATCCTTGCTGTACATTTTTTAAGGATACAGCAAATCCCAGAGGAGTTCCGTGACCATATAGAGAAATTAAGCTGAAGGCAGAGTTCCTAAATAAGGCCAAGGTCCAAGGAGGCTTGTAATATGCTTATAATGTACAACAGGGGGTACTTTATTTTTTAACCCGTTTACTGCAGCCGAAAATCCACCGCAGTGCGGCGGCTTTGAAGTGTGGGGGGGGAGCCGCGTCGGCCAACTGACATGCACAGCACTACGGAGGTAGCCCATTGGCCAACAGAAGTAGCGAACGGGTTAAAATGAATGAAGAATAAAAATAAACTCTGGTGGTAAATGAAACACACCAAAAAGCAGTTAGATATTTGTTGCAAAAAGATATTACAATCAGTTTAGTGTAAGTCAGATTTTTTAAAAATGACTATCTCAGAATGCACAGAAACGTGTAGAGAGATTCTACCTTTACTATAAATAACCCCTGCGTGAAAATTTAAAGAGGTTTACATAAACATCTACTTCCTGCTTATCATTGTTCATCTAGAAAAACAGAGCAGAAGGAGGAAAAATCACGTTTCTTTTTAGTTTTTAGGTCTCCTTTGAGACCTTTTGTTTTCTAAAAGTGGGCTTAGAGGCCGCCCATTTCTTATCACTGGTTGCCCTCATTGCCACTCTCTTTTGCATGCTTCTTATTGGTCAGCTTCTGTGGGCTTCCTTGCCCTCACTTGGAGCATGGATGCAATTACTTGTGCCTTTACATTGCTCATTTTTAGGCACTACTTTATTCTTTGTGTTTAAACTCTATCAGAGTGTGTCTTTTTCAGTTAGCTCCATGTTAAAGTTTTCCCCTATACATATTCCTACATTGCCTGTGTTGCTTGGCCCATTCCTCCCCTGCTCATTACGGTTACTTGCACTTGAGGTCCCTGCTACATGCTCAGATGCATCACCTGTATTGCTGCTTGTGTAACCACGTCTGTGTTACTGCTTATACCCACCATCCCGCCCTCTTCAGTGTTGCTGCTTGCCCTTACTCTCAGTCATGTTGCTGCTTGACCCGACCCTTCCTATCTCGTCCATGATTCTACTTGTCCCCAACCACCATTCCTCACGAGTCTGAGTTACTGCTTGCCCTTCCACCAGCCATAACAAACAAGAACAAGCATTGGCATAGCCAATAGGTCTCGTCTTTGGGACCTTATAAGTGTTTAGCCATGCAAAAGTTGATGTTGTTGCACCAAGGATATTGTGCTTCATATCTAAATACTTATAAGGTCCCAAAGGCGAGACCTATTGGCTATGCCAATGCTTGTTTTAATAAGCCGGAATACAGTGAAGGTTAACCCTATGCCCATGGTGGCACAGGGCTCACAGTCAACCATCACATCCCAAGCGGCATACAGCGTATGTTTTTATAATACCTCATTGCTGCACCAAGCTTGTGACACAACATGTTTCTGCTTGAGGTTAAGGAAATTAACTGTTGTCAAACATGGATTTGTTTGTTTAAAAAAATGACTGTTTAGTGACTATCAAGTGGATAGCAGTAGGTGTTCTCGGTCTTGAAAGTAGGTACTATTGTCTTGTGTAGTTCAGCAGAATGTGGAGTTTCTTCATTTTTTACCCATGTCAGTGGTTTCACGTATGTGACACATTGTTCAGTGATGAAAATGTCATACACTTCTCAGAAAATAAATGCAGCAAAAGCACAGTGTCCTTTCCCTGCAAAGCACTCACAAAAGAAGTTCATCTTTTAGAAAATAAGCCATTTAAGCCACTAATTAGATCATTTTTAGCTCACAGTGTGTCAAAAGTCAAATATGTGATTTCAGAACAGAATTATAGACTAGGATTTAAAAAGTGTTGGGTCAAATAGTAGTGGAAATTAGATGTTGCAGGATAGTACCTGTTGATGACCAGCACAAACCCTGAGAAAGCACCTTCAATGGAGAGCAGTGGCTTGGGGCAGCATAAGAGGCAAGAATAAACCTAGAGACTGGAATATACTGTGGTGGCGAGGGGCAGGCAACAAGGGACAGAGGCTTTATGTGAGAAGCAGATGCTCAAACCCACGGGATTGACTGTGCAGCAGAAGGCTGGGGACAGAAATAGGAGTAGAGAGCTGGCAGCGGCAAAGCCGGAGTAGCTGAAGCTCGGAGGGAGAGCCCAGTATGTCCAAATGCGACCCGAGAAGTGAAACGCCACACCTTTATAAATATCGAAGCTCCGATTAGCTTAGTAGAATCTGCCATGCAGCCTGGGAGCGGGCTGGGGAGCCATAGCGTATCATCAGTGGGGCAGCAAGAGGGAAGCAGCCTGCGAGGCACAGCGTGCCTGGCTCAGGAGAGTCTAGAAGTCAGGTGAGGCTCTGGGACCTCGAAGCTGGTCTGGCTGCTGCTGTTCTGCCTCTGCGTCCAGGTGACTCCCTTGCCCCGCGGCTCCCCCTTACTGCCCGCTGTGCCGCTGCTCATGCCCTCTGCTGCCATCCATAATTTCACCCAATGCAAAGTGTTGGAGACATCACTCCCAGCAACATTGTAAAAAATCATATGGTTACCGGGCGCGAATCAATTGATCGCTAGGGAGGCCGGACCATTGCTAACGCTTTTTTCGTATGAACAGGCAACGGCCCATGCTGAGCTGGAAAAGTTTGTATCTCTCAGCGGCTTCACTCTTTTGCTGTCCGCGACTATCTCTAGTGAGGTTGGGGCAGGAGTAAAGGAGCCGCTGTTTGGGCAGCCGGCCCGGGGCAGAAGGGAGGGAAGAGCCCCGGCTAAGGCCGCCATGAAAATGTAGCTTGGTGTACCGCACTAAAAATAACGTAAAACAATGCGGGCTGTACGTGCTACAAGAAAAATGCGCGGCCGCCATATGCGTTTTACAAAAAAAAAATTTGGGCTAGCTGCGCTATTGAAGTCACGTAGCCTCCATTATTAAAGTTCAAACGCGGTGTTGGGGAGAAAGGTGCGCCGCCATAAATATCAAGCTTGACGTGTCGCGCAGGAGAGAATGTCCAACAGCAGGCAGGAGAAAGCCTTTAAAAAAAGTGCGCGTGGCAGCAGGGAGAGGAGGGGGGCCTGCACCGGTTTCCCTTGCGGGAGCGAGCAGGAACCATTTGTCAAAGCTCGCTCCTGCAAGGGAATCGTCAAACGTGCACGAGTTGCCATTGAAGGCAATGCAACTCGTGCACGTTTGTGCCTGAAAAGGCGAATCAATTGCTTAAGGTCTCCTTCCTATGCAGCGCATGCACGCTGCGTAGGTGAGACCTAAAAAAGGACTATGACACAGATGCAGTGATTCAGCTGGTGTTCTAGCATAGTTAGGTGTATGCTTCAAGGACTCTGTAAATGTTCTGGGTCCAGAAGTAAAGGTCTAGTACTCTTTAACCTTGCAACCAAACTGGAAGAGTGGTGCATCTCATACTGACTAATGTTTAAGTGAATAGAATTCCAGCTTCAACCATTGTAACAGAGTCTTGCTCCTTCACCCTGCCAAACTGCGTCTGCCTACAAGATCCAAAAATAGTATTTGAAATTGTGATTCCCAAAATTGGGAAAAGTATAATTGTAAGCCATTAAATACACATAGTTATGACTTTCAAGACACATTAAAGGGACAGTTAGTCAGTTGCATAGTAAGAGAGACAGGGAAGAGTGAGCAGTAAAAGAGATTGATGCAGAACAAGCGAGAGACATTAACAGAGAGATAGGGCCAGATGTAGGTAAATCCGATTTACCGACTTTTAAATACCGAGTCATACCGAATCGGTATTTAAAAGTCGGTAAATTGGAAGGAGGCAGATGTAGGTAAAAAATTACCGAATCTGTAAGAGTCGGTATTTACCGATTCTGTAAATACCGAATCTGTATTTCCCATTGATTCCTATGGGCCTTGGAAGCCCATAGGAATCAATGTGAAATACAGATTCGGTATTTACAGAATCGGTAAATACCGAATCCTGCAAGGGTGCAGGGGGTGTCACTTTGACACCCTCTAGCACCCCAATTCTGGACTTGTGTGCAATGTGACACACAGACATGCCCTAAGGGCATGTCTGTGTGTCACATTGCACAGGTGTGCATGCACAGATGTGCATGCACACCTGATTGGGTGGTAAAATACCGATTTTTAAGGGCCTGTGGCACTCTTAGGAGTGCCACCTACATGTGGTTTTTCCGAATCGGTAAATATACCGATTCGGTATTTTACCGATTCTGTAAATTTAACGATTCTGTAACAGAATCGGTAAAATATAGGCCCCTACATCTGGAAACCCTAATACCGGTCGGTAACGGCCGAATTCGGCCCTTACCGACCGGTATTAGGGCTCCTACATCTGGCCCTTCGTGAGATATGGATTACAGACAGAGGGAAGCAAACAGGCCAACAGGTCATATATCCTCCAGGTCATATAAAATACATTCTTTGATCACAATAGGTGCTATCATAAATTTAGACTAAATGCACACACGTTTTTTGCAGTAGTGACCCAGTGCCCACTAACATCACATTTAAAACACTTACTGCTACCTTACTACGAAAGATTTGCCCATTATAACCTGGAATTCAGAATCTAAGAGAAAGATTTATTGCACAAACCTGGATTTACCGTCACATTGACATATCCTTCTCCATGAGCGTTCTCTCCTTCGACTATTACTTTGAACTCGTACAGACCCAGTGTAAGCTTGGAGGAAAAGAGAGGACAGGTTAGTTGACATTCAGGCAGCAACTTGCTGTCAGACATATTCAGGAAGAAGGGACCATCATCAGGTAACTGCACGAGACACCCGTTTTCCCTGAGCAGAGAGATCTGCTTTAGCTCTCACCCTACACAGACATTGTCAGTCTTGGGGCCTGATTTAGCGTTTGGTGGAGGGGTACTCCATCATAAACATGATGGTATTCCATCCACCTTAATACAAGTGCCGTAGGATATAATGCACTTGTAATAAGACAAAATAAACCATCCGCCAAACTCTTAATCCTTTAGTTCCTAGTCTCACTGTAGTTTGCAGCACTTTTTATTTAGAACATAATGAAAAAAATAGCACGGTGGAGCTAGTGTATATTATGTAGGCAGCTACACTTTTTTGTATTTTCTAAGAGTCATAGAGATGTGCAATTTTTAGCTGCTGTTCTTGCATGTTGAAAAGGTAACCTTTACCACTGTGGATTTCCCAGTGGGTGGGATATTTGAAGGGAAAACTGCAATTTAGCAAACCTCTTTAAGACATGTAAAGTCACTTCTGTCGGTCACATGAAGTTGCTGCAAGAAACATGTGCCAAGCAAGGTATGACAATGATGTGCTTTGAAGCGCAACACTCACCTTTGAGAGTTTGAGGACCTGTGAATGCTTCCCCTCCATCTCACCGCTGTAGTCTTTGGGGTGCGTTATGAGCCGCCAGTCATAGGTGTAAACTGTCCCTATAAAGGAAGGAAACTGATAAATTACATCACAAAACCTTGCACATTTCAGACATGAAGCTTGCTCATAGTTTCATAGAATCAAAAGAAAGTGATGTTCATCGGTTTATTTTGGTCCACCAAAATTCACTCAGCTTCAAAACCTGCAAAATCATGAGGCGCTTACTGACTGCTGAAAGTGAACTAGAACAAGATATTATGTGCATAGTCAGAATCTGCATACCGGTTAGATAATGTAACAGCTATGGTTATATTTTGGATAAGAGACCATTTGGGTGTGTGGTTTAAAAAAAAAACTTTTTATTGATTTTATGCAATAAAAACCAGAAACACACAAGCAGTGAATGGCTCCACTCAAAGAAAAGATTTGGAAAAATAACAGTATGCACGGCTGAGCTTAAACACCAGATGCATATAACAGCTGGGGACAAGAGTACATCGAAGCCAAGTCGTCAAGCCAATTATAGAGTAAATAATACAGTTATGCAAGCTGGGCTGCCATATTCACATTACCTCAGTACAATGAGGAATACACGTCACCCCTCCCTGTCAGAGCCCTCTGACGAAACAGAGGCCTTCTCAACTGTAAATTTATTATGAAGATACCCCCACAACATAATCACATCCGATGCACCCTGATCGGTACCGGTAGTATGCATATGCATTTGCTAAGCCACCTGCCACTCAAGGAGATCTCGCTGCCACGAGGACACCAACGGTACCCGGGTGCCCATTCATCCATTGGTCACACATTTTGGCCAATAACAGGGCAAATTGGGCTGCTTATAGGGAATCTTGTGTCCCCTGGTTTTCACCACCACCCCCGCAGAGGCAGGCCAACGGGGTCAGAGGAATTTCAATATCCGTCACTTTCACTATTTTTGGCACCATCTCCCTTCAGTACCGCTGAATCACAGTACATGCCCAGGCCAGATATAAAAGGGTGGCCTCCTTAACTCGCCGCATCGTGCACATCTTGCCTCCCTCGTCGGGTCCATCGTGTTCAAACGCCTAGGGGTCACATGTGTGATGCAGGAAATTAAAATGAAGCAGTTTAAACCTATAGTTGCTTGATACTCTCCTCAACAACCTACATGTGCATCCAGTCAGCGTCCTCAATGGGCTCCCTCAGCTCACATTCCCAGGCCCCATGGGAAGCATATGGGCACTAGCCATTATGCACGGGATCGCTTTGTAAAATAATGATATGAGATGCCTCTCCACTCCCCAAAGAAGCAGGCCTCCGAACAGGGAGGGTTGAGGAGTCGCAGGGAAATCAGCGCAGACCTCCATTGCAACACTCTCCAAGTTGGCATAATAGAGTAGGAGGCCCGGCCCCACCTCAAAGGTCCTCCTGGAATGTAAGGAAGGCCTCTCAGGGGTACAAGTTCCCCGCCTTCTGGCAACCCCCTGCCCCGACGGAGTTGGTCTGGCAGAATTCCACAGAGAATCCATCCCCACCTGCACCTTGGATCTGTTGAGGGCTCGAATGGCTGCCCCAATTCCTCTAAGGAGATCTCAGTCTCCAAGTCCTGCAGGAGATCTGCAGCCAAGATAGGAAACGCCACACCAGTCAAGAAAGCTACAATTAGCCCCAGGGGACCCACCTAGTCTTCATGATGTCCGTTCATTGCTCGGTCCTGAAGAGACCCTGTATTGTTGACTGGGTCGAAACATCGTAGACAAATCCAAAGCGAACCATTTACCAGCCTCTATTAATGTAGTTGAAGGCTGTGATCATTCTAACCTTTGTGGTGGTCGACTTTGCAACTTTGGAAACAATTTTTTTATGTCACAGAATGCCACAAACTTATGTAGGTTCCATGTCCACTGGGGACACCATGCACTTTTTAAAAAAAATAAATGTGAAGATTTATGAATATAAACTTTTTTAATTTACAAGTATACCTTAGTATATGGACTTATGTGAAATATTCCTCCAATCACTCCAAGCCCTTGCACCAGTTCTAGCAGACACTCAGAGCAAATATTAGGCACAACTCACAAGAACGCGCCAATCTATCATAACCCGCCTTAGAAACCCGGGCTGCTATCGAGCCACCCCGAGACGCACCCATGGACCCTTCTGCTGCCACTCATGCAAGTTCACCTGCATTCAGACCTGCACAACACCAGCACAGACCAAGCCGAACTCCAGCAGCAACCACCTCAAGTGCATCCTGCTCAACACCCGCTCCGTCCACAGACACACCATCGAGCTCTGGAACCTGCTCGACACCACAGCCCCAGACGTCGCCTTCCTCACGGAAACCTGGATGAACGCCTCCTCAGCGCCCAACATCGCCATCGCCATCCCAGATGGCTACAAGATCATCCGGAGGGACCGCATCAACCAGACAGGAGGAGGCATTGCCATCGTACACAGGAACACCATCCGCATCACGACCAACACCGACGACACCCTCGCACCCGCCGAACACCTGCACTTCCAGATCCACATCAACCCCAAGACCACCCTCCGCGGCACCCTCATCTACAGACCCCCGGGACCACGCACACAATTCAGCGAAGACATCGCCGACTTCATCAGCCCGCACGCCCTCCCCTCCGCTGACTACATCCTCCTCGGGGACCTCAACTTCCACCTGGAGAACAACAACGACCGCAACACCACCACCCTGCTGGACAACCTCGCCAACCTCGGTCTCAAACAACTGGTGACCACCCCCACCCACTACGCCGGACACACACTCGACCCGGTCTTCTCATCTAGCAGACATCGCCTTCAGCCACGCCGCCGGACTCCACTGGACGGACCACAGCTGAGTCCACTTCAGCTTCAGAAGGACCACAATAATCCACCACCACCAGCAACAGGTTGCACGCAGAAGCTGGAACAAGATCACAGCCGACCAGCTCGCAATCTCCCTGAGCATGAACCCTCCCACCAGCGCAACGGACCCAAGCCAGGCGGCCACCAACCTCGCGAAGTGGATCAGCAGCTGTGCAGACGACCTCGCCCCTCTGAAGACCCCGCCTAGCAGACCCGGCAGCAAGAAAGCCCCATGGTTCACCGACGAACTCAAGAGCTCCAAGAAGAACTGCCGAGCCCTCGAGAAAGCCTGGCACAGAGACCCAACACCGAACAACATGACTGCCCTCAAGCTCGCCACCCGAAAATACCACCAACTGATCCGAGCCACCAAGAAAACTGCATTCAAGGAAAGACTGGACAACAACGCACACAACAGCAAGGAACTCTTCAACATCGTTAAAGAGCTCTCCAGTCCCAACGCCGGAAACAACAACATCACCCCTTCGCAGGACCTCTGCAACTCCCTCGCCTCCTACTTCCACAACAAGATCGGACATACACAACAGCTTCAGCTCTCAACCGACGCACGCCACGACTGAATCACCGCCCCCACCACCACCATCCGTGCCTGGACCCCGATCCGCACCGAAGACACCATCCGAATGATGAACTCCATCCACTCCGGATCTCCGACCGACCCCTGCCCTCACCACATCTTCAACAAGGCTGACAATGTCATCGCACCCCAACCACAGGACATCATCAACACCTCCTTCGACACCGCCACCTTTCCAGAGAGCTGGAAGCACGCCGAACTCAGCGCTCCACTAAAGAAGCCATCAGCCGACCCCACCGACCTCAAGAACTACCGCCCCATCTCACTGCTCCCGTTTCCTGCTAAAGTCATCGAGAAGACTGTCAACAAGCAGCTGGCCGCCTTCCTCGAGACGAACGGATCATTCGACCTCTCGCAGTCTGGCTTCCGGGCCAACCACAGCACAGAGACCGCCCTGATCGCAGCTACCGATGACATCCGAGCCCTGCTCGACAACAGAGAAACAGCGGCCCTCATCCTCATAGACCTCTCCGCGGCCTTCGACACGGTCTGCCACCGTACCCTAGTACAGCGCCTCAGCAACGTCGGAAGGAGAAGGCACTGGAATGGATCACCTCGTTCCTTGCCGGAAGGACACAGAGAGTCCGCCTCCCCCCGTTCAGATCAGAAGCCACCGAAGTCATCTGCGGTGTTCCTCAAGGCTCCTCGCTCAGCCCAACCCTCTTCAACGTCTACATGAGCCCCCTCGGAGACATCGCACGCCAACACAACCTCAACATCATCTCCTACGCCGACGACACCCAGCTGATCCTCTCCCTCACCAACGACCCCGCCACCGCCAGAACCAACCTACACAAAGGGATGACAGACGTAGCCAAGTGGATGATGAGCAGCCGCCTGAAACTGAACTCAGACAAGACGGAAGTCCTCATCCTAGGATCTTCACCCTCCGCCTGGGACGACTCCTGGTGGCCCCCCGCCCTGGGCAGCGCACCCAAACGAACAGACCACGCACGCAACCTAGGCTTCATACTGGACTCCTCCCTCTCCATGACCAGACAAGTCAACGCCGTCGCCTCGTCCTGCTTCAACATCCTGCGCATACTACGTAAGATCTTCCGGTGGATCCCCACCGAGACCAGGAAGACGGTCACCCAGGCCCTCGTCACCAGCTGTCTGGACTACGGCAACTCCCTCTACGCCTGAACCACCGCCAAACTCCAGAAGAGACTCCAGCTGATCCAGAACGCCTCAGCACGACTCATCCTGGACATCCCCAGTCGCAGCCACATCTCCCGACACCTGAGAGACTTGCACTGGCTCCCGGTCAACAACAGAATCACCTTCCGTCTCCTGACCCACGCACACAAAGCCCTGCATAACCAAGGACCAGCATACCTCAACAGCCGCCTCAACTTCTACGCTCCCACACGCCACCTTCGATCGACCAGCCACGCCCTCGCCGCCGTCCCCCGGATCCGATGAGCAACCACAGGAGGAAGGTCCTTCTCCTACCTGGCCGCCAAGACTTGGAACTCCCTCCCGACCCACCTCCGCCTGACCCAAGACCACCTCGCCTTCAGGAAGCAGCTCATGACCCGGCTGTTCGAGCAGTAGCGGACCCCCCCCCTCCCCGAGCGCCTTGAGACCCTCCGGGTGAGTAGTGCGCTATATAAATGCTGTGATTGTTGATAGCCCTTGTGGACCATGCCAACAATCAATCACAGCGCCCGACCAGGCAGTGCCTTTGATTTAAACAGGAGCTAAGCCTCTTGCAGCACGGCACGGATCACAGAGCTCGAATAATAGCTGCAGTCACCAAGAACACTACCTCAGCTCACTGCACGTGCACCGAGTCGGGTCATGTGACCTGACTCACAGGGCAGCCGGTCCAGAGAGAATACTTCCTACTTCCTTCTGCCCCACACTTCCCACTGAACATCCCGTGGAGAGCGGATTATGCCATCGTGATCCATATTACGATCTCCTATATTAACTTGCTGGAGATCAACATTGTGCATACAGTCTGAAGCACCGCCATGGTGCCTACTGTACCATACACACTGGCAGGGCGGGGGTATATAAAACCACCGCCATGGTGCTTTCTATACCATACACCCTCGCGGGGCAGGGGTATATAAAACCAATCTGCATCACTAAAGTCAGTCACACAGCTTTCTGCTGAGGAGCAAGTGAAGTGCGCTCGTGATCTTGGCGAATTATACTTTGTGAGTCTTAAAAAGACACAAAGAATCCTGAAAGACACAGCTCTCTACATGGAGCAATACAAGAAGAACACCCAATACGCTACAGCCCAAAACAGCAACAGTCTTCCAGACCCAACAATAAATCAGTATTTGTAGAACAGTCAGCTTTGGCCGTGGGCGGAGAAAAGGAAATCACGGGTGGAACCAGTGCTTAATTTGTAATTAATATAGTAAAGGAAGTGGGAGGGGTCCAACTGTTTTTCTTAGGAGTCTGCCGCTGGCACCAACGAATGGCGGTTTGCTGACCGAATACGAAAGCTCTCTTCCATCTTAGGCACGTGTCTTCCACTACCAGGCCCGTCCTGTCTCTTCAGCACAGTAATCGCTGCTTTCTCACCTTGCCCCAGTTTTCTCATATGTCTTTGCCTCCCTCTTGCTTGCTCTGGGATAAAAAGTAAGTCCTGGTCCCAACAAATAAGCGCCGGCGCCGGCCACCTCCAACCACCGGTACACGTCTTTCACTGGAATGTTGGCAAAGATCACTGATCAATCGCTGAGTGATTGCTTTTGTGTCAGGCAGGTCGGGCTAGACTGCTGCTGTTGATGCTGATTTCCAGAGTAGAGAGGTATTACAGCAGTCTCCACTGGACAGCTAAGGAATATTCCAGTGAGTTTACACAACGCAGGGTTTGAATAAATCCGTGATCGGATTTAATTGTATATAATGTAAGCTTAGTGACAGTTCGAGTATAAAAAACATGATTGAGGAACTAAAGCGTTCAATCTATTGAGGTCGCCCAATAGGAGGGGAATGGTGGTGCTGCACATTAGGACAAACCCCTGCAATGAACTTGGGGCCATATGTATCAAGCCGTTTTTGAATCGCAAAGGCTGAAATTCGCAGAATTTCGGCCTTTGCGACTCGCAAACGGCCGTTTTGCATGTTTTGGAATGTATGAAACATTCCCAAAATAAGGAATTGCAAACTTGTGCGATTCCTTATTTTTCCATAGCATTTAGGGAATCGCAAATTTGCGATTCCTTAAATGCTATATGTATGTAGCAATTTTAGCTTGCGAATTTTGTTTAGGAATTCGCAAATTACCACCAACTTTCAGTTGATGGTAACTTGCGAATTCTTCCAGAAATGCATAATTTGGCATTTTTAAAGGTGGCAAATGATGCACACACATGCCCATAGGGGCCTGTATGTGCGCCATATGCACACACATGTTCTTTTCAGGGGTGCAGCAGGGTGTCTTTGAGACACCCCTGCACCCTTGCAATAATTCTCAAATTGCGATTAGCAAATTGCGAATTCGCAATTTGAGAATTATTTTGCATTCATTCCTATGGGCCTGCTGGCCCATAGGAATGCATTGGAAATTATTCCTTAATTGCGAATTTGCAAACTGCGAATTCGCAAATAAGGAAGCTTAAGGAATCGCAAATTAAATGAGATTTTGTTCATACATACCATTTTGCATTTCCTAAATAGCGATTCCTTAAAATTCGCTATTTTGGTAATGCAAAATAGTTTGATGATACATATGGCCCTAAGTTCCTAACTTAACAGATGAAGAGTAGTGAGTCAGGAATCACATGAGGAAAAGACCAATGGCGTCCAGGTCGCCATATTTAAAACAGAATTGTAATGCAATTGAAGGATTTTCATATGAATGTGGTGAACGGAACAAGGATACAAATAAACCAAGTGAGCGAACTCAAGAGGGCATGAGTTCTCCTCGAACTTACTTAAAGTAAAATGGTTGTAAATTAATGTTTCCACAAATAGAACAAGCATTGGAATAGCCAATAGGTCTCGCATGTGGGACCTTGTAAGTGTTTAGCCATGCAACAGTTGGTGTGGTTGCACCAAGGATATTCTGCTCCACAACTAAATATTTATAGGGTCCAAAAAGCGAGACCTATTGGCTATGCCAATGCTTGTTTGTTTTTTGTTGCGGTTTTGATTAAGTTGCCCGATCTACAATAGCTGGACATGGTTATTGTTAAGTTCTTTGCATCAAATGAACTTGTTTTCATTGCTCTGAATGTTGTTTCCATTCTGGTTGTAGGAAGCAGTCATTCCCCGGGGATGTGGGGGCTGCCTAGCTGTGTGCATGCGCCAAACTTTGCAAATGAGAAAAAGCCTGGTGCAGGCGCAATTTCGAGTGGAGTGAGTGAGCCCCAGGCAGCATGACTCACTCACACAGGAGTTCATGCACTGCACCTGCATACTGAGCATTGTTTAAGAAAACTCGACCCACTCCCTCCCAGGCATCGAACACATATTTATCAAGAAACTCTGAGAAGAGCCTGCCTGCTGCAATGACGGCTGGTGGTGTGTGTGCCCGGTGGAAGAGTGCAGTGACGGCTGGTGGTATGTGTGCCTGTGGAAGCGTGCACTGATGGCTGGTGGTGTGTGTGCCTGGTGGAAGCGTGCACTGATGGCTGGTGGTGTGTGTGTGCCTGGTGGAAGCGTGCACTGATGGCTGGTGGTGTGTGTGCCTGGTGGATGCGCGCACTGACGGCTGGTGGTGTGTGTGCCTGGTGAAAGCGTGCACTGACTGCTGGTGGTGTGTGTGTGCCCGGTGGAAGAGTGCACTGATTGCTGGTGATGTGTGTACCCGGGGAAAGCGTGCACTGACGGCTAGTGGTGTGTGTGTGTGCCTGGTGGAAGCGTGCACTGATGGCTGGTGGTGTGTGTGCCTGGTGGAAGCGTGCACTGACTGCTGGTGGTGTGTGTGCCTGGTGAAAGCGTGCACTGACTGCTGGTGGTGTGTGTGCCTAGTGGAAGCGTGCACTGACGGCTGGTGGTGTGTGTGCCTGGTGGAAGCGTGCACTGACGGCTGGTGGTGTGTGTGCCTGGTGGAAGTGTGCACTGACGGCTGGTGGTGTGTGTGCCTGATGGAAGTGTGCACTGACGGCTGGTGGTGTGTGTGCCTGGTGGAAGCGTGCGCTGACGGCTGGTGGTGTGTGTGCCTGGGGAAAGCGTGCACTGACGGCTGGTGGTATGTGTGCCTGGTGGAAGAGTGCACTGACGGCTGGTGGTGTGTACCTGGTGGACGCATGCACCAACGACTGGTAGTGTGTGTGCCTGGTGGAAGCGTGCACTGACGGCTGGTGGTGTGTATGCCTGGTGAAAGCATGGACCGAAGGCTGGTACTGTGTGACGGCTGGTGATGTGTGCGCCTAGTGGAAGCATGGACCGACGGATGGTAGTGTGTGACTGCTGGTGGTGTGTGTGTGTGTGGGCCTAGTGGAAGCGTGCACGGACTGCTGGTGGTGTGTATGTCTGGTGGAAGCGTGCACTAACGGCTGGTGGGGTATGTGTTTGGTGGCAGCGTGCACTGTCGTCTGGTGGTATGTATGCCTGGTGGAAACGTGCCCTGACGGCTGGTAGTGTGTGTGCCTGGTGGAAGTGTGCACTGACGGCTGGTGGTGTGTGTGCCTGGTGGAAGCATGCACTGTTGACTGATGGTGTGTGTGCCTGGTGGAAGTAGGAGCATTCACAGTGATAGAAGTCACAAATGAAACGGACGATGAGGAGGGGACGAAGGGAGGGGGAGTGCAAGCAGAGGAGCCTGATTCACAGCTAGAAGACACAAATGAAGCTGACCAGGAGGGAGGGGTAAAGGGGAGGGGGTAGTGCATGTAGAGGAGCCTGATTACAGCAATAAAAATACAGATGGCAACTGTGCACGTGCACAAGCTCGTGAACGCAAGCTGTAGGATACAGGCGCGGTGCATCCATTGGGACATGGGGGAGTAGCCCCCCCGACCGCCGCTCCCTCGGCGTTTCTGAATTTAAGTAAACTAAATCAGTTTACTTAAGTTCAAAGACGCCGAGGGAGACCTGACAATCATGTCAGGTAGCATGACGTCGGACCGCCCACCGGGCGGTCTGGCGTCATGTTGACTGACATGATTGTCAGACCAGTAGGGGGCAACAGGCAGCAGCACAATACAAGTGCCCATGAGTGGGGACGGAGGGCACATTTTTTGCCTGTGCCCACTCATGAGCACTTGTGTTTTCAGTTATTTGCTCATGCCCATTAGGAGCCATTTGGGCTCCTAATGGGCAGGCCACGGGCGAAGAATAACCGTGCCCTAAGCCAATCCTGGCGCTGCTGGCAGCGCCAGGATTGGCTGAGAGGGGCTGCCAGTGCGGACGTGAAGGCAAAAAGGGGAGCAGGGACCGTCTGTTCATATATGTAATTCCCTTGCACACACCCCTACGCGACACCACCCCCCCCCCAACCCCCTCGCGAGCCGCAACTGGTTGCAAGATTACCTTTGATTTCATTTTAATTAAAGAGGTTTCTGTACTTTCACCCCGCTCTCTGAAGAACAGCCCACTTCCCCCCCACTGCACTTTATGTACCATTGAAACACCACCCACCACGCACGTTGTGCACCCTCGCCTGCTGTGGGTCAGTCAGGTGGGCAGGGTACACCAGCCCAGGGCCCTCGTGATTAGAAAGTTGAAATTGGGGAAATATGGACAAAATTAAAGTTCACGTTAAAACGCAACAGTAATAAGAGGGGTGACAATTGACAAAGCAAACGCACAGACTGGGCAGCCGTGGGTCTCCTAGGAACGGTAGGTGAAGAAATCCCCTATACCCCTCAGATCGATGTGAGTCACTTCATGGACTATCGCCGCCTCCGTCATGTTGTAATAGAGAAAGGGAGTAGGAAAGGGAGAAAGGGAGCGAAATACAGCAGCAAATTTGCGATTCCTTAAATGCTATATGTATGTAGCAATTTTAGCTTGCGAATTTTGTTTAGGAATTCGCAAATTACCACCAACTTTCAGTTGATGGTAACTTGCGAATTCTTCCAGAAATGCATAATTTGGCATTTTTAAAGGTGGCAAATGATGCACACACATGCCCATAGGGGCCTGTATGTGCGCCATATGCACACACATGTTCTTTTCAGGGGTGCAGCAGGGTGTCTTTGAGACACCCCTGCACCCTTGCAATAATTCTCAAATTGCGATTAGCAAATTGCGAATTCGCAATTTGAGAATTATTTTGCATTCATTCCTATGGGCCTGCTGGCCCATAGGAATGCATTGGAAATTATTCCTTAATTGCGAATTTGCAAACTGCGAATTCGCAAATAAGGAAGCTTAAGGAATCGCAAATTAAATGAGATTTTGTTCATACATACCATTTTGCATTTCCTAAATAGCGATTCCTTAAAATTCGCTATTTTGGTAATGCAAAATAGTTTGATGATACATATGGCCCTAAGTTCCTAACTTAACAGATGAAGAGTAGTGAGTCAGGAATCACATGAGGAAAAGACCAATGGCGTCCAGGTCGCCATATTTAAAACAGAATTGTAATGCAATTGAAGGATTTTCATATGAATGTGGTGAACGGAACAAGGATACAAATAAACCAAGTGAGCGAACTCAAGAGGGCATGAGTTCTCCTCGAACTTACTTAAAGTAAAATGGTTGTAAATTAATGTTTCCACAAATAGAACAAGCATTGGAATAGCCAATAGGTCTCGCATGTGGGACCTTGTAAGTGTTTAGCCATGCAACAGTTGGTGTGGTTGCACCAAGGATATTCTGCTCCACAACTAAATATTTATAGGGTCCAAAAAGCGAGACCTATTGGCTATGCCAATGCTTGTTTGTTTTTTGTTGCGGTTTTGATTAAGTTGCCCGATCTACAATAGCTGGACATGGTTATTGTTAAGTTCTTTGCATCAAATGAACTTGTTTTCATTGCTCTGAATGTTGTTTCCATTCTGGTTGTAGGAAGCAGTCATTCCCCGGGGATGTGGGGGCTGCCTAGCTGTGTGCATGCGCCAAACTTTGCAAATGAGAAAAAGCCTGGTGCAGGCGCAATTTCGAGTGGAGTGAGTGAGCCCCAGGCAGCATGACTCACTCACACAGGAGTTCATGCACTGCACCTGCATACTGAGCATTGTTTAAGAAAACTCGACCCACTCCCTCCCAGGCATCGAACACATATTTATCAAGAAACTCTGAGAAGAGCCTGCCTGCTGCAATGACGGCTGGTGGTGTGTGTGCCCGGTGGAAGAGTGCAGTGACGGCTGGTGGTATGTGTGCCTGTGGAAGCGTGCACTGATGGCTGGTGGTGTGTGTGCCTGGTGGAAGCGTGCACTGATGGCTGGTGGTGTGTGTGTGCCTGGTGGAAGCGTGCACTGATGGCTGGTGGTGTGTGTGCCTGGTGGATGCGCGCACTGACGGCTGGTGGTGTGTGTGCCTGGTGAAAGCGTGCACTGACTGCTGGTGGTGTGTGTGTGCCCGGTGGAAGAGTGCACTGATTGCTGGTGATGTGTGTACCCGGGGAAAGCGTGCACTGACGGCTAGTGGTGTGTGTGTGTGCCTGGTGGAAGCGTGCACTGATGGCTGGTGGTGTGTGTGCCTGGTGGAAGCGTGCACTGACTGCTGGTGGTGTGTGTGCCTGGTGAAAGCGTGCACTGACTGCTGGTGGTGTGTGTGCCTAGTGGAAGCGTGCACTGACGGCTGGTGGTGTGTGTGCCTGGTGGAAGCGTGCACTGACGGCTGGTGGTGTGTGTGCCTGGTGGAAGTGTGCACTGACGGCTGGTGGTGTGTGTGCCTGATGGAAGTGTGCACTGACGGCTGGTGGTGTGTGTGCCTGGTGGAAGCGTGCGCTGACGGCTGGTGGTGTGTGTGCCTGGGGAAAGCGTGCACTGACGGCTGGTGGTATGTGTGCCTGGTGGAAGAGTGCACTGACGGCTGGTGGTGTGTACCTGGTGGACGCATGCACCAACGACTGGTAGTGTGTGTGCCTGGTGGAAGCGTGCACTGACGGCTGGTGGTGTGTATGCCTGGTGAAAGCATGGACCGAAGGCTGGTACTGTGTGACGGCTGGTGATGTGTGCGCCTAGTGGAAGCATGGACCGACGGATGGTAGTGTGTGACTGCTGGTGGTGTGTGTGTGTGTGGGCCTAGTGGAAGCGTGCACGGACTGCTGGTGGTGTGTATGTCTGGTGGAAGCGTGCACTAACGGCTGGTGGGGTATGTGTTTGGTGGCAGCGTGCACTGTCGTCTGGTGGTATGTATGCCTGGTGGAAACGTGCCCTGACGGCTGGTAGTGTGTGTGCCTGGTGGAAGTGTGCACTGACGGCTGGTGGTGTGTGTGCCTGGTGGAAGCATGCACTGTTGACTGATGGTGTGTGTGCCTGGTGGAAGTAGGAGCATTCACAGTGATAGAAGTCACAAATGAAACGGACGATGAGGAGGGGACGAAGGGAGGGGGAGTGCAAGCAGAGGAGCCTGATTCACAGCTAGAAGACACAAATGAAGCTGACCAGGAGGGAGGGGTAAAGGGGAGGGGGTAGTGCATGTAGAGGAGCCTGATTACAGCAATAAAAACACAGATGGCAACTGTGCACGTGCACAAGCTCGTGAACGCAAGCTGTAGGATACAGGCGCGGTGCATCCATTGGGACATGGGGGAGTAGCCCCCCCGACCGCCGCTCCCTCGGCGTTTCTGAATTTAAGTAAACTAAATCAGTTTACTTAAGTTCAAAGACGCCGAGGGAGACCTGACAATCATGTCAGGTAGCATGACGTCGGACCGCCCACCGGGCGGTCTGGCGTCATGTTGACTGACATGATTGTCAGACCAGTAGGGGGCAACAGGCAGCAGCACAATACAAGTGCCCATGAGTGGGGACGGAGGGCACATTTTTTGCCTGTGCCCACTCATGAGCACTTGTGTTTTCAGTTATTTGCTCATGCCCATTAGGAGCCATTTGGGCTCCTAATGGGCAGGCCACGGGCGAAGAATAACCGTGCCCTAAGCCAATCCTGGCGCTGCTGGCAGCGCCAGGATTGGCTGAGAGGGGCTGCCAGTGCGGACGTGAAGGCAAAAAGGGGAGCAGGGACCGTCTGTTCATATATGTAATTCCCTTGCACCCACCCCTACGCGACACCACCCCCCCCCCAACCCCCTCGCGAGCCGCAACTGGTTGCAAGATTACCTTTGATTTCATTTTAATTAAAGAGGTTTCTGTACTTTCACCCCGCTCTCTGAAGAACAGCCCACTTCCCCCCCACTGCACTTTATGTACCATTGAAACACCACCCACCACGCACGTTGTGCACCCTCGCCTGCTGTGGGTCAGTCAGGTGGGCAGGGTACACCAGCCCAGGGCCCTCGTGATTAGAAAGTTGAAATTGGGGAAATATGGACAAAATTAAAGTTCACGTTAAAACGCAACAGTAATAAGAGGGGTGACAATTGACAAAGCAAACGCACAGACTGGGCAGCCGTGGGTCTCCTAGGAACGGTAGGTGAAGAAATCCCCTATACCCCTCAGATCGATGTGAGTCACTTCATGGACTATCGCCGCCTCCGTCATGTTGTAATAGAGAAAGGGAGTAGGAAAGGGAGAAAGGGAGCGAAATACAGCACACCGAGGACACATGATAGACGGAGTAAGAGGATGGGTGGAGTAAGAGAGCGGGAAAATAGCGATAAAAATAATGTGAGAGTCCGAGAGAAAAGGGAAAAATAAGAAAATGAAAGAAAAACTGAAAGGAAGTGTCAGAAATAAAGAGGGCGCACTAGAAAAAAGGGAATGTGAGCTATGGAAGGGAGCCGAAGAGAGAGTAAGATATGGAAGGACATGTCAATCAGAGAAAGATGGAGCAAAAAGGGACCGAGAGACAGAGAACGAAACAGAGAAACTAGAGAGGAAAAACAAAGTGAAGCAATAAAACACGGACAGAGGAGAAAGAAAGACTGAGAAATATATAGAGAAATAGACCGAGAATAAGTAGACACAACAGAAAAGACAGACAAAGAACTTCGAAACAGGTTCAGAACTGAGAGAGTCACAAAATGAAGCACAAGAGTGAGAAAATGCTGAGGAGCGAGAGAGTTGGCGAGTTTAAAGAGAATGTGGATATAGAAACCACATTTCATTCTCGAGAGAATCCGCTCTGAGTACACACAATCCAAACATCTCAGAGAGACTGTTTTGTTGTGACTCTAAACCTACCTGTCACTTTCTCTGCACTTCAGTCAGTGGCAGCAGATTCTTCTAAATCGCTTAGAAACAGCAGAAATACATGACTCGGCATGTACCCTCATTGAATCCTATCTAGCCAACAGAACTTTTCCAGTAGATGTAGGAGGAGCAAAACCCAAATTTTTAATCTGCCATGCGGGGTCCCGCAGGGATCCTCGCTGAGCCCCACCCTTTTTAACTTATACGTTGCCCCCCTTGCAGAAATAATAAGAAACTGTGGTTTCACCCCAATATCCTACGCTGACGACACTCAAATTGTGGTGACCATCAGCAAGGATGTAAAGGAAACAGCGGAAAAATTCCAACGTTGTATGACACAGGTCAGTCAATGAATGGAAAGAAATTGCCTAAAGCTCAACGGAAATAAGAGTGAAGTGATGATACTAGGGGGTGACACAAACATCTGGTCCCCCACCTGGTGGCCCGAGGACTTGGGTAGATGCCCAGGATCATCGGAAAAAGTGAAGAATCTGGGCTTCACTCTTGGCATGAATTTATCATTTGAAGCCCAAGCCAGCAAGTTGTCATGAACACTCTGGTATATTCTAAAAATGATAAAAAAAAGTTACTTCCATATCTACCACAGGATTCACGTAAAACAGTAGTAACAGCATTAGCCTTGGCGAGACTGGACTACGGAAATGGTCTATATGCCGGAGCCAGGACAAAAGTTATAGACAAATTACAATGTCTGCAAAATGCAGCAGCCAGACTGGTTCTAGGCCTACCTAAGTTTGAGCCAATCAGCCACAAACTAAAGACTTTGCATTGGCTGCCAATTGCAAAGAGGGTGAAATTTAAATCACTCTGCCTGACCTGTAAGGCATTTCAGGGAAAAGGATCACAATTTTTGAGATATCATCTGAAACAATACGAACCAACGAGACCTCTGAGATCCGGCCAATTGAAACTAATTACCGTTCCCAGATTTAGACGAGTAAACTGGGGCGGTAGAAGCTTCCTTGTACATGCAGCACCCACCTGGAATCAGTTGCCTCTTGCCATAAAAACCTGCCCATCTTTGGAATCCTTTAGAAAGGAAGTAAAAACATGGCTATTCTCTGCATAACTATAGACAATGTTCAAGGGATGGAAGGATTTCTCATAGCGCCAAGACGCCCACGGGCATTTGGGCGCTTTACAAGTTAACTAATCAAATCAAATCAAGCAGTAGCAGTCAGATCCTCTGTGGAGATTACCAACCGTCGGCTGGGAACTATATTTCCATAAACTGCAAAAGGATATGCAATATAGCTCAGTAGGGGAATGTGCCTGCCTGCTCGAGTAATCTGTAAGCATTGTGGGTGCAAAATGTAATGCAAAGCTGCAATGGTGCTGTAAGCTCGCCATTTAGCCTGGAAATGCTGGGCCACGTTCACCGTTGCTTTATTAACATGGGCACAGGATGGTAGGTCAATCCATTTTGGTTCATCTGGCAGTACATGGGGAAAGAGTGGTGTGTGAAATTCATGTAATTTGTTTTCGCTTAATTGCACAAACTTTAGGCAGAATTTAGTGAAATTAGGTCATGCGCGGCCCCTCACACACTGAGGCAGCTGAGGAGGCTGTCCATCATTGTTGCTCTGCCGCTACAGGCTGTTGTGTCACAGGCGGACATGTCATGTGATAATCACTGCACACCATGCAATGTCCCTACAGAGACTGTCACTCTACTGATGACTGCCACGCCACACACTCTGACATTACAGACTGCCTGTAAACACTGTAACTGCACTGACTGTCGTGTCACAGTCTGACGTCGTTGTCGTGTCACAGACTGAAGTTATAATCACTACACACAATGCAATGCCCCTACAAGGAGACTGTCACTCTACTGCTGCCACTGCACACACTGTGACACCAGAGACTGCCTATAAACACTGCACCTGCTGTAGTACTGACAGTCATGTTAGAGACAGAGTTGTGATAATCACTGCACACCATGCAATGGCCCTACAAAGACTGTCACTCTACTGATGACTGCCCCGACCGGCACACACTCTGACATTACAGTCTGCCTGTGAACTCTGTACCTGCACTGACTGCCATTTCACAGGCTGACATGATAATCACTGCACACAATGCAATGCCCCTGCAGAGAGTGTCACTCTGCTGACTACCACGACAAAAACTGTGACACCGGAGACTGTCCCCTCCTATAAACACTGTACCTGAACTGTCGTGTAACAGACTGCACTATAAAGGTTATTATTTTATAGTCACGCCAAAATGTCCCTAGGCCTAAACACAGTCATGCTAAGGACTGCCGCGGTACAGTCTGTCACATTAGAGAATGCCTGTAAACACTGCACTTGTACGTGACACATTCTAGCTTGATTTCAGTTTTATGTGAGATATTAGGGGTGGTTTCACTTGGAATGACATGATAGGTGGCAGTTTTACCCATTGGAATGATGAGGTCAGGTAGAATGGGCAGTGCATATGTTATCTGGTCATTTTCACCATCTAAAAATGGTGCCCGCAGTGAGGGCTACCGACAGGTAAGGTTGGCTTCTGCATTTAGTCCATCATCGGTCTTTACGTACGTTCGGGTCTCGTGGAGTGTAAAGGATCGGGAAAGCATTGTGAGCGTTTCATGGCGGCTTTGGGAGCAGATGTAGAGATAAGCCCTGCTGTAACGCGGAGGGAGGGGTAATTAGAAGGATTGTTTATGGTTGTGTAGTAACCGTGACAAAGTTTGTGATGCTTGTTTGTGGTTTCAGGAGTAGAGTCGAACGAGTGCAGAGGAGATCGGGGCAGGTTAACGCATAGTTGTTTACAGGTGAGGAGGAGTGCTTTTAACGAGGGGGGGGGGGGAGCCAGGCAAGCAAGAAGACCGTATGGCTATCATTAAGCAACATGTGCTTTGTTGGCTTTTTGTCTTTAGAACTAGTTCACTGACAGTTAAGCACGGATGTTTGGTTAAACGAAGTGTCATTTCATGCTGAAGGTACCGCGGCACGTTTCTTCTGATTATTTTGACCACCTTTGAGGTGCCTTTACACATTTTAACAGATTGATCATGCTGTTGGTGATGAGTGGTGGTGTACACATAAGGAAGAGCTCTTTTGGAGAATATATTGAGGTTTTCCCTTCACACTAAGCCTGTCTTTCACTTTGGTCTCATGATCTTTTTGTATTCATTCATTTTTTTTGTTCATTTTATCAGCTTGCAACAGTACATGTGCATGTAATTATTGTTATCATGTGATTTTTATTTGACAATCCCCTGCGCATTGTAATTAATTTAATTAAAGGTTTGATTTCGTTTGTTGTAGATTCAAGCCCCTGAAGAAGGGCCAAGGGTCCCAAAATGCATTGGGAATGAAAGTTTGAATATTGTACACTTCTCCTTTATTTAAAGAAAGGAACAAATAACTCTGTGCCATAACAGACTAAAATGATGATGTAACTAGGAATTACGGAGTAAAAGTATTTTTGTGTTAAATACCATTGTTGAACAAACTCCGATGTCTGTAAATATATACATGTGTCTAGTACGATGGTAAGAAGTATACATGTGATTTAAAGGTAGCAACAGCATTAAACGACTGTGCACAGGGGTCAAGTATCAATACTGGAGTTCCGGTGGGTGTACAGCAAGGCATGTAGATGCCAGCATGTCCACAACTGTAGCACGCTGAATAAGTAGATTTAAAGAGTAAAAAGGATTTAGAGTAGAAGACATCTTTATTAATGTAATAACTGCACTTTCACAATTGCTTTATTAACCTTCCTGCTTTCTCAGATTTGCTTGAAAATGCACCATTTGTCCACTATTTTTTTCAAAAATTTCTCAGGGGGGTTGTACGGGCTCGCTCGCTACGGTGCAGTATGACAATCATTTTACGCCTCACCACTTTCAAAACTCACCAGCCGCCACTGGTAGGCTAGCAAAAACCTCTGGTGGCACTTTTAAAAGCCACTTACTAAATGTCTCGAAGAGACAGCATGCGCTGTCTCAGGCGAGACCTAAAAAACGAAGTTTGAAAGACCATTAGCAGCTCGGAACTGTAAGAAAACTGAAATATAGAACATGATAAATTGAAAAATCGATGACATGTATATTCCATATCAGGAGAAAAATTTGGCTTCAAAGTTTTAATAGTAATTTAATTAAATTCTGCATGGTGTTAAAGCCTGAAGAGCTCTTCATGTAAATCCACTCAACTAACAAGCAGGAAGGTAAATATTAGTCAATATAATGATCTGTATGGCAGAATTAGCGAAAATCAAACTGTCTGCAAACCTCACACTCTCTAAACTGGACATATGGCCGGAAGATACTTCTCCCAAATGCACTCAAAATATTTAGTAGTGTGGGTCTAGTGGCGGTAAGGACAGATCTCGCAGGAGAGAAATCCCAATATATTTAGACTGGAAGGCCAGTGTGGATTGGCACATGTTGGCCAAAAATATTATATATGAAAGTAGAGGTTACACTGGAAAGTACACAAAAAGATTTGGGAACGTTGAGGTAAATACCAGGATATGGAATGAACTCTGAAAATGTGAGTAATCACCTGTTCCCAGCCACTCATCTTTCCGTTTTTCTGTTCCACTGATTACTCAGGTCGCCCCTTCCTTATTAACCCCTATTTTGTGTTCTCTTTATTGAAGCCAAGATTGACAAAACTCGACAGATGAACATTGTTTAATCTCAGAGTTGCTTAAATTAATCAAAGATGTAACTCAAATGGAGCTGAACACATTTACGTAAAATAATGACAAATGTATAAAACAAGCATTTACAATGCAATGGTCTCGGCATTGTTAAAGTTAGAGCTATTGGCATTGCTCATGACATTATTTTTATTTATGTTTTTAAAACATAAATAAATGGCATTGTCATTTACAATGCCAATAGCTTAATCTCTCGCAAATGCGAGACCTGCATTTGCAGCCACACACACAAAGCCACCCACCCACACACACACACACACACAGAGCCAACCACACAGAGCCACCTACACAGACACACAGCCACCCTCACATAGACCAACCTGCACACACACAGAGCCACCATCACACACACACACACACACACACACACACACACACACACACACACACACACACACACACACACACACACACACACACACACACACACACACACACACACACACACACACACACACACACACACACACACACACACACACACACACACACACACACACACACACAGAGTCACTTCCTTCAGGGACATAAAAATTGGTGCATTAGTTCTGGAAGGTCGTGTAGTGTAAGGGCCCCGCTCCAACCAAACTGGCTTCTGTACAACCTGCCGGGAAACGCTAAGGGCCATTCCCCTCTCTTGTTTGATGCCCTACGCCCCTTGGAACACCCCCTGGGAGCAGGCTAGACAGAGAGGGCTAATGCCCCACAAGTACCTCACACAAAGAACGCCGGCCCTACAGTCACCTCACCCGCAGAGCGCTACTGCCCCACAAACACTTTACTCACATTGAGTCCCGCACCACAACCAACAGTAACACGCAGAAAGCGTGGGCACCGGGGTGCTTTCTCCAAAGAGAACCCCGCCCACGCACCTCTTGCCTAGACGAGCAAGCCAAACAACCAACCCGACCATCAGAAGGCCACATTTACAGGGGCTCTATCTTCAAAGAGAACCCCGCCCACGCACCTCACACAATGATGGCCATGGCAGAACCTTCACCTCAGAGGACCACAAACACCTCTTGCCTAGAGGACAAGCCCCACAACCAGCCCCTCCACCCTGAGAAGGCCCCGTTTACAAGGATACTTTCTTCAAAGAGAACCCCGCCCAAGCACCTCGTACTCTCACTCACTTTCCCCATGGATAACCCCGTGTCAGGAGCAACTTCTCCACAAACCATCTCGTCCCACAAGTACCGCACCCACAAAGGCCTCCTAGAGCATCGCTCCACACTTCTCCATAGTGGAGCCCGGTCCCTCCCTCCACCAGCTCTGTGGGAAACCCTGTGCCGTTGAGACTTCACCACCATTGCTCTGTGAGCACCTCCCCAACAAAGCATGGCCCGGGTTAAAAGCACCTCACACCGAGAGCACAAGAGCCAAGCAAGCCCAGATCACCCCAAGGACGCCGGACCCACGAGCTCATCAGAGATGTGAATCCTGTGTGGTGCGCCACCACACGGCGACTGCAGGTAACCCCTGAGTGAAAGTATGCAAAAGCTGGAGCAGCAACATGAAGAGCATGGCGGCTGGCATCCCGGATTGAGAGCGCGTTAGGCAGAGGGCGGGTGATATGAAGGACACACTGGGAGGCGGATGCAGTCCTGTGGGTAGGGGACGTTTATGCGTTTGGATACAGCGCAGACTTTACCCGAAGGTGTCAAAGGCTTCACAATAGGAACAGAAATAATACATGGGGAGAACATTACAAGTGAACAATTACAAAAGCAAAAGTTAAGTTAGATGAGGCAAAAGTGACAATTATGAGACGCAGTTCTCGGACACCTTCCAATGAGGGTGAGAAGGATACTACAAGGACTGGGCAAATGAAGTGCCAGTCAAATGTAACAGTAAATTGGTTACTCACACAAGATTCCACACATTTACAGTAGCTGACCGGAAAAGTAGGTCGACAATATTAAATAAAAAATACAAAATAGGGTGGGCGAAGGGGGTGCTGTTCTGCTCACGGCGAAAAATGGCCTGCCGTTCTTTATTCAAACATTGGTGCCTAGTTCTTTTCACGAGGTTCCATGAAAGCGCCATATTTGACATATAGTGTACATGTTAACGTCTTTCCAAGTAAGTGTTGTGGGAAGACTTTAAACCTGTCCTGGTTTTTCGGCCTTCAGCTACACGGATGCTGGGACTTGTAGTTACGCTAAACACACTGTATATGTGTCCTACAAGCCCAAGAATGCTAATGTCGCTGGTTCAGAAGCCCGGACGGCAGCAAGTCACAGCTTTGTTATTACCTTTAGTACCTCTGACATTTTGCAACGTGAAAGTGTCGGGTACGACAGCACAAAAGAAATGCACGCGCAACAAAGGCACCCGCAATATCGGTGTATGGCATTACCTCGTTCCTCTCGCTTATTTCCATTACGCAGTGAGACCCTTGTGCCTCGTAGACACACCCATATAAAATGTTTATGCCCCCTTCACATCCCCTGTTCTTGTGTGTCCGGTGGTTTTAATTAGAGCTGGTTCTTAATTTTATCGCCTACTTTTCTCCTGCAACATTTTCTCCCGGCCTGGAAGTTTAATTATTCTGCCTGCATGCTTTCCTCTCCTGTGTGCTTTTTTGAGCCGGGCGGAGAACACTGAGCAGTGCTCCGATTCTGGTTCAGAAAAAAGTTCGGGAAACGGTTGGACTGTGAGGCCTGACCCAGAGGGACTTCTCTGGCTATGGAGCTTCCTGGGGGCATCGGGGCTCTTCAGAGTGGTGCTCTGTCTGTCGCTCTGACAGGATGGCGCAGGTAATTGGTCGCACACACGTCCAGCAAATGCTTTGTTATTTGAATCCGGCCGCATTCCACGCTCAGAGACGGGACGAGAAAAAAAAAAGCAGCATGGCTGTTTATCTGCGCCGCGCGCCTCTCTGCAGACTCCCCCTGCATTCCAAAGAGGCGCGCGTCCCGATCTGGTCGGCCATGCCATGCTGTGGAGACAAGACCTGGCCGCGCGCACAACGTTATCCTATGGGGAAACGCTGCGCGCGGCCAGGTCTTGTCTCTCTTCGTCGTTCTGAGACTGCTGAGACGCCGACTATAGTTCTCTGGCGAGAACGTGCTTCGCGCGTTTCAAGCCGAGACCTAAAAAAGTGCCTTTTCCATGTATATAAGAAATGAAAAATGTCACATTTTAGGGAAAGAGAAAATATGTTGCTAAGAAATTGACATATTTAGTTTATTTATCGTTATCAAAGGAGAGAGAGAGGACTAGGTAGCTAGTCCGTATCCCCAGGGTTTATGTGTTTAATCAATGAGGAAGAGCCTCTATGTGAATTGGTTCATTTGACTCAAAACCGGTATGGCAACGTACAAACCATTCTGTTTGTTCATGAAGCCTTCACCCACCAACTAGGTTGGTGGCATGCTTCATCTTCGGGCCCACCCAGTGACACCTAATGTGTCCCGGTGTGCTTCGAGGCCTGGATACAGCGGAGCAGGTATGTTACTGAGTGTGCAGTGTGGTGACGTGAAAGTGAGAATTGAAAGTTATACAGGGGACCCAGTACCAATCACTGGGCCTCTGTTCGCATTAAAAAAGGCTGTTGGATGTGGTAGGAGTATCAATTAGGGCCTCCTGCATCCAGGTGTGGTCTACATGTTTCAGCCAGGCCTTTTTTTTTTTAATTAAAACTGGCTTTCCTCAGGACCAATAAATAAGGGATGGTGCAAACTTAATTTAAGTGAGTGTGTAATTGGAAAATGTGAAGCAATTGCTAAGGTGCTCTATTTGTGCCAGGGGGATTTCCTCTTAAATCATTAGTTGGCTATTTGCCACATATGCCCCATGGAGTTGTACGACAAAGGTTTTTGACCAATACTATCGATCGAGACCTACGGTGAACCTGTTGCTCTCTCATAGACCTCAGTAAGCACCTCGCACACATATAGCGGCAGCACGCCAGCTCTCTGGAAAGACCAAATACGAGCCCATATCAAAAATCATAAAGGAATACCATTGGCTGACAATACGGAATAGAATACATTTCAAGTCCTTATGTATAGTTTACAAGGCACTCAAAAATCAAGGACCACATTTTCTGAAAGAGCAACTCCAATTCTACAAACCAAGTAGACTGCTACGATCAGCCACCCTCAACCAGCTAGTTATCCCACGCTCCAAAACAGTGTCCTGGGGCGATCGCCGCTTTTTAGTAGCAGCTCCGAAATTGTGGAACACCCTCCCCCAAAATATCAGGTTGAGTCCTTCCATTCTTCATTTCCTTAAACTTTTAAAGACATGGCTGTTTGACCAATGACTCCCCACTACTCTCTCTAGGTCTCCTCTTCACAAGTAAGTGCATTTTTAGCGCCGAGACGTCTGCGGGTATTTGTCGTGCTTTAGAAATGTCAAAAATAAATAAATAAATAAATAGCACCTTAGCGAGTGCTTCACACTTTCCAATTACACACTCACTTAAATTAAGTTTGACCATCACTTATTACTCCTGTTGCAGACACTATAAACCCGCTTGTGCTTCACACAGGTCAGCGCTGTGGTTGCGTTTGCAGCTACCCTTGTTCTGAACTGAGATGTCACTGATGATGCAGTGAGTTTACATAACTCAGGCTTCATGTAGCGGTGTGACGTCACTGATGACGCAGTGAGTTTACACAATGCAGGCTTCTTTTAACGGCAGGACGGCACTGATGACGCAGTGAGTTTTCACAACGCAGGCTTCTTTTAACGGCGTGACAATGACACATGATTGTACTGTTTTGCTCATGAAATACGTAATTTCAACATAGGTCCACTCTATCTACTAATGGGCTCAAATGTTTTTTCCAATTAACACCATAACGGTGTCACCTTTGAATAATAATGCAGCTTTCCATGCACCCGAGTCTGCCTGCTAGTGAGCTCCACCTAGCTTGGTGGCCTGTTTGTGTGTTGTGAAAAAGGGAGAGCAAAGAACAAGTGCTCTATTATTTCAGTGCTGCCAAATACCACGCATCGGGCGTTGGACTAACGCATTTCAGTGTGGTGATCCGCATCACCGTACTGAAATGAAAAGATACGAATTGGAGGCATAGGTTTTGCCTAGGCTGTCAAGCTGTGGCGCTGATATGCTGACTGTAAAACTAGACACTGGAATGGTGCTGTGACAAAAATGCTGCTCAAGCAGGCTTTAGGGCTAGCTGAAGTGGAGCGCTTAGCTACAATGTATTGAGAATTACAGGGCACGCATTATTTTGTGAAAGTGATCTGTTTCAGGAGAGGCCCTGGCCAATTGCAAATTCTGCTGTGAGGGACGTTACGTCCGGCTTCCGCCTCCTGCGGTGACGAGAGCGGGTGACTAAAGGTTTGAAACTCTGGCTGGGCAATTGGCAATGCTCCTAGAGCCGAGGCTTCCCTAGCACAAATCATAAAGTGCGAGCTCTCGTTAAAACCCGCTTTGCAATTACATTTTTTGAGTGAACTACCTCGACCCACAAGGTTTGTCTGCAAAAAGTTGTGAAAGTAAAGCCAGCCGAAAATTTGTGGGAAAACACAAACATTCCAAGTTTTTCAACATGTAATGGGAAGCATGCATATTTCGAGCAATATCTCCCATGTTGATGTTTGCAAATTGAAGAAATACGTTACTTACCTGTAACTGCAGTTATCCAGTATTGGTGTCTTTCATAGATTCACATGCCTGAATCATTCCCCGTCGTCGAGACGGGAGTCTCCGGTACATAGAAAAGTAATGTCCTATAGACATACATAGAGAATAGTAGGCTTAAAGGCCTCACCTTAGTAACATATCCATGTCCTTTTGTAAAAAGGACCAAACTCTAGAGAAGAGCCAATCAGCTATCCCATCCCTCTAGAACCTTCCTGGCAGGAGCCTCAGTCCCTCAGATTTTCGTACGCACTAAGCTAAGTAGGCGTGACACAGAGTTAGGTGAGTCCTTCCATGGAAGGCGGGAGGGTTGCATGTGAATCTATGAAAGACACCAATACTGGATAACTGCAGTTACAGGTAAGTAACGCATTTCTTATCCAGTATTATGGGTCTCTTTCATAGATTCACATGCCTGAATCAGAGTAGCAAGCAATGCAGAGTGCACATTTCTGATGGAACAGCATATACAAGTCCTTAGATAAGACACCATGCGAGCATGAACCATCATTAGACATCCACAGTAAGTATTACTAAAGAAATGTGCATACCAGAGTAGGATGGAGGGACGGAGGAAGGGTCACATTACTGAAATAGATGGCGTAACACCATTTGTCCCACTGCTGCATCATTCATCAGCTCCGTATCCAGGCAGTAGTGCCTAGTGAAGGTATGCGGCGACTTCCATGTTGCCACCCTGCAAATGTCAATGACTGGCACCCCTGCAAAGAGAGCCATAGAAGTGGACATAGCTCTTGTGGAGTGCGCTCTCACTTTGGAATGCAATGGCTGTTCAGCTTGGTCATGACAGAAAGCAATGGCTGTAGAAATCCATCTGGAGATGCTCTGCTTGGCAAGCGGTAGACCTTTCCTAGGTCTGCTGTAAGCTACGAATAGATGGTTAGGTTTCCTGAAGGTTTTCGTTTTGTCAATGTAAAACTTCAAGCATCGCTTGAGATCCAAAGAAAACAGCGATCTTTCAGCTGCCATGGTTGGGTTTGGAAAGAAGGAACGCAGAACCACAGGTTCATTTAGGTGGAAGTCCGACTGGACTTTTGAGATAAACCTAGGATTGGTTCTCAGGATTACTCTGTGGTTTTTAAACTGTAGAAAAGGATCCTGGATTGAAAGCGCCTGTAGCTCACTGACCCTCCTTGCAGATGTGAGCGCCAGGAGGAGTGCTGTTTTCCACGAGACATACTTTAGGTCAGCTCTGTGTACTGGTTCGAACGGATGTTTCATGAGCTGGATAAGAACCACATTGAGATGCCAGGTAGTTGGCAACATCCTTACTGGCGGGAAAGATCTGTATAATCGTTTTAGAAATTGCTTAATCAACCCGCTTGACCAGAGCGATGGACTCGTGAAGTTCTTTTATAACGAGATATTGCTGCTAAGTGTACTTTAATGGAAGAGTGGTCTAGGCACGACTGTGCCAGATGTAATAGATAAGGTAAAAGTTGCTCCAGTGATGTGGAGAAAGGCCGAATTCCGTATTCTGCACACCAAACAAAAAAGCGCTCCCATTTCAGGGAATACGTTTTGGTCGTGCTATCCGCCCTTGCTCTGGCAAGAATGTCTATAGTCTTGTGGAATATTCAGATTGTGGAACTCTCTGAACTCAGGAGCCAGGCGGCTAACCTGAGAGACTTCAGATCCGGATGTTGAACTTGATTGTTGTTCATTGTAAGCAGAGATAGATAATGCCGCAGATGGACCGGCGGCTCCAGGGATAGACGGTGGAGCTCTGTGAACCAATGTTGCCTCAGCCAAGTTGGGGGCTATAAAAATTAGAATACAAGGCTCCACCTAAATTTTCCTGAGGACTCTGGGAAGCATCGGGAATGGTGGAAAGGCGTACGCAAAGACGTTGCGCCATGCGATGGAAGATGCATTCCCTAGAGACCCTGACTAGGGATGCCAACTTGCGAAGTGTGGGCATTTGGCGTTAATTCTCATCGCAAATAGATCGATTTGCGGCGTGCCCCATCTGGAGAAGATCTGGTTGATAATTTGTTGATCTAGCTCCCTCTCGTGTGACGATGTTTTCTGCCTGCTCAACGCGTCGGTGAGCACATTGTCCGTGCCTGGGACATATTCTCCCCCTAGGGTTATATTGTGGAGTAGGAGCCAATTCCAGATTTGTTTGCAGCTCGCGAGAGTGTGTCAGCGAGCGTGGCCTTCCCTCTTTGTTGAGGTAGTGCTTAGTCGTGGTGTTGTCTGTCCGGATGAGCACCAGGGAATGTTTTATTCTTGGCAGGAAAGCTAGAAGGGCCAGGAAGACCGCCCGCAGTTCGAGCAGATTGATATGTAGTTTCTTCTCCATAGGAGACCACTTTCCGCCTATCTGTAGCTCTTGCAGAAAAACTCCACAGCCTTTCAAGGAGGCGCCTGTTGTGACAACATGAGGGGCAGCCGGAAGCAGGAATGGCAAGCCTTGAGACAGGTTTTGAGATGACGACCACCATTGCAGGGCTCCGACCATCTGAGGATTCACTTTATGTGGTCGTCGAATGACCCTGTGCATTGGACCCACTGCTTCGAGAGCGCCTCCTGTAGAGGTCTCATTAGTAGTCGACAGTGAGGAATCAGGAGGATACACAATGACATCATCCCCAGGAGGGATTTGAAGAGGCGGACTGTCAAGACTTTCTTCGAGGCTACTATAGCAGCTAGTGCAAGGAGCTTTTTCATCCTCTCTCTGGATGGGAAAGCTTTTGCTGACCGTGTGTCCAGGGTTGCACCTAGGAAACTGATGCACTGACAAGGTTGTAGGACCGATTTTCCTGATTGAGGGTGAGACCCAAGCAATCGCAAAGCTTTAAACAGGCATTGGGAGACAAGGACGCGTCTAAGGATGGAGCCTCGACCAGCCAGTCATTCAGATATGGAAAGAATTGGTGATGTGAAATATGCCGCCACTGGGAAACGACATTTCGTGAATATGCGCGGTGCAGACTTGAGCCAGAAAGGCAGAACGCGAAACTGCAAGTGTCTGCCCACTACTGCAAATCGCAAGTACTTTTTATGATTCCTGTGAAATGGGATATGGAAGTAAGCGTCATGTAGGACTAGGGACACTATAAAAATCCTGCTCTTCCAGTAGTTGCAAGCCCACCTGGATTACCATGCGAAACGACTGCTTCTTTAGGAATTTGTTGAGGGCCCTAAAGTCCAAGATTGGTCTCCACTTCTTGTCTTTTTTCTGGATCAAAAAGAAGCGGGAATAAAACCCTTTTCCCTTCTAAGGTGGAGGTACTCTCTCTATTGCTCCTTTCTACAGCATAATCGAGATCTCTCGTAGAAGCAGCCCTATATTTTCGCTGTCCTTTACCTTGAAAGGACGACTTCCCAAAAGAGGATTGCTTGTTTTGCTGTTGTTGGCGCTGTTGGTATTGCGGTCTACTCTGGCCTGAAGAGTAGGAAGACTTGAATTGATAATTTCCTCTGTAGGAAGACCGCCCTCTTCCTCCATTTCCACTAATACTGAAAAGTGCCCAAAGCTCTCGCAGTGTCTGCTTCGTTAATTGTTTGTGCTAAATAGCAACTGGCTATCATATGGCATTTCCAAAATCTTTGTTTGCACCTCAGGACGGAAAGAGCCATCCTTGGAGCCGCAAGACTGCTGCTCCAGCCAACTGGCGGAACCTTGTCATAGCGATATCCATCGCGCAGTCTATAGTTTCTGACGCTGATGCTTCACCATCTAGCAGAATCCTCTTTGGATGAATCTGGCAATTCCGACAGGTATGGGGCTATGTGTGCCCACAATTGTCTATGATAGCGTCCCAAGAGCGCTAGGGCGTTCGCGGCCTTTACCGTCATTGCCGACATTGAGGAAAACCTGTTCCCAATGTTGCCCACTCTTTTTCCCCCCTTATCAGGTAGAAGCGACAAAGGGGCCAAAGGATTCCTGGAGTTCTTCTGGGTCGCCTGTGTCACTACGGAGTCCGGCTTAGGATATCCTGTTAAACACGCCGGTACTGTATCTGGCGCCCTATAACCCTTCTGAATATAGGTAAACGATAATCGGTATTGACCTTAATGCCTTCTTGAGAGGTTCTTTGAAGTTATACAAGAAGCAGTCCTGTTCTTGAGAGGCCATTGAGATCTTAAAACGTTGAGCAGCCTTCTCTACCACCTTATGAGAGATTCCAGAATTGTCGGAATTTCCCTCGTCGACGAAACCGTCGACGAGATCGCAGTCATAGACTATGCCGTCGTAGACGAGCAGTCAGACGAGGCCGTCGTAGACGACGCCATAGACGGTCCATAGTAGACGAGGCCGTCGACGCAGTCGTAGACGAGCCATCGTAGAGGAGCCATCGTAGATGAGGCCGTCGTAGACTAGGCCATCGTAGACGAGGCCATCATAGACGAGGCCATCATAGACGAGGCCATCATAGACGAGGCCATCATAGACGAGGCCATCATAGACGAGGCCATCATAGACGAGGCCATCATAGACGAGGCCAGTCTAGACTAGGGCATTGTCGACGCCGTAGACAGGCCGTCGTAGACGAGCAGTCATAGACGAGGCCGTCGATGGCGATGCCGTCGTAGACGAGCCATCGAAGACGAGCCCTCGTAGACGAGGCCATCGTAGACGGGGCCATCGTCGACGCCGTAGACAGGCCGTCGTAGACGAGCAGTCATAGACGAGCTATCGTAGACAAGCCATCGCAGATGAGGCCATCGTAGACAAGCCATCGTAGATCAAGCCATCGTACATGAGGCCATCGTAGATAAGGCCATCGTAGATGAGGCCATCGTAGACAAGCTATCGTAGATGAGGCCATCGTAGATGAGGCCATCGTAGAAAAGCCATTGTAGATGAGGCTGTCTTAGACGAGCAGTCATAGACTAGGCCGTCGTCGACTCTCTCGTCGTCTACGCTCTTGTCGTCGACGAGCCGTCGTAGACAGGCCATTGTAGACAGGCCATCGTAGACGAGGCCATCGTAGACGAGGCCATCGTAGACGAGGCCATCGTAGACGAAGCCATCGTAGACGAAGAGGCTGTAATAGGCAATGATGATGGTTTTTTCGTCGACGATCCTGTTGACGAGGTTGGCTTCTTAGTCTTTACCTCAGACGGTATAGAAGACTCCTTTCTGAAGGGTCCTATGACCAGAAGGGGCGATTTTGACGGCTCAGAAGTAGTCTTTTTTACATGATTTTTCTCCAAAAGCAAGTCCTTTACTCTCCTTTTCCACAGAGTGAGGAGATTTTGAAGGACTGTGCCCAGAAGACCCATGAGTGGTCTTTTTGAGGGCCTTCTCAGGACGTTCCCCCTGAGGAATGAGTCTGAGGAGATTCTCTTCTCTTTTGAGGTCTCCTAGATGTTGAGGACAACGCCTCATCACCGTCACTGGAGAAAATAAAAAACCTCCTTTCTGGTCTTAGTGTCTCAAAAACTTACTTGAGAAAGAGCGACAGACCTTGCAGTCTTTGGCCTGCGGTATAGACAGTAAATGCAGTCGGTGTGAGGATCAGAGCAGAGCAACCTCTTCCTTACCAGACCTTCTTTAAAGAATGTATTTGAAGATAATCCATAGTAGAAAAGAATCCTTGACAACAAAGTCATTTAATGAAGTGAAAAAACACAGAATCTGAGCAGAGCTCAGAGGAGACTCCCTTATTATTTTTATTTGTATTTAGTATTTTGTAGAGCGCGCAGCTACCTCAGACGAAGGTGTCCCGGCGCTGAAGACCTTATCTCAGAAGGGAAGAGGGGGAAAGGAGGAAAGGGGGAGTTTAGATTGGGAGAAGAACCAGGTCTTTAGTTTTTTTCGGAAAAGGGGTTCTGAGGTGGTGAATCTTAGCACAACGTGCGGTAGAAAATCTGAGTGACTGAGGCTCCTGCCAGAAAGGTTCTAGAGGGAGGTGATAGCTGATTGGCTCTTCTCTAGAGTTTGGTCCTTTTTACAAAAGGACATGGATATGTTACTAAGGTGAGGCCTTTAGGCCTACTACTCTCTATGTATGTCTATAGGACATTACTTTTCTATGTACCGGAGACTCCCGTCTCGACGACGGGGAATGATTCAGGCATGTGAATCTATGAAAGACACCCATAATACTGGATAAATGCAGCAGTAATAGTACAAAACATTACCCATCAGTGTTTGTGTAAGACTTGGAAAGAGAGAACCCTTAAGAGTACTGGAATCACCATTACTTACTTACTAGGTTATACTGCTCTCACCTCTTTCCAAATGATGGGAAATCTGATTTAATGTTTCTTAATACAGTGTGGGGAGGAAAAAGCATATGCCGTAACATGTCTCAACCAAACAGGCTGCAAAGAACCTCCAATTTGAATGTAACCTCTTATCTGGAAATGCTAGAAAAACGCATGCTGAGTAGCCCAAGTTGCGCCTCTAACATCTTTAAGCTAGATACAGGTCTTTATAGAGTTTCATCCTTTCTAGGTGACACTTTTAATCTCCGGAGACATTTAAAGCAAGAGTCAGGGTATTAAGCAATCTGCAGTAATATTATGTATCCACCAGAAATATCTTTACCTAAGGTAAATAACTTTTACATCTGATGGCTCTATGTTTCTATAGATTCTTCAACTTTAGAATAAGTCACAAGCAATGTCTTCTGGGAGACCTGGAATGAATGGTGCCAATCAACTAAGGAGGCCATGCAGCATAGCCCTAGCAAAGAAGCCACCAATATGTGTTTGGGCTGGAAGGAAGACATGTGTAGCAAACCCATGAAGGGATCACCAAATGGCTAACTAGCAGAGGTCAGGCAACAGAAGGCTTCTGGCGATAAGTCATGGAAGCAGTTATGTCCGAACAGAAGCGGCTATGAATGCTCTCAAGAGGGTCGTTCTTGACAAAGGCACAGCAGATCCTGATACACAGGATGACCCAATGACAAATAATGCATATGACCACCTAATCTTTCTTGGATCCTATAAAACCCACAAAGATCTGATTATTGACTATTTTGTTGGGCACAGCAGATCCTGATACACAGGATGACCCAATGGCAAATAATGCATATGACCACCTTGTCTTTCTTGGATCCTACAAAACCCAAAACGATCTGATTATCGACTATTTTGTCGAATATGGTAGATGTGGTATGCAACTGCATGCCCTGGGTCTGGTCTATGCAGATGTTCCTCTTCCAAGGTGGGATAAAGGGGAAGGAAAAATGATGGAAGGCTGAAAGAATAAATTACATGAAAGATTGGCTTTTTTGACCAAAGTTTCTTTGGTTAAAAAGGTATAGCAGGTCCGCAAAACCAGCTTGACATGGTAGAAAACTGTGGAAGGTGGGGAAAGTGAGAGGGGTTGAAATTCTCCAACCCTTCAACATTTAAGAAGGCCAACATTAGATCTGAATCTCACTGAGGGAAAATAAATGAAGTGGGAGGAAACAAGTGACGTAAACTTTTCAGAAAATGCACTACTAAAGGTTGATTAGATACATTTATATTTATTTATTATGAGTTTTATATAGCGCTAACCAGACCCGGAGGTATCAGAGCGCTTTACAACAAGAATCATTCATAGGATACATTAAGCAATGTAGTATATAAAAATCATGTCACTCAAAGTAAGAGGTCGCAGTAGAATGACTATATGACAGTTATTGCGGTAGAATGTAAAAAGGGAACATATGACGCCCCGCTGAGGTAGTCGTAGAGAGCCCAATGACTCACGGATGAGTTTCACCGGTGAGTGGGGGGCGTGAGGTAGAGGTCATTGAAGACAAAGTGTCCATGTGCTACTATGGTTTGTCTTTGGTGACTGGCTTGTAGCTATCCGTTTGGGAGAGATCGGTTGAGGAGGTCCTTTTGAATTTTATGTCAATGGGGTAGTCCTGATTTGGACTGGAAGGGAGTTCCGTGTTTTCGGCCCATTTCATGCAAAAGATCGAGATGCCTTTTTTTGTCTGCGAGATTTCGGTGGATAAGGAGTATGTTCTCCTCAGGGTTCTTGACTGACCGGACTTCTGGAGTTTAGCAGCAGGGTAGGCGGCTTTCCCTGTGTGCAACACTTTGTGCGCGAGGCAGGCGGCTCTGAAGCTGGCACGCATTTCGACAGGGACCCATTTTAGCTCTTTGAGTGCAGGCGAGATGTGATCATATTTCTTTACTCCGGTGACCATTCTGGCTGCTGCGTTCAGAGTTGATCTGAGTGGAGCTAGATGGGATTTTGCTGCTCCTGTGAGGGTTGTAATTCTGTAGTCCAGTCTGGACAGTACCAGGGATTGTGTAGCTTGTTTGAGGTCACTAAGATGGATGAAGGGTTTTATTTTGTTGAGTAGTTTAAGGTTGAGGAAGGCACTTTTTGCAGTGTTTTTGATGTGTTTGTTCATGTCTAGTTTGGGGTCGAGAGCGATTCCCAATGTTTTTGCGGCATTAGCTAGGGTGAGGTTGTGATTGAGAGCCTCAATGGCTTTTATCCATTCTGTGATTTGGGGTTCTCCTCTTTGTTAGAGAGGAGGAGGATTTCCGTCTTATCCTGACTTAGTTTTAAGTGGTTGCGTGAGAGCCAGTGCTGGACTTCTTGTAGAGTGGCGTTCAGACTCTGGATGTCTTTGATGGACGAGGTTTCCAGGTAAATGTGTGTCTTTTAGTATGGAGGTAAGGGGCTCCATATAGATGTTGAAAAGTTATGGGGAGAGTACTGATCCTTGGCGGGAAACCCCCACATACTGGAAGTGGGTCAGACAAGAAGTTCTTGATTTTTATACTTTGGGTGCGGTTCTGTAGGAAAGAAGTGAACCATTGTAGGACCACCACCTCCTCTGCTCCCGCCCTTCTTTGAAGTGCTTTGATGAGTAGTTTGTGGTCAACCGTGTCGAAGGCTGCTGATAGATCCAAGAGTATGAGTAGGCAGCATTGGCCTTTGTCCAGAGATTTGTGCATATCGTCTATTACATTTAGGTTCGCAGACTCTTTACTGTATTCTTTTCTGAACCCCGATTGATGAGGACCAAGAAGGTTGGTGTTGTCTAGGTGTTGAGTGAGGAGGAGAACACATCTTTCCAGAATGTTCGCTAGGAGAGGGAGGTTAGAGACTGCTCTGAAGTTGCTCAGATTGTGTCAGAGCCAGGTTTTTCAGTAGAGGAGTGACTTGGCCGATTTTGAGACAGTCAAGCATGACTCCAGTGCTCAAGGAGCTGTTTATAATCTTAGTCCAGTGCGGGGCTTGGCATAGTTTGAGTTTTTTGGCCATTTGGGCCAGTAAGGGATTCATGACGTGTGCTGAGTGTTTGGTGTTAGAGATCATTTTGATGACCTCTGGTTCGGAGTTGGGGTTGAAAGATTTCCATAAGTTAAGGGGGTGTTTGGGTGTGAAATTTTCTGACTCAGTAGGCGATTTACTGTCATGGGGGCTTTTCTGTAGAACCTAGGAGAGTTCTATCTTGGAGATGGTGTCATTGAAGAAATTGGCAAAGTTGTCACACATGTCTTTGAGGCTATAACTTGTATCATGGGGAGTTTGGGGATTTGTTGCTTGATGAGGCTGAATAGTTCCTTGGGTCTGTTCTTTGCTTTGTCCAGGGCGTTGCAAAAGAATGACTTTTTTTTTATTTTTTATGTGTTTGTTGCATCTCCCTCTTACTGCTTTGAGTCTAGCTCGAAGGATTGTGGATAGGTTGTTTTGCCACAGTCTTTATGCCGCTTTTAGTTCTCTTGTTTCTAAGTTTAAGTCTGAATACAACCATGATCTGGAAGGAATGCTCCGGACTCTTTAGTTTCAGGGGCACTATTTATTCCATAATGGAGGTCATGGTGGAGTTGTACTGAGAAGTGAGTTCTGTTGCTGAGAGTTAATCTGTGTGTAAAGGGAGGAGGGAGCTTACCCTTTCCTCCAGGTCTGCAAGTGGGATTTGGCTTATATTTCTTAGCCAGTGTGGTGGGTCCCGAGTCCCGTGTTAGTCTTGGATCCTTTGGTTTAGGTGGAACAAAATGATATGGGGATTAGACCAGTCCACAGGCAAGGTGTGGTCGATGGAGACTGTGTCTGCATGAGCGATAATGGCGTTGAGGATCGAACCTTTGTTGTGGGTTTTCTCGGTACAGTGTTGGGTGAGATTGAGGTTGCTTAGAAAATCATTGAGGGTTTTGATTAGCGCAATGTTTTCATCTTTCCAGTTTAAGTAGAGGTCGCCTAGAAGTATGTTGTTTGGGCCATGGAGTGAGGAATGAGTTAATAGGTCGGTGAGGTTCTCTCCAAAGGAGGAGGTGTTTCTTGGAGGATAGTAGAGGAGATGAAAGAGTAGTGAGTTGTTGTCACTCATCTTAATGGTTGTAATAAGACATTCGAAAGAGTTATATTCGAGGGCATCATTTTCCGTTACGGAGATGATGTTCTTTTGTATTATTTCTATGCCCCCTCCTCTGTTTTTTTCTGTCCTTGTGTATGATAGCAAAGTTTTGGTGATGAACGTGATGTCAATGTCATGTGTAAGGATGGTCTCTGCCAATTTGGTTGCATGTTTGGATGCCGACCTGCAGTTAATGAGCATGCAGTTGGTGTTGGATCTCTTGTTATTGGGGTTCTTCATTAAGGGAGCCCTGGGGATATTAGTGAGGAGGGCTGGGGGTCTTAAGGGTCTGGTGGGGGCAGGGGCAGTCTCTTCTAATACCAGTGATCACCTGAATCTTGGATCTGGAGGTGACAGTAGTGGTTATGTCAAATGTGGAGGCAAGAGCTATTGCTTATTTAGTGGACAAGGAGGCTCTTGTTCTTTTGGGTCTCTGAGCCTGGTTTGGGAGGGGGGTTGTATTCCAGCTGAGCCGTTGGGTCTCATGAGGCCTTGAGTGATTAGTGCTGGCGGATAGTGAAATCGGAAGTGGATGTTGGGTGGGTTTTCGGAGTGTGGTGAGGTTCCGTAGTATTTCGGAGAGGTCCAGAATTACCGTTTCTAGCTGGCTCTCCATCAGCCAGTCGCTAGTTTGTCTTTAAGTAGGGAAGGGAAGAGGCGTCTTGGGCGAATGTTGCAGCTCTTTGGTTTCTGGGTCTCTGAGTCGAGTTAGGGGCCATGGATGAGCTAAGCAGTTGGATATTGGGCGGCATTGCGTGAGTGGTGTCAGTAAATGGGGGTGTTAGGTGTGGGCTGGTCTCTCCACGTTGCCTTTTAGACTTGGAATTTCCCCAATTTTCTCTATGGAAAGTCCTGGATATTGAGGGTGGTCGGTCTCTGCAGGGGTCCCGCTGCAATCTCTTGTGTGGCAGTGGAGGGAGAGGGATAGGCTTCAGGGGTAGCGCCATGAGATCGCAGGTTGTTTGTTGAGATTGGGTGATTAAGGATGGCTGGGGTGGGTGTTGCTCTGGGGGTTGAAGGGCCTGATCTGTGTCGTGGTACCCAATAGGATTGGGGGGAGGGAGAGAGTTGGGCGCTGTCGGGAGGGGTAAACAGAGTGGAGGATGAAGTTTGGCGGGAGGAGGCAGGCTTGCAAGGCAGAGGTCTTGTGGGGGTGGTGGGTTTTGGGAGGGGGATGTGGGTGTTGGTAGGAATGGGCTTGGGAAGCCTTGTCTGTGTCGGGGCTCTGATTTGATAGGGAGGGTGGGAGAGAGTTGAACCCTCTCTGGGAGGGGTGAATGGAGTGTCGGATGGTGTCTGGAGGGGGAGGTTGTCTGGCATGGTGGGGGTCTGGTGAACTTTCTGTGCAATCGCATGGAGGGGCGGTCTATTAGGGAATAAGAGGATGGACGGTCGAGAGATCTGAGAAAGTGGAAGGGCATCGCGGAGCGAGAGGAAGAGGGATTCGAAGGCTTCTAGGTTATCGTTATTGGCTTGATCAAGACTGTGCCGTTGGAGTATATGGTTAAGGAGGTGTTGCCGCTATGTTTGTGGTGATTAGGGAGTGTGATCGTAAGTTTGCAGCTGTGGGTGGTGTTGGTTATTTTAGATATGTGCAGATGTGTCTTGAGGATGTTGTTCCAATTAGCAGGTCTCATGGTGTAGAGAGTGAGGTCAATTTTTATCTGGCCTTTGGAAGAGCAATAGTATGTGTCCACGATTAGGGTTTCTGGACGTTGTCTAATCAGCCGGTGTTTAAGGTTTGTTTTTGCTTTAGGGGTGAGATGTGGGGGGCGGGGGTGGGGGGGGGGCGGGGAGGAATGATGGCGAAGGAGTTCAGGCCGTGTGGTTTTAGTCCTTTGGGTAGGGAGGGGCTGGATGGGGAGGTGGTTGCCATACTGTCTCAATATGTTGACTGAGGGGATGCGCTTATGAGGGGATTAAGGTGGGACTAAGCACAGAAATCTAAGGAGAAATGATCTAACCTACCAAGGCAAAACCCGGGTTAGGTGTCTTGCGGACTAAGATAATTTTAATGAATATTGTGTCTGACCCCAGTGGTTGGCTAGGTTGTTAGCTATTCCACGTGTAGGAGAGATCGGTGTGGTGAGTAGACCAGGGGCTTTTCAGGAACTGTGGCCAAAGTGTCGCCAGGAATAGACAGGCTCCTTTCTGGTTTGGGGTAGACCCATGAAGTGAGCCTGTTCAAGGAGCACTCCTTACTAGCCCAGATCGATTGATCAGCTGATTGGGGGGCGTGGGGGGTCTTCTCCAACAGCAACCCTGTAGGAAGATAGTTATAATGCACTAGCTATCAGCAGGTATTTTCCATGATTGGTTATGAAAAAGAACCTCTTCTTCACCATTTCTGCAGGCAGAAATATAGTGATTAGTCTTACTTCTCTGCTCACAGTGAGTGATGGACAGACCAGGTCGATCTATTTATGAGTTAGTGATTAGGGGCGAATGAAAATTGAAAGAGCATCCAGGCAACCCTTCACTGTAACCACAACCCCCTGTCACGGAAGGGACAAATCAAAATGCAGGATATGAGGAAGCACTGATTTAGAGTTATCTAAGCCTTCTGACTCACACCACTGAGCAAATGTATTTAAGCAACCGTAATAAATAGATTTTTTTGCAGATTTTTTGGCAGTCACAATTAAGTCTGCAAACTCAGACAGATAAAAGGACTTTAGACACTACAGCTCAATCTCCATGGCATTATGGGATTAGGGTGGGTGAACTGACCATCCTGCTGCAACATAAGGGCCATCCTGCATGAAACAGGCGGCAAATGCTTAGTGCCAAGATATCTGGATACCGGATCCTCCTTGACCAATCCATTGCAATCAGGATCAGGTCGTTTGAATGAAGCAAAATCAATGGAAACAAATACAGCAGGCCCCGAGATCAGCTGAAGCTGAATGTATCCCTGAGGGAGCAATTCAGAAAGTGTATGGCACACAACTAAGGGCACTTATATGGAACGTGGCAAAAACAGCCATGGATGGAAGTCCAAATCTGAAGATCACTTCTATCACTTCGGGGTGTAGTTCCCCTTTTTGATCATGCAACAAGAGACAATTCATGCCGAGGGAGTCTACCAGCTATTACCGGGAAAATCTTACATCGGTGCACCCCATTCCACCTGCAAAGTAAGCTCACAACACAGGGTCACCAACCCATCGCCACCAGTTGATGTAATGGACGGTAGTGGTGTTGACTGACAGAATCTGATTCGCAATCCCTAATAGGGGAGGGTGAAATGACTTTAAGGCTAGGCAACCAGCCCGTGGCTTCTGCATTATTAAGTGCAGACAATGCTCCGACGTAGACAATAGTATTTAAATGGTTATATCCTTGATTATTTTTCCCAGTTCAGGACATTTAAGTTAAAATGAAAACACAGTACAGAAATCTCTAGTAACAGGAGGTATTCAAATAATTGTTTAAGTATACAGAATTGCCATGTATAACATTTTAAAACTGACCTCCATTTTTTTTGTCAGATGTATATTCTGTCTATTACATCTTTACCCCTAAAATCCAATCCTTAAGTTATCTTAGGACAAGGTTGAGATTTCATTTATGTTATTTTGAAGAATGACATCCCTGCAGAACTTATCAGGTACAGTGACAGTTATTCAACAGGGAACGCCACTTTGGGCACTGCAGAATGAGATACAAGCTGTGATCCAAGATAAGCCTGTTTTGACAAAGGGCACTCTTTTTTTTTAAAAATTCCATCTGAAACAAACAGTTGAACTGTTTTGCGATAATCGTTTGTTCTATTGATTTATAACTTTAGACACCGTTCAAAGCCAATTAATGATCTTTCGTTTTGCACATGGTTGCGTAACTATTGGTAAGTAGATGTTCTCTTTCCAATAGAACAAAGTTGTTTCCTTGGGTATAAATTAGGGGCTTGTAAACAAAATTACTTCGTTCTCATCAAATGTTAGATAAGGAAGCTTCAAGGAAAATGCCTATATGTAGCTGATGCATCTTGCTGATGCTATTGCCAATATGAAGACCGTCTTTCATGACAGCATTCGAAAAGATGCCTTATGAATAGTCTTGAAAGGAGTCTTTCGTCCTTGCTGTTAGTACTGTTCTGATTTCTCACGGTGGATTCTTTGCTAGTGGGAGAAAAGAGCAGAATAAACCTTCACACATCCTTGACCACCCTAGTTAGGAATAAACATGGTGTGGACGAGTAGAGCTATATCGACGTAGCCGCTAAATATACTCGAATAGAATAATACCTCAAGTCGACTCTGCCAGATGCAGGAGACATGGTAGGAACTCATCTGGATGCACTGATAGAGGGTCAATATTATTAGCCGATGCCACAGGCAAAATCAATTCAATTTTAACGGACAGTTTTTAACCAGGGAAGCTGCTCTATGTGCTTGTAGAATCTTTCTAGTTTGGTGGAATGTTTAGACAACCATATTCTGGGTCCACAGCATCGAGGCAGACAAGTGTAGAGAAGCTGGATTGTAGTGAAGCACCTGTCCTCGATTCTTGGAAAAAAATGTATGAACATAGTTTAAATTGGATCAGCATTTCTATTAAAAGATCCCATACTCTGTGACCTACAACTTCCTGGCCCACGCTGGGGTGATCAGTATTTTATACCATGCTATCGTGTCCGGTGTGCAGACCCACGAATGAAGCTGCTTGGCACCACCTGGTGGCGCTGGAGGGTTAATTAAGGGGAAGAATGTTTCGCAAGCCTGTCTGACAACACAAGGAAGGATTTTCTTAAGGTGTAGAATCTGTAAGAAAATGGTCCATCAGAAAGAGAAAACTTCAGAAGTTTATATAAATATGCAGCAATAACGGTCAGTCCAACAGGTATCAATGTTAATCTTTTCGGCAGCCAAACAGGAAACAAGATTTACACGACCCCTCCAAAAATCAGTGGTAACATAACAGCTGTTTTCCTTCATGTTGCCTCTTGGTAGAAAGACTTCTAGTCAAACAAAACGGTGACTATGCTTATCAGATCATCCCAAACGTCAATGCGCTTTTTGAAGTTCAGTTGTGCTGCAGTAGATATAGAACCTGAGGAAGCAACAGAAGGTTTTTTTTCTACCACTCAAAAGATCCTCCAGCTTCATTGTAAATGGGTTAGCGCAACCTTGTCCTAAATATGGCTCACAAAACTCTTGAATAACAACCTTTAGTTTCGGTCGTAGGGTGAACTAGTCCAGTAGGGCAGCCGATTCTTTCACCCTCCCACAGCTGATCTTTTCACATGTACAGACAATAGTTGTTCAGTTGTACAGGCAAGATTTAAGAAACACAGCCACTTAGTGTGCGGCTAGAATGAATATTAAAAATCATGTTCTAGGATCCTGCGCATAGGTAGAACAATTTAGTGCCCAAGAGCTGATGAAGATTGCACGGAAAGCAAACTTTCCTGACTAATCCATGAGAAGGCCATCTTCCAGTGCATTTTCCATAGTCCAGACAGGAAGCAAACTCCGGGCACTGAGAAATGATCTCTGAAGAGAGGTCAATTCATGGGAACAGCCGGGTTTTGAACACTGTTAGAAGACTGCAACAACTGTCCCCCATCCCTTTGTATGAAGCAAGACGTAATGGGCTAAGAAGGTCTGCCCGAAAGTCTCCTTCCGTAAAGACAGGAAGTTACTGTAAGAATTCCCTTAAATAATCCGATCTATAAACCTTATTCTAAACAGACATTACAGTTCACAAATGAGCAGAGAGCACTGTCCTTCTCAGATTTAAATTTACATTGGCTAGCGGCTGGTATTTTTAAAAGTATTCCTGTCGATAAACTCAAACCACATCACCACTATACTTGCTGTTAGCAGGACAAATTGTACTTCGATCACAATAAATAGAACAGATTATCTAATTGTGCACACTTGTTCAGTACAGTTCGACAACAAAGAAACAATTCCAAACTTTCAAAAACTTGTGAAATGGAGCCTCAAGTGATGGTTCTTAGATGTGGCAATTAAGGGGAACTCTATACCCAGGAAAATGTTATAATTACACTTTCTTCCAAAGCTCTTCAACTCAAACTATTGTTTTCAATCTAAATCATCTATAAAGTAATACGCTACAGACTAACCATCCTTTGCTGAAGTATAATTTTCTGTATGTATTCCAAATAACTCAAAAGTATGCATTTTCCAAATAAATCTTCTTACAACAACCATAGAGCAATAATTCATCGAGCAAATTAGAAATTACTGTCAAAGCATATTAAACCAGAAACGTCCAGTTGATATCTCTGACACCATTTGCGTCATCTATAAAATATGACCACTATACATTAAACATGCATAAAATTCTACACCACTTTTGTGTCTGTCCTGTCTAATTATATTTGAACTTTGGCCAAAATGGCAGCAAGACCTGGGAAACCTTTAATAAATGTTGTTGAAGGGTACATAACTGGTTAAATCTCAGTTTCAATTTCAGGCATAATAATAAAATGATATTGAGAATAAGTTATCTCATAAGAAGAAATTAGTAACTTGCTTGTTGTGGCTCCATTATACTGACTCAATTTAAAACCATTGCAGTACATCAAACATTAAGAAAAAAAAGTGAATGCCCTACTGCTGAAGAAATGTTTTTTTACTTGTTGGCCTGGTTCCGACTTGTAGAAATCTTCTTTGAATTCATAAACATTAAAATAATTCCTATCTCCAGTTGGGGACACCAGAAATGTTTACCACAAATGTTCTTCAATGAGGGTGCACACAATTAA